>NC_135788.1:55095000-56295000 GCF_051106095.1 Pogona vitticeps | reverse complement strand
ATTCTAGCGAATAGACTGAAATGAGCTCTTCGCTTCCTGTTTCTTTATAAATTCTATTCTTAAACAGGATCTCTCTTGCTTCTTTCTGTTGAATTACTTCAATCTTGCCTTCACACTTGTTCAAGATCTCTTGTTCCTGATTTACTTCATTCTAGCTTTAATAAATATGATCTGTTTCGCGTCCTATAGTTTCTTTTTCATTCTATCAGTACTCCTAAACATGATCTTTTACTTCCTTCTGTTCTTCATTTACTTCATTCTAGCCTTAATACTCCTAAAGATGATCTCTTTCGCTTCTTTCTCTTCTTCTTTCTTGATTTACATCATTCTATCTTTAATACAGTCGAACACGTTTTCTTTAGGTTGCTTCTGTTGTTTATTGATATACATTGTAGCTTTAATAAACTTTTGCTTTCTCTTCTGTCTTGAATTGCATTCTAACATTAATACAGTTAAACATGATCTCTTTCGCTTCGTTCTCTTGATCTTTCCTGATTTACTTCATTCTAGCTTAAATACACTGAAATATGATTTTCGCTTCTTTCTGTTGTTTTTTTCTTTTTACCATTCTAGCCTTAATACTCTAGATACTTTCTGTTCTTTCTTGATTTGCTTCATTCTAGTTTTATTACTCTGAAGCAGGATCTTCCGCTTCTTTCTGTTGTTCTTCATTTACTCCATTCTAGCCTTAATACAGAGGTTCCCTGCATTTCGACATTAATTCGTTCTTGTGAAATCACTGTAGAACGAGATAGTCGTAATGCAAAAAACCATTGAAACTTAAACCCGTTTATTGCGTTCCAATAGGCTAAAAACAGTGCGGCGGCGATCCTCCATAGGGTGGCCATTTTCGGTGGCTGTCTTGTGAGTAATCCGTCCAAGAAAACAGCAGGGAGCCATTTATCCGGCGGCCGTTTTGAAACCGCCGAACAGCTTTAGGAAAATCGTCGTTTTGCAAAGAATCGGTTCCCGACGCAGTGAACCGTTCGTCGCAAAGTGAAAAAAGCCTATTCCGACCATTGTTTTGCGGTCGCAAAAACGTTGCCGTAATGAAGTTTCGTCGTAATGCGAGGCCATTATAAAGCAGGGCACGACTGTATTCTTACGATCTCTTTCGCGTTTTTCTGATGTTCTTTCTCGATTTACTTTATTCTAGCCTTTCTAGAAGAGAGAGAGAATCAATAAAGAAAAACAGAAACAAGAGAAAGAGATATGTTTAAGAGTATTAAGGAAAGGATGAAGTAAATGAAGAAAGAACAGAAAGAAGCGAAAGAGACCATAGAATGAATAAAGAAAGAACAGAAACATCCTACAGAAAACTTGTTCGAGTGTATTAAAGCTACGATGAAATAAATCAAGAAAGATCAAAATAAATCGAAAGAGATCAAGTTTAACAGTATTAAGGCTAGAAAATCAAGAGAACAACAGAAAAAGTGAAAATCATGTTTGAGGACGACAGAAATAATGTAAGAAAAGTTTGTTCTGGTTTATAAAGGCTATTATGAATAAAGCTTTAAAATAAGGAATGGTTAGGGTTAAGGTTACGGTTAGGTTTCTCTTTAGGGTAAAGGTTAGGATTAGGGTTCGGGGTTGGGTTAGGTTAGGTTAGTATTTGGTTTAGGTTAGGGTTATGTTTGGGTTAATGTTAGGGTTGGGGTTAGGGTTATGTTTGGGGTCAGTGTTAGGGTAAGGGTTAATGCAAGGGCTCGGGTAAAGGTTAACATAGGGTTAAGGGTCGTTCGCTTATTTCTGTTCTTTCTTGATTTACTTCATCCATAATGCTCTTAAACATGATTTCGCTTCTTTGTGTTGTTCTTACCGCAGAAGCCTGCAGGAAGAAAGAAAGAAAGAAAGAAAGAAAGAAAGAAAGAAAAAGTCGGGTTAGGATTAGGGTTAGTGATTAAGGGTTATGAAAAACAAACAAACAAACAATGGTTGTTGTGGGTTTTTCGGGCTCTTTGGCCGTGTTCTGAAGATTGTTCTTCCTAACATTTCGTCAGTCTCTGTGGCCGGCCTCTTCTTACCACAACAATACACATTAATCACCCATCTCCAGGAAAAGACTATCTCACATCCATAAATATTGCACTCCCAAGCCAACTACACCAGAGCACAGAGCGCTGTCCTCCGAAGACGCCGGGCACGGATGAAGGCTAGAATGAAGTAAATCAAGAAACAACAACAGAAGGCTAATCAGATCATGTTTATGGCATTAAGGCTAAAATGAAGTAAATCAAGAAAGAACAGAAAGCGAAAAAAGTCATGCTTGAGTATTAAGGCTAGAATAAAGTAAATCAATAAATAACAGAAACAACCTAAAGAAAACATGTTCGGGTCCAATGAAGTAAATCAATAAAGAACAACAGAAAGAAGTGTAAGAGTATTAAAGCTAGAATATAGTACAAGACAGAACAGAAAAAGTGAACGAGAGTATTTCGGATGGAAGGAAGTAAATCGACGAAACTATAGAAAGAAGCGAAAGAGCATTTTTAAGAATATTATAGCTAGAAATAATACAAGAAGACAACAGAAGGAACTCAGAGCACACTTGTTCAGGCTAGAATTCAATCAATAAAGAACAACAAAAACAACCTAAAGAAAACTTTTTCGAGTGTACTAAGGCTGCAATGAAGTAATTTAAGAAGGAACAAAAGAAGCAAGCGAAAGAGATCATGTTTAAGAGTATTAAGGATGGAAAGACGTAAATCAGAAA
Organism: Pogona vitticeps; assembly: GCF_051106095.1. NCBI lineage: Eukaryota > Metazoa > Chordata > Lepidosauria > Squamata > Agamidae > Pogona > Pogona vitticeps. The sequence goes on along the minus strand of NC_135788.1, from coordinate 56,292,287 downwards.
AGAACAGAAAGAAGCGAAAAAGCATGTTTAAGGCTAGAATGAAGTAAATCAAAAAAGAACAACAGAAACAACTAAAGAAAACCGAGTGTATTCTGAAATGAACAAGAACAGAAAAAAGCGAAAGAAATGTTTACTAAGGATGGAATGATGTACATGAAAGAACAGGTAAAAGCGAAAGAAGTTGTGTAAAAGTATTGATGGAATGAAGTAAATCGACAGAACTATAGAAAGAAGCGAAAGAGAATGTTTGAGTATTAAGGCTAAAAAATAGCAGAAAAAGTGACAATGTTTACGAGTATTCAGGCTAGAATGATGTAGGAGAAAGAAAAACAGAAAGGAAAGAGCATGTATTAAAGGCTGAAATGTAAATAATGAACAAGTTGTATAAAGGCTAGAATTAAATCAAGATAGAACAGAAAGAAAAGGTCATGTTTCAGTGTAGGAAAGCTAGAATGAACTAAAGTAAAAAATAATAAGCGAAACATAATTTTTGAGGCTAGAATGAAGGACTTCAGGAAAGAACAGGAACCTAAAGAAAAAATTGTCGTGTATTATGGCTAGAAAGGAATAACACAAAAAAGGGAGAGATCATGTTTCAGTACATTAAGGATTACGCAGATGAGATCATTATTAAGGATAGAATTTAGTACAAGAAGGAACAAGAAGCAAAAGTTCCTGTTTAAGAATATTGGAGAGATAGAAGCCAAAGAGGTCATATGTGTTAAGGCTAGAAAGAAAACAACCTAAAGAAAATTTGTTCGAATGTACAAATGATGTAAATCAAGAAAGAAAAACAGGAGATTATGTTCCGTGTATTAAGGATAGAAGGGAGGAAGTGAAGAACAAGTAGAAGAGCATGTTTAGCACCTCTCCTTTCTATTGATTTACTTGTAGCCTTAGTACACTCGAACAAAATTTCTTTAGGTTGTTTCTGTTGTTCATTGGTTTACTTCGTTCTAGCATTAGCACAAACGATTCTATTACTGATTTACATAATTATAGCCGTAATACCCTGGAACAAGATTTAGCCTGCTTTTTTTTTGTTCCTTACTTGTCTAGCTAATACACTGAATCCTGAGCTCTCGCTTCTTTCTGTTGTTCTTGATTGAATTCATTCTATTATGCTCTTAAATTTGATCATTTTCTTCCATCTTTTGTTCTTTCTTGGTTTAGTTCATTCTATATATGTATTTAATTTAATTCTAGCGAATAGACTGAAATGAGCTCTTCGCTTCCTGTTTCTTTATAAATTCTATTCTTAAACAGGATCTCTCTTGCTTCTTTCTGTTGAATTACTTCAATCTTGCCTTCACACTTGTTCAAGATCTCTTGTTCCTGATTTACTTCATTCTAGCTTTAATAAATATGATCTGTTTCGCGTCCTATAGTTTCTTTTTCATTCTATCAGTACTCCTAAACATGATCTTTTACTTCCTTCTGTTCTTCATTTACTTCATTATAGCCTTAATACTCCTAAATATGATCTCTTTCGCTTCTTTCTCTTCTTCTTTCTTGATTTACATCATTCTATCTTTAATACAGTCGAACACGTTTTCTTTAGGTTGCTTCTGTTGTTTATTGATATACATTGTAGCTTTAATAAACTTTTGCTTTCTCTTCTGTCTTGAATTGCATTCTAACATTAATACAGTTAAACATGATCTCTTTCGCTTCGTTCTCTTGATCTTTCCTGATTTACTTCATTCTAGCTTAAATACACTGAAATATGATTTTCGCTTCTTTCTGTTGTTTTTTTCTTTTTACCATTCTAGCCTTAATACTCTAGATACTTTCTGTTCTTTCTTGATTTGCTTCATTCTAGTTTTATTACTCTGAAGCAGGATCTTCCGCTTCTTTCTGTTGTTCTTCATTTACTCCATTCTAGCCTTAATACAGAGGTTCCCTGCATTTCGACATTAATTCGTTCTTGTGAAATCACTGTAGAACGAGATAGTCGTAATGCAAAAAACCATTGAAACTTAAACCCGTTTATTGCGTTCCAATAGGCTAAAAACAGTGCGGCGGCGATCCTCCATAGGGTGGCCATTTTCGGTGGCTGTCTTGTGAGTAATCCGTCCAAGAAAACAGCAGGGAGCCATTTATCCGGCGGCCGTTTTGAAACCGCCGAACAGCTTTAGGAAAATCGTCGTTTTGCAAAGAATCGGTTCCCGACGCAGTGAACCGTTCGTCGCAAAGTGAAAAAAGCCTATTCCGACCATTGTTTTGCGGTCGCAAAAACGTTGCCGTAATGAAGTTTCGTCGTAATGCGAGGCCATTATAAAGCAGGGCACGACTGTATTCTTACGATCTCTTTCGCGTTTTTCTGATGTTCTTTCTCGATTTACTTTATTCTAGCCTTTCTAGAAGAGAGAGAGAATCAATAAAGAAAAACAGAAACAAGAGAAAGAGATATGTTTAAGAGTATTAAGGAAAGGATGAAGTAAATGAAGAAAGAACAGAAAGAAGCGAAAGAGACCATAGAATGAATAAAGAAAGAACAGAAACATCCTACAGAAAACTTGTTCGAGTGTATTAAAGCTACGATGAAATAAATCAAGAAAGATCAAAATAAATCGAAAGAGATCAAGTTTAACAGTATTAAGGCTAGAAAATCAAGAGAACAACAGAAAAAGTGAAAATCATGTTTGAGGACGACAGAAATAATGTAAGAAAAGTTTGTTCTGGTTTATAAAGGCTATTATCAATAAAGCTTTAAAATAAGGAATGGTTAGGGTTAAGGTTACGGTTAGGTTTCTCTTTAGGGTAAAGGTTAGGATTAGGGTTCGGGGTTGGGTTAGGTTAGGTTAGTATTCGGTTTAGGTTAGGGTTATGTTTGGGTTAATGTTAGGGTTGGGGTTAGGGTTATGTTTGGGGTCAGTGTTAGGGTAAGGGTTAATGCAAGGGCGCGGGTAAAGGTTAACATAGGGTTAAGGGTCTTTCGCTTATTTCTGTTCTTTCTTGATTTACTTCATCCATAATGCTCTTAAACATGATTTCGCTTCTTTGTGTTGTTCTTACCGCAGAAGCCTGCAGGAAGAAAGAAAGAAAGAAAGAAAGAAAGAAAAAGTCGGGTTAGGATTAGGGTTAGGTGATTAAGGGTTATGAAAAACAAACAAACAAACAATGGTTGTTGTGGGTTTTTCGGGCTCTTTGGCCGTGTTCTGAAGATTGTTTTCCTAACATTTCGTCAGTCTCTGTGGCCGGCCTCTTCTTACCACAACAATACACATTAATCACCCATCTCCAGGAAAAGACTATCTCACATCCATAAATATTGCACTCCCAAGCCAACTACACCAGAGCACAGAGCGCTGTCCTCCGAAGACGCCGGGCACGGATGAAGGCTAGAATGAAGTAAATCAAGAAACAACAACAGAAGGCTAATCAGATCATGTTTATGGCATTAAGGCTAAAATGAAGTAAATCAAGAAAGAACAGAAAGCGAAAAAAGTCATGCTTGAGTATTAAGGCTAGAATAAAGTAAATCAATAAATAACAGAAACAACCTAAAGAAAACATGTTCGGGTCCAATGAAGTAAATCAATAAAGAACAACAGAAAGAAGTGTAAGAGTATTAAAGCTAGAATATAGTACAAGACAGAACAGAAAAAGTGAACGAGAGTATTTCGGATGGAAGGAAGTAAATCGACGAAACTATAGAAAGAAGCGAAAGAGCATTTTTAAGAATATTATAGCTAGAAATAATACAAGAAGACAACAGAAGGAACTCAGAGCACACTTGTTCAGGCTAGAATTCAATCAATAAAGAACAACAAAAACAACCTAAAGAAAACTTTTTCGAGTGTACTAAGGCTGGAACAAAAGAAGCAAGCGAAAGAGATCATGTTTAAGAGTATTAAGGATGGAAAGACGTAAATCAGAAAAGAACAGAAAGAAGCGAAAAAGCATGTTTAAGGCTAGAATGAAGTAAATCAATAAAGAACAACAGAAACAACTAAAGAAAACCGAGTGTATTCTGAAATGAACAAGAACAGAAAAAAGCGAAAGAAATGTTTACTAAGGATGGAATGATGTACATGAAAGAACAGGTAAAAGCGAAAGAAGTTGTGTAAAAGTATTGATGGAATGAAGTAAATCGACAGAACTATAGAAAGAAGCGAAAGAGAATGTTTGAGTATTAAGGCTAAAAAATAGCAGAAAAAGTGACAATGTTTACGAGTATTCAGGCTAGAATGATGTAGGAGAAAGAAAAACAGAAAGGAAAGAGCATGTATTAAAGGCTGAAATGTAAATAATGAACAAGTTGTATAAAGGCTAGAATTAAATCAAGATAGAACAGAAAGAAAAGGTCATGTTTCAGTGTAGGAAGGCTAGAATGAACTAAAGTAAAAAATAATAAGAAGCGAAACATAATTTTTGAGGCTAGAATGAAGGACTTCAGGAAAGAACAGGAACCTAAAGAAAAAATTGTCGTGTATTATGGCTAGAATGAAAATAAAGGAATAACACAAAAAAGCGAGAGATCATGTTTCAGTACATTAAGGATTACGCAGATGAGATCATTATTAAGGATAGAATTTAGTACAAGAAGGAACAAGAAGCAAAAGTTCCTGTTTAAGAATATTGGAGAGAAGCCAGAGGTCATATGTGTTAAGGCTAGAAAGAAAACAACCTAAAGAAAATTTGTTCGAATGTACAAATGATGTAAATCAAGAAAGAAAAACAGGATATTATGTTCCGTGTATTAAGGATAGAAGGGAGGAAGTGAAGAACAAGTAGAAGAGCATGTTTAGCACCTCTCCTTTCTATTGATTTACTTCCTTGTAGCCTTAGTACACTCGAACAAAATTTCTTTAGGTTGTTTCTGTTGTTCATTGGTTTACTTCGTTCTAGCATTAGCACAAACGATTCTATTACTGATTTACATAATTATAGCCGTAATACCCTGGAACAAGATTTAGGCTGCTTTTTTTTTGCTCCTTACTTAAGTCTAGCTAATACACTGAATCTTGAGCTCTCGCTTCTTTCTGTTGTTCTTGATTGAATTCATTCTATTATGCTCTTAAATTTGATCATTTTCTTCCATCTTTTGTTCTTTCTTGGTTTAGTTCATTCTATATATGTATTTAATTTAATTCTAGCGAATAGACTGAAATGAGCTCTTCGCTTCCTGTTTCTTTATAAATTCTATTCTTAAACAGGATCTCTCTTTCTTCATTCTGTTGAATTACTTCATTCTTGCCTTCACACTCTTGTTCAAGGTCTCTTGTTCCTGATTTACTTCATTCTAGCTTTAATAAATATGATCTGTTTCGCGTCCTATAGTTTCTTTTTCATTCTATCAGTACTCCTAAACATGATCTTTTACTTCTTTCTGTTCTTCATTTACTTCATTCTAGCCTTAATACTCCTAAATATGATCTCCTTCGCTTCTTTCTCTTCTTCTTTCTTGATTTACATCATTCTAGCTTTAATACAGTAGAACACGTTTTCTTTAGGTTGCTTCTGTTGTTTATTGATATACGTTGTAGCTTTAATTATTTCTTTTGCTTCCTCTTCTTTCTTGAATTACATTCTAACATTAATACAGTTAAACATGATCTCTTTCGCTTCCTTCTCTTGATCTTTACATACTTCTAGCATTAATACAGAGGTTCCCTGCATTTCGACATTAATTCGTTCTGGCGAAATCACTGTAGAACGAGATAGTCGTAATACAAAAAAAAATTGAAACTTTAAAAGCCGTTTAATACGTTCCAAATGGCTAAAAACAGTGCGGCGAAGATCGTCCATAGGGCCATTTTCGGTCGCTGTCTTGTAATTCGTCCAAGAAAACAGCAGGGAGCCATTTTATTTATCCGGCGGCCATTTTGAAATCGTCCTTTTGCAAAGAATCGGTTCCCGACGTAGAGAACCGATCGTCGCAAAGCGAAAAAAGCCTATTCCGACCATTGTTTTGCGATCGCAAAAACGCCGTAATGAAGTTTCGTCGTAATGCGGGGCCTTTGTAAAGCAGGGCACGACTTTATACTTACGATCTCTTCCGCTTTTTTCTGATGTTCTTTCTTGATTTACTTCATTCTAGCCTTTCTAGAACAGAGAGAAATAAAAGGGATCCTGTTTAAAAATATTAAGGCTAGAACGAAGTAAATCAATAAAGAAAAACAGGAACAAGAGAAAGAGATCACGTTTAAGAGTATTATGGATAGAATGAATGAAGAAAGAACAACAAACAACCTAAAGAAAACTTGTTCGAGTGTATTAAGGCCACGATGAAATAAATCAAGAAAGATCAAAATAAACCTTTCGCTTTTTTCTGTAGTTCTTTCTTGATTTGTTTCATTCTAACCTTGATCTCATTCGCTTCTTTCTGATGTTCCTGACTTTTCATTCTGTCCTTTATTTAAACATCACGTCTTTTATTTCTTTCTGTTGTTCTTTCTTGATTTACTTCATTCTATCCTTAATACACTGTAACATGATCTCTTTTGCTGTGTTGTTCTTACCGCAGAAGCTTGTGCTCCAGGGTCAGAAGACCAGCAGTCGTAAGATCGAATCCCTGCGACAGAGTGAGCGCCCGTCGCTTGTCCCAGCTCCCGCCAACCTAGCGGTTCGAAAGCATGCAAAAGTAAGTAGATAAAAAGCGGCCATCTCGGTGGGAAGGTAACAGCTTTCCGTGTCTAACTCGCACTGGCCACGGAAGATTGTCTTCGGACAAAACGCTGGCTCTATGGCTTGGAAACGGTAATGAGAAGTGCCGCCTAGCGTTGAACACGACTGGACAAAAATTGTCAAGGGGAACCTTTTCCTAGGCTTTCTACACCAGGACAAGCTTTCTTTATATTATTTCTGATTTTGTTTATTGATTTACTACATTCTACCCTTTAATATTCTTAGACAGGATCTCTTTGCTTCTTTCTGGTCTTTCTTGAATTACTAAATTCTAGCCTTAATACACTCAAACAAGTTTTCTTTAGGTTCTCTATCACGATATCTTTCGCTTCTTTCTCTTGTTCTTTCTTGATGAACTTTCGTTTCTTTCTGTTTTACTTTCTTGATTTGCTTCATTCCAGCCTTAACACACTTAAACATGATCTATTTTGCTACTTTCTGTTGTTCTTCTAAAGGTAGAATGAAAGATATCAAGAAAAAAGAGAAAAAACTATAGAATGTATTATATTAAATATATCAAGAAAGAAAGAAACTAAAGATGAAATGTTAGAAGCTAAAAAGTCTAGAATGAAAGATATGAATAAAGAAACAATCTAAAGGTTGTATTAATAGATATCAATTAATAGATATAAATAAGGAAAGAAAGAGGAACGATTTTGGCGTGGGGCCAAAACTCCGGAGTTAATGAGTCACTGACCTCAAGAAAAGTTCCTAGAGTCTGGGTGAATCCCACTTTAACCTTAGCAGAGTAAGAGAGGGACTTAGTTACAGAGATTTACATGTGGGGAGAAAACAACATGGATTTCTTAGTAATCATATTGATTTTGGCTAATATATACATGGCAAGGTACATTTGGCATAGCAATATTCAAAGCTTTGACATAGAATTAAATGACCTCCAGACTTACTGTTGAGTGTTACATTTATACTCAAGAGCAATCAATCACATTTCTTCATTTACAACTGGTCGTTAACATTCAAGCATTACATCATCTTGTTTCACCGGGATGCTTAAGGATTCGCTATTCCTCTACAGTCGTGATTATTCACTTCATTTACAGTATTAAATTTTAACTCCCTGTCCCTTAAATTTTATGTATCGGAGAAACCTACCTAGTTACATACATACAAATGTTTTTTCTAGTGTCAAGGGTTTGAATATGTCTGCTACATTATTTTCGGCCAATTGACTTTACACAGCATCTTTCACATGAAAGAACCTTATTCCAATGTGCTTCTTATTCCAAACGAAACGAAACGAAATAGATCATTGGGAATTTTAAGGCTAGAATGAACTAAATCAAGAAAGAACAACAGAAAGAAGCGAAAGATTTCTTTCGTTTCGATATTCTCATGTTTAAGTGTACAGTATTATAGAATGAAACAAGTCAAGACAGAAAAACAGAAACGGAAGCGATCATTAGGCTAGAATGAAGTAAATGATGAAAAAACAGAAAGAAGCAAGTGATCATTTTTAAGAGTTTTAAGGCTAGAATGATGTAAATCAATTAAGAACAGAAACAACCTAGAAAACTTGTTCGAGTTTATTAAGGTTAGAATGAAGCGATCCAAGAAAGACAGAAGCGGAAAAGATCATGTATAAGAGAAATAAGGCTCGAATGAAAACTCAAGAAACAAACACAGAAAACTTGTTCGTGTGGTTGAAATCAAGAACGGAAAATAGAAAGAAGCGAAACAGATCATGTTTAAGAGTATTAATGGTAAAATAAAGTAAATCAAGAAAGAAAAACTGAAAGAAACGAAAGACATCATTGTTAAGGTTGGAATGATGTAAACCAAGAAAGAAACAGAAAGATGCAAATGAAATAGTAAATGAAGAAAGAAGAGAAAGAAGCGAAAGAGATCATGTTTAAGGCTAGGATGTAAAAAAACGACAGAGAAGGCTAGAAGTAAAAAATGAAAACAGAAAGAAGAGAATGAGGTCACTGTTACATACAGCACTGATGTTACCTGTCTGTCATGGGTTTGGAGGGAAAGTTCCATCCTATGGAGAGTGGAAGGCGGGACATCAGGAGGAGGGGCTGTACTGTATAAATATGTGATGCCTGTGTGGTGAGAGAGATGCTGAGAGACACTGGGTTGTGACGAAGCAGCAGCTGGGAAGAAGAAGCTGTTGTGGGAGTCTGTGTGTCAGACAGGGTACTACTGTGTGTCAGAGTACCAACCTGATAGGTTCAGGTGTCTGTTGGTTAGCCAGAACTGATAGGTTCAGGGTCTGTGCTTCAAGTTAAGGGTTCTGGGTGAACCAAACTGTATGCTTGTATGAGTGAAACTAAGCCACGTTACTTTATCCTATTCACCTGATTGTTTATTTTTCCCTGTGTGTATTTAAAATAAACCTTATTCTTTTTATTGTTTAAAAATCCATCCCTGGTCTGTGTGACTTCTTACAGGGAATGGTTGGTGGCAGCTTAGTGTAACTGTGTGGCAGATCCCAGTAGGTCTGGGTTTGTCACATTGATTGGTGTCCAGCGTGTGGGATACGACTGGTCCAGTTGTCCAGCGGTCCAGCAAAGCCTTGGCAAGTGTGCCCAGAGCAAGGGGGGTCTAGTCAGGGACAGTCTGAGGCGCGTAGGTAATCTTCTAGGTGTACCTCACGGGGAGGTGCGCTAGTAGAAGAACGTGCCAACTGGGGAGACTTAGATTAAGGTGCTCTGAGGCAGCCTAGTTTTGGCGGGAAAAAGCTGAGGCAAAACTGCGTAGTAACAGTGATCTAGCTTGCCAGCTGAGAGGCCCAGCAGAGGGGGGTAGGCTCTGACTCGATACTGTTGCAAGTTAGTGCTGTAGAACAGCAGCAATCTCTAGGGAAAGCTGGTTCTGAGGCAAGAAGGAAAAAAGTGGTCGTTTTATTTTGAGGCTTGACTTTTAAAGCAGCCTGTTCTGAGGGGGGATTATGCCCTTGACTCGAAGCCAAGTAGCAGACATGAGTGAAGTGAAAGACCCCCAGATTGACCAAGGTTCTGAGGATGAATTTGGCTCAGTGCAGGGTGACAGCACAGGAGAGCAGAACCCAGAACTTAGAAAATTGCTCATAGTCCAACAGCATGAACTGAGGATGAGGCAATTTGAAGTGGAGGAAAAATTAGAGAGAGAGAGAATGGAGAGGGAGGAAAGAATGGAGAGAGAGAGAATGGCGTTTGAATTAAGAAAACTGGAACTGATGAACCAGAACAATAATAACAATAGGGATTCTGAGGGAGGCCAATTGTCTAAGGCTGACCTGAAGAAATTCCCTGTGTACCACAAGGGAGATTGTCCTGAGGTGTTCTTTTCCTTAGTGGAAAGAGCGTTTGTGGACTTCTCAGTGAGGGAAACTGAGAAGATGACCATCATGCGGTCTTTAATCAGTGGTAGCCTGGCTGAGGTTTATGCCGAGATGCCTGAGGAACTGATGAAAGATTTTGCAGAGTTTAAGAAACTGGTGTTTGCAAGACATGGGATAAATGCAGAGCAGCTGAGACAAAGATTCAGGTCCCTCACAAAAAAACCAGAACAGACTTTTACCCAAGTGGGGGCCCAATTGGTGAGGCTGCTTGAGAAATGGCTATCGCAGGAGGGAACAGAGACCTATGAGCAGCTTAAAGACTTGATAGCGCTGGAACAGTTCTATTCAGTCCTGCATGGGGAATTGAAATTCCAGGTGAGGGAAAGGAAACCGAAATCTGTGGCAGCAGCCGCAGAGATCGCAGATTTTATTTCCCAAATAAGAAAGCCCTTGGGTGAGGGGAAATCTGTAGGTAAACCCAAAGAAACCTACAGCAAGTACTCTCAGGGACCAGGGAAAAGCCAGCAAGGGGGAGGGGCCCATGGTGAAGGGAAGCCCTCAGACATGAAACCAAGACCTCAGATTTTGGAGGGAAAACCAAAACAAGATGAGAGAGAATCAAAATACACCAGAAAATGCTATTTCTGTCAGGGAAAGGGTCATCTAATCTCAGAGTGTGAGAAATTAAAGCAGCTAAAAGGAATGGTGCCTCAGAATTCTAGTGGGACCAAGCCAAAAGCTGTGTTCTGTGTCCAGAAAGAGCAAGGCTCAGTGTCACAGAGGGAGCCTGTTGCCATGGCTACTCAGTCTGGAACAGCTACCTCTGCTGATCAGGCTGAGGAAAATGGTCCTCTTATAGAGGTAAAGCGCTGCTTGCTGATAAAAACAGATTCTCAGTTGTTTGAGACAGCAGGGGTGGACATAGGAATACTTGACCGTCAGTATAGGGGGCTGCGGGACACTTGTTCCCAGGTAACCCTGTGCCATCCAGATATCATTCCTAGGGAGTTTATAATCCCAAATGAGAGCATAAAGGTGGCAGGGATTGAGGGGCAGGTAATCTCTCTGCCAGTAGCAGAGGTACCTGTCAACTTTCAAGGCTGGAGGGGAGATTGGCGGCTAGCGATTTCATCGACTCTGCCAGCAGCCGTGCTCGTGGGAAATGACCTGGCTGAACATGTGAAACGGGTGCTAGTGATTACACGCTCACAAGCCACCACAGGGACAGTTCAGGGGGGTAATGATGAGCCAGAGACGGAAGCAGAGGGGAGTTCAGAAGCTGTGGTGGAAACCTTAACCACAGACAGCAGATTTGGACAGGAGCAAAAGGCAGACGCCACTCTCCAAAAGTGTTTTGAACAGGTGACTGACGCCCAGCTAACACCTGAAACCCCAGTGAGATTTCTGGAGAAAAAGGGGATTTTATATAGAGAGACCCTGAGGAATATCTCAAAAGGGGGAGATGGGATCAGAAGTCAGCTGGTGGTACCTGAAAAGTATCGCCCCATGATCTTACAAAGGGGGCACTCTGACATGTTTGCTGCGCACTTAGGAGTGAACAAAACACAGCAGAGAATCACACAGAATTTCTACTGGCCTGACATAGGGAAGCAGATCAGGGAGTTCTGTAAACAATGTGATGTGTGTCAAAGGCAGGGGAATAACCGCGACAGGACCAAAGCAAAGTTGTGCCCTTTGCCTGTGATTGACACTCCGTTCAAATGCATAGGGGTGGATATTGTGGGACCTTTGCCCAAGGCCACAAAGAGGGGGAACAGGTTCATCCTAACAATTGTGGACCATGCCACAAGGTATCCTGAAGCCATACCCTTGACTAATATTGAAACTAACACAGTGGCAGATGCCTTGGTGGGGTATATGTCCAGGATGGGATTTGCCTCAGAGATAATCACAGATTTGGGCGCATCGTTCACATCAAAGCTCATGAAACGCTTATGGCAAATCTGTGGAATTAAGCACAAAGAAACCACTGCTTATCATCCTGAAAGTAATGGGTTAACTGAGAAGTTCAATGGGACTCTAATGCGCATGATTAGGGCTTACTTGGCAGAGAATCCAAACAATTGGGACCAGAAGCTGCAATCCCTTTTGTTTGCTTATCGATCAGTGCCACAAGCCAGTACCGGGTTCAGTCCATTTGAACTTTTATTTGGGAGAAGGGTGAAAGGGCCCCTTGATTTGATCAAGCAAGATTGGGAGCAGATCACCCAGGATGACCCACAAGACGTTGTGACTTACATAGACACCTTGATGAATGACCTAAGGAGAAATCTAGAGCTGGCAGCAGAAAACCTGCAAGCTCAGAAGGTCAGACAGAAAACATGGTATGACCACAAAGCTAGAGAGAGGCACTTTGACCCAGGGGAGGAAGTGCTTTGGCTTAGGCCCTGCAGAGAGAACAAACTGCAGCTCAAATGGGCAGGACCATATAGGGTCATTTCCAAGATGTCAGACCTGAACTACCTAATAGAGCAGGAGGAGAACCAAGCAAGGAGGGTGGTTCATGTGAATGCCCTAAAACCCTACTACAGAGGGGAACAGAGGGTTTTATTTGCGATAAAAGCAGCTGAGAGTGAGGAAGCTGAATTACCCTTCTGGGAGGGTAGAGGGGAAGTAAAATACAACCCAGAGGAGGTAAAGATCAGTCCTGCACTCACCCAAGACCAGCAGCAAGAACTAAAAATGCTGCTTAGTAAATATCAACAGGTGTTTTCCAACAAGCCGGGGATAGTGAAGGGAGTGATGCATCGGATCCACACAGGGGATGCACCCCCGCAGGCAGTATCCCCATACCGAGTAACGGGACCCTATAGGGACAAGGTGCGGAAGGAGCTGGACGAGATGCTTAGGGAGAACATAATCGTCCCCTCTTCTAGTCCTTGGTCCTCTCCGATAGTCCTTGTGGACAAGCCTGATGGGAGCATTAGGTTTTGTGTCGATTACAGGAAATTAAACCGTGTAACCACTCCTGATGCCTACCCAATGCCCAGGCTAGACAACCTGATTGAAACCATAGGGGGTTGTCGGTTCATCTCATCATTGGACCTGGTAAAGGGATATTGGCAATTAAGAATTGATCCCAGGGATCAAGAAAAGACTGCCTTTTGCAGCCCTTTTGGTCTCTATGAGTTTCGAGTCCTGAGCTTTGGTCTCAGAAATGCACCAGCCACATTCCAAAGGCTGATGGACCAGACCTTGGCAGGGCTCAGTGACTTTACAGTGGCCTACATTGACGACATAGGGATCTTCAGTAATACCTGGGAAGATCACCTGATACACCTGGAGTTAGTGCTGCAGAGGTTAAGTGCAGCAGGGCTAACAGTAAAGGCCAGCAAGTGTCAGCTGGGTAGCCCAGAAATAAAATACTTGGGTCACATGGTAGGGGGAGGAATGATAAAACCCCTGGAGGCCAAAATAGAAGCTGTTCGTGATTGGCCTAGACCCAACACCAAGAAAAAGGTCAAATCATTTCTTGGGTTGGTGGGCTACTACAGAAAGTTCATCCCGAGGTTTAGCGAGATTGCGGCTCCGCTGACCGATCTGACGAGGAAGAAGGCTGATGACCGCATCCCGTGGACCAGCGACTGTGAGGCGGCGTTCCAGAGGTTGAAGGAGGCGTTAATCAACTATCCTGTCCTGCGTGCTCCAGACTTCGACCGGGAGTTCATCATCTACACCGATGCGTCTAACAGCGGGGTAGGAGCAGTTCTGTGCCAGGAGGATGAGAATGGTGACCAGCATCCAGTGTCCTACCTGAGTAGGAAACTTCAAAAAGGTGAGAGACATTTGGCAACCGTGGAGAAGGAGTGTTTGGCCATAGTCTACGCGATCCAGAAGGCCAAGCCTTACATCTAGGGAAGACATTTTATTCTGTGTACTGACCATTCACCATTGCAATGGTTAAAGACAATGAAAACCCACAATAGCAAACTTATGAGGTGGGCTTTAAACCTACAGGACTATGACTTTGAAGTGAAGGTGGTCAGAGGGTCAGTGAACTGTGTTGCTGACGCCTTATCAAGAAGACCTGAAGAATGAAGACGGCGAAAGAACATGGACTATGTGTATATAATGATGACAAAAAGTTAAATGTACCTGGTTTTGAATTTGGTTTGTAAGAATAAAGGTAAATTGATGTAATGTATATGGTAAATGTTTAAATGCCTATTTGATATGGTTTAACTTAGAATGTAAGTATAAGTAAGTATAATATGGTATGTATAACTGTTGTTGTGTATTTTACCTAGGTTGTTTTTTGGTGAAAAGCACGTTAGCTTTCCCCCTACAAAACAACTTATAAAGAGGGGAGGTGTTACATACAGCACTGATGTTACCTGTCTGTCATGGGTTTGGAGGGAAAGTTCCATCCTATGGAGAGTGGAAGGCGGGACATCAGGAGGAGGGGCTGTACTGTATAAATATGTGATGCCTGTGTGGTGAGAGAGATGCTGAGAGACACTGGGTTGTGACGAAGCAGCAGCTGGGAAGAAGAAGCTGTTGTGGGAGTCTGTGTGTCAGACAGGGTACTACTGTGTGTCAGAGTACCAACCTGATAGGTTCAGGTGTCTGTTGGTTAGCCAGAACTGATAGGTTCAGGGTCTGTGCTTCAAGTTAAGGGTTCTGGGTGAACCAAACTGTATGCTTGTATGAGTGAAACTAAGCCACGTTACTTTATCCTATTCACCTGATTGTTTATTTTTCCCTGTGTGTATTTAAAATAAACCTTATTCTTTTTATTGTTTAAAAATCCATCCCTGGTCTGTGTGACTTCTTACAGGGAATGGTTGGTGGCAGCTTAGTGTAACTGTGTGGCAGATCCCAGTAGGTCTGGGTTTGTCACAGTCACGTTTACCAGTTTTAAGGCTAGAATTAAGTAAATCAGTAAAAAACTACAGAAACCTAAAGAAAACTTGTTCGAGTGTATTAATAGTAGAATGTAGTAAATCAAAAAAGAGCCACAGAAAGAAGCACAGGAGATCATGTTTAGGAGCATTAAGGCTAGATTTAAGTAAATCAAAACTGAAAGAAACGAAAGGCATCATGTTTGTTAAGGCTGGAAAGATGTAAATCAAGAAATGAAGAAATTCATCAGCGACATTTCAGACACTCATGGACCAAATGCTGCAAGGGTTTAGTGACTTCACAGTGGCTTACAGTGGCTCGCGAAGCCTTTTGCTTCTTTCTGTTCTTTCATTATTTACCCCATTCTAGCTTTCATTCACTGATAAATGATCTCTTTCGCTTTCCTTCTTCATTTACTTTATTCTAGCCTTTATATTCTTAAACTGGATCTTTTGCATATCTGTTTTTGTTTCTTGATTTACTTCATTCTAGCCTTACACTGAAATGTCTTTCATTTCTTTCTGTGGATCTTTTTTGATTTACATCATTCCACCCTCAATGCTCTTTAGGTTGTGATGTTCCTAATTCATTTGCAAATAGTTTTACTATTTAACATGATCTTTGTCTTGTTCTTTCTTGAGCATCTTTATCGCTTTTTTCTTTCTTGTTTATTATAACCATGATCTCTTCTGCTTCTTTCTGATCTTTCTTCATTTCCTTCATTGTGTCCTTAATATTAAACATTTCTTTCGCTTCTGTTTTTCGTTCTTGCTTTACTTATTTCTAGCAATATACAATGTTTTCTTTCGGTTGTTTCCCTTGTATTTATTGACTTGCTTCATTCTAGCCTTCTTAGGGAAGTGGTGGTGCTGCGAGCTAAACCGCAGAAGCCTTTGTGTGCCGCAGGGTCCGAAGACAAGCAGTTCTAATATCGAAATCACGCGACGGTGTGAGCTCCCGTCGCTTTGTCCCGGCCCTCGCCAAATTAGCAGTTCGAAAACATGTAAATGCGGGTAGATAAATATGTACCTTCTCGATGGGAAGGTAAACAGCGTTCCGAATCTTAGTCGCGCTGTCCACGTGAAAACGGAAACTATCTTAGGACAAGCGTGGCTCCGCGGATTGGAACCGGAGATGAGCATCGCCCCCTAGAGTCGAACACAACTTGAGCATGATCTTTCTCTTCTTTCTGTTCTTTTTTATTTACTTCATCCTTAATACTCAAACCTAATCTCTTTGACCTTTCTGATGTTCTTTCATTTCTAGTCTTAATGCTCCTAAACATTCTCTTTCGCTTCTTTCTTTCTTTACCTCATTTTATCTATAATACGTATTCGTATGATGTCTTTCGCTTCCTTCTGTGGTTCTCTTGATTTCAATCCTAAATACACATGAACAAGTTTTCTTTACTTTGTTTCTGTTTTTTATTGATTTACATCATTCTAGAGGGGACGTGGTGGCGCTGTGAGCTAAACCGCAGAATCCTGTGCTGCAGGGTCAGAAGATCCGGCAGTCGTAAGATCGAATCCACGCAACCGAATGAGCACCCGTCGCTTGTCCCAGCTCCCGCCAACCTAGCGGTTCGAAAGCATGCAAATGCGAGTAGATAAATAGGGACCACCTCGGTGGGAAGGTAAACAGCGTTCCGTGTTTAAATCACACTGGCCATGTGACCACAGAAAGATTGTCTTCGGACAAAACGCTGGCTCTATGGCTTGAAGAGCGGGATGAGCGCCGCGCCCTAGTGTCGGACACAACTGGACAAAAAATTGTCAAGGGGAACCTTTACCTTTACCTTTCATGGTCTCTATTAGGTTGTCTAATCTGGGCATCAGATATACATCCGGCTTGGTTACATGATTCAGCTTCCTATAGTCCACGCAAAATCGGATGCTGCCATCCGGCTTGTCTACAAGCACTATAGGAGCAGCCAATGGACTGGATGAACAATGAACATTTCGTCCAGCTCCTTGCGTACCTTAGTGACATATGGCCCAGTAACTCTATAAGGAGCAACCGCTTGTGGCGGTGCATCCCCAGTATCAATTTTGTACACCACTCCCTATTTCAGTACGAAGGCCTTCACTTTCAGGGGAAACTAAAGGACTAACTGACATCTTCAGGGTTAAATTTGGCATTCCCCCTCCCTTCCCAATATGGTAAATCATGTTTTTCACTGCTTCTTTCATTGCAAACAGGAAAATGTTTTCCTTCCTATAACAGGTCTTGATCGTGTTTATATGGACCACTCTCCTACCTGGTTCTCCATCCTTCTTGATGATTGTGACGTGTGCCATGACGTCACCTGCCTGTCTTGGCTAAGGCTGGAGTTTCCGGGCCTATGGCAAGGCAGGAGGTGGGTCTTATAGGGGTGGAGCTTGTGTATATAAGGGGGGTGTACAAGGAGAGAGAAGGTTGTTGAGGGAGTTGTTGTTGGGGAATTAGAGAGTGACAGGGTTAGGTATAGGTTAGGTGATTAAGTAACTGTGTGTTTAGTAAATAAAGAACTGTGCAGGGTTAAGGTCTGAGAAATATAGTTTATTAAGTGATTCTTTTACCCAGTGATTTACATTTTTATTTTTGTAAACAATAAAACATCATTTTTATTTTAAAATCCACAATGTCTGAAGTGTCAGGTTTATGTGTGGTTGGTGGCAGCGAAGTACTGTGTGTGTGTATGAAGGATCGAGACCTGTCATCTCTTGTGGTGACGTAAGAGGAGGTGGCAGTCGCGACAAAACTGGTGGCAGCGGTGGGATACGAGTTGTCCAGTTGCCCAGTTGCCCAGAAAAGCCTTGGCTAGTGTGACCAGAGCAAAAGGATTTCAGTTAGGTGCACCTGACCTGAAGTGGGGTGTGGGTAACTCTCTAGGATTTGTCTCCAGGGGGGAGCAGATCTAGTAGAGAGGCACCTAAACTTCAGAGTGAGGGAACTGACATGAGCTCTAGAAGGTCCATTTTGTGAGGGAGATTGGCCCAAAATAGGAGGCTGTTGTGACTTGGTCTGAGAGTCCAGAGTTAGGAGAACTCAGAAGGGACAGACAGACCAAGGGCAGCAAAGATTTGGGATCTCTCTAGTGAACTACAGAACCTGAGAGAGGGTGAAGCTGTGGTGGATTTTGAAGTAGAGCCAAGGGCAGAAAATTAAAGTAGCTCTAAATCTGGCAAGAGGCCCAGTGAAGGGGCAGAAGCCATTAGAGACTACAGTAACAAGCCTAGCCATATCTGTTGGTATACCCTGTTAGAGAGTGTCAGACCTTAGCACAGGAAAGGAAAAAAAAGTGACGTTTTAAACAGAGCCTTGATAATAGAAAAGAGCCTTCTGTGTGATTAAAATGCCTCTCACGCGCAGTCAAATGGCAGAAATGAGTGAACAAAGAGACCAAGCAATGTCAGACTGGTCTGGGGATGAGTCAAATGGTGAGGGAAGAGTTGCCTCTGTGCAGGAAGAAGCTAATGGTGAACAGTTATCAGAACTGAGGAGAATTCAGTTAGCCCAGGCACATGAATTTCAAATGAAACAGCTAGAAAAGGAGGAAAGAATAGAAAGGGAAAGAATTGCCCTAGAGAAAGAGAAAATGGAGATGGAAAGAGAAGAAAGATTGGAGAGAGAGAGGATGGCTTTTGAACTTAGGAAATTGGAATTACTGAACCAGAACAATAATAATAATAGGGAAAATGGGGAGAGCCAGTTATCAAAGTCAGATTTGAAGAAATTTCCTACATATAAACAGGGGGATTGTCCTGAAAACTACCTTAAAATCTTTGAACGAAGTTGTGCTGATTTTTCTGTGAGGGAAACAGAGAAAATGATAATTTTGAGGTCTCTCCTGAGTGGAAAAATGGCTGATGTGTATGCTGATATGCCAGTTGAGCTCAGTAAAGATTATTCAGAGTTCAAAAAAATGGTTTATAATCGGTTTGGCATTAATTCAGAACATCTTAGGTTGAAGTTCAGAAAACTTACTAAAAAATCAGATGAATCTTATACCCAACTTGGTTTTAATCTAGAAAAGTGTTTGGATCGGTGGCTTGAACAGGAGAATGTAAAAACTTTTCAGGAATTGAAAAATGTTGTGGGCCTGGAGCAGTTTTATTCCTTACTCCATGGGGAACTTAAATTTTTAGTTCAAGAATGGAAACCAACTGATGTTAGAAACGCTGCTCAAATAGCTGATTTTATTTCTCAAATAAGGGGTCCTAGTTGTTATGAGGGGAGAAGTGTGAGGAAAACATGGGACCCAAAGTTCTCTAAGGAACAAGCACAGAGACAGGCTAAAGTGGGTGGCCATTTTAGTGAAAAGCCCTCAGAACAGGGCCAGCACAGTAAACAAGTTTTGGAGGGAAAAGAGAAACTTGAAAGATTTGATGGGAAAAGCTCATGGGGGGAGAGAATCTGCTTCATTTGCAAAAAGAAAGGCCACATTGCTGCACAATGTTTTAATACAAGGCAAAATAAAGAAATTCCACCTCAGAAAGTTAATGAAAAAGAAGCAAAGGCTGTATTTTGTGTTCAGAGTAAACCTCAAGCTTCTTCTAGTGATAGCTCTGTTGTCATGGAAACCCAGGCAGAGGCAGTTAGGAGCTCTGAATTGGATACACTGAAGGAGCTACCTCTTGCTGAAGTTGTCCATTGTTATTACATACAGACCAATGCTGCTTTACTGGAATCTGCTGGGGACAGGATAAAAGTTTTTGAAAATGACTATTCAGCTTTGAGAGACACCTGTTCTCAAATTTCCATATGCCACTCAGACATAGTACCACAAAGTTGTATGATTGCTGACCAGACTCTATCTGTGAAAGGGATTGGGTCAGAACTAGTTTCACTACCTGTAGCTGACTTGAAAATTGAATATCAAGGTTGGAAGGGATTGTGGAGAGTGGGGGTGTCTTCTGAGATCCCTACCCCTTTTCTTATTGGTAATGACTTAACAAAGCATGTCAAGAGTGCCCTGGTGGTAACACGTGCACAATCAGTACAAAGTGAAGCCAGTAATGAGACTGACTCTCAAGAGCCAGAGAAATTTGTACCACAACCTGAGGCATTCTCAGTTGAAATACCTCAGAAAAGCCTCTTTGTCAAGGAACAAACAGCAGACCCCACCTTAAAAGACTGTTTTGCAAAGGTGACTGATAAAGATTTATCACCTGAGTGCCCTGAACGCTTTATTATTAAGGGTGGTTTACTGTATAGGGAAAAACTGAATAATATTTCAAAAGGGGGGGCCTGAAGTTAAGAGACAGTTGGTGGTGCCTGAGAAATATCGCCCTATGATTCTGGAAAAGGGACATGCAGACATTTTCTCAGCTCATATGGGGATCAACAAGACCAAACAAAGAATAGCCCAAAACTTTTACTGGCCTGATATGGGTAAACATATTAAGAGTTTCTGTCAAAGATGCCATATTTGTCAGAGACAGGGCTCTAACTGTGATAAAACTAGAGCAAAACTATGCCCATTACCAGTGATTTCAACTCCTTTTACACGTCTAGGGGTGGATATCATAGGTCCATTGCCCAACGCCACTAAGCGGGGGAATAGATTTGTTTTAAATATAGTAGACCATGCCACGAGATATCCAGAAGCGATCCCATTACGTAATATAGAGACCCAGACTGTGGCAGAAGCCTTAGTGAATTACAGGAGTAGGATGGGTTTCCCTTCTGAGACAATCACAGACTTAGGAACCTCTCATACATCCAAACTTATGAAAAGGTTAGGCAGGGGGGGTCATTCACATAAACGCCCTGAAGCCTTATTACAGAGAGACCATCCATGTGCAGTTTGCAATAAAAGAGGCTGATAAGGAGGAACATGGGTTGCCCTTCGGGGAAGGGAGGGGCCCACAAGAGTTCAATCCACAAGAAGTGCAGATCAGCCCTGCTCTATCCAGAGAACAGCAAAATAGTCGTAGAGCGCTGGTTACAAAACCTCAAGAAGTGTTCTCAAACAAACCTGGTGTTGACAAGGGAATGCTACCCAGGACTGACACAGGGAATGCTTCTCAGTCTGTAACACCATATAGAGTAAGAGGTTATTACTGTGACAATATTCGCAAAGAGCTAGATGAAGTGCTGCTTAAACGATCAAATTATTGTACACTCATCTAGCGCTTGGTTAGCCCTTGTAGTTTTAGTAGTCAAGCCGGATGGCAGTGTCAGGTTCAGTGTGTACTATAACAAGTTATATTCAGTAATTAAACCTGATGCTTATCCTAGGCCTAGGCTTGATGACCTAAGTAAGATGATTGGAGGTTGCAGAGTCATATCCTTTATAGGTCTAACCAAAGAGTGTTTGCAAGGAAGAAGTGATCCTAAGGCCCAAGAGAAAAGCGCATTTGGTAGTCCATTTGGCCTGTTTGAGTTCCGGGTCCTCAGTTTTGGCCTGAGAAACTCACCGGCAACGTTTCAGAGGCTCATGGACCATACTCTGAAAGGGCTTACTGACTTCACAGTAGCTTATATCGATGACATAGGGGTCTTTAGCAACACCTGGCAAGATCACCTACATCATCTAGAGTTAGTGCTACAAAGGTTGAAAGATGCTGGCTTAACCGTTAAAGCTAGTAAGTGTCAGCTAGGTAACTCAGAGATGAAGTACCTAGGTCACATAGTGGGAGGAGGCCTAGTCAAACTACAAGGTACAAGAGGCCAAGGTAGAAGCAATCCTGAAGTGGCCCAGACCTACCACTAAAAGGAAAGTGAGGTCCTTTCTAGGTCTGGCAGGGTATTACAGAAGGTTTATACCCGGTTTCAGTGAGATTGCTGCACCTTTATCAGACCTGACAAAGAAGCAGAGCAGCAACAGCGTTTCCTGGTCGGAAGAGTGCGAGATGGCGTTTGGACGGCTGAAAGATGCTCTAACCAACCATCCAGTGCTGCATGCTCCTGACTTCAACAGAGAGTTCATCATCTACACAGATGCGTCTAATGCCGGTGTGGGAGCGGTACTGTGCCAACAGGATGACAGCGGAGACCAACATCCAGTGGCGTACCTGAGCAAGAAGTTGCTTCCCAGGGAGAAGAATCTTTCTACCATCGAGAAAGAGTGTTTGGCGATCATCTTTGCGATCCGGAAGCTGAAGGCTTACGTCTGGGGTCGACATTTTACCTTGTGCACTGATCACTCACCTCTATCATGGTTGCGGACTATGAAATCACAGAACAGTAAACTGATGAGGTGGGCGCTTCTTTTGCAGGACTATGATTTCGAGGTTAAGGTGGTCAGAGGGACTATAAACTGTATGGCTGACGCCTTATCCAGAAGACCGGAAGACAACATTTAAAGGACTTATGGACTCTGTGTAGGATATATGGCAATGTAAAGTGTTTTGAAAGTTATGTATTGTGTTGTGATAAATGTTTTGCTTTGCATGTTTTTATTTCCCTGTAGGGAGGAAGTGTAAGTATATTTGTAGTTGTGTTAAATTGTGTAATAAATGCAATGCTTTATGTTTGTGGCAGTTGTTTTGGGGAAAAAGCACCTTAGCTTTCCCCCACAAAACAACTTATTAAAGGGGGAAGGTATGTGACGTGTGCCATGACGTCACCTGCCTGTCTTGGCTAAGGCTGGAGTTTCCGGGCCTATGGCAAGGCAGGAGGTGGGTCTTATAGGGGTGGAGCTTGTGTATATAAGGGGGGTGTACAAGGAGAGAGAAGGTTGTTGAGGGAGTTGTTGTTGGGGAGTTAGAGAGTGACAGGGTTAGGTATAGGTTAGGTGATTAAGTAACTGTGTGTTTAGTAAATAAAGAACTGTGCAGGGTTAAGGTCTGAGAAATATAGTTTATTAAGTGATTCTTTTACCCAGTGATTTACATTTTTATTTTTGTAAACAATAAAACATCATTTTTATTTTAAAATCCACAATAAGTCTGAAGTGTCAGGTTTATGTGTGGTTGGTGGCAGCGAAGTACTGTGTGTGTGTATGAAGGATTGTGACCTGTCATCTCTTGTGGTGACGTAAGAGGAGGTGGCAGTCACGACAATGATTTAATTAATTTCATTCATTTTGGAAATTACCCTGAATGGTCCTACCCAAATTAGTTGTAATTTATTCCCTTTGAGAGGTCTCAACATCTCACCTCATCTCTGGCTTTCTTATCATACCAGACTTCCTTTGTTTCTTTTCCTGTCCCTATAAATTTATAGCAGCCAGCTCTAAATTTTTCTTTAGAATGTTCATTAGGTGGTCTAAATATGAAATCACATTTTCAGGATCAAATCCTTCTATTTTCTCCCAATTTTGTCAAGGGGTCCCCTCACTTATCTGTCGATATTTTAAAGTATTCACTGCTTCTGAAGATTTTCCCCTCCCTGGGATTCACTAAGATCTCCTTCTCTATAAGGAACCTTTCAGGTCTTTCAGGGGTTAATGCAGTAACTTTTTCAAAGCAACGTTGCAGCGTGGAGCCAGCTTTTTCTTCCTGTGTAAATGTATTGTTTTGGGGATTCCTAATTTGTATTAACTCAGCTGGGTCATCATTGTCTACACAGGAATTTCATCTTTTTCCTCAGCTGTCTTTTCATTTTTCTTCTGGGAACGAGTCAAAATCTTTTATTCCACTGGCATTTCTGCATAAATGTCAGCTAAGCCTCCACTAATTTGAGACCTCATCACCATCATGCGTTCAGATCCCCTTACTTCAAAATCCTCATACGCGTGCTCAAACATAATCATAACAGACTCAGGGTCATCACCCTAAATACTGGGAATCTTTTAAGGTCTGCCTTGGACAGATGTCTCTCATCAGAATTAGGCTGTCCGTTGTTGTTATTATTAGCTTGAGCTGCCAGCTCCAACCTCTTAATTTCAAATGACATTCCTTCTCTAAGTCAATCATTTCTCCTTTTCTAAGGCAAATTTTTCTTTCTCATCTAAGGCAATTTTTCCTTTCTCCATTTCTAATTCTAAATTCTGCTTTCATGAGCTCTAGCCTTATTTTCTAGCTCCATTTGTTTCAACCTGAATTCCTGTGCTTATACTTGCTCCAATTTCCACTTTCTGAATTCTGTAGAGTCCTCCCCCCTTGTGGTCTCCATTTCTTTTTCTGAGGTGATTTTTTCCTCAGATTCTTCCCTTTCTTGATCTGAGCCACCTGCCATATCAGTAGATATCTCGGCTGCTTTTTTCCCCGTGTGGAAGGCATGTTTATTTATTTAGGCTTCTCCTATTTAAAAGCCCCAAATTTAAAACGTACACTTTTTTTCCTTTCAGTGAGAGAGTCTGTGCTATAAAGTTCCTTCCCCAGCAACCATCCACTGGTAAGGTACTGTGTTTAGGCCTCTGACTCCCAGCCAGGCCTTTCACAAGAGACAAAGTTTCTCCCCCTGCCTCAGGCACCAAATAACCAGAAATATCATCTTTCCCAGTTTTTGCTGATTTGATTCACCTCAGCTTCTCTGCCCTTGATCTCAGCTTAGTCCCCTCTGAACTCTATCCTTTGAGCTCAGGACAAGCTAGCCAACTGGTCCCACTTTCTGCTTGAAGTAAACTCCAGAAATGGTTTCCTCAGAGCCTGTCCATATCTTAGTCCCCAATTTGAGCCGTGAAGCCTTCCCACTAAGCTTTCTCCCCTTGAGAAAGCTCTAGGAAGATTACCCACTCCTTTAAGCTCAAACTCCCTGGCTAAAATATATTTTCATGCGCTGGGAACCTGTTCTAAGGCGTTACTGGATCAAATTCGTATCCCGCCGCTGGTCACCACTTTTGTGGCAGTCTCCTCTGAAGCCCCTGTTCCCCCAGTCCTTCACAAGGTTCTCGTTCGTCTTCCTTCTTTGTTGCAACCCAGTATTGCTGTCTCACTCAAGGAGACATGTGTCCTTTTGATTCGGGAGGGTAACATCTGATTAATATACAGTAGGTAAATCACAGGTTGCTAATCACTTGAAACTGAATCAGTACTACTGATTCACTCTATCCACTCTCTTTATCATTCAGCATTCTCACAGATCTCTCACCCTTAGTTCACTCTTAAGTTTCACACAGTCTCTCACTACCAGACTCTCACTCACACATTCTCTTCTCACTCACTGTATTAAAGTTGGAATGAAGCAAATAAAGAAACAAAGAAACGAAAGAGATTATGTTTCAATGTATTAAGGCTAGAATGAAGTAAATTATGAAAGATTAGAAAGAAGCGAAGGAGATCATATTTTAAGAGTATTGTAAAAAATAAAGAACAGAAACAACCTAAAGAAAACTTGTTCGATTCTATCAAGGCTAGAATGAAGCTATCCAAGAAAGCATAACAGAAAGAAGCGAAACAGATCATGTTTAAGAGTAATAAGGCTGGAATGTAAATCAAGAAAGAACCACAGAAGGAAGCGAGAGAGATGATAAGAATATGTATTAAGGATAGAATAAAGTAAAGAAAGAAAAACAAGGACGGTGTAGTAAATCAAGAAAGAACAAAAGAGATCCATTTTAAGAATATTAAGGCTAGAATAAAGTAAATGAAGAAAGAACAGCAGAAAAAAGCGAAAGTGGTCATAAGAAGTATAAAGGATAGATTGGTGTAAATCAAGAAAAAAAACAAGAGAAAGATGCGAAAGACATGTTTCAATGTATAAGGCTAGAGTGAAGTGAACAACAGAACCAACCTAAAGAAAACCTTCGAGTGTATTAAGGCTAGAATGAAGTATATTCAAGAACGAAAACCAGAAGCGAAAGATATGTTTAGGAGTATTTAGAATGAAGGAAATGAAGAAAGAACAGAAAGAAGCAGAGGAAATCTTGTTTAACAGTATTAAGGCTAGAATGAAGTAAATTAAGAAACAACCCCAGAAGAAAGCTTCTTAGAGTGTCTTAAGGCTAGAATGAATTCAAGAAACAGAAAGATGTAAAAAAAATGAAAGAACAGAAAAGCGAAAGAGGTCACGTTAAACAGTTTTAAGGCTAGAATGAAGTAAATCAAGAAAGAAGAAGAGAAACAAACTAAAGAAAACTTGTTCGAGTGTATTAAGGCTACAATGAAATCAATAAACAACATAAAAAAAATGTTTAGTATAAAGGCTAAAATGAAGTAAATCAAGAATTAACAACAGAAAGAACCGAAAGAGATTATATTTATTAATAATAGAATGAAGTAAATGAAGAACCGAAAAGAGATCAAAAGAAGTATTAAGGGTAGATTGGTGTAATTCAGGAAAAAAACAACAGAAAGATGCAAAAGAGATTTCAATGTATTTAAGTAAATGAAGTAAATCAATAAAGAACAACAGAAACAACCTAAAGAAAACTTCCAAGTGTAATAAAACTAGAATGAAGGAAATCAAGAACGAAAAAGAAGCGAAAGAGCATGTTTCGGAGTATTAAGGAAATAAAGAAGAAACAACAGAAAGACGCGAAAGACATCGTGTTTGTGTTTTTAAGGCTGGAAAGAAGTAAACTGAGAAAGAACAACAGAAAGAAGCGATCTCTTTTGCTTCTTTCTGTTGTTCTTTCTCGGTTTTCTAGTTTAAGCATAATAAGGCTAGAATAAAGTAAATGAAGAAAGAACAACAGAAAAAAGCGAAAGAGATCATATGGCGTAAGGCTAGAATTGTGTAAATCAAGAAAAGCGAGAGATTATGTTTCAGTGTATTTAAGGCTAGAAGGAAGTAAATCATGAAAGAACAGAAAGAAGCGAAAGAAGTAACGTTTATTAGTTTTGCTAAAATGAAGTAAGAAAGAAGGGAAATAACCTAAAAAAAACTTCGAGTGTATGTAATTCAAGAAATTCAAGAAAGAACAACAGAAAGAAACGATCATAGTTAAGAGAATTAAATCTAGAAGGAACTAAGTCAAGAAAGAATCACAGGAAGCGGATGATCATAGGAATACGTATTAAGGTTAAAATGAAGTAATTCAAGAAAGAACACAGAAGGAAGCTAAAGGGATCATGTTTGTGTGTGGTAAGGCTAGAGTGAAGTAAATCATGAAAGAACAACACCTAAAGAAAACGAATGTATTAAGGATAGAATCAAGTAAAGTAAATCAAGGAAGAAAAAGAGAAGCGAAAGATCATGTTTGTGAAGGCTATGAAGCGAGATCATGTTTGAGCATTAAGGCAAGAAAACTTGTTCGTGTTTATTAAGGCTAGATTGACGCAATCCAAGAAAGAATAAGAAAGAAGCGAAAGACCATGTTTAAGAGAAATAAGGCTAGAAGATAAAGACAAAAACCATGGAAGGAAGCGAAAAAGATTATAAGAATACGTATAGAATGAAGTAAATCAAGACAGAAAAACAGGAAGAGAAAGCAATTATGTTTTAATGCGATTATGCATTAAGGCTAGATTAAAGTAAATCAAGAAACACCACACAAGAAACGTTCGATTGTAATAAGGCTAGAATGAAGTAATTCAAGAAAGGACAACAGAAAGAAGCGAAAGCGATCATGTGTGTGGATAGAGTGAAGGAAATCAAGAAATAACGCCCGAAAGAAGCAAGAACATCATGTTTGTGTTAAGGCTAGAAAGATGTAAAGAAGCTGTCACATACAGCACTGATGGTACCTGTCTGTCATGGGTTTGGAGGGAAAGTTCCATCCTATGGGGAGTGGAAGGCGGGACATCAGGGGGGAGGAGCTGTACTGTATATATATTGGGGGGAAGTCCATCGTAGGGAAGCTGACGTGGAGAAGTGGAGTTGGAGTCTGTGGGTCAGACTGGGTACAACTGTTCGTCAGACAGTACATACCTGATAGGTTCAGGTTTCTATCTAGGTAGCCAGAACTGATAGGTTCAGGGTCTGTGCGTTACCTTAAAGTGTTCCGTGAGAACCAATCTGTTGTATGTGTATGATTGGGACTATACCAAGTTCCAGTATCCTATTTACCTGATCCTTTTATTTACCCTGTTTGTTTTTTCAATAAACCTTGTTCTTTTGTTTATTAAAATCCATTCCTGGTCTGGGTGACTTGGTAGAGCGAATGGTTGGTGGCAGCCTAACTACAGGGTGGGATACTCCAGTAGGTCTGGGGTTGCTACAGAAGCTAAAGGGATCCAGAATATTAAAGCTAGAATAAAGTACGTGAAGAAAAAAACAGAAATAAGTGAAAGAGATCATCTTTAAGAGCATTAAGGCTAGAATTAAGTAAAGAAACAATGACAGAAAACTAAGAGTGTATGAAGGCAAGAATGAAGGAAATCAAGAAAAAAAAATACAAAGAAGCTAAAGGGATCCAGTTTAAGAATATTAAGGCTAGAATAATGTAGTGGCTAGATGAACTATATCAAGAAACAACCAAAGAAGGCTTGTTAGAGTGTAATAAGGCTATAATTAAATTCAAGAAAGGACAGAAAGAAGCGAAATCGATCATGTGTGTTAAGGCTAGAATGAAGGAAATCAAGAATGAACAACAGAAAGAATCTAAAGGGATCAGGTTTAAGAATATTAAGGCTAGAATAAAGTGAAGAAAAAAAACAGGAAGAAGCGAAAGAGATCATAAGAAGACATATTAAGGTGTGGTGTAAATAAAGAAAGAAACAACTGAAAGGCGAAAGAGATGTTTCAATGTATAAGGCTAGAATGTAGATCATGAAAGAACAGAAAAATCCTAAAGATATCTTCGAGTATATTAAGTCTAGAATGAAGTAAAATCAAGAACGAAAACCAGAAGGAAGCGAAATATGTTAAGTACAGTATTTAGATTGAAGACAATGAAGAAAGAACCACAGAAAGAAGCGAAAGAGATCATGTCTAGCATTAAGGCTAGAATGAAATCAAGAAACAACCACAGAAGAAAACAAAACTTGTTCAAGTGTATTACGATTAGAATGAATTAATTGAAGATAGGGCAACAGAAAGAAAGCGATCGTTTGTTATGGCTAGAATGAAGAAGCGAATTATAAGAGTACGCCTTAAGGATAGAACGAAGTAAATCAAGAAAAAAGAAAAAAGCGAGAGAAATTAAGAGCATTAAGGCTAGAATATATGAAGAAAACAACAGAAGCGAAAGAGATCTTGATTATTAAGGATAGAATGAAGGAAATGAAGAAAGAAGCAGAGGAGATCATGTTTAACCGTATGAAAGGCTAGAATGAAGTAAATCAATAATCAACCACAGAAGAAAGCTTGTTATTTATTAAGACCAGAATGAAGTTATTCAAGAAAGGACAAAGAAGCGAAAGCGATCATGTTTGTGTTAAGGCTAGAATGAAGCAGGAAAAACCAAAGAAAGAAGCGAAAGCTATTAAGGATAGAATGTAGTAAACAGAAAAATAGAAAGGAGAGATTATGTTTGAGTGATAAATGAAAGAAAATAAATTAAGTCGCTAGGAGTAAAGCTAGAAATGTGTAAATAAAGAAAAAAGAAGAAGCAAAAGAGTATGTTTCAATGTATAAAAGGCTAGATTGAAGTAAATCATGAAAGAACAGAAAGAAGCGAAAGTGCACGTTTTCTAGTTTGAAGGCTAGAATGACGTAATTCTAAAAAGAGCAACAAAAAGAAGCGAAAGAGATCATGTTTATGATGTCAAGAAAGAACATTGGAATGATTAAGAATGAAATCAATAAAGAACAAGAAACTACATACAGCTAGAATGATAGGAAACGAAAATCGTAGGAAGGATTGAATGAAGTAATTCAAGAAGGGACAACAGAAAAGCGAAGGGGATCATTTGTGTTAAGGCTAGAATCAAATCAAGAAAGAACCACAGAAAAGCGAAACAGCATGTTTATCATTAAGGCTACAATGAAGTGTCAAGAAGGAAAAAGACATCATATGTGTGCTAAAGCTAGAATGAAGTAAATCAAGAAAGAAAGATGCAAAAGAGAATGAAGTAAATGGAACAGAATGGTTCAGTGTATTAAAGCTAGAATGAAGCAAATCAAGAAAGTGCTTCATACATATCTTGCATTCCAGCTTCTGACATTCTAAATTATTTATTTTATTTCATTCATTTCGCTTCTAGTTTCTTCGCATTCCTAGTATCTTTTTTGCTTGCTTTCATTCTGTTTATGCCTTCTAACATTCTACACTTTATACCTAACATTTATTGCTTCATTCTAACATTATTTAACATAATATCTAAGCTGTTTCTTGTTTGTTGATATCTTTTATACTTGTTTTAATACTCATATTGTTTTTTTTTCTTGAAATCCTGCCCCCATCTTTTACACCTTCTCCGTTAATTTTTCTTTCAATACTTTCATTCTATGCCTTCTTTCTTTAGTTACTTTCTTTATACATATCTTTCTAGATAAAATTCCTTCTAACATTTTATCTTTTATTTTCAATCCAGCTGTAATATCTTCTTACATACTATCTAGTATCTTGCTTGATATCTTATTCCAACTTTAATACCTCCTAAAATTTTATCTTTTCTTTTTTGATATCGTTCTTTTCTAGCTTCTGGTTTCTACCTTCAAACATTCTATCGTTAGCTTCTTTCTTTGTTGCTATCTTCCATTCTAGCTTTTATCGCTTCTTTCTATCTTTAGTTTCTTTCTTTATTGAAACATTTCATTCTAGGTTTAATACCTTCTTGTATCTTTAGTTTCTGTATTAATGAGGAAAGCTTAAGAAGATACTGAAGAAATTAAATGTGAGAGAAATGTTGGTCACCCTGCTTTGGCTCAGGTAGAACACTATTTGCATGAACCAAATGAGAGCTGCTGGGAGGCGGAGAAGAGAAACTAGAAGGCTAGTGAGTCAGGGTCTAGTGAGTTCAATCAGAATTTTTTAGGGGAGAAAGAGTTTGGGGTTTGAGGCAGAGAGTGTTTATCGGTATTCTATTGATAGAAAAGGTTAAAGGAAACTACTGAAGCTTTGTGTAATTTTAAGAATGTGTTTAAGAATTATTCCTGAAACAATTTGTAAATAAACCTGTTATTTCAAGAACTGAACGAACTAAGAACTTACGAACGCCCCGACTTCCGATCGCCCATTTCGAATTATGACCAGCTCCAGCCAAAAAATTTTGGATTTGTTTCTTTTTGGGTTGTTTTTCCCATTTCTGATGGGTTTTGCAGGGTTTGTTTGCTTTTGGGGGGGTTCCCCCCCATTTCTGTTGGGTCTTGCAGTGTTTCTTTTTTGGTGTTTATGTCCCGGCCGGAACAGATTAATCATGTTTCAATACATTCCTATGGGAAATGGTGCTTCAATTTCTCAATATTTCGAGTTATGAACATCTTCTGGAACCGATTGTTACATACAGCACTGATGTTACCTGTCTGTCATGGGTTTGGAGGGAAAGTTCCATCCTATGGGGAGTGGAAGGCGGGACATCAGGAGGAGGGGCTGTACTGTATATATATGTGATGCGTGTGTGGAGAAGGGAGACGCTGGGATGTGACGAAGCAGCAGCTGGGAAGAAGAAGCTGGTGTGGGAGTCTGTGTGTCAGACAGGGTACTACTGTGTGTCAGAGTACCAACCTGATAGGTTCAGGTGTCTGTTGGTTAGCCAGAACTGATAGGTTCAGGGTCTGTGCTTCAAGTTGAGGGTTCTGTGTGAACCAAACTGTATGCATGTATGAATGAGAATAAGCCACGTTACTTTATCTTATTCACCTGATTATTTTATTTTCCCTGTGTGTTGTATTTAAATAAACCTTGTTCTTTTATTTGTTTAAAAATCCATCCCTGGTCTGTGTGACTTCTTATAGGGAATGGTTGGTGGCAGCTTAGTTAACGTGTGGCATATCCCAGTAGGTCTGGGTTTGTCACATTGATTGGTGTCCAGCGTGTGGGATACGACTGGTCCAGTTGTCCAGCGGTCCAGCAAAGCCTTGGCAAGTGTGCCCAGAGCAAGGGGGGTCTAGTCAGGGACAATCTGAGGCGCGTAGGTAATCTTCTAGGTGTACCTCACGGGGAGGTGCGCTAGTGGAAGAACGTGCCAAGTGGGAAGACTAGATTAGGGTGCTCTGAGGCAACTTGTTTTGGCGGGAAAAAAGCTGAGGCAAAACTGCGTAGTAACAGTGATCTAGCCTGCCTGCTGAGAGGCCCAGCAGAGGGGGGTAGACTCTGGCTCGCAACTGTTGCAAGATTAGTGCTGAAGAACAGCAGCAATCTATAGAAAGCTGGTTCTGAGGCAAAAGAGAAAAAAAGTGGTCGTTTTATTTTGAGGCTTGACTTTTTAAAGCAGCCTGTTCTGAGGGGGGATTATGCCCTTGACTCGAAGCCAAGTGGCAGAAATGGGTGAAGTGAAAGACCCCCAGGTTGACCAAGGTTCTGAGGATGAATTTGGCTCAGTGCAAGGTGACAGCACAGGAGAACAGAACCCAGAGCTCAGAAAATTGCTCATAGCCCAACAGCATGAACTGAGGGTGAGGGAAATGGAGGAAAGATTAGAGAGAGAGAGAATGGAAAAGGAAGAAAGATTAGAGAGACAGAGAATGGAATTGGAATTGCAGAGAGAGAAAATGGCGTTTGAATTAAGAAAACTGGAACTGATGAACCAGAATAATAATAACAATAGGGATTCTGAGGGAGGCCAATTGTCTAAGGCTGACCTGAAGAAATTCCCTGTGTACCACAAGGGAGATTGTCCTGAGGTGTTCTTTTCCTTAGTGGAAAGAGCGTTTGTGGACTTCTCAGTGAGGGAAACTGAGAAGATGACCATCATGCGATCTTTAATCAGTGGTAGCCTGGCTGAGGTCTATGCCGAGACGCCTGAGGAACTGATGAAAGATTTTGCAGAGTTTAAAAAACTGGTGTTTGCAAGACATGGGATAAATGCGGAACAGCTGAGGCAAAGATTTAGGTCAATCACCAAAAAGCCAGAGCAGACTTTTACCCAAGTGGGGGCCCAATTGGTGAGGCTGCTTGAGAAATGGCTATCTCAGGAGGGGACAGAGACCTACGAGCAGCTTAAAGACTTGATAGCACTGGAACAGTTCTATTCAGTCCTGCATGGGGAATTGAAATTCCAGGTGAGGGAAAGGAAACCAAAATCTGTGGCAGAAGCAGCCGAGATTGCAGATTTTATTTCGCAAATAAGAAAGCCCTTGGGTGAGGGGAAATCTGTAGGTAAACCCAAAGAACCCTACAGCAAGTACTCTCAGGGACCAGGGAAAAGCCAGCAAGGGGGAGGGGCCCATGGTGAAGGGAAGCCCTCAGACATGAAACCAAGACCTCAGATTTTGGAGGGAAAACCAAAACAAGATGAGAGAGAATCAAAATACACCAGAAAATGTTATTTCTGTCAGGGAAAGGGCCATCTAATCTCAGAGTGTGAGAAATTAAAGCAGCTAAAAGGAATTGTGCCTCAGGATTCTAGTGGAACCAAGCCAAAAGCTGTGTTCTGTGTCCAGAGAGAGCAAGGCTCATTGTCACTGAGGGAGCCTGTTGCCATGGCTGCTCAGTCTGGAACGGCTGTATCTGCTGATCAGGCTGAGGAAGGTGGTCCTCTTGTGGAGGTCAAGCGATGCTTGCTCGTGAGAACAGATTCTCAGTTGTTTGAGACAGCAGGGGTGGACGTAGGAATACTTGACCGTCAGTATCGGGGGCTGCGGGACACTTGTTCTCAGGTGACCCTGTGCCATCCAGATATTATTCCTAGGGAATATATAATCCCGAATGAGAGCATAAAGGTAGCAGGGATTGAGGGGCAGATAATCTCACTCCCAGTCGCGGAGGTATCTGTCAACTTTCAAGGCTGGAGGGGAGTTTGGCGGCTAGCAATTTCATCGACTCTGCCAGCAGCCGTGCTCGTGGGAAATGACCTGGCTGAACATGTGAAAAGGGTGCTAGTGATTACACGTT
Source organism: Pogona vitticeps (assembly GCF_051106095.1). Taxonomy (NCBI): domain Eukaryota; kingdom Metazoa; phylum Chordata; class Lepidosauria; order Squamata; family Agamidae; genus Pogona; species Pogona vitticeps. The sequence continues at coordinate 56,258,817 of NC_135788.1, read as the reverse complement.
CACAAGCCACCACGGGGACAGTTCAGGGGGGTAATGATGAGCCAGAGACGGAAGCAGAGGGGAGTTCAGAAGCTGTGGTGGAAACCTTGACCACAAACAGCAAATTTGGCCAAGAGCAAAAGGCAGACGCCACTCTCCAAAAATGTTTTGAACAGGTGACAGACGCCCAGCTAACACCTGAAACCCCAGTGAGATTTCTAGAGAAAAAGGGGATTTTGTATAGAGAGACCCTGAGGAATATCTCAAAAGGGGGAGATGGGATCAGAAGTCAGCTAGTGGTACCTGAAAAGTATCACCCCATGATCTTACAAAGGGGGCACTCTGACATGTTTGCTGCGCACTTAGGGGTGAACAAAACACAGCAGAGAATCACACAGAATTTTTACTGGCCTGACATAGGGAAGCAGATCAGGGAGTTCTGTAAACAATGTGATGTGTGTCAAAGGCAGGGGAATAGCCGCGACAGGACCAAAGCAAAGTTGTGCCCTTTGCCTGTGATTGACACTCCGTTCAAATGCATAGGGGTGGATATTGTGGGACCTTTGCCCAAGGCCACAAAGAGGGGGAACAGGTTCATTCTCACCATTGTGGACCATGCCACGAGGTACCCTAAAGCCATACCCTTGACTAATATTGAAACTAACACAGTGGCAGATGCCTTGGTGGGGTATATGTCCAGGATGGGATTTGCCTCAGAAATAATCACAGATTTGGGAGCATCATTTACATCAAAGCTCATGAAACGCTTATGGCAAATCTGTGGAATTAAGCACAAGGAAACCACTGCTTATCACCCTGAAAGTAATGGGTTAACTGAGAAGTTCAATGGGACTCTAATGCGTATGATTAGGGCTTACTTGGCAGAGAATCCAAACAATTGGGACCAGAAGCTGCAATCCCTTTTGTTTGCTTATCGATCAGTGCCACAAGCCAGTACCGGGTTCAGTCCATTTGAACTTTTATTTGGGAGAAGGGTGAAAGGGCCCCTTGATTTGATCAAACAAAATTGGGAGCAGATCACCCAGGATGACCCACAAGATGTTGTGACAGATATAGACTCTTTAAGGAAAGACCTAAAGAGAAACCTAGAGCTAGCAGCAGAGACCCTGCAAGCTCAAAAGGTCAGAAAGAAAACCTGGGATGACCAGGAAGCCAGGGAGAGGCACTTTGACCCAGGGGAGGAAGTGCTTTGGCCCAGGCCCTGCAAAGAAAACAAACTGCAGCTGGGTAGCCCAGAAAGAAAATACTTGGGTCACATGGTAGGGGGAGGAGTGATAAAACCCCTGGAGGCCAAAATAGAAGCTGTTCGTGATTGGCCTAGACCCAACACCAAGAAAAAAGTCAAATCATTTCTTGGGTTGGTGGGCTACTACAGAAAGTTCATCCCGAGGTTTAGCGAGATTGCGGCTCCGCTGACCGATCTGACGAGGAAGAAGACTGATGACCGCATCCCGTGGACCAGCGACTGTGAGGAGGCGTTCCAGAGGTTGAAGCAGGCGCTCATCAACTATCCAGTCCTGCGTGCTCCAGACTTCGACCGGGAGTTCATCATCTACACCGATGCGTCTAACAGCGGGGTAGGAGCAGTTCTTTGCCAGGAGGATGAAAATGGTGACCAGCATCCAGTGTCCTACCTGAGTAGGAAACTTCAAAAAGGTGAGAGACATTTGGCAACTGTGGAGAAGGAGTGTTTGGCCATAGTCTACGCGATCCAGAAGGCCAAGCCTTACATCTGGGGAAGACATTTTGTTCTGTGCACGGACCATTCACCACTGCAATGGTTAAAGACAATGAAAACCCACAATAGCAAACTTATGAGGTGGGCTTTAAACCTACAGGACTATGACTTTGAAGTGAAAGTGGTCAGAGGGTCAGTGAACTGTGTTGCTGACGCCTTGTCAAGAAGACCTGAAGAATGAAGACGGCGAAAGAAACATGGACTATATATATATATTGATGACAAAAAGTTAAATGTACCTGTTTTTTGAACTTGGTTTGTATGAATAAAGGTAAATTGATGTAATGTATATGGTAAATGTTTAAATGCCTAATTGCTATGGTTAACTTAGAATGTAAGTTTAAGTAAGTATGATATTGTATGTATAACTGTTTTTGTGTGTTTTATCCAGGTTGTTTTTTGGTGAAAAGCACCTTAGCTTTCCCCCTACAAAACAACTTATAAAGAGGGGAGGTGTTACATACAGCACTGATGTTACCTGTCTGTCATGGGTTTGGAGGGAAAGTTCCATCCTATGGGGAGTGGAAGGCGGGACATCAGGAGGAGGGGCTGTACTGTATATATATGTGATGCGTGTGTGGAGAAGGGAGACGCTGGGATGTGACGAAGCAGCAGCTGGGAAGAAGAAGCTGGTGTGGGAGTCTGTGTGTCAGACAGGGTACTACTGTGTGTCAGAGTACCAACCTGATAGGTTCAGGTGTCTGTTGGTTAGCCAGAACTGATAGGTTCAGGGTCTGTGCTTCAAGTTGAGGGTTCTGTGTGAACCAAACTGTATGCATGTATGAATGAGAATAAGCCACGTTACTTTATCTTATTCACCTGATTATTTTATTTTCCCTGTGTGTTGTATTTAAATAAACCTTGTTCTTTTATTTGTTTAAAAATCCATCCCTGGTCTGTGTGACTTCTTATAGGGAATGGTTGGTGGCAGCTTAGTTAACGTGTGGCATATCCCAGTAGGTCTGGGTTTGTCACACCGATTAAGTTCGTAGGTTGAGGCACCATATTTTTCTTTATGTCACGAACCAGCCTCCCTTTAGGGAGAGCCGTTTGGTGGCTAGAGAGCATCCAGGCATCTGAGTAGCCCTTATCAGCTGGATGGAGTCCTATTCACCTCAGCCAGGGTATAGCACACTTTCTGACAAGTCTACCATAAAGATTCGCCCCTGCACTTAGTTACACTAAACTACAGGCATCTATACCTAAGCTCTTTCTCCTAGATAAAAGAAAAGGCAAAACTGGACCCGAAGCCTCTCTAAAGACCAAGTACAATTCAAATAGCTAAATCTCCATTTTCTACTCTCTAAGCACCACCCTTCTTCATCTTTTGAGGAGTTGACCCAATGATGCTTTCGGGCGTTCTCATTCTGCCCTCCATTCTCATGGGAATCCAAGGGTGTCCAGGTATTGTTTTCTTCCTCTAATCTTAGGATGGAATGTTTTGACTTCACTCCCTTATCTAGTCTTTGTGCTGGGCAGAAGAAACTTTTCTGTCTCTCCTGAAAATCTTCCCACTGGTCAAAATCAGCTTCACGCACAACCATTCTGAATCCATTTCACATTTTCTCATTACTACACAAACCATCACATGTTTTAAACTACCCCTTGGAATTACAAAATTCGAGAATAAAATCCTCAGACTCCAAATTTTTCAACATCTGCAATGCTTCAAAGCAAATTTTGGATTACATAGTTAGCTTAGTATCTATCCCTCTCTTATCCCTGATCTTAACAATATATCCCATATGTGTGGCCTTATTCAAGTTAATATTGTGGCCCACACTTTGGGCCCATCTTATCATGCATTTTTTAACTATTTCATTGAGGCATCCACCCTCATGCCCCTTCCTTGATCTTCAAGCCACAGAGCACATGAAGGCAAACACTCTTCTTTTACACTTGCTGCCACCAGGTAATCTCTAAATCACCATTCCTTCAGAAAGATTCAGGTCCACACAAAGTTCTTTTAAATAAAACTTTGGTTTATTGATTACAGAGATTCATAAATATCTTCAGTAGCTAATCACATCTAAAGTTCCCAAACTACACTGTTTGGGAACTCAGTCTGGCTTTTCTCTCCTGCCTCTTACATTTCTCTAACTGACTCTATTTCACTTAAAACTCAATCTGCTCTCTGACTCTCTGACATCTTTTGACTCCGCCTCTCAGCAACATGAATATTCATAAACCATTACATAATACAACAACCACAGATCTAATCTTGCATTTTAATTGTAGTAAATAATTATACAAGGTTTTGATGAGATTTTTACATTTAGAAAGTACCCTATCTATATCTTGAATGTTTGCGTTTTTGTCCACCAATCAAGTATTATACAGTACCTTGTTCTTCTCCTTGATTTTCCAATTTTAACAAATTCTACATGAAGATTTTCTTGTTTTCCATTAATGCTAGTTGTGAGAATGCTTCCATTGAAGAAACTTTTGGTAATTTTCTTCCTGGATCTTAGTCCATATCCAGTTCAAAGCTTATCACTCTTAAATTATTTTCTTTCGCTTACCAAGGAAGATATGTCATCCTTGGTTTAAGTCATGTCTTTATAGTTTAGTATTCTGTCATTTTCTAAAACTATCCACTCCAATCTAAACTAGAGCACTTCCCATCTGGAAGTCCAAAGCCTGCTTTGTTTGGCATCTTGAAGTGCTTTGATTTTTATTTAGATTTTTGCCCCTTTATTTAGATTTTTCCCTTCACCTTTTTTTAAATAAAGTATTAGATCATGTGGGATTTCATATTAAAATTAGAAATCAGAAAGAGCAGGAAAGGATGGCAAACTTACACAGAATAGAAAAATACAAAAAGGAACAAGGATGCCTTTATTGTGTACTATTTATTGAAACATTATTACGTTAGAATGCATATATAAAAGGACTCAAAATGAGGGGAAGAATATAAAATACAGGCATTTGCAGATGACATGGATCTAGAGGATCTGATAAATTCAATGATATTAACAGAATAATTTTTTTTGAAGAAGTATCTGGACTAAAAGTAAATAAATCAGAAAACAGTGTTCATATTGTATGAGAAGGAAGATTTGTTCTCAAAACTATCCCTGAATTCCAAACAAACCCTAAATATTGTTCTTTGTTGTGTGTTTTGCTTTTTTTCTACCAGAGTGCTATATGAAAAATTTAAAAATGGTTAACTCTTGTTAAGAAACTTAATTTACAGAAAAAAGGTCAAACACTAGTCTTTCCACATGGATTGCAGAAGTGAGCCATTATGTCCATTCCAATATAATATCCATATGGTTTATGGTTTCAGAAATATTTATTAGAATACTCTATGTTAAATTTATTATTTTCTGTCAGGTTATTTTCTTGAAAGAAGAATCAGATAAGAATGAACATAAAAGCAAAATTACACTAAAATATCATTATTCTTACTGCACCACACTACTAGGGCAATCATCATAACTGTCAGGAGAACTGGTATGAAAATCAGGGTGAACAGAACTTTATCTGGTGGATCTCCCCAGTGCACCTTTTCTGAAGTACAGTTTGAAAACAACTGCCTGTGCATTCCAGTGATGAAACCTTCAGCAAGGGGATTAGGCCAAAAGCATCTTGCTGTTGTTGCCTTGTGTTCTGTACATAGAGTAAAATTGTTGTAGTACCTGAAGAGAAAATAATGTAAAAGTCAGAGAAATATATGCTTTAAGATACTTTTCCTCCTCAGCCCAGTATGATATACTTTTTCTTCAAACCAAAACTCAAAAGTAACAGAGATTCTTCATACTGAGACCATGAAGTATTGAAATAAATTGGGTGAGGGATCAGGGTTTGGAATTTGGTTTAAATTAATGTGGTTTTTGGATTGTTTCTTTAGGAAAACTTTTAATCTGCTTTTAAACTTTGTTTTCGAACCTTTGCAGATTTTTTTTGGGGGGGGGGGACAAAACTACATAAGCTTTTAGAATCATTGCATTTGATGCTTTGTCCTGTGCCCACATGCCCTCACACTGGTTGTCTCTCACAGAGTGCCCTGCAACAGCTGGCTCTAATTCCTTGTTCTCTTGGCACTGCACCAATTGCTGAGCTTTGCCACCCACCCAATGTCTGACAGAGTGCTGATCTGCACCCTGGTTGGGGCCGGAGACTTCTCACCTGCTGCTGCTGCTCATAAGGAAAAGGTGAGGGTGACAGAAAGCAGAGAGGATAGCCAGCCAGCCAGAAACTGAAGATGTAAAGGGTCTGTAGAGGGGGCTGAAATGACCAACATTTTAACCCCTCCAGAGACAGAGGGATTGCAGTACAGGGAGCAAGGAAGTGAGTGACAAAACCCCAATTTACACTGACAGAGTTCATGCATGATAAAACAATTAAAAATAAGTAAATTTCGCATCTGACAACCCTTACTGCCAAAAAGAAATGGGAATGAATTCAAGAAATAGTGATTAGTTGTGGTTCTTGATTCATCAAGCTTACCATTGAATTTACAAATATTCTTCAACAAATTGACAAATTGAATGATCAATTTGTCTTTAAAATGCTATAAAACATGCTAAAAAACAGAACTACAAGCACCTAGAGAAACCAGATTCACAGGAAAGCTGCCTCAGATGGCTTTCTACAACAGAAGCATGGTGGCATTAGGGATATGGATCCCAAAGTGAAATCCTGTGTTTAAAATGTTTTCCCTGCCATGCTGCTTCTGGGTGGGTGTGTGAGGAGGGGGTGGTTGTGTGGAAACTTCCTAGGCCCTCACTGGAAATACTTTTTCTTGTTGCTTTCTGCATGGCTGCATCAGGGATTTGGATCCCAACGTGAAATCCTGTGTTTAAAATGTTTTCCCTGCATGCTGCTTCTATGGGGGGGGGTTGTGTAGAAAGTTACTAGGCCCTCACTGGAAATGCTTTTTCTTGTTGCTTTCTGCATGGCTGCATCAGGGATTTGGATCCAAACGTGAAATCCTGTGTTTAAAATGTTTTCCCTGCATGCTGCTTCTGGATGGGTGGGTGGGTGGGTGGGGAGGGGGTGGTTGTGTGGAAAGTTGCTAGGCCCTCACCGGAAATGCTTTTTCTTGTTGCTTTCTGCATGGCTACATTAGGGATTTGGATCCCAAAGTGAAATCCAGTGTTTAAAATGTTTTCCCTGCCATGTCGCTTCTGGGTGGGTGGGTGGGTAGGGTGGGTTGTGCGGAAAGTTACTAGGCCCTCACTGGAAATGCTTTTTCTTGTTGCTTTCTGCACGGCTGCTTTAGGAATATGGATCCCAACATGAAATCCTGTTTAAAATGTTTTCCCTGCATGATGCTTCTGGATGGGTGGGTGGGAGGGTAGGGGGAGTTGTGTGGAAAGTTGCTAGGCCCTCACTGGAAATACTTTTTCTTGTTCCTTTCTGCATGGCTGCATCAGGGATTTGGATCCCAACGTGAAATCCTGTGTTTAAAATGTTTTCCCTGCATGCTGCTTCTATGGGGGGGGGGGGGGTTGTGTAGAAAGTTACTAGGCCCTCACTGGAAATACTTTTTCTTGTTGCTTTCTGCATGGCTGCATCAGGGATTTGGATCCAAACGTGAAATCCTGTGTTTAAAATGTTTTCCCTGCATGCTGCTTCTGGATGGGTGGGTGGGTGGGTGGGGAGGGGGTGGTTGTGTGGAAAGTTGCTAGGCCCTCACCGGAAATGCTTTTTCTTGTTGCTTTCTGCATGGCTACATTAGGGATTTGGATCCCAAAGTGAAATCCAGTGTTTAAAATGTTTTCCCTGCCATGTCGCTTCTGGGTGGGTGGGTGGGTAGGGTGGGTTGTGCGGAAAGTTACTAGGACCTCACTGGAAATGCTTTTGCTTTTTCTTGTTGCTTTCTGCACGGCTGCTTTAGGAATATGGATCCCAACATGAAATCCTGTTTAAAATGTTTTCCCTGCATGATGCTTCTGGATGGGTGGGTGGGAGGGTAGGGGGAGTTGTGTGGAAAGTTGCTAGGCCCTCACTGGAAATGCTTTTTCTTGTTGCTTTCTGCATTCCTACATCAGGGATTTGGATATCTAACTGAAATCCTGTTTTTAAAATTTGTTCCCTGCCATGCTGCTTCTTTGGGGGTTGCGTGGAAAGTTGCTAGGCCCTCACTGGAAATGCTTTTTCTTGTTGCTTTCTGCATGCCTGCATCAGGGATTTGGATCAGAAAGTGAAATCCTTTGTCTAAAATGTTTTCCTTGCCATTCTGCTTCTGGATGGGTGCGTGGTTAGGGGAAGGTTGTGTGGAAAGCTGCTAGGCGCTCACTGGAAATGCTTTTTCTTGCTGCTTTCTGCATGGCTGCTTCAGGGATTTGGATCCCAACGTGAAATCCTATGTTTAAAATGTTTTCCCTGCATGATGTTTCTATGGGGGGGTGGTTGTGTGGAAAGTTGGTAGGCCCTCACTAGAAATGCTTTTTCTTGTTGCTTTCTGCATGGCTGCATCAGGGATTTGGATCCAAAGTGAAATCCTGTGTTTAAAACGTTATCCTGCCATGCTGCTTCTGGGTGGGTGGGTGGGTAGGGGGGGGTGATTGTGTGGAAAGTTGCCAGGCCCTCATTGGAAATGCTTTTTCTTGTTCCTTTCTGCATTCCTACATCAGGGATTTGGATCCCAAAGTGTAATCCTGTTTTTAAAATTTGTTCCCTGCCATGCTCCTTCTGGATGGGTGGTGGGTGGGTAGGGAGGTTGTGTGGAAAGTTGCTAGGCGCTCACTGGAAATGCTTTTTCTTGTTGCTTTCTGCATGACTGCATCAGGGATTTGGATCCCAACGTGAAATACTGTGTTTAAAACGTTTTCCCTGCATACTGTTTCTATGGGGGGGTTGTGTGGAAAGTTGCTAGGCCCTCACCGGAAATGCTTTTTCTTGTTGCTTTCTGCATGGCTACATTAGGGATTTGGATCCCAAAGTGAAATCCAGTGTTTAAAATGTTTTCCCTGCCATGTCGCTTCTGGGTGGGTGGGTGGGTAGGGTGGGTTGTGCGGAAAGTTACTAGGACCTCACTGGAAATGCTTTTGCTTTTTCTTGTTGCTTTCTGCACGGCTGCTTTAGGAATATGGATCCCAACATGAAATCCTGTTTAAAATGTTTTCCCTGCATGATGCTTCTGGATGGGTGGGTGGGAGGGTAGGGGGAGTTGTGTGGAAAGTTGCTAGGCCCTCACTGGAAATGCTTTTTCTTGTTGCTTTCTGCATTCCTACATCAGGGATTTGGATATCTAACTGAAATCCTGTTTTTAAAATTTGTTCCCTGCCATGCTGCTTCTTTGGGGGTTGCGTGGAAAGTTGCTAGGCCCTCACTGGAAATGCTTTTTCTTGTTGCTTTCTGCATGCCTGCATCAGGGATTTGGATCAGAAAGTGAAATCCTTTGTCTAAAATGTTTTCCTTGCCATTCTGCTTCTGGATGGGTGCGTGGTTAGGGGAGGGTTGTGTGGAAAGCTGCTAGGCGCTCACTGGAAATGCTTTTTCTTGCTGCTTTCTGCATGGCTGCTTCAGGGATTTGGATCCCAACGTGAAATCCTATGTTTAAAATGTTTTCCCTGCATGATGTTTCTATGGGGGGGTGGTTGTGTGGAAAGTTGGTAGGCCCTCACTAGAAATGCTTTTTCTTGTTGCTTTCTGCATGGCTGCATCAGGGATTTGGATCCAAAGTGAAATCCTGTGTTTAAAACGTTATCCTGCCATGCTGCTTCTGGGTGGGTGGGTGGGTAGGGGGGGGTGATTGTGTGGAAAGTTGCCAGGCCCTCATTGGAAATGCTTTTTCTTGTTCCTTTCTGCATTCCTACATCAGGGATTTGGATCCCAAAGTGTAATCCTGTTTTTAAAATTTGTTCCCTGCCATGCTCCTTCTGGATGGGTGGTGGGTGGGTAGGGAGGTTGTGTGGAAAGTTGCTAGGCGCTCACTGGAAATGCTTTTTCTTGTTGCTTTCTGCATGACTGCATCAGGGATTTGGATCCCAACGTGAAATACTGTGTTTAAAACGTTTTCCCTGCATACTGTTTCTATGGGGGGGTTGTGTGGAAAGTTGCTAGGCCCTCACTGGAAATGCTTTTTCTTGTTGCTTTCTGCATGGCTGCATCAGGGATTTGGATCCAAACGTGAAACCTGGGGTTTAAAATGTTTTCCCTTCATGCTGCTTCTATGGGGGGGGGGGTTGAGTGGAAAGTTGCTAGGCGCTCACTGGAAATGCTTTTTCTTGTTTCTTTCTGCATGGCTGCATCAGGGATTTGGATTCCAAAATGAAATCCTGTGTTTAAAACGTTTTCCCTGCATGCTGCTTCTATGGGCGGGGGGTTGTGTGCAAAGTTGCTAAGCCCTCACTAGAAATGCTTTTTCTTGTTGCTTTCTGCATGACTGCATCAGGGATTTGGATCAGAAAGTGAAATCCTTTGTCTAAAATGTTTTCCTTGCCATTCTGCTTCTGGATGGGTGCGTGGTTAGGGGAGGGTTGTGTGGAAAGCTGCTAGGCGCTCACTGGAAATGCTTTTTCTTGCTGCTTTCTGCATGGCTGCTTCAGGGATTTGGATCCCAACGTGAAATCCTATGTTTAAAATGTTTTCCCTGCATGATGTTTCTATGGGGGGGTGGTTGTGTGGAAAGTTGGTAGGCCCTCACTAGAAATGCTTTTTCTTGTTGCTTTCTGCATGGCTGCATCAGGGATTTGGATCCAAAGTGAAATCCTGTGTTTAAAACGTTATCCTGCCATGCTGCTTCTGGGTGGGTGGGTGGGTAGGGGGGGGTGATTGTGTGGAAAGTTGCCAGGCCCTCATTGGAAATGCTTTTTCTTGTTCCTTTCTGCATTCCTACATCAGGGATTTGGATCCCAAAGTGTAATCCTGTTTTTAAAATTTGTTCCCTGCCATGCTCCTTCTGGATGGGTGGTGGGTGGGTAGGGAGGTTGTGTGGAAAGTTGCTAGGCGCTCACTGGAAATGCTTTTTCTTGTTGCTTTCTGCATGACTGCATCAGGGATTTGGATCCCAACGTGAAATACTGTGTTTAAAACGTTTTCCCTGCATACTGTTTCTATGGGGGGGTTGTGTGGAAAGTTGCTAGGCCCTCACTGGAAATGCTTTTTCTTGTTGCTTTCTGCATGGCTGCATCAGGGATTTGGATCCAAACGTGAAACCTGGGGTTTAAAATGTTTTCCCTTCATGCTGCTTCTATGGGGGGGGGGGGTTGAGTGGAAAGTTGCTAGGCGCTCACTGGAAATGCTTTTTCTTGTTTCTTTCTGCATGGCTGCATCAGGGATTTGGATTCCAAAATGAAATCCTGTGTTTAAAACGTTTTCCCTGCATGCTGCTTCTATGGGCGGGGGGTTGTGTGCAAAGTTGCTAAGCCCTCACTAGAAATGCTTTTTCTTGTTGCTTTCTGCATGACTGCATCAGGGATTTGGATCCCAACGTGAAATACTGTGTTTAAAACGTTTTCCCTGCATACTGCTTCTATGGGGGGGTTGTGTGGAAAGTTGCTAGGCCCTCACTGGAAATGCTTTTTCTTGTTTTTTTTTTTGCATGCCTGCATCAGGGATTTGGATCCCAAAGTGAAATCTTGTGTTTGGAAGGTTTTCCCTGCCATGCTGCTTCTGGGAGGGTGGGTGGGTTTGTGTGGAAAGTTGCTAGGCCCTCACTGGAAATGCTTTTTCTTGTTGCTTTCTGCATGGCTGCATCAGGGATTTGGATCCCAATGTGAAATCCTGTGTTTAAAACGTTTTCCCTGCATGCTGCTTCTATGGGGGGTTTTGTGCAAACTTGCTAGACTCTCACTGGAAATGCTTTTTCTTGTTGCTTTCTGCATGGCTGCAACAGGGATTTGGATCCAAACGTGAAATCCTGTGTTTGGAAGGTTTTCCCTGCCATGCTGCTTCTGGGAGAGTGGGTGGGTTTGTGTGAAAAGTTGCTAGGTTCTCACTGGAAATGCTGTTTCTTGTTGCTTTCTGCATGGCTGCATCAGGGATTTGGATCCCAAAGTGAAATCCTGTGTTTGGAAGGTTTTCCCTGCCATGCTGCTTCTGGGAGGGTGGTTGGGTTTGTGTGAAAAGTTGCTAGGCACTCACTGGAAATGCTGTTTCATGTTGCTTTCTGCATGGCTGCATCAGGGATTTGGAGCCCAAAGTGAAATCCTGTGTTTAAAATTTTTTCCCTGCCATGGTGATTCTGGGTGGGTGGGTGGTTGGGGGGGTTGTGTGGAAAGTTCCTAGGCCCTAATTGGCAATGCTGTTTCTTGTTGCTTTCTGCATTGCTGCATCAGGGAGTTGGATCCCAATGTGAAATCTTGTGTTTAAAACGTTTTCCCTGCATGCTGCTTCTATGGGGGGGTTGTGTGGAAAGTTGCTAGGCCCTCACTGGAAATGTTTTTCTTGTTGCTTTCTGCATGGCTGCATCAGGGATTTGGATCCCAAAGTGAAATCCTGTGTTTAACATTTTTTCCCTGCCATGCTGATTCTGGGTGGGTGGGTGGTTAGGGGAGGGTTGTGTGGAAAGTTGCTAGGCGCTCACTGGAAATGCTTTTTCTTGTTGCTTTCTGCATGCCTGCATCAGGGATTTGGATCCCAATGTGAAATCCTGTGTTTAAAACGTTTTCCCTGCATGCTGCTTCTATGGGGGGTTTTGTGCAAAGTTGCTAGGCTCTCACTGGAAATGCTGTTTGTTGTTGCTTTCTGCATGGGTGCATCAGGGATTTGGAGCCCAAAGTGAAATCCTGTGTTTAAAATTTTTTCCCTGCCATGGTGATTCTGGGTGGGTGTGTGGTTGGAGGGGGTTGTGTGGAAAGTTGCTAGGCCCTAACTGGAAATGCTTTTTCTTGTTGCTTTCTGCATTGCTGCATCAGGGATTTGGATCCCAACGTGAAATCTCGTGTTTATAACGTTTTCCCTGCCATGCTGCTTCTGGATCGGTGGGTGGGTGTGTGGGGAGGGGGTGGTTGTGTGGAAAGTTGCTAGGCGCCCACTGGAAATGTTTTTCTTGTTGCTATCTGCATGGCTGCATCAGGGACTTGGATCCCAAAGTGAAATCCTGTGTTTAAAATTTTTTCCCTGCCATGGTGATTCTGGGTGGGTGGGTGGTTAGGAGAGGGTTGTGTGGAAAGTTTCTAGCCGCTCACTGGAAATGCTTTTTCTTGTTGCTTTCTGCATGCCTGCATCAGGGATTTGGATCCCAATGTGAAATCCTGTGTTTAAAACGTTTTCCCAGCATGCTGCTTCTATGGGGGGTTTTGTGCAAAGTTGCTAGGCTCTCACTGGAAATGCTTTTTCTTGTTGCTTTCTGCATGGCTGCATCAGGGATTTGGATCCCAATGTGAAATCCTGTGTTTAAAATATTTTCCCTGGCATGCTGATTCTGGGTGGGTGGGTGGTTAGGGGGGGTTGTGTGGAAAGTTGCTAGGCCCTCACTAGAAATGCTTTTTATTGTGTTTTTTGCATGCCTGCATCAGGGATTTGGATCCCAAAGTTAAATCCTGTGTTTGGAATGTTTTCCCTGCCATGCTGCTTCTGGGAGGGTGGGTGGGTTTGTGTGGAAAGTTGCTAGGCCCTCACTAGAAATGCTTTTTCTTGTGTTTTTTTTTTTTGCATGCCTGCATCAGCGATTTGGATCCCAACGTGAAATCTTGTGTTTAAAACGTTTTCCCTGCCATGCTGCTTCTGGGTCGGTGGGTGGGTGGGTGGGGAGGAGGTGGTTGTGTGGAAAGTTGCTAGGCCCTCACTGGAAATGTTTTTCTTGTTGCTTTCTGCATGGCTGCATCAGGGATTTGGATCCCAAAGTGAAATCCTGTGTTTAAAATGTTTTCCCTGCCATGTTGCTTCTGGGTGGGTAGGTGGGTAGGGGGGGTTGTGCGGAAAGTTGCTAGGCCCTGACTGGAAATGCTTTTTCTTCTTGCTTTCTGCATGGCTGCATCAGAGATAAGGATCCCAAACTGAAATCCTATGTTTAAAACGTTTTCCCTGCATGCTGCTTCTATGGGGTGTTTTGTGCAAAGTTGCTAGGCTCTCACTGGAAATGCTTTTTCTTGTTGCTTTCTGCATGGCTGCATCAGGGATTTGGATCCCAATGTGAAATCCTGTGTTTAACATTTTTTCCCTGCCATGCTGATTCTGGGTGGGTGGGTGGGTTTGTTTGGAAAGTTGCTAGGCTCTCACTGGAAATGCTGTTTCTTGTTGCTTTCTGCGTGGCTGCATCAGGGATTTGGATCCCAACGTGAAATCTTCTGTTTAAAACGTTTTCCCTGCATGCTGCTTCTATACGGGGTTTTGTGCAAAGTTGCTAGGCTCTCACTGGAAATGCTTTTTCTTGTTGCTTTCTGCATGGCTGCATCAGGGATTTGGATCCCAATGTGAAATCCTGTGTTTAAAATATTTTCCCTGGCATGCTGATTCTGGGTGGGTGGGTGGTTAGGGGGGGTTGTGTGGAAAGTTGCTAGGCCCTCACTAGAAATGCTTTTTCTTGTTTTTTTTTTTTTTTTTGCATGCCTGCATCAGGGATTTGGATCCCAACGTGAAATCTTGTGTTTAAAACGTTTTCCCTGCCATGCTGCTTCTGGGTCGGTGGGTGGGTGGGTGGGGAGGAGGTGGTTGTGTGGAAAGTTGCTAGGCCCTCACTGGAAATGTTTTTCTTGTTGCTTTCTGCATGGCTGCATCAGGGATTTGGATCCCAAAGTGAAATCCTGTGTTTAAAATGTTTTCCCTGCCATGTTGCTTCTGGGTGGGTAGGTGGGTAGGGGGGGTTGTGCGGAAAGTTACTAGGCCCTCACTGGAAATGCTTTTTCTTGTTGCTTTCTGCATGGCTGCATCAGGGATTTGGATCCCAACGTGAAATCCTGTGTTTAAAACGTTTTCCTGCATGCTGCTTCTGGGTGGGTGGGTGAGTAGAGGGGGTGATTGTGTGGAAAGTTGCTAGGCCCTCACTGGAAATGCTTTTTCTTCTTGCTTTCTGCATGGCTGCATCAGGGATAAGGATCCCAAACTGAAATCCTGTGTTTAAAATGTTTTCCCTGCATGCTGCTTCTATAGGTCGGGGGTTGTGTGGAAGGTTGCTAGGCCCTCACTGGAAATGCTTTTTCTTGTTGCTTTCTGCATGCCTGCATCATGGATAAGGATCCCAAACTGAAATCCTGTGTTTAACATTTTTTCCCTGCCATGCTGATTCTGGGTGGGTGGGTGGTTAGGGGAGGGTTGTGTGGAAAGTTGCTAGGCGCTCACTGGAAATGCTTTTTCTTGTTGCTTTCTGCATGGCTGCATCAGGGATATGGATCCCAATGTGAAATCCTCTGTTTAAATCGTTTTCCCTGCATGCTGCTTCTATGGGGGGTTTTGTGCAAAGTTGCTAGGCTCTCACTGGAAATACTTTTTCTTGTTGCTTTCTGCATGGCTGCATCAGGGATTTGGATCCCAATGTGAAATCCTGTGTTTAAAATTTTTTCCCTTCCATGCTGATTCTGGGTGGCTGGGTGGTTAGGGGGGGTTGTGTGGAAAGTTGCTAGGCCCTCACTAGAAATGCTTTTTCTTGTTTTTTTTGCATGCCTGCATCAGGGATTTGGATCCCAATGTGAAATCCTGTGTTTGGAAGGTTTTCCCTGCCATGCTGCTTCTGGGAGAGTGGGTGGCTTTGTGTGGAAAGTTGCTAGGCTCTCACTGGAAATGCTGTTTCTTGTTGCTTTCTGCATGGCTGCATCAGGGATTTGGATCCCAAAGTGAAATCCTGTGTTTAACATTTTTTCCCTGCCATGCTGCTTCTGGATCGGTGGGTGGTTGGGGGGGTGTGTGTGGAAAGTTGCTAGGCCCTAACTGGAAATGCTTTTCCTTGTTGCTTTCTGCATGCCTGCATCAGGGATTTGGATCCCAAAGTGAAATCCTGTGTTTAACATTTTTCCCTGCCATGCTGATTCTGGGTGGGTGGGTGGTTAGGGGAGGGTTGTGTGGAAAGTTTCTAGGCGCTCACTGGAAATGCTTTTTCTTGTTGCTTTCTGCATGCCTGCATCAGGGATTTGGATCCCAATGTGAAATCCTGTGTTTAAAACGTTTTCCCTGCATGCTGCTTCTATGGGGGTTTTGTGCAAAGTTGCTAGGCCCTCACTCGAAATGTTTTTCTTGTTGCTTTCTGCATGGCTGCATCAGGGATTTGGATCCCAAAGTGAAATCCTGTGTTTAAAATGTTTTCCGTGCCATGTTGCTTCTGGGTGGGTAGGTGAGTAGGGGGGGTTGTGCGGAATGTTACTAGGCCCTCACTGGAAATGATTTCTCTTGTTGCTTTCTGCATGGCTGCATCAGAGATTTGGATCCCAAAGTGATATCCTGTGTTTAAAATGTTTTACCTTCATGCTGCTTCTATAGGTCGGGGGTTGTGTGGAAAGTTGCTAGGCGCTCACTGGAAATGCTTTTTCTTGTTGCTTTCTGCATGCCTGCATCAGGGATTTGGATCCCAATGTGAAATCCTGTGCTTAAAACGTTTTCCCTGCATGCTGCTTCTATGGGGGTTTTTGTGCAAAGTTGCTAGGCTCTCACTGGAAATGCTGTTTGTTGTTGCTTTCTGCATGGCTGCATCAGGGATTTGGAGCCCAAACTGAAATCCTGTGTTTAAAATTTTTTCCATGCCATGGTGATTCTGGGTGGGTGGGTGGTTGGGGGGGGGTTGTGTGGAAAGTTGCTAGGCCCTAACTGGAAATGTTTTTTCTTGTTGCTTTCTGCATTGCTGCATCAGGGATTTGGATCCCAATGTGAAATCTTCTGTTTAAAACGTTTTCCCTGCCATGCTGCTTCTGGATCGGTGGGTGGGTGTGTGGGGTGGGGGTGGTTGTGTGGAAAGTTGCTAGGCCCTCACTGGAAATGTTTTTCTTGTTGCTTTCTGCATGGCTGCATCAGGGATTTGGATCCCAAAGTGAAATCTTGTGTTTAACATTTTTTCCCTGCCATGCTGATTCTGGGTGGGTGGGTGGTTAGGGGAGGGTTGTGTGGAAAGTTGCTAGGCGCTCACTGGAAATGCTTTTTCTTGTTGCTTTCTGCATGCCTGCATCAGGGATTTGGATCCCAATGTGAAATCCTGTGTTTAAAACGTTTTCCCTGCATGCTGCTTCTATGGGGGGTTTTGTGCAAAGTTGCTAGGCTCTCACTGGAAATGCTGTTTGTTGTTGCTTTCTGCATGGCTGCATCAGGGATTTGGAGCCCAAAGTGAAATCCTGTGTTTAAAATTTTTTCCCTGCCATTGTGATTCTGGGTGGGTGTGTGGTTGGAGGGGGTTGTGTGGAATGTTGCTAGGCCCTAACTGGAAATGCTTTTTCTTGTTGCTTTCTGCATTGCTGCATCAGGGATTTGGATCCCAACGTGAAATCTCGTGTTTATAACGTTTTCCCTGCCATGCTGCTTCTGGGTCGGTGGGTGGGTGTGTGGGGAGGGGGTGGTTGTGTGGAAAGTTGCTAGGCGCTCACTGGAAATGTTTTTCTTGTTGCTATCTGCATGGATGCATCAGGGACTTGGATCCCAAAGTGAAATCCTGTGTTTAAAATTTTTTCCCTGCCATGGTGATTCTGGGTGGGTGGGTGGTTAGGAGAGGGTTGTGTGGAAAGTTTCTAGGCGCTCACTGGAAATGCTTTTTCTTGTTGCTTTCTGCATGCCTGCATCAGGGATTTGGATCCCAATGTGAAATCCTGTGTTTAAAACGTTTTCCCTGCATGCTGCTTCTATGGGGGGTTTTGTGCAAAGTTGCTAGGCTCTCACTGGAAATGCTTTTTCTTGTTGCTTTCTGCATGGCTGCATCAGGGATTTGGATCCCAATGTGAAATCCTGTGTTTAAAATATTTTCCCTGTCATGCTGATTCTGGGTGGGTGGGTGGTTAGGGGGGGTTGTGTGGAAAGTTGCTAGGCCCTCACTAGAAATGCTTTTTATTGTGTTTTTTGCATGCCTGCATCAGGGATTTGGATCCCAAAGTGAAATCCTGTGTTTGGAATGTTTTCCCAGCCATGCTGCTTCTGGGAGGGTGGATGGGTTTGTGTGGAAAGTTGCTAGGCCCTCACTAGAAATGCTTTTTATTGTGTTTTTTGCATGGCTGCATCAGGGATTTGGATCCCAAAGTGAAATCCTGTGTTTAAAATGTTTTCCCTGCCATGTTGCTTCTGGGTGGGTAGGTGGGTAGGAGGGGGGTTGTGCGGAAAGTTACTAGGCCCTCACTGGAAATGCTTTTTCTTGTTGCTTTCTGCATGGCTGCATCAGGGATTTGGATCCCAACGTGAAATCCTGTGTTTAAAATGTTTTCCTGCATGCTGCTTCTGGGTGGGTGGGTGGGTAGAGGGGGTGATTGTGTGGAAAGTTGCTAGGCCCTCACTGGAAATGCTTTTTCTTCTTGCTTTCTGCATGCCTGCATCAGGGATTTGGATCCCAATGTGAAATCCTGTGTTTAAAATGTTTTCCCTGCATGCTGCTTCTATAGGTCGGGGTTTGTGTGGAAAGTTGCTAGGCCCTCACTGGAAATGCTTTTTCTTGTTGCTTTCTGCATGCCTGCATCATGGATAAGGATCCCAAACTGAAATCCTGTGTTTAACATTTTTTCCCTGCCATGGTGATTCTGGGTGGGTGGGTGGTTAGGAGAGGGTTGTGTGGAAAGTTTCTAGGCGCTCACTGGAAATGCTTTTTCTTGTTCCTTTCTGCATGCCTGCATCAGGGATTTGGATCCCAAATGAAATTCTGTATTTAAAATTTTTTCCTTGCCATGCTGCTTCTGGGTGGCTGGGTGGGTGGGGGGCTTGTGTGGTAAGTTGCTACGCTCACTGGAAATGCTTTTTCTTGTTGCTTTCTGCATGCCTCCATCAGGGATATGGATCCCAAAGTGAAATCCTTTGTTCAAAATATTTTCCCTGCCACGCTGCTTCTGTGTGTGTGGGTGGGTGGGTAGGGGTGTGTGTGTGTGGAAAGTTGCTAGGCCCTCACTGGAAATGCTTTCTCTAGTTGCTTTCTGCATGGCTGCATCAGGGATTTGGATCCCAAATGAAATTCTGTATTTAAAATTTTTTCCTGCCATCCTGCTTCGGGTGAGTGGGTGGGTAGGGGGGGTGATTGTGTGGAAAGTTGCTAGGCGCTCACTCTAAATGCGTTTTTTTTGTTGCTTTCTGCATGGCTGCATCAGGGATTTGGATCCCAACGTGAAATCCCGTGTTTAAAATGTTTTCCCTGCATGCTACTTCTATAGGGGGCAGGGGTTGTGTGGAGAGTTGCTAGGCCCTCAGTGGAAATGCTTTTTCTTGTTCCTTTCTGCATGCCTGCATCAGGGATTTGGATCCCAAATGAAATTCTGTATTTAAAATTTTTTCCTTGCCATGCTGCTTCTGGGTGGCTGGGTGGGTGGGGGGCTTGTGTGGTAAGTTGCTACGCTCACTGGAAATGCTTTTTCTTGTTGCTTTCTGCATGCCTCCATCAGGGATATGGATCCCAAAGTGAAATCCTTTGTTCAAAATATTTTCCCTGCCACGCTGCTTCTGTGTGCGTGGGTGGGTGGGTAGGGGTGTGTGTGTGTGGAAAGTTGCTAGGCCCTCACTGGAAATGCTTTCTCTAGTTGCTTTCTGCATGGCTGCATCAGGGATTTGGATCCAAACGTGAAATCCTGTGTTTAAAACGTTTTCCCTGCATGCTCCTTCTATGCGGGGGTTGTGTGGAAAGTTGGTAGGCCCTCACTGGAAATGCTTTTTCTTGTTGCTTTCTGCATGGCTCAATCAGGGATTTGGATCCCAACGTGAAATCCGGTGTTTAAAACGTTTTCTTGCCATGCTGCTTCTGGGTGGGTGGGTGGGTAGAGGGGGTGATTGTGTGGAAAGTTGCTAGTCCCTCACTGGAAATGCTTTTTCTTGTTGCTTTCTGCATGGCTGCATCAGGGATTTTGATCTCAATGTGAAATCCTGTGTTTAAAATGTTTTCCCTGCATGCTGCTTGTATAGGTCGGGGGTTGTGTGGAAAGTTGCTAGGCCCTAACTGGAAATGCTTTTCCTTGTTGCTTTCTGCATGCCTGCATCAGGGATTTGGATCCCAAAGTGAAATCCTGTGTTTAACATTTTTCCCTGCCATGCTGATTCTGGGTGGGTGGGTGGTTAGGGGAGGGTTGTGTGGAAAGTTTCTAGGCGCTCACTGGAAATGCTTTTTCTTGTTGCTTTCTGCATGCCTGCATCAGGGATTTGGATCCCAATGTGAAATCCTGTGTTTAAAACGTTTTCCCTGCATGCTGCTTCTATGGGGGTTTTGTGCAAATTTGCTAGGCCCTCACTCCAAATGTTTTTCTTGTTGCTTTCTTCATGGCTGCATCAGGGATTTGGATCCCAAAGTGAAATCCTGTGTTTAAAATGTTTTCCGTGCCATGTTGCTTCTGGGTGGGTAGGTGAGTAGGGGGGGTTGTGCGGAATGTAACTAGGCCCTCACTGGAAATGATTTCTCTTGTGGCTTTCTGCATGGCTGCATCAGAGATTTGGATCCCAAAGTGATACCTGTGTTTAAAATGTTTTACCTTCATGCTGCTTCTATAGGTCGGGGGTTTTGTGGAAAGTTGCTAGGCCCTCACTGGAAATGCTTTTTCTTGTTTCTTTCTGCATGCCTGCATCATGGATAAGGATCCCAAACTGAAATCCTGTGTTTAACTTTTTTTCCCTGCCATGCTGATTGTGGGTTGGTGGGTGGTTAGGGGAGGGTTGTGTGGAAAGTTGCTAGGCGCTCACTGGAAATGCTTTTTCTTGTTGCTTTCTGCATTGCCTGCATCATGGATAAGGATCCCAAACTGAAATCCTGTGTTTAACTTTTTTTCCCTGCCATGCTGATTCTGGGTGGGTGGGTGGTTAGGGGAGGGTTGTGTGGAAAGTTGCTAGGCGCTCACTGGAAATGCTTTTTCTTGTTGCTTTCTGCATGCCTGCATCAGGGATTTGGATCCCAATGTGAAATCCTGTGCTTAAAACGTTTTCCCTGCATGCTGCTTCTATCGGGGGTTTTGTGCAAAGTTGCTAGGCTCTCACTGGAAATGCTGTTTGTTGTTGCTTTCTGCATGGCTGCATCAGGGATTTGGAGCCCAAAGTGAAATCCTGTGTTTAAAATTTTTTCCATGCCATGGTGATTCTGGGTGGGTGGGTGGTTGGGGGGGGGTTGTGTGGAAAGTTGCTAGGCCCTAAGTGGAAATGTTTTTTCTTGTTGCTTTCTGCATTGCTGCATCAGGGATTTGGATCCCAATGTGAAATCTTCTGTTTAAAACGTTTTCCCTGCCATGCTGCTTCTGGATCGGTGGGTGGGTGTGTGAGGTGGGGGTGGTTGTGTGGAAAGTTGCTAGGCCCTCACTGGAAATGTTTTTCTTGTTGCTTTCTGCATGGCTGCATCAGGGATTTGGATCCCAAAGTGAAATCTTGTGTTTAACATTTTTTCCCTGCCATGCTGATTCTGGGTGGGTGGGTGGTTAGGGGAGGGTTGTGTGGAAAGTTTCTAGGCGCTCACTGGAAATGCTTTTTCTTGTTGCTTTCTGCATGCCTGCATCAGGGATTTGGATCCCAATGTGAAATCCTGTGTTTAAAACGTTTTCCCTGCATGCTGCTTCTATGGGGGGTTTTGTGCAAAGTTGCTAGGCTCTCACTGGAAATGCTTTTTCTTGTTGCTTTCTGCATGGCTGCATCAGGGATTTGGATCCCAATATGAAATCCTGTGTTTAAAATATTTTCCCTGTCATGCTGATTCTGGGTGGGTGGGTGGTTAGGGGGGGTTGTGTGGAAAGTTGCTAGGCCCTCACTAGAAATGCTTTTTATTGTGTTTTTTGCATGCCTGCATCAGGGATTTGGATCCCAAAGTGAAATCCTGTGTTTGGAATGTTTTCCCAGCCATGCTGCTTCTGGGAGGGTGGATGGGTTTCTGTGGAAAGTTGCTAGGCCCTCACTAGAAATGCTTTTTCTTGTTTGTTTTTTTGCATGCCTGCATCAGGGATTTGGATCCCAACGTGAAATCTTGTGTTTAAAACGTTTTCCCTGCCATGCTGCTTCTGGGTCGGTGGGTGGGTGGGTGGGGAGGAGGTGGTTGTGTGGAAAGTTGCTAGGCCCTCACTGGAAATGTTTTTCTTGTTGTTTTCTGCATGGCTGCATCAGGGATTTGGATCCCAAAGTGAAATCCTGTGTTTAAAATGTTTTCCCTGCCATGTTGCTTCTGGGTGGGTGGGTGGGTAGAGGGGGTGATTGTGTGGAAAGTTGCTAGGCCCTCACTGGAAATGCTTTTTCTTCTTGCTTTCTGCATGCCTGCATCAGGGATTTGGATCCCAATGTGAAATCCTGTGTTTAAAATGTTTTCCCTGCATGCTGCTTCTATAGGTTGGGGTTTGTGTGGAAAGTTGCTAGGCCCTCACTGGAAATGCTTTTTCTTGTTGCTTTCTGCATGGCTGCATCAGGGATTTGGATCCCAACGTGAAATCCTGTGTTTAAAATGTTTTCCTGCATGCTGCTTCTGGGTGGGTGGGTGGGTAGAGGGGGTGATTGTGTGGAAAGTTGCTAGGCCCTCACTGGAAATGCTTTTTCTTCTTGCTTTCTGCATGCCTGCATCAGGGATTTGGATCCCAATGTGAAATCCTGTGTTTAACATTTTTTCCCTGCCTTGCTGATACTGGGTGGGTGGGTGGTTAGGGGAGGGTTGTGTGGAAAGTCTCTAGGCGCTCACTGGAAATGCTTTTTCTTGTTGCTTTCTGCATGCCTGCATCAGGGATTTGGATCCCAATGTGAAATCTTGTGCTTAAAACGTTTTCCCTGCATGCTGCTTCTATTGGGGGGGGGGTTGTGTGGAAAGTTGATAGGCCCTCACTGGAAATGCTTTTTCTTGTTGCTTTCTGCATTGCTGCATCAGGGATTTGGATCCCAACGTGAAATCCTGTGTTTAAAATGTTTTCCCTGCATGCTACTTCTATAGGGGGCAGGGGTTGTGTGGAGAGTTGCTAGGCCCTCAGTGGAAATGCTTTTTCTTGTTCCTTTCTGCATGCCTGCATCAGGGATTTGGATCCCAAATGAAATTCTGTATTTAAAATTTTTTCCTTGCCATGCTGCTTCTGGGTGGCTGGGTGGGTGGGGGGCTTGTGTGGTAAGTTGCTACGCTCACTGGAAATGCTTTTTCTTGTTGCTTTCTGCATGCCTCCATCAGGGATATGGATCCCAAAGTGAAATCCTTTGTTCAAAATATTTTCCCTGCCACGCTGCTTCTGTGTGCGTGGGTGGGTGGGTAGGGGTGTGTGTGTGTGGAAAGTTGCTAGGCCCTCACTGGAAATGCTTTCTCTAGTTGCTTTCTGCATGGCTGCATCAGGGATTTGGATCCCAAATGAAATTCTGTATTTAAAATTTTTTCCTGCCATCCTGCTTCTGGGTGAGTGGGTGGGTAGGGGGGGTGATTGTGTGGAAAGTTGCTAGGCGCTCACTCTAAATGCGTTTTTTTTGTTGCTTTCTGCATGGCTGCATCAGGGATTTGGATCCCAACGTGAAATCCTGTGTTTAAAATGTTTTCCCTGCATGCTACTTCTATAGGGGGCAGGGGTTGTGTGGAGAGTTGCTAGGCCCTCAGTGGAAATGCTTTTTCTTGTTCCTTTCTGCATGCCTGCATCAGGGATTTGGATCCCAAATGAAATTCTGTATTTAAAATTTTTTCCTTGCCATGCTGCTTCTGGGTGGCTGGGTGGGTGGGGGGCTTGTGTGGTAAGTTGCTACGCTCACTGGAAATGCTTTTTCTTGTTGCTTTCTGCATGCCTCCATCAGGGATATGGATCCCAAAGTGAAATCCTTTGTTCAAAATATTTTCCCTGCCACGCTGCTTCTGTGTGCGTGGGTGGGTGGGTAGGGGTGTGTGTGTGTGGAAAGTTGCTAGGCCCTCACTGGAAATGCTTTCTCTAGTTGCTTTCTGCATGGCTGCATCAGGGATTTGGATCCAAACGTGAAATCCTGTGTTTAAAACGTTTTCCCTGCATGCTCCTTCTATGCGGGGGTTGTGTGGAAAGTTGGTAGGCCCTCACTGGAAATGCTTTTTCTTGTTGCTTTCTGCATGGCTCAATCAGGGATTTGGATCCCAACGTGAAATCCGGTGTTTAAAACGTTTTCCTGCCATGCTGCTTCTGGGTGGGTGGGTGGGTAGAGGGGGTGATTGTGTGGAAAGTTGCTAGTCCCTCACTGGAAATGCTTTTTCTTGTTGCTTTCTGCATGGCTGCATCAGGGATTTTGATCTCAATGTGAAATCCTGTGTTTAAAATGTTTTCCCTGCATGCTGCTTGTATAGGTTGGGGGTTGTGTGGAAAGTTGCTAGGCCCTCCCTGGAAATGCTTTTTTCTTGTTGCTTTTTGCATGCCTGCATCAGGAATATGGATCCCCAAGTGAAATCCTGTGTTTATAATTTTTTCCTGCCATGCTGCTTCTGGGAGGGTGGGTGGGTAGGGGGGGTCGTGTGGAAAGTTGCTAGGCCCTCACTGGAAATGCTTTTCCTTGTTGCTTTCTGCATTCTTACATCAGGGATTTTGATCTCAATGTGAAATCCTGTGTTTAAAATGTTTTCCCTGCATGCTGCTTGTATAGGTCGGGGGTTGTGTGGAAAGTTGCTAGGCCCTCACTGGAAATGCTTTTTCTTGTTGCTTTCTGCATGGCTGCATCAGGGATTTTGATCTCAATGTGAAATCCTGTGTTTAAAATGTTTTCCCTGCATGCTGCTTGTATAGGTCGGGGGTTGTGTGGAAAGTTGCTAGGCCCTCACTGGAAATGCTTTTTCTTGTTGCTTTCTGCATGGCTGCATCAGGGATTTAGAACCCAAAGTGAAAACCTGTGTCTAAAATGTTTTCTATCCCATGCTGCTTCTGGATGGGTGGGTGGGTGAGTGAGGGATTGTGTGGAAAGTTGCTAGGCTCTCACTGGAAATGCTTTTTCTTGTTGCTTTCTGCATGCCTGCATCATAGATAAGGATCCCAAACTGAAATCCTGTGTTTAAATTTGTTTCCTTGCCATGGTTCTTCTGGGGGTGGGTGGGTGGTGGGTAGGGCGGGTTGTGTGGAAACTTACTAGGCCCTCACTGGAAATGCTTTCTCTAGTTGCTTTCTGCATGGCTGCATCAGGGATTTGGATCCAAACGTGAAATCCTGTGTTTAAAATGTTTTCCTTTCATGCTGCTTCTATGGGGGGGTTGTGTGGAAAGTTGCTAGGCCCTCAGTGGAAATGCTTTTTCTTGTTGCTTTCTGCATGGCTGCATCAGGGATTTGGATCCCAACACGAAATACTGTGTTTAAAACGTTTTCCCTGCATGCTGCTTCTATGGGGGGGGGGCGTTATGTGGAAAGTTGGTAGGCCCTCACTGGAAATGCTTTTTCTTGTTGCTTTCTGCATGGCTGCATCAGGGATTTGGATACCAACGTGAAATCCTGTGTTTAAAACGTTTTCCTGCCATGCTGCTTCTGGGTGGGTGGGTGGGTAGAGGGGTGATTGTGTGGAAAGTTGCTAGGCCCTCACTGGAAATGCTTTTTCTTGTTGCTTTCTGCATGGCTGCATCAGGGATTTTGATCTCAAAGTGAAATCCTGTGTTTACAAAGTTTTCCCTGCATGCTGCTTGTATAGGTCGGGGGTTGTGTGGAAAGTTGCTAGGCCCTCACTGGAAATGCTTTTATCTTGTTGCTTTCTGCATGGCTGCATTAGGGATTTGGATCCCAAAGTGAAATCCTGTGTTTAAAATGTTTTGCCTGCCATGTTGCTTCTGGGTGGGTGGGTGGGTAGGGGGGGTTGTCTGGAAAGTTGCTAGGCCCTCAATGGAAATGCTTTTTCTTCTTTCTATCTGCATTCCTACATCAGGGATTTGGATCCCAAAGTGAAATCCTGTTTTTAAAATTTCTTCCCTGCCATGCTGCTTCTTTGGGGGTTGTGTAGAAAGTTGCTAGGCCCTCACTGGAAATGCTTTTTCTTGTTGCTTTCTGCATGCCTTCATCAGGGATTTGGATCCCAAAATGAAATTCTGTGTTTAAAATTTTTTTCCTGCCATGATGCTTCTGGATGGGTGGGTGTGTAGGGGGGGTTGTGTGGAAAGTTGCTAGGCCCTCACTGGAAATGGTTTTTCTTGTTGCTTTCTGCATGCCTGCATCATAGATAAGGATCCCAAAGTGAAATCCTGTTTTTAAAATTTGTTCCCTGCCATGCTGCTTCTTTGGGGATTGTGTGGAAAGTGACGAGGCCCTCACTGGAAATGCTTTTTCTTGTTGCTTTCTGCATGCCTGCATCAGGGATATGGACCCCAAAGTGAAATCCTGTGTTCAAAATGTTTTCCCTGCCACGCTGCTTCTGGGTGGGTGGGTGGGTAGGGGTGTGTGTGTGTGGAAGGTTGCTAGGCCCTCACTGGAAATGCTTTTTTCTTGTTGCTTTTTGCATGCCTGCATCAGGGATATGGATCCCCAAGTGAAATCCTGTGTTTAAAATTTTTTCCTACCATGCTGCTTCTGAGTGGGTGGGTGGGTGAGTGGGTGGGTGGGGGTTTGTGTGGTAAGTTGCTACGCTCTCACTGGAAATGCTTTTTCTTGTTGCTTTCTGCATGGCTGCATCAGGGATTTGGATCCCAACGTGAAATCCGGTGTTTAAAACGTTTTCCTGCCATGCTGCTTCTGGGTGGGTGGGTGGGAGGGTAGGGGGGGTCGTGTGGAAAGTTGCTAGGCCCTCACTGGAAATGCTTTTTCTTGTTGCTTTCTGCATGCCTGCATCATGGATAAGGATCCCAAACTGAAATCCTGTGTTTAACATTTTTTCCCTGCCATGCTGATGCTGGGTGGGTGGGTGGATAGGGCAGGGTTGTGTGGAAAGTTGCTAGGCGCTCACTGGAAATGCTTTTTCTTGTTGCTTTCTGCATGCCTGCATCATGGATAAGGATCCCAAACTGAAATCCTGTGTTTAACATTTTTTCCCTGCCATGCTGATTCTGGGTGGGTGGGTAGTTAGGGGAGGGTTGTGTGAAAAGTTTCTAGGCGCTCACTGGAAATGCTTTTTCTTGTTGCTTTCTGCATAGCTGCATCAGGGATTTGGATCCCAATGTGAAATCCTGTGTTTAAAACGTTTTCCCTGCCACGCTGCTTCTGGGTGGGTGGGTGGGTGGTTGGTGGTGGGGTTGTGTGGAAAGTTGCTAGGCCCTCAGTGGAAATGCTTTTTCTTGTTGCTTTCTGCATGGCTGCATCAGGGATTTGAATCCCAAAATGAGATCCTGTGTTTAAAATGTTTTCCCTGCATGCTGCTTCTATTGGGGGGGGGGTTGTGTGGAAAGTTGATAGGCCCTCACTGGAAATGGTTTTTCTTGTTGCTTTCTGCATTGCTGCATCAGGGATTTGGATCCCAACGTGAAATCCTGTGTTTAAAACGTTTTCCTGCCATCCTGCTTCTGGGTGAGTGGGTGGGTAGGGGGGGTGATTGTGTGGAAAGTTGCTAGGCGCTCACTCTAAATGCGTTTTTTTGTTGCTTATTGCATGGCTGTATCAGGGATTTGGATCCCAACGTGAAATCCTGTGTTTAAAATGTTTTCCCTGCATGCTACTTCTATAGGGGGCAGGGGTTGTGTGGAGAGTTGCTAGGCCCTCAGTGGAAATGCTTTTTCTTGTTCCTTTCTGCATGCCTGCATCAGGGATTTGGATCCCAAATGAAATTCTGTATTTAAAATTTTTTCCTTGCCATGCTGCTTCTGGGTGGCTGGGTGGGTGGGGGGTTGTGTGGTAAGTTGCTACGCTCACTGGAAATGCTTTTTCTTGTTGCTTTCTGCATGCCTCCATCAGGGATATGGATCCCAAAGTGAAATCCTTTGTTCAAAATATTTTCCCTGCCACGCTGCTTCTGTGTGCGTGGGTGGGTGGGTAGGGGTGTGTGTGTGTGGAAAGTTGCTAGGCCCTCACTGGAAATGCTTTCTCTAGTTGCTTTCTGCATGGCTGCATCAGGGATTTGGATCCAAACGTGAAATCCTGTGTTTAAAACGTTTTCCCTGCATGCTCCTTCTATGCGGGGGTTGTGTGGAAAGTTGGTAGGCCCTCACTGGAAATGCTTTTTCTTGTTGCTTTCTGCATGGCTCAATCAGGGATTTGGATCCCAACGTGAAATCCGGTGTTTAAAACGTTTTCCTGCCATGCTGCTTCTGGGTGGGTGGGTGGGTAGAGGGGGTGATTGTGTGGAAAGTTGCTAGTCCCTCACTGGAAATGCTTTTCCTTGTTGCTTTCTGCATGGCTGCATCAGGGATTTTGATCTCAATGTGAAATCCTGTGTTTAAAATGTTTTCCCTGCATGCTGCTTGTATAGGTCGGGGGTTGTGTGGAAAGTTGCTAGGCCCTCCCTGGAAATGCTTTTTCTTGTTGCTTTTTGCATGCCTGCATCAGGAATATGGATCCCCAAGTGAAATCCTGTGTTTAAAATTTTCTCACTGCCATGCTGCTTCTGGGTGGGTGGATAGGGGGTGGTTGTGTGGAAAGTTGCTAGCCTCCAACCGGAAATGCTTTTTCATGTTGCTTTCTGCATGGCTGCATCAGGGATTTGGATCCCAAAATGAAATTCTGTGTTTAAATTTATTTTCCTGCCATGCTGCTTCTGGGTGCGTGGGTGGGTGGTTGGTGGTGGGGTTGTGTGGAAAGTTGCTAGGCCCTCACTGGAAATGCTTTTTCTTGTTGCTTTCTGCATGCCTGCATCAGGGATATGGATCCCCAAGTGAAATCCTGTTTAAAATTTTCTCACTGCCATGCTGCTTCTGGATGGGTGGGTGGGTAGGGGGGGTCGTGTGGAAAGTTGCTAGGCCCTCACTGGAAATGCTTTTCCTTGTTGCTTTCTGCATGCCTGCATCAGGGATATGGATCCCCAAGTGAAATCCTGTTTAAAATTTTCTCACTGCCATGCTGCTTCTGGGTGGGTGGATAGGGGGTGGTTGTGTGGAAAGTTGCTAGCCTCCAACCGGAAATGCTTTTTCATGTTGCTTTCTGCATGGCTGCATCAGGGATTTGGATCCCAAAATGAAATTCTGTGTTTAAATTTATTTTCCTGCCATGCTGCTTCTGGGTGCGTGGGTGGGTGGTTGGTGGTGGGGTTGTGTGGAAAGTTGCTAGGCCCTCACTGGAAATGCTTTTTCTTGTTGCTTTCTGCATGGCTGCATTAGGGATTTAGATCCCAAAGTGAAATCCTGTGTCTAAAATGTTTTCCATGCCATGCTGCTTCTGGATGGGTGGGTGGGTGGGTGAGGGATTGTGTGGAAATTTACTAGGCCCTCACTGGAAATGCTTTCTCTAGTTGCTTTCTGCATGGCTGCATCAGGGATTTGGATCCAAACGTGAAATCCTGTGTTTAAAATGTTTTCCCTTCATGCTGCTTCTATGGGGGGGTTGTGTGGAAAGTTGCTAGGCGCTCACTGGAAATGCTTTTTCTTGTTGCTTTCTGCATGGCTGCATCACGGATTTGGATACCAACGTGAAATCCTGTGTTTAAAACGTTTTCCTGCCATGCTGCTTCTGGGTGGGTGGGTGGGTGGGTAGAGGGGGTGATTGTGTGGAAAGTTGCTAGGCCCTCACTGGAAATGCTTTTTCTTGTTGCTTTCTGCAAGGCTGCATCAGGGATTTTGATCTCAACGTGAAATCCTGTGTTTAAAATGTTTTCCCTGCATGCTGCTTGTATAGGTCGGGGGTTGTGTGGAAAGTTGCTAGGCCCTCACTGGAAATGCTTTTTTCTTGTTGCTTTTTGCATGCCTGCATCAGGGATATGGATCCCCAAGTGAAATCCTGGGTTTAAAATTTTTTCCTACCATGCTGCTTCTGAGTGGGTGGGTGGGTGAGTGTGTGGGTGGGGGTTTGTGTGGTAAGATGCTAGGCCCTCAGTGGAAATGCTTTTTCTTGTTGCTTTCTGCATGGCTGCATCAGGGATTTGGATCCCAACCTGAAATCCGGTGTTTAAAACGTTTTCCTGCCATGCTGCTTCTGGGTGGGTGGGTGGGTGGGTAGGGGGGGTCGTGTGGAAAGTTGCTAGGCCCTCACTGGAAATGCTTTTTCTTCTTGCTTTCTGCATGCCTGCATCATGGATAAGGATCCCAAACTGAAATCCTGTGTTTAACATTTTTTCCCTGCCATGCTGATGCTGGGTGGGTGGGTGGTTAGGGCAGGGTTGTGTGGAAAGTTGCTAGGCGCTCACTGGAAATGCTTTTTCTTGTTGCTTTCTGCATGCCTGCATCATGGATAAGGATCCCAAACTGAAATCCTGTGTTTAACATTATTTCCCTGCCATGCTGATTCTGGGTGGGTGGGTAGTTAGGGGAGGGTTGTGTGAAAAGTTTCTAGGCGCTCACTGGAAATGCTTTTTCTTGTTGCTTTCTGCATAGCTGCATCAGGGATTTGGATCCCAATGTGAAATCCTGTGTTTAAAACGTTTTCCCTGCCACGCTGCTTCTGGGTGGGTGGGTGGGTGGTTGGTGGTGGGGTTGTGTGGAAAGTTGCTAGGCCCTCAGTGGAAATGCTTTTTCTTGTTGCTTTCTGCATGGCTGCATCAGGGATTTGAATCCCAAAATGAGATCCTGTGTTTAAAATGTTTTCCCTGCATGCTGCTTCTATGGGGGGTTTTGTGCAAAGTTGCTAGGCTCCCACTGGAAATGCTTTTTCTTGTTGCTTTCTGCATGGCTGCATCAGGGATATGGATCCCAAAGTGAAATCCTGTGTTCAAAATGTTTTCCCTGCCACGCTGCTTCTGGGTGGGTGGGTGGGTGGGTGGTGGTGGGGTTGTGTGGAAAGTTGCTAGGCCCTCAGTGGAAATGCTTTTTGTTGTTGCTTTCTGCATGGCTGCATCAGGGATTTGGATCCCAAAATGAGATCCTGTGTTTAAAATGTTTTCCCTGCATGCTGCTTCTATGGGGCGGGGGTTGTGTGGAAAGTTGCTAGGCCCTCAGTGGAAATGCTTTTTGTTGTTGCTTTCTGCATGGCTGCATCAGGGATTTGGATCCCAAAATGAGATCCTGTGTTTAAAATGTTTTCCCTGCATGCTGCTTCTATGGGGCGGGGGTTGTGTGGAAAGTTGCTAGGCCCTCACTGGAAATGCTTTTTCTTGTTGCTTTCTGCATGGCTGCATCAGGGATTTGGATCCCAACGTGAAATCCGGTGTTTAAAACGTTTTCCTGCCATGCTGCTTCTGGGTGGGTGGGTGGGTGGGTAGGGGGGGTCGTGTGGAAAGTTGCTAGGCCCTCACTGGAAATGCTTTTTCTTCTTGCTTTCTGCATGCCTGCATCATGGATAAGGATCCCAAACTGAAATCCTGTGTTTAACATTTTTTCCCTGCCATGCTGATGCTGGGTGGGTGGGTGGTTAGGGCAGGGTTGTGTGGAAAGTTGCTAGGCGCTCACTGGAAATGCTTTTTCTTGTTGCTTTCTGCATGCCTGCATCATGGATAAGGATCCCAAACTGAAATCCTGTGTTTAACATTTTTTCCCTGCCATGCTGATTCTGGGTGGGTGGGTAGTTAGGGGAGGGTTGTGTGAAAAGTTTCTAGGCGCTCACTGGAAATGCTTTTTCTTGTTGCTTTCTGCATAGCTGCATCAGGGATTTGGATCCCAATGTGAAATCCTGTGTTTAAAACGTTTTCCCTGCCACGCTGCTTCTGGGTGGGTGGGTGGGTGGTTGGTGGTGGGGTTGTGTGGAAAGTTGCTAGGCCCTCAGTGGAAATGCTTTTTCTTGTTGCTTTCTGCATGGCTGCATCAGGGATTTGAATCCCAAAATGAGATCCTGTGTTTAAAATGTTTTCCCTGCATGCTGCTTCTATGGGGGGTTTTGTGCAAAGTTGCTAGGCTCCCACTGGAAATGCTTTTTCTTGTTGCTTTCTGCATGGCTGCATCAGGGATATGGATCCCAAAGTGAAATCCTGTGTTTAAAACGTTTTCCCTGCCACGCTGCTTCTGGGTGGGTGGGTGGGTGGTTGGTGGTGGGGTTGTGTGGAAAGTTGCTAGGCCCTCAGTGGAAATGCTTTTTGTTGTTGCTTTCTGCATGGCTGCATCAGGGATTTGGATCCCAAAATGAGATCCTGTGTTTAAAATGTTTTCCCTGCATGCTGCTTCTATGGGGCGGGGGTTGTGTGGAAAGTTGCTAGGCCCTCAGTGGAAATGCTTTTTGTTGTTGCTTTCTGCATGGCTGCATCAGGGATTTGGATCCCAAAATGAGATCCTGTGTTTAAAATGTTTTCCCTGCATGCTGCTTCTATGGGGCGGGGGTTGTGTGGAAAGTTGCTAGGCCCTCACTGGAAATGCTTTTTCTTGTTGCTTTCTGCATGGCTGCATCAGGGATTTGGATCCCAACGTGAAATCCGGTGTTTAAAACGTTTTCCTGCCATGCTGCTTCTGGGTGGGTGGGTGGGTGGGTAGGGGGGGTCGTGTGGAAAGTTGCTAGGCCCTCACTGGAAATGCTTTTTCTTCTTGCTTTCTGCATGCCTGCATCATGGATAAGGATCCCAAACTGAAATCCTGTGTTTAACATTTTTTCCCTGCCATGCTGATGCTGGGTGGGTGGGTGGTTAGGGCAGGGTTGTGTGGAAAGTTGCTAGGCGCTCACTGGAAATGCTTTTTCTTGTTGCTTTCTGCATGCCTGCATCATGGATAAGGATCCCAAACTGAAATCCTGTGTTTAACATTTTTTCCCTGCCATGCTGATTCTGGGTGGGTGGGTAGTTAGGGGAGGGTTGTGTGAAAAGTTTCTAGGCGCTCACTGGAAATGCTTTTTCTTGTTGCTTTCTGCATAGCTGCATCAGGGATTTGGATCCCAATGTGAAATCCTGTGTTTAAAACGTTTTCCCTGCCACGCTGCTTCTGGGTGGGTGGGTGGGTGGTTGGTGGTGGGGTTGTGTGGAAAGTTGCTAGGCCCTCAGTGGAAATGCTTTTTCTTGTTGCTTTCTGCATGGCTGCATCAGGGATTTGAATCCCAAAATGAGATCCTGTGTTTAAAATGTTTTCCCTGCATGCTGCTTCTATGGGGGGTTTTGTGCAAAGTTGCTAGGCTCCCACTGGAAATGCTTTTTCTTGTTGCTTTCTGCATGGCTGCATCAGGGATATGGATCCCAAAGTGAAATCCTGTGTTCAAAATGTTTTCCCTGCCACGCTGCTTCTGGGTGGGTGGGTGGTTGGTTGGTGGTGGGGTTGTGTGGAAAGTTGCTAGGCCCTCAGTGGAAATGCTTTTTGTTGTTGCTTTCTGCATGGCTGCATCAGGGATTTGGATCCCAAAATGAGATCCTGTGTTTAAAATGTTTTCCCTGCATGCTGCTTCTATGGGGCGGGGGTTGTGTGGAAAGTTGCTAGGCCCTCACTGGAAATACTTTTTCTTGTTGCTTTCTGCATGCCTTCATCAGGGATTTGGATCCCAAAATGAAATTCTGTGTTTCAATTTTTTTTCCTGCCATGCTGCTTCTGGATGTGTGGGTGGGTGGTTGGTGGTGGGGTTGTGTGGAAAGTTACTAGGCCCTCACTGGAAATGCTTTTTCTTGTTGCTTTCTGCATAGCTGCATCAGGGATTTAGATCCCAAAGTGAAATCCTGTGTCTAAAATGGTTTCCATCCCATGCTGCTTCTGGATGGGTGGGTGGGTGGGTGAGGGATTGTGTGGAAAGTTGCTAGGCCCTCACTGGAAATGCTTTTTCTTGTTGCTTTCTGCATGGCTGCATCAGGGATTTGGATCCCAAAGTGAAATCCTGTGTTTAAAATTTGTTCCTGCCATGCTGCTTCTGGGTGGGTGGGTGGGTAGGGGTGGTGATTGTGTGGAAAGTTGCTAGGCACTCACTCTAAATGTTTTTTTTTTTGTTGCTTTCTGCATGGCTGCATCAGGGATTTGGATCCCCAAGTGAAAACCTGTGTTTAAAATGTTTTCCGTGCATGCTACTTCTATAAGGGGCGGGGGTTGTGTGGAAAGTTGCTAGGCCCTCTCTGGAAATCCTTTTTCTTGTTGCTTTCTGCATGCCTTCATCAGGGATTTGGATCCCAAAATGAAATTCTGTGTTTAAATTTTTTTTCCTGGCATGCTGCTTCTGGATGGGTGGGTGGGTGGGTAGGGGGGGTCGTGTGGAAAGTTGCTAGGCCCTCACTGGAAATGCTTTTTCTTCTTGCTTTCTGCATGCCTGCATCATGGATAAGGATCCCAAACTGAAATCCTGTGTTTAACATTTTTTCCCTGCCATGCTGATGCTGGGTGGGTGGGTGGTTAGGGCAGGGTTGTGTGGAAAGTTGCTAGGCGCTCACTGGAAATGCTTTTTCTTGTTGCTTTCTGCATGCCTGCATCATGGATAAGGATCCCAAACTGAAATCCTGTGTTTAACATTTTTTCCCTGCCATGCTGATTCTGGGTGGGTGGGTAGTTAGGGGAGGGTTGTGTGAAAAGTTTCTAGGCGCTCACTGGAAATGCTTTTTCTTGTTGCTTTCTGCATAGCTGCATCAGGGATTTGGATCCCAATGTGAAATCCTGTGTTTAAAACGTTTTCCCTGCCACGCTGCTTCTGGGTGGGTGGGTGGGTGGTTGGTGGTGGGGTTGTGTGGAAAGTTGCTAGGCCCTCAGTGGAAATGCTTTTTCTTGTTGCTTTCTGCATGGCTGCATCAGGGATTTGAATCCCAAAATGAGATCCTGTGTTTAAAATGTTTTCCCTGCATGCTGCTTCTATGGGGGGTTTTGTGCAAAGTTGCTAGGCTCCCACTGGAAATGCTTTTTCTTGTTGCTTTCTGCATGGCTGCATCAGGGATATGGATCCCAAAGTGAAATCCTGTGTTCAAAATGTTTTCCCTGCCACGCTGCTTCTGGGTGGGTGGGTGGTTGGTTGGTGGTGGGGTTGTGTGGAAAGTTGCTAGGCCCTCAGTGGAAATGCTTTTTGTTGTTGCTTTCTGCATGGCTGCATCAGGGATTTGGATCCCAAAATGAGATCCTGTGTTTAAAATGTTTTCCCTGCATGCTGCTTCTATGGGGCGGGGGTTGTGTGGAAAGTTGCTAGGCCCTCACTGGAAATGCTTTTTCTTGTTGCTTTCTGCATGGCTGCATCAGGGATTTGGATCCCAAAGTGAAATCCTGTGTTTAAAATTTGTTCCTGCCATGCTGCTTCTGGGTGGGTGGGTGGGTAGGGGTGGTGATTGTGTGGAAAGTTGCTAGGCACTCACTCTAAATGTTTTTTTTTTGTTGCTTTCTGCATGGCTGCATCAGGGATTTGGATCCCCAAGTGAAAACCTGTGTTTAAAATGTTTTCCGTGCATGCTACTTCTATAAGGGGCGGGGGTTGTGTGGAAAGTTGCTAGGCCCTCTCTGGAAATCCTTTTTCTTGTTGCTTTCTGCATGCCTTCATCAGGGATTTGGATCCCAAAATGAAATTCTGTGTTTAAATTTTTTTTCCTGGCATGCTGCTTCTGGATGGGTGGGTGGGTGGTTGGTGGTGGGGTTGTGTGGAAAGTTGCTAGGCTCTCACTGGAAATGCTTTTTCTTGTTGCTTTCTGCATGGCTGCATCAGGGATTTAGATCCCAAAGTGAAATCCTGTGTCTAAAATGTTTTCCATCCCATGCTGCTTCTGGATGGGTGGGTGGGTGGGTGAGGGGTTGTGTGGAAAGTTGCTAGGCTCTCTTGGGAAATGCTTTTTCTTGTTGCTTTCTGCATGGCTGCATCAGGGATTTGGATCCCAACGTGAAATCCGGTGTTTAAAACGTTTTCCTGCCATGCTGCTTCTGGGTGGGTGGGTGGGTACAGGGGGTGATTGTGTGGAAAGTTGCTAGGCCCTCACTGGAAATGCTTTTTCTTGTTGCTTTCTGCATGGCTGCATCAGGGATATGGATCCCCAAGTGAAAACCTGTGTTTAAAATTTTTTCCGGCATGCTGCTTGTATAGGTCGGGGGTTGTGTGGAAAGTTGCTAGGCCCTCACTGGAAATGCTTTTTTCTTGTTGCTTTCTGCATGCCTGCATCAGGGATATGGATCCCCAAGTGAAAACCTGTGTTTAAAATTTTTTCCTGCCATGCTGCTTCTGGGTGGATGGGTGGGTGGGTAGGGGTGGTCGTGTGGAAAGTTGCTAGTCCCTCACTGGAAATGCTTTTTCTTGTTGCTTTCTGCATGCCTGCATCATCGATAAGGATCCCAAACTGAAATCCTGTGTTTAACATTTTTTCCCTGCCATGCTGATGCTGGGTGGGTGGGTGGTTAGGGCAGGGTTGTGTGGAAAGTTGCTAGGCGCTCACTGGAAATTCTTTTTCTTGTTGCTTTCTGCATGCCTGCATCATGGATAAGGATCCCAAACTGAAATCCTGTGTTTAACATTTTTTCCCTGCCATGCTGATTCTGGGTGGGTGGGTAGTGAGGGGAGGGTTGTGTGGAAAGTTTCTAGGCGCTCACTGGAAATGCTTTTTCTTGTTGCTTTCTGCATAGCTGCATCAGGGATTTGGATCCCAATGTGAAATCCTGTGTTTAAAACGTTTTCCCTGCCACGCTGCTTCTGGGTGGGTGGGTGGGTGGTTGGTGGTGGGGTTGTGTGGAAAGTTGCTAGGCCCTCAGTGGAAATGCTTTTTCTTGTTGCTTTCTGCATGGCTGCATCAGGGATTTGAATCCCAAAATGAGATCCTGTGTTTAAAATGTTTTCCCTGCATGCTGCTTCTATGGGGGGTTTTGTGCAAAGTTGCTAGGCTCCCACTGGAAATTCTTTTTCTTGTTGCTTTCTGCATGGCTGCATCAGGGATATGGATCCCAAAGTGAAATCCTGTGTTCAAAATGTTTTCCCTGCCACGCTGCTTCTGGGTGGGTGGGTGGGTGGTTGGTGGTGGGGTTGTGTGGAAAGTTGCTAGGCCCTCACTGGAAATGCTTTTTCTTGTTGCTTTCTGCATGGCTGCATCAGGGATTTGGATCCCAAAATGAGATCCTGTGTTTAAAATGTTTTCCCTGCATGCTGCTTCTATGGGGCGGGGGTTGTGTGGAAAGTTGCTAGGCCCTCACTGGAAATACTTTTTCTTGTTGCTTTCTGCATGGCTGCATCAGGGATTTGGATCCCAAAGTGAAATCCTGTGTTTAAAATGTTTACCTGCCATGTTGCTTCTCGGTGGGTGGGTGGGTAGGGGGGGTTGTGTGGAAAGTTGCTAGGCCCTCAATGGAAATGCTTTTTCTTGTTTCTATCTGCATTCCTACATCAGGGATTTGGATCGCAAAGTGAAATCCTGTTTTTAAAATTTGTTCCCTGCCATGCTGCTTCTTTGGGGTTTGTGTGGAAAGTTGCTAGGCCCTCAC
Source organism: Pogona vitticeps (assembly GCF_051106095.1). NCBI lineage: Eukaryota > Metazoa > Chordata > Lepidosauria > Squamata > Agamidae > Pogona > Pogona vitticeps. Next base: position 56,221,912 of record NC_135788.1, on the reverse strand, counting down.
TGGAAATGCTTTTTCTTGTTGCTTTCTGCATGGCTGCATCAGGGATTTAGAACCCAAAGTGAAAACCTGTGTCTAAAATGTTTTCTATCCCATGCTGCTTCTGGATGGGTGGGTGGGTGGGTGAGGGGTTGTGTGGAAAGTTGGTAGGCTCTCACTGGAAATGCTTTTTCTTGTTGCTTTCTGCATGCCTGCATCATAGATAAGGATCCCAAACTGAAATCCTGTGTTTAAATTTGTTTCCTTGCCATGGTTCTTCTGGGGGTGGGTGGGTGGTGGGTAGGGCGGGTTGTGTGGAAAGTTACTAGGCCCTCACTGGAAATGCTTTTTCTTGTTGCTTTCTGCATGGCTGCATCAGGGATTTAGATCCCAAAGTGAAATCCTGTGTCTAAAATGGTTTCCATCCCATGCTGCTTCTGGATGGGTGGGTGGGTGGGTGAGGGATTGTGTGGAAAGTTGCTAGGCCCTCACTGGAAATGCTTTTTCTTGTTGCTTTCTGCATGGCTGCATCAGGGATTTGGATCCCAAAGTGAAATCCTGTGTTTAAAATGTTTTCCCTGCCACGCTGCTTCTGGGTGGGTGGGTGGGTGGTTGGTGGTGGGGTTGTGTGGAAAGTTGCTAGGCCCTCAGTGGAAATGCTTTTTCTTGTTGCTTTCTGCATGGCTGCATCAGGGATTTGAATCCCAAAATGAGATCCTGTGTTTAAAATGTTTTCCCTGCATGCTGCTTCTATGGGGGGTTTTGTGCAAAGTTGCTAGGCTCCCACTGGAAATTCTTTTTCTTGTTGCTTTCTGCATGGCTGCATCAGGGATATGGATCCCAAAGTGAAATCCTGTGTTCAAAATGTTTTCCCTGCCACGCTGCTTCTGGGTGGGTGGGTGGGTGGTTGGTGGTGGGGTTGTGTGGAAAGTTGCTAGGCCCTCACTGGAAATGCTTTTTCTTGTTGCTTTCTGCATGGCTGCATCAGGGATTTGGATCCCAAAATGAGATCCTGTGTTTAAAATGTTTTCCCTGCATGCTGCTTCTATGGGGCGGGGGTTGTGTGGAAAGTTGCTAGGCCCTCAATGGAAATGCTTTTTCTTGTTTCTATCTGCATTCCTACATCAGGGATTTGGATCGCAAAGTGAAATCCTGTTTTTAAAATTTGTTCCCTGCCATGCTGCTTCTTTGGGGTTTGTGTGGAAAGTTGCTAGGCCCTCACTGGAAATGCTTTTTCTTGTTGCTTTCTGCATGGCTGCATCAGGGATTTAGAACCCAAAGTGAAAACCTGTGTCTAAAATGTTTTCTATCCCATGCTGCTTCTGGATGGGTGGGTGGGTGGGTGAGGGGTTGTGTGGAAAGTTGGTAGGCTCTCACTGGAAATGCTTTTTCTTGTTGCTTTCTGCATGCCTGCATCATAGATAAGGATCCCAAACTGAAATCCTGTGTTTAAATTTGTTTCCTTGCCATGGTTCTTCTGGGGGTGGGTGGGTGGTGGGTAGGGCGGGTTGTGTGGAAAGTTACTAGGCCCTCACTGGAAATGCTTTTTCTTGTTGCTTTCTGCATGGCTGCATCAGGGATTTAGATCCCAAAGTGAAATCCTGTGTCTAAAATGTTTTCCATCCCATGCTGCTTCTGGATGGGTGGGTGGGTGGGTGAGGGATTGTGTGGAAAGTTGCTAGGCCCTCACTGGAAATGCTTTTTCTTGTTGCTTTCTGCATGGCTGCATCAGGGATTTAGAACCCAAAGTGAGAACCTGTGTCTAAAATGTTTTCTATCCCATGCTGCTTCTGGATGGGTGGGTGGGTGGGTGAGGGATTGTGTGGAAAGTTGCTAGGCTCCCACTGGAAATGCTTTTTCTTGTTGCTTTCTGCATGGCTGCATCAGGGATTTAGAACCCAAAGTGAAAACCTGTGTCTAAAATGTTTTCTATCCCATGCTGCTTCTGGATGGGTGGGTGGGTGGGTGGGTGAGGGGTTGTGTGGAAAGTTGGTAGGCTCTCACTGGAAATGCTTTTTCTTGTTGCTTTCTGCATGCCTGCATCATAGATAAGGATCCCAAACTGAAATCCTGTGTTTAAATTTGTTTCCTTGCCATGGTTCTTCTGGGGGTGGGTGGGTGGTGGGTAGGGCGGGTTGTGTGGAAAGTTACTAGGCCCTCACTGGAAATGCTTTTTCTTGTTGCTTTCTGCATGGCTGCATCAGGGATTTAGATCCCAAAGTGAAATCCTGTGTCTAAAATGGTTTCCATCCCATGCTGCTTCTGGATGGGTGGGTGGGTGGGTGAGGGATTGTGTGGAAAGTTGCTAGGCCCTCAGTGGAAATGCTTTTTCTTGTTGCTTTCTGCATGGCTGCATCAGGGATTTGGATCCCAAAATGAGATCCTGTGCTTAAAATGTTTTCCCTGCATGCTGCTTCTATGGGGCGGGGGTTGTGTGGAAAGTTGCTAGGCCCTCACTGGAAATACTTTTTCTTGTTGCTTTCTGCATGGCTGCATCAGGGATTTGGATCCCAAAGTGAAATCCTGTGTTTAAAATGTTTACCTGCCATGTTGCTTCTGGGTGGGTGGGTGGGTAGGGGGGGTTGTGTGGAAAGTTGCTAGGCCCTCAATGGAAATGCTTTTTCTTGTTTCTATCTGCATTCCTACATCAGGGATTTGGATCCCAAAGTGAAATCCTGTTTTTAAAATTTGTTCCCTGCCATGCTGCTTCTTTGGGGTTAGTGTGGAAAGTTGCTAGGCCCTCACTGGAAATGCTTTTTCTTGTTGCTTTCTGCATGGCTGCATCAGGGATTTAGAACCCAAAGTGAAAACCTGTGTCTAAAATGGTTTCCATCCCATGCTGCTTCTGGATGGGTGGGTGGGTGGGTGAGGGATTGTGTGGAAAGTTGGTAGACTCTCACTGGAAATGCTTTTTCTTGTTGCTTTCTGCATGCCTGCATCATAGATAAGGATCCCAAACTGAAATCCTGTGTTTAAATTTGTTTCCTTGCCATGGTTCTTCTGGGGGTGGGTGGGTGGTGGGTAGGGCGGGTTGTGTGGAAAGTTACTAGGCCCTCACTGGAAATGCTTTTTCTTGTTGCTTTCTGCATGGCTGCATCAGGGATTTAGATCCCAAAGTGAAATCCTTTGTCTAAAATGGTTTCCATCCCATGCTGCTTCTGGATGGGTGGGTGGGTGGGTGAGGGATTGTGTGGAAAGTTGCTAGGCCCTCAGTGGAAATGCTTTTTCTTGTTGCTTTCTGCATGGCTGCATCAGGGATTTGAATCCCAAAATGAGATCCTGTGTTTAAAATGTTTTCCCTGCATGCTGCTTCTATGGGGGGTTTTGTGCAAAGTTGCTAGGCTCCCACTGGAAATGCTTTTTCTTGTTGCTTTCTGCATGGCTGCATCAGGGATTTAGAACCCAAAGTGAAAACCTGTGTCTAAAATGTTTTCTATCCCATGCTGCTTCTGGATGGGTGGGTGGGTGGGTGAGGGGTTGTGTGGAAAGTTGGTAGGCTCTCACTGGAAATGCTTTTTCTTGTTGCTTTCTGCATGCCTGCATCATAGATAAGGATCCCAAACTGAAATCCTGTGTTTAAATTTGTTTCCTTGCCATGGTTCTTCTGGGGGTGGGTGGGTGGTGGGTAGGGCGGGTTGTGTGGAAAGTTACTAGGCCCTCACTGGAAATGCTTTTTCTTGTTGCTTTCTGCATGGCTGCATAAGGGATTTAGATCCCAAAGTGAAATCCTGTGTCTAAAATGGTTTCCATCCCATGCTGCTTCTGGATGGGTGGGTGGGTGGGTGAGGGATTGTGTGGAAAGTTGCTAGGCCCTCAGTGGAAATGCTTTTTCTTGTTGCTTTCTGCATGGCTGCATCAGGGATATGGATCCCAAAGTGAAATCCTGTGTTCAAAATGTTTTCCCTGCCACGCTGCTTCTGGGTGGGTGGGTGGGTGGTTGGTGGTGGGGTTGTGTGGAAAGTTGCTAGGCCCTCACTCGAAATGCTTTTTCTTGTTGCTTTCTGCATGGCTGCATCAGGGATTTGGATCCCAAAATGAGATCCTGTGTTTAAAATGTTTTCCCTGCATGCTGCTTCTATGGGGCGGGGGTTTTGTGGAAAGTTGCTAGGCCCTCACTGGAAATACTTTTTCTTGTTGCTTTCTGCATGGCTGCATCAGGGATTTGGATCCCAAAGTGAAATCCTGTGTCTAAAATGTTTTCCCTGCCATGTTGCTTCTGGGTGGGTGGGTGGGTAGGGGGGGTTGTGTGGAAAGTTGCTAGGCCCTCAAAGGAAATGCTTTTTCTTGTTTCTATCTGCATTCCTACATCAGGGATTTGGATCCCAAAGTGAAATCCTGTTTTTAAAATTTGTTCCCTGCCATGCTGCTTCTTTGGGGTTTGTGTGGAAAGTTGCTAGGCCCTCACTGGAAATGCTTTTTCTTGTTGCTTTCTGCATGGCTGCATCAGGGATTTAGAACCCAAAGTGAAAACCTGTGTCTAAAATGTTTTCTATCCCATGCTGCTTCTGGATGGGTGGGTGGGTGGGTGAGGGGTTGTGTGGAAAGTTGGTAGGCTCTCACTGGAAATGCTTTTTCTTGTTGCTTTCTGCATGCCTGCATCATAGATAAGGATCCCAAACTGAAATCCTGTGTTTAAATTTGTTTCCTTGCCATGGTTCTTCTGGGGGTGGGTGGGTGGTGGGTAGGGCGGGTTGTGTGGAAAGTTACTGGGCCCTCACTGGAAATGCTTTTTCTTGTTGCTTTCTGCATGGCTGCATCAGGGATTTAGATCCCAAAGTGAAATCCTGTGTCTAAAATGGTTTCCATCCCATGCTGCTTCTGGATGGGTGGGTGGGTGGGTGAGGGATTGTGTGGAAAGTTGCTAGGCCCTCAGTGGAAATGCTTTTTCTTGTTGCTTTCTGCATGGCTGCATCAGGGATTTGGATCCCAAAGTGAAATCCTGTGTTTAAAATTTGTTCCTTCCATGCTGCTTCTGGGTGGGTGGGTGGGTAGGGGGGGTGATTGTGTGGAAAGTTGCTAGGCACTCACTCTGAATGTTTTTTTTTGTTGCTTTCTGCATGGCTGCATCAGGGATTTGGATCCCAACGTGAAATCCTGTGTTTAAAATGTTTTCCGTGCATGCTACTTCTATAAGGGGCGGGGGTAGTGTGGAAAGTTGCTAGGCCCTCACTGGAAATGCTTTTTCTTGTTGCTTTCTGCATGGCTGCATCAGGGATTTGGATCCCAAAGTGAAATCCTGTGTTTAAAATGTTTTCCCTGCCATGTTGCTTCTGGGTGGGTGGGTGGGTAGGGAGGGTTGTGTGGAAAGTTGCTAGGCCCTCACTGGAAATGCTTTTTCTTGTTGCTTTCTGCATAGCTGCATCAGGGATTTGGATCCCAATGTGAAATCCTGTGTTTAAAACGTTTTCCCTGCCACGCTGCTTCTGGGTGGGTGGGTGGGTGGTTGGTGGTGGGGTTGTGTGGAAAGTTGCTAGGCCCTCACTGGAAATGCTTTTTCTTGTTGCTTTCTGCATGGCTGCATCAGGGATTTAGAACCCAAAGTGAAAACCTGTGTCTAAAATGTTTTCTATCCCATGCTGCTTCTGGATGGGTGGGTGGGTGGGTGAGGGGTTGTGTGGAAAGTTGGTAGGCTCTCACTGGAAATGCTTTTTCTTGTTGCTTTCTGCATGCCTGCATCATAGATAAGGATCCCAAACTGAAATCCTGTGTTTAAATTTGTTTCCTTGCCATGGTTCTTCTGGGGGTGGGTGGGTGGTGGGTAGGGCGGGTTGTGTGGAAAGTTACTGGGCCCTCACTGGAAATGCTTTTTCTTGTTGCTTTCTGTATGGCTGCATCAGGGATTTAGATCCCAAAGTGAAATCCTGTGTCTAAAATGGTTTCCATCCCATGCTGCTTCTGGATGGGTGGGTGGGTGGGTGAGGGATTGTGTGGAAAGTTGCTAGGCCCTCGGTGGAAATGCTTTTTCTTGTTGCTTTCTGCATGGCTGCATCAGGGATTTGGATCCCAAAGTGAAATCCTGTGTTTAAAATGTTTTCCCTGCCATGTTGCTTCTGGGTGGGTGGGTGGGTAGGGGGGGTTGTGTGGAAAGTTGCTAGGCCCTCAATGGAAATGCTTTTTCTTGTTTCTATCTGCATTCCTACATCAGGGATTTGGATCCCAAAGTGAAATCCTGTTTTTAAAATTTGTTCCCTGCCATGCTGCTTCTTTGGGGTTTGTGTGGAAAGTTGCTAGGCCCTCACTGGAAATGCTTTTTCTTGTTGCTTTCTGCATGGCTGCATCAGGGATTTAGAACCCAAAGTGAAAACCTGTGTCTAAAATGTTTTCTATCCCATGCTGCTTCTGGATGGGTGGGTGGGTGGGTGGGTGAGGGGTTGTGTGGAAAGTTGGTAGGCTCTCACTGGAAATGCTTTTTCTTGTTGCTTTCTGCATGCCTGCATCATAGATAAGGATCCCAAACTGAAATCCTGTGTTTAAATTTGTTTCCTTGCCATGGTTCTTCTGGGGGTGGGTGGGTGGTGGGTAGGGCGGGTTGTGTGGAAAGTTACTAGGCCCTCACTGGAAATGCTTTTTCTTGTTGCTTTCTGCATGGCTGCATCAGGGATTTAGATCCCAAAGTGAAATCCTGTGTCTAAAATGGTTTCCATCCCATGCTGCTTCTGGATGGGTGGGTGGGTGGTTGGTGGTGGGGTTGTGTGGAAAGTTGCTAGGCCCTCACTGGAAATGCTTTTTCTTGTTGCTTTCTGCATGGCTGCATCAGGGATTTGGATCCCAAAATGAGATCCTGTGTTTAAAATGTTTTCCCTGCATGCTGCTTCTATGGGGCGGGGGTTGTGTGGAAAGTTGCTAGGCCCTCACTGGAAATACTTTTTCTCGTTGCTTTCTGCATGGCTGCATCAGGGATTTCAATCCCAAAATGAGATCCTGTGTTTAAAATGTTTTCCCTGCATGCTGCTTCTATGGGGGGTTTTGTGCAAAGTTGCTAGGCTCCCACTGGAAATGCTTTTTCTTGTTGCTTTCTGCATGGCTGCATCAGGGATTTAGAACCCAAAGTGAAAACCTGTGTCTAAAATGTTTTCTATCCCATGCTGCTTCTGGATGGGTGGGTGGGTGGGTGAGTGGTTGTGTGGAAAGTTGGTAGGCTCTCACTGGAAATGCTTTTTCTTGTTGCTTTCTGCATGCCTGCATCATAGATAAGGATCCCAAACTGAAATCCTGTGTTTAAATTTGTTTCCTTGCCATGGTTCTTCTGGGGGTGGGTGGGTGGTGGGTAGGGCGGGTTGTGTTGAAAGTTACTAGGCCCTCACTGGAAATGCTTTTTCTTCTTGCTTTCTGCATGGCTGCATCAGGGATTTAGATCCCAAAGTGAAATCCTGTGTCTAAAATGGTTTCCATCCCATGCTGCTTCTGGATGGGTGGGTGGGTGGGTGAGGGATTGTGTGGAAAGTTGCTAGGCCCTCAATGGAAATGCTTTTTCTTGTTGCTTTCTGCATGGCTGCATCAGGGATATGGATCCCAAAGTGAAATCCTGTGTTCAAAATGTTTTCCCTGCCACGCTGCTTCTGGGTGGGTGGGTGGGTGGTTGGTGGTGGGGTTGTGTGGAAAGTTGCTAGGCCCTCACTGGAAATGCTTTTTCTTGTTGCTTTCTGCATGGCTGCATCAGGGATTTGGATCCCAAAATGAGATCCTGTGTTTAAAATGTTTTCCCTGCATGCTGCTTCTATGGGGCGGGGGTTGTGTGGAAAGTTGCTAGGCCCTCACTGGAAATACTTTTTCTTGTTGCTTTCTGCATGGCTGCATCAGGGATTTGGATCCCAAAGTGAAATCCTGTGTCTAAAATGTTTTCCCTGCCATGTTGCTTCTGGGTGGGTGGGTGGGTAGGGGGGGTTGTGTGGAAAGTTGCTAGGCCCTCAAAGGAAATGCTTTTTCTTGTTTCTATCTGCATTCCTACATCAGGGATTTGGATCCCAAAGTGAAATCCTGTTTTTAAAATTTGTTCCCTGCCATGCTGCTTCTTTGGGGTTTGTGTGGAAAGTTGCTAGGCCCTCACTGGAAATGCTTTTTCTTGTTGCTTTCTGCATGGCTGCATCAGGGATTTAGATCCCAAAGTGAAAACCTGTGTCTAAAATGTTTTCTATCCCATGCTGCTTCTGGATGGGTGGGTGGGTGGGTGAGGGGTTGTGTGGAAAGTTGCTAGGCCCTCACTGGAAATGCTTTTTCTTGTTGCTTTCTGCATGCCTGCATCATAGATAAGGATCCCAAACTGAAATCCTGTGTTTAAATTTGTTCCCTTGCCATGGTTCTTCTGGGGGTGCGTGGGTGGTGGGTAGGGCGGGTTGTGTGGAAAGTTACTAGGCCCTCACTGGAAATGCTTTTTCTTGTTGCTTTCTGCATGGCTGCATCAGGGATTTAGACCCCAAAGTGAAATCCTGTGTCTAAAATGGTTTCCATCCCATGCTGCTTCTGGATGGGTGGGTGGGTGGGTGAGGGATTGTGTGGAAAGTTGCTAGGCCCTCACTGGAAATGCTTTTTCTTGTTGCTTTCTGCATGGCTGCATCAGGGATTTGGATCCCAAAGTGAAATCCTGTGTTTAAAATTTGTTCCTGCCATGCTGCTTCTGGGTGGGTGGGTGGGTAGGGGGGGTGATTGTGTGGAAAGTTGCTAGGCACTCACTCTAAATGTTTTTTTTTTGTTGCTTTCTGCATGGCTGCATCAGGGATTTGGATCCCCAAGTGAAAACCTGTGTTTAAAATGTTTTCCGTGCATGCTACTTCTATAAGGGGCGGGGGTTGTGTGGAAAGTTGCTAGGCCCTCTCTGGAAATACTTTTTCTTGTTGCTTTCTGCATGCCTTCATCAGGGATTTGGATCCCAAAATGAAATTCTGTGTTTAAATTTTTTTTCCTGCCATGCTGCTTCTGGATGGGTGGGTGGGTGGTTGGCGGTGGGGTTGTGTGGAAAGTTGCTAGGCTCTCACTGGAAATGCTTTTTCTTGTTGCTTTCTGCATGGCTGCGTCAGGGATTTAGATCCCACAGTGAAATCCTGTGTCTAAAATGGTTTCCATCCCATGCTGCTTCTGGATGGGTGGGTGGGTGGGTGAGGGGTTGTGTGGAAAGTTGCTAGGCTCTCTTGGGAAATGCTTTTTCTTGTTGCTTTCTGCATGGCTGCATCAGGGATTTGGATCCCAACGTGAAATCCGGTGTTTAAAACGTTTTCCTGCCATGCTGCTTCTGGGTGGGTGGGTGGGTACAGGGGGTGATTGTGTGGAAAGTTGCTAGGCCCTCACTGGAAATGCTTTTTCTTGTTGCTTTCTGCATGGCTGCATCAGGGATATGGATCCCCAAGTGAAAACCTGTGTTTAAAATTTTTTCCTGCATGCTGCTTGTATAGGTCGGGGGTTGTGTGGAAAGTTGCTAGGCCCTCACTGGAAATGCTTTTTTCTTGTTGCTTTCTGCATGCCTGCATCAGGGATATGGATCCCAAAGTGAAAACCTGTGTTTAAAATTTTTTCCTGCCATGCTGCTTCTGGGTGGATGGGTGGGTGGGTAGGGGTGGTCGTGTGGAAAGTTGCTAGGCCCTCACTGGAAATGCTTTTTCTTGTTGCTTTCTGCATGCCTGCATCATCGATAAGGATCCCAAACTGAAATCCTGTGTTTAACATTTTTTCCCTGCCATGCTGATGCTGGGTGGGTGGGTGGTTAGGGCAGGGTTGTGTGGAAGGTTGCTAGGCGCTCACTGGAAATGCTTTTTCTTGTTGCTTTCTGCATGCCTGCATCATGGATAAGGATCCCAAACTGAAATCCTGTGTTTAACATTTTTTCCCTGCCATGCTGATTCTGGGTGGGTGGGTAGTGAGGGGAGGGTTGTGTGGAAAGTTTCTAGGCGCTCACTGGAAATGCTTTTTCTTGTTGCTTTCTGCATAGCTGCATCAGGGATTTGGATCCCAATGTGAAATCCTGTGTTTAAAACGTTTTCCCTGCCACGCTGCTTCTGGGTGGGTGGGTGGGTGGTTGGTGGTGGGGTTGTGTGGAAAGTTGCTAGGCCCTCACTGGAAATGCTTTTTCTTGTTGCTTTCTGCATGGCTGCATCAGGGATTTAGAACCCAAAGTGAAAACCTGTGTCTAAAATGTTTTCTATCCCATGCTGCTTCTGGATGGGTGGGTGGGTGGGTGAGGGGTTGTGTGGAAAGTTGGTAGGCTCTCACTGGAAATGCTTTTTCTTGTTGCTTTCTGCATGCCTGCATCATAGATAAGGATCCCAAACTGAAATCCTGTGTTTAAATTTGTTTCCTTGCCATGGTTCTTCTGGGGGTGGGTGGGTGGTGGGTAGGGCGGGTTGTGTGGAAAGTTACTGGGCCCTCACTGGAAATGCTTTTTCTTGTTGCTTTCTGTATGGCTGCATCAGGGATTTAGATCCCAAAGTGAAATCCTGTGTCTAAAATGGTTTCCATCCCATGCTGCTTCTGGATGGGTGGGTGGGTGGGTGAGGGATGGTGTGGAAAGTTGCTAGGCCCTCAGTGGAAATGCTTTTTCTTGTTGCTTTCTGCATGGCTGCATCAGGGATTTGGATCCCAAAGTGAAATCCTGTGTTTAAAATGTTTTCCCTGCCATGTTGCTTCTGGGTGGGTGGGTGGGTAGGGGGGGTTGTGTGGAAAGTTGCTAGGCCCTCAATGGAAATGCTTTTTCTTGTTTCTATCTGCATTCCTACATCAGGGATTTGGATCCCAAAGTGAAATCCTGTTTTTAAAATTTGTTCCCTGCCATGCTGCTTCTTTGGGGTTTGTGTGGAAAGTTGCTAGGCCCTCACTGGAAATGCTTTTTCTTGTTGCTTTGTGCATGGCTGCATCAGGGATTTAGAACCCAAAGTGAAAACCTGTGTCTAAAATGTTTTCTATCCCATGCTGCTTCTGGATGGGTGGGTGGGTGGGTGGGTGGGTGAGGGGTTGTGTGGAAAGTTGGTAGGCTCTCACTGGAAATGCTTTTTCTTGTTGCTTTCTGCATGCCTGCATCATAGATAAGGATCCCAAACTGAAATCCTGTGTTTAAATTTGTTTCCTTGCCATGGTTCTTCTGGGGGTGGGTGGGTGGTGGGTAGGGCGGGTTGTGTGGAAAGTTACTAGGCCCTCACTGGAAATGCTTTCTCTAGTTGCTTTCTGCATGGCTGCATCAGGGATTTAGATCCCAAAGTGAAATCCTGTGTCTAAAATGGTTTCCATCCCATGCTGCTTCTGGATGGGTGGGTGGGTGGGTGAGGGATTGTGTGGAAAGTTGCTAGGCCCTCACTGGAAATCCTTTTTCTTGTTGCTTTCTGCATGGCTGCATCAGGGATTTGGATCCCAAAGTGAAATCCTGTGTTTAAAATGTTTTCCCTGCCATGTTGCTTCTGGGTGGGTGGGTGGGTAGGGGGGGTTGTGTGGAAAGTTGCTAGGCCCTCAATGGAAATGCTTTTTCTTGTTTCTATCTGCATTCCTACATCAGGGATTTGGATCCCAAAGTGAAATCCTGTTTTTAAAATTTGTTCCCTGCCATGCTGCTTCTTTGGGGTTTGTGTGGAAAGTTGCTAGGCCCTCACTGGAAATGCTTTTTCTTGTTGCTTTCTGCATGCCTGCATCATAGATAAGGATCCCAAACTGAAATCCTGTGTTTAAATTTGTTTCCTTGCCATGGTTCTTCTGGGGGTGGGTGGGTGGTGGGTAGGGCGGGTTGTGTGGAAAGTTGCTAGGCCCTCACTGGAAATGCTTTTTCTTGTTGCTTTCTGCATGGCTGCATCAGGGATTTAGATCCCAAAGTGAAATCCTGTGTCTAAAATGGTTTCCATCCCATGCTGCTTCTGGATGGGTGGGTGGGTGGGTGAGGGATTGTGTGGAAAGTTGCTAGGCCCTCAGTGGAAATGCTTTTTCTTGTTGCTTTCTGCATGGCTGCATCAGGGATTTGAATCCCAAAATGAGATCCTGTGTTTAAAATGTTTTCCCTGCATGCTGCTTCTATGGGGGGTTTTGTGCAAAGTTGCTAGGCTCCCACTGGAAATGCTTTTTCTTGTTGCTTTCTGCATGGCTGCATCAGGGATTTAGAACCCAAAGTGAAAACCTGTGTCTAAAATGTTTTCTATCCCATGCTGCTTCTGGATGGGTGGGTGGGTGGGTGAGGGGTTGTGTGGAAAGTTGGTAGGCTCTCACTGGAAATGCTTTTTCTTGTTGCTTTCTGCATGCCTGCATCATAGATAAGGATCCCAAACTGAAATCCTGTGTTTAAATTTGTTTCCTTGCCATCGTTCTTCTGGGGGTGGGTGGGTGGTGGGTAGGGCGGGTTGTGTGGAAAGTTACTAGGCCCTCACTGGAAATGCTTTTTCTTGTTGCTTTCTGCATGGCTGCATCAGGGATTTAGATCCCAAAGTGAAATCCTGTGTCTAAAATGGTTTCCATCCCATGCTGCTTCTGGATGGGTGGGTGGGTGGGTGAGGGATTGTGTGGAAAGTTGCTAGGCCCTCAGTGGAAATGCTTTTTCTTGTTGCTTTCTGCATGGCTGCATCAGGGATTTGAATCCCAAAATGAGATCCTGTGTTTAAAATGTTTTCCCTGCATGCTGCTTCTATGGGGGGTTTTGTGCAAAGTTGCTAGGCTCCCACTGGAAATGCTTTTTCTTGTTGCTTTCTGCATGGCTGCATCAGGGATTTAGAACCCAAAGTGAAATCCTGTGTCTAAAATGTTTTCTATCCCATGCTGCTTCTGGATGGGTGGGTGGGTGGGTGAGGGGTTGTGTGGAAAGTTGGTAGGCTCTCACTGGAAATGCTTTTTCTTGTTGCTTTCTGCATGCCTGCATCATAGATAAGGATCCCAAACTGAAATCCTGTGTTTAAATTTGTTTCCTTGCCATGGTTCTTCTGGGGGTGGGTGGGTGGTGGGTAGGGCGGGTTGTGTGGAAAGTTACTAGGCCCTCACTGGAAATGCTTTTTCTTGTTGCTTTCTGCATGGCTGCATCAGGGATTTAGATCCCAAAGTGAAATCCTGTGTCTAAAATGGTTTCCATCCCATGCTGCTTCTGGATGGGTGGGTGGGTGGGTGAGGGATTGTGTGGAAAGTTGCTAGGCCCTCAGTGGAAATGCTTTTTCTTGTTGCTTTCTGCATGGCTGCATCAGGGATATGGATCCCAAAGTGAAATCCTGTGTTCAAAATGTTTTCCCTGCCACGCTGCTTCTGGGTGGGTGGGTGGGTGGTTGGTGGTGGGGTTGTGTGGAAAGTTGCTAGGCCCTCACTCGAAATGCTTTTTCTTGTTGCTTTCTGCATGGCTGCATCAGGGATTTGGATCCCAAAATGAGATCCTGTGTTTAAAATGTTTTCCCTGCATGCTGCTTCTATGGGGCGGGGGTTGTGTGGAAAGTTGCTAGGCCCTCACTGGAAATACTTTTTCTTGTTGCTTTCTGCATGGCTGCATCAGGGATTTGGATCCCAAAGTGAAATCCTGTGTCTAAAATGTTTTCCCTGCCATGTTGCTTCTGGGTGGGTGGGTGGGTAGGGGGGGTTGTGTGGAAAGTTGCTAGGCCGTCAAAGGAAATGCTTTTTCTTGTTTCTATCTGCATTCCTACATCAGGGATTTGGATCCCAAAGTGAAATCCTGATTTTAAAATTTGTTCCCTGCCATGCTGCTTCTTTGGGGTTTGTGTGGAAAGTTGCTAGGCCCTCAGTGGAAATGCTTTTTCTTGTTGCTTTCTGCATGCCTGCATCAGGGATATGGATCCCAATGCGAAATCCTGTGTTCAAAATGTTTTCCCTGCCACGCTGCTTCTGGGTGGGTGGGTGGGTGGTTGGTGGTGGGGTTGTGTGGAAAGTTGCTAGGCCCTCACTCGAAATGCTTTTTCTTGTTGCTTTCTGCATGGCTGCATCAGGGATTTGGATCCCAAAATGAGATCCTGTGTTTAAAATGTTTTCCCTGCATGCTGCTTCTATGGGGCGGGGGTTGTGTGGAAAGTTGCTAGGCCCTCACTGGAAATACTTTTTCTTGTTGCTTTCTGCATGGCTGCATCAGGGATTTGGATCCCAAAGTGAAATCCTGTGTCTAAAATGTTTTCCCTGCCATGTTGCTTCTGGGTGGGTGGGTGGGTAGGGGGGGTTGTGTGGAAAGTTGCTAGGCCGTCAAAGGAAATGCTTTTTCTTGTTTCTATCTGCATTCCTACATCAGGGATTTGGATCCCAAAGTGAAATCCTGATTTTAAAATTTGTTCCCTGCCATGCTGCTTCTTTGGGGTTTGTGTGGAAAGTTGCTAGGCCCTCACTGGAAATGCTTTTTCTTGTTGCTTTCTGCATGGCTGCATCAGGGATTTAGAACCCAAAGTGAAAACCTGTGTCTAAAATGTTTTCTATCCCATGCTGCTTCTGGATGGGTGGGTGGGTGGGTGAGGGGTTGTGTGGAAAGTTGCTAGGCCCTCACTGGAAATGCTTTTTCTTGTTGCTTTCTGCATGGCTGCATCAGGGATTTGGATCCCAAAGTGAAATCCTGTGTTTAAAATTTGTTCCTGCCATGCTGCTTCTGGGTGGGTGGGTGGGTAGGGGGGGTGATTGTGTGGAAAGTTGCTAGGCACTCACTCTAAATGTTTTTTTTTTGTTGCTTTCTGCATGGCTGCATCAGGGATTTGGATCCCAACGTGAAATCCTGTGTTTAAAATGTTTTCCGTGCATGCTACTTCTATAAGGGGCGGGGGTAGTGTGGAAAGTTGCTAGGCCCTCACTGGAAATGCTTTTTCTTGTTGCTTTCTGCATGGCTGCATCAGGGATTTGGATCCCAAAGTGAAATCCTGTGTTTAAAATGTTTTCCTGCCATGCTGCTTCTGGGTGGGTGGGTGGGTAGGGGGGGTTGTGTGGAAAGTTGCTAGGCCCTCACTGGAAATGCTTTTTCTTGTTGCTTTCTGCATGGCTGCATCAGGGATTTAGATCCCAAAGTGAAATCCTGTGTCTAAAATGGTTTCCATCCCATGCTGCTTCTGGATGGGTGGGTGGGTGGGTGAGGGATTGTGTGGAAAGTTGCTAGGAGCTCACTGGAAATGCTTTTTCTTGTTGCTTTCTGCATGCCTGCATCATGGATAAGGATCCCAAACTGAAATCCTGTGTTTAACATTTTTTCCCTGCTATGCTGATTCTGGGTGGGTGGGTAGTGAGGGGAGGGTTGTGTGGAAAGTTTCTAGGCGCTCACTGGAAATGCTTTTTCTTGTTGCTTTCTGCATAGCTGCATCAGGGATTTGGATCCCAATGTGAAATCCTGTGTTTAAAACTTTTTCCCTGCCACGCTGCTTCTGGGTGGGTGGGTGGGTGGTTGGTGGTGGGGTTGTGTGGAAAGTTGCTAGGCCCTCAGTGGAAATGCTTTTTCTTGTTGCTTTCTGCATGGCTGCATCAGGGATATGGATCCCAAAGTGAAATCCTGTGTTTAAAATGTTTTCCCTGCCATGTTGCTTCTGGGTGGGTGGGTGGGTAGGGGGGGTTGTGTGGAAAGTTGCTAGGCCCTCAATGGAAATGCTTTTTCTTGTTTCTATCTGCATTCCTACATCAGGGATTTGGATCCCAAAGTGAAATCCTGTTTTTAAAATTTGTTCCCTGCCATGCTGCTTCTTTGGGGTTTGTGTGGAAAGTTGCTAGGCCCTCACTGGAAATGCTTTTTCTTGTTGCTTTCTGCATGCCTGCATCATAGATAAGGATCCCAAACTGAAATCCTGTGTTTAAATTTGTTTCCTTGCCATGGTTCTTCTGGGGGTGGGTGGGTGGTGGGTAGGGCGGGTTGTGTGGAAAGTTACTAGGCCCTCACTGGAAATGCTTTTTCTTGTTGCTTTCTGCATGGCTGCATCAGGGATTTAGATCCCAAAGTGAAATCCTGTGTCTAAAATGGTTTCCATCCCATGCTGCTTCTGGATGGGTGGGTGGGTTGGTGAGGAATTGTGTGGAAAGTTGCTAGGCCCTCAGTGGAAATGCTTTTTCTTGTTGCTTTCTGCATGGCTGCATCAGGGATTTGAATCCCAAAATGAGATCCTGTGTTTAAAATGTTTTCCCTGCATGCTGCTTCTATGGGGGGTTTTGTGCAAAGTTGCTAGGCTCCCACTGGAAATGCTTTTTCTTGTTGCTTTCTGCATGGCTGCATCAGGGATTTAGAACCCAAAGTGAAAACCTGTGTCTAAAATGTTTTCTATCCCATGCTGCTTCTGGATGAGTGGGTGGGTGGGTGAGGGGTTGTGTGGAAAGTTGGTAGGCTCTCACTGGAAATGCTTTTTCTTGTTGCTTTCTGCATGCCTGCATCACAGATAAGGATCCCAAACTGAAATCCTGTGTTTAAATTTGTTTCCTTGCCATGGTTCTTCTGGGGGTGGGTGGGTGGTGGGTAGGGCGGGTTGTGTGGAAAGTTACTAGGCCCTCACTGGAAATGCTTTTTCTTGTTGCTTTCTGCATGGCTGCATCAGGGATTTAGATCCCAAAGTGAAATCCTGTGTCTAAAATGGTTTCCATCCCATGCTGCTTCTGGATGGGTGGGTGGGTGGGTGAGGGATTGTGTGGAAAGTTGCTAGGCCCTCAGTGGAAATGCTTTTTCTTGTTGCTTTCTGCATGGCTGCATCAGGGATATGGATCCCAAAGTGAAATCCTGTGTTCAAAATGTTTTCCCTGCCACGCTGCTTCTGGGTGGGTGGGTGGGTGGTTGGTGGTGGGGTTGTGTGGAAAGTTGCTAGGCCCTCACTCGAAATGCTTTTTCTTGTTGCTTTCTGCATGGCTGCATCAGGGATTTGGATCCCAACGTGAAATCCTGTGTTTAAAATGTTTTCCGTGCATGCTACTTCTATAAGGGGCGGGGGTAGTGTGGAAAGTTGCTAGGCCCTCACTGGAAATGCTTTTTCTTGTTGCTTTCTGCATGGCTGCATCAGGGATTTGGATCCCAAAGTGAAATCCTGTGTTTAAAATGTTTTCCTGCCATGCTGCTTCTGGGTGGGTGGGTGGGTAGGGGGGGTTGTGTGGAAAGTTGCTAGGCCCTCACTGGAAATGCTTTTTCTTGTTGCTTTCTGCATGGCTGCATCAGGGATTTAGATCCCAAAGTGAAATCCTGTGTCTAAAATGGTTTCCATCCCATGCTGCTTCTGGATGGGTGGGTGGGTGGGTGAGGGATTGTGTGGAAAGTTGCTAGGAGCTCACTGGAAATGCTTTTTCTTGTTGCTTTCTGCATGCCTGCATCATGGATAAGGATCCCAAACTGAAATCCTGTGTTTAACATTTTTTCCCTGCCATGCTGATTCTGGGTGGGTGGGTAGTGAGGGGAGGGTTGTGTGGAAAGTTTCTAGGCGCTCACTGGAAATGCTTTTTCTTGTTGCTTTCTGCATAGCTGCATCAGGGATTTGGATCCCAATGTGAAATCCTGTGTTTAAAACTTTTTCCCTGCCACGCTGCTTCTGGGTGGGTGGGTGGGTGGTTGGTGGTGGGGTTGTGTGGAAAGTTGCTAGGCCCTCAGTGGAAATGCTTTTTCTTGTTGCTTTCTGCATGGCTGCATCAGGGATATGGATCCCAAAGTGAAATCCTGTGTTTAAAATGTTTTCCCTGCCATGTTGCTTCTGGGTGGGTGGGTGGGTAGGGGGGGTTGTGTGGAAAGTTGCTAGGCCCTCAATGGAAATGCTTTTTCTTGTTTCTATCTGCATTCCTACATCAGGGATTTGGATCCCAAAGTGAAATCCTGTTTTTAAAATTTGTTCCCTGCCATGCTGCTTCTTTGGGGTTTGTGTGGAAAGTTGCTAGGCCCTCACTGGAAATGCTTTTTCTTGTTGCTTTCTGCATGCCTGCATCAGGGATATGGATCCGAAAGTGAAATCCTGTGTTCAAAATGTTTTCCCTGCCACGCTGCTTCTCGGTGGGTGGGTGGGTAGGGGTGTGGGTTTGTGGAAAGTTGCTAGGCCCTCACTGGAAATGCTTTTTCTTGTTGCTTTCTGCATGGCTGCATCAGGGATTTGGATCTCAATGTGAAATCCTGTGTTTAAAATGTTTTCCCTGCATGCTGCTTGTATAGGTCGGGGTTTGTGTGGAAAGTTGCTAGGCCCTCACTGGAAATGCTTTTTCTTGTTGCTTTCTGCATGGCTGCATCAGGGATTTAGAACCCAAAGTGAAAACCTGTGTCTAAAATGTTTTCTATCCCATGCTGCTTCTGGATGGGTGGGTGGGTGGGTGAGGGGTTGTGTGGAAAGTTGGTAGGCTCTCACTGGAAATGCTTTTTCTTGTTGCTTTCTGCATGCCTGCATCATAGATAAGGATCCCAAACTGAAATCCTGTGTTTAAATTTGTTTCCTTGCCATGGTTCTTCTGGGGGTGGGTGGGTGTTGGGTAGGGCGGGTTGTGTGGAAAGTTACTGGGCCCTCACTGGAAATGCTTTTTCTTGTTGCTTTCTGCATGGCTGCATCAGGGATTTAGATCCCAAAGTGAAATCCTGTGTCTAAAATGGTTTCCATCCCATGCTGCTTCTAGATGGGTGGGTGGGTGGGTGAGGGATTGTGTGGAAAGTTGCTAGGCCCTCAGTGGAAATGCTTTTTCTTGTTGCTTTCTGCATGGCTGCATCAGGGATTTGGATTCCAAAGTGAAATCCTGTGTTTAAAATTTGTTCCTGCCATGCTGCTTCTGGGTGGGTGGGTGGGTAGGGGGGGTGATTGTGTGGAAAGTTGCTAGGCACTCACTCTAAATGTTTTTTTTTTTGTTCCTTTCTGCATGGCTGCATCAGGGATTTGGATCCCAACGTGAAATCCTGTGTTTAAAATGTTTTCCGTGCATGCTACTTCTATAAGGGGCGGGGGTAGTGTGGAAAGTTGCTAGGCCCTCACTGGAAATGCTTTTTCTTGTTGCTTTCTGCATGGCTGCATCAGGGATTTGGATCCCAAAGTGAAATCCTGTGTTTAAAATGTTTTCCTGCCATGCTGCTTCTGGGTGGGTAGATCGGTAGGGGGGGTTGTGTGGAAAGTTGCTAGGCCCTCACTGGAAATGCTTTTTCTTGTTGCTTTCTGCATGGCTGCATCAGGGATTTAGATCCCGAAGTGAAATCCTGTGTCTAAAATGGTTTCCATCCCATGCTGCTTCTGGATGGGTGGGTGGGTGGGTGAGGGATTGTGTGGAAAGTTGCTAGGCCCTCAGTGGAAATGCTTTTTCTTGTTGCTTTCTGCATGGCTGCATCAGGGATTTGAATCCCAAAATGAGATCCTGTGTTTAAAATGTTTTCCCTGCCACGCTGCTTCTGGGTGGGTGGGTGGGTGGTTGGTGGTGGGGTTGTGTGGAAAGTTGCTAGGCCCTCACTGGAAATGCTTTTTCTTGTTGCTTTCTGCATGGCTGCATCAGGGATTTGGATCCCAAAATGAGATCCTGTGTTTAAAATGTTTTCCCTGCATGCTGCTTCTATGGTGCGGGGGTTGTGTGGAAAGTTGCTAGGCCCTCACTGGAAATACTTTTTCTTGTTGCTTTCTGCATGGCTGCATCAGGGATTTGGATCCCAAAGTGAAATCCTGTGTTTAAAATGTTTTCTATCCCATGCTGCTTCTGGATGGGTGGGTGGGTGGGTGAGGGGTTGTGTGGAAAGTTGGTAGGCTCTCACTGGAAATGCTTTTTCTTGTTGCTTTCTGCATGCCTGCATCATAGATAAGGATCCCAAACTGAAATCCTGTGTTTAAATTTGTTTCCTTGCCATGGTTCTTCTGGGGGTGGGTGGGTGTTGGGTAGGGCGGGTTGTGTGGAAAGTTACTGGGCCCTCACTGGAAATGCTTTTTCTTGTTGCTTTCTGCATGGCTGCATCAGGGATTTAGATCCCAAAGTGAAATCCTGTGTCTAAAATGGTTTCCATCCCATGCTGCTTCTGGATGGGTGGGTGGGTGGGTGAGGGATTGTGTGGAAAGTTGCTAGGCCCTCACTGGAAATGCTTTTTCTTGTTGCGTTCTGCATGGCTGCATCAGGGATTTGGATCCCAAAGTGAAATCCTGTGTTTAAAATTTGTTCCTGCCATGCTGCTTCTGGGTGGGTGGGTGGGTAGGGGGGGTGATTGTGTGGAAAGTTGCTAGGCACTCACTCTAAATGTTTTTTTTTTGTTGCTTTCTGCATGGCTGCATCAGGGATTTGGATCCCAACGTGAAATCCTGTGTTTAAAATGTTTTCCGTGCATGCTACTTCTATAAGGGGCGGGGGGTAGTGTGGAAAGTTGCTAGGCCCTCACTGGAAATGCTTTTTCTTGTTGCTTTCTGCATGGCTGCATCAGGGATTTGGATCCCAAAGTGAAATCCTGTGTTTAAAATGTTTTCCTGCCACGCTGCTTCTGGGTGGGTGGGTGGGTAGGGGTGGTTGTCTGGAAAGTTGCTAGGCCCTCAATGGAAATGCTTTTTCTTGTTTCCATCTGCATTCCTACATCAGGGATGTGGATCCCAAAGTGAAATCCTGTTTTTAAAATTTGTTCCCTGCCATGCTGCTTCTTTGGGGATTGTGTGGAAAGTGACGAGGCCCTCACTGGAAATGCTTTTTCTTGTTGCTTTCTGCATGGCTGCATCAGGGATTTGGATCCCAAAATGAAATTCCGTGTTTAAATTTTTTTTCCTGCCATGCTGCTTCTGGGTGCGTGGGTGGGTAGGGGGGGTTGTGTGGAAAGTTGCTAGGCCCTCACTGGAAATGCTTTTTCTTGTTGCTTATTGCATTCCTACATCAGGGATTTGAATCCCAAAGTGAAATCCTGTTTATAAAATTTGTTTCCTGCCATGCTGTTTCTTTGGGGATTGTGTGGAAAGTGACGAGGCCCTCACTGGAAATGCTTTTTCTTATTGCTTTCTGCATGCCTGCATCAGGGATATGGATCCCAAAGTGAAATCCTTTGTTCAAAATATTTTCCGTGCCACGCTGCTTCTGTGTGGGTGGGTGGGTGGGTAGGGGTGTGTGTGTGTGGAAAGTTGCTAGGCCCTCACTGGAAATGCTTTTTCTTGTTGCTTTCTGCATGGCTGCATCAGGGATTTTGATCTCAACGTGAAATCCTGTGTTTAAAATGTTTTCCCTGCATGCTGCTTGTATAGGTCGGGGGTTGTGTGGAAATTTGCTAGGCCCTCACTGGAAATGCTTTTTTCTTGTTGCTTTTTGCATGCCTGCATCAGGGATATGGATGCCCAAGTGAAATCCTGTGTTTAAAAGTTTTTCCTACCATGCTGCTTCTGGGGGGGGGGTGGGTGAGTAGGGGGGGTTGTGTGGAAACTTGCTAGGCCCTCACTGGAAATGCTTTTTCTTGTTGCTTTTTTCATGCCTGCATCAGGGATATGGATCCCCAAGTGAAATCCTGTGTTTAAAATTTTTTCCTACCATGCTGCTTCTGGGTGGGTGGGTGGGTGGGGGTGTGTGTGTGTGGAAAGTTGCTAGGCCCTCACTGGAAATGCTTTTTCTTGATGCTTTCTGCATGGCTGCATCAGGGATTTGGATCCCAAAATGAAATTCTGTATTTAAAATTTTTTCCTTGCCATGCTGCTTCTGGGTGGGTGGGTGGGTGGGGGGCTTGTGTGGTAAGTTGCTACGCTCACTGGAAGTGCTTTTTCTTGTTGCTTTCTGCATGCGTCCATCAGGGAAATGGATCCCCAAGTGAAATCCTGTTTAAAAATTTTTCACTGCCATGCTGCTTCTGGATGGGTGGGTGGGTGGGGGGTTGTGTGGAAAGTTGCTAGGCCCTCACTGGAAATGCTTTTATCTTGTTGCTTTCTGCATGGCTGCATTAGGGATTTGGATCCCAAAGTGAAATCCTGTGTTTAAAATGTTTTCCCTGCCATGTTGCTTCTGGGTGGGTGGGTGGGTAGGGGGGGTTGTGTGGAAAGTTGCTAGGCCCTCAATGGAAATGCTTTTTCTTCTTTCTATCTGCATTCCTACATCAGGGATTTGGATCCCAAAGTGAAATCCTGTTTTTAAAATTTGTTCCCTGCCATGCTGCTTCTTTGGGGTTTGTGTGGAAAGTTGCTAGGCCCTCACTGGAAATGCTTTTTCTTGTTGCTTTCTGCATGCCTGCATCAGGGATATGGATCCCAAAGTGAAATCCTTTGTTCAAAATGTTTTCCCTGCCACGTTGCTTCTGGGTGGGTCGGTGTGTAGGGGTGTGTGTGTGTGGAAAGTTGCTAGGCCCTCACTGGAAATGCTTTTTTCTTGTTGCTTTTTGCATGCCTGCATCAGGGATATGGATCTCCAAGTGAAATCCTGTGTTTAAAATTTTTTCCTACCATGCTGCTTCTGGGTGGGTGGGTGGGTGGGTGGGTGGGGGTTTGTGTGGTAAGTTGCTACGCTCTCACTGGAAATGCTTTTTCTTGTTGCTTTCTGCATGCCTGCATCAGGGATTTGGATCCCAATGTGAAATCCTGTGTTTAAAACGTTTTCCCTGCATGCTGCTTCTATGGGGGGTTTTGTGCAAAGTTGCTAGGCTCCCACTGGAAATGCTTTTTCTTGTTGCTTTCTGCATGCCTGCATCAGGGATATGGATCCCAAAGTGAAATCCTGTGTTCAAAATGTTTTCCCTGCCACGCTGCTTCTGGGTGGGTGGGTGGGTGGTTGGTGGTGGGGTTGTGTGGAAAGTTGCTAGGCCCTCAGTGGAAATGCTTTTTCTTGTTGCTTTCTGCATGGCTGCATCAGGGATTTGGATCCCAAAATGAAATTCTGTGTTTAAATTTTTTTTCGTGCCACGCTGCTTCTGGATGGGTGGGTGGGTGGGTGGTGGTGGGGTTGTGTGGAAAGTTGCTAGGCCCTCACTGGAATTGCTTTTTCTTGTTGCTTTCTGCATGGCTGCATCAGGGATTTAGATCCCAAAGTGAAATCCTGTGTCTAAAATGTTTTCCTGCCATGCTGCTTCTGGGTGGGTGGGTGGGTACAGGGGGTGATTGTGTGGAAAGTTGCTAGGCCCTCACTGGAATTGCTTTTTCTTGTTGCTTTCTGCATGGCTGCATCAGGGATTTAGATCCCAAAGTGAAATCCTGTGTCTAATATGCTTTCCATCCCATGCTGCTTCTGGATGGGTGGGTGGGTGGGTGAGGGGTTGTGTGGAAAGTTGCTAGGCTCTCACGGGAAATGCTTTTTCTTGTTGCTTTCTGCATGGCTGCATCAGGGATTTGGATCCCAACGTGAAATCCGGTGTTTAAAACGTTTTCCTGCCATGCTGCTTCTGGGTGGGTGGGTGGGTACAGGGGGTGATTGTGTGGAAAGTTGCTAGGCCCTCACTGGAAATGCTTTTTCTTGTTGCTTTCTGCATGCCTGCATCATGGATAAGGATCCCAAACTGAAATCCTGTGTTTAACATTTTTTCCCTGCCATGCTGATGCTGGGTGGGTGGGTGGTGAGGGCAGGGTTGTGTGGAAAGTTGCTAGGCGCTCACTGGAAATGCTTTTTCTTGTTGCTTTCTGAATGCCTGCATCATGGATAAGGATCCCAAACTGAAATCCTGTGTTTAACATTTTTTCCCTGCCATGCTGATTCTGGGTGGGAGGGTAGTTAGGGGAGGGTTGTGTGGAAAGTTGCTAGGCCCTCACTGGAAATGCTTTTTCTTGTTGCTTTCTGCATTCTTACATCAGGGATTTGAATCCCAAAGTGAAATCCTGTTTTTAAAATTTGTTCCCTGCCATGCTGCTTCTTTGGGGATTGTGTGGAAAGTGACGAGGCCCTCACTGGAAATGCTTTTTCTTATTGCTTTCTGCATGCCTGCATCAGGGATATGGATCCCAAAGTGAAATCCTTTGTTCAAAATGTTTTCCCTGCCACGCTGCTTCTGGGTGGGTGGGTGGTTGGTTGGTGGTGGGGTTGTGTGGAAAGTTGCTAGGCCCTCAGTGGAAATGCTTTTTCTTGTTGCTTTCTGTATGGCTGCATCAGGGATTTGGATCCCAAAATGAAATCCTATGTTTAAAATGTTTTCCCTGCATGCTGCTTCTATGTGGCGGGGGTTGTGTGGAAAGTTGCTAGGCCCTCAGTGGAAATGCTTTTTCTTGTTTCTATCTGCATTCCTACATCAGGGATTTGGATCCCAAAGTGAAATCCTGTGTTTAAAATGTTTTCCTGCCATGCTGCTTCTGGGTGGGTGGGTGGGTAGGGGGGGTTGTGTGGAAAGTTGCTAGGCCCTCACTGGAAATGCTTTTTCTTGTTGCTTTCTGCATGGCTGCATCAGGGATTTAGGTCCCAAAGTGAAATCCTGTGTCTAAAATGGTTTCCATCCCATGCTGCTTCTGGATGGGTGGGTGGGTGGGTGGGTGAGGGATTGTGTGGAAAGTTGCTAGGAGCTCACTGGAAATGCTTTTTCTTGTTGCTTTCTGCATGCCTGCATCATGGATAAGGATCCCAAACTGAAATCCTGTGTTTAACATTTTTTCCCTGCCATGCTGATTCTGGGTGGGTGGGTAGTGAGGGGAGGGTTGTGTGGAAAGTTTCTAGGCGCTCACTGGAAATGCTTTTTCTTGTTGCTTTCTGCATAGCTGCATCAGGGATTTGGATCCCAATGTGAAATCCTGTGTTTAAAACGTTTTCCCTGCCACGCTGCTTCTGGGTGGGTGGGTGGGTGGGTGGTGGTGGGGTTGTGTGGAAAGTTGCTAGGCCCTCAGTGGAAATGCTTTTTCTTGTTGCTTTCTGCATGGCTGCATCAGGGATATGGATCCCAAAGTGAAATCCTGTGTTTAAAATGTTTTCCCTGGCATGTTGCTTCTGGGTGGGTGGGTGGGTAGGGGGGATTGTGTGGAAAGTTGCTAGGCCCTCAATGGAAATGCTTTTTCTTGTTTCTATCTGCATTCCTACATCAGGGATTTGGATCCCAAAGTGAAATCCTGTTTTTAAAATTTGTTCCCTGCCATGCTGCTTCTTTGGGGTTTGTGTGGAAAGTTGCTAGGCCCTCACTGGAAATGCTTTTTCTTGTTGCTTTCTGCATGGCTGCATCAGGGATTTAGAACCCAAAGTGAAAACCTGTGTCTAAAATGTTTTCTATCCCATGCTGCTTCTGGATGGGTGGGTGGGTGGGTGAGGGGTTGTGTGGAAAGTTGGTAGGCTCTCACTGGAAATGCTTTTTCTTGTTGCTTTCTGCATGCCTGCATCATAGATAAGGATCCCAAACTGAAATCCTGTGTTTAAATTTGTTTCCTTGCCATGGTTCTTCTGGGGTTGGGTGGGTGGTGGGTAGGGCGGGTTGTGTGGAAAGTTACTAGGCCCTCACTGGAAATGCTTTTTCTTGTTGCTTTCTGCATGGCTGCATCAGGGATTTAGATCCCAAAGTGAAATCCTGTGTCTAAAATGGTTTCCATCCCATGCTGCTTCTGGATGGGTGGGTGGGTGGGTGAGGGATTGTGTGGAAAGTTGCTAGGCCCTCAGTGGAAATGCTTTTTCTTGTTGCTTTCTGCATGGCTGCATCAGGGATTTGAATCCCAAAATGAGATCCTGTGTTTAAAATGTTTTCCCTGCATGCTGCTTCTATGGGGGGTTTTGTGCAAAGTTGCTAGGCTCCCACTGGAAAAGCTTTTTCTTGTTGCTTTCTGCATGGCTGCATCAGGGATTTAGAACCCAAAGTGAAAACCTGTGTCTAAAATGTTTTCTATCCCATGCTGCTTCTGGATGGGTGGGTGGGTGGGTGAGGGGTTGTGTGGAAAGTTGGTAGGCTCTCACTGGAAATGCTTTTTCTTGTTGCTTTCTGCATGCCTGCATCATAGATAAGGATCCCAAACTGAAATCCTGTGTTTAAATTTGTTTCCTTGCCATGGTTCTTCTGGGGGTGGGAGGGTGGTGGGTAGGGCGGGTTGTGTGGAAAGTTACTAGGCCCTCACTGGAAATGCTTTTTCTTGTTGCTTTCTGCATGGCTGCATCAGGGATTTAGATCCCAAAGTGAAATCCTGTGTCTAAAATGGTTTCCATCCCACGCTGCTTCTGGGTGGGTGGGTGGGTGAGTGTTGGTGGGGTTGTGTGGAAAGTTGCTAGGCCCTCACTGGAAATACTTTTTCTTGTTGCTTTCTGCATGGCTGCATCAGGGATTTGGATCCCAAAGTGAAATCCTGTGTTTAAAATGTTTTCCCTGCCATGTTGCTTCTGGGTGGGTGGGTGGGTGGGTGTTGGTGGGGTTGTGTGGAAAGTTGCTAGGCCCTCAAAGGAAATGCTTTTTCTTGTTTCTATCTGCATTCCTACATCAGGGATTTGGATCCCAAAGTGAAATCCTGTTTTTAAAATTTGTTCCCTGCCATGCTGCTTCTTTGGGGTTTGTGTGGAAAGTTGCTAGGCCCTCACTGGAAATGCTTTTTCTTGTTGCTTTCTGCATCGCTGCATCATAGATAAGGATCCCAAACTGAAATCCTGTGTTTAAATTTGTTTCCTTGCCATGGTTCTTCTGGGGGTGGGTGGGTGTTGGGTAGGGCGGGTTGTGTGGAAAGTTACTGGGCCCTCACTGGAAATGCTTTTTCTTGTTGCTTTCTGCATGGCTGCATCAGGGATTTAGATCCCAAAGTGAAATCCTGTGTCTAAAATGGTTTCCATCCCATGCTGCTTCTGGATGGGTGGGTGGGTGGGTGAGGGATTGTGTGGAAAGTTGCTAGGCCCTCACTGGAAATGCTTTTTCTTGTTGCTTTCTGCATGGCTGCATCAGGGATTTGGATCCCAAAGTGAAATCCTGTGTTTAAAATTTGTTCCTGCCATGCTGCTTCTGGGTGGGTGGGTGGGTAGGGGGGGTGATTGTGTGGAAAGTTGCTAGGCACTCACTCTAAATGTTTTTTTTTTGTTGCTTTCTGCATGGCTGCATCAGGGATTTGGATCCCAACGTAAAATCCTGTGTTTAAAATGTTTTCCGTGCATGCTGCTTCTGGGTGGGTGGGTGGGTACAGGGGGTGATTGTGTGGAAAGTTGCTAGGCCCTCACTGGAATTGCTTTTTCTTGTTGCTTTCTGCATGGCTGCATCAGGGATTTAGATCCCAAAGTGAAATCCTGTGTCTAAAATGTTTTCCATCCCATGCTGCTTCTGGATGGGTGGGTGGGTGGGTGAGGGGTTGTGTGGAAAGTTGCTAGGCTCTCACGGGAAATGCTTTTTCTTGTTGCTTTCTGCATGGCTGCATCAGGGATTTGGATCCCAACGTGAAATCCGGTGTTTAAAACGTTTTCCTGCCATGCTGCTTCTGGGTGGGTGGGTGGGTACAGGGGGTGATTGTGTGGAAAGTTGCTAGGCCCTCACTGGAAATGCTTTTTCTTGTTGCTTTCTGCATGCCTGCATCAGGGATATGGATCCCCAAGTGAAAACCTGTGTTTAAAACTTTTTCCTGCCATGCTGCTTCTGGGTGGGTGAGTGGGTGGGTAGGGGGGGGTCGTGTGGAAAGTTGCTAGGCCCTCACTGGAAATGCTTTTTCTTGTTGCTTTCTGCATGCCTGCATCATGGATAAGGATCTCAAACTGAAATCCTGTGTTTAACATTTTTTCCCTGCCATGCTGATGCTGGGTGGGTGGGTGGTGAGGGCAGGGTTGTGTGGAAAGTTGCTAGGCGCTCACTGGAAATGCTTTTTCTTGTTGCTTTCTGAATGCCTGCATAATGGATAAGGATCCCAAACTGAAATCCTGTGTTTAACATTTTTTCCCTGCCATGCTGATTCTGGGTGGGTGGGTAGTTAGGGGAGGGTTGTGTGGAAAGTTGCTAGGCCCTCACTGGAAATGCTTTTTCTTGTTGCTTTCTGCATTCTTACATCAGGGATTTGAATCCCAAAGTGAAATCCTGTTTTTAAAATTTGTTCCCTGCCATGCTGCTTCTTTGGGGATTGTGTGGAAAGTGACGAGGCCCTCACTGGAAATGCTTTTTCTTATTGCTTTCTGCATGCCTGCATCAGGGATATGGATCCCAAAGTGAAATCCTTTGTTCAAAATGTTTTCCCTGCCACGCTGCTTCTGGGTGGGTGGGTGGTTGGTTGGTGGTGGGGTTGTGTGGAAAGTTGCTAGGCCCTCAGTGGAAATGCTTTTTCTTGTTGCTTTCTGTATGGCTGCATCAGGGATTTGGATCCCAAAATGAAATCCTATGTTTAAAATGTTTTCCCTGCATGCTGCTTCTATGTGGCGGGGGTTGTGTGGAAAGTTGCTAGGCCCTCAGTGGAAATGCTTTTTCTTGTTGCTTTCTGCATGCCTTCATCAGGGATTTGGATCCCAAAATGAAATTCTGTGTTTAAATTTTTTTCCTGGCATGCTGCTTCTGGATGGGTGGGTGGGTGGGTGAGGGGTTGTGTGGAAAGTTGCTAGGCCCTCACTGGAAATGCTTTTTCTTGTTGCTTTCTGCATGGCTGCATCAGGGATTTAGATCCCAAAGTGAAATCCAGTGTCTAAAATGGTTTCCATCCCATGCTGCTTCTGGATGGGTGGGTGGGTGGGTGAGGGGTTGTGTGGAAAGTTGTTAGGCCCTCACTGGAAATGCTTTTTCTTGTTGCTTTCTGCATGGCTGCATCAGGGATTTGGATCCCAAAGTGAAATCCTGTGTTTAAAATTTGTTCCTGCCATGCTGCTTCTGGGTGGGTGGGTGGGTAGGGGGGGTTGTGTGGAAAGTTGCTAGGCCCTCACTGGAAATGCTTTTTCTTGTTGCTTTCTGCAAGGGTGCATCAGGGATTTGGATCCCAACGTTAAATACTGTGTTTAAAACGTTTTCCCTGCATGCTGCTTCTTTGGGGATTGTGTGGAAAGTGACGAGGCCCTCACTGGAAATGCTTTTTCTTATTGCTTTCTGCATGCCTGCATCAGGGATATGGATCCCAAAGTGAAATCCTTTGTTCAAAATGTTTTCCCTGCCACGCTGCTTCTGGGTGGGTGGGTGGTTGGTTGGTGGTGGGGTTGTGTGGAAAGTTGCTAGGCCCTCAGTGGAAATGCTTTTTCTTGTTGCTTTCTGTATGGCTGCATCAGGGATTTGGATCCCAAAATGAAATCCTATGTTTAAAATGTTTTCCCTGCATGCTGCTTCTATGTGGCGGGGGTTGTGTGGAAAGTTGCTAGGCCCTCAGTGGAAATGCTTTTTCTTGTTTCTATCTGCATTCCTACATCAGGGATTTGGATCCCAAAGTGAAATCCTGTGTTTAAAATGTTTTCCTGCCATGCTGCTTCTGGGTGGGTGGGTGGGTAGGGGGGGTTGTGTGGAAAGTTGCTAGGCCCTCACTGGAAATGCTTTTTCTTGTTGCTTTCTGCATGGCTGCATCAGGGATTTAGGTCCCAAAGTGAAATCCTGTGTCTAAAATGGTTTCCATCCCATGCTGCTTCTGGATGGGTGGGTGGGTGGGTGGGTGAGGGATTGTGTGGAAAGTTGCTAGGAGCTCACTGGAAATGCTTTTTCTTGTTGCTTTCTGCATGCCTGCATCATGGATAAGGATCCCAAACTGAAATCCTGTGTTTAACATTTTTTCCCTGCCATGCTGATTCTGGGTGGGTGGGTAGTGAGGGGAGGGTTGTGTGGAAAGTTTCTAGGCGCTCACTGGAAATGCTTTTTCTTGTTGCTTTCTGCATAGCTGCATCAGGGATTTGGATCCCAATGTGAAATCCTGTGTTTAAAACGTTTTCCCTGCCACGCTGCTTCTGGGTGGGTGGGTGGGTGGGTGGTGGTGGGGTTGTGTGGAAAGTTGCTAGGCCCTCAGTGGAAATGCTTTTTCTTGTTGCTTTCTGCATGGCTGCATCAGGGATATGGATCCCAAAGTGAAATCCTGTGTTTAAAATGTTTTCCCTGGCATGTTGCTTCTGGGTGGGTGGGTGGGTAGGGGGGATTGTGTGGAAAGTTGCTAGGCCCTCAATGGAAATGCTTTTTCTTGTTTCTATCTGCATTCCTACATCAGGGATTTGGATCCCAAAGTGAAATCCTGTTTTTAAAATTTGTTCCCTGCCATGCTGCTTCTTTGGGGTTTGTGTGGAAAGTTGCTAGGCCCTCACTGGAAATGCTTTTTCTTGTTGCTTTCTGCATGGCTGCATCAGGGATTTAGAACCCAAAGTGAAAACCTGTGTCTAAAATGTTTTCTATCCCATGCTGCTTCTGGATGGGTGGGTGGGTGGGTGAGGGGTTGTGTGGAAAGTTGGTAGGCTCTCACTGGAAATGCTTTTTCTTGTTGCTTTCTGCATGCCTGCATCATAGATAAGGATCCCAAACTGAAATCCTGTGTTTAAATTTGTTTCCTTGCCATGGTTCTTCTGGGGTTGGGTGGGTGGTGGGTAGGGCGGGTTGTGTGGAAAGTTACTAGGCCCTCACTGGAAATGCTTTTTCTTGTTGCTTTCTGCATGGCTGCATCAGGGATTTAGATCCCAAAGTGAAATCCTGTGTCTAAAATGGTTTCCATCCCATGCTGCTTCTGGATGGGTGGGTGGGTGGGTGAGGGATTGTGTGGAAAGTTGCTAGGCCCTCAGTGGAAATGCTTTTTCTTGTTGCTTTCTGCATGGCTGCATCAGGGATTTGAATCCCAAAATGAGATCCTGTGTTTAAAATGTTTTCCCTGCATGCTGCTTCTATGGGGGGTTTTGTGCAAAGTTGCTAGGCTCCCACTGGAAAAGCTTTTTCTTGTTGCTTTCTGCATGGCTGCATCAGGGATTTAGAACCCAAAGTGAAAACCTGTGTCTAAAATGTTTTCTATCCCATGCTGCTTCTGGATGGGTGGGTGGGTGGGTGAGGGGTTGTGTGGAAAGTTGGTAGGCTCTCACTGGAAATGCTTTTTCTTGTTGCTTTCTGCATGCCTGCATCATAGATAAGGATCCCAAACTGAAATCCTGTGTTTAAATTTGTTTCCTTGCCATGGTTCTTCTGGGGGTGGGAGGGTGGTGGGTAGGGCGGGTTGTGTGGAAAGTTACTAGGCCCTCACTGGAAATGCTTTTTCTTGTTGCTTTCTGCATGGCTGCATCAGGGATTTAGATCCCAAAGTGAAATCCTGTGTCTAAAATGGTTTCCATCCCACGCTGCTTCTGGGTGGGTGGGTGGGTGAGTGTTGGTGGGGTTGTGTGGAAAGTTGCTAGGCCCTCACTGGAAATACTTTTTCTTGTTGCTTTCTGCATGGCTGCATCAGGGATTTGGATCCCAAAGTGAAATCCTGTGTTTAAAATGTTTTCCCTGCCATGTTGCTTCTGGGTGGGTGGGTGGGTGGGTGTTGGTGGGGTTGTGTGGAAAGTTGCTAGGCCCTCAAAGGAAATGCTTTTTCTTGTTTCTATCTGCATTCCTACATCAGGGATTTGGATCCCAAAGTGAAATCCTGTTTTTAAAATTTGTTCCCTGCCATGCTGCTTCTTTGGGGTTTGTGTGGAAAGTTGCTAGGCCCTCACTGGAAATGCTTTTTCTTGTTGCTTTCTGCATCGCTGCATCATAGATAAGGATCCCAAACTGAAATCCTGTGTTTAAATTTGTTTCCTTGCCATGGTTCTTCTGGGGGTGGGTGGGTGTTGGGTAGGGCGGGTTGTGTGGAAAGTTACTGGGCCCTCACTGGAAATGCTTTTTCTTGTTGCTTTCTGCATGGCTGCATCAGGGATTTAGATCCCAAAGTGAAATCCTGTGTCTAAAATGGTTTCCATCCCATGCTGCTTCTGGATGGGTGGGTGGGTGGGTGAGGGATTGTGTGGAAAGTTGCTAGGCCCTCACTGGAAATGCTTTTTCTTGTTGCTTTCTGCATGGCTGCATCAGGGATTTGGATCCCAAAGTGAAATCCTGTGTTTAAAATTTGTTCCTGCCATGCTGCTTCTGGGTGGGTGGGTGGGTAGGGGGGGGTGATTGTGTGGAAAGTTGCTAGGCACTCACTCTAAATGTTTTTTTTTTGTTGCTTTCTGCATGGCTGCATCAGGGATTTGGATCCCAACGTAAAATCCTGTGTTTAAAATGTTTTCCGTGCATGCTGCTTCTGGGTGGGTGGGTGGGTACAGGGGGTGATTGTGTGGAAAGTTGCTAGGCCCTCACTGGAATTGCTTTTTCTTGTTGCTTTCTGCATGGCTGCATCAGGGATTTAGATCCCAAAGTGAAATCCTGTGTCTAAAATGTTTTCCATCCCATGCTGCTTCTGGATGGGTGGGTGGGTGGGTGAGGGGTTGTGTGGAAAGTTGCTAGGCTCTCACGGGAAATGCTTTTTCTTGTTGCTTTCTGCATGGCTGCATCAGGGATTTGGATCCCAACGTGAAATCCGGTGTTTAAAACGTTTTCCTGCCATGCTGCTTCTGGGTGGGTGGGTGGGTACAGGGGGTGATTGTGTGGAAAGTTGCTAGGCCCTCACTGGAAATGCTTTTTCTTGTTGCTTTCTGCATGCCTGCATCAGGGATATGGATCCCCAAGTGAAAACCTGTGTTTAAAACTTTTTCCTGCCATGCTGCTTCTGGGTGGGTGAGTGGGTGGGTAGGGGGGGGTCGTGTGGAAAGTTGCTAGGCCCTCACTGGAAATGCTTTTTCTTGTTGCTTTCTGCATGCCTGCATCATGGATAAGGATCTCAAACTGAAATCCTGTGTTTAACATTTTTTCCCTGCCATGCTGATGCTGGGTGGGTGGGTGGTGAGGGCAGGGTTGTGTGGAAAGTTGCTAGGCGCTCACTGGAAATGCTTTTTCTTGTTGCTTTCTGAATGCCTGCATAATGGATAAGGATCCCAAACTGAAATCCTGTGTTTAACATTTTTTCCCTGCCATGCTGATTCTGGGTGGGTGGGTAGTTAGGGGAGGGTTGTGTGGAAAGTTGCTAGGCCCTCACTGGAAATGCTTTTTCTTGTTGCTTTCTGCATTCTTACATCAGGGATTTGAATCCCAAAGTGAAATCCTGTTTTTAAAATTTGTTCCCTGCCATGCTGCTTCTTTGGGGATTGTGTGGAAAGTGACGAGGCCCTCACTGGAAATGCTTTTTCTTATTGCTTTCTGCATGCCTGCATCAGGGATATGGATCCCAAAGTGAAATCCTTTGTTCAAAATGTTTTCCCTGCCACGCTGCTTCTGGGTGGGTGGGTGGTTGGTTGGTGGTGGGGTTGTGTGGAAAGTTGCTAGGCCCTCAGTGGAAATGCTTTTTCTTGTTGCTTTCTGTATGGCTGCATCAGGGATTTGGATCCCAAAATGAAATCCTATGTTTAAAATGTTTTCCCTGCATGCTGCTTCTATGTGGCGGGGGTTGTGTGGAAAGTTGCTAGGCCCTCAGTGGAAATGCTTTTTCTTGTTGCTTTCTGCATGCCTTCATCAGGGATTTGGATCCCAAAATGAAATTCTGTGTTTAAATTTTTTTCCTGGCATGCTGCTTCTGGATGGGTGGGTGGGTGGGTGAGGGGTTGTGTGGAAAGTTGCTAGGCCCTCACTGGAAATGCTTTTTCTTGTTGCTTTCTGCATGGCTGCATCAGGGATTTAGATCCCAAAGTGAAATCCAGTGTCTAAAATGGTTTCCATCCCATGCTGCTTCTGGATGGGTGGGTGGGTGGGTGAGGGGTTGTGTGGAAAGTTGTTAGGCCCTCACTGGAAATGCTTTTTCTTGTTGCTTTCTGCATGGCTGCATCAGGGATTTGGATCCCAAAGTGAAATCCTGTGTTTAAAATTTGTTCCTGCCATGCTGCTTCTGGGTGGGTGGGTGGGTAGGGGGGGTTGTGTGGAAAGTTGCTAGGCCCTCACTGGAAATGCTTTTTCTTGTTGCTTTCTGCAAGGGTGCATCAGGGATTTGGATCCCAACGTTAAATACTGTGTTTAAAACGTTTTCCCTGCATGCTGCTTCTATGGGGGGGGGTTGTGTGGAAAGTTGGTAGGCCCTCACTGGAAATGCTTTTTCTTGTTGCTTTCAGTATGGCTGCATCAGGGATTTGGATCCCAACGTGAAATCCTGTGTTTAAAATGTTTTCCCTACATGCTACTTCTATAGGGGGCGGGGGTAGTGTGGAGAGTTGCTAGGCCCTTAGTGGAAACGCTTTTTCTTGTTGCTTTCTGCATTGTTGCATCAGGGATTTGGATCCCAACGTTAAATCTTGTGTTTAAAATGTTTTCCCTGCCATGCTGCTTCTGGGTGGGTGGGTGGGTGGGGAGGGGGTGGTTGTGTGGAAAGTTTCTAGGCCCTCACTGGAAATGCTTTTTCTTGTTGCTTTCTGCATGGCTGCATCAGGGATTTGGATCCCAAAGTGAAATCCTGTGTTTAAAATGTTTTCCTGCCATGCTGCTTCTGGGTGGGCGGGTGGGTAGGGGGGGTTGTGTGGAAAGTTGCTAGGCCCTCAATGGAAGTGCTTTTTCTTGTTTCTATCTGCATTCCTACATCAGGGATTTGGATCCCAAAGTGAAATCCTGTTTTTAAAATTTGTTCCCTGCCATGCTGCTTCTTTGGGGTTTGTGTGGAAAGTTGCTAGGCCCTCAGTGGAAATGCTTTTTCTTGTTGCTTTCTGCATGGCTGCATCAGGGATTTGGATCCCAAAATGAAATTCTGTGTTTAAAATTTTTTTTCTTCCATGATGCTTCTGGATGGGTGGGTGTGTAGGGGGGGTTGTGTGGAAAGCTTCTAGGCCCTTACTGGAAATGCTTTTTCTTGTTGCTTTCTGCATTCCTACATCAGGGATTTGGATCCCAAAGTGAAATCCTGTTTTTAAAATTTGTTCCATGCTATGTTGCTTCTTTGGAGATTGTGTGGAAAGTGACGAGACCCTCACTGGAAATGCTTTTTCTTGTTGCTTTCTGCATGCCTGCATCAGGGATATGGATCCGAAAGTGAAATCCTGTGTTCAAAATGTTTTCCTTACCACGCTGCTTCTGGGTGGGTGGGTGGGTAGGGGTGTGGGTTTGTGGAAAGTTGCTAGTCCCTCACTGGAAATGCTTTTTCTTGTTGCTTTCTGCATGGCTGCATCAGGGATTTTGATCTCAACGTGAAATCCTGTGTTTAAAATGTTTTCCCTGCTTGTATAGGTCGGGGGTTGTGTGGAAAGTTGCTAGGCCCTCACTGGAAATGCTTTTATCTTGTTGCTTTTTGCATGCCTGCATCAGGGATATGGATCCTCAAGTGAAATCATGTGTTTAAAATTTTCTCCTGCCATGCTGCTTCTGGGTGGGTGGGTGGGTAGGGGTGGTTGCGTGGAAAGTTGCTAGGCCCTCACTGGAAATGCTTTTTCTTGTTGCTTTCTGCATGGCTTCATCAGGGATTTGCATCCCAAAGTGAAATCCTGTGTTTAAAATGTTTTCCTGTCATGCTGCTTCTGGGTGGGTGGGTGGGTAGGGGGGGTTGTGTGGAAAGTTGCTAGGCCCTCAATGGAAATGCTTTTTCTTGTTTCTATCTGCATTCCTACATCAGGGATTTGGATCCCAAAGTGAAATCCTGTTTTTAAAATTTGTTTCCTGCCATGCTGCTTCTTTGGGGTTTGTGTGGAAAGTTGCTAGGCCCTCACTGGAAATGCTTTTTCTTGTTGCTTTCTGCATGGCTGCATCAGGGATTTGGATCCCAAAGTGAAATCCTGTGTTTAAAATTTTTTCCTGCCATGCTGCTTCTGGGTGGGTGGGGGGGGGGGTCGTGTGGAAAGTTGCTAGGCCCTCACTGGAAATGCTTTTTCTTGTTGCTTTCTGCATGCCTGCATCAGGGATATGGATCCCAATGCGAAATCCTGTGTTCAAAATGTTTTCCCTGCCACGCTGCTTCTGGGTGGTTGGGTGGGTAGGGGTGTGTGTGTGTGGAAAGTTGCTAGGCCCTCAGTGGAAGTGCTTTTTCTTGTTGCTTTCTGCATGGCTGCATCAGGGATTTGGATCCCAAAATGAAATCCTATGTTTACAATGTTTTCCCTGCATGCTGCTTCTATGTGGCGGGGGTTGTGTGGAAAGTTGCTAGGCCCTCACTGGAAATGCTTTTTCTTGTTGCTTTCTGCATGCCTTCATCAGGGATTTGGATCCCAAAATGAAATTCTGTGTTTAAATTTTTTTTCCTGGCATGCTGCTTCTGGATGGGTGGGTGGGTGGTTGGTGGTGGCGTTGTGTGGAAAGTTGCTAGTCCCTCACTGGAAATGCTTTTTCTTGTTGCTTTCTGCATGGCTGCATCAGGGATTTAGTTCCCAAAGTGAAATCCTGTGTCTAAAATGTTTTCCATCCCATGCTGCTTCTGAATGGGTGGGTGGGTGGGTGAGGGGCTGTGTGGAAAGTTGCTAGGCCCTCACTGGAAATGCTTTTTCTTGTTGATTTCTGCATGGCTGCATCAGGGATTTGGATCCCAAAGTGAAATCCTGTGTTTAAAATTTGTTCCTGCCATGCTGCTTCTGGGTGGGTGGGTGGGTGGGTAGGGGGGGTCGTGTGGAAAGTTGCTAGGCCCTCACTGGAAATGCTTTTTCTTGTTGCTTTCTGCATGTCTGCATCAGGGATTTGGATCCCAACGTTAAATACTGTGTTTAAAACGTTTTCCCTGCATGCTGCTTCTATGGGGGGGGGGTTGTGTGGAAAGTTGGTAGGCCCTCACTGGAAATGCTTTTTCTTGTTGCTTTCTGCATGGCTGCTTCAGGGATTTGGATCCCAAAGTGAAATCCTGTGTTTAAAATGTTTTCCTGCCATGCTGCTTCTGGGTGGGTGGGTGGGTAGGGGGGGTTGTGTGGAAAGTTGCTAGGCCCTCAATGGAAATGCTTTTTCTTGTTTCTATCTGCATTCCTACATCAGGGATTTGGATCCCAAAGTGAAATCCTGTTTTTAAAATTTGTTTCCTGCCATGCTGCTTCTTTGGGGTTTGTGTGGAAAGTTGCTAGGCCCTCACTGGAAATGCTTTTTCTTGTTGCTTTCTGCATGGCTGCATCAGGGATTTGGATCCCAAAGTGAAATCCTGTGTTTAAAATTTTTTCCTGCCATGCTGCTTCTGGGTGGGTGGGTACGGGGGGGGGTCGTGTGGAAAGTTGCTAGGCCCTCAGTGGAAGTGCTTTTTCTTGTTGCTTTCTGCATGCCTGCATCAGGGATATGGATCCCAATGCGAAATCCTGTGTTCAAAATGTTTTCCTTGCCACGCTGCTTTTGGGTGGTTGGGTGGGTAGGGGTGTGTGTGTGTGGAAAGTTGCTAGGCCCTCAGTGGAAGTGCTTTTTCTTGTTGCTTTCTGCATGGCTGCATCAGGGATTTGCATCCCAAAATGAAATCCTATGTTTACAATGTTTTCCCTGCATTCTGTTTCTATGTGGCGGGGGTTGTGTGGAAAGTTGCTAGGCCCTCACTGGAAATGCTTTTTCTTGTTGCTTTCTGCATGCCTTCATCAGGGATTTGGATCCCAAAATGAAATTCTGTGTTTAAATTTTTTTTCCTGGCATGCTGCTTCTGGATGGGTGGGTGGGTGGTTGGTGGTGGCGTTGTGTGGAAAGTTGCTAGTCCCTCACTGGAAATGCTTTTTCTTGTTGCTTTCTGCATGGCTGCATCAGGGATTTAGATCCCAAAGTGAAATCCTGTGTCTAAAATGTTTTCCATCCCATGCTGCTTCTGAATGGGTGGGTGGGTGAGGGGCTGTGTGGAAAGTTGCTAGGCCCTCACTGGAAATGCTTTTTCTTGTTGCTTTCTGCATGGCTGCATCAGGGATTTGGATCCCAACGTTAAATACTGTGTTTAAAACGTTTTCCCTGCATGCTGCTTCTATGGGGGGGGGGTTGTGTGGAAAGTTGGTAGGCCCTCACTGGAAATGCTTTTTCTTGTTGCTTTCTGCATGGCTGCTTCAGGGATTTGGATCCCAAAGTGAAATCCTGTGTTTAAAATATTTTCCTGCCATGCTGCTTCTGGGTCGGTGGGTGGGTAGGGGGGGTTGTGTGGAAAGTTGCTAGGCCCTCAATGGAAATGCTTTTTCTTGTTTTTATCTGCATTCCTACATCAGGGATTTGGATCCCAAAGTGAAATCCTGTTTTTAAAATTTGTTTCCTGCCATGCTGCTTCTTTGGGGTTTGTGTGGAAAGTTGCTAGGCCCTCACTGGAAATGCTTTTTCTTGTTGCTTTCTGCATGGCTGCATCAGGGATTTGGATCCCAAAGTGAAATCCTGTGTTTAAAATTTTTTTTCTTCCATGATGCTTCTGGATGGGTGGGTGTGTAGGGGGGGGTTGTGTGGAAAGCTTCTAGGCCCTTACTGGAAATGCTTTTTCTTGTTTCTATCTGCATTCCTACATCAGGGATTTGGATCCCAAAGTGAAATCCTGTTTTTAAAATTTGTTCCATGCTATGTTGCTTCTTTGGAGATTGTGTGGAAAGTGACGAGGCCCTCAGTGGAAATGCTTTTTCTTGTTGCTTTCTGCATGCCTGCATCAGGGATATGGATCCGAAAGTGAAATCCTGTGTTCAAAATGTTTTCCTTACCACGCTGCTTCTGGGTGGGTGGGTGGGTAGGGGTGTGGGTTTGTGGAAAGTTGCTAGGCCCTCACTGGAAATGCTTTTTCTTGTTGCTTTCTGCATGGCTCCATCAGGGATTTTGATCTCAACGTGAAATCCTGTGTTTAAAATGTTTTCCCTGCTTGTATAGGTCGGGGGTTGTGTGGAAAGTTGCTAGGCCCTCACTGGAAATGCTTTTATCTTGTTGCTTTTTGCATGCCTGCATCAGGGATATGGATCCTCAAGTGAAATCATGTGTTTAAAATTTTCTCCTGCCATGCTGCTTCTGGGTGGGTGGGTGGGTAGGGGTGGTTGTGTGGAAAGTTGCTAGGCCCTCACTGGAAATGCTTTTTCTTGTTGCTTTCTGCATGGCTGCATCAGGGATTTGCATCCCAAAGTGAAATCCTGTGTTTAAAATGTTT
The DNA here is from genome assembly GCF_051106095.1 of Pogona vitticeps. NCBI lineage: Eukaryota > Metazoa > Chordata > Lepidosauria > Squamata > Agamidae > Pogona > Pogona vitticeps. The sequence continues at coordinate 56,183,321 of NC_135788.1, read as the reverse complement.
TCCTGTCATGCTGCTTCTGGGTGGGTGGGTGGGTAGGGGGGGTTGTGTGGAAAGTTGCTAGGCCCTCAATGGAAATGCTTTTTCTTGTTTCTATCTGCATTCCTACATCAGGGATTTGGATCCCAAAGTGAAATCCTGTTTTTAAAATTTGTTTCCTGCCATGCTGCTTCTTTGGGGTTTGTGTGGAAAGTTGCTAGGCCCTCAGTGGAAATGCTTTTTCTTGTTGCTTTCTGCATGCCTGCATCAGGGATATGGATCCGAAAGTGAAATCCTGTGTTCAAAATGTTTTCCTTACCACGCTGCTTCTGGGTGGGTGGGTGGGTAGGGGTGTGGGTTTCTGGAAAGTTGCTAGGCCCTCACTGGAAATGCTTTTTCTTGTTGCTTTCTGCATGGCTCCATCAGGGATTTTGATCTCAACGTGAAATCCTGTGTTTAAAATGTTTTCCCTGCTTGTATAGGTCGGAGGTTGTGTGGAAAGTTGCTAGGCCCTCACTGGAAATGCTTTTATCTTGTTGCTTTTTGCATGCCTGCATCAGGGATATGGATCCTCAAGTGAAATCATGTGTTTAAAATTTTCTCCTGCCATGCTGCTTCTGGGTGGGTGGGTGGGTAGGGGTGGTTGTGTGGAAAGTTGCTAGGCCCTCACTGGAAATGCTTTTTCTTGTTGCTTTCTGCATGGCTGCATCAGGGATTTGCATCCCAAAGTGAAATACTGTGTTTAAAATGTTTTCCTGTCATGCTGCTTCTGGGTGGGTGGGTGGGTAGGGGGGGTTGTGTGGAAAGTTGCTAGGCCCTCAATGGAAATGCTTTTTCTTGTTTCTATCTGCATTCCTACATCAGGGATTTGGATCCCAAAGTGAAATCCTGTTTTTAAAATTTGTTTCCTGCCATGCTGCTTCTTTGGGGTTTGTGTGGAAAGTTGCTAGGCCCTCAGTGGAAATGCTTTTTCTTGTTGCTTTCTGCATGCCTGCATCAGGGATATGGATCCCAATGCGAAATCCTGTGTTCAAAATGTTTTCCCTGCCACGCTGCTTCTGGGTGGTTGGGTGGGTAGGGGTGTGTGTGTGTGGAAAGTTGCTAGGCCCTCAGTGGAAGTGCTTTTTCTTGTTGCTTTCTGCATGGCTGCATCAGGGATTTGGATCCCAAAATGAAATCCTATGTTTACAATGTTTTCCCTGCATGCTGCTTCTATGTGGCGGGGGTTGTGTGGAAAGTTGCTAGGCCCTCACTGGAAATGCTTTTTCTTGTTGCTTTCTGCATGCCTTCATCAGGGATTTGGATCCCAAAATGAAATTCTGTGTTTAAATTTTTTTTCCTGGCATGCTGCTTCTGGATGGGTGGGTGGGTGGGTGGTTGGTGGTGGCGTTGTGTGGAAAGTTGCTAGTCCCTCACTGGAAATGCTTTTTCTTGTTGCTTTCTGCATGGCTGCATCAGGGATTTTGATCTCAACGTGAAATCCTGTGTTTAAAATGTTTTCCCTGCTTGTATAGGTCGGGGGTTGTGTGGAAAGTTGCTAGGCCCTCACTGGAAATGCTTTTATCTTGTTGCTTTTTGCATGCCTGCATCAGGGATATGGATCCTCAAGTGAAATCATGTGTTTAAAATTTTCTCCTGCCATGCTGCTTCTGGGTGGGTGGGTGGGTAGGGGTGGTTGTGTGGAAAGTTGCTAGGCCCTCACTGGAAATGCTTTTTCTTGTTGCTTTCTGCATGGCTGCATCAGGGATTTGCATCCCAAAGTGAAATCCTGTGTTTAAAATGTTTTCCTGCCATGCTGCTTCTGGGTGGGTGGGTGAGTAGGGGGGGTTGTGTGGAAAGTTGCTAGGCCCTGAATGGAAATGCTTTTTCTTGTTTCTATCTGCATTCCTACATCAGGGATTTGGATCCCAAAGTGAAATCCTGTTTTTAAAATTTGTTTCCTGCCATGCTGCTTCTTTGGGGTTTGTGTGGAAAGTTGCTAGGCCCTCACTGGAAATGCTTTTTCTTGTTGCTTTCTGCATGGCTGCATCAGGGATTTGGATCCTCAAGTGAAATCCTGTGTTTAAAATTTTTTCCTGCCATGCTGCTTCTGGGTGGGTGGGTGGGTAGGGGTGGTTGTGTGGAAAGTTGCTAGGCCCTCACTGGAAATGCTTTTTCTTGTTGCTTTCTGCATGGCTGCATCAGGGATTTGGATCCCAATGCGAAATCCTGTGTTCAAAATGTTTTCCTTGCCACGCTGCTTTTGGTTGGTTGGGTGGGTAGGGGGGTGTGTGTGTGGAAAGTTGCTAGGCCCTCAGTGGAAGTGCTTTTTCTTGTTGCTTTCTGCATGGCTGCATCAGGGATTTGGATCCCAAAATGAAATCCTATGTTTACAATGTTTTCCCTGCATGCTGCTTCTATGTGGCGGGGGTTGTGTGGAAAGTTGCTAGGCCCTCACTGGAAATGCTTTTTCTTGTTGCTTTCTGCATGCCTTCATCAGGGATTTGGATCCCAAAATGAAATTCTGTGTTTAAATTTTTTTTCCTGGCATGCTGCTTCTGGGTGGGTGGGTGGGTAGGGGTGGTTGTGTGGAAAGTTGCTAGTCCCTCACTGGGAATGCTTTTTCTTGTTGCTTTCTGCATGGCTGCATCAGGGATTTAGATCCCAAAGTGAAATCCTGTGTCTAAAATGTTTTCCATCCCATGCTGCTTCTGAATGGGTGGGTGGGTGAGGGGCTGTGTGGAAAGTTGCTAGGCCCTCACTGGAAATGCTTTTTCTTGTTGCTTTCTGCATGGCTGCATCAGGGATTTGGATCCCAACGTTAAATACTGTGTTTAAAACGTTTTCCCTGCATGCTGCTTCTATGGGGGGGGGGTTGTGTGGAAAGTTGGTAGGCCCTCACTGGAAATGCTTTTTCTTGTTGCTTTCTGCATGGCTGCTTCAGGGATTTGGATCCCAAAGTGAAACCCTGTGTTTAAAATATTTTCCTGCCATGCTGCTTCTGGGTCGGTGGGTGGGTAGGGGGGGTTGTGTGGAAAGTTGCTAGGCCCTCAATGGAAATGCTTTTTCTTGTTTCTATCTGCATTCCTACATCAGGGATTTGGATCCCAAAGTGAAATCCTGTTTTTAAAATTTGTTTCCTGCCATGCTGCTTCTTTGGGGTTTGTGTGGAAAGTTGCTAGGCCCTCACTGGAAATGCTTTTTCTTGTTGCTTTCTGCATGGCTGCATCAGGGATTTGGATCCCAAAGTGAAATCCTGTGTTTAAAATTTTTTTTCTTCCATGATGCTTCTGGATGGGTGGGTGTGTAGGGGGGGTTGTGTGGAAAGCTTCTAGGCCCTTACTGGAAATGCTTTTTCTTGTTTCTATCTGCATTCCTACATCAGGGATTTGGATCCCAAAGTGAAATCCTGTTTTTAAAATTTGTTCCATGCTATGTTGCTTCTTTGGAGATTGTGTGGAAAGTGACGAGGCCCTCACTGGAAATGCTTTTTCTTGTTGCTTTCTGCATGCCTGCATCAGGGATATGGATCCGAAAGTGAAATCCTGTGTTCAAAATGTTTTCCTTACCACGCTGCTTCTGGGTGGGTGGGTGGGTAGGGGTGTGGGTTTGTGGAAAGTTGCTAGGCCTTCACTGGAAATGCTTTTTCTTGTTGCTTTCTGCATGGCTCCATCAGGGATTTTGATCTCAACGTGAAATCCTGTGTTTAAATGTTTTCCCTGCTTGTATAGGTCGGGGGTTGTGTGGAAAGTTGCTAGGCCCTCACTGGAAATGCTTTTATCTTGTTGCTTTTTGCATGCCTGCATCAGGGATATGGATCCTCAAGTGAAATCATGTGTTTAAAATTTTCTCCTGCCATGCTGCTTCTGGGTGGGTGGGTGGGTAGGGGTGGTTGTGTGGAAAGTTGCTAGGCCCTCACTGGAAATGCTTTTTCTTGTTGCTTTCTGCATGGCTGCATCAGGGATTTGCATCCCAAAGTGAAATACTGTGTTTAAAATGTTTTCCTGTCATGCTGCTTCTGGGTGGGTGGGTGGGTAGGGGGGGTTGTGTGGAAAGTTGCTAGGCCCTCAATGGAAATGCTTTTTCTTGTTTCTATCTGCATTCCTACATCAGGGATTTGGATCCCAAAGTGAAATCCTGTTTTTAAAATTTGTTTCCTGCCATGCTGCGTCTTTGGGGTTTGTGTGGAAAGTTGCTAGGCCCTCAGTGGAAATGCTTTTTCTTGTTGCTTTCTGCATGCCTGCATCAGGGATATGGATCCCAATGCGAAATCCTGTGTTCAAAATGTTTTCCCTGCCACGCTGCTTCTGGGTGGTTGGGTGGGTAGGGGTGTGTGTGTGTGGAAAGTTGCTAGGCCCTCAGTGGAAGTGCTTTTTCTTGTTGCTTTCTGCATGGCTGCATCAGGGATTTGGATCCCAAAATGAAATCCTATGTTTACAATGTTTTCCCTGCATGCTGCTTCTATGTGGCGGGGGTTGTGTGGAAAGTTGCTAGGCCCTCACTGGAAATGCTTTTTCTTGTTGCTTTCTGCATGCCTTCATCAGGGATTTGGATCCCAAAATGAAATTCTGTGTTTAAATTTTTTTTCCTGGCATGCTGCTTCTGGTTGGGTGGGTGGGTGGTTGGTGGTGGCGTTGTGTGGAAAGTTGCTAGTCCCTCACTGGAAATGCTTTTTCTTGTTGCTTTCTGCATGGCTGCATCAGGGATTTTGATCTCAACGTGAAATCCTGTGTTTAAAATGTTTTCCCTGCTTGTATAGGTCGGGGGTTGTGTGGAAAGTTGCTAGGCCCTCACTGGAAATGCTTTTATCTTGTTGCTTTTTGCATGCCTGCATCAGGGATATGGATCCTCAAGTGAAATCATGTGTTTAAAATTTTCTCCTGCCATGCTGCTTCTGGGTGGGTGGGTGGGTAGGGGTGGTTGTGTGGAAAGTTGCTAGGCCCTCACTGGAAATGCTTTTTCTTGTTGCTTTCTGCATGGCTGCATCAGGGATTTGCATCCCAAAGTGAAATCCTGTGTTTAAAATGTTTTCCTGCCATGCTGCTTCTGGGTGGGTGGGTGAGTAGGGGGGGTTGTGTGGAAAGTTGCTAGGCCCTGAATGGAAATGCTTTTTCTTGTTGCTTTCTGCATGGCTGCATCAGGGATTCAGATCCCAAAGTGAAATCCTGTGTCTAAAATGTTTTCCATCCCATGCTGCTTCTGGATGGGTGGGTGGGTGGGTGAGGGGTTGTGTGGAAAGTTGCTAGGCTCTCACTGGAAATGCTTTTTCTTGTTGCTTTCTGCATGGCTGCATCAGGGATTTAGATCCCAATGTGAAATCCTGTGTCTAAAATGTTTTCCATCCCATGCTGCTTCTGAATGGGTGGGTGGGTGGGTGAGGGGCTGTGTGGAAAGTTGCTAGGCCCTCACTGGAAATGCTTTTTCTTGTTGATTTCTGCATGGCTGCATCAGGGATTTGGATCCCAAAGTGAAATCCTGTGTTTAAAATTTGTTCCTGCCATGCTGCTTCTGGGTGGGTGGGTGGGCGGGTGGGTGGGTAGGGGGGGTCGTGTGGAAAGTTGCTAGGCCCTCACTGGAAATGCTTTTTCTTGTTGCTTTCTGCATGGCTGCATCAGGGATTTGGATCCCAACGTTAAATACTGTGTTTAAAAAGTTTTCCCTGCATGCTGCTTCTATGGGGGTGTGTGTGGAAAGTTGGTAGGCCCTCAGTGGAAATGCTTTTTCTTGTTGCTTTCAGCATGGCTGCATCAGGGATTTGGATACCAACGTGAAATCCTGTGTTTAAAATGTTTTCCCTGCATGCTGCTTGTATAGGTCGGGGGTTGTGTGGAAAGTTGCTAGGCCCTCACTGGAAATGCCTTCATCTTGTTTATTTTTGCATGCCTGCATCAGGGATATGGATCCTCAAGTGAAATCCTGTGTTTAAAATTTTTTCCTGCCATGCTGCTTCTGGGTGGGTGGGTGGGTAGGGGTGGTTGTGTGGAAAGTTGCTAGGCCCTCACTGGAAATGCTTTTTCTTGTTGCTTTCTGCATGGCTGCATCAGGGATATGGATCCTCAAGTGAAATCCTGTGTTTAAAATTTTTTCCTGCCATGCTGCTTCTGGGTGGGTGGGTGGGTAGGGGTGGTTGTGTGGAAAGTTGCTAGGCCCTCACTGGAAATGCTTTTTCTTGTTGCTTTCTGCATGGCTGCATCAGGGATTTGGATCCCAAAGTGAAATCCTGTGTTTAAAATGTTTTCCTGCCATGCTGCTTCTGGGTGGGTGGGTGGGTAGGGGGGGTTGTGTGGAAAGTTGCTAGGCCCTCAATGGAAATGCTTTTTCTTGTTTCTATCTGCATTCCTACATCAGGGATTTGGATCCCAAAGTGAAATCCTGTTTTTAAAATTTGTTCCCTGCCATGCTGCTTCTTTGGGGTTTGTGTGGAAAGTTGCTAGGCCCTCAGTGGAAATGCTTTTTCTTGTTGCTTTCTGCATGGCTGCAACAGGGATTTGGATCCCAAAATGAAATCCTATGTTTAAAATGTTTTCCCTGCATGCTGCTTCTATGTGGCGGGGGTTGTGTGGAAAGTTGCTAGGCCCTCACTGGAAATGCTTTTTCTTGTTGCTTTCTGCATGCCTTCATCAGGGATTTGGATCCCAAAATGAAATTCTGTGTTTAAATTTTTTTTCCTGGCATGCTGCTTCTGAATGGGTGGGTGGGTGGGTGGTGGTGGGGTTGTGTGGAAAGTTGCTAGTCCCTCACTGGAAATGCTTTTTCTTGTTGCTTTCAGCATGGCTGCATCAGGGATTTGGATCCCAACGTGAAATCCTGTGTCTAAAATGTTTTCCATCCCATGCTGCTTCTGGATGGGTGGGTGTGTGGGTGAGGGGTTGTGTGGAAAGTTGCTAGGCTGTCACTGGAAATGCTTTTTCTTGTTGCTTTCTGCATGCCTGCATCATAGATAAGGTTCCCAAACTGAAATCCTGTTTTTAAATTTGTTTCCTTGCCATGGTTCTTCTGGGGGTGGGTGGGTGGTGGGTAGGGCGGGTTGTGTGCAAAGTTACTAGGCCCTCACTGGAAATGCTTTTTCTTGTTGCTTTCTGCATGGCTGCATCAGGGATTTGGATCCCAACGTTAAATACTGTATTTAAAACGTTTTCCCTGCATGCTACTTCTATAGCGGGCGGGGGTAGTGTGGAGAGTTGTTAGGCCCTCAGTGGAAATGCTTTTTCTTGTTGCTTTCTGCATTGTTGCATCAGGGGTTTGGATCCCAACGTTAAATCTTGTGTTTAAAACGTTTTCCCTGCCATGCTGCTTCTGGGTGGGTGGGTGGGTGGGTGGGGAGGGGGTGGTTGTGTGGAAAGTTGCTAGGCCCTCACTGGAAATGCTTTTTCTTTTTGCTTTCTGCATGGCTGCATCAGGGATTTGGATCCCAAAGTGAAATCCTGTGTTTAAAATATTTTCCTGCCATGCTGCTTCTGGGTGGGTGGGTGGGTAGGGGGGGTTGTGTGGAAAGTTGCTAAGCCCTCAATGGAAATGCTTTTTCTTGTTTCTATCTGCATTCCTACATCAGGGATTTGGATCCCAAAGTGAAATCCTGTTTTTAAAATTTGTTCCCTGCTATGCTGCTTCTTTGGGGTTTGTGTGGAAAGTGACGAGGCCCTCACTGGAAATGCTTTTTCTTGTTGCTTTCTGCATGCCTGCATCAGGGATATGGATCCGAAAGTGAAATCCTGTGTTCAAAATGTTTTCCCTGCCACGCTGCTTCTGGGTGGGTGGGTGGGTAGGGGTGTGGGTTTGTGGAAAGTTGCTAGGCCCTCACTGGAAATGCTTTTTCTTGTTGCTTTCTGCATGGCTGCATCAGGGATTTGGATCTCAACGTGAAATCCTGTTTTTAAAATGTTTTCCCTGCATGCTGCTTGTATAGGTCGGGGGTTGTGTGGAAAGTTGCTAGGCCCTCACTGGAAATGCTTTTTCTTGTTGCTTTTTGCATTCCTACATCAGGGATTTGGATCCCAAAGTGAAATCCTGTTTTTAAAATTTGTTCCCTGCCATGCTGCTTCTTTGGGGGTTGTGTGGAAAGTTGCTAGGCCCTCACTGGAAATGCTTTTTCTTGTTGCTTTCTGCATGCCTTCATCAGGGATTTGGATCCCAAAATGAAATTTTGTGTTTAAAATTTTTTTCCTTCCATGATGCTTCTGGATGGGTGGGTGTGTAGGGGGGTTGTGTGGAAAGTTGCTAGGCCCTTACTGGAAATGCTTTTTCTTGTTGCTTTCTGCATTCCTACATAGGGGATTTGGATCCCAAAGTGAAATCCTGTTTTTAAAATTTGTTCCCTGCTATGCTGCTTCTTTGGGGATTGTGTGGAAAGTGACGAGGCCCTCACTGGAAATGCTTTTTCTTGTTGCTTTCTGCATGGCTGCATCAGGGATTTGGATCCCAAAATGAAATTCTGTGTTTAAAATTTTTTTCCTTCCATGAAGCTTCTGGATGGGTGGGTGTGTAGGGGGGGTTGTGTGGAAAGTTGCTAGGCCCTCAATGGAAATGCTTTTTCTTGTTTCTATCTGCATTCCTACATCAGGGATTTGGATCCCAAAGTGAAATCCTGTTTTTAAAATTTGTTCCCTGCCATGCTGCTTCTTTGGGGTTTGTGTGGAAAGTTGCTAGGCCCTCAGTGGAAATGCTTTTTCTTGTTGCTTTCTGCATGGCTGCATCAGGGATTTGGATCCCAAAATGAAATTCTGTGTTTAAAATTTTTTTCCTTCCATGAAGCTTCTGGATGGGTGGGTGTGTAGGGGGGGTTGTGTGGAAAGTTGCTAGGCCCTTACTGGAAATGCTTTTTCTTGTTGCTTTCTGCATTCCTACATCAGGGATTTGGATCCCAAAGTGAAATCCTGTTTTTAAAATTTGTTCCATGCTATGTTGCTTCTTTGGGGATTGTGTGGAAAGTGACGAGGCCCTCAGTGGAAATGCTTTTTCTTGTTGCTTTCTGCATGCCTGCATCAGGGATATGGATCCGAAAGTGAAATCCTGTGTTCAAAATGTTTTCCCTGCCACGCTGCTTCTGGGTGGGTGGGTGGGTAGGGGTGTGGGTTTGTGGAAAGTTGCTAGGCCCTCAGTGGAAATGCTTTTTCTTGTTGCTTTCTGCATGGCTGCATCAGGGATTTTGATCTCAACGTGAAATCCTGTGTTTAAAATGTTTTCCCTGCATGCTGCTTGTATAGGTCGCGGGTTGTGTGGAAAGTTGCTAGGCCCTCACTGGAAATGCCTTTATCTTGTTGATTTTTGCATGCCTGCATCAGGGATATGGATCCTCAAGTGAAATCCTGTGTTTAAAATATTTTCCTGCCATGCTGCTTCTGGGTGGGTGGGTGGGTAGGGGTGGTTGTGTGGAAAGTTGCTAGGCCCTCACTGGAAATACTTTTTCTTGTTGCTTTCTGCATGGCTGCATCAGGGATTTGGATCCCAAAGTGAAATCCTGTGTTTAAAATGTTTTCCTGCCATGCTGCTTCTGGGTGGGTGGGTGGGTAGGGGGGGTTGTGTGGAAAGTTGCTAGGCCCTCAATGGAAATGCTTTTTCTTGTTTCTATCTGCATTCCTACATCAGGGATTTGGATCCCAAAGTGAAATCCTGTTTTTAAAATTTGTTCCCTGCCATGCTGCTTCTTTGGGGTTTGTGTGGAAAGTTGCTAGGCCCTCAGTGGAAATGCTTTTTCTTGTTGCTTTCTGCATGGCTGCAACAGGGATTTGGATCCCAAAATGAAATCCTATGTTTAAAATGTTTTCCCTGCATGCTGCTTCTATGTGGCGGGGGTTGTGTGGAAAGTTGCTAGGCCCTCACTGGAAATGCTTTTTCTTGTTGCTTTCTGCATGCCTTCATCAGGGATTTGGATCCCAAAATGAAATTCTGTGTTTAAATTTTTTTTCCTGGCATGCTGCTTCTGAATGGGTGGGTGGGTGGGTGGTGGTGGGGTTGTGTGGAAAGTTGCTAGTCCCTCACTGGAAATGCTTTTTCTTGTTGCTTTCAGCATGGCTGCATCAGGGATTTGGATCCCAACGTGAAATCCTGTGTCTAAAATGTTTTCCATCCCATGCTGCTTCTGGATGGGTGGGTGGGTGGGTGAGGGGTTGTGTGGAAAGTTGCTAGGCTGTCACTGGAAATGCTTTTTCTTGTTGCTTTCTGCATGCCTGCATCATAGATAAGGTTCCCAAACTGAAATCCTGTTTTTAAATTTGTTTCCTTGCCATGGTTCTTCTGGGGGTGGGTGGGTGTTGGGTAGGGCGGGTTGTGTGCAAAGTTACTAGGCCCTCACTGGAAATGCTTTTTCTTGTTGCTTTCTGCATGGCTGCATCAGGGATTTGGATCCCAACGTTAAATACTGTATTTAAAACGTTTTCCCTGCATGCTACTTCTATAGCGGGCGGGGGTAGTGTGGAGAGTTGTTAGGCCCTCAGTGGAAATGCTTTTTCTTGTTGCTTTCTGCATTGTTGCATCAGGGGTTTGGATCCCAACGTTAAATCTTGTGTTTAAAACGTTTTCCCTGCCATGCTGCTTCTGGGTGGGTGGGTGGGTGGGTGGGGAGGGGGTGGTTGTGTGGAAAGTTGCTAGGCCCTCACTGGAAATGCTTTTTCTTGTTGCTTTCTGCATGGCTGCATCAGGGATTTAGATCCCAAAGTGAAAACCTGTGTCTAAAATGGTTTCCATCCCATGCTGCTTCTGGATGGGTGGGTGGGTGGGTGAGGGGTTGTGTGGAAAGTTGCTAGGCCCTCACTGGAAATGCTTTTTGTTGTTGATTTCTGCATGGCTGCATCAGGGATTTGGATCCCAAAGTGAAATCCTGTTTAAAATTTGTTCCTGCCATGGTGCTTCTGGGTGGGTGGGTGGGTGGGTAGGGGGGGTTGTGTGGAAAGTTGCTAGGCCCTCACTGGAAATGCTTTGTCTTGTTGCTTTCAGCATGGCTGCATCAGGGATTTGGATCCCAACGTGAAATCCTGTGTTTAAAATGTTTTCCCTGCATGCTACTTCTATAGCGGGCGGGGGTAGTGTGGAGAGTTGCTAGGCCCTCAGTGGAAATGCTTTTTCTTGTTTCTTTCTGCATTGTTGCATCAGGGGTTTGGATCCCAACGTTAAATCTTGTGTTTAAAACGTTTTCCCTGCCATGCTGCTTCTGGGTGGGTGGGTGGGTGGGTGGGGAGGGGGTGGTTGTGTGGAAAGTTGCTAGGCCCTCACTGGAAATGCTTTTTCTTTTTGCTTTCTGCATGGCTGCATCAGGGATTTGGATCCCAAAGTGAAATCCTGTGTTTAAAATATTTTCCTGCCATGCTGCTTCTGGGTGGGTGGGTGGGTAGGGGGGGTTGTGTGGAAAGTTGCTAAGCCCTCAATGGAAATGCTTTTTCTTGTTTCTATCTGCATTCCTACATCAGGGATTTGGATCCCAAAGTGAAATCCTGTTTTTAAAATTTGTTCCCTGCTATGCTGCTTCTTTGGGGATTGTGTGGAAAGTGACGAGGCCCTCACTGGAAATGCTTTTTCTTGTTGCTTTCTGCATGCCTGCATCAGGGATATGGATCCGAAAGTGAAATCCTGTGTTCAAAATGTTTTCCCTGCCATGCTGCTTCTGGGTGGGTGGGTGGGTAGGGGTGTGGGTTTGTGGAAAGTTGCTAGGCCCTCACTGGAAATGCTTTTTCTTGTTGCTTTCTGCATGGCTGCATCAGGGATTTGGATCTCAACGTGAAATCCTGTGTTTAAAATGTTTTCCCTGCATGCTGCTTGTATAGGTCGGGGGTTGTGTGGAAAGTTGCTAGGCCCTCACTGGAAATGCTTTTTCTTGTTGCTTTTTGCATTCCTACATCAGGGATTTGGATCCCAAAGTGAAATCCTGTTTTTAAAATTTGTTCCCTGCCATGCTGCTTCTTTGGGGGTTGTGTGGAAAGTTGCTAGGCCCTCACTGGAAATGCTTTTTCTTGTTGCTTCCTGCATGCCTTCATCAGGGATTTGGATCCCAAAATAAAATTCTGTGTTTAAAATTTTTTTCCTTCCATGATGCTTCTGGATGGGTGGGTGTGTAGGGGGGGTTGTGTGGAAAGTTGCTAGGCCCTTACTGGAAATGCTTTTTCTTGTTGCTTTCTGCATTCCTACATAGGGGATTTGGATCCCAAAGTGAAAACCTGTTTTTAAAATTTGTTCCCTGCTATGCTGCTTCTTTGGGGATTGTGTGGAAAGTGACGAGGCCCTCACTGGAAATGCTTTTTCTTGTTGCTTTCTGCATGCCTGCATCAGGGATATGGATCCGAAAGTGAAATCCTGTGTTCAAAATGTTTTCCCTGCCACGCTGCTTCTGGGTGGGTGGGTGGGTAGGGGTGTGGGTTTGTGGAAAGTTGCTAGGCCCTCACTGGAAATGCTTTTTCTTGTTGCTTTCTGCATGGCTGCATCAGGGATTTGGATCTCAACGTGAAATCCTGTGTTTAAAATGTTTTCCCTGCATGCTGCTTGTATAGGTCGGGGGTTGTGTGGAAAGTTGCTAGGCCCTCACTGGAAATGCTTTTTTCTTGTTGCTTTTTGCATGCCTGCATCAGGGATATGGATCCCCAAGTGAAATCCTGTGTTTAAAATTTTTTCCTACCATGCTGCTTCTGGGTGGGTGGGTGGGTGGGGGTTTGTGTGGTAAGTTGCTACGCTCTCACTGGAAATGCTTTTTCTTGTTGCTTTCTGCATGCCTGCATCAGGGATTTGGATCCCAAAGTGAAATCCTGTGTTTAAAATTTGTTCCTGCGATGCTGCTTCTGGGTGGGTGGGTGGGGTTTGTGTGGAAAGTTGCTAGTCCCTCACTGAAAATGCTTTTTCTTGTTGCTTTCTGCATGGCTGTAGGATGGTGGGGGAATTGACTTTTTTCTCATTTTTAATTTTTTAAAAGAGTAACAGGGGGTAAGGAGGAAGAAATCTAATGGTATTCTACTAAATAGACACCCAGTCCCCACCACAGCCACCCTGCCTGAATGTATGCCTAGAAAATAAGTAAATTCAAATTCAAATCCCAGGTAGCCGGCTCAAGGTTGACTCAGCCTTCCATCCTTCCGAGGTCGGTAAAATGTGTACCCAGCTTGCTGGGGGGGCAATGTGTAGCCTGTATAATTAAAATTGTAAACCGCCCGGAGAGTGCTTGTAGCGCTATGGGGCGGTATATAAATCCAATAAATAAATAAATAAATAAATAAATAATTTGAAAACTAAAATGTGATCTGACTAAAGAAAACCCTCCCACAATTTCCCACTAATGAAAATAAAGAAAAAAAGTTATTTCAATATATTCTTTTTCAGCACACCGGTGTAGTGGTTGCAGCATACAGCAAGCAACCACCCAGAAGCACTCTGGAATAAATAGGTAGGGTAAAACCTAAAGAAATCACATACCCAGCAAAAATAACACACCCACACAAACCTAAAGAAATCACACACCCAGCAAAACACACTCCTCAAAAATTACTAATTTTTCAGCTCTCCCCAGTATTCCATCAATGAAAATGAAAAGATTTTTTTTATTTAATATGTGCTTTTTCAGCACACAGCACTAGCTGGAGCACAGCAAGCAACCAGTCAGTGTGTACACACACACACACACACACGCACACACACACGCACACACAGAGGAATAAATTGGGGGGGGCAAAGGGTAATACACATACATTCCTAGGGATCACCAACTCTAAAACTCAAAAAATAACTAGTTACTGAAATAATAATAATGAAATAAATGAATTAAATGTAAAATAGAAAAGTGTTTGCTTTGCTGCCACATCAGTGAAAAGCTGAATACAGCAGCAATGGCTGCAGGGAAAATGCTTATAAAGCCTCTGAAAAACAATATACCCCCACAGCCCTTTCAGAAGCTCTATTGCCTGCCTGCCCTGCCAATCCAGGAGTCTCTAGGTCCCTCCCAAGGTTGCTCAGAGCTTCTGAGCAGCAGGCGCCAGATAGCACAGGAGACCCAAAAAGGGGACAGACGGATCAACAGTGGGTAAAACATTGGCACTTTGTATTTGTTGGGGTCTCCATATTGGATCAATACAAAACAATGACTATGCAATGAACTGGCAATTTCTGACAAATATCACGATTTATTTTTTTATCTCTCTTTGAACAGAGCTATAGAATCTAAGGTGTGGGATGTTTTGCTTTGCTTTATTCAATGGCTTCCTTTAACCGAGAAGCAACAAGATAATGTTTTTCCTATTCTGTGGGAGAAGGCAAGTCTGAGTCTGCTGTTTCTAAGAGAACAACCAAATTCCAAACCATTCCAACAAGGATGACACCACAGGAATATACCATAGACAACCAGGTATAATACTTACAGGATAAATTCTGTTAGATTGCACCATTTTTTAGAATCCACTTTGTACATCATTTCTTCAAAGGATTTCCCACACACTGGCAAATTTTGTAACATGAAGGATTCATTGCAGACAATGCCTTGTTTTGCACCTAGAACAAAAAGAAAAGATCTGTTCAACTAAACAAAGATAGAAAAATCTATTGATCTTCATTTCTCTTTGGAGAGAATTACAGTACAAAACTCTAAATTTTACCTCTTATGCAAGATGTCTGCAACATGTTTTCTCCTCTTTTAAAAAAGAGGGTCCTATTTTGCAAAGCAGTGCAGACCTACATTAGTGCTTCTTCTAATGTGATCTAACCTTTATAGGAATTGGTAAACCAATGTGTCACTTACAGCATCCCATCAAATTATGGGTGACATTAGACAGGAACAAGGACATATGACTGCAATCAGATTGTGATGCTTTTCCCCCTCAACAATAAATATGCATTCATTTGTAATGCTGGTTCTGCAATATATTTTAAAATATTTTTTGCTTTCCTTAAATCTTTGCATATGGTTTAACAAAGGTAGAAAAGACCAATGACTTCAGTTAATTTCAGTTTAAAAATAAATTAACAAGCTTTACCAAATGAAGCAAACACAAATATTATCACAATGCCCATATCTTGTGCTGCTGCCGCCTGCACCGGTTCCTTTAAAATGCTAGATGGGAAAATTCTTCCAGCTGACAAAAAAAAGTCTCATTCTAGACTCATTCTAGACAGCAGACATTATACTTTCATGCCAAATCAGCCACTGTACACATTATGCTGCTACTACTATTACTTCTTGACTGAATTAGCAAATTCTATCTGTTACAAAGGAAAACGACTTGCTATGTGTCTGTGGTTCCTTTCTTTCGCTGCTGCATGAACCACACCACAGGTCTAATTTCCAGTGCCCATTCCCGCATTGACAAGCTGGGCAATAAGAATCAACAGCTTTTAAGGGAGAGAGAGGAGAGAGAAAAGAACACTTTGCGATTGGCCAGCTCAAAAACTGAAAAGGCTGCCTGACCACAATTTGCCATGCTGGATTTAAGTTTCACTATTCAGGTGAAACTTAAAGGTTATCTCAGCTCTCTTAATCACAGAGGTTATCTCAGCTCTCTTAATCACAGAGGTTATCTCAGCTCTCTACATCACAGTGGCTCTAGTGATGAATTGAATGGCTCTAGTGATGAATTGAATGTGTGAATGAAACTAGTGTTGCTAGAATTATGAATATGCTACACAAATAACATAATCTGTGTCAGGAATATGCTATCTAAATAAGCCCCAAAGAAAATGTAAGGAACACATTAAGGATTGCTAATCCTTTATGGAAAAAATGTAATGATGTAAGAGAAGAGGGAGACTTTGCAGGGGAAAACACAGCTTTAATGCAACAATTCTTCTTTTGAATATGTTTCCTGAGATGACATCTAGTACAAGCTAGATTCAAACGTCAAAGCAAGTCAATAAGCAGCATTTTAGTGGTGTGATCACCAATACTCAGTGGACCTAGCAGGGGGCACATCATCCCACAGTGGTGAGATGGCTCCATTCTTCTCCGAACATAGACTGTCATTGAGTGTGATAGTGTATTTTTAAATCATTGCGAGAAGTACTTGCATCAACATGTGAGACAAATTGGCTTCTTGTTTGTGAGCATGGCTATAAATGAGAGAGAATGTAGAAGTAAAGATACCAAATAAATCTATCATTGTGGCAACACTGACAAAGTATGCGGAGGATGAAATGTGTTCACCATGATTCCTGAAGCATGGCTGCTTTATATTTGCATAAACACCAACTTTTCAACCTAAATATGCATAGGAAAACAAAACTATTCCATACCTAATTATGCTGGTATGATTGTTTCCTTCATTTGGTCTCTCTATTCAGATTTTTAAAAATAGCCATGTATTGTAGGGAAATGCCCCTCCCCAAAGTTGCTAAGCTGAAAGTTGGTTTATTCTACAGTAGTACAGCAAACTCTCCTGGATGATGTCACAGCTGCTTCTGGGAGGAACTGCTACCCATTCTTCTTCTTTCTCATAGGTGATAGCTTGCTTGCTTAATTGCCTTTGCTTGGGCCAATCATAATGACAATATGTAACCATTGTCCTATCTGAACTCTGCAAACTATCTGTATACTGTCAACTATCTATGAGCTTGGAAGGTTAATAAACACAGAACTCCTGGGGGCAGGGCAGTTGTCATATTTGAGGTCCTCTTCTTCTAGTCGCCCATCAGGAGGACTGCTGGCAGACATCCTTCTGTGCATGTGGCTGACTTCTTTAACTTCTCTAAGACTATTTGCTATCCTAATTACTTGTGACTACATAAACTATCAGCCTGCTCATTTCACTGACTCCAACAATGTATGACTATTGCAAACCTTTAGAGTTTATTTAAATAACTCATGTTTTCTACTACAATCACTTTGTAATTATATTCTAATATAACCTGAATCTACCAGAAACAGGTATTTTTCAAATTGCCATTTGAAACGAGCCAAGAAAAACAAAAATTGAAATAACTTCTTACCTGGAAATCCAATTGCCATTAGACCATTAACTAGAAAGAAAAGAAGATAGCTGTTAGAATGCAGTTACAGCAGCAGCAACAACGGCACACTAAAGATAAATTTATTTATTTATTTATTTATTTATTTATTTATTTATTTATTGGACTTATATACCGCCCCATAGCGCTACAAGCACTCTCCGGGCGGTTTACAATTTTTTTTAATTATACAGGCTACACATTGCCCCCCCAGCAAGCTGGGTACTCATTTTACCGACCTCGGAAGGATGGAAGGCTGAGTCAACCTTGAGCCGGCTACCTGGGATTTGAACCCCAGGTCGTGAGCACAGTTTTAGCTGCAGTACAGCGTTTTAACCACTGCGCCACGAGGCTCATATAATGGCTTAATCATATAAATCAATGGTTCCCGACCTTAGGTAACTTAGATATTCTTGGACTGCAACTCCCAGAAATCCCAGCCAGCAGAGTTAAGGTTTCTGAGAATTACAGTCCAAGAACACCTGGGTTACCCAAGGTTGGGAACTACTGATATAAATTAATCATCAAGTTATGTTGCACTTCAATATTACAGATTTCAATGGGGGCTGAGTATACCTAACTTTTTGTGGATCCAAACAATTGATTGACCCAAATCCCTAAGAAAGTGTAAACTAGTTCTGACGCTAAATGTCTACATGTATGTTCAGCCCAACGAAAGACCAGTTGGTATAGTCTGAAGACTAGTTTAGTAGACCTGTAAATCAACTGATTTGTACACATGGGACTCACTCAATGAAGATAAGAGTGCTCTTCCAGCATTCACTAAATGAGTTCGGTCAACCCATGAGGAAGAAACTACACATAGCTCCAACTGCTCTGTCACCACTTTCCATGTGAGAAGAATGACAGCATGAAAAGGACATAATCCTCTACAACCAGTGCTGTTTTTAATTAAACAAGAACTGATTTCTCAATCATGAGGAGACCCTTTGCACACTGAATTTCCTGGCTTTTTAGAAGAGAAGCTTAACAACACACAATGCATCCAATTTTATAATGGAAGATTCCATTGGGAAATATCATTGTAAATTTGGGTACCATATACAGTATACCTGGAAATACCATATATATATGGAAATGTCCAAATGAAATCAGTAGGGCTTCCTTCAGAGTAGGCTCACACAAGACAGCAGTGCAAGCATTTTGGTACTTATGTATTATCATCCCAAGAAAAAAATGCTTCTAGGTATTATGTATATATGCTGCCATTCTCCCCATCCAAGATGGCTCATAAACAACTAAAACTATACAACAATCAAATGTTTTTCCTCTTCATTCATAACTGAAGCAATCCAGTGGTGCTTCTGAAGTGGAAGGATAATCTGACAGGGCATCATCATTGCTTCGATTTTTAATACCTGCCTCCCCCCCCCAATTTGGCACAGAGCATGATCTGTTGAAGTTTCCATACTGTTTTCAAGGGCAGCCTTACATAGTGAACACCACAGTAGTCTATTTTTGAGACTACCAATACATGAACCACTGTTCCTAGGCCTTTCTTATCCAGGTAGGGATGTAACTGGGCAATCAGCTGGAGTTGATAAAAGGCAATCCTGGCCATGGCTGGTATTTGAGCTTCCACAGAAATGCCAGGTCTAGGAATACCTCCAAGCTGCTGATCTGATCCTTCAGGGGAAGTGTAACCATATAAAGACCAAGTGTCACAGTCCAAGATATCCCAGGCAGCCTCTTACCAGGGGCAAAGGTACCAGGACCCAGTCCACCACACAGAGTATCAAGTCCAAAAACACTCACTGCACAATTGGTTGTGACCAAGCAAGAAGCACAGGGGTGGGAGAACAGAGCTGGAACAAGGCAACAAGATGTAGGAGGCAAACAAGAGCAAGGGTCAAGGCAAATATAGGAACAGGAGCAGATGCAGGAACACTGGAGTCCTAAGGCAGAGATATAGGCAGCAAACAGAGGCAAGAGCAGGGACCAAGGCAGGAACAGAAACACTGGAGTCAAGATGCAGAGATGTAATAATATTGAAACACAAGGACTCTGGAGCAGCCAAATACACTTGTTGCTGAGGCAAGTTCAGGGAGGGAGAACCACTTTTTAAATAGGTCTTTCCTCCAGGTGAGCCTCATGAGTGGCCCAGCAGCTGTTACATAGGCCAAGGCCTGAGCCTGCAAACACCAGGCCATTCCTGGCTCAGGCTAACCCCAATCTTGCAGCTGCTAGGGCAGTGTGGGCCAGATCCTGACACCAGGCAAATTTCCCTCTATGTGGCCCAATTATTATCTTAACTGTAGGATCTCTATCTTATCTGGATTCAGTTGGCATTTACCCTCTCTATTATCAACACTAGGCAGAGTTTAAGGACCTGTACAGCATTCCTTGCAGATGATATAATGGATGTCATAAACATAGTGGTGACAGTGAACCCCAAATCTCTGAATGACTTCCCCCAGAGATTTCATGTTGATGGTAAAGAGCATTGGGGAGATTGCTGACCCTTGTGGGACCCCATAGCAGAGATCCCAATGGATGGAAACAGCATCCCCATAGTCTACCATCTGGGATCAGCCATCAAGGAAGGACTGGAAGCAGTCAAAAACAGAGCCTCTTATCCCTAAACTTGATAGCCTTCCCCAAAGGATATTGTGGTCAACAATATCAAAGTCCACAGAAAGATCCAGAACAACCAATAGGGTTACATTCCGCTTGTCTGTCCCCCTCAGGAGATCATCTTGCAAGGGTGATCAAACCTATTTCAGTATCATATTGCGATCTAAACCAAGACTGAAATGGATTTAGACTATCAGTTTCTTCCAAGAATACCTGCAACTTATCAGTCACAACACTTTTGATTAACTTGCCCCAAAATGAGAGATTTGAGATTGATCTTTAGTTTTGATCATTACATTTAAAAAAACTATTATGTAAGTGGAGTGAAAAATGAAAAAAATTAAAAAATCAAGGGGAAGGATGTGTTCTGATCTGGATCAGGTCCATGAATGTGCATGTGGACTTTAATGTAAAATACATGTGATCCTAAAACATCATTAGAGTATATATACATAACAGAACATACTGCTAACTGTACTCCAGCTGCTGCAACTTAACTGCTCTAGCCTCATTAGGTCATCTTAGGAAATCCACTGTTTATTCAGCATTATAACTCTCTCATTCAGTCTCTCATTCAGAACACTTCGCTCTCAAAAGCCCTTGGTGGGAGACCCATACTTGCCTACATCCAGCCTGAAGCAAATACAGTGGTGCCTCAATGTACGAAATTAATCCGTATTGGAACGGTGGCCGTAACTCGAAATTTTCATAAGCTGAAGCACCATTTCCCATTGAAATGCATGGGAAAGGGATTAATCTGTTCCAGCATTTCAAATATAAACAAACAAACAAACAAACAAACAAATAAATAAATAAAAATTCAAGCACACAGAGAGCCCCATCAGAAGGTGCTGGAGCTTAAAAAAAACAGCCACCACCAAAAATAAAAAGAGCAAGCCCTGAAGGATGCCAAAAAAACCACACCAAAAACAAACAGCACAGAAACATAAACCTCAGCTGAAACCCACCCTGCAGTCTCTAAAAAGCAAAATGCAGTACCTTACCAGGCAGACTGAAGCCTCCTCTGATGGCACTCCTCGGATGGTGCCCCGGCCGACGTGTAGGGCAGCTGAGGTGGTGGAGGACCCTTACTCATGAGTAGACCCATGCCTTTGGCACGCCTTACGCATGAATAGACCCACACCAGGGATGGGCAGGGAGCGCACCGGCTTCCGGTGCCCGGCAGCGAACTGGAGCCGCTCCACTTCTCCTTCCTCCTTCTGTGCCGCCACTGCACACCTCGTCCATGAAGGAGCCCCTCTGACCCGCACGCCCCAGCCCAGTGCCTTTGGGGGCCCTTATTCATGAGTAGACCCACATCTTCTGCAGACCTTACTCATGAGTAGGCCCCACCAGGGATGGGCAGGGAACACACCGGCTTCCTGCGCCCCGCGGTGATCTGGAGCCGCCCCTGCCTCTCCTTCCTCCTCCTGCCTCGCAGGAGTAAAAAAGTTCCCTGACCCCCTGCTCTAACCGTTGGGGCGAAAGACCTACAAAGAAACAGCTCTTCGCCACCAACGGTTTGGATTTCCCGCCTTTCCCCCCTGCCTTTTTCTGTTCTTACGTTGAAGCTCCGCTCGCTTCAAAAGCAAAATTTTGCGAGCGGAGCTGTTCGTAAGTCTAAATGTTCGTAGGTAGGGGTGTTTGTAAGTCGAGGCACCACTGTACCAACACACAATGGACCAAGAACAAAACAGACAAAGGGACTAAACCCTGCCACAGACCCAGGTGCCAACTTTGCCCACACATCTATTTTGTCGACACAATCACAGGACCTAACAATGCCACACACAATATCAAAGGAACCTTCACTTGTTCCTCAGCTAATGTGTTCTATGTCATCTTTCGCCAACAATACCCCTCTGCACTTTATGCAGGCCAAACAGGACAATATGGAAATGGATCAATGGAGCACAACACAAATTATGTAAGCCGCCCCGAGTAGACATGGTCTAGAGGGGTGCGGTAAAAATCCAATAAATAAATAAATAAATTGGACATCAGAAACCACAATACATAAACCTCTGTCTCTAACTATCTCAGTCTACCCCTCTTCCTCCCTCTTGAGTTTTAAATGATATCCTCATCCCCTCACCAAAACCCCCCACTCTTTTTTGTTCATGCCTGGTTATCTCTTTTCTGTCTCCTATAGCAATGTTTACAATAGAACTTAACACCAAACATAGGCCATAAATTACTGCATGTGAGATGTAACCACATACTCAAGACCCAATGAATATTTAGAATGTTTTACTTGTGATTTTGGTATTTCATCCAGTATTTCATTTCTTTCCATATGAAGTGGACGTGTCCCCTTAGTTCTTGTGTATATCATGGGGAACAGAATGGGCTCAGCATTGAACAGGGCACTTGGGAGTGATTGTGTTGGCTGCTCGAGTTCCTATGGTGTACCAGACAGTGACTTGAGCTTTGAGAGGGCCACTGTGGAACACCCTCCCTACCGAAATTCGGCTGGCACCCTTGCTGGGCATCTTCAAAAGCCACTTGAAAACTTGGCTATTCAAGCAGGCCTTCCCTTCAGTCAGTTAAATGACTCTTATTTTTTTTTCTCTTTTGATTTATGCCATCTGGAACTATTTATTTTAATTTAACTGTTAAATATTTTATATTGTTTTAGTATATGTTGTGAGCCGCCCAGAGTAGACTATGTCTAGATGGGCGGCATATAAATACAATCAATCAATCAATCAATCAATCAATCAATCAATCAATCAATCAATCAGTCAATAAGCCAGTATCCCTTCCCATGGCATCCTGGAATCCAATCAGATTGTTATTGGTGTTGTTGTTCGCATGTTTATTCAATAAGGATTTAAACTTTTTTGCTACTGATTCCAACCTCCTTCTCTTTATTTCAGTCTTCCAGGTCCTCACATATTCCTCATTTCCACCTTCCTTCCTTCCAATACCTCTTAGCTTTACACTGTTTTTCCACCTTTTAAAAAAATCAAGCCAAATATTTACTCAGGTTAAAAGTTGACAAGTCAATGAGATAGTTACCAGTTATGTGTCTCTAAAAGAATGAAATCAATGCAGATTTTCTTTTATTTGCAGGGATGTGGAGAGGCAGAGAAGTAAATGTTTGGGGAATTTGAAAGGGACACAAAAGCTTGGGTGAGGTATGAACTGAAGAGCAAATGTTTCAAGAGTGGTAAATGGATATTCAAGCCCACAGCTGCTTTAGATTATTTAGATTTTATATTTATTTATTTATTTATTTATTTATTTATTTATTTATTTATTTATTTATTTATTTAGTGTTCCCATTGATGGGCTCAAATTAATATGTATAAAATATATATATTAGCCTAACCATAGCCATCTTGCTTTCTGTATCTTGCTTTGCTATATGAATGTATAAATCATTTATATTAAGGGTGTTTTTTTTTTTGCTTAGGCAGGCAGGAATGAATAAGGGAGGAGAGGGCGACCATCTGAGTTCCTTTCAATTACATGTTTCTAATTGCAAATTTGTCCTTGGAGAAAACCAGGAGCCTGACATGGAGCTGAGAAGAATGAATTATTGTCCACAAGCACAGACATCTGCAGAAACTCCTCCCATTTCTCCTCCTTCTCCCAACCCCCCTTAGCCCCTCTTTCATGTTTGCGTTATAAAAATGTATACGATTCTGCGAGTGAAGTTTGCATCTAATTTCTTGCTTTCAGCTGAAAACAAACAAATATCTATTGGATCTCTCTGCCTCTGGTTGATTGATCAGTGTGACAGAGACAGGCAAAAGCCAGGAATTAGTCCATGGCACTCTTCACCATTATCCCTGACCATTAACTATACTGTCTGGGACTACTGCTGGACCTAAATGTTTAGGGCCCTAAAGCTTGAATTGTTATGGGAGGCCCTTCACAACCAGCAACAAGTTCTGGGTAACCATTCTTATCTTCTTCAATGGGGTTGTTTCATGACAGATCACCACAAATCTTTTGAAAATGTGGACAAAAGTTGATTTTTGGCTCCTCTGGGATTAGGGGTACAGAAGCTTTTGTTTCATTAGTTTCATAGTGATCTGCTCCTGGCTGGGACTGTTTGGAATTGTAGCCCAAAACATTTGGAGTGTCACTTGGAGGAATACAGTGGTGCCTTGACTTACAAACATTTTGACTTACGAACAGCTCAGTTCTGAAAATTTTGCTTTGACTTGCGAATGGAGCTTTGACTTACAAACAAACAAACAAAAAAAAGGCAGGGGAAAAGGGGGAAAAATTCAAACCATTGGTGGCTAAGAGACTGCTTCTTTGTAGCTCTTTCACCCCAATGGTTTGGGAAAGGGATGCAGTGGCGGCGGGGATGGCCCAGCGTTGGGAGGCTTGAGCCTGGCCGGGAGGCCATTTGAATTTCCTGGTCTCCTGCCTCCCGGCGTGGGGTCCATCCCCGCTGCTCGCTTCCTATCCAGACTCTGCCTCCCAGAGCCTGGCCGGGAAGCGAGCAGTGGAGATGGACCCCGCGCCGGGAGGCAGGAGACCAGCTGGGAGGCCATTTGAATTTCTCAGACGGCTGCCTCCTGGCACAGGGTCCGTCTGCACTGCTCACTTCCCAGCCAGGCTCTGGGAGGCAGAGCCCAGCTGGGAAGCGAGCAGTGGGGACGGACCCTGCGCCGGGAACAAGAGCCCAGCTGGGAGGACCCATTCTGGCTGGGCAGTGGCGGTGGAGCCCAGGCTGGGCAGTGGTGGCTGAAGCCTGGGCCGGGCAGCTGCGGACGTCTCTGCAGCATTGTAAGCTTGGGAGGCTTTGGACTGATAAGTTCCTTTTTAAAAAAAACTGTTCTGGGCGAGTTTTGGAGGGTGGGTTTGGACTGGGGGGGGTTATGTTTCTATGCTGTGTTGTTTTGTTTCTGGATTTGTGGGTGTGGTTTTTTTTTTTTTTTTTTTTTGCAATCCTAGCGTGGGTCTTGCTCTGTTTATTTTTATTTTGGTATTTTTCTGAAATGTTGGAACAGAGTAATCCCATGCATTTCAAAGGGAAATGGTGCTTTGACTTATGAACATTTTGACTTACGAACACCATTCCATTACGGATTACCGTAAGTTCGTAAAGGCACCACTGTACTTTGCTTTCAGTGGTGCCTGATTACAGGCCACTGAAAATGCATGCCTTTCTAAAAAACAAACAAAAAACCAAAAAACAGCCTTTCTAACTCAGCATTTTAGTACCTATTCAGTCAGATGTTCTCAGGGAGAATAGGTGTTAATAGGCACAAATGTTTAGGTATCTGTAGTAATCCTTTTAAAAGCCTTCTGACCTGGCTTATCATTATTCCTTGAAGCAATGAACTCTGTGCATTTTTGTGTAAAACAGTACTGTAATTGCTTTGTGAATTTATGCTTGAGATCCTCCTTCACCTCTGCAAATAAGGAAAAATGGAGAGAGGAACAATTGACCATGGTATAACGGAAAATATTACTTCAAAGGAGTAGTAATTGTTTCCAGGAGAGAGTGTTTAGGACAGGGCTCTCAAACTCAGTTTACCTGGGGGCCGCTGGAGGCAGAGTCTGGATGAGGCTGGGCCGCATCAGATTTTCTGCCAAGCGGAGCAAGAGCCCAAGGAAGCTGCCCAGGAGTTTCCTTAGCCCAGTTGGGGTTCTGAGGAGGAGGAAGGGCATGAGAGCCCTTGTCGCTGGCCACAACCCCGTCCGGCTCCTTCTTCACTACCACCAGCAGCAGCAGCAGGACAGAGAAGCAGAGAAGGGAGGGAGTGCCGGCGACCGCCTAGCCCTGGGGGGGGGAGGAGGGCATGACATAAATTTTAAAAAAACCCTCACAGAATTCACCTTGCCAAAGGAGGAAAGCCCCCATTTGTACCCATGAAATTAAATAGAATGGGGCGGGGGGCCCCCACAGGTGTGCGCGCGCAAACACAAACATGCACACACACACAGAGGTCCGACAACCTCTGAGGGCCCCCTCAAAGAAGGTGCATTCAGCAGCAGATACTCCCACCATGACAGAGGAGCAAACTTTGCAAGGCAAGCCCAGGCAGCCTCCAGACCAAGGCAGCTGAAGCAGGAGGAGGAGGAAGCACCACCAGGTGCTGAGGCAGCCGCTGGCTGGACTGGTGCTGGGAGTGCCGAGAAAGAAAGAGTGCCAGAGTGGCGCTTCCCTGGAAGAGGCTGCGGCAGCTGTTGATGGCTTGGAGGCACTCTTCGAGGACGGGCCGGGAGTGAGTTCCGGTCTCAGGCATTGTGTGGCGATGGCTCGGCGCTCAGGGAAAAGGGTCAGCAGCGCGCCTCACTTGCCAGCTCTCCCCCAAGACAGTGCCTCTTGCACCCTGCATCCAGAACTGCAGCCTGCCAGCCGGCAGACAGGTGGGCTGGCTGCCAGGCTGCAGTTCCGGATGCAGGGTGCAAGAGGCGCTGTCTTGGGAGAGAGCCGCCGAGCGAGGCGAGGCTTTTTTTGACTCTTGACAGCAGAGGATGTGTGGGCGCTTCAGGGGGGGCAGGCAAGGCGGGGGCCACAAACCATCGTCCGGCGGGCCACAAATGGCCCCTGGGCACATGTTTGAGACCCATGGTTTAGGATTTTATCTCCCTTAGTACAAGATCTTGGACTTGCTTCTTAGACTTACTAATTTGTTTTCTGTTGCAGGAAGTTTATATGTGTAAAGCTTCTTTAGCTCCATCCACAATGGAATCAGGAAATAAAAGCTGTAGAGTGTAGAAACTTAAATCTCCATCTGAGTCTGATGATCTGTAATGAGGGCTAAGCATGCTTAGTTGATTGTAAAAAATTAAAAAGAACTAAATTGTACACTGTACATGTGGCATGTAGTTTAGCTCTGAATCATTGCATTAGCTTAGGTGTCTGAGGAACACAATGAATGGAATTAGAAACAAACCATCATAATTTATCAGCATTCACCAGAATTTCACACACTAAAATTTGATTTCAACAAGAAACACAAAAACAAAAACAAGACATGGCACCTTTAAAGACTAAACATGTTTTAATGCAAGGCTTCATGGAACATATCCACTTCATCACAATTAAACTCAGAATACAGAAGCTACATGCTAAACCATTAATGCAGGGCTCTAAAATAAAGGGACATTGGTGTTTGGATAACTTCACATTACAGGATGACTTATGACCCTTATTTGGCATTCATTTCTTTTGAAGCTTTGTTCTGTAAACAGCAGCAATGAGTAAAGGAACAAAATAAGTGAATTATGTGTGTTGGAAATTCTGGTTAATACCAGAGATTATATCATTAAGAGAAAATTAATATAAACATTCTGGCATTTTTAATTGATAAAGAGATAAAAATAATTATTTTAACATAGCAAAACAAAAGAGATTGACCATTACTTGTCATCCACTTTTATTCTCTTATTAATCACCCATTATCAACCAATCACAATCTCTTCATTTTGATGCCATGTTATATCTATCCAAACACATGTTAAAATGTAGCAGTGTTTAAGGTGCCACCCCGTTTTTATCTTTTTTACTTGTTCTTTTTCATTTTGCTTATTTTGTTTTTATCATTATATCAGTTGACTTTCACAAGAAATGGAGCCTACTGTGGGAAAAGAAAAAGAACAATCACAATGTCGTGGGAAAAGACTTCAGGAAATGACACAAGAAGAAATCATAGACTGGAATGAGGAACACAGGAAAAGCAAGGACATGGAATATAAACAGAAGACCTCATAAATGCACACATATGCATGTGTGCATTTACAGTTGACAAAAATAAAAAAAGCCAATAGTGTGAAAATTGCTGCTAAGTTTTTAAAAAGGGGAGAGGTAGTATAACGGTGATGAAAAAATAGAAATATATTAAACCACTGGAACTACATATAAATTAAGGTTTCTTTTATATCCAGTTGCCCATATTTTACCCATATTCTAGGAATGCCACTTGGTAGAACCATCAGCTAGCCTGAATTTCAAGCTTTTGTTTAGTTTTAGTAAGTTATTTTTCTTTAGTTAGCAAATCTCTGATCCCACAGAAGATACAGAGTTAAATGTGCAATCACTACTTGGGCCAATTCTTTTACAGTAAAACAAGTCTTTCAGCTAAAGACTGAAGCCATCAACAGTTTGGGCTCTAGGACTTGTCCTCTTGTAGTTCAAGGGTGAATGTTTTAGAATCATAGAATGATGGAGTTAGAAGGGGCCATCAAGATCAGGGATGTCAAATTCAACCCTCTACTCAGTGCAGGAATCCAAGTTAAATTTTATCTGACAGATATCTGTCTAGTGTTCTCTTGGTTCTCTATCTGTAATTTGAGATAATTGGTCCTATTAGTCTACTGCTCTAACAGAATGTTTTATAGTAGTCTGGACCAAACTGGTTTATACTGGGTAGAGACTACATATGACATTTGATAAATATAGTCAATTACAGCAACACGTCTGCCCCTCCTGTGTGGGTTCCCCATCTGGGATGACTTGGCACTGACACTCCCAATACATAGCTCTCCAATTGACTGGTGATACAACAGCTGCAGGGCATGCTGTGGAGGAAATGGGCATGGTAATGGCAGGGGTGCCACATAAGGAGGGGTCAATAATGGAGGGGGAAGACATATGAGTGGTTGCTATTGATTAGGAGACATGCCAGGTGAAGCAGGTAGTGCCCAGGAAAGCCCCCTTGAAAAAGGGTTGGGAGGTTGTCCAGAAGTGCACCCTGTGGAGTGGGAAATGGGTGGACCTAGTCAGCCCACCAGAGGTTGTCACAGCCCAAGTGTGCTGTGACAATGTGAGGCCTGTCGGGTGGAGAGCCAGCACCAAGCCAGACGTTCCCTGACAGAAGGCAGTTGAGAACTTTCAGAACGGTCAAGACACCAGGCACCAGGAGCAGCATGTTCTGTCACCGTCCCCATCCAACACCCCTGCCTTGTCCACCTGCATGGGGTGTTTGAACCCAGTGAAGGAAAGAGACTTCTTCCCTCCACCACAAGACTGACTCAGAAAACTGGGAAGTCACACAGTAGAACATTTGCATCAGGTTGACACAATATTTGTTCAACAAACCATTTTAGTTTTGACCAACCCCTTGTGCTGTCATGGAGGGGACTGACAACAACAAAACAGAAAATAGACTTCCAGTCAATGGATATATTGAAGACATTTGATAGAGTGTAATGGCTCTATCTATTATGGCAAACTGAAGGCAATGGAGGGAAATTTATCAAATTAATGACCAAACTATATAAGGGTCCCAGGCAATTGTATGAACATTTTTTGTTATTCAACTCCATTCAGCCATTCAACTCCATCCAACAAGTTTGCCCCCATTTCCCATTTTATTTGTAACTGCATTAGAACTCCTGAACTTTAGAATAAGGGAAGAATGAAATCAAAAGAATAAAAATTGAGTGGTGGTGCTTGAATTCATAGAATTAATTTCTACACAGATAATATTTTGTTTTAAATAACACAAGCACAGAATTTGATCAGAAAGTTACAGAAGATTTCTTTGATTTTTTTAATTGAAAGAATTTCAATTTTTTTTCTTAAGTCTAAACTTTTAGGCCTAAACATAGTCTTCACAGAAAAAAATCGTTTCAAGAATTTATCCAGATTGGAAAAGCCTATTCCACATAGGTATTTAAATAACAAAAACAAATATAACTAATACGAAGAACTAACACACCCATTGTCAAATGAATGAAAACAAAACTGAAAAAGTGGTCTGGAATTAAACTTCCCATGCATAGTGACAATTAAGACCTACATTCTGCCTGAGATAAACTTCATATTTCAAACAATTCTGCTTAATCCAATATCCAGGTCTATCAGGATATAAGCTTTGAAACCATTCAGTGGAGGAAAACAATGAAACTCATCACTTCAATTCTAGCTAAGAATGGCAAGAGATACAACTGAGGCCATCCTGTCTTTTTGAAAATATGGAAGGATGGAATCCTACACAAAGTCTACTCTTTTGAAGATGGAAAAATTTGATGATGGCTGGGGGACTTTGGGAAGAAGATGAGAGTGTACAAGGGACAAGCAAGCAAGCAGCTCTGTAAAGATGGGTGGTTCGAAAGAGAAGATACCTTGAAAGAACATATTTTGACTGGAAGAGATTATTGGACATTATTGGATGTCAGAAGAATTTTTTTCTTTCCCCATCCTTCCCCCTTTTTTTCTTTTTTCTTTTTCTCCCCCCCCTTTTCTGTAAGGAGGGTTGATATTTTTTCTCCCTCTTTTTTACTTCCCCTTTTTTATAATATGGGGGTTCCTTTTCTTTCTTTCTTTTTTTTTTAAAAAATTCTTTCCCCCCCTTTTCCCCTTTTTCTTTTTTGGTGGCTTTTTGATGAGAGATTTTGTTTTTGTTGTGTTTTTTTGTTATTGTTTTGGATTATCCCACTGGGTTGGGGTTGTGAAAAGAAGAAAAGATATTAAAAGTTAGGAGGGAAGGCATTTGAATATATATATGGATAAATATATGAGGTGGGGTGAAATAGAGATGAGGGTTCAGCTGGGGTCCAGACTGGTGGGGGTGGTGTCTCCCCCCTCCCAGAGCTCGTGCCAAACATTAGTGAGACGTGGGGAAACGGGGGGGGGGAAGAGTTTATATGTAGGTAAGGATAGGGATAGGAAATTAGAGGTAGGTGAACTTTTTTAAAAAGTTTTTTGTTTTTGTTACGTGGGATGCACAAAGGGACTGAATAAGAGGCAGAGGATGGAACGGATATGGGGAAAAACATAAGGGTAGCGACTTTAAATGTGAAAGGCCTAGGGTCTGTATTGAAGAGAAGAAGGATAGAATTATTATTAAAGAAAAGTAAAGTTGACATTATCTATCTACAAGACACACATCAACCAAAGGATGGAGTCAACGAACTGAAATTGCAAAACATGCATATATATGAAAAAAAAAACATTTGGGACTTCTACATCTAGAGGGGTAGCAATATTACTATCTAAACATTGTGAATTTGTGGTAAAATAAGTAATAAAAGATAGTAATGGTAGATATTTGATAATTCAAGGTCAAATGGGGGGAGAAGATAAATGTGTATGCACCGAATATGATTCAAGGAGAATTCTACAAAACTGTGACTAAAGAAATTGAAAAGGTTAGGAAAGGATATGTGATTATGGCAGGAGATTTCAATATGGTTCTGGATAAGGTGAAAGACAAATCTACATATAAAAAAGATGAGTTGAATAAAAGGGGTACCCTCTTGGGTAAGATAATAAGCACTACAGATTTGAAAGATATATGGAGAGAACTGAAGGGAGATGAAAGAAAGTTTACATATTATTCTGCTGAACATAATAGTTATTCTAGAATAGATTTTATGTTTATATCACAAAACTTAATTTCCAAAGTAGAAGATACAAATATTAATGTAATAAAAATAACAGATCACGCATTAATGGTGATGGAGATGAAAGTTAAGAAAGACTATAGAGAAGCTAGGGGAGAATAGACTCCAATATTTTTCAGCATACAGAGGTTGTAGATACAGTTAAGAAAGAATGGCTGGAAATATGTTCATTTAATGAAGCAGGCGGGAATAAAATAAGTGTGTTATGGTACACTATGAAAGTTGTTATGAGGGAAATTGCTATAAGAGAATCCTGTAGATCAGATTTCCCCAACCTTTAGACTAGTCTGGCCCGGCAGAGTCTCTGACGGAGGTGGGGCGGCCCTTCATGCTTGCCCTCTCCGATGCATGCGCACGGTGGTTGGGGAACGCGCTCACCACTTCGCGCATGCGCAGGAGCACCTGCCCACCCGTGGCGGCGGCGGAAGCCTGGGAGTCTTTTTAATTTTACCCGGCTCTTGCCCACTCCCCCACCCCCATCGCTGCGGCTACTGCAGCGAAAACACCTGGCCCTAGCTCTCCCTCCCGGCAGTTCTCCAGACACGCCCCCACCCCCGTCGCCGCGGCTACTGCCGGGAGGAGAGCAGCGAAAACACCCGGCCCTAGCTCTCCCTCCTGGCAGTTCTCCAGACACCCCCCCACCCCCGTTGCCGCGGCTACTGCCTGGAGAAGAGCCGCAAAAACACCTGGCCCTAGCTCTCCCGGCAGTTCTCTAGACACCCCCCACCCCCATTGCCGTGGCTACTGCTGGGAGGAGAGCAGTGAAAACACCCGGCCCTAGCTCTCCCTCCCGGCAGTTCTCCAGACACCCCCCCACCCCCGTCGCCGCCACTACTGCTGGGAGGAGAGCGCCCGGGCCTTCCTCTCCCTCCCGGCAGTTCTCCACCCCCCACCCCCGTCGCCGCCGCTACTGCCGGGAGGAGAGCGCCCGGGCCTTCCTCTTCCTCCCGGCCTTTCTCCACCCCCCCACCCCCGTCGCCGCCGCTACTGCCAGGAGGAGAGCGCCCGGGCCTTCCTCTCCCTCCCGGCAGTTCTCCACCCCCCCACCCCCGTCGCCGCCGCTACTGCCGGGAGGAGAGAGCCCGGGCCTTCCTCTTCCTCACGGCCTTTCTCCACCCCTCCACCCCCGTCACCGCCGATACTGCCGGGAGGAGAGCACCCGGGCCTTCCTCTCCCTCCCGGCAGTTCTCTACCCCCCACCCCCACCACCGCCGATACTGCCGGGAGGAGAGTGCCCGGGCCTTCCTCTTCCTCCTGGCCTTTCTCCACCCCCCACCCACCCACTGCCGCTGCCGGGAGGAGAGCAGCCGGCTCTTGCCCTGCCTCCCAGCTCTCCCCCAGCCTCGTTGCCGTTGCCGCCGGGCCGCAAAGGCAGACCTCCCACCTCCCCCCCGCACGCACTCCCCTCCCCACAGCTGCCTTGGGTACTCAAGGGCTTGCTTGAAGGGGTGAGGAAGGCTCACGCTGGCACTGACACATGGGCGCGCAAAGCAGCTGAGGGGAGGGGAGTGCGTGGGGGGTGGGAGGTCTGCCTTTGCGGCCCGGTCGGGCTCAAGCCACGGACCCCTGCTGTAGATTTAAAAAAATGAGAGAGGAAAATATAAAAATAACTGAAGAATCATTAAAGGATTTAGAAAGAGATAACAAAAATTACTAGAGATTCAATCTAAAAGAAAGGAATTAGAAGGTTTAGAGTTAGAAAAGGTCTAGAGGGACTTGATATACGCTAGGAGGAATTTTTTTGAATACAGTAATAAAAATTCAAAACTTTTAGCTAGAACCGTTCAAACTAAAAGAGCAAAAAATATAATTGGAGCGATTAAAGATAAAACAGGAAAAACTGTAGTTTAATGAAAGAAAAACTAAAGACAATAAAGGAATTCTATCAAAATTTATATAAAGGTAATAGTGTATTGAAAGGAGATATAGAAACTTATATTAAAGAAAATGTTAAGAGTAAATTATCAGAGAATGATAAAAAGATTTAGATAGATAAAAGAGGAAGAGATTATAGAGATTATTAATAAACTAAAGAATGGTAAAACTCCAGGTTTTGATGGATTAGGATCAGAATAGTATAAAACTTTTAAATCAATATTGATCCCTAAGCTAAAAGTGCTCTATAATGAAATATTGGAAGGAGAGAGAATACCAGATACTTGGAAACATTCATTAATAATGCTTATCCCAAAGCCCGATAAAGATTTAACAGACCCAAGTTCATATAGACCTATTTCACTATTAAATCAAGATGCAAAGATTTTTACTGCAATACTTGCAAATAGAATTAATAAGTTTATTACTAATATATTAAAGAGGATCAGAATGGTTTTTTAAAGGGTAGGCAAATAGAAAACTTAACTAGGAGGGTCTTGAATATTATAAACAGTATAGAAAAAGATAACTGATGGCAGGTATTTTATCATTAGATATATTCAAGGCTTTTGATTGTGTGGAATGGCCAACATTAAAGATTTTGTTAAAGGGCTGGGGTTTTGGAAAGAAATTTAGGGGCATAATAGACCAATTATATTTAGAGAATACCTCTGTAGTAATAGTTAATGATGGGATGACAGAACAAATAGCTCTAGGCCAAGGCACTAGACAAGGTTGCCCTCTTTCTCCAGTTCTTTTTTGCTTGATTATTGAAATGTTGGCAAATGTAATAAGGAATGATGATTTAAATGAAGGTATGGGAAAAAAGAATAAAATAAAGATTAATTTATTTGTTGATGATTTCTTGCTGACAGTGAAAAATCCATTAGAATGTATAGATAAAAATAGAATTCTTTAGGAAAATTTGGAAAAATAACTGGATTATGTATAAATTGGCAAAAATCTGAACTAATGTTGTTTAACCATAGTAGAGTACAACAAGAAAGGTTTGTTGAAAAATATGATCTTAAAATATGTAAATCAACTAAATATTTAGGAATAGATTTAGCAAAAATTATTCAAAAAATAAAGGAATATAACTATAATAAACTAAAGGAAGTGATTAAAAAGAAATTACAGGAATACAGTAATTTTAAGCTTTCCTGGTTTGGAAGGATTGCATTGATGAAAATCTTACCAAAAATCAATTTTTTATTAATACAGTTAACAGAAGATTATTTGAAATTTTGGCAAGGAATAGTTAACAAGTACTGTAATGAAGGGAAGAAATCTAGAATAAATAAAAAATATTGGTATAAAACAATAAAAGAGGTGTTATAGGTTTACCAAATATAAAAAATTGCTATTTGGCTAACCAATTGAGGTTTATCGGTGAAATTATACAGTGGGGTCTTGACTTGAGAACTTAATCCGTATTGGAAGGCGGTTCTCAAGTCAAAAAGTTCTCAAGTCAAATCTGCATTTCCCATAGGAATGCATTGAAAACGATTTGATCCATATCTGCTCTTTTTCATCCATAGAAACTAATGGGAAGCTGCTATTCCGCCTTCGACCACTAGAGGGGAATATTTTGTTTCTTTTTTTCTTAGGTCAAGAAAGGTTCAGGGAAGGCAGGGAAAATACAGTCCAGGCAGTACAGTACCAGGCAGGCCGAAGACTGTCTCCCAATCCACTCTCTAAATGCTGGGAGGAGTGAGGAAGCAGATAGGCACCCTTTTCACTGGCCAACAGTTAACTGAAAGTTCAAATTTTGCACTTTCCCTCCCTCCCACGTGGTTTTTTTTTCAGTTCTTAACTCAAATCTAAGTACTTAAGTCAAGTCAATATTTTCCTATGAGAGCGGTTCTTAAGTCAAAATGTTCTTAAGTCGAGCCGTTCTTAAGTCAAGACCCCACTGTATATAATCCAGAAAGGCTAATTTGGTGGGAAATGGAATCATCAGAATTACAGGGAGATATAGAAAAATATCTAATCGGTATAGTTAAGAAAGACAAAATAAGTGAAATTAATAACCCATTCTTAAAAACATTACTAAACATATAGTGTAAGTGTAAAAAGAATGTATGTTCATTATATTCCCCACTCGGATTAGTGATGGAAATAGAAATTTTTCCTACCAATATGAAAGTGTATACAGATTTATTTAAAGAAAAAAAGATTGAAAGACTGGTTGTATAAAATGAGATCGATAGATCAAAATAAACAAATTTTTCAGAATAGGAGTATTTCATGGTTGAATTATATACAACTAGAAAGATGGACTAAGGTATGGGTAAATAAATATAATAAAGGTAGTGAATATAGAACCCACAACAACAATAGGAACAATTTTTATTGTCATATGAGGACATTCGGATGACTGACTCAGTTAAAGGTACTGTGAGTAAAATTTACTCACTTCTTAATTTAGAGGAAGAAGAAAGTGAGAAAGAAGGATTGAAAATAGTGTGGGAACAAGACATTGGAAAAAGAATAAATGAAGAAGAATGGAGGCAGATATGGAAAATGAGGTTTTTAAGATTTATGTCAGTGAGAATAAGGGAAAAAAATTTAAACTCAATTTAAGATGGTATTTAACACTGTTAAAATTAAATGATTAATGTCAATCCAAATGTCTGTTGGAAATGTGAGAAAGAAATTGGTACGTACTTTCATATGTGGTGGGAATGTGAAAAAGTGCAAAGACTTTGGAAACAAATTTTTAAAGAATTAAGCTATATATGTGGAAAGGATATAGAATTTAATGCCAAGATTGCTTTGTTATCAATATATGAGAAGGTGGAATATGACAAAATGACTAAAGAATTGATAACTAATTTATTAACAACAGCTAGACTGATTATTGCTAGGCAATGGAAATTAAAAGCTGAATTGCAAATTGAAGAATGTTAAAAAGAAATATGGAATATAGCAATAAATGATAAATTAACTTGTAATTTAAAGATTGGACCTCAACAGATGGGAAACTTTGACATCTGAGCGTTCAGCCTGGAGGCAGGCGGTGCTTCATGGTCTCTCGCATTTTGGAGAGACACTTGTCCAGCAGGCTGAAGCAAAGAGGCAGTCCCGAAACCAGCAAAACCAGGGAGTTGGATAGGGAACAGATTGTATTTGTCTTCAATGTGGAAGGGACTGTCACTCTCGAATTGGCCTTCTCAACCACACTAGACGCTGTTCCAAGTCCTTTATTCAGAGCACGTTACCATAGTCTCTCAAGATTGAAGGATGCCTAATCTAAAAACTCTCAATAGCTGTTGATTAAATGCAGATTGATCATGGACGTGGTCAATCTGCAGATTGAACTCGTTACAGTTGAAACAGATTTGGGGACGTTATATGGACCAACATGGTACAGGCTGACATTGCCCAACAGGATGTTTTAAAATGGAGGACATGCTGAGCCTCGTGGTGCAGTGGTTAAACTGCTGTACTGCAACTAAAACTGTGCTCACGACCTAGGGTTCAATCCCAGGTAGCCAGCTCAAGGTTGACTCAGCCTTTTATCCTTCTGAGGTCAGCTCGCTGTGGGGGCAATGTGTAGCCTGCATAATTAACTTGTAAACCACCCAGAGAGTGCTTGAAGCACTATGGGGCGGTATATAAGCAGCACACTTTGCTTTTGCATTTTCTAACAGAATGTCCTTTGTATGAAGATCTGAGGGACCAATATATACATTTCCCTTTATGTACAGTTTTATTTCTACTAGCTGGCACAGACTACTGTATATCCTATAGGACTGCTAAATATGTTAAAGAAGCCACGGAATGACAGAACTCATTGCCTGCTTCACAAGTTCTTCAAGTTGATCTCACAATTTGATACTTTTTGAGAATGCTTATTTTATTGTTTTACTACTACTGTATTATTTTATTTTATGCTTTTTATACCTGTTTATGTACCTACATTACATACAAAACACGATTTTTAAGACTGATTCCTAAATCTTTTTCACTCGTGCTTTCTTGATTTAGTGGCTACTGTCCGTGGCTCCCCAATATGATACTTTGGGTGGGGGGGTGGAAGGAGGGGGAAATTATTAAATTATTTTCAGGAAGGAAAAAATGGAAGTACTGTACTACTCATGTTGGGCTTCCCTGCTCGCTTCTCCCTGCTGCACCCCTAACAAAGCCACAAGGAGAATTGAGAGGGGCCCAGGCTGAAGAAGAGGCCTCTGTCTTGGCCTTCACCGCAGCCTCTGCCTCTGTCAACAGTGCTTCCTCATCTTCATCTCCCTCCACCAGCTCCATCACCAGCCCCAGTCAAATCCCCCACGCCTGGAAGAGTGTGGCCTGCTGGCAGTCGCTACTGCCACCTTCCCCTCAGCTTGACATTTCATAGCTGCCTTTGATGCTTGGGCAGATGGGTGGCTGCTCCACAGTCATGCTGGGGCAGCTCTCCCCCTGCTTGGCCATAGCCATGGAGCCGAGTGGCCACCAGCCCTGCCTGCTCAGATGCTACAGTGGGGGGCAGGCCATGGCAGAGCTATCTGGCAAAGTAGGGAAGGAAGAAGGGAAGGAGGAACGGAAGGGGCAGCCTAGAGACTAGAGCCCCCTCACTTGCCCTTGCATGTACCAGCTTGCCCCACTGCTGTGATGTGCCTAAAGGATTCCATGGTGCTGCGGTGCAATTGGGGGACCACTGGCTGGCTGTAAAGCAATGAGCAATTAGCTGACAGTTGACCTAACTTGCTACAAATAAGTCAAATACATTTAGCAGCACAGACATGGACAAAAGTGAGGGAATGCCACAATCCTTCACAGAATTTGAGGCTATTCAGAGTGTATTCTGAATTCACAGGTAAAAAAAAACAAAGAACAAGAGTCTCAAATATATCTTTGGATAATAGATGTGATGTGCAGAAGATTGCAAACCAGCATAGGAAGCAGATGGTTATTTAATATTGGACAACACCTCCATACAAAATACAGTGGTGCCTCGTATAACGAGTGCCGCGTTTAACGATGAATTCGCATAGCAATGGCATTTTTGCCATCGCTTTTGCGATCGCATACCGATGTTGCCTATGGGGAAAAATTGCTTTGCGATGTTTTCCCCATAGGCACCATTTTCCCCCAGCTGAGCAGTGGGAGCCTCCGAAGGAGCGCTCCCGCAGCTCAGCTGGGGGAAAATGCCTGCGGTGGCCTCGGAAGGACCCATCCGAAGGGTCCTTCTGAGGCCACCGCCGGGATTCCCCTTCCCCGTGGCCGGCTTCCTTGGCCATGGTCGGACTCTCAGGAGTCCGACCATGCCTGGGGTAGCCTGCTGCGGGTTGGATCCAAGCCGCGGGGGGAGGGTGGGGGGATCCGGATGCCTGAAAGGCATCCGGATCCCACCACCCTCCCCCCGCGGCTTGAGGAGGGTGGGAGGCATGGCGGGACTCTTCGGCAGCTGCCGCGGCTCGGATCCGAGCCGTGGCGGCTGCCGAAGAGTTGGCCATGCCTCCCACCCCCCCGCGGCTTGGATCCGAGCCGCGGGGGGAGGGTGGTGGGATCCGGATGCCTTTCAGGCACCCCGGGCTTGGATCCCACCTGCCGGCGGTTACCCAGGCCATGGGTAACCGGCGGTGGGTGGGATCCAAGCCCGGGATGCCTGAAAGGCATCCGGATCCCACCACCCTCCCCCCGCGGCTTGAGGAGGATGGGAGGCATGGCGGGACTCTTCGGCAGCCGCTGCGGCTCGGATCTGAGCCGTGGCGGCTGCCAAAGAGCCGGCCATGCCTCCCACCCACCCCCGCGGCTTGGATCCGAGCCGCGGGGGGAGGGTGGTGGGATCCGGATGCCTTTCAGGCATCCCGGGCTTGGATCCCATCCGCCGGCGGTTACCCAAGCCATGGGTAACTGGCGGCGGGTGGGATCCAAGCCCGGGATGCCTGAAAGGCATCCGGATCACCCCTCCCTCCCAGCCTCCCCTCGCGGCTTGGATCCAACCCGCAGCGGCAACTCCCAGCCATGTCCGATCTCCCCCCCACCATCGGGAGCAGCGGGAGAAGCCGCCCGGTGTGTGTGGGGGAGATTGGATCAGCTTCTGCCTTTCTTCGGAGCAGCCCAGCTGCTCCCAAAGGGCTGCCCCGACTGTGCTTTCAGCAGTGGAGGAGGTGCCCGGTGGAGGAGAAAGGCCAGATCGGCTCCTGCCTTCTCCTCCACCGGGCACCTCCTCCGCTGCTGCAAGCACAGTCGGGGCAGCCCTTTGGGAGAAACCGGGCTGCTCCGAAGAAAGGCAGAAGCTGATCTGATCTCCTCTCCCAACCATCGGGAGCAGCGGGAGAAGCCAACCGGTGTGGAGGGGACTATCGGCGGTGGGGGGGACCTCCAAGATGCCTCCCGTGGTGGTGGAGAAGCCCTGGAAGGCATCTCGGATGTCCCTACCACCGCCGCAATGGGAGGCCTCTTGAAGGTCCCCCCTGCTGCCGATAGTGCCACGGAAAGTCTGGTAGACTGGGCCTCTCAGGGGAGGGCTTCCCCCGAGAGGCCTGGTCTACTGCCTGGGAAAGCTGAGGCCCAGTCTACCAAGCTTTCCTGGGCAGTAGACCAGGCCTCCTGGGGGAAGCGCTCCCCCGGGCCACATGCCATCACCACATCCTGTGGCAAGGAATTCCACATACTGGGTAAAACATTTTCTGTTTCTCTTGAAAAGATAATGCAATATATTAAAAAAAGCAAATCTCCCTAAAGTACCAGAAAACATTAAAAATCTCCTAAATGAGAAAATAACAATGATGGAAGTAACGGAAGCAATTAAAAACAAAAAAATGATAAGACTCCAGGACCAGACGGATTAGCAGCGGAATTTTATAAATCCTTCCAAGATATAATAAGCTTACCAATAAAAGAGGTCTGCAATGAAGTCCTACTAGAAGCTAAAATACCCAAGACATGGCTAGAGGCATATATCACGTTAATACCAAAAGAAGATACGGACTCCACACATATAAAAAATTTTAGACCAATATCACTGTTGAATGTGGACTATAAAATCTTTGCAGTAATTATAGCGGAAAGATTGAAAAAGTTTTTAATGGAGTTCATCCACTCAGACCAAAACGGATTTTTGCCAAAAAGACAACTAAGGTATAACCTAAGGATAATTTTGGACATATTAGAATATTATGAGGTACATTCAGAGAAGCAAATGGCATTAATCTTCTTGGATGCCCCAAAAGCCTTTGATAATGTGAACTGGCAATTTGTGATACAGCAAATAAAAGCTATGGATTTTGGCAAAAACTTTATAAATGTAATTAAGACAATCTACAATGAACAAATAGCTAAAGTAATTGTAAATGGTGAACTGACGGATAATATTAATATAAAAAAGGCACAAGACAAGGATGTCCGCTCTCTCCATTGCTATTTATATTAACTCTGGAGGTATTAAATAGGAATGTGAGGAACGACCCAGACATTAAAGGTACCAAAATAAAGGATGAGAGCTACAAATTACAAGCATTTGCAGATGACTTGGTGTTTATATTGGAAGACCCGTTGGAAACAACATTGAAACTATTGGACAAAATCGATGAATTTGGGAAAGTAGCAGGATTGAAGATAAATAAAGAAAAAACTAAAGTTATAGTGAAAAACTTAACAGCCAAGCAAAAAAATCAACTCTCAAAGATGTCAGATTTACAAATAGTTAAAAAAGTACCTAGGAATATATTTAACTGCTAGATGTGTAACTATAAAAGAAGATAATTATATGAAACTATTTAACCAAATAAAAATAGATCTAGAAAAATGGAAAAACTTACAACTATCACTATTAGGAAGAATTGCAACAATCAAAATGAACATTTTGCCAAAGCTACTTTTCTTGTTCCAAACAGTGCCAGTGAAAATAGAGAAGAAATATTTTGACGATCTAAACAAAGTGATACTACAATATATTTGGCAAGGGAAGAAAGCCAGAATCAAACTAAAAATGCTCCAAGAATCCAAGGAAAACGGAGGATTTGGTTTACCGGACTGGACCTTATATTACCAATCATCTGCTCTAACTTGGCTGAAAGAATGGATTAGCCTGAAAAACAAGAGACTTCTGTATTTAGAAGGACATGATCTACAGCTGGGTTGGCATGCCTTTTTATGGTATCAGAAAGCCAAATCTCATAGGTATTTTCAAAACCATTATATTAGAAACTCCTTGTATATAATATGGGAAAAAATAAAAATGAAAACGTACACGAAAATACCAGGATGGGTTTCACCCATTGAAGCATTTGTTCATCCCAACCTTTTGAATGTTAGAAAAATTTTGACTTATACAGATATTTTAGACAAAGATAGGCGATTAAAGCCAAAACAAGACCTTATAGACCAGGGGTTAGATGCATCGTGGTGGTCTATAATGCAAATACAATCAAGATATGAACGGGACCTAAAAATGTACGATCTTTATAAAGAACAAACAACTTTTGACCAAATAATGTTAACATCAGATGACAACTTAATTAGGAAAGTATATAAATACCTTCTAAATTGGAAAATGGAGGATGAACAGGTCAAAGAAACGATGGTTCAATGGGCAAAAAATTTTGGGTACAATATTGACTTAGAAAAATGGCAATGGCTGTGGTCTAGAAACTATAAGATGACAATGGCAACATCTTATAAAGAGAATCTATATAAAATGTTTTATAGATGGCATTTACCTTCTGATAGATTAGCTAAGATGTACTCTAACAGGTCAAGTAAATGTTGGAAATGTCATAAAAAAACTGGAACCTATTATCACCTCTGGTGGACTTGTGATAAAGCAAAAAATTTTTGGTACAAAATACATACATGGCTTGTTAAAATAATCAAAAAACATGTAGATTTTAGGCCAGAGCTCTTTCTGTTAGGTATAATACCAGAAAGTGTTGATAGACAAAATGTATATTTAATACTGCATATTCTAACAGCGGCGAGGATTATTTATGCACAGTACTGGAAAAATGAAGGAACACCTACGGATCAAGAAATAACTAAAAAGATATTAGACTGCGCCGAAATGGACAGACTAACACTGAAAATCAAAGGAAAAGAAGATACAAAATACAGTGGTGCCGCAGCGTTTTCGCGACCTCAGTAAGCAAGGGGAGGGCGCGAAAACACTGACAGGGGGCCATTTCAGGTCATCCGGTGGCCATTTTGGAGCCGCCGAACAGCTGATCGGCGACTCCAAAATGGCCGCCGGACCGCGAAAACATCGCTGGAGGGGGAAGTTTTGGCGCCTATTGGAACGCATTAAACTAAGTTTAATGCATTCCAATAGGCTTTTCCTGCCCCGTACAGCGATGTTTTCGCATAGCGAATGTTAATCCAGAACGGATTAACCTCGCTATGCGGGGCACCACTGTATTATCAAACATGGGACTTATTCTATCAATGGTTAGAAGGATGTTGTATAGATTAGGAGTGTAATGTGTGTAGTAGTTCTTTTACAAATGATTATAAGCTGTACCCTGGTGACACGATTTTAAACCGATATGGATGGATTTATATAATAAAAAAAAGTTAAAAAAAAGAATTCAGGCCAATAGAACACTATAAGAAATTCTAGCAGACGTTTGACACTTAAGCCTCTCTTTAAGATAATAGATGCAATGGATGTTGGTAAAAGGACTAAATGTGATAAAGCAGAAGACAACAAAGAAAAAAAATGGCTGAAGAGATTTTAGAATAGAAGGAAAAGCTACATAGTAAAAGTTTAAGGAGGAAAGTAGTAAATGAATTATCATGGGTGACAGATATTGCAGAGGGAACAGATTTTGGAGAGCAGTATTTACGTACGTATGTCAGAACAAGGGTCATGTTCATCATTACATGCTATGAAGCCTGAAATGCCTACTCCTAGTTTGAAGAGAGCTAATATTGGAATTGAGGTTATCCAATTCCAGGCTTGATCTGAGATAGAAAAACAACATTT
This sequence comes from Pogona vitticeps, assembly GCF_051106095.1. Classification (NCBI taxonomy): domain Eukaryota; kingdom Metazoa; phylum Chordata; class Lepidosauria; order Squamata; family Agamidae; genus Pogona; species Pogona vitticeps. The sequence continues at coordinate 56,140,744 of NC_135788.1, read as the reverse complement.
AGACTGAGAAGTAGGAAGAACAGAATGTATAAAAGTGTGGCTGAATGTATTACAGTGGGGTGTTGACTTACGAATGGTTCTACTTACGAACTTTTCGACTTACAGACTTCTCCGGCCGCAAAATTCCACTTTGACTTGCGGCCGGAGAATCGACCTACAGACCAGAAGAGGGAGGAGGGAAAAGCGCCCAATTCAAATTTGAATTGGGCTCTTTCTCTGCCTCTCCCTTCCAGTCCATAGGCTGTAAGTTGTGCCTCCGGATGCCTTCCAGAGTCCAAGCATGGCTTGGGTTGCGCGGTGCGGCTCAGTTCCCTGCAGCGGCAGCGGGGACCTCCAAGATGCCTTCCAGGGCTTCTCCGCCGTCATGGGAGGCATTTCGGAGGTCCCCCCCACCGCCAATAATGGCTCCGAAGCAATTTCGGCGGTGGGGGGGACCTCCAAGATGCCTCCCATGGCAGGGGAAAAGCCCTGGAAGGCATCTCGGATGTCCCTGCCACCGCCGCTGTCACCGCTGGGGACGTCCGGAGGCCTTCACCGCCGCAATCGGAGGCCTCTTGGAGGTCCCCCCCCGTCCGCCGATAGTAACCCGGAAAGTCTGGTAGACTGGGCCTTTCAGGGGAGGGCTTCCCCCAGGAGGCTTGGTCTACTGCCCGGGAAAGCTGAGGCCCAGTCTACCAAGCTTTCCTGGTCAGTAGACCAGGCCTCTTGGGGGAAGCGCTCCATTGGGCCACATGCCATCACCACATCCTGTGGCAAGGAATTCCACAGACTAACAACATACTGGGTAAAACATTTTCTGTTTCTGTTCTCACTCTCCCAACACTCAATTTGAGTGGAAATAACAGCCAGATGGAGGACATGGAGGAACAGACAATAAAAAAACACAGTAAAAAGAACATTGCAGATAGTGCTGATAGTAAATTTAATGCATGCACAAAAGGAGCAGTGAAGTAAGCCTCTTTTTTTTTGGCAGCATAGGACCCTTTTGTTTGTTTTGTTGTGAATCTACACAAGAATTCAGGCCAATAGAACTCTATAAGAAATTCTGGCAGACGTTTGACTCTTAAGCCTCTCTTTAAGATGATAGATGCAATGGATGTTGGTAAAAGGACTAAATGTGATAAAGCCGAAGACAACAAAGAAAAAAACATGGCTGAAGAGATTTTAGAATCATGAGTGACAGACATTGCGGAGGGAGCAGATTTTGGTGAGCAGTATTCACGTACGTATGTCAGAACAAGGGTCATGTTCATCATTACATGCTATGAAGCCTGAAATGCCTACTCCTAGTTTGAAGATAGCTAATATTGGAATTGAGGTTATCCAATTCCAGGCTTGATCTGAGATAGAAAAACAACATTTAGACTGAGAAGTAGGAAGAACAGAATGTATAAAAGTCTGGCTGAATGTATTACAGTGGGGTCTCGACTTACGAAAGATTCTACTTACCAACTTTTCGATTTACAGACTTCTCCGGCCACAAAATTCCACTTCGACTTGCGGCCAGAGAATCGACCTACAGACCAGAAGAGGGAGGCGGGAAAAGTGCCCAATACAAATTTGAATTGGGCGCTTTCTCTGCGTCTCCTTTCCAGTCCATAGGCTGTAAGTTGTGCCTCTGGATGCCTTCCAGAGTCCAAGCATAGCTTGGGGTGCCCGGTGCGGCTCAGTTCCCTGCAGCGGCAGCGGGGACCTCCAAGATGCCTTCCAGGGCTTCTCCACCGCCATGGGAGGCATTTCGGAGGTCCCCCCACCGCCAATAATGGCTCCGAAGCACTATCGGTGGTGGTGGGGACCTCCAAGATGCCTCCCATGGCGGCGGAGAAGCCCTGGAAGGCATCTCAGATGTCCCTGCCACCGCCGATGCCACCGCTGTGGACGTCCGGAGGTCTTTCCCGCCGCCATGGGAGGACTTTTGGAGGTCGCCCCCTGCCGCCGATAGTGCCCGGGAAAGTCTTATAGACTGGCCTCTCAGAGGAGGGCGTCCCCCAGGAGGCTTGGTCTACTGCCTGGGAAAGCTGAGGCCCAGTCTACCAAGCTTTCCTGGTCAGTAGACCAGGCCTCCTGGGGAAGCGATCCTCTGGGCCACATGCCATCACCACATCCTGTGGCAAGGAGTTCCACAGACTAACAACATGCTGGGTAAAACATTTTCTGTTTCTGTTCTCACTCCCCCAACACTCAATTTGAGTGGAAATAACAGCCTGAAGGAGGACATGGAGGAACAGACAATAAAAAAACACAGTAAAAAGAACATTGCAGATAGTGCTGATAGTAAACTTAATGCATGCCCAAAAGGAGCAGTGAAGTAAGCCTCTTTTTTTGGCAGCATAGGACCCTTTTGTTTGTTTTGTTGTGAATCTACACAAGAATTCAGGCCAATAGAACTCTATAAGAAATTCTGGCAGACGTTTGACTCTTAAGCCTCTCTTTAAGATGATAGATGCAATGGATGTTGGTAAAAGGACTAAATGTGATAAAGCAGAAGACAACAAAGAAAAAAAATGGCTGAAGAGATTTTAGAATCATGAGTGACAGACATTGCGGAGGGAGCAGATTTTGGTGAGCAGTATTCACGTACGTATGTCAGAACAAGGGTCATGTTCATCATTACATGCTATGAAGCCTGAAATGCCTACTCCTAGTTTGAAGATAGCTAATATTGGTGTGACAAACCCAGACCTACTGGGATATGCCACAGTTTCACTAAGCTGCCACCAACCATTCCCTATAAGAAGTCACACAGACCAGGGATGGATTTTTAAACAAATAAAACAACAAGGTTTATTTACATAACACACAGGGAAAATAAAATGATTAAGTGAATAAGATACAGTAACGTGGCTTAGTCTCAATCATACATACACACAGTTTGGTTCACACAGAACACTTAACTTGAAGCACAGACCCTGAACCTATCAGTTCTGGCTAACCATACAGACACCTGAACCTATCAGGTTGGTACTGACTGACACACAGTAGTACCCTGTCTGACACACAGACTCCCACTCAAGCTTCTTCTCTCAGCTCTTCCCCAGCTTCTCCCAGCTTCACCACACAGGCTTCACATATATATATAGTACAGCCCCTCCTCCTGATGTCCCGCCTTCCACTCCCCATAGGATGGAACTTTCCCTCCAAACCCATGACAGACAGGTAACATCAGTGCTGTATGTAACAATTGGAATTGAGGTTATCCAATTCCAGGCTTGATCTGAGATAGAAAAACAACATTTAGACTGAGAAGTAGGAAGAACAGAATGTATGTGTGGCTGAATGTATTACAGTGGGGTGTTGACTTACGAATGGTTCTACTTACGAACTTTTCGACTTACAGACTTCTCCGGCCGCAAAATTCCACTTTGACTTGCGGCCGGAGAATCGACCTGCAGACCAGAAGAGGGAGGCAGGAAAAGCACCCAATTCAAATTTGAATTGGGCGCTTCCTCTGCCTCTCTTTTCCAGTCCATAGGCTGTAAGTTGTGCCTCCGGATGCCTTCCAGAGTCCAAGCATGGCTTGGGTTGCCCAGTGCGGCTCAGTTCCCTGCAGCGGCAGCAGGGACCTCCAAGATGCCTTCCAGGGCTTCTCCGCCGCCATGGGAGGCATTTCGGAGGTCCCCCCACCGCCAATAATGGCTCCAAAGCACTATCGGCGGTGGGGGGGACCTCCAAGATGCCTCCCATGGTGGCGGAGAAGCCCTGGAAGGCATCTCGGATGTTCCTGCCACCGCCGCTGCCACCGCTGGGGACGTCTAGAGGCCTTCCTCACCGCCATGGGAGGCCTCGTGCAGGTCCCCCCCCGCCGCCAATAGTGCCCGGGAAAGTCTGGTAGACTGGGCCTCTCAGGGGATGGCTTCGCCCAGGAGGCCTGGTCTACTGCCTGGGAAAGCTGAGGCCCAGTCTACCAAGCTTTACTGGGCAGTAGACCAGGCCTCCTGGGGAAGCGCTCCCCTGGACCACATGCCATCACCACATCCTGTGGCAAGGAGTTCCACAGACTAAGAACATACTGGGTAAAACATTTTCTGTTTCTGTTCTCACTCCCCCAACACTCAATTTGAGTGGAAATAACAGCCTGATGGAGGACATGGAGGAACAGACAATAAAAAAACACAGTAAAAAGAACATTGCAGATAGTGCTGATAGAAAACTTAATGCATGCCCAAAAGGAGCAGTGAAGTAAGCCTCTTTTTTTTGGCAGCATAGGACCCTTTTGTTTGTTTTGTTGTGAATCTACACAAGAATTCAGGCCAATAGAACACTATAAGAAATTCTGGAAGACGTTTGACTCTTAAGCCTCTCTTTAAGATGATAGCTGCAATGGATGTTGGTAAAAGGACTAAATGTGATAAAGCAGAATACAACAAAGAAAAAAATGGCTGAAGAGATTTTAGAATAGAAGGAAAAGCTACATAGTAAAAGTTTAAGGAGGAAAGTTGTAAATGAATTATCATGGGTGACAGACATTGCGGAGGGAGCAGATTTTGGTGAGCAGTATTTACGTACGTATGTCGGAACAAGGGTCATGTTCATCATTACATGCTATTAAGCCTGAAATGCCTACTCCTAGTTTGAAGATAGCTAATATTGGAATTGAGGTTATCCAATTCCAAGCTTGATCTGAGATAGAAAAACAACATTTAGACTGAGAAGTAGGAAGAACAGAATGTATAAAAGTGTGGCTGAATGTATTACAGTGGGGTCTCGACTTATGAAAGGTTCTACTTACAAATTTTTCGACTTACAGACTTCTCCGGCCGCAAAATTCCACTTTGACTTGCGGCCGGAGAATCGACCTACAGACCAGAAGAGGGAGGCGGGAAAAGCGCCCAATTCAAATTTGAATTGGGCTCTTTCTCTGCCTCTCCCTTCCGGTCCATAGGCTGTAAGTTGTGCCTCTGGATGCCTTCCAGAGTCCAAGCATGGCTTGGGTTGCCCGGTGCGGCTCAGTTCCCTGCAGCGGCAGCGGGGACCTCCAAGATGCCTTCCAGGGCTTCTCCGCCTCCATGGGAGGCATTTCGGAGGTCCCCCCCACCGCCAATAATGGCTCCGAAGCACTATCGGCGGTGGGGGGACCTCCAAGATGCCTCCCATGGCAGGGGAAAAGCCCTGGAAGGCATCTCGGATGTTCCTGCCACCTCCGCTGCCACCGCTGGGGACGTCCGGAGGCCTTCCTCGCCGGAATGGGAGGCCTCTTGGAGGTCCCCCCCATCCGCCGATAGTACCCCAGAAAATCTGGTATACTGGACCTTTCAGGTGAGGGGTTCCCCCGGGAGGCTTGGTCTACTGCTTGGGAAAGCTGAGGCCCAGTCTACCAAGCTTTCCTGGTCAGTAGACCGGGCCTCTTGGGGGAGGCGCTCCACTGGGCCACATGCCATCACCACATCCTGTGGCAAGGAATTCCACAGACTAACAACATACTGGGTAAAACATTTTCTGTTGCTGTTCTCACTCTCCCAACACTCAATTTGAGTGGAAATAACAGCCTGATGGAGGACATGGAGGAACAGACAATAAAAAAACACAGTAAAAAGAACATTGCAGATAGTGCTGATAGAAAACTTAATGCATGCCCAAAAGGAGCAGTGAAGTAAGCCTCTTTTTTTTGGCAGCATAGGACCCTTTTGTTTGTTTTGTTGTGAATCTACACAAGAATTCAGGCCAATAGAACACTATAAGAAATTCTGGAAGACGTTTGACTCTTAAGCCTCTCTTTAAGATGATAGCTGCAATGGATGTTGGTAAAAGGAGTAAATGTGATAAAGCAGAATACAACAAAGAAAAAAATGGCTGAAGAGATTTTAGAATAGAAGGAAAAGCTACATAGTAAAAGTTTAAGGAGGAAAGTTGTAAATGAATTATCATGGGTGACAGACATTGCGGAGGGAGCAGATTTTGGTGAGCAGTATTTACGTACGTATGTCGGAACAAGGGTCATGTTCATCATTACATGCTATTAAGCCTGAAATGCCTACTCCTAGTTTGAAGATAGCTAATACAGTGGTGCCTCGCATAACGATGTTAATTGGTTCCAGAAAAAAAAACCTGATGTGAAAACATCGTTATGGGAAGCACCATTTCCCATAGAAATGCATTGAAAACCGGTTAATCCGTCCCAACTGGAACGGATTATCCGGTTTTTTCCCTCCCCCCCGCGGCTTGGATCTGACCCATGGCGGCTACCTCAGCCATGGCTGGACTCCCTAGAGTCCGGCCATGGCTGGGGTAGCCGCTGCGGTTACCCTTTAAGCGGCGGAGACAGGCTGGGGGGTGGATCGGGGAGCTTGAAGCCTCTCCGCGCCGCCTACCCAGGTCGTTCCCGGACTTCTGGAAGTCCGGGAACGACCTGGGTAAGCAGCGCTGGGAGACTTCAAGCTTCCCGATCCACCCCCCAGCCTGTCCCCGCCGCTTAAAGCCTCCTTGCGCCGCCTACCCAGCCCGTTCTCGGACACCTAGGTGTCCGGGAACGGGCTGGGTAGGCGGCGGGGGAGGCTACCGGCATCGGGGACAGGCTGGGGGGTGGACCGGGGAGCTTGAAGACTCTCCGCGCCGCCTACCCAGGTCGTTCCCGGACTTCTGGAAGTCCGGGAACGACCTGGGTAGGCGGCGCGGAGAGGCTTCAAGCTTCCCGATCCACCCCCCAGCCTGTCCCCGCCGCTTAAAGCCTCCTTGCGCCGCCTACCCAGCCCTTTCTCGGACACCTAGGTCTCCGAGAACAGGCTGGGTAGGCGGCGGGGGAGACTACCGGCATCGGAGAACAGGCTGGGGGGTGGACCGGGGAGCTTGAAGACTCTCCGCGCCGCCTACCCAGGTCGTTCCCGGACTTCTGGAAGTCCGGGAACGACCTGGGTAAGCGGCGCTGGGAGGCTTCAAGCTTCCCGATCCACCCCCCAGCCTGTCCCCGCCGCTGAAAGCCTCCTTGCGCCGCCTACCCAGCCCTTTCTCGGACACCTAGGTCTCCGAGAACGGGCTGGGTAGGCGGCGGGGGAGGCTACCGGCATCGGAGAACAGGCTGGGGGGTGGACCGGGGAGCTTGAAGACTCTCCGCGCCGCCTACCCAGGTCGTTCCCGGACTTCTGGAAGTCCGGGAACGACCTGGGTAAGCGGCGCTGGGAGGCTTCAAGCTTCCCGATCCACCCCCCAGCCTGTCCCCGCCGCTTAAAGCCTCCTTGCGCCGCCTACCCAGCCCGTTCTCGGACACCTAGGTGTCCGAGAACGGGCTGGGTAGGCGGCGGGGGAGGCTACCGGCATCGGAGAACAGGCTGGGGGGTGGACTGGGGAGCTTGAAGCCTCTCCGCGCCGCCTACCCAGGTCGTTCCCGGACTTCCAGAAGTCCGGGAACGGCCGGGGTAGGCGGCGCGGAGAGGCTTCAAGCTTCCCGGTCCACCCCCCAGCCTGTCCCCGGAGCTCGGAAGGGAATTGTCGGCAGGGGATGGTGACTTCGGGGTCCTTCCGAGGCCGCAGCCCACTGCCGACATTTTCCCCCAGCTGAGCAGCGGGGCTTCAAAGCGATTTTTCCCCATAGGCAAGATCGTTGTGCGATCCCAAAAGCGATGGCAAGGAAGCCATCGTTATGCAATTTTTTCGTTAAACGGGGCTCTCGTTAAGCGAGGCACCACTGTATTGGAATTGAGGTTATCCAATTCCAAGCTTGATCTGAGATAGGAAAACAACATTTAGACTGAGAAGTAGGAAGAACAGAATGTATAAAAGTGTGGCTGAATGTATTACAGTGGGGTCTCGACTTACGAAAGGTTCTACTTACAAATTTTTCGACTTACACACTTCTCCGGCCACAAAATTCCACTTCGACTTGCGGCCGGAGAATCGACCTACAGACCAGAAGAGGGAGGCGGGAAAAGCACCCAATTCAAATTTGAATTGGGCGCTTTCTCTGCCTCTCCTTTCCAGTCCATAGGCTGTAAGTTGTGCCTCCGGATGCCTTCCAGAGTCCAAGCATGGCTTGGGTTGCCCGGTGTGGCTCAGTTCCCTGCAGCGGCAGCGGGTGTGATGAGATGTGTTTTTATGGGTAAGCCTGTCTCAATAGAATCCATTTTAAATTAGGATTTCTGTGTAGTTTCTGAGATGAGCCACCGTGGCTATCTCTTATCTAGTTACTAAGGAGAAACATTCCTGGTAGCCAAAGCATTTCTGTAGCTCTCGTGGGAATAGGGGGCGTGACCTGTCCAGAAGTTTCTTGCCTTTGGGAACTCTGGGAAGAAGAAGCGATGGAGGAGAGAAAGTAGTGTGTGTTCCATCATGGATTACAAGCAGTTTCCTCTGCCATGGACTGAGGGGAAACACCTGGATTGCATCTACAACAGCTTGTGAACCCAGGACACGTGAGATGGACTATGTTACCCTTTATATTAGTTAGCATAGTTTCATTTCTTTATTTTTCTAGCTGGAGTGGGGGAGGAATTATCTGTGCCTTGTATTGAAAATGTACCCACTAAACATTTGATTTCTTTACTTTAACAACTTTTATTAATAAAACAGTAATGATTGATTTCTATCTAGAAGCATTGTTTCTTGTTCAGACTAGCTGAGGAATATTAATTGGCCTTATATGTTTGCTACCAAAGATTTCTAGAGCCCAGATTAATCTGAGTATATCTCATGGTTATGTCTGTGTTGGCTATTTGGCTTATTAAAGGAGTGTGGCTTTTGGAGAAGAAGGTTTAGACAAGACCCGGCTGAGATCCCCTGGGCTCTACTCAGCAGTATTGTGGTTTGTCTGTCTTTCAGATCCATCCCATTCTCCGGAACCCCGCGAACGTCTCCTTGGAGATATGGGCGGTGTTTTCGCATGGAGGCAGCGTGGGACGGAACGCGTGCTTTAGTGTGATTTATGGATTTATGGTGCTTGCTTTGTAAGTGAAGCTGCAGGCATTCTTCCGGAAGCTTTGGCTGAGGGAGTGCGTGCATGCTGACAGGCTGTAAATTAGCCAAATTGCTTTTCTCTTTCCAGCTAAGGATCTTACGGAAAGACTTAGCTGCAGTGAGGTCTGATAAGAAAGAACGCTTAGGTTTTAACAGACATTAAACTCTGTTTAATTTGGCTATGAGTGGGCATTTTCAGGCAAGGTAGCGATTGCCTCTTTTGAAGCTCCAGGTAGGGATGTTTTATGGCTTGCCCTTACCCTACAGTTTAGGCTGCAGGAGTGGGGAGAGGATTTTTCCGTTTGGAATTGATTGGCGTCGGCGTTGAATGAGGCTTGTATGGAAGGAGACGACTTTTTGCAGTTGCCTAGTCAGCGGTTTGTGACTCAGAGAACAGTTAAGATTGGAGGGACATCTGCTGGTCAGCCTGGCATTACAGTGAAGAAGGCTTTAAACCAGGAAATTTTGGAGGCAGTTGAGCACAGTGTTTTGACTCGGAGCAGACCTAAGCAAAGGGTCAGTTACAGTTCTCCACATCTACGAAGGGAATTGCAAAAGGGCAATTTGATGGCTGAGTTACCACCTGAGGGAGAGGAGCTTGCCTCTGATTCAGATCAGGCTGAGGACATGGAGGATACCAGCACAGGAGAAGTGGCAGACAGGGGAAGGCCTGATGAAACAGCAGGAGCAGCAGCAGCAGGTGCTGCAGGGCAAGACCCCAATCAGAGTTTGTCAGCAGTGGACAAGTTAACCCTGATGTTTACTGATTTTGTTGCATGTCACTCTCAATCTATTCGTAATCAGGACCTGTCTGAGAGATTACTAAAGGAGTACAGACAGATGAAGATTGCAAATTTAGAGGCTGAAAGGAAGGAAAAGGAAGCTTTTAAAAAATCCATAGCTAGTGTTGACAGAAGTAACCTGCCTTATTACCACGATGGCCAAGATGTCTTAGCATTTTTGGAGCTATTCGAAAGATCGTGCAGAGACCTTAATATTCCTGAGGACTGGTATGTAAAATTAATATCTACCCAGTGCAGTGGTCAGCTTGCCAACATCGTAGCTAAATTACCTGATGAAAGAGTGGAGTGGCGTGTTTTTAAAGAGGCAGTGAAGAAAAAATATGGTTTTACTCCTGAGATACTTTGTCAGAACTTTAGAAAATTAAAAAAACAACCTAATGAGTGTTATTCTGCATTGGCTGATCGGTTAGAGCAACTAGGAGATCAATGGTTGGACTCATTAGGCGTGAGAACCTTCAAAGATTTGAGAACAGTGATGTACATGGAGCATTTTCTTAGTTTGGTACCTACAGAGATAAGGAGTACTTTGTTGGAGAAAGACTTCAAAGACCTGCAGGCCCTGGCCTTAAGAACTGACGAGATTCTTTCCTTTAGGAAGCCTGAACCAGCTGTTAGAGCAAAGACTGCTCCAGTGGTCCCTAAGAGACAAAGTCAGCCTGAAGTTAGAAAGTCTTTTTCCCAAGACCCCAGACAAAGCTCATTTGAACCACGAAGGAGCCTAGCTCCTAGCCAGAGTAAAACACCTCTTAAATGCTATGAGTGTGGTGGCTCACATCTGCGACGTGATTGCCCAAGGTTGAATGTGTCAGCTAACCAAGATAAGGAGCCAGTTAGAAAAACTCCTGTCCCAACTCCACGCAGAAATAAAACAAGTACTCCCAAGATGGCGTATGTTAGTTCGGAGCCAGTGGGAACTATACAGGCGCCAGCCACCAGTACTGCAACTTCTGTGCCTAACCAGTCAAGCATTAGGCCTCCACAGAATCCAGAGGGAGTTAGCACATCTGTAACCCCTTCTCAAGCCAGTGGAACACAGGCCAAAGTAAACCACTATGTGCCTAGAATTTTGGACTTACAAATTGCTTCAATTTCCTCGGACATTGTAAAAGAGACTGCATCAGGAGAGAGGTTTTCTGTTATGGACCCTGAATGCATAGTGCCAGATGCGCAGAGGGACTGGGCGACCCGCTCGTTCACTGAGGTAGTCTTCCTGCACACACCAACAGGCGATATGGCTTTGAGCGCTTTTCGCGACTCGGGTGCCGACATTTCTTCGATAAGTCGACAGTTTCTAGACCCCACCTTGATTCTGAACAATCTGAGGTGTCCAATAAAAACTTATGGGTCTATAGAGACTGAGCAGAAGTATGTTCCTTTGACATATGTAAAAATTACCTACAAGTCCTGGTCAGGTGCAAAACATATCCTAACCCATGAGGGAAAACCTGATTTTCTGCTTGGAAATGATCTTGCCTTTTTGGATCACATGCAAAGTCAAAATGCGGCTTCGATGCAGGTAGTCACACGTTCTCAAAGTAGGGAGATGCATGATCCTGAACCGGAGCAGGAATCCACTGAGGATAGCTCAGATGGAGACCTTACCCAACAGCAGCCTCTTGTGACCGAACCTGATAATGCAGCTACAACTGAAACTAAAATAGAGGAGGTGATACCTAAGGGATCAGAGGACTTTAGACTGAAGCAACTTAATGATCCCTCTCTAGCTTCTTTGAGGTCGCAAGCAGACAACTATGCTGAACGTCCTGCACAGCAGCAAGTTAGCTTTTTATGGGGTGAAAATGGACTGTTGTATCGAGAGTACTACCCCAAGTCCAATATGGATGCCCAAGCTATTCAACAGTTAGTGGTGCCTTCTGAGTATAGACTAAGAATTCTAGAAATGGCTCATGACCATCCTTCCAGTGGGCACCAAGGAATACAAAAAAACCCTCAAGAGAATTTCTCAACATTTTTACTGGCCTGGTGTTTCTAAAACTGTAAAGGACTATGTCAGTTCCTGTGACTTTTGCCAACGAACAGGCCATCAAACCGACCAGGTGAAAGCCGAGATGCAAGTTATGGAAGTTCCTGACCAAGTGTTCAAATATTTGCAAATGGATGTGCTAGGACCATTCGTTCCTACTAAAACCAAGAAGAAGTACATCATTACTTTCATCTGCTCCGCTAGCAGATGGATAGAAGCTTATGCTATTAGCAACCTTACAGCTACCACCATAGCTAGAATCATCGTTGACTTGTGTTCACGTATTGGTGTACCATCCAAAATCACTTGTGACCAAGCAGGAGCTTTCACAAGTGAACTCATGCGTAAGATCTGCGAGATAAGTGGAATAACCCAGTTTCAGCACGTCCCATCATCCTCAATCTCATGGTATGGTGGAGAGAGGTCAACAAACTTTGCTTCGGATGATTAAAACGTTGACCCAAGTCTATGGAAACATCTGGGATGAACTCTTGCCTTTTGCTTTGTTTGCCTACCGTAGTTCAGCACATTCTTCACTAGGTGGTTTTTCCCCAAGTGAGGTGGTCTTCGGAAGAAATCTACAAGGACCATTGGACCTCCTAAAATCTGAATGGGAGGGCGTGGTTAAAAGTAGTACTGCCCCAGTTGCTGATTTCGTCAGAAATCTTCAAGAGAAACTCTTGGCTGTCCAGGAGTTGGCCAGAGACAACTTGATGGACGCCCAAGCCAGCCAGAAGTTCTACCACGACAAGAGATCCAGACACAGGGAATCTTCTGTGGGTGATTTGGTACTGGTTCTGAACCCACTCAAACCTTCTAAGTTAGAAGTTGTCTGGGAAGGTCCAGGAGAAATTGTTAAAAAAATGGGAAATGTCAACTATCTTGTCAAAATGTTGGGTTCTAACAAGAAACCTGTTCTTTATCATGTCAATAGATTGAAACTTTACAAGGATAGATCTGCAATGGTTTTCCAATATCATGCTGAATATTTTCATGCTGCAAATGAACCCATTGATATGTTATCTGAATTGCAAGATGCAGGTACTTGGTCTGACAATCTTGTTTTAACAGGTACCGTTGATCAGAAGGAAAGGTTGTTCCAGATCTTAGAACAACACCAAGATGTGTTCTCAGATAAACCGGGTTACACCAATTTGGTCAGTCATGTGATAACTACTGAGAACAATACCCAGCCCATACGGTCTAGCCCATATAGAGCAATTGGAAATAATGCTACCCAAATTGAACAAGAGATACAAAAGATGTTATCTTTGGGGGTGATTGAACCGTCATTCTCCCCATGGGCTTCTCCGGTGGTTCTGGTTCCAAAACGAAATGCTATGGGTGAAATTCTCGAGGAAGTACGATTTTGTGTTGGTTACAGAAAGTTAAACAGTGTTACTGTTCCAGATCCTTACCCATTACCTAGAATGGATGATTTAATTGAACATCTTGCTAAAGCTAAGTTTATCAGCATTCTCGATCTAAAGAATGCGTATTGGCAGTTAGATTTGGCCGAAGATTCACGAGATAAGACCGCTTTCATCACGCACGTGGGAACTTTTCGTTTCCGACGATTGCCATTTGGTTTGAAGAACGCTGGTGCTTCATTTCACAGGATGATAGACAAACTTTTACAAGGTTTACCTTTTGCAAGTGCTTATCTTGATGATGTTGCTATTTTCAGTTCTGATTTTGATTCTCACATGTCTCACATTGAAACTGTTTTGTCCAGACTTCAGCAAGCAGGACTGACAGTCAAAGCCAGCAAATGTCAATGGATGCAAGGGAAAGTCATGTACTTAGGTCATTTAATTGGGCAGGGAGAAATTCAAACTCTGCAAGCCAAAGTACAATCTATTAATGATTGGCCTATTCCAAAAACTAAGAAACAGGTACGCTCGTTTTTGGGCCTAGTTGGCTACTATAGAAAATTCATTCCTGATTTTAGTCATTTGGCTTCACCTCTGACAGAGCTTACTAAGAAGAGACAGCCTGTCAAGGTAAAATGGACTCCAGAGTGTCAAGGTGCCTTTGATGCTTTAAAAGCTAAGATTGTGAATGCACCCATATTGAAGTCCCCAGATTTCGACAAACCATTCGTTCTACAAACAGATGCCTCTGAATTAGGACTTGGAGCCGTTTTGTTACAGCAAGGAGAAGATGGGAATCTTTACCCTATTTCCTACTTCTCTAGAAAACTCTTGGAGAGAGAGAGAAATTACGCAGTACCTGAAAAAGAGGCTCTTTCTATATTTTGGTCTCTAAATTTACTTAGACCTTATCTATGGGGGCGTAAATTTACTGTTCAAACAGATCACAGAGCTCTAGTTTGGTTGCAGAAGATGAAATCTCACAACCAAAAATTGTTGAGATGGAGTTTAGCATTGCAAGATTTTGATTTTGAAGTTCAACACATTCCTGGAAAATTGAATGTTGTGGCAGATGGTCTTTCTAGAATGTACGGTGAAGATTCTTATGAACCTGAACGTTGAAACAATGTATTCAACAGTGTACTATGTTTCAGTATTATCATATTTGCTTTGTAGTTGAATTTTGATATATAACCAGTTAGTTACTTTGAATTACTTTTTCGTTACTTCTACTTGATTACGAAAAATTAGATCAGATTAACTTCTCTGAATTTTATTTGTAATCACGGGGGGCATGTGATGAGATGTGTTTTTATGGGTAAGCCTGTCTCAATAGAATCCATTTTAAATTAGGATTTCTGTGTAGTTTCTGAGATGAGCCACCGTGGCTATCTCTTATCTAGTTACTAAGGAGAAACATTCCTGGTAGCCAAAGCATTTCTGTAGCTCTCGTGGGAATAGGGGGCGTGACCTGTCCAGAAGTTTCTTGCCTTTGGGAACTCTGGGAAGAAGAAGCGATGGAGGAGAGAAAGTAGTGTGTGTTCCATCATGGATTACAAGCAGTTTCCTCTGCCATGGACTGAGGGGAAACACCTGGATTGCATCTACAACAGCTTGTGAACCCAGGACACGTGAGATGGACTATGTTACCCTTTATATTAGTTAGCATAGTTTCATTTCTTTATTTTTCTAGCTGGAGTGGGGGAGGAATTATCTGTGCCTTGTATTGAAAATGTACCCACTAAACATTTGGTTTCTTTACTTTAACAACTTTTATTAATAAAACAGTAATGATTGATTTCTATCTAGAAGCATTGTTTCTTGTTCAGACTAGCTGAGGAATATTAATTGGCCTTATATGTTCGCTACCAAAGATTTCTAGAGCCCAGATTAATCTGAGTATATCTCATGGTTATGTCTGTGTTGGCTATTTGGCTTATTAAAGGAGTGTGGCTTTTGGAGAAGAAGGTTTAGACAAGACCCGGCTGAGATCCCCTGGGCTCTACTCAGCAGTATTGTGGTTTGTCTGTCTTTCGGATCCATCCCATTCTCCGGAACCCCGCGAACGTCTCCTTGGAGATATGGGCGGTGTTTTCGCATTTTGGAGGTCCCCCCCACCGCCAATAATGGCTCCGAAGCACTATCGGCGGTGGGGGGGACCTCCAAGATGCCTCCCATGGCGGCGGAGAAGCCCTGGAAGGCATCTCGGATGTCCCTGCCACCGCTGTGGACATCCAGAGGTCTTTCCCGCTGGCATGGGAGGCCTCTTGGAGGGCCGCCCCGCCGCCGATAGTGCCACGGAAAGTCTGGTAGACTGGGCCTCTCAGGGGAGGGCTTCCCCCCGGGAGGCCTGGTCTACTGCCTGGGAAAGCTGAGGCCCAGTCTACCAAGCTTTCCTGGTCAGTAGACCAGGCCTCTTGGGGGAAGCGCTCCACTGGGCCACATGCCATCACCACATCCTGTGGCAAGGAGTTCCACAGACTAACAATATACTGGGTAAAACATTTTCTGTTTCTGTTCTCACTCTCCCAACACTCAATTTGAGTGGAAATAACAGCCTGATGGAGGACATGGAGGAACAGACAATAAAAAAACACAGTAAAAAGAACATTGCAGATAGTGCTGATAGAAAACTTAATGCATGCCCAAAAGGAGCAGTGAAGTAAGCCTCTCTTTTTTTGGCAGCATAGGACCCTTTTGTTTGTTTTGTTGTGAATCTACACAAGAATTCAGGCCAATAGAACACTATAAGAAATTCTGGCAGACGTTTGACTCTTAAGCCTCTCTTTAAGATGATAGATGCAATGGATGTTGGTAAAAGGACTAAACGTGATAAAAGCAGAATACAACAAAGAAAAAAATGGCTGAAGAGATTTTAGAATAGAAGGAAAAGCTACATAGTAAAATTTTAAGGAGGAAAGTAGTAAATGAATTATATTGGGTGACATACATTGCGGAGGGAGCAGATTTTGGTGAGCAGTATTTACGTACGTATGTCAGAACAAGGGTCATGTTCATCATTACATGCTATGAAGCCTGAAATCCCTACTCCTAGTTTGAATAGAGCTAATATTGGAATTGAGGTTATCCAATTCCAGGCTTGATCTGAGATAGAAAAACAACATTTAGACTGAGAAGTAGGAAGAACAGAATGTATAAAAGTGTGGCTGAATACATTACAGTGGGGTCTCGACTTATGAAAGGTTCTACTTACAAATTTTTCGACTTACAGACTTCTCCGGCCGCAAAATTCCACTTCGACTTGCGGCCGGAGAATCGACCTACAGACCAGAAGAGGGAGGCGGGAAAAGCGCCCAATTCAAATTTGAATTGGGCACTTTCTCTGCCTCTCCTTTCCAGTCTATAGGCTGTAAGTTGTGCCTCCGGATGCCTTCCAGAGACCAAGCATGGCTTGGGTTGCCCGGTGCGGCTCAGTTCCCTGCAGCGGCAGCGGGGACCTCCAAGATGCCTTCCAGGGTTTCTCCGCCGCCATGGGAGTCATTTCGGAGGTCCCCCCCACCGCCAATAATGGCTCCGAAGCACTATCGGCGGTGGGGGTACCTCCAAGATGCCTCCCATGGCGGCGGAGAAGCCCTGGAAGGTATCTTGAATGTTCCTGCCACCGCCGCTGCCACCGCTGGGGACGTCCGGAGGCGTTCCTCGCTGGAATGGGAGGCCTCTTGGAGGTCCCCCCCGTCCGCCGATAATAACCCGGTAAGTCTGGTAGACTGGGCCTTTCAGGGGAGGGCTTCCCCCAGGAGGCTTGGTCTACTGCCTGGGAAAGCTGAGGCCCAGTCTACCAAGCTTTCCTGGTCAGTAGACCAGGCCTCTTGGGGGAAGTGCTCCACTGGGCCACATGCCATCACCACATCCTGTGGCAAGGAATTCCACAGACTAACAACATACTGGGTAAAACATTTTCTGTTTCTGTTCTCACTCTCCCAACACTCAATTTGAGTGGAAATAACAGCCTGATGGAGGACATGGAGGAACAGACAATAAAAAAACACAGTAAAAAGAACATTGCAGATAGTGCTGATAGTAAACTTAATGCATGCCCAAAAGGAGCAGTGAAGTAAGCCTCTTTTTTTTGGCAGCATAGGACCGTTTTGTTTGTTTTGTTGTGAATCTACACAAGAATTCAGGCCAATGGAACTCTATAAGAAATTCTGGCAGACGTTTGACTCTTAAGCCTCTCTTTAAGATGATAGGTGCAATGGATGTTGGTAAAAGGACTAAATGTGATAAAGCAGAATACAACAAAAAAAAATGGCTGAAGAGATTTTAGAATAGAAGGAAAAGCTACATAGTAAAATTTTAAGGAGGAAAGTAGTAAATGAATTATCATGGGTGACAGACATTGCGGAGGGAGCAGATTTTGGTGAGCAGTATTTACGTACGTATGTCAGAACAAGGGTCATGTTCATCATTACATGCTATGAAGCCTGAAATCCCTACTCCTAGTTTGAATAGAGCTAATATTGGAATTGAGGTCATCCGAAGCACTATCGGCGGTGGGGGTACCTCCAAGATGCCTCCCATGGCGGCGGAGAAGCCCTGGAAGGCATCTCGGATGTCCCTGCCACCGCCGCTGCCACCGCTGGGGACGTCCGGAGGCCTTCCTTGCCACCATGTGATGCCTCTTGGAGGTCCCCCCCCCCGCCGCTGATAGTGCCCCGGAAAGTCTGGTAGACTGGGTCTCTCAGGGGAGGGCTTCCCCTGTGAGGCCTGGTCTACTGCCTGGGAAAGCTGAGGCCCAGTCTACCAAGCTTTCCCGGTCAGTAGACCAGGCATCCTGGGGGAAGCGCTCCCCTGGGAGGCCCGACCACCCTGGGAAAGCCTGCGTTGGCGGGGGGAAGCCCTTTGAGAGCTCCGAAGGCTTCCCCGCCACCATGGGACCCCCTGCAGAAGGAATCCCCTGCTGAAGTTGACCCAGAGGAGGGGACCTCCAGAAGACAACAAAAGCCACCTGTCTTTTGTTTTAAAAGGTGTAGGTGGGTGAGTGGATGGGGTGGTTAGTTGGTTTAAAAGTTGCTTTGTTCCTGTTAAAACGTTTTTGGTTTAAAAGTTGCTGATTTTAAAAATGTTCTTAAAATGTGTTTTGTTTGAAATGTGTGCTTTAGCCTCCAAAAACTCCCC
Organism: Pogona vitticeps; assembly: GCF_051106095.1. NCBI lineage: Eukaryota > Metazoa > Chordata > Lepidosauria > Squamata > Agamidae > Pogona > Pogona vitticeps. The sequence continues at coordinate 56,122,562 of NC_135788.1, read as the reverse complement.
CCCCCGTCTTCTCTCTCTCTCTCTCTCTCTCTGTGCTTCAAAGTACAGACCTTTGTCTGAGGGGGTCTGTGTGTCCCAGTGATGACCGTCTTTCTTTCTTTCTTTCTTTCTTTCTTTCTTTCTTTTCCCCATTGTTCTCTCCCTCCCTCCCTCCTTTCCTGCCTTTGGCTTGGCTTGGTTTTGTTTTGTTTGGTTTGGTTGAAAAAGTTAATTCCAGAGTCCTGCCTGTCTGTGTTTTTGCTGAAGAATTCTGTGGGTCAGGAATTCTGGCTTGCAAAGACTGGGCTAAGATGTGAGTTCCAGAATCCTGCCTGTCTGTGTTTTTGCTGAACAATTGTGTGGGTCAGGCATTCTGGCTTGCAAAGACTGGGTTAAGGTGTGAGTTCCAAAATCCTGCCTGTCTGTGTTTTTGCAGAAGTATTGTGTGGGTCAGGCATTCTGGCTTGCAAAGACTGGGCTAAGATGTGAGTTCCAAAATCCTGCCTGTCTGTGTTTTTGCAGAAGAATTGTGTGGGTCAGGCATTCTGGCTTGCAAAGACTGGGCTAAGATGTGAGTTCCAAAATCCTGCCTGTCTGTGTTTTTGCAGAAGAATTATGTGGGTCAGGCATTCTGGCTTGCAAAGACTGGGTTAAGATGTGAGTTCCAAAATCCTGCCTGTCTGTGTTTTTGCAGAAGAATTGTGTGGGTCAGGCATTCTGGCTTGCAAAGACCGGGTTAAGGTGTGAGTTCCAAAATCCTGCCTGTCTGTGTTTTTGCAGAAGAATTGTGTGGGTCAGGCATTCTGGCTTGCAAAGACTGGGCTGTGAGTTCCAAAATCCTGCCTGTCTGTGTTTTTGCAGAAGAATTGTGTGGGTCAGGCATTCTGGCTTGCAAAGACTGGGCTAAGATGTGAGTTCCAAAATCCTGCCTGTCTGTGTTTTTGCAGAAGAATTGTGTGGGTCAGGCATTCTGGCTTGCAAAGACTGGGCTAAGGTGTGACTTCCAGACTCCTGTCTCTGTGTTAAACATGCTTTAAAATTGGCTTCGTTGAAAAAAAATTTCAAAAGTGCTTTTAACACTGTTCCCTGCCTCCCCCCTCCTTTCCTGAACTTTTCTTGACCTAAGGGAAAAAAAGAAAAAAATATCCCCCTCTAGTGGTAGAAGATGGAATAGCAGCTTCCCATTAGTTTCTAAGGACGGAAAAGAGCAGATACAGATTAAATGGTTTTCAATGCATTCCTATGGGAAATGCAGATTCGACCTACGAACTTTTTGACCTGCGGACCGCCTTCCAATACGGATTAATTACTTAAGTCGAGACCCCACTGTACTAAGGGTTCTAACAGGAATCAGTGGCAAAGTGGTGATCAAAAACAGGTAAAGCATAAGGAAGCTAAGAACAGATTAGTCTTAGAGGCAGAACCAAATGGCAGAATACATACTGACAACAATGGGAGGCTAGATGATTTAGAATGGAATCCTATTAGATTTATTTCTTTTTTTTAAAAAATAATTTTATTTTATTTTCTACACACAAAGCATACACACAAAAAAACAAAAAGCAAAAACAATACTTAAAAAAATCAATAACAAGAACAAAACAAAAGCCCACATATATAGGCCGGGGGGGAGCATTTCCATACAATATTATCCATTCTTAGAAGTCTGACTGCATCAACCTTATTGCTCTATAAAAATTCCAGATATGATCCGTCCTAAAAGTTGTACTAATTCTAATAATTATTTCTCTCACATCCTTGGCTTCCAATTATTCCTCAGAATATCCATACCACCTGTTACATACAGCACTGATGTTACCTGTCTGTCATGGGTTTGGAGGGAAAGTTCCAGCCTATGGGGAGTGGAAGGCGGGACATCAGGAGGAGGGGCTGTACTGTGTATATATATGTGGAGCGTGTGTGAGAAGCTGAAGAGAAGCTGGAAAAGAGCTGAGAGAAGAAGCTTGAGTGGGAGTCTGTGTGTCAGACAGGGTACTACTGTGTGTCAGTCAGTACCAACCTGATAGGTTCAGGTGTCTGTATGGTTAGCCAGAACTGATAGGTTCAGGGTCTGTGCTTCAAGTTAAGTGTTCTGTGTGAACCAAACTGTGTGTATGCATGATTGAGACTAAGCCACGTTACTGTATCTTATTCACCTGATCATTTTATTTTTCCCTGAGTGTTATTTAATAAACCTTGTTCTTTTATTTGTTAAAAATCCATCCCTGGTCTGTGTGACTTCTTATAGGGAATGGTTGGTGGCAGCTTAGTGAAACTGTGGCATATCCCAGTAGGTCTGGGTTTACCACATTGATTGGTGTCCAGCGTGTGGGATACGACTGGTCCAGTTGTCCAGTGGTCCAGCAAAGCCTTGGCAAGAGTGCCCAGAGCAAGGGGGGTCTAGTCAGGGACAATCTGAGAGCACGTAGGTAATCTTCTAGGTGTACCTCACGGGGAGGTGCGCTAGTAGAAGAACGTGTAACCTCAGATTGGGGACTAGATTAGGGAGCTCTGAGGCAGCCTGTTTTGGTGGGAAAAAAGCTGAGGCAAAACTGTGTAGTAGCAGTGATCTAGCCTGCCTGCTGAGAGGCCTAGCAGAGGGGGGTAGACTCTGGCTCGCAACTGTTGCAAGTTAGTGCTGAAGAACAGCAGTAATCTATAGAAAGCTGGTTCTGAGGCAAAAGAAAAAAAAAGTGGTCGCTTTATTTTGAGGCTTGACTTTTGAAAGCAGCCTGTTCTCTGGGGGGGATTATGCCCTTGACCCGAAGCCAAATGGCGGAAATGGGTGAAGGGAAAGACCCACAGGTGGACCAAGGTTCTGAGGATGAATTTGGCTCAGTGCAGGATGAGAGCACGGGAGAACAGAACCCAGAACTCAGGAAAATGCTCATAGCCCAACAGCATGAACTGAGGATGAGGCAATTGGAAAAAGAGGAAAGATTAGAGAGAGAGAGAATGGAAATGGAGAGGGAGAGAGAGAAAATGGCGTTTGAGTTAAGAAAATTGGAACTGATGAATCAGAACAATAATAACAATAGGGATTCTGAGGGAGGCCAATTGTCTAAAGCTGACCTGAAGAAATTCCCTGTGTACCACAAGGGAGATTGTCCTGAGGTGTTCTTTTCCTTAGTGGAAAGAGCGTTTGTGGACTTCTCAGTGAGGGAAACTGAGAAGATGACCATTATGCGATCTTTAATCAGTGGCAGCCTGGCCGAAGTCTATTCAGAGATGCCAGAGGAACTGATGAAAGATTTTGCAGAGTTTAAAAAACTGGTGTTTGCCAGACATGGGATAAATGCGGAACAGCTGAGGCAAAGATTCAGGTCAATCACCAAGAAACCAGAGCAGACTTTTACCCAAGTGGGGGCCCAATTGGTGAGGCTGCTAGAGAAATGGCTATCTCAGGAGGGGACAGAGACCTTTCAGCAGTTCAAAGACTTGATAGCGCTGGAACAGTTCTATTCAGTCCTGCATGGGGAACTGAAATTCCAGGTGAGGGAAAGGAAACCGAAATCTGTGGCAGAAGCAGCCGAGATCGCAGATTTTATTTCCCAAATAAGAAAGCCCTTGGGTGAGGGGAAATCGATGGGGAAACCTAAAGAAACCTACAGCAAGTACTCTCAGGGACCAGGGAAAAGCCAGCAAGGGGGAGGGGCCCATGGTGAAGGGAAGCCCTCAGACATGAAACCAAGACCTCAGATTTTGGAGGGAAAACCAAAACAAGATGAGAAAGACTCAAAATATAGCAGAAAATGTTATTTCTGTCAGGGAAAGGGCCATCTAATCTCAGAGTGTGAGAAATTAAAGCAGCTAAAAGGAATTGTGCCTCAGGATTCGAGTGGAACCAAGCCAAAAGCTGTGTTCTGTGTCCAGAAAGAGCAAAGCTCCTTGTCACTGAGGGAGCCTGTTGCCATGGCTACTCAATCTGGAACATTTACATCTGCTGATCAGGCTGAGGAAAATGGTCCTCTTGTGGAGGTCAAGCGCTGCTTGCTCGTGAGAACAGATCCTCAGTTGTTTGAAACAGCAGGGGTGGACGTAGGAATACTTGACCATCAGTATAGGGGGCTGAGGGACACTTGTTCCCAGGTGACCCTGTGCCATCCAGATATTATTCCTAGGGAATATGTAATCCCAAATGAGAGCATGAAGGTGGCAGGGATTGAGGGGCAGGTGATCTCACTGCCAGTAGCGGAGGTACCTGTGAACTTTCAAGGCTGGAGGGGAGTTTGGCGGCTAGCGATTTCATCGACTCTGCCAGCAGCCGTGCTCGTGGGAAATGACCTGGCTGAACATGTGAAACGGGTGCTAGTGATTACATGTTCACAAGCCACCACGGGGACAGTTCAGGGGGGTACTGATGAGCCCGAGACGGAAGCAGAGGGGAGTGCCGAAGCTGTGGTGGAAACCTTAACCACAGACAGCAGATTTGGCCAAGAGCAAAAGGCAGACGCCACTCTCCAAAAGTGTTTTGAACAGGTGACTGTCGCCCAGCTAACACCTGAAACCCCAGTGAGATTTCTAGAGAAAAAGGGGATTTTGTATAGAGAGACCCTGAGGAATATCTCAAAAGGGGGAGATGGGATCCGAAGTCAGCTAGTGGTACCTGAAAAGTATCGCCCCATGATCTTACAAAGGGGGCACTCTGACATGTTTGCTGCGCACTTAGGGGTGAACAAAACACAGCAGAGAATCACACAGAATTTTTACTGGCCTGACATAGGGAAGCAGATCAGGGAGTTCTGTAAACAATGTGATGTGTGTCAAAGGCAGGGGAATAGCCGCGACAGGACCAAAGCAAAGTTGTGCCCTTTGCCTGTGATTGACACTCCGTTCAAATGTATAGGGGTGGATATTGTGGGACCTTTGCCCAAGACCACAAAGAGGGGGAACAGGTTCATTCTCACCATTGTGGACCATGCCACGAGGTACCCTGAAGCCATTCCCTTGACTAACATTGAAACTAACACAGTGGCAGATGCCTTGGTGGGGTATATGTCCAGGATGGGATTTGCCTCAGAAATAATCACAGATTTGGGCGCATCATTCACATCGAAGCTCATGAAAAGTTTATGGCAAATCTGTGGAATTAAGCACAAGGAAACCACTGCCTATCACCCTGAAAGTAATGGGTTAACTGAGAAGTTCAATGGGACTCTAATGCGCATGATTAGGGCTTACTTGGCAGAGAATCCAAACAATTGGGACCAGAAGCTGCAATCCCTTTTGTTTGCTTATCGATCAGTGCCACAAGCCAGTACCGGGTTCAGTCCGTTTGAACTTTTGTTTGGGAGAAGGGTGAAAGGGCCCCTTGATTTGATCAAACAAAATTGGGAGCAGATCACCCAGGATGACCCACAAGACGTTGTGACATACATAGACACCTTGATGAATGACCTAAAGAGAAACCTAGAACTGGCAGCAGAAAACCTGCAAGCTCAGAAGGTCAGACAGAAAACATGGTATGACCACAAAGCTAGAGAGAGGCACTTTGACCCAGGGGAGGAAGTGCTTTGGCTTAGGCCCTGCAGAGAGAACAAACTGCAGCTCAAATGGGCAGAACCATATAGGGTCATTTCCAAGATGTCAGACCTGAACTACCTTATAGAGCAGGAGGAGAACCAAGCAAGGAGGGTGGTTCATGTGAATGCCCTAAAACCCTACTACAGAGGGGAACAGAGGGTTTTATTTGCGATAAAAGCAGCTGAGAGTGAGGAAGCTGAATTACCCTTCTGGGAGGGTAGAGGGGAAGTAAAATACAACCCAGAGGAGGTAAAGATCAGTCCTGCACTCACCCAAGACCAGCAGCAAGAACTAAAAATGCTGCTCATTAAATACCAACAGGTGTTTTCCAACAAGCCGGGGATAGTGAAGGGAGTGATGCATCGGATCCACACAGGGGATGCACCCCCGCAGGCAGTATCCCCATACCGAGTGACGGGACCCTATAGGGACAAGGTGCGGAAGGAGCTGGACGAGATGCTTAGGGAGAACATAATCGTCCCCTCTTCTAGTCCTTGGTCCTCTCCGATAGTCCTAGTGGATAAGCCTGATGGGAGCATTAGGTTCTGTGTAGATTACAGGAAATTAAACCGCGTAACCACTCCTGATGCCTACCCAATGCCCAGGCTAGACAACCTGATTGAAACCATAGGGGGTTGTCAGTTCATCTCATCATTGGACCTGGTAAAGGGATATTGGCAATTAAGAATTGATCCCAGGGATCAAGAAAAGACCGCCTTTTGCAGCCCTTTTGGTCTCTATGAGTTTCGAGTCCTGAGCTTTGGTCTCAGAAATGCACCAGCCACATTCCAAAGGCTGATGGACCAGACCTTGGCAGGGCTCAGTGACTTTACTGTGGCCTACATTGACGACATAGGGATCTTCAGTAATACCTGGGAAGATCACCTGAAACACCTGGAGTTAGTGCTGCAGAGGTTAAGTGCAGCAGGGCTAACAGTAAAGGCGAGCAAGTGTCAGCTGGGTAGCCCAGAAATAAAATACTTGGGTCACATAGTAGGGGGAGGAGTGATAAAACCCCTAGAGGCCAAAATAGAAGCCGTTCGTGATTGGCCTAGACCCAACACCAAGAAAAAAGTCAAATCATTTCTTGGGTTGGTGGGCTACTACAGAAAGTTCATCCCGAGGTTTAGCGAGATTGCGGCTCCGCTGACCGATCTGACACGGAAGAAGACTGATGACCGCATCCCGTGGACCAGCGACTGTGAGGAGGCGTTCCAGAGGTTGAAGCAGGCGCTCATCAACTATCCAGTGCTGCGTGCTCCAGACTTCGACCGGGAGTTCATCATCTACACCGATGCGTCTAACAGCGGGGTAGGAGCAGTTCTTTGCCAGGAGGATGAGAATGGTGACCAGCATCCAGTGTCCTACCTGAGTAGGAAACTCCAGAAAGGTGAGAGACATTTGGCAACCGTGGAAAAGGAGTGCCTGGCCATAGTCTACGCGATCCAGAAGGCCAAGCCTTACATCTGGGGAAGACATTTTGTTCTGTGCACTGACCATTCACCACTGCAATGGTTAAAGACAATGAAAACCCACAATAGTAAACTTATGAGGTGGGCTTTAAACCTACAAGACTATGACTTTGAAGTGAAGGTGGTCAGAGGGTCAGTGAACTGTGTTGCTGACGCCTTGTCAAGAAGACCTGAAGAATGAAGACGGCGAAAGAAACATGGACTATGTATATATTTTGATGACAAAAAGTCAAATGTGTCTGTTTATTAAACATGTTGGTTTGTATGAATAAAGGTAACTTGATGTATTGTTAATGGTAAATGTTTAAATGCCTAATAGAGTGTAAGTATAAGTAAGTATGGTATAGTATATTATTATATGACTGTTTTTGTGTGTTTTGGGTCCAGGTTGGTTTTTGGTGAAAAGCACCTTAGCTTTCCCCCTACAAAACAACTTATAAAGAGGGGAGGTGTTACATACAGCACTGATGTTACCTGTCTGTCATGGGTTTGGAGGGAAAGTTCCATCCTATGGGGAGTGGAAGGCGGGACATCAGGAGGAGGGGCTGTACTGTGTATATATATGTGGAGCGTGTGTGAGAAGCTGAAGAGAAGCTGGAAAAGAGCTGAGAGAAGAAGCTTGAGTGGGAGTCTGTGTGTCAGACAGGGTACTACTGTGTGTCAGTCAGTACCAACCTGATAGGTTCAGGTGTCTGTATGGTTAGCCAGAACTGATAGGTTCAGGGTCTGTGCTTCAAGTTAAGTGTTCTGTGTGAACCAAACTGTGTGTATGCATGATTGAGACTAAGCCACGTTACTGTATCTTATTCACCTGATCATTTTATTTTTCCCTGAGTGTTATTTAATAAACCTTGTTCTTTTATTTGTTAAAAATCCATCCCTGGTCTGTGTGACTTCTTATAGGGAATGGTTGGTGGCAGCTTAGTGAAACTGTGGCATATCCCAGTAGGTCTGGGTTTACCACACCACCATCATGGAAAAACCGCATTTCAACAACAAACAACACCAAATGAAAGACAAAACAGAGCAATACCACAAAATAATATATCTAACATTGGCTACTTAAATCATATTATATTTCATATGTGCTTAGTGTCTTTATATAAATGCAAAATGATCTCCTACACTATATTGGCTTCAGTTTACAATCTATGCAAATATGTATTCCATATCAGAATTTCACATGGTATCCATATTTCAGAGAATAAGTATATAATTATATGTCTCACCTTCTAAATTTGTTTCTTTAGATATGTGTCTTAAAATCATCCATTTCTAATAATATATTCATCATAAACAGAGTCACAAAGTATATTTATCTAGCTTGATAATCTCTAGTGCTCTATTGAGACTCTATTTTCCATCTACACATACATGTATTTCATAACCAAATTTTACCTTTCATCAGAACTTCGAAAATTATCCACATCTCTTATCACATTATTACCCTATATTCATCATACATATTCCAGATTACACAGTTAATAATTCTTAATTGTCATTTATCTCCAAACATAAATCAAAATCATTTTATTGTTATAATCATCAACTATTCCTTTTTCCTAGTTTTATAATGCCATCTATGGAACCCAGTTAAACTATTTTCTCTCCGATTTGATGGATTTTTCCCAATCATCATAATTTGCCATTGAGACCAAGCAATGTCTGATTTGTAATCATCCCGTTCCCCTTTCAGCCTCGCCTTTTGGCTTCTTCGATTACCATATACACCCATCAAATTAGGACACATCTCTTTTTCACCCATCTGATCCTCTTTCTCACAATACATATCAGTTTTCCTAACCTGCTTTTCAAAGATTTTATCCTCCTTTCTAAAAACAGATGCAATCGCTCTTTCTTGTGCTTGTCGACGTGAGCTGGTCTGTTCCTGCTTGTGTTTCAATACGCTGTTCTGACAAAAATTCCCAATTCTCTCTTTTCCTTTATCTCCGAAAGCGCAGTCTGGAGTTCCGAAAATTGCATATTAAGACAGTTCATAATGTTAAATTGTATATTCTGGAAGGCATTTATAATTCCTTCGGTTACATCCATCCTTGTTGAAAGGTAGATAGGCAGAGATATGCACCTCATTTGAAGAAACACAGCTTGCTTACTTCTTCTGACCGAGGAGCCATAAAGTACTTAAGCAGAGCTAATGATTTATAGTGTCCCAGACTCCGACTTTCACCAAATAGTTTCGATTGTAGATTGAAGATTCAGTCATTATAAAACCTCCTTTAAATTAATATCCACCTCTGGCAGCATCTCATCTCCTTAAAACCTCTTTTTTGTTATTATTATTATAAAAGTTTATAAGAGAAACTATAAGCTGTTCCCATCGAGGACAGAGGATACGAGGCAAGAGTTTGTTTTGTCTCTGCCTTTGTTAGTTCCAGTTTCTGTTATGCAGGCGTGACGCAGTAATGAAATACCGATCTGTCTGGGTTTAAAGCTTCTTGGCCGCTTCTAGGATTACACTATCTTCTTTAAAATCAGCCACTTAAGTTTATTTTTGTACTTACAGAGGCAGTATTGGAGCTGGTTAATCTTTGTTGGTGCAAGTCATTCATAAATCTTCATGCTTCCCTCCGCGGAGCTTCACAGCTAGGACGACATTAAAAAAAATGGTGTCGGCGAGGATCCTTTGTCTGGAGAAGGAATAATCTGAGAGGTGGATGCTTTCCACCCCACCCCCCGAATTTTTCTTCCCTCCTGCAACACAGGGTGGGTTCCTCCTAACCCCCCTTCTCCCCAATTCCTTGGGGAAGGTCTGGATCCACAGCACGCAGCAGAAATCTGGAGAGCCAGATTCCTTGCTCCCTTTGCTGTTTGTAGCTCCGCCCCTCCCATCCTATTAGATTTATTTCTTGGAATACTGCAGGATAGTTCAATAAGTTGATGAATAACAGCTTTATAGAATACATTGAACAATTACACATAATTTGCTTTTAAGTAACCTGGACAAAAAATTTCCATCCAAGGGTTTTCTTCCTATTTTCACCCTGCCATAAGAGTTTAATGTAATGGCTCAGGACCAGGTGATTCAGAAAGTGAGTTTACTTTCTTCTGTTGTAGAGTAGAAAGTGTGATTAATTATATCCTATTGCCATCCTCAGGAGTCCTATGGTTCAAGAACTTTCCAGTGGGAAAAAGACATGAAAGCAATCACCAGCCTTTGCTTATAGAAATGGGTTGATGCTGGAACATCAGTTGTGTTAAAAGACAGATTTTTACCCTCACATATTCATCAAAGCCAGTGTAGGCATACACTGGGATTCAAAGGTGAAAAGTAATATAAAAAATCTATTGTATAGCTCTAGATTAATTGTTTGAAGAAAGGAGTTTCCAGAGGAAGAAGCAAAAGTAGTAGAAGATTATGATGCTCTTATTCAGATGCTAAAGCCAATATTAAGTAACTTAATTGAAGTGCACCTAAGCTATACACCTGTGTTTTCAGAGGAAGTAGAATAGGGATCCAGCCTTAATCTGCTTTTCGGCTCTCCAGGAGCACCTCTGTCTTGTCTGAAATAAGTGGGTCCAAAATGCCACAGGCAGATCGTTAACAGGTAACATCACTGTTACAGCAGATCCACTGGCTGCTGAACCATTTCTGGGCACAATTCAAAGTGCTGGTTTTAACCTATAACCTAAATGGCTTGGGTCCAAGCTATCTAAAAGACTGTGCCACTGTTTATGAGCATGCCCGTGTATTAAGATCATCAAGAGAGGTCTTTCTCTCAGTTCTACCACCCTCACAGGCATCTTTGGTGGGGACATGGGAGAAAGCCTTCTCTGTTGCTGTTCCCAGACTCTGGAACTCCCTCCCATGGGAGGTCAGGCTGACCCTATCTTTACTGTTCTTCTGCAAGCAAATGAAGACCTTTCTCTAAACAAACAAACAAAGTTTTGCTGAAATCAAGATACTTAAATCCACATCTTCTAGCAAGCTTGTGACTGTATTGTAACAAGAAGTTGCGCTTGGATCTCCTTACACAATTGGCATCAGCCACCACTAGATAGCATTTATCTTCTTAACACATACAACAGATGTTACAATAGTTCATTCTTAATTTTCAAAGAAGACAATCTCCATCAGATTCACTATTCATCGAGAAACAGACGTGAACTGTTAAGTTTGAGTAATGGCATCTTGATGCATATACTGGTGACTAATTAGCCCAACATGAGCCTGGAAGATACAGAAACACTGGGCTCGGGTTAGTTGATCCTGGGCTTGAAGGGCAATCAAAATGGTACATCCTTGCTTTTTCACTTCTTTCTTCTTTTGTAAATCCTTGCCTCTTCTTATTCATTTTTAAAGCCTGTTGTTTGACAAATTTCACCAGACATTTCCTTTTTGAGTGAGACCTTACCAATTGACATGTATTGCTTTCAGGTTTGCCTTCAGTGTACCACTGAATCACTTCTTTTGTTCACCATGCAACTGAGCACCTGTAACAAGCTCTCCATGGAAAATATGTTTTGGGTAGAGTTGTCTGACATGCTGATGACACGGTCAGCCCACTGGAGCTGTCATAATTTTAAAATTGTAAAAATGCTTGTCATCCATGTTTGGTTCAAGACTTCAGTGTCAAGGACTTTATCCTGACATTTGATGTTGAGATTTTTCAGAAGACAAGTAAGATGAAAATGATTGCGCTTTCTTGAATTAATAATATCATAAACAACAGAGGAGAGATACTCCATTTTGAGCATTTTCTCCTCCTTTTCTCTTCTCTTTTCAGCTTATAGTTCCACAACAAAACACTATGCATTTGGACTGGGGGATGTGAATACATTGTGCACAATAAGCCTGCTCCATAATTCTTTGAATTATCAGGATAGCTTTCCTCTGTGTAGCTTGCATTGTTCTGACAATTTAGGGGGCAATTTAGATTAAATAAAGCATTTTCTCTTATTGTGAGTTAACCCTTCCAATGTCTTGAAAGTAAGACATTGGAAATGCTATTAAAACACATGTCCCTATATTCTATTTGAAAATAGAACTAAAGCAATAGAGAAATCAATAGAGAATTTGAACCAAAACTTAAAGAATTAGAGTTAAAAAATTCAATAGAGACATGAACAATTATAAAAGTGGAAAAACATATAATTGGTGGACCTTTTCCATCTTAATTAGATAGAAGAAAGTCTCTTAGGCAAGCTTCTTAGAATAACTTTCAGATACTGACACCACAGAAAGGCTTAGAGGGGGACGAAAGCATCAACACTTGGAGTCTTAGGGCAAGGAATACAAACAAAAAAGGACAGGTGAAATTTTCCTGCAGAGGCCAAATCCAAAGGGGACATTATAAAACCTAGTGGTGAATCTTTCCTCTTCACCCCTTACTGGTTTAGAATCACAGGTTTTGAATTTAGGACTGAGTTTTGTTCTAATACCATTCGGAGCCAGGGGAGATCTCTTTAAATTGATAAGGCAACTTTAAAAACTCTTCAGGTATAGTGCAACATAGGAAGACACTCCAAAAGCAAAAAGCGTGCTGCTTATATACCGCCCCATAGTGCTTCAAACACTCTCTGGGTGGTTTATAAGTTAATTATGCAGGCTACACATTGCCCCCCCCTGTGAGCTGGGTACTCATTTTATCGACCTTGGAAGGATAGAAGTCAACCTTGAGCTGGCTACCTGGGATTGAACCCCAGTTCATGAGCACAGTTTTAGCTCCAGTACAGCGGTTTAACCGCTGCGCCACGAGGCTCTCTTTATTTCTACCATGTCCTAAATCTACTTTTGTCCCAAATATAACTAAATTTACCATTCAAATATTTGAAAAAGTGGTATTATGGGACATAGAGGCAGCCAAAGGATTTACACTAAAATGGCATAATCTTTCTAAAAGACAATATCAGGTCATAAAGAACTTAGCCTCAAATAAATCTATAATTATAAAAGAGGCAGACAAAGAGGGAGCCATTGTAATATAAAATAGAGATTATTATTTTGAGGCATACAGACAATTAAATGATACAACCAGCTACCAGAAGATTAATAATGACTCTACCCAACAACACATGAAATCCATCATAAGAGCAATGTTGGATGAAGCTTTGTTCCTGGGAATTATTAACCAGCCCATTCACATGGCACTCCTAAATTATTAATCCTAGAATCCCCTTATTTTACATTCTTCCTACAAATCATAAAATGGATCATCTTCCTGCCGGATGCCTCATAATCTCAGGGGTTAATTTAGTATTGGAATCCCTATCAAAATATTTAGACAGTTTCCTGAAACGCTAAGTGTGGAAAATAAAAACCAATATAAAAGACATGACAGGTTTCATTTCTAAAATTGAAAAGCTAGCGGTCACAACATCTTTCCTGTTAACTATGGATGTGGCCTCCTATACTAGCATGCCTCATGAGGACTCAAGACAAGTTAGAGAATGTTCTACTCTCTAGAGACCAACAGGTTCTACCAACATATTTTCTATAAGAACTTTTGTAACTGAGTAAATTTGCAGAGTTTTGTCCCAGTCCAGGCAGTCCAGCTGAATCACACATAGAAAGACAGCTTCTTCCAACACCAAGTATATTTACAATATATACAGAAGCTTTAGCAGTACAAACCAGCAGCATGACATTCCCCAGAAGGGATCCCACATCTTCTCCACATGTCCACACAGTTATACACATGCACATTTACACATAGCCAATCAGTAAGGACATTGCATCACCCCAGACACTACTTAATTTAATACACATTCTGCATGATTCAGCATTTTGCACACCTGTCAAATATGGCTGCTGATTATCATAGGCCTTGTTCTGCCTTAGTGTGGAAATTATCCTTGACATTTTGGACATTGTATTAGAAAGGAATTATTTCAATTTTGCAAGAGAATTTTATATGCAAATTAAAGGGGTAGCTATGGGACTCACAGCAGCACCCAGTATAGCTAATCTAGATATGGCTGATATAGAAAATAGCATTATTTGTAACCTGGAAAAAATCCCTTCGTTTCACAAATAATTTTTCTGAAACATTAGATGATCTTTTTGTGGTTATTACTCTGTAACTGGAATAATACAGTGAATGAAAATATCAAATTCTCATGGCTATCATATAAAAACTGCACAGCATTTCTAGATACTGTGTTATTTAAAAAAAACAGAGGGAAAATTAGCAATTTGTTCCTTTTAGAAAAGTACAGCTAGGAATTCCTATTTTCACTTTAGATCATTACATCCACTCCTGCTGAGAAGGAACCTCCTTATTCACCAATTCTTGAGAATTAGAATAAATTCTATTTGAACAACGGATTTTACACAGGAAAGCAGCCCACTAATAGACAGCTTTAGGGACAGAGGCTACCCCAATAACATAATTACAAAAAATGAAGTATAGGGCATACACAACCAACAGGGAGTCTCTATTGAAAGAAAAAGAAAAATAGAATCACTTGTGCATTTGACTACTGTTGTTGTTTAGTCGTTAAGTCATGTCCGACTCTTCGTGATCCCATGGACCAGAGCACACTAGGCCCTGAAGTCGTCCACTGCCTCCCACATTTGACTATATCCCCTATCAAATAGCATCAGAAAGACAATCCTAAAACACTGACATCGAATTAATGACACACCAGGCTGCTTTTTACCACCTTTCATAGGATTTAAGAGAACACAGAATTTTAAAGACCTTTTGATGCATGCAAATATATCTTACGATAAGAACAAAATGACAAACTCGCAAATGTTCCATCTGTCCCATTACTAAAAAAAATTATTTAAAAACTTTACAAAAAAACTATAGAGTGGATGCAATTAATCTAAACATGGATCTGAAACAATTCACTATTTGCTCCACAAAAATGTGGTATACCTGGTACTGTATTCATGTAAACTTATATACAGTATGTAGGGACTACAACACACCCCTTGAGGACATGTATCCTCAAATATCAATCACACATTAGCAGGGCTTGAAAAATGCACTTGTCCACTTGTCTGTGATGAGTGAAAAATGCTGCTGGATGAGTCACAGCTCCCTCTCTGCCTGTCTCCTTCCTCTCCACCTGTCTCTCTCTCTAATCCTGCAGTCCTCCTCTCCCCCCTCCCATTGCAAAAGGAAAACTGCCCTCTTCTCGTGAGAAGGGAGTTTGAGCGGCACATAGAGATATAGCTCTGCAGGAGAATGTAGAGTAGTCCCATGCTGGAGAATATGGAGATTCCCTGCTCCCAATTTCAACTGAACAGGGACACATCCTGGGATGGGAGGGAACCCTGGCTCCTTAAGAGCACATTAGGAAATTATGTGGTAAACGTCACAGGAACAAAAAACAGAAGCACCCCTGGTGTCCAATTTTGGGGATTTAATCATAAATACAATGAGTTCAAATGTCTGGTCATATATCAGGCTACTTGAAAGAAATATAAAAACACTCACAAGGAACTCCTCAGGAAGGAGTCCTTCTGGACCTATAAACTTCAAACTATGACACCAAAGGACCTGAATTCTAGCATTGATTATGCTTGCTTTCTGTAAACCTGAGGACATAGCTGTTTAAGAATCCAGGGCTTAGAACACACAGGTCATTTTAAGGTTTCACACCTGGGAATAATCACAAGCCAGTTATTAAGGGAAGAACTGTAACAGAGCCTCACAGAAACACTGAACAACATTACATTCACTAGATAACAGCACTGAAGGCGTATGTGAGGTTGTATTTCACTTTACAGTGGTGCCTCAACAGTGGTGCCTCGCTTGACAACATTAATTCGTTCCAGCAAAATTGCTGTAGAGCAAAAACGTCATCAAGTGAAATAAAAAAGCCAATTGAAATGCATTGAAAACCGTTCAATGTGTTCCAATGGGCTGAATACCTGCTCGTCCAGCGAAGATCCTCCATACGGTGGCCATTTTCAGGTGCCTGTTAAGCGAAAAATACCTCCTAAAAACAGTGGGGAGCCATTTTGAGCAGCCAGTGGCCATTTTGAAAATCCGACGATCAGCTGTTTTGATCATCGTAATGCAAAGAATCGGTTCCCGAAGCAGGGAACGGATCGTCACAAAGCGAAAAAACCCCATTAAAACATCATTTTGCGATCACAATTGCGATCGCAAAAACATTGTCGTGAAGCAGATTCCTCATTATATGGGGTAATCATTAAGCAGGGCACAACTGTATTGTAAAAATAATAAAAACGTACAAGAACCTGGTGTAAAATTATGTTTATGTTTAGATGAATTTTTCCATATTAGCTTTGAAGATGTAGCAAGTATAAAAAGTAACACATACTCTTGTGAGAAAACTTCCGGTTGGGCAGTGGCAGCTGCAGATAACTTGTTACTGAGCTCAGGGGAGTAAAAGGTTTATTTGCATTATATAAGCTTTTAGCCTCCTTTTTACTGCCTGGGAAGTTTATTCCTGTCAACAAGACAGTATCAAAAGAATGCTTTTTCCTTTTGCTGTTACTGGCTGCTGAGAGATGATGGTCATAAGGGAATGCCTGCAATAACAAAGCACTGAGCCAATAAAGATGGACAGACAGTTATAAACTCCAGAATTCTAAGGATCTGAAGCTATACGTTTATAGGATCTACCATTTTGGATTAAATTGCTTTGGACTGAATAGCACATCACCTGACGGCTTTCTCCCTCTTCGAAGTATATGACTCTTTGACAGTGATTTGCAGAAAGAGGGAGGGCTGTCTCTCCAGATTGCTGGACCTTGCATAGCTGTATTGCACTGAGATTGTCTTTGCAACTCAGCCTAATGGAAAGCAGAACATTTTGTGTCTGGAAAGGAGGGAGCAACCGCTGATTTGTGGACACTGGAGAAGCTGGTGAAGACTTACTGTATCTCTTTGGAATATTCTGCAAGCCAGGTTGGGGCCATTTAAGAAAACTGAGAAGAAATACTGTAGCAAGAGACTGAGATTGGGTGACAGTTCACTGGAGGATTTTAAACTCTCCCCAGAGCTGATGAGAGACTGTCTGATCAGGCATTTAAAATATCTTACCCTTTATTTTTTACCTCCTATTGCTTTTGGTTGTTTTCTGATAGCATAAGGATTGGTACTTTTAAATCCTCATTAATTTGGATTAAGAGTCTTTTGTGTTTATTGACAATTAATATGTCTTTAATTTGGATTGAATTCATTTCTGAATAATGGTACTCACTAGACAGGAATATAAGAAACTGGGAATTTCTCCCATACACAACATTACATTGGGACAAAGAAGTAGGAGGCAAAAGAAAATTTCTAACTTTTTCCCCCTTAGAGAGGGTGGCATTACTAATAACAAAGACAATAATGATGGTAACCATGATAATATATCTAGATCTTCCCACACTCCCAATTTAGACTGGTGAATTGATTATAAAGGTGGGATATATGGAACAGGGCAGGGAGACTCAGAAACTGATTCGGCAACAGAGCTGGCCACTGCAGAGAATAATTTGGCCGGGACAAGATATTAATTAGTGAGTGGGGGTAGAAAGGATTTTGATGACTTCATGATAATCCAGATACAGGAATTAGAACAAGGGTACATTCAACCAGAGGGACGTGGTGGCGCAGTGGGTTAAACCACAGAAGCCTCTGTGCTGCAAGGTCAGAAGACCAGCAGTCATAAGATCGAATCCATGCAACGGAGTGAGCTCCCATCACTTGTCCCAGCTCCTGCCAGTCTAGCAGTTCGAAGGCATGTAAATGTGAGTCGATAAATAAGTACCAACTCAGTACTTATTTAGTCGCACTGGCCACGTGACCACAGAAACTGTCTATGGACAAACGCTGGCTCTACGGCTTGGAGACGGGGATAAGCACCCGTTCCTAGAGTCGGACACGACTGGACTAAACATCAAGGGGAACCTTTACCTTTACCTATATTCAACCAGACATATAGACTCCCTCAAAAGTAACCAAGCAGAAAGACGAGATAGATAATAGTACACCTTTTCAATGGGTAAGGGATATTTTAGATGAGATGAAGGAAATAAAACCATTTCTCTATGAATTGTTAACAACCCTAATTGAGTTAGGCAAGCAGCCTAAAAACAACAATGAACAAACTAAATTAGGCACTGAAACTCCCCAAACTACCTCTCAGAGTGAAAGAAAAGTCCTTAGAAAGAAGGCAAAGAACAAGTCAAAGAACATAAGCCAAAACAGGACGACTAAACAATGTACAGAAGGGAAAAGATTAAACCTAAAGGAAATAAAAATAGAGAAATAAAAATGAAAAAGAGCAAAAATATAAAGAATATTAAAAAAAGAGAAACAATTAGGTCATAAGATGAACTATAATCATTTATTTAAATTGGTAGAGGTTAAACCTAGAAAGAAGGAAAAGGCATCCAGACCTCATAAAAAGGATAAGAGGAGGAAAACCCATAAGGTCCCTACAGCTACACACTTGAAGAATGCCCTCTCTGATAAAGAGAATATAAAAATATGAAATGACCCATGGGTAAAGGTAAAGATAAAGGTTCCCCTTGACATTCTTAGTCCAGTCGTGTCCGACTCTAGGGGGCTGTGCTCATCCCGTTTTCAAGCCGTAGAGACAGCGCTTGTCCAAAGACAGTTTCCGTTGTCACGTGGCCAGCGTGACTAGGGAACGCCGCTTTACCTTCCCACTGAGGTGGTACCTATTTATCTACTTGCATCTGCATGCTTGGGACGATGTCTTAAATATTAGCACTGAGAATAACTGTGATGTTTACCACGTGGCCCTGCTTGTTCCACCAAACAAAAGAAGCTCATGCTATGTCCTCCCACCTGCAGATATCAATTGTGACGTTCCCTCTTTTTCTCACTGCCACCAGTGGATTTCCTTTATCCACAATGTAAAAGACTTTGGCCAGACACTTGTCTTGTTACTGCCAACATAACTTATTTATTGAAGTGTATTAAATTAAATCAGAAATCACAGATGTTCTTTATTCAGTGCATATAATCAAATCTTTAAAATATCATATATATCTTCCCACATAATCACCACCTGCTCTATCTATTAACCTTGACCAGCTTATCTCTATTAGTATATTTTCTCACTATCTCCCTATCTCTCTCTCTCACTCTGCCACCTTTTATCTCTCTCTGACAAACCTTCTTATATACCCTGACTCTGCCCCTCCACTCCTCTCATAGGCTCATGCAAATGAGATCCTGAATATGAGTGACAGGAGTGACGTAGGGCAATCGTCACAGTGACAACCAAAGAACAATATAACAGAACCAAAGACCAAAGCTCACTGGAAGCAAAAACTAATGGACAATATCTTAATATTCTGTGGATACCCAAAATGGAAAGGTATTCTGTCTCAAAATGAACGCAAGTGGAATTTAATTAAAATTCTACAAAGTTCAAATACAAATCATCTTTCACCAAGCAAAATCTTAAAGGTGGACTATCTGTACTACAACTATTCTCATGCCCGTGCAGTAGTTATATTTAAGGACAACATAATAACTAATAGAATCTATAGTAGAAGAGCTATCCAAGAGAGGTATAACAGTTGTCAGATATTTTAGAAATACAATGCACCCCATGCCCTTGTTAAGTCCTGAGGATAGAATGATAGACAGGATTAAGCCAGCTTTTGGTATTGAACTGCCTAAAGAAGATCTCATCAATCTGGAGGCAGATCTCAGGGGGCAAATGCTACAAAAGCAATACGGCAATAGTGATGCCATAGGAAATAAACAGGATAAGAATTATTTTATACACAAGATTAAGTCAGATTTTAACTGGTTAGAAGATGACGTAGAAACTAAACTCTCGGCTTTTGGGAATTTACCAATAGGTGACCAAGCTTTACAATAAACTGACTGGAATGTTTGGTGGTTACATTGAAGGGTTTGCAGCGGGCCCCCTCTGATAAGACAGGACCAGAGAACTATCCCCCTTCTACTCACAGGTCTCCAGAAAATATACTGGAGGAAATTAAAAACCACACTCCTCTGGAACCAACTATAATAATAACCAAAGGTGGCTTAAATTTCAACTTGATTGTTCCCTCTGATGACCTGGCTTTTAACAAGATAATTGAGGGGACGGTTCCATCATCTGCTAAGTCTAATAGAAAAAGGGCATTGAAGGATATACAAGAATCCATATTACAGTGGTGCCTCGACTTACAACCATCCCAACATACAACCATTTCAAGTTGTGACTGTGACAAACCCAGACCTACTGGGATATGCCACAGTTTCACTAAGCTGCCACCAACCATTCCCTATAAGAAGTCACACAGACCAGGGATGGATTTTTAACAAATAAACGAACAAGGTTTATTCAAATAACACACAGGGAAAAATAAAAGGATCAAGTGAATAAGATACAGTAACGTGGCTTAGTCTCAATCATACATACACACAGTTTGGTTCACACAGAACACTTAACTTGAAGCACAGACCCTGAACCTATCAGTTCTGGCTAACCATACAGACACCTGAACCTATCAGGTTGGTACTGACTGACACACAGTAGTACCCTGTCTGACACACAGACTCCCACTCAAGCTTCTTCTCTCAGCTTTTCCTCCAGCTTCTCCTCCAGCTCTCCACACACGCTCCACATATATATACAGTACAGCCCCTCCTCCTGATGTCCCGCCTTCCACTCCCCATAGGATGGAACTTTCCCTCCAAACCCATGACAGACAGGTAACATCAGTGCTGTATGTAACACCTCCCCTCTTTATAAGTTGTTTTGTAGGGGGAAAGCTAAGGTGCTTTTCACCAAAAAACAACCTGGACCCAAAACAAACAAAAACAGTCATATAATAACATACAATACCATACTTACTTATACTTACACTCTATTAGGCATTTAAACATTTACCATTAACAATACATCAAGTTACCTTTATTCATACAAACCAACATGTTTAATAAACAGACACATTTGACTTTTTGTCATCAAAATATATACATAGTCCATGTTTCTTTCGCCGTCTTCATTCTTCAGGTCTTCTTGACAAGGCGTCAGCAACACAGTTCAATGACCCTCTGACCACCTTCACTTCAAAGTCATAGTCTTGCAGGTTTAAAGCCCACCTCATAAGTTTACTATTGTGGGTTTTCATTGTCTTTAACCATTGCAGTGGTGAATGGTCAGTGCACAGAACAAAATGTCTTCCCCAGATGTAAGGCTTGGCCTTCTGGATCGCGTAGACTATGGCCAGGCACTCCTTTTCCACGGTTGCCAAATGTCTCTCACCTTTCTGGAGTTTCCTACTCAGGTAGGACACTGGATGCTGGTCACCATTCTCATCCTCCTGGCAAAGAACTGCTCCTACCCCGCTGTTAGACGCATCGGTGTAGATGATGAACTCCCGGTCGAAGTCTGGAGCACGCAGCACTGGATAGTTGATGAGCGCCTGCTTCAACCTCTGGAACGCCTCCTCACAGTCGCTGGTCCACGGGATGCGGTCATCAGTCTTCTTCCGTGTCAGATCGGTCAGCGGAGCCGCAATCTCGCTAAACCTCGGGATGAACTTTCTGTAATAGCCCACCAACCCAAGAAATGATTTAACTTTTTTCTTGGTGTTGGGTCGGGGCCAATCACGAACTGCTTCTATCTTGGCCTCTAGGGGTTTGATCACTCCTCCCCCTACCATGTGACCCAAGTATTTTATTTCTGGGCTACCCAGCTGCAGTTTGTTCTCTTTGCAGAGCCTAGGCCACAGCACTTCCTCCCCTGGGTTAAAGTGCCTCTCTCTGGCTTGCTGGTCATCCCAAGCTTTCTTTCTGACCTTTTGAGCTTGCAGGGTCTCTGCTGCTAGCTCTAGGTTTCTCTTTAGGTCATTCATCAAGGTGTCTATGTATGTCACAACGTCTTGTGGGTCATCCTGGGTGATCTGCTCCCAATTTTGTTTGATCAAATCAAGGGGCCCTTTCACCCTTCTCCCAAATAAAAGTTCAAATGGACTGAACCCGGTACTGGCTTGTGGCACTGATCGATAAGCAAACAAAAGGGATTGCAGCTTCTGGTCCCAATTGTTTGGATTCTCTGCCAAGTAAGCCCTAATCATGCGCATTAGAGTCCCATTGAACTTCTCAGTTAACCCATTACTTTCAGGGTGATAGGCAGTGGTTTCCTTGTGCTTAATTCCACAGATTTGCCATAAGCGTTTCATGAGCTTCGATGTGAACGATGCGCCCAAATCTGTAATTATTTCTGAGGCAAATCCCATCCTGGACATATACCCCACCAAGGCATCTGCCACTGTGTTAGTTTCAATGTTAGTCAAGGGTATGGCTTCAGGGTACCTCGTGGCATGGTCCACAATGGTGAGAATGAACCTGTTCCCCCTCTTTGTGGCCTTGGGCAAAGGTCCCACAATATCCACCCCTATGCATTTGAACGGAGTGTCAATCACAGGCAAAGGGCACAACTTTGCTTTGGTCCTGTCACGGTTATTCCCCTGCCTCTGACACACATCACATTGTTTACAGAACTCCCTGATCTGCTTCCCTATGTCAGGCCAGTAAAAATTCTGTGTGATTCTCTGCTGTGTTTTGTTCACCCCTAAGTGCGTAGCAAACATGTCAGAGTGCCCCCTTTGTAAGATCATGGGGCGATACTTTTCAGGTACCACTAGCTGACTTCTGATCCCATCTCCCCCTTTTGAGATATTCCTCAGGGTCTCTCTATACAAAATCCCCTTTTTCTCTAGAAATCTCACTGGGGTTTCAGGTGTTAGCTGGGCGTCAGTCACCTGTTCAAAACACTTTTGGAGAGTGGCGTCTGCCTTTTGCTCTTGGCCAAATCGGCTGTCTGTGGTTAAGGTTTCCACCACAGCTTCTGAACTCCCCTCTGCTTCCGTCTCGGGCTCATCAGTACCCCCCTGAACTGTCCCCGTGGTGGCTTGTGAGCGTGTAATCACTAGCACCCGTTTCACATGTTCAGCCAGGTCATTTCCCACGAGCACGGCTGCTGGCAGAGTCGATGAAATCGCTAGCCACCAAACTCCCCTCCAGCCTTGAAAGTTCACAGGTACCTCCGCTACTGGCAGTGAGATCACCTGCCCCTCAATCCCTGCCACCTTCATGCTCTCATTTGGGATTATATATTCCCTAGGAATAATATCTGGATGGCACAGGGTCACCTGGGAACAAGTGTCCCTCAGCCCCCGATACTGATGGTCAAGTATTCCTACGTCCACCCCTGCGGTTTCAAACAACTGAGAATCTGTTCTCACGAGCAAGCAGCGCCTGACCTCCACAAGAGGACCATTTTCCTCAGCCTGATCAGCAGATGTAACTGTTCCAGATTGAGTAGCCATGGCAACAGGCTCCCTCAGTGACAAGGAGCTTTGCTCTTTCTGGACACAGAACATAGCTTTTGGCTTGGTTCCACTCGAATCCTGAGGCACAATTCTTTTTAGCTGCTTTAATTTCTCACACTCTGAGATTAGATGGCCCTTTCCCTGACAGAAATAACATTTTCTGCTATATTTTGAGTCTTTCTCATCTTGTTTTGGTTTTCCCTCCAAAATCTGAGGTCTTGGTTTCATGTCTGAGGGCTTCCCTTCACCATGGGCCCCTCCCCCTTGCTGGCTTTTCCCTGGTCCCTGAGAGTACTTGCTGTAGGTTTCTTTAGGTTTCCCCATCGATTTCCCCTCACCCAAGGGCTTTCTTATTTGGGAAATAAAATCTGCGATCTCGGCTGCTTCTGCCACAGATTTCGGTTTCCTTTCCTTCACCTGGAATTTCAGTTCCCCATGCAGGACTGAATAGAACTGTTCCAGCGCTATCAAGTCTTTGAGCTGCTGAAAGGTCTCTGTCCCCTCCTGAGATAGCCATTTCTCTAGCAGCCTCACCAGTTGGGCCCCCACTTGGGTAAAAGTCTGCTCTGGTTTCTTGGTGATTGACCTGAATCTTTGCCTCAGCTGTTCCGCATTTATCCCATGTCTGGCAAACACCAGTTTTTTAAACTCTGCAAAATCTTTCATCAGTTCCTGTGGCATCTCTGCATAGACTTCTGCCAGGCTGCCACTGATTAAAGATCGCATGATGGTCATCTTCTCAGTTTCCTTTACTGAGAAGTCCACAAACGCTCTTTCCACTAGGGAAAAGAACACCTCAGGACAATCTCCCTTGTGGTACACAGGGAATTTCTTCAGGTCAGCTTTAGACAATTGGCCTCCCTCAGAATCCCTATTGTTATTATTGTTCTGATTCATCAGTTCCAATTTTCTTAACTCAAACGCCATTTTCTCTCTCTCCAATCTTTCTTCTCTTTCCATTCTCTCTCTCTGCAATTCCATTTCAAATTGTCTTTGTTTCTCTCTTTCCCTTTGCTCCATCTCCCTCACCCTCAGGTCATGCTGTTGGGCTATGAGCAATTTTCTGAGTTCTGGGTTCTGTTCTCCCGTGCTGTCACCCTGCACTGAGCCAAATTCATCCTCAGAGCCTTGGTCTACCTGGGGGTCTTTCACTTCACCCATTTCTGCCATTTGGCTTCGAGTCAAGGGCATAATCCCCCCCCCAGAACAGGCTGCTTTCAAAAGTCAAGCCTCAAAATAAAGCGACCACTTTTTTTTTTCTTTTGCCTCAGAACCAGCTTTCAATAGATTACTGCTGTTCTTCAGCACTAACTTGCAACAGTTGCGAGCCAGAGTCTACCCCCCTCTGCTAGGCCTCTCAGCAGGCAGGCTAGATCACTGTTACTTTACAGTTTTGCCTCAGCTTTTTTCCCGCCCAAACAGGCTGCCTCAGAGCTCCCTAATCTAGTCCCCAATCTGAGGTTACACGTTCTTCTACTAGCGCACCCCCCCGTGAGGTACACCTAGAAGATTACCTACGTGCTCTCAGATTGTCCCTGACTAGACCCCCCTTGCTCTGGACACACTTGCCAAGGCTTTGCTGTACCACTGGACAACTGGACCAGTCGTATCCCACACGCTGGACACCAATCAATGTGACAAACCCAGACCTACTGGGATATGCCACAGTTTCACTAAGCTGCCACCAACCATTCCCTATAAGAAGTCACACAGACCAGGGATGGATTTTTAACAAATAAACGAACAAGGTTTATTCAAATAACACACAGGGAAAAATAAAAGGATCAAGTGAATAAGATACAGTAACGTGGCTTAGTCTCAATCATACATACACACAGTTTGGTTCACACAGAACACTTAACTTGAAGCACAGACCCTGAACCTATCAGTTCTGGCTAACCATACAGACACCTGAACCTATCAGGTTGGTACTGACTGACACACAGTAGTACCCTGTCTGACACACAGACTCCCACTCAAGCTTCTTCTCTCAGCTTTTCCTCCAGCTTCTCCTCCAGCTCTCCACACACGCTCCACATATATATACAGTACAGCCCCTCCTCCTGATGTCCCGCCTTCCACTCCCCATAGGATGGAACTTTCCCTCCAAACCCATGACAGACAGGTAACATCAGTGCTGTATGTAACAGTGACCAGCTCCAGCTGCAAAATTTTGCTTTGACTTGCGGCCGAAGCTTCGAGTTATACTCAAAAGAGGTAGGGGAAAAAAGGCAGGGAATTCAAATTAGAGGCCTAACCGTTGGTCGGCGAAGAACTTTGTAGCTCTTTCGCCCCAACAGTTAGAGTGAGTGCATGGGAGGAGGCTTCAGACTGCCTGGAGCTGCTTTCTGCTTGTGAGTAAGTACATTTACTTTGTTTTGCAGCATGGGTTTGGGGGGTTATGTTTCTGTGCTGTGTGTGTGGGGGTGTTTTTATATTTGCTGATGGGGCTGATTGTGGTGTGTGTGTTTGTGTGTGTGTGTGTGTGTGTGTGTGTGTGTGTGTGTGTGTGTAGCTTTGTTTTTCAGCCCCTCGAATTGCAATGGGGCTTGACTGTGTGTGCGTGTGCACTTTTTCTTTGTTTTTTAGCACCTCGTATTGCGATGGGGCTGACTGTGTGTGTGCTTTTTCCTTTGTTTTTCAGCCCCTTGCATTGCGATGGGGTTGGCTGTGGGGTTTTTTAATCATTTTTCTTTCCTGCTGGAATGGAAATGGTGCTTTGATTTACGACCATTTTCGAGTTACGTCCATCTTCTGGAACAGATTATGGTCATAAATCGAAGCACCACTGTAACTTTGAATCAGATGAAATGACAAGATTTGAAAGAAAACATTACATTACTCTCACTGAATATAGCAGGTTGGAATCCTAAAAATAAAGATGCTTCTTTCACTAGGTACCTAACTAAGTTTGATATATTAATATTACAAGAGACATGGGCAACAGATACAATAGAACTAGATGGATTTTCTGCTCATCAGTATATGCCACCCCTAGTAATAAGAAGGGTAAATCTAAGGGCGGCCTACTTATACTTATCTCCACTAAACTCCGGGTAATACTGAAAACTTTTCACCAATATGCAACAGCAGTAGTGGTAACAGATGAACACTGCTCAATGCTACTTGTAAATGTATACATACAATCCTCAAAGATGACAGGCCCAGACTGACTTGATCTGGCAAAGACTAGAAACCTATAGTGAAGAGTGCTTAAAAGCTTTCCCCAACTTTTATACAGTGATGCCTCGCTTAGTGAGTGCTCCG
This sequence comes from Pogona vitticeps, assembly GCF_051106095.1. Lineage (NCBI taxonomy): Eukaryota > Metazoa > Chordata > Lepidosauria > Squamata > Agamidae > Pogona > Pogona vitticeps. Next base: position 56,096,057 of record NC_135788.1, on the reverse strand, counting down.
TTTTATGATGACATCGCTTAGTGATTACTTTTTCGGAGCGTTTTTGCGCTCCATTTACCGATGGTCCCTATGGGCAATTTTCGCTTAGCGATGTTGGGACCATGCTTTGCATAGTGATTAAATTTTGGGTCCCCATTTCGCTTTGCAATGGTTTTAACAGCCTGGGGGTCGTGCTTCGCTTGAATGGCGTTTTAACGGTCGCTGTTTCGCAATGCGACTGCCCCCAGGGTGTTTTTCCCTGTTGCTGTTTTCTTTCAAATTTAAACAGTCAATACCCAGGATGCATTGTGCCTTGTGCAGGGAAAGTTTAAAAACCCTTCGCCATGCAGCCTGGCTTTACTTTTGCACGTGGAGTTCCAGGGCTGACTTCGTGAGGAGCAACTTGGTTTCTTCTGGAGAACTTGGCTAGCAGAAGGTAAGTTTACATTTGTTCTCTTATGTGGGTGGTGGGTTTTATTGCATAAGTATTACAGGTAGTGTATTTTTATTTTCTTATTTTTGGGTAAATTGCAGGGGGGTTTTGTGCATGCCTTTTAAAAGTTTACATTTTTTTACTGTACTGTACTGTACTGTACTGGCTACTGTTTTGTTCTTGTTGGTTGGGTGGGAAATGTTGCATGAGTCTCATTTTAAATGGTTTTCCTTAATGTTTCTGGTGTTCTGTGCATGCATGGATTTTTCTGGTGTTCTATGCAAAAGTTAAATTTTTTTTACTGTACTGTACTGGCTATTGTTCTTCTTGGTTGGGTGGGAAATGTTGCATGAGTCTCATTTTAAATGGTTTTTCTTAATGTTTCTGGTGTTCTGTGGCTGGCTGCGTCTTGGATTGGGATTTGAAATTTAAAACCTGAATTTAAAAATTTTACTGGCTACTGTTTTGTTCTTCTTGGTTGGGTGGGGAATGTTGCATGAGTCTTAATTTAATGGTTTTCCTTAATGTCTCTGGTGTTCTGTGGCTGGCTGGGTCTTGGATTGGGATTTTAAATTTAAAACCTGAATTTAAAAATTTTACTGGCTACTGTTTTGTTCTTCTTGGTTGGGTGGGAAATGTTGCATGAGTCTCATTTTAAATGGTTTCCCTTAAAGTTTCTGGTGTTCTGTGGCTGGCTGCGTCTTGGATTGGGATTTTTAATTTAAAACCTGAATTTAAAAATTTTACTGGCTACTGTTTTGTTCTTCTTGGTTGGGTGGGAAATGTTGCATGAGTCTTAATTTAATGGTTTTCCTTAAATGGTTTTTCTTGGGAGAATTTGGATCTGCTATTGCATTCGTTCTGTGTGGGAGAAGCGTGCAGAAATTTGATTTAAAATTTTGGGTACCCTGCAGGGGAAATTTAGGAGGTACAGTAGCTTCTGTTGCGGGGATTTGAATGCAAAAGACTGATGCCAAGTTTGATTTTTTTTAACTGTAGGCTTTCCTTTCTGTCGTGTGGTGTGGCCTTTGGTGGACTTTTCCAGAACATCTGGGACAGGAAGAGATAGGTCTGAATTTCTTCTCCTGTGGGTTTTTTTTCTTAGCTTGTGCTGGGGGAGTGTAGTTATGCTAAGTCTAATTTCTTTCTAAATTTCTTTGGTCAGGCATCCTCCTGTGACGTGGCGTGGTGTGGCCTGCAGTGGAGTTTGCTGCTTCAGGGACAGCTAGAGGTAGGTCTTCTCCTGTGTTTTCTTCATCGTACCTTGTGCTGGGGGGTTGTTATGCTAAGTCTAATTTCTTTCTAAATTTCTTTGGTCAGGCATCCTCCTGTGACATGGCGTGGTGTGGCCTGCAATCTAGTTCTCCATAGCTTCTGGGACAGCAAAAGGTAGGTCTGAATTTGTTCTCCTGCGGGTTTTTTTCTTAGCTTGTGCTAGGGGGGTGTTATGCCACTTGTTTGTCCAGGGCAGTTTTGGCCAGGTGTGGGAAGGTGTGTGGGAAGGTGAAGCGGATGTAAAGCACTGACTGTTGTTGTTTTTTTAACGTAGCAACAGCTGACATGGGTCCCAAGAAGCCTGCTTCTGCCGAGGTTGGCAAGCCGACCAGGGAGAAGATGACCCTGGAGATGAAAAAGGAGATCCTCCAGAAGTACGATGGAGGCAAGCGCATCGCGGACATCACCAGGGAGTACGGCAGGAATCCATCCACCATCGGCACCATTGTAGCGATGAGGGAGAAGATCCTTGCCACGGATGCAGCGAGCGGTGTCACCAGGATCGCAAAGAACCGGTCAGCTGAGCCAGAAGAGTTCAAGGCAAACAGAGGCTGGTTTGAACGCTTCAAAACCAGATCCGGCATCCACAGTGTGGTGAGGCACAGAGAGGCTGCCAGCTCCAATGTTACTGTGGCTGAGGAGTTTGCCACGGAGTTCCTGGAGGTCGTGATGACAGAGGGGTACTGTCCAGAGCAGGTCTTCAACTGCGACGAGACCGGCCTGTTTTGGAAGAGGATGCCGAAAAGGACCTTCCTGACGCAAGAGGAGAGCAAGCTGCCTGGCCACAAGCCCATGAAGGACCGTCTCACCCTCCTCTTCTGCATCAACACCAGCGGGGACCTGAAGATTAAGCCCTTGCTGGTGTACCACTCTGAGAATCCACGGGCTTTCAAGAAGCACAAGGTGGACAAAGCCCAGCTGAGCGTGATGTGGCGATCCAATGCCAAGGCTTGGGTCACACGCACCCTGTTTGTGGACTGGGTCAATCACGCTTTTGGCCCAGCTGTGAAGCGTTACCTTGTGGAGAAGGACCTGCCACTGAAGGCCCTGCTCCTGATGGACAACACCCCTGCCCATCCTCCAGGCCTTGAGGATGACTTGTTGCAGGAGTTCAGCTTCATCAAGATAATGTTCCTGCCGCCTAACACCACCCCGGTACTCCAGCCGATGGATCAGCGGGTCATCGCCAACTTTAAGAAGAGCTACACGAAGGGGCTTTTCCGGCAGTGCTTCAAGGTGACTGAGGACACCAACCTCACCCTCCGTGAATTTTGGAAGGAGCACTTTGACATTGTCGGCTGCCTCAAGATGATCGCCACAGCCTGGGATAGCATCAGCCAGAGGAACTTGAACTCTGCATGGCGCATGCTCTGGCCAGACTGTGTGGCTACTGGTGTTTCTGCGCCTGCACCAGAGTCCACAGTGATGCAGGACATTGTGGCCTTGGGAAGGAACATGGGCCTCGAGGTCACAGAGGAGGACATTTCTGAACTGGTGGAGGGCCACGACCAGGAACTGTCCACACAGGAGCTGGTCGAGATGCGGGCCGAGGCTATGGAGGATCAGGAAGAAGAGCCAGAGGAGGAACAGCTGTCCACCAGGGACCTGAAAAAGCTCTTGCACCAGTGGCAGAACGTGCAGACTCTAATACAGCGGCACCACCCGGACAAGGCGCTGGCACATAACCTTGTGCACACTTTTGATGAGAGGCTCGTGACCCCTTTCAGAGGGATGTTCAAAAGGCGGCAGAAGCAGCTGACCATGGAGAGGTTCCTCACAAAGAGGCCAAGACAGGAAGAGGAACCTGCTCCTTCCACCAGTGGTGCCCAGTTGCCTTCTTCCTCCCCCTCGTCCTCCTAGAAGACTGCTGCTTGCTGTGATGTGGGGACAGTTTTGTGTGCCTCCAGGTTCCTGAATTGAACACTGGCCCTGGTGGCTTAGAGACTTCAGCCTCACATGTTCAGTTTTAAAATGTTAAATGTAAAAAGTTTCTGTACTATTGGTTTCTGTATGTTTATGCAGTTCCTGAAAATTTTCTGTATGTTTCTGTGTTTATGCACTTTATGAAGACTTTCTGTATGTTGATGCACTTTCTAAAGAGTTTTGTACGATCCAATGTTCCTGCCTCATGTTTGTTGTTTTTAAAATGTTTTTCTATGTTATTTATAAAGTTAAAGTTTATAAACTTAAAATTCCTGCCTCATGTCTTCTGTTTTTTAAATGTTTTCTATGTTACTGTACTGTATTTATAAAGTTAAAATGTATAAACTTAATGTTCCTGCCTCATGTTTGCTGTTTTTAAAATGTTTTTCTGTTATTTATAAAGTTAAAGTTTACTGTTTAAAATGTTTGAAATCATAAAGTGCACTTAATAAACCCTTTGTTAACCAAATTTGACTTCGTTCTGACTCTTTTTTAATTTGTTGTTATATTTTTCCCCCATTGAGATGCATTGAATAGGTTTCAATGCATTTCAATTGGCGAACCGCGTTTCGCTTAGCGATGTTTCCTATGGTGATTTTTGCTTAAGGACGGCAATTCGTTCCTATTGGAACGGACTGTCCGGTTTTCAGTGCATTTCAATGGGAAACTGCGTTTTGCTTAGCGATGAAATTGCTTAGCAGTGATTTTTTCGGAACAAATTAACATCGCTAAGTGAGGCATCACTGTATAGTCATTGGGGGTGACTTCAATGCCAGGATAGGAGCTAATGACACTGCTCTCTATACAGCTTATCATCTGTGTCTCCCTGAAAGATCTCCTCTTGAGACATCAAATGTGTGTTTAGCAAAAGATAATATTAGCAATTATGCAGAGCTCCAGCTAGCTCAGATGGCTCATCAACTAAACCTGCATATATTAAACAAAAACACCCCGGGAGATATCCCAGGTGAGTTCACACATTGGTCAGGAGACAGGATGAGCACCATTGATTATCTGATAATCAGCAACAATTTACTGAGCTCTATTCATAGTGGAGCTGTATTGCAAGCCGGATAGTGATCATCTTCCTTTAAATTTGTACTTGAGGGCTCCAGTTATGCACTTGTATAAAGGACATTTTGCAATTAATCCTGAGATAATAACTTCTATCACTAGAATTAAATCATTGGAAAAGATCTAGGCCTTTTTTTAAGAACTGTTGAACACTGACCACGACTCTATGATCCGTACTAACATTTTAACAATTGGCCCAAATAGTGGAATCATTGAGCATTACGAACAACTAACAGACAAACTTTCTTTATCTCTTTTGCTTTGAATCAGTCAAAGCAAAAGAGATAAAGAAAGAACAGATTAGTAAATTTTGATCAAAGGAATGGTTTGATTAATAATGCTGGGATGCTAAGAAAATGCTTATTGCCAACTTTAAGCTACATAAAGATAACCCAGGGGGAACGGGAGCAGAGAATCTACCACAACTTTAAAAGCAACATAAAAAACTAATCAAGGATAAAAAGAACAATGCTCAACATACAGCATTGGAACAACTTATTAATGCTGTTAGGAGGAAAGATATGAATACCTTCTGGAGCCTCACATCATCAGTAACAATCACTCAGCACAGGCTGATTGCCATATGCAGTAAGGAGACACCTACCTTCCAACTGGAATATATTTAAAAACTTGCCAGAATGGCCCCCAGTATTCAATAGCAGAAATCATTGACCTGGCCACCCAACTTAAACCAGGGAAAGCCCCAGGATGTGACCCATCTGAGTTAATAAAGAGAAATATAAATTGGTGGGCTCCAATTTTGGCAAATCTTTTTACATATATAGACCAAAATGCCCATATGCCATCTGAATGGAGTACAGTTATTATTATCCCAATCTATAAGAAGGGCAAGAAAGACAACCCAGAAAACTATTGCCCAGTGACTTTACTATCCACAATCAGCAAGCTCTATGCGAGACATTTCTACTGGAAATTACAAAGCTGGATAGAATCTGAAAACATTTTTGCTGAAGAACAAGCAGGGTTCAGATCAGGAAAATCAACTCTGGATCAAGTAATGTATTAAAAAAAACCAAAAGAGCCATATTCGCAGCCTTTATCGACCTTAAATCTGCCTTTGACTCCATCTCTAGAGTTAAATTGTAGTGTAAATTGGGATCCTCTACTATAGATCATCGCTTATTACTGCTCATTTATAAACTCCCTGAAAGCAGAAATCTGAAAATAAGGTGCAATCGGGAGGGTTCTTTGTCCAACAAAGTACCCACATATAATGGAGTCAAACAAGGATGCATATTGGCGCCATTATTATTTAATTTATATATTAACTCAATAGTAGCAACCCTTAGCCAGTTAGATTTCCATCCCCTTAAGCTAGTAGGGTAGACACCTCTTGCTGCTGCTGTATGCTCATGATGTGGTGATATTATTGCATAAACCAATTGGCCTGAAGGGAGCACTGCATGCCTTAACACATTACAGCCAAGAAGAAATTCTTCAAATAACCTGTAAAAAAACTAAGATCATGGTGTTTGCTAAAAGACAAAACTCTATAAATGGCCTATAAATGGATACAAGATTGAACAAACAAAGGTCTTTAAATACCTTGGAGTTGTCTTCCAAGCAAATGGCGCTCGCAGAGGACATGCAGAATATGTAGCCCAAGCAGCACAGAGATCTGTATCGGCAACACTGAATTTTTTTTATAACAAAGGGGGACAATATATTCCAGCAGCTTTAAAAGTGTTTGAAGCTAAATTAATTAACCAATTACTCTATAGTGTGCAGTTAGGACCCTACTCTGTCTTTATACCATTAGAAAGGGTCCAGACAAGATTTTAAAGAGTGATTCCTCAGGTACCATGTGGGGTTCCTAATGAGCACTACAGCTAGAGGTAGGATTCCTGAAAGTTGAAACAAAGATTTGGTTAACCATCTTTAGTTTCCAGCTGAAACTAATTTTCTTGCCAAGAGGTTTGACCTCTCTAATATTACAAGAGAATCATCAGTCAAATGGAAGGAAGTTCTGCTAGCCAAGCTTAGATCTTATGGATTTTCAGAGGGCAATATAATATATTTGGGATATGATGCTGCAAACCAAGCTCTTAAACAATGCATCATGGAGGTGAAGAGGCAACTTGATTTAGGAGCAATATCAAATAGTATTTCTTTGGATAAAGTGCTACTGCCTTTTAAAGCAGCTAACTACCTTTACTCGTTGCTAATACCAAAATACTGTAGAGCCTTTACCCTTGCCTGACTAAATGCATTACCATCGGCAGTACTAGAAGGAAGTATAAGAAAATTCCATACTCTCAGTGTAGATGTTCTTGTAATTTGGGTGCAATAGAAAGAGTTACACATGTTCTCTTGCACTATCCTTACTATGTTGACATTTGGAGGAATTTTATTGAACTTCATCTAAAATTACTCCCTGGGCGTTCTGAGGCTTTTTACATGCTTTTATTGGTGTCTGGACGCAATATAGATATCTGGTACAATGTGGCAAAATTTCTTGCAGCTGCTGTTAAAATCTGTCGTTAGGATGCTTTTAATTTAGTTCATGTTTTTATATGTGTGTTTTACTGTTTTTTAACTTTGTATATGTTTATCTATATGAGTTTTATTGTTTTTGTACATTTATTTGTACATTTGGATATTGGTCTATGACCGTATTAAATTTGATCTTGATCTAATCTTGTGAGAAGATACACACACCTTATCTGGATAAAGACAACAGAACTCAAGCCTGCAAAACTTTTGGGAGATTATCCAGAATTCTGGGAGTGTATCCAAATTCACACAAGTACAGATGGGCATGAACCAAAACAAAAAACAAAAAACCAAACCCAACGACCAAGATTAGATTAGGCATCTTTCAGTCTTGAGAGATTATGGTAACGTGCTCTGAAAAGAGGACTTGGAACAGCATCTAGTGTGGTTCAGAAGGCCAATTTGAGACAGCAGATATGGAACGTGTTCTGCTTCGTCTCCTGCTGTGCACAAAGGATCCAGGACTCCCTCGAGTACAGGAGCGTACTCAGGACCCAGGCTCTATAGACCTGGATCTTGGTATATGCCATCAACATCTTATCAAGGCCTACTCTCTTTGTGAGTCTAGAGAACATGGTAACTGCTCTGCCAATGCATTTATCCAGTTTGACATCTAGGGAGAGAGTGTCAAAGATAGTTGTGCAGAGGTACACAAAGTCATGAACAATCTCCAATTCTTGTGTGGAGATAGTAACAGAGGGAGGTGAGTCCATGCCCTGGCCCATGATTTGTGTTTTCTTTAGGCTGATTGTAAATCCAAAGTCTTGGCAGGCCTTGCTAAAACGATTTATGAGTTGTTGGAGGTCTTCAACAGAATGGGAAACAACACTGCATCATCGGCAAACAGGAAGTCCTGCATGCATTTCACCTGGACTTTGGTCTTCGCTCTCAATCTAGAGAGATTAAAGAACTTTCCATCTGATCTAGTCCGGAGATAGACACCTTCTGTTGCAGTTCCAAAGGTGTGCTTCAGCATTACACTAAAAACGATCCCAAACAGGGTCAAGTGCAAGGACACAGGCCTGTTTCACTCCACTTCAGATGTCAAAGGAATGTGATGTTGAGCCATCAAAAACTACAGTGCCCTTCATTTCCTCATGAAAGGACCTGATGATGTTAAGGAGTCAAGGTGGACATCCAATCTTGGGAAGTATTTTAAAAAGACCGTCCCTGCTAACCAGATCAAAGACCTTTGTAAGATCTATGAAGGCCACAAAGAGTGGCTGTCATTGTTCCCTGTTAGTGGTGGATCTATTAGCTTGAAATCCACACTGTGATTCTGGGTAGACTCTGTCTGCGAGCAGAGCTGAAGCCAATAATCGTTAGAACATCTCCTGGCAGTCTGTTGGACTTTGCTACAAGCAACTTGAACAGCCTGCAGGTTGTACTCACTAGGACAGGCTGCTAGAGCTCTCCTCTTTTCGTAGATGGCTGGCATCAACTCCTCCGAATGGGCTTCAAACCAGTCTGCCGTCTTTTTGGTCTTCTTGCCAAAGGTGGACAAGGCAGTGTTATAAACAGCGTTCTTGAAATGTTCCCATTGTTCAGGTGCATTTGCATTAGCCAGGCCTGGAAGGATTTCTTCAAGTGCTTCGGCAAATTCCTCCACTTTTCTTTGATTGTGAGACTTCTTGATGTCAATATGTGGTCTTCCTTCCTTTTTCGTTTGATACAATCACTTTGTTCGCAGTTTTACTCTACTATACACCAGGGAGTGATCAGTGTCACAATCAGGACCCTGATAACTGCGTGTGATGGTAATACTAGGAAGGCTAGAGCATCTAGTGAGGATCAAATCGAGCTGAAGCCAATACTTCGATCTTGGATGTCTCAAGGAAACTCTGTGTTGAAGCTTCATATTAAAGAACATGTTGGTGACACAAAGACTGTAGTAGCAGCAAAACCCCAGCAAGCATTGGGCATTCATCTTCCCAATGCCAAAACAGCTTAGACAAGTGGGCCAGGAATTGTGATCAACACCAGTTCTAGCGTTAAATTCTCCAAGAATGAACAGCGGCTCTCTTTTGGGGATTTTTTGATAGCAGCTGTCAAATAGTTGTAGAATTTGTCTTTGACTTCTGTTGTAGACGACAGTGTTGGTGCATATGTACTAATGAGGTTGACCAATCCCACTGATGAGTGGAGCTGCAGAGACAGGATTCTTTCACTCCCCACAATATGTGGAACAATGGATCTTGGCAGACTATTTCTGACCGCAAAGTCAACACCATATTCCTTGGTCTCATTCAACGGTTTTCCCTGCCAGAAGAATGAGATTTTTTTTCTTTGACATATTCCGTGTCTGGTAATCTCGTCTCTTGCAGGGCAACGATGTCCATCTGGAGCCTACTCAGTTTCACGTTGCTGACAGCAGTCTTGTGCACATCGTCTATTTCCTGCATGTCATCAGAAAAGCCAGGGGTCATTGTCCGAACATTCCAGGTGCCCAACTTTAGGGCAGAAGTTTTCTTATGGTTGCTGCATGGTGCAGGGTTATAGATCTGCTTGTTGGCTTTCACCCTAAACCCCACGTGTCCTGTGAGGTTAACAGACCATAGCGAGGCAGCACCTTACTGGCTGGGGACTGCCCAGCTTAATGTGGGTGGTAGCTACCTAGTGAGGTGCAATGATCTCTCCCACCGCCGGAAGTAGCCCCTGGTGTCATGCTCTACACCAATCGAGCAGAGACTTCTAACTGGCAACTGCTACTTCCCGTGTTATTTCGACGCTGTGTGCCAAGCTGGAGTGTCCTCTCCAGAGCACAAACCCTGGGTAATATAATAGGGAGGATAGGCTGTTACCCAAGCAGCAAATCCCCCCTCTCCACATCACTGAAATAGTCCAATGGAAAGGCAAGAGCCAATACAACTGGATCCAGTAATGTCGCAGGAGTTGCCAGAATGGCACCAATCAGACTCTGGATTTTGCCTCAAGGTGAACCTCAAGGTGAACTCCTGTAGCCTTTTCCATCAGTGGATATAGCCACAAGGCAGTGGAGGTTTGACATCAGAGTTTTCCTTCTCCTAGATGGGCTGCCTTCCAAGGCTGACGAGCCCCACCTACCTGGGCTGCTCTCTAATAGTGCAAATATTAGAAACACAGGTCTCCAGCTGTGGACCTTGCCTTAGAAGAGGACCATAAACTTACACTTAGAGCATTTGTATCCAGGCACCTCCTTTGGCAAGAAAACAAACATGCCACAGGAGTTACAAGTGCAACAGAACCTGTGGACTCCATCTCGATTGATTGGCCAATGAAATTTATCCAAGAAATTCATCAAAAATTGCTGGTTTGTTCATTTGGATTTGTCAAAACCGATGAACTAAAACAAATTAAACCAATGAATCTTTTTAGTGATTTAACATACTTCCTGGTTCATTTGCCCCCTTCCCACTGCCACATTGCCTCCCTACCTCGCACTGCCTCCTCCTCCTCTTCTTCTGCCACCACCATCTTCAGAGACAGCTACCTGGTTTCCCTTCCAGGAACTGGGCCTGCTGTCTCTATGTATGTGCCATGGGGATGCACAGAGAACAGTGGCCTGAATTCCATGGGTCGGGCCTGTTATCTCTGCACCTGTGTCAGGGCCCCAGTCAATCAAGGAGATTATCTGGGATCAACATTCCCTGTCAGCTGTGTGACCACACGATGCTGGATTGCACATTTGCAGCCAGAACGATGATGGAGGAGGAGGCAGTAGGACCAGGTAGGGAGGTAACAGGGCAATAGGAAGGAGGCAGGCAGGCGGCAAAGGGGAAGGGGGATTTAATTACCCTCTCCCCAGACATGAACTTTTTTAAAAAAAAAGTGAATCTGTTTGTGGTTCATTTTTTTAAAAAGTTTTTTTAAAGTTTGAAAAGTTCATGGTTCGTCTGCTTTGTGCCCATCTCTAAAAACAAGGAAACAATGGTTTTAATCACGTTCATCACTCACACTTGGCAGAGGGCAGAGGAAGTGAGAGAAAAATTTGATTGTTCATAGACCATTGCTGATACACTTCATCAATTATTTTTTTAAAAACATTTTCTTTGTTTTTTCGTTTTCTTAAAGGCCAAGTTGAGAAAATGCCTGTGATGATCTGAAGGATAGTGGGAATTGTAGTCAAAGAAAATGGAGACTGTTACGTTCTGTGTAACATGATTTTAAAGCATTGGATGTGTTAGGTGGTGAGACTGTTTTTCAGAATTACTGCCTACCTGGTACAGAGGGAACTGAGATAAGCACAAGGACACACAGAGAGGCCGAAGAAGACCAAACACGCATACTGGCTAATTGGAAGCGGCTAATTGGAATTCTCATGAAGTTCTGTGGTCTTCATGAGAATTCTGCGTGGAGAGTTGTGTTAAGCCTCTTTGAAGTTAATTGATTTAAAGTTATTGGGCATAAGGGAGAAGGAGGTCTTAGACATGTAAAATGATGGATGATGGGATGTGTTTAGAGTATCTGTATCCATGGGATCAGTATTGGCTTCAAATGGATCTAGTTAAGTGTTGGAATGCTTGCAGAATGTAGCAAGGAAAATCAGGTTGTCTTTTTTAAAACCAGAAGAAGGAGGGGGAATAGCCCACCTTAGAAGCTACAATGATTACTTAGCTTAGTTTTTAGTATTTCTTATTTTAATAAGAAATAGCAGCTTTATTTAACCATCGTAATCTTTGGATATGTTTATGCTAATGCTTTTGCAAACAACTGTTTTTCTATGAATCTATATTTTCTTAATAAAAACAAATATAACCTTAACTGAGGGCTAGTCTCTTGAACAGCAGGGTTACACCTAGATCCAGTAGATTGGAAGATGGTCACTAGCCTGCTACCACAGCACAGCTGTTGTGTATTCTAAGAAAACATGAGTAACCTGGCCTATCCTACCATACTCGTATAATGGAAATATAGAAGTGACAAGAATAGAGTACAGTGGTGCCCCGCATAGCAGCGATAATCTGTTCCGGAAAAATCGTCGCTATCTGGATTTGTTGCTATGCGAAATTAAAAAAGGCCATAGGAATGCATTAAAACGTGTTTAATGTGTTCCTATGGGCTTAAAAACTCACCTTATGCGAAAATCCTCCATAGGGGCGGCCATTTTCGGTGCCTCTAAAGCGAGGCAACACAGCGGGCGGCCATTTTGGAACTGCCGATCAACTGTGAGAAAATGGGGCCTTTGGGAGGACCGCGGGGGAGCGCTCCCCCTGTCCTCCCAAAGCCCCTGCCAGCATTTTTGCCCAGCTGATTGGCGGGGCTTCGGGATGATGGGGGAAAGCCCTTCCCCCCCATCATCCCGAAGCCGGCATTTTCGCCCAGCTGATCAGCGGGGCTTCGGGATGATGGGGGGAAGGGCTTCCCCCATCATCCCGAAACCCCGCCGATCAGCTGGGTGAAAACGCCGGCTTGGGCTTTGGGAGGACCACAGGGGAGGGCTCCCCCACGGTACTCCCAAAGCCCCCGCTGGCATTTTTACCCAGCTGACCGGCGGAGCTTCAGGATGATGGGGGAAAGCGCTCCCCCCATCATCCCGAAGCCTGCATTTTCGCCCAGCTGACCGGCGGGGCTTCGGGATGATGGGGGAAAGCGGTCCCCCCATCATCCCGAAGCCCGCATTTTCGCCCAGCTGATCGGCTGCACGAAAATGGGGCGTATGGGGAAAAACCGCAAAGCGGTTTTTCCCCATAGGGAACATCACAAAAGCGATCGCAAAATCTTCATCGCTATGCGGATTTGTCGTTAAATGGGGCGCCCGTTAAGCGAGACACCACTGTATATTGCTGGAAGGAGTGGGGTGGACCAGTAAACAAAGAGGAAAATCTAATATGTGATGGGTTGACTCAGTAAAGGAACCACAGCTGTTGGTTTGCAAGATCTGAGCAGAACTTAATGGAAAAGACAATATTGCCAGGAAGGGGAGTGGCAGCAGGGATACTGAACAACCTAACATGAGTTGTTGGTTTGTAAGACCTGAATAGAGTTCGGAATGATAGTCCCTGCACAGGGAGCAGGAGAACTGTGTCTGGGAGGCCATCCTTGACTGGGTGTTTTTTAAAAAACGGTTTCTGTGAGTAAGTTTGTTTCTAACCATGTGCGCTCCCTGAGCACATGGTCAGAGGTGGCGGGGCTTCTTCTGAGCCCCTGGGGATGGAGCTAGCTGCTTAGCTACATACAAGTGCTTCGATCAGCTTCAAGCTCAGTCCCTGCAGAGGGAGCAGAAAGACAGCTGGGTCTGGGAGGCCATCCTCAACTGGGTGTTGTTGTTTTAGGTTTCTGTGAGTAAGTTTGTTTCTGACTGTGCGCTCTCAGTGTCTGGCAAACAGGCAAGGCAAGGAGGCGTGCTTACATGGTGTTTAGCAGGGGAGTTTTAGGGAGAGAATCAGACTTCCTTTCTTTTTTTAAATTGACTGGCCTAATTGTTCAATATGGAGAGTGACGGAGTTGCTCCAGTCACCTGCAACAGCTATGGCATGTTTGTATTCTTGCTAAAGGATGTGCCTGGCTACACATGCACCAAGTGCAGGTTGGTGGCCCACTTGGAAGATAAGGCCGAACAGAATGGGCCACAGTAATAATAAATGGGTCTTTCCTTGAGGGCAGATTTCCATCTGCCCTCAAGGAGACACTCATTAGGCCCATAAGAAAGAAACCTAGTTTGGCGGCGGACGAAATTGGCAATTATAGGCCCATCGCCAATGTTTCTTTCATGAGCAAAGTGGTCGAGAGGGTGGTGGCTGATCAGCTTCAGGCCCACTTGGATGAAACATGCCCTGGATCCATTTCAGTTGGGCTTCAGGCCACGCCACTGTACAGAGATGGCATTGGTTGCCCTGTACGATGACCTGCTGAGGGAGGCTGACAGGGGCAAAATGTCTCTGCTGGTCCTCCTCGACATCTAGGCGGCCTTTGATACTGTCGACCACGGTATCCTCCTGGGGAGGCTCTCCGAGTTGGGAATTGGTGGCTCGGCACTCGCCTGGCTCCGTTCCTTCTTGGGGGACCGTCCCCAGAGAGTACAGCCTGGGGAGAGTGTCTCGGCCCTGTGCAGTCTCAATTGTGGGGTTCCACAGGAGTCGATCATCTCCCCAATGCTGTTTAACAACTATATGAGGCTGCTGGGTGGGCTCATCAGGGGATGTGGGGCTTCGTGTCATCAATATGCCGATGACACCCAGCTCTACATCTCCTTTTCACCAACTGCAGGTGATGCCGTCCTGTGCCTTCAGCGCTGCCTGGGGGCCGTACTGCAATGGATGCAGGAGAACGGGCTGAGGCTGAACCCAGACAAGACGGAAGTTCTGAGGGTGGTAGGCGGCTTGGGTGACTCTCTCACATTTGGGGAGGTGACCCTGGCCGCGAAGAGTGGGGTCCGCAGCCTGGGCATACATTTGGATCCGGCACTCACCATGGAAACGCAGGTGGCATCAGTAGTCCGCACCGCCTTTTTCTATCTTTGGCGGACTGCCTGGCTGCGACCCTACCTCGACACGGGGGTGCTCACTACCTTGCTGCATGCGCTCGTAATCTCAAGATTAGACCACTGTAATGCGCTCTACGTGGGGCTGCCTTTGAGGCTGATGCGGAAACTTCAGGTGGTGCAGAATGTGGCGGCCAGACTCCTCACTGGAGTGAGAAAATACCAACACATTTCTCCAACGCTGGCCACATTGCACCACCATCAATCACAGTGACAATCTCCTTATCACAACAATACACACACAACAAAACACACTAATCACCCATCCACAGAAAACAATACACCCACAACAATACACACTAATCATCCCATCTCACAGCCATAAATACTCCACGTCCTAGCCAAACTACACAAGAGCACAGTTTGCTGTCCTCTGAAGATGCCGGCCACAGAGACTGGCAAAATGTTAGGAAAAACCACCTTCAGAACACGGCCAAGAAGCCCGAAAAACCCACAACGACCAGAAGCTGCCCCACATTGCCAATTTTGATGGTGAATGCAGCATTGGATCTTGATAGCATTCTCTTTTGAGAACAGTACACAAAATGAAGGAGTAACCACAGATACTTATCCCAAAGCAGTATTTTTGTGAATTTATTGCTGACCAATATTGTAGATTGGGCAGAATGGATGTGATTTGTGTGTGTGCGTGTGTGTGCGTGTGTGTGCGTGTGTGCGTGTGTGTGTGTGTGTGTGTGTGTACACAAGAGAGAGAGAGAAAGAGAATGGTGAGGGTTGATGCTGTAAATCATAATTTGGGACAATAAGGTTGAACCAGACAAGGAGACTGTGTTGGGTTGATTCAAGTTGATTTGAAGTTACAGTGGTGCCTTGCATAGTGATCGCTCTGTTGAGCAATGAAATCGCTTAGCGACGGAGTTTTTGTGATCGCAAAAGCGATTGCTTTGTGATGGTCCCTATGGGGGTTTTTCGCTTTGCGATGATCGTGGAGAAATGATCATGGCAAAGCGACCCTTTTTTAACAGCTGATCGGTGGTTTCAGAATGGCCACCGGGAAACAAAATGGCCGCCTGCTGTTTTTCCTCACTTAAGAGGCAGAGAAAATGGCGGCGCTATGGCGGATTTTCGCTTAAAGGCGAGTTTTTAAGCCCATAGGAACGCATTAATCGCATTTTAATGCGTTTCTATGGGCTTTTTAATATCGCTTAGCAACTTTTTTTCATTGACACAGAATGTTTAATTGTCTAGGGGATTATCAGAGCAAGAGTCCATACTTTAAATTGCTTTATTATTTGTTACTTTGTTTTATTTATAGGATGTCTTTCTCCTGCTTTTCTTCCCTCCCATTTTTTAAAACTACACTTCTCCAGTACAGCGCCACATCAGATACTGTATTTTTCACTCTACAAGATGCATCTGTTGACACAATGCACCTAATTAAAAAATTAAAAAATAAAAATAAAACTCCATCCCAGCCAGCTCATCATCCGGAAGCGCTCCCTGCCTTGGAGGGGAAGGAGAAGGGCAGCGTGGTGGTGATGGCGGTGGCGGGAAGCCAAAGAAGATTTGTCTCGATCGCCAGGTAGGTTGGGAGGGTAAAAAAAGACTGGCAGTGGTTGGGGCATATGGAGTGAAAAATACGGTACCGGTACTTGTTTTCTTTAAAATAAATTAGAATAAAATTAAAAAAACTCCGCCCCAGCTAGCTCATCATCCAGAAGCGCTCCCTGCCTGGGAAGGGGAGGAGAAGGGCGGTGTGGTGGCAATGGCAGCGGCGGGAAGCCAGTATTCGCTCCATAAGATGCACACACTTCCCCCCCTTTTTGGGGGGGGAAGTGTGTCTTATGGAGCAAAAAGTATGATAAGCACTGAAGTTTCACAAGCTGTAATATAAATTCAGCTCTGTACCATTTACCTCTCTCTCTCTCTCTCTGTGTAGATAGATAGATAGATAGATAGATAGATAGATAGATAGATAGATAGATAGATAGATAGATAGATAGATAGATAGAT
The DNA here is from genome assembly GCF_051106095.1 of Pogona vitticeps. Classification (NCBI taxonomy): domain Eukaryota; kingdom Metazoa; phylum Chordata; class Lepidosauria; order Squamata; family Agamidae; genus Pogona; species Pogona vitticeps. The sequence goes on along the minus strand of NC_135788.1, from coordinate 56,079,426 downwards.
AGATAGATAGATAGATAGATAGATAGATAGATAGATAGATAGATAGATAGATAAAGATACCTCGTTGTTATTGTCCAACTGCCTCTTTGGACCAACACATGTAAAAAATAGGAGTGGGGGAGCAATGTCAGCAGAATCTCTGCAACACAAACACACACAACTCCTGCTGGCTGAATGGAAAGCAACAAATCCCCATGCAGGATGGATTTGATTTAAATCAATTTTTTTAAAATCAGATTTTTTTGTCAATTTACATTTTAAAAATCAATTTGATTTTTAAAAAAACAATACTGATTTTTATCAACCCTGTGTGCCTAGGAAAAAGATGGAGCTTACTCACTATTACCCTGTTTCCCCGAAAATAAGGCCTAACCTGAAAATCAGCCCTAGTACGATTTTTCAAGATGCTCATAATAAAAGTCCTACCCCCAAAATAAGCCCTAGTTACATGAAACCCCACCCTCCACCATTGTGCAGCAACTGTGCAGCAGCCAGAAGATGACATGTCTCTAAAATAAAACATCCCCTGAAAATAAGCCCTAACATGTTTTTGGTAGCAAAAATTAATATAAGATCCTGTCTTATTTTTGGGGAAACATGGTAGATGTACATTGTGTAGTCAATGGAAAATACATCAAATTTAACCATGTCAAATCCAGCACAATCTGTTGCCATGGTTGCACCCTAGAATAACTTATATGACTCTTCCAAACTCCCAAATCTACATGTTTGACATATATGATTAAGAAATAATTTTGCCACAGAGCCTACTCTGCACATACAGTTACAAGCCAATGTTTGCTGAGTTGACAGTGAGCTACAGCTACTCCTGTCTGTGAGTCTTCATATGCCAAACAGATTGTCTCGTTTACATACTTTTTAAAAGTTTAGGTTTATTTATTCATTGACTTAGTATGTCAAAATACCCACAGTAAGAAAGATAAAAGTTAGAGATGTTCATTGCCCCCAAAAGCAATTATTTGAGGTTTATGACTTTTTTTTGCTGGTGCTAATGAGGGTGCTATCAATGACTTAGATTGTCTTTGGGATTTTTTTTTTAATGGACAAGCCTGGTCACCTATACTTTCTGCATCATATGCTGCAATCTGTATATTAAAGTTCCTATTATCATTTATAAATCTACTACAGATGTGTTGTGGCAGAGTGATAGTTCAGCAAAGTAGCTCACTCCATGCTTATGTCACCCCATCAAGCCTTTAAGTGAAACAAATACTTAACAATGAAATTTGTGCACATTGAGGGAGAGAGGACAGGTGAGTAAACTGAGTTAAATTGCCCAAGAGATACCTGTCTAGATCTTGCAGTAGCTATTTGTTCTCACAAAGAAAGGAAGGAGCAAGAATTGAAAGGACAGATGAGTCACTTTTTTTAAAGTGGTAGTGTTCATTAGTATTCATTTATGAGAAAATAAAATATCTGTACTATTTTACAACCATCCAAGTTACCTATGAAAATCAATATATAAGCAATTGTGACAATTGTATGTTTCCTATTAATCAGAAAATGTGAGATACACAATGTTATATAACTAGTACAGATTTTCTAACCAGCACGTATACTGAGATCAAACATGAACTCAATCCTTCACAACTATTCATACACAGAATTTCAGTGTACCATGTTTCTCCGAAAATAAGACAGGGTCTTATATTAATTTTTGCTCCAAAAACACATTAGGGCTTATTTTAAGGGGATGTTTTACTTTTTTTCCATGTACAACAATCTACGTTTATTCAAATACAGTCATGGCATCTTCCTCTGGGTGCTGCACAGTGGTGGAAGGTGGGTTTCACTTAACTAGGGCTTATATTATAAGCATCCTGAAAAATCATATCAGGGCTTATTTTCAGGTTCGGTCTTATTTTCAGGGAAACGGGGTATACTTCAAGCACAATATAGTAAAATGGTAAGTGTGTGAATGCAATGAACATTTATTAATCAGATTCATTTGCCATAGCAAATCTAAGTTTATCTCTCTACAATGTTTGAAATAGCCCTTAGTGAACACAGGTTTGTCTATAATTTCTTCATACTAATTTCCAGGATTGATGGAGCAATAAATGAATCAAATGCTGTAAAACATTTTGAAAAGTTAATAATTTATACTACAAAAGCAAAGTGTGCTGCTTATATACTGCTCCATAGTGCTTAAAGCACTCTCTGGGTGATTTACAAGGGTAATTATGCAGGCTACGCATTGCCTCCCCGCAAGCTAGGTACTCAATTTACCAACCTCAGAAGGATGGAAGGCTGAGTCAACCTCAAGTTGGCTACCTGAAGCCAACAGGATTGAATTCAAGTAATGAGCAGAGCTTTGACTACAGTACTGCTGTTTAACTCTTTGAGAAAGCAAAGGATGGGCATTTATACAAATTGTATAATTAACATTAAAATTAAATGTAAGATGTAAAATTAGATGTTTCCTGTTGAACTGCTTTATTTTTCCAAAGAACATCATAAAATGAAAAGCAGAGAGAGAAAATAAATTCTTATTTTTATTTTCCAAAGAATTTCATATATTGCTAAACCATGCATTAGTAGAGCATGTGTATGGTCCCATCATGGCCACTGGTCCCATCACCTCCTGGGAAATAGAAGGGGAAGATATGGAGGCAGTGTCAAATTTTATCTTCCTGGGCTCCATGATCACTGCAGATGGAGACAGCAGCCCTGAAATTAAAAGGCGCCTTCTTCTTGGGAGGAAAGCGATGACAAATCTGGACAGCATCTTGAAAAGCAGAGACATCACCTTGCCAACAAAAGTCCGAATAGTCAAAGCTATGGTTTTTCCTGTCGTGATGTATGGAAGTGAGAGCTGGACCATAAAGAAAGCAGACCGCCGAAGAATTGATGCCTTTGAATTGTGGTGCTGGAGAAGGCTCTTGAGAATCCCCTGGACTGCAAGGAGAACAAACCTATCAGTTCTAAAGGAAATCAACCCTGAGTGCTCACTGGAAGGACAGATCCTGAAGCTGAGGCTCCAGTACTTTGGCCATCTAATGAGAAGAAAAGACTCCCTGGAAAAGACCCTGATGTTGGGAAAGTGTGACGGCAAGAGGAGAAGGGGACGACCGAGGATGAGATGGCTGGACAGTGTCTGCGAAGCAACCAACATGAACCTGACACAACTCCGGGAGGCAGTAGAAGACAGGAGGGCCTGGCGTGCTCTGGTCCATGGGGTCACGAAGAGTCGGACACGACTAAACGACTAAACACACGTGTATGTACATATCTTATGAAAGAACATTTTGTATACTATTAAGTCATTTCCAACTCACAGTAACTCCATGAATTAATGTTATGTCAGAAATGGTCCTCTTAGACTTCTGGCTTGACGTCGCGATGAGACAGCAGCAGGAGGACAGAGCTCTGTCCCCCGGGCTGAATTCTGACCTTGTTTGGGACACCATAGGGTGTCAGAACCACCCTAGAGGGGTGGTGAACTGGGGGGGAAGCCTGTTGATCACGGGGGCGGCGGCCACCCCCGTTCAATCCAGGAAACTCCCTAATCAGCCAACGGGCAGAAACAAGCAGCCTCGGCTCACTTGCAAGTCATCGGCAGCGGGCTAAAAGAAGCAAGAATATCAGCTTTCTGGCATCATTGTTTACCAGGTGAGATTTTTACAACTAATTGCTTATACCCCTGGAGGAAATAATTCCTATATATGGAAAAAAATTGCTATCTCGTCTCAGAAACTATAAGGCGGCAAAAAATCTGGTGAGAGGGATAGCTGATGGAAAGGAAATAACTTTTAAAAAAACACTTTAAGAATATTATAGTTTGGCGTTATGAAGCTTGAGAAATTTTCCTGTGAGTTATACTTGATAAATCTGGACTCTGTTTTGACTACCTGAAATCTTTGGCATGGAGCCTAGGAGCGGTGACCTTGAACACTCTGCTGTTATCTCCCTTTGACTTTCTTTGAGCCTGGCTGGAAAATTAACCCTAAAGTGGACCTTTAAGGTCATCAGGCTGGGGATACAAATATTGCACCCTACCCTGGTATTTTGAGGGTTCAAATTTGGTTCAGGCCTATTTAGCCAAAGCGGACTTTTTGAAATGACTCTGGAAACTTTGAATATCTGTTTATAACCATTTGGGCAGCTGAAACAGAATGGCACAACAAGGACAATTTTGGAATGAAATAAAATCTACCCTTCAAACAATATTAGATACAGTGAGATCTCGTTATCAAGAGGCCAAATTATCCAATCAACATCAGAAGAACTATAATCTGCAAGCAACAGGGAACAAAAAAGAAGGAAATGGGAGTATCTCAGATGACGTATGCCAATCAAAGCAGCAGCAGCAGCTGGAGGAAGTTAATCTAAGAGAAACATCAGTCTTGGACCAGAGGAGAGTACCAGGGGAAGACAAAGAGAAAAAAACAGCAAAATTAACCAAAAAAAGCCTGAAAGACTTATTGAAGATGGACCAAGTACATAAAGAGTTAGTGGACATAAATCAGATCTACAAAATGGTTTCAGAGAACATGAAAGATGACAGAATGCTTAGAGACACAGAGATATTAAATGAGAAAAGGGAAATTAGAGAGGGAATTACCTAGAAAGATGAAAAAAGGGAAAACAAGGAAGGGCCCCTTAATATTGAAAACATGTATATATTTAACATCTGGAACTGTAAAAGGGTATATTCTGTATATTAAAAAGGAGAACGAAACTGAAATAAGGGAGCCCTAATCAGGGTAAAGATGTAATATGGTGGTTTTTTATTTTAGGTAAACTAAACTAGATATAAAGCTGGGTCATGGATCTGGAACCACTTTCAATAAGAATGTTATTAGAAGACCTTGAGAATTTTATATAATATGAGAGTAATATTATGATAGTAGTCACATTATATACTAAAATTTGTATATGAATGGTTTGAATGTTTGAAAGATGTTTGGAATTTGGGGGGATAACCGGGAAGACACTGAGATGTAAAAAACAAATAATTGTAAGCAAAACATGTAACACGATGTTTGATAAGCACAAAACAATGTAGATAGATTGAAAAACTAATAAAACGTTTATAAAAAAAAAGAAATGGTTCTCTTCAGGTCTTGCAGACTAAAGGCTATGGTGTCTTTACTGAATACATTCATCTCATTTTTTTTTATTTTGCTCTTTTTCTACTGCTCTCCCATTACTGTCTTTTCCAGTCAGTCTTGTCTTCTCAGTACAGGTCCAAAGTAGGTCATTTCAGCTTCTAGTGAGAGTTTGGACTTAATTAAATCTAGCACCCACTCAATTATCTTTCTGGCTGTCCACAGTATTAATAAAACTCTTTTCCAACAGCACATTTCCAATATAAAATATACAGTATAACAAAATTCCACCAAAATAACTCGCATTCTTTTCATAGAAAATAATCCAAGCACCATGATGTACTTACAGGACAACACAAGGACAAAAAGTTGCGCCAACCAGGAAGCAGGAATCACCATGCTGAATGTCTCAAGAGCAGGAAGCAGCACAGACACAAGGAAAAAGAACAAACAAGGTGAAAGGAAGGCACTTCTGAAGCTGCCCCAGTCTTCCCCAAAGCCTTCCAGAACCGCACTCTCCGATTCAGAACGTGTCGTTCATTCCACAGCATCAGGTCCTGAACATGCACTTGGTCTTGGTGCGGAGGCTGCTTGCACCAAATCCCACCCTTCCGCTGCTCCTCCCTGTCCAGAGATGCATGGAAGCAGCCGCTGCTTCCAACAGCCAGCTGGAATGCATTTCCTCTTTGGTTCCTCCTTCCCCTGCCCCCCCCCCCCGCTCGTTTCGGCTTGAGAAGCAAACTGAGGATGTTGCGGTTTTTCCAGGATCCTCCAGGGGTAGAAAAGCCCAGCTGAAAAAGAGCCGAGAAGACACAACCAAGACGAGGACAAGGGTCTCCCCAGAGAATGCGACTACAGAGGACTCCGGAAAGAACAGCCGCTGCGGCCGTGGGGATTCCGTGTTCCTTTCTCTCGAGCCTCGTAATTGCGCGGGAAACTCAGCTGCTGAGGCGCCTGACCCGTGGGTAATTCTGTGCCTATTTTGTCCTCCTATTGTAGTAGTCTTTTTAGGTCATTCTCTCGGCACAGTTCGCTGACAATTAGAATCATATCTCCCTTCAAATGTTTTTCATGTTTAGAAGGCTTTAATTTGTCCGTTCAGAGTAAGCCCTTATCAAAGACAGCTCAACTTTGCCTGTTCAGGGAGAGAGGAACTTTTGGCAAGAAAATAGTTTGGCTGAGGTGTGGGCGAAGTTCCACAAAATCTTATATTAAGATATAACAGTCTTTAAGGCCACAGCGATTTTTTAATTTTTAATTTGTTTTTGCCTGATATTCTGAAAACGTTGACTGAAAACAATGAGCTGGAGTAGAGCTACAATGTGGAATTAATGCAACAAAGCAGTTCAGGTGCATGGTGACAGCAGTGCCTTGAATCAGACACAGAATCACCAAACTCTCTAGGGTGGGGTTTGAAAAATCAAAAACTTTTACACCAGTTTTCTAAGCAACTATACTCTTAGAGAGCTAGCTGGATAGTTGAGTGAGTTAGGTATCTGGCTGTGGAGCCAGAGGTTGGGACTTTGATTCCCCACTGATTCACCTACTTCCTTCACATAGAGCCAGCCTGTATGGTCTTGAGCAAGCTGCACAATCCCAGGATGCTCTCAGAAGAAAGGACTGGAAAACCACTTCTCAGTATTCTGTACCTAGAAAACCCTGAAAAAGGGTTGCCATAAATCTGAATTGAACTGAAATTTCCCTTGTGGAAAATTTAAGCACTAGCCCAGATCAGTATCAATATTAACCAGATAATTACGATCAGAAATCTAGTCCAAGGAAGAGGAATAATACAACTCCCTTTTATTCTACAGTATGTTAAAATCACTACAAGTCTTTGCTTTGACAGCTCAATATATTATTTTGTCCACAGCAACTTAGTTCGCAACGGGGGGGGGGGGGAATTATCAGGTGATGATGAGGCTTGGTAACAATGTTGACAAAAGGTGTCTTCAGCAGTGCACCTCGTCCATCTTCAGGTGAAGACAGTCTCCAGTTAACATGAAGCAAAGCTTCACTTATGGAAAAAGCAGGTAAATCCTAGAAATTTCTGACTGAATAAACTATCTCACAATGGAGCTGTAGTCCAGTTCATAATAATAACAACTTCTAAATTTAAGCACATATTACTACAGTGTGTTTCAATAGCGTTCTTATTATGGAGAAGCTGTAGTCATATTCCTGAAGTTACATTTTTGTGTATGTTGGGTTATGAGGGCCTGTTTTACACACATTGTACACACTGGATGTTTTGTAGGCTTAAAACTGATAAATCTCATTTTTAAAGAGCTAGGTGCTCTTCTTCCGAAGAAGACGACAAACTGAATGTCAATCCATGCTGATTATTCAGGAGGTTGGCCATTGTCTCCTAACATTCCTATTCCAACACATTGTGAGACACTTTGGTAAGAAAGCTACTTTTTACACCCCAGGTATAAATGTAAGGATATCATTTACATCTGTCATCATTTATCTTTGGATATCTTGCAGCCAAAGGAGGCCAAGGAACAAGAGTAGTACAGCGTTCCAGCTGACAATACCCTTGGGAACTATTGGGGAGGTGAGGCAAGTTCTGCTGGAGAGATGTGAGACATTGAGAAGAGTTGCACAAGAGAAAAGCAACAGCTTAGGAGAACCAAAAGAGAAGGAAAGCACCACTATTGGGGAAATCCAGGGAATATGATAATGAAATAGTTGCAGAATGGTTATAGAGGAAAGGGCAACCTTTTTGGGCCTTTAGCAGGATTGCAAAATTCCATTCCCTGAGATTTAGGGCCATAACATGAGATCAGGGTGTATGCCTCTTGATGTCATAGAGACAGGCAAACAGGCATAGGGAGGAGATGGAACTGCTTTTGCGCTAGCTGACTGTGGAAACAGGCTTAAAGAGGATCCAGGCAACTAGACAAAGAATTTGACTAAAACCTAGCTGACCAAGTGATAGGGCAATCCCCAGCAAAAGCAAAAAAGAAATTCTGTGGCTGGGCAGATGACCTCAATAGTTACAGCAATTTCCACGATCATCATATGCAGCCTTATGTACAGAACCCATGACATGCAGGGAGTTTTTTTGTAGTAGCCCATGTTGTAGTAGCTTATGGAAGACCCATCAGCAGCCATTGAGAAGTTTGTTTTGTTGCAAAACTGCACTGCTGCCACCAGGGCTATTGCAACAAAAGTTGTGATGCTGGCCCTGCTCTAAATGTCCCAGTTGCAAGCCAGACTAATCTTATCTAATTTTTTGATCAGGCAACCTCCCAAGTAGATGGTGGGAATGTTGTAGACATAATGAATTTTGACCTCGGGAAAATCTTTGACAAAGTGCCCCGTGATATTGTGATTTACAAGTTAGGTATGGGCTGGATAGAACAACTGTCAGGTGGATAAACAGTTGGTTACAGAACTGTACTCAAACACTGCTTATCAATGGCTTCTTCTCAAACTGGGACAAAGTATCAAGTGGGGTAAGACAAGGCTCAGTCTTGGGCTCAGTGTTCTTCAATGACTCGGATGAGAGAGTCTAGGGGATACATATCAAATTTGCAGATGACAAACAACTGGGTAGAAAAGCTAATAACTTAGATCAGGGGTTGTCAATCCCTGGTGCCAGTCCATGGGCTTGTCAGAACCGAGCCGCAGATACATATCTCCGCCCCCTGCATGCATGCGTGGTAAGTGTGTTCTGCTCGCATGTGGGCATGTCACACCCACACAGTGGGCGTGTCGTGACATGCCCCGGCAAGCGCAACAGGCCCACTGTGCAAGCATGACACACTAGCCCCCCAGCCAGCCCATAACCCCCAAAAGATTGGGGACCACTGTCTTAGATGACAGGAATAAAATTCTAAAAGATCTTGATAGGCTTGAGTACTGGGTTGAAAACAATATCATTAAAAAGTAATAAGTGAGAAGTTCTACACCAGGGGAGGGGGAACCAAATGCAGTTACAAGATGGGGGATACTTGGCTCGATAATATTATGAGTGAAAAGGATCTTGGTATTGTTGTAGATAAGAAGCAGAATATGAGCCAACAGTGCAATGTGGCCACAAAAAAGCAAATGCTATTTTAGGATGCATTAACCTCTAGTTTCCAAATCCCGTAAGATTCTAGTCCTTCACTATTCAGCATGGCTAGGCCTCTTCTCAAGTACTGTGTCCAGTTCTGAGCACTACACTCAAAGGAGAATGCCAAAAAACTGAAGCAAGGAGGAAAAACTCCTTAACTATTAGAGCAGTACAACAGTGCAACTAATTACCTGGGGAAATGGTGAGTGCTCCAATGCTATAGGTATTCAATTGGACAATCATTTGTTGGATCTACTTTCTTTTGGATGCCTGCGTTGGCCCTTCCAACTCAATTATTCAATGATTCCAAGTTGTGGTGCCAACTTATCTAATATTGGTTTCCAAGAGATTTCTGTCCTCACCTGGAGACTCTGAAACACATAGTGTGCTTCTCTGAAATCACTCTAAAACCACGTAGTAGCTTCCTGAGACTTCAGCTAGCAATACCAGTCTCCAACTAGGCAACAGTTTTCTGAATGCAATATCAGTTGCCCTCCACGTATCTACATTGCTTGTGCAGATGCAGGACAAAGTTCCAAATAGAGTAGTCCCAGGACAAGCTGGGATTTTTAGCATGTATACATTACTGAAACAGCGACAGCTACGTTGGCTTGGGCATGTTGTGAGAATGGCTGACAGTTGGATTCCAAAAGCTCTCCTGTATGGATAACTATTGCAGGGAAAGCACCCCAGAGAGAGACCACAGCTGCGATACAAGGATATCTGCAAGCAGGATCAGAAGGCTTTAGGAATGGACCTCAACAGATAGGAAACGTTGACATCTGAGTATTCAGCCTTTCCCAATTTGAAGAGGCACTTGTTCAGCAGGCTGAGGAGAAGAGGCAGTCCTGAAACCAGCAAAACCAGGGAGCTGGACAGGGGACAGATTGTATTTGTCTTTAGTGTGGAAGGGATTTTAACACTTTAATTGGCCTTCTCAGGCACACTAGATGCTGTTCCAAGGTCTCAATTCAGAGCACATTGCCATAGCCTCCTGAGACTAAAGGATGCCTACACACGTGTGCAGATGCTGATTATATGCATAAAATTACAGACCAATGAGATACAGACCTTGGAGTTTTGTCTGTTTTTTTTTAATGTGACAAATCATGCATTTTGAACAAGCAAGCAGTGCATTTAGACTCGCTGCATTTTGATATGGAAATAGATTCTTATATCTCGAAAAGAAAAATGTGAATTTTACCTCCAGCTCTGGAGAGCGAAGTCAAGTGGGCCTTAGAAAGCATGGTTAACAACAAGGCCAGTGGAGGTGATGGCATCCCAGTGGAACTATTTAAAATCTTAAAAGATGACGCTGCTAAGGTGCTAAACTCAACATGCCAGCAAGTTTGGAAAACTCAGTAGTTGCCAGAGGATTGGAAAAGATCAGTCTACAATCCCAAAGAAGGGCAGTGCCAAAGAATGCTTCAACTACCGTACATTTGCACTCATTTCAAACACTAGCAAGGTTATGCTCAAAATCCTCCAAGGCAGGCTTCAGCAGTATGTGGATCGAGAACTCCCAGAAGTACAAGCTGGATTTCGAAGGGGCAGAGGAACTAGAGACCAAATTGCTAACATTTGCTGGATTATGGAGAAAGCCAGAGAGTTCCAGAAAAACATCTACTTCTGCTTCATTGACTACGTAAAAGCCCTTGACTGTGTGGACCACAGCAAACTATGGCTAGTCCTTAAAGAAATGGGAGTGCCTGACCACCTTATCTACCTCCTGATAAATATGTGTGTGGGACAGGAAGCAACAGTTAGAACTGGAGATGGAACAATTGATTGGTTCAAAATTGGGAAAGGAGTACAACAAGGCTGCATATTGTCTCCCGGCTTATTTAACTTATATGCAGAATACAACACGCGAAAGTCCGGACTGGAGGAATCCCAAAACGGAATTAAGATTGCCGGAAGAAATATCAACAAGCTCAGATATGCAGATGGCAGAAAGTGAGGAGGAATTAAAGAACCTCTTAATGAGGGTGAAAGAGGAGAGCACAAAAAATGGTCTGAAGCTTAACATCAAAAAAGCTAAGATCATGGCCACTGGTCCCATCACCTCCTGGCAAATAGAAGGGGAAGATATGGAAGCAGTGACAGATTTTACTTTCTTGTGTTCCATGATCACTGCAGATGGTGACAGCAGCCACGCAATTAAAAGACGCCTGCTTCTTGGGAGGAAAGTGATGACAAACTTAGACAGCTTCTTAAAAAGCAGAGACATCACCTTGCCGACAAAAGTCCACATATCAAAGCTATGGTTTTTCCTGTAGTGATGTATGGAAGCAAGAGTTGGATCATAAAGAAAGCTGACTGCCGAAGAAGTGATGCTTTTGAATTGTGGTGCTGGAGGAGGCTCTTGAGAGTCCCCTGGACTGCAAGGACAACAAACCTATCCATTTTGAAGGAAATCAACCCTGAGTGCTCACTGGAAGGACAGATCCTGAAGCTGAGGCTACAATACTTTGGTCATCTCATGAGAAGAAAAGACTCCCTACAAAAGACCCTGATGTTGGGAAAGTGTGAGGGCAAAAAAAGGGGACGACAGAGGATGAGATGGTTGCCACCGACATGATTTTGACCCAACTCCGGGAGGCAGTGGAAGACAGGAGGGCCTGGCGTGCTCTGGTCCATGGGGTCATATAGAGTCAGACACGACTAAATGACTAAACGACAACAACATCCTACCACCATCACTAATTGCTGTGAGGATATGGGTTTTGTAGTGCTTGTTTCCCAGGACTTGCGTGTGTTTCATCTTGCTTAGATACTGTTCCTGTGAAGATGAGCCAAGGCTGTTTCTCAGGACTGATAACCAAAATATTCCTTACTAATGGTGTACCAGCATACCAGCCTGGGATGAGAGAAGGAGCTGTGTAAAGTTACAAGTTGGGTTTGGAGTTGCAGACGAAGGACTGTATGTTGATTGGATACCATCAAGGGACAGAGACTTTGATTTAAATTATAGAAGAGAGGCACTAAGTAAGTTGTGGTGTGTGTGTGTGTGTAAGTTGGAAAAGAGAAGAAGATGGATGACAGGTAGACTTTGTTGACTGGTTGGAGACTTAGTCATGGTAATTTAGAATAGCCTAGCAATTAAGCAGTAAAGCTATTAGTAAATATTTTATTGTTTTATGGAAAAGTCTTACAGGATCTTACTTAATACCTAGATGCTTTACATTTAGCCAATACAATTGTATCTTTATATATTTTCTTTGTTTTACAATTTTTACTCTTTTTAAATAAATGTTATATATTTTACCCAAGCATGATTCTTGGGGGGCAAGGGTGAGAGTGCCTAAAGAAAGTGCCTTCGCCACAAGGTCTTTTTTATTTTTGGTTATTTGGGTGTCATACCTGGTAAGGATAGTGTGCAAGTACACAGCTAAAGAGTTTTAAGCTCAAATAAGTGAGCAATTGAAAATTACTAAAGACAGAAGCTTGCCCACAGTTTCCCAGTCACACACCTACTAGATATCACCCAGTCTAGAATGGAAAGGTGGTGAAATTTGGGAACTACAGTTGGCTCCTTCTCGAAGTGAAATGGCTTCACAAAGGAGACAGTTGCTTTTATTGTCTTTAGGTGTTATAATTTAAGCTTTGTCTGTTTTTTTAAAAAAAAATATTTTGGAGATATTTTTGTTCATTTTATGTCTGTTGGTAACCACCTGAATAGTGCTTTGCCCTAAGTTGGGTGGTATACAAGTGTATGTAATAAAATAATAAATAACACAGATTTACAGGGTTAGAAAGGAGGTTCATGTAGATTGTGTGCACTGCCAGCAAAGGATGTGAACCCAAGGAGAACTGAACTATGACCAAGATTATAATACTCTACACCGTACATTGATGTACCTGTCACATCTCCTGAAACTTCTTGAATTTCATATTGAAAAACCATAAAGCAGATAGTACAAGAATGGATACCAAATGCAGCAAGATCAGCAGATCCCTATGTGAAGGTTTTCCCCTCAGCGTACTCTTTTATAAGCAGAAGGTTTACTTGTTCACGAACCATTACTGCTCACAATAGCCTATCATAAAACAAGCAAGCGGGACACTCCTGTTATAAGAAATGTATTTCCCTTCCTGTGTCAAGGAGACTCAATAAACAAAATATTCCAAGACTGAAAACTTGCTTAGATCTTTCTTAACTGGAAAAGTTTCTGGTTGTACAGTCATGGCAAAAAATATTGGCACCCTTGCAATTCTGTCAGAAAATGCAACTCTTCTCTCAGAAAATTGTTGCAGTTGCAAATGTTTTGGTACTCACGTGTTCATTTCTTTGGTTTGCACTGGAACAACACCAAAAAAAAAAAAAAAAACCCAGAGAAGAAAAGTCAAATCTGATATAATCCCACACAGAAACCCAAAAATGCACTGGCCAAAACTATTGACACCCTGTCTAAATTGTAAGAAATAATAGCTTTTCAAGCATGTGATGCTCCTTTAATTTGTATTTAGACACACCTGTCGCAAGTAAGAGGAGTAGGTAATATAGTAATCACACTTGCAATCAGTTAAGATGGAGAAATGTTGATTCAACCTTTGTATTGTTTGTGACACTGAGCGTGGAGAAAATAATGAAGTGTAAAGAGTTGTCTGTGGATTTGAGAGAAAAGATTATGGAAAAACATCGACTATCTCAGGGCTACAAGTCCATCTCCAGAGATCTTAATGTTCCCGTGTCCACTGTGCGCATTATCATCAAGAGGTTTACAGCCCATGGCACTGTAGCTAACCTCCCTGGACGTGGACAGAAGAGCAAAATTACTGAAAATTACAACAAAGGGTTGTTTGAGTGGTGGATACAGAACTCAGATTAACTTTCAAATAAATTCAAGCTGATCTGCAGCCACAGGGTACAACAGTGTCAGCTCGCACTATCCATCGCCATCTGAATATGGTAGGAGACCCAGAAGGACACCACTGCTGACACAAAGGCATAAAAAAGCAAGACATGAGTATGCCAAAACTTATGTGACAAAACCACAATCCTTCTGGGAGAATGTACTGTGGACAAATGAGACAAAAGCAGAGCTTTTTAGTCAAGGACATCATGGCACTGTTTACAGAAAAAGAAATGAGGCATTCAAAGAAGAACACAGTCCATACAGTCATACATGGTGAAGGTTCAAAGATGTTTTGGGGCTGCTTTGCTGCTTCTGGCACTGGATGCCTTGACTATGTGAACGGTATCATGAAATCTGATGATTACCAAAGAATTTTGGGGCGCAATGTAGTGGCCAGTGTCAGAAAGCAGAGGTCATGGGTCTTCTAGCAGGACAATAACCTGAAACACACTTCAAAAAGCATTCAGAAATGGTTACAAGCAAAGCACTGGGTAGTTCTGAAATGGCCAGCAATGAATCCAGATCTGAATCCCATCAAACACCTGTGGAGAGATCTCGAAACAGCAGTTGGGAGAAGGCATCCTTCAAATCTGAGCAGTTTGCAAAAGAAGAGTGGTCCAAAATTTCAGTAGAGAGGTGTAAGACACTCGTTCGTGGTTGCAGGAAGCGATTGATTTCAGTTATATTTTCCAAAGGGAGTGCTACCAAATATTAAATTATGGGTGCCAATAATTTTGGTCAATGCGTTTTTGGGCTTCTGTATGGGATTGTATCAGATTTGACTTTTCTTCTGTTTTTTGTGTTGTTCCAACGCAAACCAAAGAAATGAACATGTGAGTACCAAAACATTTGCAACTGCAACAATTTGCTGAGGGAAGGTTTGCATTTTCTGACACAACTGCAAGGGTGCCAATATTTTTGGCCATGGCTGTATGTAGACCAGAAAAGGCAATGGACAGCCTGGATTTTATCTGAGAAATTGGGGGGGGGGGGGAGATAATGCAGAAGCAGAATCTATCATGGGGTTACAGTACTTCACTGGGCACAATGTAATTAAACAAAGTGTGCAGAAGCATTAGGGAGAAGCCAATCAACAGCAAACAAATGTTCCTCATATGTCTAACTATAGGGTGCCTGGGTTACTCAGGCAGAACCTGAGAGAGAGAAGAGTCAGTCAGAGACAGAGTCAGTCAGAGTATGAGTAGCGTGAGAGAATGGAGAAGGAGATAGAGTGTGGAGTTTGGGGAAAATCTGAGAGGCGATTAGAGTTAGGAGTGTACCATCAGATAGATTGTTGTTAATAATAAATTTACCTAAAGAAGATATTCATGAATCACTATCAATTTCTGTAATCAATAAACAAAAGTTATATTTAAGAGACTTTGAAGTGTGGACCTGAATCTTCATCTTCCTGAAGTGATGGTGATTTAGTGATCACCTGGTGGCAGCAGTGTAAAAAAGGGGATTGTTAGCCTTCATGTGCTCTGAGTCTTGACGGTCAAGCAAGGGGCACGAGGGTGAACGCCACAATCCTAGTCTGCCAAGGGAGGCCGCAGATGTCCACATCAACTTTGTTCATGGCTGAAAAAGAACTTTCTCAGGATTCCAACCTAAAAATCTCTAAATGAGCCTGATTTGCTAATACCTATGTGTCAGCATCATCATCACTGATTTTCTTTACTGTCTTTCTCAGGACATTAATCCTCTTCAATCCTCCTGTAGTGTTCACCCTGCGTTCACCCCACTCATGAATATTTATGTTGAGATTTGCATGCACCAAAGAGAAAGGAGTAAGTAGGTGGTTGAGGGTGGAGGAAGAAGTTTGTTTAGTTGAGAGGTAACAACATTGACTGGACTTTTATCACCTGTAACAATAAACAATTTCTACTTGGTTCTTAAATGATACATTGACTGGACCTCTGTCATTAATAATGAATAAAGTTGATGCAATCAACTGGTGGCAGCTGAATGACACGTAGCATTCTCAAGAAATGATTTTTATCAATGGTAGAAAGTATCTGGGGGATTAGAGACTCATGTTCCCAAGTGACTATCTGTCACCCGTACATAATTCCTGAAGATGACATGTTGGAACAGGAGAGGATCACTCTCAAAGGGACAAGTTCTGATTCTGTAGTATCGCCAATGGCTAGAGTAGCATTGAATTACCATGGGTGGTCTGGTATATGGAAAGTAGCTGAGTCAAGCCAAATCCCAGCTCCTTGTCTGATTGGTTTGGATCTCTCAACGCATGTGCAGAGAGCTTGCATGGTAACCCGCTCTCCTGCAGTGGTGAGGGGGTCCGTTTTGTCCTTTGCTGACCATAACATTTGTTGTATTTTTGTGGTGGGCTTGAATACTGTTTGTAGGTTGTGTTTTTCCAAAAGTTTCCTTTGGTGTATAGCAGAAATACTTTATTTGTTGGTGGCTGTTTTTCTTCTTCAGTTTGGTGTTGTTTTCTTGGTTTAATGGCTCTTTTGATTTCATTTTTGGAGTAGCCATTTGCCTGTAGGGCCCAATTCAGATGGTTGAGTTCAGTGCTGAGAAACTGAGCTTCACAGTTCCGATTTGCACGGTCTACCAGTGTTTTGATTATGCCTCTTTTTTGCTGTGGGTGGTGGTTGGAGTTTTTGTGTAAGTCTGTGTGGGTGGGTTTTCTGTAGACCTTGTGTCCCAGTCGGAGGTTTTGCGTACGAGCATGACATCTAAGAATGGGAGTTGGCCCTCTATTTCTTTTTCCATGGTGAATTGTATATTTGGGTGGATGCTTTTGAGATGGTTCAGAAATTCTTCCAATTTTTCTTCACCGTGGCTCCAAATTGTAAAGGTGTCATCCACATACTATACTTTTATTGTTACAGCATCAAGCCATATACATAAAACAATTAAAAGCAGAGCTTCAAGTACAGTACTGACATATACTGCAATGAGCCAAATAAATTAGCAAAAAGCAATAAAACTACAAATATAACAATGAAAGACCAATGTCTAAGTTTGGCTATCTATTCTGGCTACTATGGCATGCCGCCCAAAATTTCGCTACCAGTTCTGTAGTAATACAATTTTGATCAATTAACTATTGGTTACAGTAGTCCGAGTCTGATTGGCTTGTCATGTCTTTTAAGAGAGGTGTAATATATTTTCCTCGAATCATGTTATGCCTGTTACATCTGATCATCATATACTCAATGGATTCTATCTCACCAGATCCACAAGGGCAGAGTCTCTGATCCCTCGGGATCTTCTTAAACCTGCCTTCCAACACCACTGAAGGAAAGGCCTCACATCTGGCCAGAGTAAATGCTTTCCTAAACATATATGTCTCAAGCTGTGATAAATAGGCCATGGGGAGCAAGCGATATTTGTGCGTGTCTATTGCTCTGCTGGAATAAATCAACCCCCTTTTGGAATAGTAGAACCTTAAGATGGCATTTGCTGTTTTTTTCCCCTTGAGTTGCTGCATATTGTATATGAGCCTTTCTGTCCCCAGTGGATTGAAGGGCCATACCTAGATATTTAAAACAGGAAACCTGTTCAAGAGATTGCTCATTTATAGACCAAAGACCTTTTCTTTTGTCTTCTTCCAAAGGCCATAATTTTTATCTTTTGATAATTTATTTCTAATGCCTTCATTTTGCAGACGTCTACAAATTTCTTAAGGGCTCTCTTTAGGCCGATTGGAGTTCATGCTAAAAGCATGGTGTCGTCCGCATAAAGAAGGATAGAAATATGTCTTTGATGTAATTTTGGAGGGTGGAGACTAGGAGAGTTCAGGTAGTCTACTATGTCATTTATGTATAAATTAAACAGAGAGGGGGCCAGTAAGCAGCCCTGTCTTACTCCTCTATAGGTGTTAATTGGTTCTGTTAAATTTCCTTTCCTATTGAGCCTAACCTGGAGGTTGGTATTGTCATGTAGCACACGCAACAATAGAAGTAATAGTTTATCTATTGAGGTGGTTTCTAAATTGGCCCATAGTTGCTGTCTTGAGATTGAATCGAAGGCCGCTTTCAGATCGACAAATGCGGCATATAATGAGGTTTGACCCTTTGACGCATATTTCTCTATAAAGTGTTGGATAATGAGACAATGGTCCATAGTGGATCTACACTCTCTAAAACCAGCTTGCTCTACAGCTATCCTATTTTCTTCAAACACCCAGGTCTCAAGTTTATCCTGAAGATGCCTAGCATATAGTTTACCACAAATGTTTAGGAGACTAATGGGGCAATAATTTGCTGGCTCATCTCTTAGTCCTTTTTTGAATAGAGGTACTATTATTGCAGTATTCCATTCTGCAGGAAAGAGGCCCGTAGAGTCGATATATGTAAATAATGCTGCAAGGAAAGGAGCCCACCAGTCAATATTCTCTTTGAAGAGTTCTGAAGGCAAACCATCTGACCCTGGTGCTTTACCGAGTAGACTTTGTCTAGAGGGGCGGGGTATAAATCTAAATAAAGTAAAAGTAAAGTTAAAGTTACCTATTTTCAGTCGGGCAATATGGGATATAATTTCCTCTTGGGGAATTGGTGGCCAAACCAGTAGAACATCAAATTCACCAGCTGAGACTGGTATTGGAGGAAAGTCTTTATAAAGCTGGTTATAGAAGGCAACCCATTTACACTGGGAGATTGGAGGATCAGTTTGGCAAGGGAGGTTTTGTTTCTTAACAGTAACCAATTGCCAGAACTTAGAAGAATTTTTCTGTTTTGCAGCTAGAATTACTTCTGCCCATAGCGAATGAGTATATTCTTTTTTCTTTTGATATATTAGATGTTTATATGCTGCTTTTTGAACCCCAAGCTTCTGTTGAATTTCGTGTCTTTGTTGTTTGATTTTTTAAAAACTGATAATAGACAGCTGTAAGGGCTTTTCTTGCTCCTTGGCAATCTTTATCAAACCAGGGTTTGGATTTCCTATAAGTTATTAATGGTTGGTCTTTGTTTTTAGATCCTGTACTAGACTGATGTAAATTTTAATGGGATCATTCTGTATATTGTAGTCCAGGTCTTCAAATTTAGGAAAACAGTGATCTTTGACCGCTATTACTTCTCTGAACCTGGATTGCATTAGTGCAGACCATCTCACCCTACGAGTTAGTATTTGCGAGCCTTCATATGAAGGCTGGTCAGTTATAGTTTGAGTTGCAAATAAAAGTTTAAGCTGAAGCAGTAGGGGAAAATGATCACTCTCTAGATAGGGTAACACTTGAAAGCTGATTATCAGCGGAATTAGAGAGGCACAAACTAGCATATAGTCAATAGTACTGGATTCTTGGACTGACATGTAGATGAACTCCGTGGGATGATCCTCTGGACAAGTGCCATTCAGAAGGTATAAACCCAACTTGTAGGCTGTCTTGGCCAAATACAATCCTGCGAGGTTTGAATATGAATCTTTGAAAAGCCTAGGGAGGGGAAGAAGTTTATGAAAATCATCCGGATCACTAAAAAAATCCTTGTACTTAGATTCAAGAATAGTATCATCAGGGCCGAGGCGTGCATTAAAATCTCCTAGGAGTAGCACTTTTGCCTTAGGGTGGTCTACTAATAGGTTTGCTATACAGTATATGTTTCTAAAGAGCTCCATGCTTCAGTTATTTGTTGTTTTAAAGTGAGTGGGGGATATATACATTTATTAAAATTAGGCCATCTTCCCTACTTTCCAGGACTATTGCCACAGACCTTGAATCCATGGGAGGTTTCTCTTTACATTTAAAATTTAGAGTATCTGAGATTAAAAGTGCCAACCCTCCTTTCATCCTTCCTAGACCTTCTCCCCTTCTGGCTTTCACCCAATAGTTATTGTACCCTTGCAGGGTGATTTCTTGGTTAGTCCAAGTCTCTCGAATTGCTATAATATCAAATTTCTGGCCGTCAAAGGGATTATCATGTGAATTTGTTAAGCAGCGAAACCAGCTTGCAACATTCCATTAGAGTATCTTAAGCGAGGAGATTAATATTTGTCATTCTGTTTTATCAATGTTATCCAGGATTTTTTCAGAATCGTTGAATACACATCCATTGCGATTAAGGGAGTCCCTGCTTTTTAATACCAGAGGTGGTAGAGGAGGTATCATTCCATTTAACTCTTGATTTGTAGCTCCTAGTATGCATGTCGATGGTGTGATCAGCAGTATCCTATCCTCCTTTACATTTAACAACTCCAACCCATATGTGGTGCCACTTACTAACATGGGGGGGTCTCCCCCGCTGCTAGCTGGAAGTTGGTCCATAGCAATTAGAGGGATCTCCTCTGTGTCATATGGGCCCACATTGTCCTGTATGTTTCCCTCTGGTGTATTAACAGGCTTTGCTGAGTTCTGGAGTCATGAGCGCAGATCTTTTAACCCAGTGGTTCTTAACCTTTGTTACTCAGATGTTTTTGAACTGCAACTCCCAGAAGCCCCAGCCAGCACAGCTGGTGGTGAAGGCTTCTGGGAGTTGCAGTCCCAAAACACCTGAGTAACCGAAGGTTAAGAACCAGTGTTTTAACCTGTCCAGAATTTCTGATTGTGCTTCCCTTAATGGTCCTGGGAAAACTGCCAATGTCCCTGTCTCCACCGGATCTACCCTATAGCTGTCCTCCTTGTGTGCAGTATCTGTTAAGTCCGGCCACGTGATTAGTTCAGTTTCCGTGGCTGTTTCTGACCTTGGTTTCAGTGTTAGCAATGTTATTCTTGCTGGCTCTTTTTCAGGAGGCTTGTGAGTAAGATTTGGGAGGAGGGGATAAATTTTGGTGTTTTGGAACACTGGTTGGAAAAATTCTGAATTTCTTTAAGAAGAGTCTCTTCCTCAGTATCAATGATGGTATTTTTTGGTTTGGAACAGTAGCACTACTTTTTCTATCTGGTTAGATTTGTTTATGGTTTCAACTGAAATTAGGTCCTTTAGTAAGGGAGGAGTCTTCAAGAGGAAGTTTAGATGTCCTGCTACTTGGTTCTTGGTAGACCAGTTTATTTCTCTTCCTTTATAGAAGCAGACCATTAAGCAAATTTTCTGGGATTGCAAAGAAAGAGCAAATGTTTTAATACCATCCCGTTTTTCTTAGGCTTCCATTTAATTGCTGCCCAGTCCTTCTTGTGAGTTTACCTCCTTGTTAAACTGCCCTGTCTCTAGGTTGCTGCTTGAGTGTCATTCTCTCCCTTTTGATTACCTTCGTTGTCACTTTCCATCAGAGGAGAGAAGGAGTTGGATATTGGGGGGGGGGGAGTGTGAATTCAGGCTCTGCAGTAAAAAAGTCCATTATCTTGGTTTGTTTTGAAGCAGGAAAGGAAAGCAAATCTTCTTTATCAGCATCTCAGAGGCATTTCCCAACACCCATCTCCTTGAGAAGGAATTCTCTAGTAACAACTCACCACCTCCTACAGATCTTGTCCCGGCCTTCATTGCCACTGTGACTGGCTAACTGTAAAACTATAAAAACTCAGACTGCTTTAAAAAATTTTTGGGGCTCAGCCCTTCCAAATATTTATAACTGTTCAAACTATTTTAGATAGGGAGTGGAGCTCAGTACAGTCGCTATCTCCTCCCTCACCGGAACTCCGTGTCATCCACATATCGGAACCAGACTGTGGGTGTGAGGGGTGCCGAAGCCAGGACAAGTTTTTCAAAGTGCTCTATGTAGACGTTTGCTATAACCGGGCTGAGGGGGCTCCCCATGGCCACTCCACCTGTCTGTTCATAGAATTCATTATCCCACTGGAAATAACTGGTCATTAGGCAGTGTTGGAAAAGGGCCTTGATGTCTTCTGGAAAGATCTGCTGGATGAGTGTCAAGGTGTCCTTTATTGGTACCTTAGTGAACAGGGATACTACATCAAAGCTGATCAGTCTGTCCCCAAGGTTGAGTTTTAGGGTGCTGATCTTGCTTATGAAATGTCCTGAGTCTTTGATGTAGGATGAGGTTTGTCCAATGTGGGTCTGTAGGAGGGTTGCTAGGTGTTTGGCTAATTCATATGTTGGGGAGCTGATGGCACTTACAATGGGCCTGAGTGGGACTGAGTCCTTGTGGATTTTGGGGAGTCCGTATAGTCTTGGTAGGAGAGCTTCTGTCTTGCAGATTCGTTGAAGGACGTTGGGGTGCAGGGAGGAACTCCAGATCAGCATGTTTGTTTGTTTTGTGATTTTGTTGGTTGGGTCCCATTTCAGTTTTCTGTAGGTGGTGGGGTCTAGAAGTTCCCTGATTTTGTCCTTGTATTCTTCTGTTTCCATGATTACTGTCACTGCCAGCAAAGGATAGAAGGATCCCCTCACCGCTGCAGGAGTATACTGGATACGTTACAGTTGTGGACAGGTATATGTTGGAACCACAAAATGAAGCATCCACACCAGAATCAAAGAACATGAGAGACGCTGCAGACTAAAACAACCAGAAAAATCTGCAGTAGCTGAACATGCCCTAAAACAAGCTGGACATGAAATTCTATTTCAAAATACTAAAATTCTGGACAACACCAACAATCATTGCGTCAGACTGCACAGGGAAGCCATTGAAATCCACAAACACCACCAGAACTTCAACAAAAGAGGAAAGTTTGAAACTCAACAAAACATGTCTCCCACCACCTAATAAAGTGTACCATCAAGATGGCTCTCCCCCCTCGCAGGGAGCAGGGACCTATTGTTATGGTCCGCCCTCGAAGGCTACTGGATCCGATTGGATTCCAGGATGCCATGAGAGGGGTTACGGCTGACCTGGCTGGCGCTCCTGTCGAGGCTCTGGTCGACGCCTGGTTCACAGCCGCGGCTAGTGCCGTAGACACGATCGCGCCTAAACGCCCTCTCAGCCGCAGAGATCGCCCGGCGCCCTGGTTTAACCAGGATCTCCGGACGTCGAAGCGGGTCAGGAGACGGCTAGAGCGCAAATGGAGAAAGGACCCGACGGTTTTTAATCGCATAGCTGTTAAGGTCGCTACTAACCTTTACCAGGCCAAGGTAAAGGCTGCCAGTCGAACATACCTCGCTAACTGGATAAGCGAGGCGTCTAATCAGCAGGCGGAACTATTCCATATAGTACGTGACCTATCCGGAATTGGCCCGGGTGATAGGCCTCCCCCTAGTTTTACACCGGAACAATTTGCAGCATTTTTAAAATCTAAAGTGGAGGCCATCCGCTGGGACCTCTCCCCTTTTTTGAATACAGTGAGTTGAGCTGAGATGTCCAGCGCTCCGTCTTGTCCGGTGATTTTTGACTCCTTTCAGCCTGTTTCGCCCGACACTGTGGCCAGGACGCTTGATCGCTGCCGTGCCTCCACCTCCTCTTTGGACCCTTGCCCGGCCTGGCTAATCAAGGCAGCCAGGCCTTCAACAACGGAATGGGCTACTGTAATAATTAATGGGTCTTTCCTTGAGGGCAGATTTCCCTCTGCCCTCAAGGATACACTCATTAGGCCCATAAGAAAGAAACCTAGTTTGGCGGCAGACGAAATTGGCAATTATAGGCCCGTCACCAATGTTTCTTTCTTAAGCAAGGTAGTCGAGAGGGTGGTGGCCGATCAGCTTCAGGCGTTCCTGGATGACACAGATGCCCTGGATCCATTCCAATCGGGCTTCAGGCCACGCCATGGAACAGAGACGGCATTGGTCGCCCTGTGTGATGACCTGTTGAGGGAGGCCGACAGAGGCAAAATGTCTCTGCTGGTCCTCCTCGATATCTCAGCGGCCTTCGATACCATTGACCACGGTATCCTCCTGGGGAGGCTCACCGAGTTGGGAATAGGTGCCCGGGCATTTGCCTGGCTCTGTTCCTTCTTGGAGGACCGTCCCCAGAGAGTACAGCTTGGGGAGAATGTCTTGGCCCCGTGGAGCCTCAATTGTGGGGTTCCACAGGGGTCGATCATCTCCCCAATGCTGTTTAACATCTATATGAGGCCACTGGGGGGGTCATCAGGGGGTGTGGAGCCCTGTGCCATCAATATGCGGATGACACACAGCTCTACATCTCCTTTTCTCCAACTACAGGAGATGCCGTTCTGTCCCTTCAGCGCTGCCTGGAGACCGTTCGGGAATGGATGCAGGAGAATGGGCTGAGGCTGAACCCGGACAAGACGGAGGTACTGAGGGTGGGTGCTCCCACAGTTGGGGATTTGGGAAACCCCCTCATTTTTGGGGGAGTGACCCTGCCTGCCAGGGATGGGGTTCGCAGCTTGGGGATTCATCTGGACCCGGCGCTCACTATGGAAACCCAGGTGGCGTCCGTGTTGCGCACCGCATTTTTCCATCTTCGGCGGATAGCCCAGCTGCGCCCCTACCTTGATGTGGGGGCTCTCAACACTTTGGTACATGCGCTTATAATCTCAAGATGTGCTCTACGTGGGGCTACCTTTGAGGCTGCTGCGGAAACTACAGGTGGTGCAGAATGCTGCGGCCAGATTACTCAGTGGAGTGAGAAGATACCAACATATCTCGCCCACTCTGGCCACATTGCATTGGCTGCCCATCCGATTCCGCATCGACTTCAAAGTGTTGATGCTTACTTACAAAGCCCTAAATGGTTTAGGACCTCAATATTTGGTGGAACGCCTTCTCCCACCTAGATCTACCCGTGTCACCCGTGCGAGCCAGGAGGTGAGGCTGAGGAGCCTGACGCCGAGAGAGGCCCAGAAGGAAAAGACCAGAAATCGGGCCTTCTCGGCGGTGGCTCCTCGCCTCTGGAACAACTTACCTCCTGAGATTCGCGCGGCTCCCTCGCTGGGCATTTTTAAGAAACAATTGAAAACACTGATGTATAGGCAGGCTTTCCCAACAGATAATCCCTGACGATTTTTCTTTTATATTCTTTGATTTCTATTTTTGTCTATTTGTAATGTTTTTAAAATTTTTATTGTTGCTCTGATTGTAAGCCGCCTAGAGTGGTCTAGTATGACCAGATAGGCGGGATAGAAATAAAATAAATAAATAAATAAATAAATAAATAAATAAATAAATAAATAAATAAATAAATAAATAAATAAATACAAATACAGCGTGCAAAAGGTCAACCAACTCTACCAAGCCACAAGGACTGGGGATCACTACACACAAAAGACCAGCTAATGACACCCATCAATCACAGTGACACATAATCTCTCTTCCTTATCACCACAATGCACCCACAACAAGAGATACTAATCACCCATCTCCTGAAAAGGACAAAAGCCTATCTCACAGCCATAAATACTCAACTCCCAAGCCAACTACACCAGAGCATAGAGTGCTGTCCTCTGAAGATGCCGGCCGCAGAGATTGGCGAAACGTTAGGAAGAACAACCTTCAGAACACAGCCAAAGAGCCCGAAAAACCCACAGCAACCATTAGATCTTGGCCGTGAAAGCCTTTGCGGATACATTAATAAAATGAAATTCAACAGGGATAAGTGCAAGGTACTGCACCTAGGAAAAAGAGACCAAACACAGTTACAAGACTGGGCATATCTGGCTCAACAGTACTATGTGTGAGAAGCCCCTTGGAACTGGCATAGATCACAAGCTGAATATAAGCCAACAATGTGATATGACTACAAAAAAGGCAGATATTATTTTAGGCTGCATTAATACAAGTATAGTCTCCAAATCCGGCAAGGTACTAGTTCCACTCTATTTGATACTGGTTAGTGACGTACAGAAGTGAGAGGTGGACCATAAAGAAAGCTGACTGTCGAAGAATTGATGCTGGAGGAGACTCTTGAGAGTGCCCTGGACTGCAAGGAGAACATACCTATCCATTCTAAAGGAAATCAACCCTGAGTGCTCATTGGAAGGACAGATCCTGAAACTGAGGCTCCAATACTTTGGCCATCTCATGAGAAGAAAAGACTCCCGGGAAAAGACCCTGATGTTAGGAAAGTGTGAAGGCAGGAGGAGAAGGGGACGATAGAGGATGAGATGGTTGGACAGTGTCATTGAAGCTACCAACATGAATTTGACCCAACTCCGGGAGGCAGTGGAAGACAGGAGGGCCTGGCGTGCTCTGGTCCATGGGGTCACGAAGAGTCAGACATGACTAAACGACTAAACAACAACAGGCCTCATCTGGAGTATTCAATCCAGGTCTGGACACTGCACTTCAAGTAGGATACTGATAAATTGGAACAAGTTCAGAAAAGGGCAACAAGCATGATCAGGGGACTGGAAACCAAGCCATATAAGGAATGGGTGAAAGAACTGGACATGGTTAACCTTGAGAAAAGAAGACTGAGCGGAGATATGACTGCATTTTCAAATACTTGAAAGGTGATCATACAGAGGAGGGGCAGGATCTGTTCTTGTTCATTTCAGAATGCAGGACACACAATAATGGGCTCAAGTTACAGGAAGCCAGATTTCAGTTGAAAATCGGGCAAAACTTTCCAGCTGTTAGAGCAGTATAATGGAACTAATTATCTTGGGAGGTAGTGAGCGCTCCAATGCTGGAGACATTTAAGAAAAAATTGACCAACCAACTGTCAGATTTGCTTTGACTTGGATTCCTGCATTGAGCAGGGAGTTGGATATGGTGGCCTTATAGACCAACTTCATTATTCTGTGAATTTATGATTCTATGAATTGCAAATCCGTTTTCAAAATTTTGAAAAGGAGTCAGACTGCATGTAGAAGAAGACACACAGGAGACCCCACAGGAGGACATGAAAGACTGAAGCTTAGCAAAACATTGTCACTGAATCCACAATCTACAAAAAGAAGACAACTTACTGTGTGAGACTGAAACTGAAATATGCTAGAAAGATCCATGAACCCACCAGGTATGCTCTCTTCCTGTAGGACAGATAAGGGATGTAACAGAAGGACTGCCATCATCCATAAAACCTAGAGATACAAATCTTTTTACTTTCCTCAATGTGGGAAAAAATGACACAGCCAAGTGGAGCTATGAGGAAATCATGTCAGGCCCAGACAGTCTTCTCGTCCATCCTACCAGTACTCAGAAAAGGCACAGAAAGGGAAAAGGAAATACTTCAAGAGAATGACTGGCTACAAAAATTGTGAGAATGTGAGGGATTTGGATTTTGGGACCATGAATTAGGTTTCCAGGAAGATGAATTGCCGACAAGTTATGGTTTCTCCCTCACAAGAGCTGCAAAGAATGTGTTTGGCCACAGCATGAAGAATTTCATCAGGAGGGCTTTAAACTGATTTGAAAGGGGGAGGGAGACACAACCACAGAAGTAAAGGTGGATGAAGGCATATGTACAAAAAGAGAAACAGATCGAGCACCTCTAATGGGGCTCAATAATAATCTTTTTAAAATGTAGGAAATAAAGCAGGCAGCAAATCACACAATGACTGGTGTCTATATACAAATGCCAGGAGTATGGGAAACAAGAAGAATTTGAAATCCTAGTTCAGGAGGGTAAATATGATTTGAAAGGGATAACTAAAACTTGGTGAGATTATTCCCATGATAGGAACACAGCAATTGAAAGATATAAACTGTTTTAAAAGAACAACAGGTTGCTCACCTGTAATTATAGTTCTTCGAGTGGACCTCTGTGATTCACACCGTGTGTGATCCGTGTCTGCATGGAGCCTTGTCAGAAGATTTTAGAGCTTCTGCGGTAGCAAATAAAAACATTAGAACAGACCCCTCCCCCTCTGTACAAGTACCTTGGCACCAAGATTCTCCCTTCACTTACATCAACCACCGCAAGAAAGATCTGCAGGCGTGGCGGAGGGGAGGTTGGGTGGGATGTGTGAATCACAGGGGTCCACTTGAAGAACTACAATTATAGGTGGGTAACCTGTTGTTCTTCGTGGGTGACTAACGAACTGTCTTACCCGGGGGCAGGGTGTCACACCGAAGTGGAAGCCAAAACAGCACGTCCAAAGGCCGCACCAGACTTCAGTCAAACATCCAGTCTATAGTGCTGGATAAAGGTAGATGGTTGTGCTGAGGAGGGGCGGAGCTAGAAACAGCAAGGCAGCAAGAAATCTGGACTCTCCAGAATTGTGCTGCATGCTGTGAATCCAGGATCCCTCCAAGAAATTGGGGGGCAGGGAGGGCCAGGAGGGGCCACCCTGAGTCATAGGAGAGCTGAAATTTCCTGGGGTGGTGGTGGAAGGCAACCACTCCTCAGGTCATCCTTTCTCCAGACAGAGGATTCCTTTGACGCCATTTTCTAATGCTGTCTTAGCTGTGAAGCTCAGCGGGCAGGAGGGAAGCATGAAGATTTACAAATGACTGCATGAACAGGGACTAATTGATCTCAACATGGCTTCAGTAAGTACAAAATAAACTTAAGTGGCTGATTTTAAAGAAGATAGTGTAATTTTGGAAGCAGCAAAAAGCTTTAAACCCAGACATATAGGTAATTTATTACTATGTCACGTCACGCCTGAAACAGAAACTGGAAACTGATAAAGACACAGACACAAACACAGAGACTTTTTCCTCTTATCCCCTGTCCTTGGATGGATGGAATAATTTTTATAATAGAAAATAAGATGTTTAAGGAGGCGAGATGCTGCGAGAGGTGGATTTTAACCTAATGGAAGTTTTATTATGACTTGAATCTATCTGGTGAAAGTTAAAGTCTGGGCTAGCATAATTAATCATCAGCTCTACTGAGGATCTGACTTTTATTACTTAAGTACTTTATGGCTTCCGGCTGGAAGAAGTAAACAAGCTGTTTTGGTGGCTATTCTCTTCACGATAGGGAATGTTTCTGTATGTGAGACGTATATTTTGAAACCAGAAAGCATCTTTTGCCCATCAACTTCTCAACGAAGATGGATTTAACAGAAGACTTGATAGACGCTTTACAGAATATGCAAATTAATATTTTGAACCATCTTACAACCCAGTTCTCTGAACTTCAGACATTGATTTCAGACATGAAGGGAACGGAAGAGCTTTGGGAGACGCCAGACCAGCACATCGAAATGAAAGCAGCACGAGAGAGACTTTATTTGTTTCTAGAAAGGAGGGGGAAACCCTCAAAAAGGGGGTTAGAAAAATTAATTTGTATTGTGGGAGAGAAGAGCAGGTGGATGAAAAAGAGATGTGTTCTAATCTGATGGGTGAATATTTAAAATAGGGAAGTGGAAAAGCGAGGCTGAAAGGAAAACGAAATACTGATTACAGACCAGACATTGATTGGCTTCAAAGGCAGAACATGACTGATGGAAAAAATCCACCAAACCAGAGAGAAAATAGTCTAAAAGAGTTCTACAGATGGCATTTTAAAACTAGTAAAAAAGATGCAATTTAACTTTAGGTTAATAATGCTTTAAGAGATCTGGAATCCCTGGCCTGTGCATAGAGAAGATTTATAAACTAAAAAAGGGGGAATGTTACTTGATGAATATAACAATAGAAATTATGGAATTGAGAATTTTAATTATATAATCTGAAATGTCTATGATGAATACAACATTAGAAATTGTTGACTGTAAAGCTTTTACTTAGAGAAACATAATATGAATTATAAGAATGTAACTTTAGGTTTATAATGTTATAAGTGATTTGGAATTCCTGGCCCATGCAATGGAGTTAAGATTTATAAAATATAAAAGGGGGAATGTTATTTGATGAATATAACAACAAAAAATATAGATTGAGGGGCACATATGTATACATAAAATTGATGTGATTTATATACTGCAAGTAATTTTGACTATGTTTGGAGTCAAATGGCAATTAAGATTTTCCAATTATGCAATCTGAAATGTTTATGATGAATATAACATTAGAAACTGCTGATGCTAAGGCAGATATTTAGAGA
This sequence comes from Pogona vitticeps, assembly GCF_051106095.1. NCBI lineage: Eukaryota > Metazoa > Chordata > Lepidosauria > Squamata > Agamidae > Pogona > Pogona vitticeps. Next base: position 56,049,730 of record NC_135788.1, on the reverse strand, counting down.
AACAATATATATATGAATTGTAACATGATTAAATATATAAGGTGAGATATATTTAATATCCCCATTTTCTGAAATACTGATGGCATGTGAAATACTGATATGAAATACATGTATGTATAGATATATACAGTGGTGCCTCGCTTAACGAGCGCACCGTTTAACGAAGAATCCGTATAGCGATCCCTTTTTGGGGATTGCTATACGGATCTGCCCCAATCACCGCACTCGCTTTGCGACGATTGGGGCGTCCGGCGGCCATTTTGGAGCCGCCGAACAGCTGATCGGCGGCTCCAAAATGGCCGCCGGATGACCCAAAATGGCCCCCTATCAGTGTTTTCGCGCCCTCCCCTTGCTTACGGAGGTCGCGAAAACGCTGCGGGGGGCATTTCGGGTCATCCGCGGCCATTTTGGAGCCGCCGATCAGCTGATCGGCGGCTCCAAAATGGCCGCCGGACGCGAAAACATCGCTGGAGGGGTGAGTTTGGATGCTTATTGGAACGCATTAAACTAAGTTTAATGCGTTCCAATAGGCTTTCCTTGCCCGTACAGTGATGTTTTCGTATAGCGAAGGTTAAACCACTGTACTAGGGTTAACATGGTACTAGAGATTATTCAATTATAAGGCACTTGCATAGAGATATTAAGCACATATGAATTATAATATGATTAAGTAGCCAATGTCAGATAAATATATTTTGTGGTTTGTTTTTTTTTGCTGAAATGTGGATTTCTCATGATGGAAAAGCATTGATATTCTGAGATATAATTGGTTAGCCAAGAATGTAAGAGAAATAATCTTTAAATAATCACTAGAATTACTATAACCTTAGGACGGTTTATATTTGAATTAAATTTTAAGAGCAATAAGGTTGATGCAGTCAGATTTATATAATGGATAATACTGTATGGAAATGCCTCCACCCTGCCTATATGTGGGGTTCTGCTTTTTTTTGTTTTTATTTTGTTTTTATTACTTTTGCTTGTTTTGTGTGTTCTTTGTTAGTTTTGTATGTCTATATGTGTGATAAAATAAAAAAAATATTTTTAAAAAGGTAGATGGTTGTGCCCAGGTAGCTGAGGCGCAGACATCAGGAAGAGGCACACCTGTCATGAGTTCAGCCGAAGAAGATCTGGAATCTGAGGGGTTAATTACAGCTGAGGAAATGCTAGGCAATTAGAAGCACAGACACCTGAATCGCCACCAGATTCCCCTCCCCCAGTAGCCAGAGTGAGATCTAAACTTCGGCAAAGACTCATGACACAAAGGTCAGAGGATCGCATGAATGTTTCCCGTAGGAACATCAGGTTGACCAGCCCTGAGTTTTAGCAGGATGAAGTCTTTAGATGACTGCTGCTGCTATAAAATCTTCACCCAGAGGCTTGGAAGTTTCAACAAGTCAACACTCTGGCTCGCATCCACGCTCCTGCTTATCCTTGAACCTGTTCTCTGGACCCTTGGCTTTGGACTCTGACTGCTGACTACAGTTTGTGCTTTGGCATTTTGGTAGCTGCTTTGCATCTTCTGGACTTCTGACACTGGACTGGTTTATTGGACTGTTGCCTGTTGAAACCCCCTGGGAATGTGACAACACCACAGAGAAACACTGTAGAAGTTGCTAACGCCCTGGTAGAATGAGGGCAAATCACCTGGAGGACCAGTTGCTGAGCAAGTTGGTATGCAAGGTGAATAATAGAAGTAACCCAGCGAGAAATTGTTTGTGAAGTCACTTGCAAGCCCTTAATAGGAGGCTGATGACTTACAAAAAGGCGCAGGGAATGCTGAAAAGGCTGTGTGCACAATAAATAAAAGTCAATGGCCCTCTTGATGTCCAGAGTGTGGAGGAGCCTTCCTTGAGTTGAAGATGGTGATGGAAAAAAGGATGTTACATACAGCTATGACCTCACCTGTCCGTCACTGCTAAAGCTGTGAGTCATCTACCAATGGTGTGACGGAGGGTGGGACATAAGGGGTGGAGCTGTGGTATAAATGGGAGTGAATGTGTGTGAGAGATTTCAGATAGGGACAGATAGGGACTGATAGGGCTTTGTTAGGGTTTAGAGAGGAGTCAGATCTGTGATATGTTGTGAGAGTCTGTATATGCTAGTGCCTTCATTATAGTGATTGAATTATTATTTATTATAAGTGATTTACCATTCCTTTTATTTGTACCTAATAAACCTGAGTTTTATTTTGAATCATATTTTGGCCTGAAGCTACTTATTTGAGGGAATGGTTGGTGGCAGTGGAAAAGAAGAGTGATTTAGAGTGACGTAGCGACCCCCCTTTGTGAGGTAGAGGGAGGCCGTTACAGGGAGGACCAATGGTTGAGAAAGATGAAACTGAGAGACAAACTTAAGGAGAAAGGAGATGTCCACAAATAGTTTGACCTTATCAGGGAAGAATTGTACATAAAGGTAATCATGGCGCAAAGCCGCTAAATCACTTGCTCGATGAGCTGAGGTGATTGCTACAAGAAAGACTGGTTTAAAGGTAAGCAGGTGAAGGTCCATTGAAGCTAATGATTCAAAGGGAGGTTTAGTAAGTTGTCGCAAGACAAGGGTCAAAGACCATTGTGGAGAAGGTGGCTGGACATCTGGGTAGGCATGCGATAAATCTTTTAGAAAACGCTTCAACATGGGATGCCTGAAAAAACGAGCTGCTGGAGAAGTTGGTGGTTGGTAAGAAACTATTGCTGAGAGGTAAATTCTAAGAGAGGAAAGAGATATGGAATGGTAGACTTAAGATGTAGGAGAAATCTTAGGACAGTGGAGAGAGATGGGTTGATAGCAGGTAAGGAAGCGGCTGTAGTGAAGTATTGAATGTTTTTCCCATTTATATAGGTAGGCCTTTCTGGTTGAAGGCTTCTTTGCTTGACGGAGGACATCCATTAAGGAGGTAGAATCCTCCACGCTGCCAGGTGCAGAGCAGGTAAGTTTGAATGAAGTATGTGGGAGTTGTTCTGCATAAGGAGGTGCAGCAGATGGGAGAGGTGATAGATGTCTGATGATAGGTTGTATAGGACTGGAAACCAAGGCTGTCTACGCCATCAAGGGGCTATGACGATGGTGTTGGGTTTGTTCTTTTATATCCATACCACTACTTTCTGGAGGAGCGGAAATGATGGGAAAAGGTATGTTGAGGGTCTTGGGCCAACAGCCTATGAACACGTCCCCCTGGGAGTGTCTGCCAACTCCAGCATGGGAGCAATAGTGCTTGCACTTCCAATTCTGTCATTAGGCAAAGAGGTCCAGAGTTGGTTTGCTCCAATTTTTGCAAAGGCAGAGAAAAAATGTCTGGTCCAATTTTCACTCATGAGGTTGTGGGCTTGTACAGCTGAGAAGGTCTGTTGTTCTGGCCTGCAATGTGTAAAGCTGTCAGGCAGATGTGGTGCAAAAGACACCACTCCCATCGGCTGACCGCTGAATAGAGGAGACTCGGGGAGTGGGTGCCACCTTGTTTGAGGATGTAGTACATGGCTGTGGTGTTGTCAGTGGTAATTTGTACCATTTTGCCAGCCAGTGCATTTTTTATTTTTTAAAAAGATTTTGTTTTATTTTATAATAAAAAAACACCAAAAAACACATACATAACAACAAAAATACAGAAAAAAATACAAATAATAGTGCTTATTATAAACTAAATTCTAACGTGTACCCCATACCCACGGGACTCTATTTAATAATATTTTATTACAGATCACCTCTCCAAAATTGTATTGAGTATTCTTTAGAGGCTTTCCCCCTTCCTTTCACTAACACAAATTCCACAAATTTGCCCCAAATATCATAAGAATTGTTAGAACTTATTTCCCCTCTTTTTATTTTAAGTTCCATAGTCAATTTATCATTTAATGCAATGTCCCATACTTCACAATACCAGTCTTCTATTTTAATATCATTCTTGTCTTTCCAAAATCTAGCTATTAATATTCTAGCACTTGTCATAAAATTGGTGATTAATTCTTTTGAGTAATAGTCCAAATCTGTGTTATCAAAAATTGACAATAAAGCAATTTTAGCATTAAGATCAATATCTTTACCAAATATATCACACATTTCCTTAAAAATCAATTCCCAAAATTTCTTAACCACTTTACATTTCCACCACATATGAAAATACGTACCAATTTCCTCATCACATTTCCAACATGCTTTGGGGTATGCTGGATTTATTATATTTAATTTTACAGGAGTCAAATACCACCTTAAGCAGATTTTTAAAAAAATTTCCTTTATTCTTGTTGACATTAATCTTAAGACTCTCATCCTCCACATTTTTGTCCAATTCTCTATTTTAATTTCTATTTTTAAATCATTTTCCCAAATTAAGTTCAAACCTTCTATTCCCCATTCTTTTTCCTCTTGTTTCAAAATTATATTATATATTTTACTTACTATTCCTTTCAAAATTGTATCTTGCATATCTTCATGTGATGACAGAAACTGTTCGTACTTAGTAAATTCTCTACATTTGACAACCAATCTTTTGTCCAGGTGTTTAACTGAATAAGATTATACCATGATAGTTTATTAGTTTGAAATTTAGACATAATCAATTCCTTCGATCTCATTTTACACATCCGTCCTTCAATCTTGCAACCCTTTTATTCTTAAACAGTTCTACTAAATCCTTTAAATTTGTAGGAAAACTTTCTATCTCAGTCACTAATTTTAATGGTGAAGTTGAGGGACAAAACCTCTCTTTATATTTATTCCAAATATTTAACAGGTTTCTTAAAAAAGGGGTTTTCATCTGATTTATTGAACTTCTCTTTACTATATTAAACAAGTATCCTTCAGCATTTCCATTTATTTCTGAAGATTCCATCTCCCACCAAATTAATTTTTCTTTATTGTATATAATATCTCCAATAACTCTTAATTGATTTGCTATATAATAATTTTTAACATTAAGCCAGTACTTTTCTGAAGGCTTTGCATGCCTTTAGTTGCCAGTAGTTCCAACTCATTTATGTGGAGGGAACATTCTTTGAGGGACCAGTTGGTGTGGATCTTGAGAGAACCACAATGCACTCCCTTGCCGGTAAGGCTGGAGTCGGTTGTGACCTGTATTTGAGGATGTGGTTGTCAGAAAAGTTGTCCCACTGAGAGGTTCAGGATGAAACACCACCATTGGAGTTGAGAGGCAAGGTCAGGGGTAACTCTCAACAGGGTGTGAGGAGGGTCTGTTAAGGGGGTAGAAGAGGGCGAGCTGCCTAACACACGTTGCACTAGGATGGCAGGTACCAGGGCAGGGGGAGTGAAGCCTTGTAGCAAGTAGATTAGGCTCTGCTGTTTGTCTGGGGGGGAGGAATGCACGGGCTTGGATGGAGCCTATGCGAGCTCTGATATAACGGAAGACCCTTACAGAGCTCATTTTGGATTTTTGCATGTTGATCGTGGGACCGAGATTGCGAAGGAGGGATAAGGTAAAATGGGTGGCCCTGCAAACCTTGTGTCACATTCCCAGGGGGTTTCAACAGGCAAGAGTCCAATAAACCAGTCCAATACCAGAAGTCCAGAAGACGCAAAGCAGATACCAAAATGCCAAACCCAAAACACAAACCGTAGTCAGAAGTCAGAGTCCAAAGCCAAGGGTCCAGAGAGCAAGGCCCAAGATAAGCAGGAGTGTGGATGGGAGTAGAGTGTTGACTTGGTGCTTCCACAAGCTTCTAAGCCTTCTAGGAGCAGATTATACAGCACAGTCATCAAACTCCTAGAAGTCTTCCATTCGGTTAAAACTCAGGACTGGTTGATCTGATGTTCCTACAGGAAGCATTCATGCAATCCTCTGACCTTCGTGTCATGAGTGTTTACTGAAGTTTAGCTACTCTGGCTACTGGGGGAGGAGGATCTGGTGGTGATTCAGCTGTCTGTGCTAATTGCCTAGGATTTTCCTCAGCTGTAATTAACCACTCAGATTCCAGATCTTCTTCGGCTGAACACATGACACTATCCCCCTCCACAGGGCTCCCCCCTTCAGATGGGCTGGGTTGATCAGGATAGGAGGCATGGAACTGTTGTACAAGTTCAGGGGGGATGTAAGTTATTTACGGGTTCCCATGATTGATCCTTAGGGCCATAGCCCTCCCAGTCCACAAAGTACTGAACACAGGACAAAATGAGTCATTTTGGTGAACAGGTCCACTATTACCAGAATGCAGGTGTACCCTTGTGACCATGGGAGGTCAGTGATGAAGTCCAGAGATACTGTGTCCCAAGGGCCGGCTGGTATGGGTAGTGGATGTAGCAGCCCTGGAGGTTTGGCTGGTACGTCCTTGGCTTGACGACAAACCTCACAGGAATCAATGTAACGAGCAACGGCAGCGTGAACCCGGGGCCACCAGAACTCCCATGTGAGTAGATACAGAGTCTTATACTGACCAAAGTGTCCTGCAGGAGGGGAATCATGGGTCAAATAGAGCACGTTGGTTCGGAGGGGCCCTGGAGGAACGAACATACAGGTGCCCTCAGTGCAATAGCAGACCCTGGTGGTTAGCAAAGTCTCCAGCAGGGCCCTCTTGGAGTTCCTGCAAGCGTTGCTTGGCCCAGGGATCTTGAGCTTGGCTGGCCCAAATTTCCTCAGCCAGGGACAAGCGGGTTGTAATGGCTGCGAAGACTGAGGGTGATAGGATAGGTGCAGTCGGAGACTCTTCAGAGGGTGACATAGCATATTCCGGTTTGCAGGACAAGGCGTTGGCTTTCTGATTCTGATTCTGCGGGATATATGTAATGCGAAATTCAAACCGCAAGAGGCTCCACCTGATCTGTCGTTGACTGAGGCGTCGGGCTGTCTGCAAGTGTTCCACAGATTCCTGTGGTCAGTCAAAACTTGGACAGGGTGCAGCAGTTTCTTGGCTTTGTGAACTATTACTGCCAGTTTATACCCACCTATGCGGACATAACTCTGCCTCTGACCCATCTCCTCCGGCCCAAAGAGTCATTTCTCTGGACTCTGGAGGCAGACCATGCCTTCACCACCCTGAAAACTCATTTTACAACCAAGCCAATCCTACGTTATCCAGACCCTGACTACCATTTACTGTGAAGTTGGATGCCTCCAGTGTGGCCCTGTGTGCAGTGTTGTCCCAGCAGGAGGACCCCTCACAGCCACAGCAGTCCTGCGCCTTTTACCCCTGGCAGTTCACATCCTCAGTTTGCAACTACACCATCTGGGAGCGGGAACTCCTGGCCATCAAAACCACTTTCGAGGTCTGGAGGCATTACCTTAAAGGAGCCTGTCACCTCATCTAAGTTTTGACTGACCACCGGAATCTGGAACACCTGCAGACAGCCCGATGCCTCAATCAACAACAGATCAGGTGGAGCCTCTTCTCCCGATTTGACTTCCACATTACCTATATCCGGCAGACCCAGAATCGGAAAGCCGATGCCCTCTCCTGCAAACCAGAATACGCTGTATCACCCTCTGAAGAGTATCTGACTGCACCTATCCTATCACCCTCAGTTTTCGCAGCCACTAAAACCGGCTTGTCCCTGGCTGAGGAAATTTGGGCCAGCCAAGCTCAAGATCCCTGGGCCAATCAACGCTTGCAGGAACTCCAAGAGGGCCCTGCTGGAGACTTTGCTAACCACCAGTGTCTGCTATTGCACTGAGGGCACCTGTATGTTCCTCCAGGGCCCCTCCGAACCAATGTGCTCTATTTGACCCATGATTCCCCTCCTGCAGGACACTTTGGTCAGTATAAGGCTCTGCATCTACTCACACGGGAGTTCTGGTGGCCCCGGGTTCACACTGCCGTTGCTCGTTACGTCAATTCCTGTGAGGTTTGTCGTCGAGCCAAGAACGTACCAGCCAAACCTCCAGGGCTGCTACATCCACTACCCATACCAGCTGGCCCTTGGGACACATTATCTCTGGACTTCATCACTGACCTCCCACGGTCACAAGGGTACACCTGCATTCTGGTAATAGTGGACCTATTCACCAAAATGGCTCATTTTGTCCCATGTTCCAAGCCTCCCACAGCTCTTGAAACAGCTCAGCTTTACTTTTAATTTTTTTTTTCATTTACACGGGCTCCCAACACACTTAATTTTGGGTTGTGGCTCCCAATTCACCTCCTGGTTTTGGCAAGCCTTGCACACCAGTTTAGGTACACAGGTGCACTTATCGTCAGTGTGCCATCTTCAAACAGATGGGCAGACCAAGCATACTAACGCCACCCTTGAACAGTACCTACATTGCTACACCTGCTATCAGCAAGACTGGGCTACCTTGCTACCCCTGGCTGAGTTCGCAACAAGACCATACATACATTCATCCACAAAACAGATCCCATTTGCAGCCACCTATGGATACCTCCCTCATTTTTCCGAGCTATCCTGCCGTCAACCATATGTGAGTTGAAGGCTCTCCAAGATTTACTCCAAGAGCAGCTTCAGGAAGCTAAGAATGCGTACAAAACAGCGGTTGAGAGAAAACAGCAAGGGCCACCTCTGAAAGCAGGGAACCAGGTCTGGTTCTCCACCCATTATCTAGGCTGACCTGGCCAGTCGCTCAAGTTGGACCCTTGGTTTGTGGGACCTCATTTAATCACAGATCAAATCAACCCTGTTGCTTTTCTGTTTTAACTCCCAGCCACTCTCTGTATTCACCCAGTTTTCCATCAGTCCCTCCTTGTTCCTGTTGCGGCACTGAACCCTGCCCAACCTGCACCCCTGGCTCCACCTCTACCTGTTTTGGTTGATGGGAAGGAAGAATACAAGGTTCATCAGATCTTAGACTCCCGAATCCACCGGGGAGGCCTTCAGTACCTTGTGGACTGGGAGGGCTATGGCCCTGAGAACCGATCGTGGGAACCTGCAAGCGACTTACACTCCCCTGACCTTGTACAACAGTTCCGTGCCTCCTATCCTGATCGACCCGGCCCATCTGAAGGGGGAGCCCTGCGGAGGGGGAAACTGTCATGAGTTCTGCCAAAGAAGATCTGAATTCTGAGGGGTTAATTACAGCTGAGGAGAATGCTCGGCAATCAGAATTGTAGACAGCTGAATCACCACCAGATCCTCCTCCCCCAGTAGCCAGGGTGTCAGAGTATTGAAAATTTACAGGCCTGAACAGAACAGAGCAAAAGTAATAATGAGCTGCCATGTTATACAGGTGTGTAATTTGCTGAGTCACAGTGACTCTGGAGAGGTGGTGCCTTGGATGATGCAACACCTGCTGTGATTGGATAAGAGCAGAGGCTCAACTGTATATATATGTACTGTATAGAGAACATGTACCATCACCTTCATTTGATGATGCCATGCTGTCATGCTGCCGCTTTCTACACTTGTATATATGCTGTAAATACACATGTCGTGCTGGAGGAAGCTGAACGTGTATGAGTGATTTATTTTGCCTTCTGGACCTGAAAAAACCTTAACTCTGCTGGATTTTCGTGGGTTTGCGGTAACAAAGGTTATGGGCCCAGTGACGCGCCCTACACAGACTGCCTAATGAGAAGATCATTGATGAGTACCAGAGGGTGCCACTGTAGTGAATGGAGTAAGAGACAGAGGTCCTGGAAGAGAGCAGTTCTTCCGTTAGGTGCCCAGGATGGGAAAGAAAACGGAGGACTGATAGCAGAGCAGAGAGCATGGAGATGCTTGGGAGAGGTTTTCCTTTAACGAAGTTAAATGACAGTAATTACCAGACCTGGTCCATGAAAGCAGAGATGCTGTTAAGGAGAGAAAAATGATGGCATATTGTTGCCAACCCCCAGCAAGATTTAATGAGGAGGAAGAGAAAATTAATGAGAAAGCTTTGAGGACACTGATACTTTGTTTAGAAGACAACTAGCTAGTCCATGTGCAAGACTTAACTACAGCGAAAGCAGTTTGAGGCTGTCTCAAAAGGACTTATGTCAGAGACACGGCAGGCTCTAAACTGTCTTTAACCAGGAAGCTCTGCATATGTACATTACAGCCTGGTGAGAGTATTTCTGGATATTTACAAAAAATGAAAAGCCTATTTAAAGAGCTACAGCAAAGGGGAGTCCAATTTCCAGAAGACCACAAAGTTTATCTGATTCTAAGTAGTTTGTCTTATGAATATGATACTCTAGTTACGAGCTTAGAGTCAATTTCTAATGCAAATCTGACTCTGGAATACTTGATGGGCCAATTGCTGCAGGAGGAACAGCGCTGGAATGAGAGATTAGATAGCAGAGAGAAAACAGACAGCCTGCATCGAAGGAACCAGGACGGCTTAAGGCAGAAGACAGATTAGAGCACACAGCACAAGGAAACAGCTCTTAGGAGGGGAGATGGCCGCGCCATGACCATGAGACACTGTTTCGGCTGTGGATCTGAGCAGCATCTTTTCAGACACTGTGAAAAAGCCAGCAACAGATGCAGCCAAGAAGCCAGCAACAGAATCAGTAGAAGCAAAAAGTGAAAGGGGAGGATTTCTCTTGTTCAGTCAACAAGAGACAAGTCCAAGGACACTCTGCAAGCTTGCCAACAAGCTTGCTGGATAATTGATAGTGGTGCAGTTGTAAACTTAACTAGAGAGAAAGATTTATTTTCTTCTCTAGGTGCATCGGAGCAATGAAGTGTGAGCCTGGTCAGGAACAGTCTTTATACCAGATTTGGGACAGAAACTTGAAAGTGTGCTTTATGTTCCACAGCTAGATTGCAATATACTGAGTGCATTTGCATTAGATAAGCAAGGCTATGTGATAACATTTGAAAATGGTGAATATAAAATTAAGAAAGAAATTATGTTTGTGCAAGGGCAAAACAAGAAAATAATTTGTATGTGTTGAAATGTAAAAAGCAAAATGACACACAATTGGTAGAAACACATCACAACATGACCAGTGTGCACATTTATTACACAGGAGATTAGGTCATGTGAACTTCAGGACACGTCAGAAAATGCAAACAATGGCAAAAGTTGTTCAATTAAAGGAGTGTAAAAACTATTTAGACTGTAACATGTGTAAACTGGCAAAATCTAAAGTGTCTCCTAAAAGTAAAGAACGAACTAGTCAGACAACAAGCCTTTTCAACTAGTGCATGCAGACTTGATTGGACCTTTTGCCCCATCTTTGGGTGGAGCAAAATATGTGCTGGTGATAGTTGACGATTATTCAAGGTACTCATTTTGTCAAAAGCAGAAGTGTTCAATAACTTTAGGAATTGGCTGAGATTTATTGAAAGACTTTATGGCCACAAGGTGGCGCAAATTCAAACAGATAGCGGCTCTGAGTTCATGTCAAGTAGATTCCAAGGTTGGCTACAAGAAAATGGGATATATCACAGGAAAACTAGCCCTTATTCACCCTTCCAAAATGGTGTGGCAGAACGAAGAAATGGCGTTCTGCAAACCATGAAAGATGCTTTGTTAGCTGACGCTAACATGAGTCACGGTTTATTTTATTTATTTATTTATTTATTTATTTATTTGATTTATATCCCACCCATTTGGTATATTCTACCACTCTGGGCGGCTAACAACAAACATATATACAGTTAAAATAATATAAATCCATTAGCATCATCGATAATGAAACATTCAAAAAATAATTAATAATAAAGAAAAGAGAGAAAGGAAAAAGAAAGGAAGTTAAATGCTGACAGGAGGGAAGGCCTGGATGTAAAGCCATGTTTTTAATTGAATTTTAAATGTACCCAGCGTAGGGGCCGCGCAAATCTCAGGAGGGAGATTGTTCCAAAGGCCAGGAGCCACTGCCGAGAAGGCCTGGTTACGAGTCTTTTCCCTCCGGGCCTCCCTTGGCGTCAGGCTACTCAGCCTCACTTCCTGGCTTGCGCAGGTGATCCAGGTAGAATTTGGTGGGAGCAGGCGTTCCGCCAAGTATCGAGGTCCCAAACCATTTAGGGCCTTATAAGTGAGCATTAAAACATTGAAGTCAATGCGGAAACGGATGGGCAGCCAATGCAGCCTGGCCAGAATAGGAGAAATGTGCTGGTGTTTTCTCACTCCAGTAAGGAGTCTAGCCGCTGCATTCCGCACCATCTGAAGTTTCCGCATCAGCCTCAAAGGCAGCTCCACGTAGAGTGCATTGCAGGGATCTAATCTTGAGACTACGAGCGCGTGCACCAAGGTAGTGAGCGCCCCCGTGTCAAGGTAGGGCCGCAGCCGGGCTATCCACCAAAGGTGGAAAAAGGCGGTACAGACAACCAACGCCACCTGCGTTTCCATGGTGAGCGTTGGGTCCAGGTGTACGCCCAAGCTGTGGACTCCACTTGTCGGAGCCAGGGCCACCCCCCAAATGAGAGTCGCCCAGGCCGCCAGCCACGGGGGCCCCCAGCCTCAGAACTTCTGTCTTGTCTGGGTTCAGCCTCAGCCCATTCTCCTGCACCCATTGCAGTACGGTCCCCAGGCAGCACTGAAGGGACAGGACAGCATCACCTGCAGTTGGTAAAAAGGAGATGTAGAGCTGGGTGTCATCAGCATACTGATGACACGATGCTCCACATCCCCTGATGACGCCAGCCAGCGGCCTCATATAGATGTTGAACAGCATTGGGGAGATAATCGACCCCTGTGGAACCGCGCAATTGGAACTCCACGGGGCCGAGACACTCTCCCCAAACTGAACTCTCTGGGGGCGGTCCTCCAAGAAGGAACAGAGCCAGGCTAATGCCAAGCCACCAATTCCCAACTCGGAGAGCCTCCCCAGAAGGATACCGTGGTTGACGGTATCAAAGGCTGTCGAGGAGGACCAACAGGCGTTTTGCCCGTCAGCCTCCCTCAATAAGTCATCATACAGGGTGACCGATGCCGTCTCTGTGCTGTGGCATGGCCTGAAGCCTGACTGAAACGGATCCAGGGCATGTTTCATCCAAGTGCGCCTGAAGGTGGTCTGCCACTACCCTCTCGACCACTTTGCTCATGAAAGAAACATTGGCGATGGGCCTATAATTGCCAATTTCATCTGCTGCCAAACTAGGTTTCTCTCTGATGGGCCTAATGAGTGTCTTCTTGAGGGCAGGAAAGACCCATTTATTATTGCTGTGGCCCATTCTGTTGTTTTCGGCCTGGCTGCTTTGATTAGACAGGCCGGGCAAGGGTCAAGGGAGGAGGTGGTGGCTCGACAGCGGTCAAGCACCTTGGCCACAGAGTCAGGCATTACCGGCTGAAAGGAATTGAAAATTACCAGCAAGACGGAGCGCTGGACATCTCAGCTCGACTCCCTGCATTCAAAAAAGGAGAGAGCTCCCAGTGGATGGCCTCCACTTTAGATTTAAAAAATGCTGCAAATTGGTCCGGTGAGAAACTAAGGGGAGGCCCACCTCCTGGACCAATTCCAGATAGGTCGTGCACTATACGGAAGAGCTCCGCCTGCTGGTTGGACGCTTTGCTTATCTGGTTAGTGAAGAATGATCGACATGCAGCCTTCACCTTATTCAGGTAAAGGTTAGTTGCGACCTTAACAATTATGATCCGTCGGGTTCATAGCCTTCTCCTTATTCGCTTCATTGCTCAAAACTCCTGGTTAAACCAGGGCGCCGGGTGAGTTCTGCGCTGGAGAGGGCGTTTGGGCGTGATCGTGTCTATGGCCCTGGTGGCAGCGGTGGACCAGCTGTCAAACAGGATGTTGACAGGAGCGCTAGCCAGGTCAGCCATAATCCCTCTCATGGCATCCTGGAATCCAACCGGATCCAGTAGTCTTTGAGGGCGGACCATAGAAATAGGTCCCTGCTTCCTGCGAGGGGGGAGAGCCACTGTGAGGTTACATTTTATCAGGTGGTGATCTGACCATGACAAGGGGACTGACACAAGGTCCGTCACCATCAGATCACACTCGCCCCAATTGGAGGAAAAAACCAGGTCTAACATGTGACATGCTGGGACATGTTCAAGGAAGCCATGGTTTCCAGGAACTCAAAAGCTGGCCCAGAAGCCTCTCCCCCGCATGCATGTTTAAATCACCCAAGACGAGGAGCCTCGGGCATCCCAACAGTGCTGCGGAGACAGAGTTGGCCAGCTCTGGAAGGGAAGTGGCTGGGTTGTGGGGAGCGCAGTAACACAGCAAAATCCCAATACCATCCCTGGCCCCGATCGACACGTGGAGTGCCTCTAGACCCGGCTTTACCACCGAGGAGCGCCTGGTAACCTCCAAGCTGGATTTATAGACAATGGCTACTCCCCCCCGCCCCTCCAGTGTACCCTGGTGCTGGACATCATAACCAGGCGGACAGACGAGAGCCAGGGGAGGGCCCCCCTCCGCCAATCCACATTCTCGGTTATGCATGCCAGGTCTGCATCCTCCTCCAGGATAAGCTCTTGAATCACCTGGGGCTTGTTGGATACAGACCTGGCATTCAACAGCACCAGGGTTAGAGTGGAAGGCTGGCTGAACTAACTACCTCGATACTGAGGGTTGGTCACAGTCTCAGAACAGTGAACAGCCTTCAAACATCTGTTCATCGTTCTACTAACACGAGTAGGGACTGTGCCAATGCCATATCTCCCTCTACCCATAATCACTGGGATGTTAAAAGGCCCCTTGCTGGGCGGGCAGGTCTCCCACTCCATGCCAGACAAAGAAGAAGGAAATGAAAAAATAAATTAAAAACAGCACTAAATAGTACAACTTAACAAAATACAAAAACAATACATTACAGTACAAAATTATAAAAATCCTGATACAAAATAGAATTAAATTAAATTAAAAAGTGCCAAGAAGTTACCCCCTCCCATCTAGTCCAGGTCCATCCTCCTCCACCTCGCAACCTTGTCCTTTTAAGTTTTACTGGTCTTGGTGTTCTTAAATGTTATTTCAAAAGTTGTTTGAGAAAAGGAAAGTGCCGGAGTTTATGTGGGTTCACGGTAACACAGGGTGAGGGAGAAGCTTTGGCAAGGACTCATGACACAAAGACCCGAAGCCTGTATGAATGCCTCCCATAGGAACATCAGGTCAACCAGCCTTGAGTATTAGCAGGATGAGGTGTTTAGATGGCTGCTGTTGCTATAAAATCTGCACCCAGAGGCTTCCAAGTTTGTGGAAGCAACAAGTCAAACATTTTGGCTCGAATCCACGCTCCAGCTTATCCTGGAACCTGTTCTCTGGACCCCTAGCTTTGGACTCTGACTGCTGACTACAGTTTGTGTTTTGGCTTTTGCATTTTAGTATCTGCTTTGCATCTTCTGGACTTCTGATATTGGACTATTGCCTGTTGAAACCCCATTGGAACGTGACACAGGATTTCGGGAGTAAATCAAAATATCATCCAAATAGATGATCACAAAGCGATCAAGCAGATCTCGAAAGATGACATTCATGAATAGCTGGAGCATTGGTCAGGCCAAAAGGCATGACCAGGTATTCATGCTGGCCATAAGGAGCCCCGAAAGCCGTCTTCCACTGGTTGCCTGCACGGATTCTCACCAAATTGTAGGTGCCATGGAGGTTCAACTGGGTATAGATACGTGCCCCCTTAAGGCGATCCAGGAGTTCACCAATCAATGGCAGGGGGTAGCAGTTCCGAATAGTTATTTTATTCAAGGCCTGGTAATCATTGGAGGGGTGGAGCTCTCCGCCTTTTTTTTTTTGACAAAGACAATGGGTGCAGACAGGGGTGATGTGGATGGCCGGATGAATCCCCCTTTCAGGTTTTTATCAAGAGTTCTGGTTCGGTCATAGGGTAGATCTATCAATTTGGTGCCCCAGGCACCAAATTGATGACACAATCATAGGGTCATTGCAGGGTTAGCTGGTCGGCCCCCTTTTCCTTGAAAACATCAGCAAAGTCCCCGTATTCTGAAGGTATCATGGGACTCTGTTGATCTTGCAGCAGCCAAGGTGGCTGGTGGACCCAGATGCGGACACGGATCCCTGAAGCGCAACAGCCTTTGGGCCAAGTCTACTAGGGGGTTGTGTGTTTGGAGCCAGTAAAGTCCCCGAATGAGCGGAAAAATGGGGCATACGTGCAATGTTGAATTGTAGTTGCTCCTGATGGGGTTGGATCTGGAGAATAACCGGATAGGTTTCCTGGGTCACCGGGCCGGAGCGGAGGAGACACCCGTCTATGGACTCAACCAGGTTCGGGGTCTCTTTGTCCTGTACAGGGATCCGGTGTTGTTTCACGAAGGCCATGTCAATGAAATAGCGGCTGGCCTCAGAATTGACCATGGCATAAACAAACAGCCAGCGCCCATCCAGCAAGCAAAGTTTCACTAGCACAAGGAATGGACCCTGGATATTAACATAGGGTTCAGGGGACCCAGCTAAGTGCCCCACGTCTGGAGGTCCACTCAGACATGGGGCAAATCTTTTACTGATGGTGGTAGCACGGAGCCGGGGTGCACCACTTGACCAAGGAGTTGGAGGCGAAGTATCTGCTCCCGCACAGTACAGGCAGATTCTGGGAACGGTGTTGTGTTTTTTTCCTCAAGGGTGCGTTTTGGCCGATCAGCCCCTAACTGCATGGGCTCAGAATTCTCTTGTGCAGTGCTAATAGGCATCAGGGGTGGCTGCAAGAGATGGGAACCGCTCCGTACTAGGCGTCGACTCTCTAGGCAGCCATCAATGTGAAGGCACAGCATGATTAATTATTGCAGCATATTGGGTCAGTCTACACGCGCCAGCTCATCCAGGATATCATCAGCCAACCCCTCCATATATTGGTCCATGAGAGCTGCTTCGTTCCAGAGCAAGTCTTGAGCCAAGAGTCTGAACTCAGTGGAATACCGGGAAACTGAACCCATAATGTTTCAGGGCCCGAATCTTCCTATTGGCTGTAGTATCTTGCAAAGGATTAGCAAAAACTGCTGAAATATGGTCCAAAAAGCCCTGGTAATTGCTTAATGGGGGGAAGGAGCAAGGAGTAGAGGAGTAGCCCATTTAGCTGCCTGTCCCTTGAGAAGGCTGACTAAGAAGCATACCTTAGTTTTGTCCATGGGAAAGTCTCTTGCATGTAGCTCAATATACAGTTTACAGGAAATGCTGGAAACTCCTCCACCTTTCTTCCAAACTTTTCTGCTGCACTTGACCTGGGCAGCAGCATTGGCCTGGGATTGCAGTTGTTGCTGCTGAAACTGTGCCGTTTGTGTAATAAACTGCACCTGAGTAAGCACAGCATTCAGCTGACCAGAACCTTTGCTTGCTTCTCCCTCCATCGTGTGGAGAGTGTGTGTGGTGGAAGCAATCTGTCATGTTCCCAGGGGGGTTCAACAGGCAAAAGTCCAATGAATCAGTCCAATATCAGAAGTCCAGAAGATGCAAAGCAGATACCAAAATGCCAAAGCCAAAACACAAACTGTAGTCAGAAGTTAGAGTCCAAAGCCAGAGACTTATTACTTCCACAGGCTTCAAAGCCTTCTAGGTGCAGATTATATAGCACAAACAGTCATCAAACTCCTAGAAGTCTTCCATCTTGTTAAAACTCAGAACTAATTGATCTGATGTTCCTACAGGAAGCATTCATGCGATCCTCTGACCTTCGTGTCATGAGTGTTTGCGAAGTTTAGCCCTCACTCTGGCTACTGGGGGAGGAAAATCTGGTGGTGATTCATCTGTCTGTGCTTCTAATTGCCCAGCATTTTCCTCAGCTGTAATTAACCCCTCAGATCTTCTTTGGCTGAACTCATGACACCTTGCAATGGGAATGAGCGACCAGGAGCCAATCATCTGTGCATGGGAAAATTAGGATCCCTTGAAGCTTGAGGAAAGCAGCCACAGGAGCCATACACTTGAAGACTCTGGGAGCTGTTGCAAGCCCAAAGGGAAGTATCTTGAATTGATAAGCATTTGATCCAATCTGGAATCGAAGAAACTGTGAGAGGGGTGGATGGAGATGTGGAAATGTAAGTCTCATAGGTCCATGTCTGTGAACCAGTCATTTTTTTTCAGAGAAGCAGAATGGATTTGAGGGTTACCATGCAGAATTTGGTGGTAATGACATATTGGTTGAGCTCTCTGAGGTCTAGAATAGGTCGAAGACTGCCATCCTTTTTGGGGATGGTGAAATAATGTGAGAAAAAAATGTTTTGGTGTATTGGTTCTATGGTGTCTTTGAGAAGTAAATTCTGTATTCTTGTAGGGTTTGGAGTGGTGGTGTAACAATGTGATGAGGCAAAGGGAGCTGATGGAAATAGATGTGGTATCCATTTTGGATGATGGACAGAACCCAGGTATCGGTGGTGATGGACTCCCAGGCAGGTAAGTGCTTCCACAGAAAAGGGGGTTGATTTGTGATCTCAATCAGGAAAACGTCAAACATGTTTGGGTTTATGATCATTACGCCTCTGGATAGATTGTTGGAAGGGTTTAGGTTTATACTGTTGTTTGAAATAAGGTGTGTAGGATGTTTGACGTTGGGGTTCACATTGGGACCTTTGGTAGGAACTGTAAGGTCACTTCCATTGGTTACATTGGGGTGTTGTTAATAAGTAGGGTAGATGCCCCATCATTTGGCAGCCAAACACTTCTTTTGGACATTTTCTAGGATGATGTCCATTTCAGCATTAAAAAGGTGATTCCCGTCAAAGGGGAGGTCTTCAATACGTGCCCGAGCATCTCTGGCAAGGCCAGCTGTTCATAGCCAGGAAAAACATGTCAATACTACAGAGGTAGCCATTGATTTAGCCGTTGCATCTACAGTGTGTTTGTTTGAAAACGTTTCTTGTTTAGCAACAGAGAGTCCCTCCTGTTGGAAAGTTTGTACTAGTACCTTTTTATCTTCAGGCAAGGAGTCAAGAAAAGTGGCCAAATGAATCCCAAATGAAGCGCTGATATGCCCCCATAGCCCCTTGATAATTCGCTATTCTCATTCTGAAAGCCACTGAGGAGTTAAGCCACCTGTCCATGGAGTCGATTTTCTGACTTTGTTGGGCAAAATTAGGGTCTACTGATGTCGAGATTGAGACTGAGAGGCTTCAATGAATATCGAATTCGCGGCCGGTTGCTTTTGAAGAAAGAGTGCTCCTGGGTCATGTATATTGTGGCAATCAACCCTCTGTTGCCCCTATTTCTTTGGGCCTCACAAAGGAACACACGCCCTTTTCGCTGCCACCAGGTATTCTCTAATACCACTTCAAGACCCACACAGGAGCTGCCACCCCAAATAGGTCATATACTTTAGGAAGCAGGGTTTATGATTAAGTATTCTTTTATTATTTATTTATTCTATTTATATCCCACCTATCTGGTCGTTATGACAAAAAACAACAGGAAAATCATATATGAGTCCGTTCAGGTGTTAATACTTTTTAGATCATGCAATCGCTTTACTATCAATTTTATATATCTCTTGTTATGCTTATACGTTCATTCCTGCTTGTTACATGTGTTTTACTTTCAATTTTCTCTCCTAAACCCCTTTAATCTATTCCTAAACCCTAACACTCTCTATACATCTTCTGGTCTTTCTACCTCTCCCTAACTCCAACTGTCCCTAACTGTCCCTTCAACTCCCTGTCACTCCAGCTCCGCCCCTCCTGCTCTATCCTTGGCTCCTCCTCCTTTTTTGCTGTGATGGACAGGCAGGAATGACATCACCTTTTTGGATTCCGCTACATACCTCCCCCCTTAGCAAGTTTGTTCCATGAAGTAAACCTATAGTGGTTTGCTCCATGAAGAATGTAGAAGCAGTTTAATATTTACCCAACTTATAATAACATTACACATTTTTAATTCACATTAATACTTACTCAACATCATTAACCTCAGTCAATTAACATTTGCAACCAACACTTTCAATTTCCTTGTTATTACACTTTTCCATTGCTTACCATTCTATCATTTAAAGTACAATTACATTTGCAGTTATTTATTTTTATTTACACATAACTGGAACAGTTTATTACATCCTACATTTCTTACTATTCTTTCATTTCAAAGGACAATTACTTTTGCAATTACTTATTTTTATACATAACTGGAAGTTTATTCCATTC
Organism: Pogona vitticeps; assembly: GCF_051106095.1. Taxonomy (NCBI): domain Eukaryota; kingdom Metazoa; phylum Chordata; class Lepidosauria; order Squamata; family Agamidae; genus Pogona; species Pogona vitticeps. Next base: position 56,029,854 of record NC_135788.1, on the reverse strand, counting down.
TACATTTTCTTTCAGTAGTCTTTTTTTCTCTTCCTTCTGTCTCTGTGCCCAGGCTTTAGCAACTATCTTTTGAGTCTTTCTTTTTCTGCGAAATTCAAAGTCCAAACCTTGCAAGTTCCTCTTCCGGTTTGCAAGCTTGTTCTTGTAGGCTTTCCCAGTTCATAATTCCATTAAAGGTACTGAATCTGTGCATAGTCCAAATTGTCCTTTCCCCTTGCACAGCTTGATTTCCTGTAACAACCACCCCCTTTTGTCACACTTACGTTCCCTCGATGCAAGGTGTCTCACCCGTCTGCAGCTTTCCATTCAGGAACATAGCTGGCCGATGATCTTTCTTGTCTGCTTGGCTCTGGGTTCGAATCTGTCACTCAGCGTGGAACTCTAAGCCTCTCACAATCAGACTGGCCATCACCGCCTCCTTCCGCTTCCCAACGACCTCCTCACAGTTGCTCGCCCCATGGATATTTTCAGCTTTCTTTTTGTGTCAGGTTAAATGTAGGGACAGCTAATTCCCTGAACTCTGGTGTACCCTTTAGAGTTGCACCTCTAGTATCAATTTGGTGCACTGCTCCCTGTGCTACTACTGGTTCTCCCTTCTCTTGGCTTCTATAACTTATTTTATTCATTTTGGGGATTATTTTGTGTGGATCTGCCTCATTTAATTGTAACTTGTTTCCTTTGGAGGGTTTTAGCTCAGATTCTCATCTTCAGGGTTAAATGCTATCTCTTTGGCTTTTCTGTCAGCCTCTAGCTCCTGTTCCTATTGCTGGCCCTGCAAACCCTCTGCTGCAATCTCTAGGGGTCTCTGCAAAGTGTTCCCTAAGTTATCTATACATTGAATTGCTGTTTCAGGACCTTGCTTCCCCTCTATTTTCTCCCAATTTTGTTCTAATTTTGAATTTAGTGTTTCCTGTCTTCCTTTTGATTTTGTATACACAAAATTAACCTGCTTCAACTCATCCCTACTCTTTCCAAGTACTGACACCTCTCCGTGTTCATGTTTCAGTTGTTCTGTGTGTTCATGTTTCAGTTGATTAAAAATCTTATTAATGTCTTCAATATAATTATTGTAATAATCCCTATTGGATTTATCCTCCCTATTTCTTTTACTTTGACATATGTCACAACTATGACAACATTCTTTTATCTCCTTTCCAATTTTTGGCCAATAGTACTTCTGAGATATTCTTTGCTTAGTCGCTGTTATACCTAAATGTCCAGATAAGGTGTCTGCGTAACTTTTTTCCAATATTTTCTGTCTGTATTTAGAAAGAACTATTAGTAGTTTCTGAAGGTTCTCCCCTTCTCTCCTGGGATTTATTAAGATCTCACTATATAAAAGGCCCTTTTCCTCAAAGTACCTCTCGGGGTTCTCAGGGGTTACTGGATCTTTGCCAACCATTTTAACGCATTGTTCTAAAGTTGGATCTGTTTCTTGATCCTTTTTAAATGTACTTTCATTTGGATTCCTCATTGTTACCAAATCAGCTATTTCATCATTGCCCCTAATTATTTCATTAGGGGTCTCAAGTTTTTCCTCAGATATTTATTTTCTTTCTGGGAGTCAGTACTCACCAAAACACTCTAGACATGCTCAGAGAGATCTATACCTATCAGGCATGACACTGGCAGTTCACTAGCAATTCCTATTTTCCACCAACCAGTCCACCCTTGATATTTTATTGGTATTTTTGCCACTGGTAATGTAATTATCTTTGTCCCAATTCCTTCGACTTTTATGCTTTCTCCTTTCACTATAAATTCTGAAGGGATTATTTCTGGATGGCATAATGTTACTTGAAAGCATGAGTCCTTTAGAGCTGAATATTTAGTCTCATTTATATAAATAGCATCCCCAGAATATTTCATAGTTCCTGATTATTTTCAATCAAGTAACATTGGAGAATTTGAGCTACTGGGAGTTGTTCTTGTTGTTCTGGGCTCTCTGCTCTAGCACTAACTGTGGTTGCCATGGCACCTGCTTCAACTGCCCCTGTAGGTGCCTCCTTCTGCTATATGCAATATACTTTCTTAAGTACCTCTAAATTCCCTTTTTGTTGCCCAAAATCTTTATTTTTAACACATTGCAATTTAAAGTGGCCTTGTTCTCCACAAGCAAAACATCTAACAGCTTTTCATTCAAAACTAGATTTCTCTCCTTTCCCTTCCCAGTTTTTAAATTTCTACTGGCCCTGCTCTGAGGGCTTGCCCTTAAAATGGCTTCCAACTGTCGGTTGATCTCTGAGGTACATTCTGGGTTCTCTCTTTCTGTCATCCCAAGCTTTCCCTTCAAATTTTACCTCAGAATAATTTGAGTTCTTTACTTCTTTTATATGTTCAGCTGGTTTTGATAGATTCCCTTCAGGATGGAATTCCTTATTATTATATTTTTGAACTGTAACTTCCCTCAGTTTTACTCTTAGTTCGTCCCTGAGCTGTACCATCTGTTCCTCAGCCCTAGCTCTTATTTCTTTTAATTTTTCTTCAGTCTTAGCTTTGATTTCTTTTAATTTAATGTCTTTTTGCAGATTCCATTTTTCAAGATCTTGCTTACTTTGTCTGGCCTGAGCCTCATATTTTTCTCTTTTGGAAACTTCTTCAACTGCTGAATTGTCCCTAATTGTCCCTTCAACTCCCTGTCACTCCAGCTGTGCCCCTCCTGCTCTATCCTTGGCTCCTCCCCTTTTTTTGCTGTGATGGACAGGCAGGAATGACATCACCTTTTTGGATTCCGCTATATATATGGTAAAGATTATCGATTCATTTTGATACCAAATGAGAGGCTGGCTTGGTCCAGGATCATTGAGCAGTGCTGAGAAGGGATGGTAGCATGAAAATATGGACTGGAGTAGTTGTATCTGTTTCAGTTGTGGGGAGATGGGTCTGTAGATTCAAAGACTTAACCATGAGTTGAGCATATGTTTGAAAATCCTCTGCCGGTGATAGAGGATCTACATCTGCCAGGTCAGAATCTGGTGATGTGAGAAGCACAGATGGGAGTTTGTGGCCAGGATCCACGTTCTGAGATTTCGGGATCAGGTCTGGAATTGATAGAACATCAGTCAACTTCGGTGTCGAGAAGTTGTAATGTTCTCGGTGGCCTGCTACCGAATGAGGTGGCATGTCCATGGACATCTGTCGACATCAAAGATATCAACTGCCATCGACATTGGTGTGGCTGTGGACAAAGGTAAAAATCTGTGGGCCTTGGTGTCATAGTCGACATCTTGGTATTGATGGGCTACGTGTTTAGGTTGGTGTCTATATCAAGAGTCAGCGCTTGGAAAAGTGTGAACTGGAGCATCCATGCACCAGGACTGATATTGAGAGTCATCAATATCGGAGCCAGTATCTCTGTGATGTCAAAAAGGCGACTGTGGCTGATTTGATGGGCACGTCAGCGGGCCTGTCAAACAGATTGAGGCCGGACACGCCAAGCGGGAAGAACAATCTCCATCATTTTGAGCTGGAAAATATCAGCTGACCGGCTGCAAATGCTTCACGACTGGAAGCGTTTGTCAATTGCCTTGAGATTTTGAGGCGGTTGGTATACAACTGTTTGATGACCACGCATGTCTGGTTGATAAGCTCATTTTGACACCGAAGGGTGTCGAGATGGAGGTTGCTGGTGTAATAGTGCTGTGGGGCCAGACAAGATGATCGGTTGAACAGCTCTGGTGGATTTATTAGTAGAACATTGATCGGGGCAAATGGCTACCCGATGAGAGTGCTGAGCGTGGCTTTGGCCCGTGCGTGCTGGCGGAATTGCTTCATAAGCCTGATGCACATGGTAGTGCGTTGGTGGTGGTGGCAGCAGGCTGGATGGTACAGGATAGAGCACAGTGTCGGGCTGAGGCTCTGATTTCGCTCTCTCCAGTGAGGCGTCCATGGACGGATTACTTGGAGAGATAGACTGTTGGGGACTAGCAGGCGAGGAAGTAAGATAATCTACTCACTTGTCCCATTCCGGTGATTGAGATGTTGGCTGGTGAGATGGGATTCCTTCTTCATCAGAAGGTGAACCAACACAAATCAAATTGCCAGATTCGGAGACCTGTTGCAGAGTGATTACAGGGGATTTTGTCTTTGTTTAGATCTTTTGGATTGAGGAGGATGTGTAACTGAGGAGGTCTTGGGAGACATTTTTTGCTTCCCGGAGGACTTCAATGTTGAGGTTTTCAATGTCAAGTGCTTGGGTCTGTGTCTCTTAGAAGTTTTTGATGAAGTCAAAGGGGCATCAGAGTGTGATGGTGTAGCTGAAGGGCGCTGTTTAGTTAATTCAGAGATGGCTTTTTCCATGGCTTTAGCCTGTGAAGCAGCTTTACATAGAGGTTTAAGCCACAGGTTTTACAGGTTGTAAAGATTGCTCCCAGAGATGGAGTTTAAGTCTAGAAAGGCGAGAATGGAGGACTCCCCTTTTGAAATTATTAAAATGAGCACACAAGGTTTGGTGTGCCTTGCCTAGACAAAAAAGGCACTTTGTGTGGCTATCCAACAGTGGAATTTTATTATCACAAACCACACAGTGTTTAAACGGAGGGTCATAAAATAAAGAGGAACGGGGAGGGGCAATGGCCAGACGCCAAGGCACTAGGAAAAAAACCTAGGGAACAGTTTGTATTATTAGCAATTTAGAAATAAAAATGAAAGAAAAAACATTAGGAATCAAGAATAAAAACTCTCACTTTTAACTCAGAGAAGCTAGAAATAAGAGACTCTTCACGGCAGTTAAAAGAAACTGAAGGGAGAGTCTTGGCGCCAATGTACTTGTGTGGTGGGGGAAGCGTCTAGTCTAATGTGGTTTTTTGCTACCGCAGCAGCTCAAGAATCTTCTGACGAGGCTCCACGCAGGCACAGATCACTCACGGTGTGATTCACAGAGGCCATGAAGAACTGAAAGAACAGAAAGGAAATGGAGAATCATATGTCAAAGACACATATTCCTGTTTACAAATACAGGAGGATGAGGCTGTTTGTGCCATCAAAAGCATCTGGATTAATATAATTGGGGCAAAAACAAAAGGACCGTGATAGTTGAAGTCTACTACCCACTGTTCCATCAAGAAGATGCAGATGAACATTTTGAAAAACAAACTGTAAGAATTTCAAAGAAACACAATGTACTAGTAATTGGAGACTTCAATTATGCTGATATCTATTGGGAGACAAATTTTGCCAAATATTGACCTTCCAAGAAATTCCTGGCTTGCTTATCCATCCATCCGTCCGTCCGTCCGTCCGTCCGTCCATCCATCCATCCATCCATCCATCCATCCATCCATCCATCCATCCGTATGTGACTCATAATTTTCTTCTACAAAAACTGGAGAAAGAAAACAGAGGAGTAGCAATCCTTGACTTGAACCTAACTAATAGAGATGCCTTGGTGGAAGAAGAGGCAGCAAGAGAGACTCTGGTTGAGAGTGGCCATGTTTTACTTGAATTCTTAATTTCAACACGAAGAGCAGAGTGTAGCTGCACATATATGCTAGACTTTAGGAAACCCAATTTTGATAAACTCAGACCAATGACAGGCAAGGTCCCATGGCAGGAAATCCTAACAGGAAAAGGAGTCAAAGATGGGTGGGAGATTCTTTAAAAGGACATACAAAAGGCACAACTACAAACAATTCCAACCAAAAAAAATGTGAAAGAAAGCAAAAAATACCAATGTGGCTTCACAAAAAGCTCAGAGAGGACTTGAAAACAAAAACAAAAGACACAAACACTAAAGGAAGTGGAAGGAAGGTAGGTTACAAAGGAAGAATACAGTCAGAAAGCAAACAATTGTAAGGATTGCATTAGGAAGGCAAAAGCTGAGAACAAGCTGAGATTAGCCAGATACACTAAAAGCAATTTTAAAAAGCATTCTTCAGGTATGTGTGTAACAAAAGAGAAAAGAATCAATGGCTCACATAGACAATCAGCTCAGTCTTCTCCCAAAAGACACTCTGTACTCTCTAGGCAAATGTGAAGTACAAAGGGACGGGATAGGATTGTAGCTTGAAACTGATAAACAGTCAAGAATTATCTTGCTAATTTAAATAAGTTCCAATCTCCCGGGATGGATGCACTGTATCCAAGGATATTGAAAGAACTGGCTGAACAGACTGCAAAAGTACTGTCTCTTCTTGAGATCATGAAGAATGGGTGAAGTACCAGATGACTGGATAAAGTGGTCCCAATCTTCAAAAAGGGCAAAAAGGAGGAACTAGGAGGAACTACTTGACTGGTCAGCCTCACATCAATGTCAGGGAAAATTCTGGATCAGATTACAAAACAGCCACTCTCCAAGAGCCTTGGGGAAAATGCAGTAATAAGTAGAAGCTAACATAGATTTGTCAAGAGTAATTTGATCTCACTTTTTGATCGAGTAACCTCCCTGACAGAAAGATGCAATGCTAGAGACATAATATATCTTGACTTCAGTGAAGCTTTTCACAAAGTGCCCCATGATATGCTGATTCGCAAGCTAACTAGGTGTGCAATGGATAGAAAAAGTGTTATGTGGATAGAAAGTCGGCTACAGAATCATACTGAGAGAGTGCTTATCAATGGCGGCTCCTCAAACAGGGAGAAGGTATCAAGTGGGATAACAAGGCTCATTTCTGGGCCTGGTGATCTTCAACGTTTTTATTTATGACTTGGACAAGGGACTGCAGGAAATATATATCTAATTTGCAGATGACACTAAATTGGGTGGAATAGCTAATACCTTTGAAGACTGAACAAAATTCAAGAAGATCTTGATAGCTTGAGTACTAGGCTGAAAACAACAGAATGAAATTTAACAGGGATAAATGTAAAGTTCTACAACTAGAGGGGAAAAAACCCAAAATGCCATATTTACAAGATGTGGGATACTTAGCTCAGTAATACAATGAGTGAGAAGAAATTGTTGTAGATCAAAAGCTGAGTATGAACCAACAATGTGATGTAGCTCTGAAAAAAAAAGCAGAATCTGCTCTTGATCATCTCAGAGTGCAGGATGTGCAATAATGAGCTCAAGCTACAGGAAGCCAGATTTGGGCTGAATATCAGGAAAAACTTCTTAACTGTTAGAGCAGTACAACAATGGAACGAATTACCTGGGGAGGTGGTGAGTGCTCCAACTCTGGAAGCATTCAAAAGAAAATTCGACAACCATCTGTCCAATCTGCTTTGACTTGTATTCCTGCGCTGAGTAGTGGGTTGGACTCAATGGTCTTACAGGCCTCTTCCAACTTCATTATTCTGTGATTTTATGATACTGCAAACTGCTTACAGTTCTAGAATGAGGCAGATTTTCTGTAATTCCTTCTTCAAAAACATATATTTTTATTTTAAAAAGTCTGGTCCAGACAAGAAATATGATCATTTCAGAACACTTATGGATTTTAACCAGGGATAAGCAGTGGATATGCAATGGTCCCTCTTGGGTCTGTGCCCAGAGGTGGGATTCAGCTGGTTCGCACCAGATCTATAGAAGTGGTTCCTAAATTTGCTTTTGGTTCGTAGGTCTGGTTGCTGGCCTGAGATGAATGAAGGAGGAGGGGCCAGGTGACCAGTGATGAGCGGGGGGCAGGGGGGGCTATGATTTTTTTTCAAGTTAAAGGTACCATATAACTAAGACTGTTGCTCTGACAATTTGGGGAGAGAAATGGCACACAGATTGTCTACTCTGTCAGAAGCAGGAAGACAGCTATCAGTTTTTTAACACTAGTAAGACTTGCCATTATTGAAGGCCAGGGCCAAGAAAGGAAAGCAGATCAACATATCAAAGGGGAAATCAAAACTATCCAGACATTCAGGCTGGGGTGGGGGCCGGAGGGACTCCGAGGGGGAGGGACTAAAGGGCACAGAGCATACTAATCTTCAGAGGACTGTTGAGATTGGCTTTCAAGCTTTCATTTTTGAGATTACTTTCAAGTAAGTATGCTTCTTTTCACATGATTTTTTAAAAACATAAGAGACATGTAATTTTGCATATGATGAAATACAGATATGTAGAATGGGTCTGGTCTGGCAGCAAGGGAGATTTCCACCCTCACGGATTTTATGCTACATCAGCTTGTGGAGACAAGTCTCTCTCTCTCCCCACCCCCAATTAAGGGCATTTATTTGCAAAGGCTTTCACGGTCGGGATCTGATGGTTGTTGTGGATTTTTCGGGCTGTTTGGCCGTGTTCTGAAGGTTGAAATGTTAGGAAGAACAACCTTCAGAACACAATCAAAGAGCCCGAAAACCCCACAAAAACAATTAAGGGAATAACCTTTCAACTTTTTGGAATTGGCAGGTAGATGCGAGGAATCCATACAAAACCTGTGGTTGCTATAATTGTTATGTGTTGTCAATTTCCCCCTTACTTAGGGTGACCCTAGGAATGAGCAATCTCCAACATGGCCTGGCCTCAGCAGCCCTGCCCATCTATTGCAAACTCAAGCTTGTGGTTTCCTTAGAGAGTAGGTCTATCTTGCATTTAGCCTTCCTCTTTCCCTGCTGCCTTCCACCTTTCCCAGTATTATGGTCTTTTTCAATCTATGCCTGCCTTCTCATGCTGTGCCCAAAGTAGGACAGCCTCAGGTTTGTTTGTTTGTTTTTGCCTCCAGAGATAATTTAGGCTTAATTAGATCTAGAACCCACTTACTCATTTTTTTGCAGTCCAGGGTATCTGCCATACAATCCGATCAGGCCGAGGGTGTCTGCAAAGATGATCGTAATTTTGTTAATCGAGACAATCCTCTTTGAAGAGCCACGTGTCTGCAAGCTGTTTTAAGCTTCTGTTGTTACATGCTATCAATGTCACCCCTGGTTTAGGGTGACCCTATGAATGAACGATCTCTGAAATGAACTGTGCTCAACAGCCCTGCACAGCTGCTGCCAACTCAACCCTGTGGGTTCTCTGATGGTGCCAATCCATCTCACATTTGGTTTTCCACTTTTCCTGTTGCCTCCAACTTTTCTACAGAACCTGGAATGAGGAGGGATTAAATGACTGTGGTGTTGTTCAGAGACCAGTTCACATCCCAGGGTGGCAGCCTCTCTTGCTTGTGCTACAGAAAAAGCTTCATTATTACTATTACTGTTGCTTTGTGGTAAGAACTTTTTTTCAGAAGGGGTCAGAGAATTTGAGAGTTATTCTCAAGTGTTGGGAGAGTGAGGACAGACAAAAGAAAATGTTTTTTGACTCAGTGTGTGGTTAGTCTGTGGAACTCCGTGTCACCAGATGGGGTGATGGCATCTGGCCTAGATGCCTTGAAAAGGGGGTTGGACAGATTCCTGGAGGAAAAGTCCATTGCAGGTGACAAGCCATGATGATGAGGATGTACAATCTCCAGGCTTAAAAGGTCCCTCCAAATTCCAGATGCAGGGGAGGGGGATCAGGAGACAGGTGTCTAGTTGTCTCTTTGCTCCCAGAGGCATCTGGTGGGGCCACTCAGAGATCCAGGACGCTGGACTGAGATGGGCCCTTGGCCTAATCCAGCAGGGCTCCTCTTAGGTTCTTATGCGGTTTTACTATTTCCCCGTGTGTGCAGAGAAGGGGAGAAAAATGTGTCTAATTTTCTATATTTTAGACACAGACTGGGTTTTAGCAAATTAAAGTTTTCTGTAGTACAACAGCAGTTTAAGGAAACTCTTATGAGCACAATTCTCTTGAATAATTGAAATTAGTTATGCAAAATTAACTTACAGCAACTAGGTTTTCAAAGGAAGTATACGTTTTTAAAGAGTGATTTTACCATTTCCACTCCTAGTGAATTTCCATTCACTCCTAGTGAATTTTAAGCTTCTGTTGTTGTTACATGCTATCAATGTTGCCCCTGGTTTAGGGTGACCCTATGAATGAACAATCTCTGAAATGCGCTGTCCTCAACAGCCCTGCACAGCTGCTGCAAACTCAACCCTGTGGGTTCTCTGATGGTGTCAATCCATCTCACATTTGGTTTTCCTCTTTTCCTGTTGCCTCCAAATTTTCTACAGAACCTGGAATGGGGAGGGATTAAATGACTGTGGCGTTGTTCAGAGACCAGTTCACATCCCAGGGTGGCAGCCCTCTCTTGCTTGTGCTACAGAAAAAGCTTCATTACTATTACTATTACTGTTGCTTTGTGGTAAAAACTTTTTTTTTAGAAGGGGTCAGAGAATTTGAGAGTTATTCTCATCTTCGCTTTACATGTGTGTTACATGCCATTCAAGATGACCCTAATGGGCCTTTCAAGGCAAGTGAGGTTCTCCTTCCTCTTCCTTCTCTTCTTCCCACACAACTACCTCCCTTGTTTCCCCAGACCAGGGAATAGAGATTCAACCTGCACTGCATGGGGTTACACTCTCCCTGAAAACTAAGGCTTGTATTTTAGGACTCTTCCCTGAGGAGTTGTGTGGGGCTGAAGGAGAAAAGGGGCAGCAGAGGAGGACAGAGTAGATGACCTTCGGGTAGTGTGGATGGCATACAAGTTAAATAAATAAAATAAATAAATAAAATGGAAGGTGGAAATTTGGGGAAGACAGTGGAGGGGGGGAGAGTCTTATGTTTTTGGTGAAACTGTGGCATGAAGGGAAAGTGGGAACTGAGAAGAGGAAGCAGCAGCCAGGGCTCTGAGGGAAGCCATCATCACCACCAGCGCTGCCACCAACACCAACACCCCTCAAAGCGACTGGCGAGAAGCGGTGGGCTCGGGGTGGAGGGGAAAGATGGAGGAGGAGGAGACCTCAGAGGTGTCAGTAACTGAAGGACCGATTGAGGTGGTGGGGTTGAGGTGGAGTGGTGACAGTCTGAAAAGAGACCATACATTCCAAGCCAGAAAGAAGCAGGTGGGGGGGGGAGAATAACTCCACAACAGGTGCGCAAAGGCAGCCTCCAGGTAACAACAAACAGGGCTATCAGTCATTTCAGGAGCAGGAAAGGGGAGGGAAGCAATTTTTACTGGTGAGCTATAGGGCAAAATAGGAGGTAAAGGGAAGGAGAGATGTGTCAGTTCTCTGTCAAACTTGGTCATAAGCACCTGCTGTGAGGTGTGTGTTTGTGTGTGTGTTTTTGGCACATGCCTATGGTGAGGGTAACAGCAGCGGTATGCCCAAACAGATGCACTTATCCAGATGTCTTAATCATGTGAGAAGTAGTTGTGATAATAGGCAGTAGGGAGACCACTGTGGAAGAAACCCTCATCAGATCCCACTGTCCTGGGCATTTATATTTATTTATTTATTTATCATTAGGACATAGCACCTGTTGTTAATTTATTTGAATCCAACCACTGTCTGTGCCCAAATAAGAGCACATAGATGGTTAGCTGTCCCTTCCTCCTGTGCTCTTTTGGCAACACTCCATCCATTATGGGCCACCACGATGCATCTAATCCCTGATCTATAAGGTCTTGTTTCGGTTTTAATCTCCTGTCTATATCTAAGATATCTGTACAAGTAAAAAAAAAAAATCAAAGTTCAGAAAATAAGGATGAACAAACGCTTTTATAGGTGAAACCCATCCTGGTATGTTTGTGTACATTTTGACTTTTAACTTTTCCCATATTATATACAAGGAGTTTCTAATATAGTGGTTTTGGAAATACCTGTGGGTTTTAGCTTTCTGGTACCATAAAAAGGCATGCCTACGATAGAATTTTTCTTCGTTACTATTAGGTGCATATATTGCTATCATCAAAAAAAAATTTGGTTTATTGTTATTTCTACCATTAAGATTTTCCCTTCTTCATCTGGATATGTTTAGAGTTTAGCTTTTCTTTCACATATAAAGCTACCTGTGCATCGGAGTAGTAGAGTTTCCCAATCTTCCGGTAAATCAAATATTTGTAATGCTACTGTTTAATGTGCGTTTCTTGAAGATAGATTATATCTGTTTTAGTTTTTAGTAATTTTGAAAAGACGTGATTCCCTTTTCTTGGCGTGTTCAGGCCGTTGATGTTCACTGAGAAGATCCCAATTTCGTTCTCCATCTTATTTATTTATTTCTAAGATTTGTATCCCGCCCATCTAGACTAGGTCTACTCTGGGTGGCTTACAGTAAAAGCATGAAAACAACATATAAACAATTAAACAACAATTCAAATCAATAATATTAGTGGTATTTAGGTTTTGTTGCACTTGTATTCCTTTTTTCTCTTTGTATTTTGTTCAGATCTTGTTCAATATCCTTTTTCTGACTCTCTTCTTCACTTAGTTCACTCTCCTCCTTAGTTCACTCTCCTCTTCTGGTGTTTTTTCTCTCTGTTTTCTTCTTTCTTCATTTATATCTTGCCTCTGTGCTTCTTCTAAGAAGGTTATATATTTTTCAAGGAATTCTCTTCCTTTATGGATGGAGTCAAACTTATATCTTGATAAGTTATACTGTATCTTGAATTCCAGTTGATCAGGATCTCTTCAAGTACCAGCCATCTAAAATCCACTCCTTTCCTATTCAGTTTGGTAGTCAAAAATTGATATTGTTTCTTCCCCTCTCTTATTCTCCAAGGTATCTGTTTCAATACCACCATTTCCTTTTGTCTGTATTGTATTGGGTCTTCATTGCTTCTTCGCATTATTTCACCTCTTGTTGATCTTTTCACAAACTTTACGTGTACTTCACGTGGTATTCTATTCTTCCTGGCATAACTTGAATTTAATCGATATATTTTGTCAATCTCATTTTCCAGCTCTTCTTTTCCAATTCCCAGTGCTTCTGACAATTCTGGTAAGTCCTCCTGTTTATCTTCTGGTATGTTTTGTAATCTAAGAATGTCTGACGCTCTTTCCATCACCATCACTGTGATTGAATCCGTTAGATTTTTGTTAGCTTGGGCACATTTGTGATTTTCTTTTTTCAGTTCATCCAATCTCTTCTCTGATGTGTATTATTTTCCAATTCTTTGTTAGTTCTTCATAGTGTTTTGCTGGATATCTTGGAGCTGCGTATTCATCATGCAGATCTGTTTGTTGAATTTATACATTTTCTCTTCCAGTTTCTGTTGGTGAAGTTTGGCTTCTTTGTGTTTTCTTCTTGATTTTTCTTTGTCTCCTCTTTGTGTGGTACAACTGTTTCTTGAATCTTTTTAAAAAAATTTTAATTAACTAAAACATAAACATAAAATACACAAATCAAAATACAATTGCAAGATTATTACTCTTGCAATAATCTTCTTCCTCCATCTATATTCTTCCTCTTGTTTTGGGAAAATAAAACCATAATAATGAACAAATTTTACTCACAATCAATAGAGCTTTAACAAAAATTGCTTACAGCTGCTGCTGCAAAGGTATTTTAGGAAATTGCTTGACTAATATGAAAAGAGGAACTGAACTTAGACACAGAAAGGAAGAAGGATGTTTGTTACAGTGGATAAGTTCTTGGTCAAGGGTGAAAATGGGAAGTTGAGTAAACATTGCTAGTGTCATTGACCTGATATAACCTAATGTACTATAGCATATAGTTTGAAAATAACATTTGCTGATTGCTGAATTAGGGTAAAGAGGAGACATTAATCATAAACATAATCAAAAGGGGGCTGGATAATCAGGGGGAGGGAGTGATTTGGGTGGCAAAGGGGTGGAATAATGGGAGGATAATTAGCAAGAATGGAAACCCATTCGCTAATCGGTGAATGGGACAGTCAGGATTCTTTTGGTATATAAATCTATGCTGCTATCTCATTTATTCGGAAGTTCTTGGGGGGATTTCCAACTTGAACTTCCCCGCTGCTGCAGTGCGAAAAAAATAAAGCTTTTTCCTTGCATTTTACCTCAGAACTTGTAAGAGTCATTTATGCTCTAAGTAGATATTTCTACATTTGACACTTTTCTTTTATTGTTCTCCAGAATTGTATTGATTCTTGATTTGGAGCTTTCCCCTTTCCTCTTGCTAATACATATTTCAAGATCTGTGCAATATTTCATAACAAATATTCTTTTTCAACTCTCCTTTCTTAACCTTTAGATTACAAGTTAATTTAGCATTTATAGCTATATTCCATATTTCATTATACCATTCATCCATTTGAAATTTAGATTTTGATTTCCATTGCCTAGCTATTATTAATCTCGTTGCTGTTAATAAATTAGTTATCAATTCTTTAATCATCTTATCATATTCCACATTCTCAAATATTGATAACAAAGCAATCCCAGGATTCAAGTCTATGTCTTCTCCACATATATCATTTAATTCTATTAAAATTTGTTTCCAAAATCTTTGTACTTGTTCACATTCCCACCACATATGAAAGTACGTACCAATTTCCTTCTCAGATTTCCAACAGACATTCAGATAACTAGCATTAATTTTATTTAATTTTGTTGGTGTTAAATACCATCTTAGACAGTTTAATTTTTTTCCCTTATTCTCACTGACATAAATCTTAAAACCTTCATATTCCACATCTTCCTCCATTCTTCGTTTATCCTTTCTCCAAAGTCTTCTTCCCACACTAGCTTCACCCCTTCTTTATCACTTTCCTCTTCTTCTAAATCAAGCAGGAATCCATAAATTTTACTCACTGTGCCCTTTACTGAATCATTCATCTGAATGTCTTTATATAATAGAAATTCTTCGTACTTCGTGTATTCTCTACCTTTGCTATATTTCTTTACCCATTCATTAGTCCATCTTTCTAATTGTATATAGTTCAACCATGAGATATTCTTACTCTGAAGAATTTGTTTCATTTGCTCTATTGATCTCATTTTGTACAACCAGTCTTTCAATCTTATCACTTTTTTTCTTTAAATAATTCCACATACACTTTCATATTGACAGGAAAATTCTCTATTTCTTGTCACTAATCCAAATGGAGTTAGATGAGCATAAATTCTTTCTATATTTGTACCATATATTTAACATTGTCTTGAAGAACGGGTTTTTACTTTCATTTATTTTATACTTCTTAACCATACCAAATAAATATTTTTCAATATCTACTTGTATTTCTGATGATTCCATTTTCCACCAAATTAACCTTTCTGGGTTATATATAATTTCTACAATAAACCTCAACTGATCAGCCAAATAATTTTTTATATTTGGTAAACCTATACCACCTTTTTGTTGCTGTTCTATACCAATACTTTTTATTTATTCTGGCTCTCTTCCCTTAATTACAGTATTTATTAATCATTTCTTGCCAAAATTTCAAATCATCCTCTGTTAACTGTACTGGTAACATTCTAAAAAGAAAATTAATTTTTGGTAAGATTTTCATTTTATCAATGCGATCCTTCCAAACCAAGAAAGTTTAAAATTATTATCTTCCTGTAATTTCTTTTTAATTACTTCAATTTATTATAATTACATTCCTTCATTTTTGTATGTTTTTTGGTAAATCTATACCTAAATATTTAACTGATGTAAACATTTTAAAATCATATTTCTCAGCAAACCTTTCTTGTTCTAATTTACACATAATCCAGTTATTTTTCCAAAATTTTCCAAATGAATTTTAATTCTATCTATATCTTCTAACGGGTTTATCACTGTCAATAAGGAATCATCAGAAAATAGACTAATCTTTATTTTATTATTTTCACCCATACCTTTTATTGTGTCATCATTCCTTATTACGTTTGCTATCATTTCAATAATCAAACAAAACAGCACTGGAGAAAGAGGGCAACCTTGTCTAGTGCCTCATCATGAAGCTATCTGTTCTGTCATTCCGTCATTCACTATTATGACAGCAGTATTTTCCACATATAGTTGGTCTATTATCCCCCTAAATTTCTTTCCAAAACCCCAGCCCTTTAAAAGAATCTTTAATGCTGGCCATTCTATGCAGTCAAATGCCTTAAAAATATCTAATGATAAGATACCTGCCTTTGATTTATCTTTTTCTATATTATATATAATGTTCAAGACTCTTCTAAATTTTCCATTTCTCTTCCCTTTATAAACCCATTCTGATCCTCTTTAATAAATTTTGTGATAAACTTATTCATTCTATTCGCAAGTATTGCTGTAAATATCTTTGCATATTGATTGAATAATGAAATGGGTATATACAAACTTGGGTCTGTTAAATCTTTATTGGCTTTTGGAATAAGAGTTAT
Source organism: Pogona vitticeps (assembly GCF_051106095.1). NCBI lineage: Eukaryota > Metazoa > Chordata > Lepidosauria > Squamata > Agamidae > Pogona > Pogona vitticeps. The sequence continues at coordinate 56,013,843 of NC_135788.1, read as the reverse complement.
CAATGAATGTTTCCAAGAGTCTGGTATTTTCTCTCCTTCCAATATCGCATTATAAAGCATTTTAAACTTAGGAATCAATAATGATTTACAAATTTTATAATATTCTGGTCCCATTCCATCAAAACCTGGAGTTTTACCATTTTTTAATTTATTAATCATTTCTATAATTTCTTCATCTCTTCTTCTAATTCTCTTTTATCATTCTCTAATAGTTTATTCTTAACATTTTCTTTAATATACTTTTCTATATCTTCTTTTGTTTCTGATCATGGGGCGTTCTTGGCAAAGATTTTGGATTCCGAAGAGGCAGAGGAACTCGAGACCAAATTGCTAACATGCGCTGGATTATGGAGAAAGCCAGAGAGTTCCAGAAAAATATCTACTTCTGCTTCATTGACTATGCGAAAGCCTTTGACTGTGTGGACCACAGCAAACTATGGCAAGTTCTTAAAGAAATGGGAGTGCCTGACCACTTTATCTGTCTCCTGAGAAACCTATATGTGGGACAGGAAGCAACAGTTAGAACTGGTCATGGAACAACTGAGTGGTTCAAAATTGGGAAAGGAGTACGGCAAGGCTGTATACTGTCCCCCAGCTTATTTAACTTATATGCAGAATACATCATGCGGAAGGCTGGACTGGAAGAAACCCAAGCCGGAATTAAGATTGCCGGAAGAAATATCAACAACCTCCGATATGCAGATGATACCACTCTGATGGCAGAAAGTGAGGAGGAATTAAAGAATCTTGTAATGAGAGTGAAAGAGGAGAGTGCAAAAAACGGTCTGAAACTCAACATAAAAAAAAACTAAGATCATGGCCACTGGTCCCATCACCTCCTGGGAAATAGAAGGGGAAGATATGGAGGCAGTGTCAAATTTTATCTTCCTGGGCTCCATGATCACTGCAGATGGAGACAGCAGCCCTGAAATTAAAAGACGCCTTCTTATTGGGAGGAAAGCGATGACAAATCTTGACAGCATCTTGAAAAGCAGAGACATCACCTTGCCAACAAAAGTCTGAATAGTCAAAGCTATGGTTTTTCCTGTCGTGATGTATGGAAGTGAGAGCTGGACCATAAAGAAAGCAGACCGCCGAAGAATTGATGCCTTTGAATTGTGGTGCTGGAGGAGGCTCGTGAGAATCCCCTGGACTGCAAGGAGAACAAACCTATCCATTTTGAAGGAAATCAACCCTGAGTGCTCACTGGAAGGACAGATCCTGAAGCTGAGGCTCCAGTACTTTGGCCATCTCATGAGAAGAAAAGAGTCCTTGGAAAAAACCCTGATGTTAGGAAGGTGTGACGGCAAGAGGAGAAGGGGACGACCGAGGATGAGATGGCTGGACAGTGTCTGCGAAGTAACCAACATGAACCTGACACAACTCCGGGAGGCAGTAGAAGACAGGAGGGCCTGGCGTGCTCTGGTCCATGGGGTCACGAAGAGTCGGACACGACTAAACGACTAAACACACACATATCTTCTTTTGATACACTGTTCCCTTTATATAAATTTTGATAGAATTCCTGCAGTATCTTTAATGTTTCCTTCATTAGACTACAATTCTTTCCTGTTTCATCTTTAATCACTCCAATTGTATTTTTTGATCTTTTAGTTTGTACTATTCTAGCTAAAAGCTTTCAGTTTTTATTACTATATTCAAAAAAATTCAACTTTGTATATATCAACTCCCTGTGGACCCTTTCTAACTCCACACTTTCTAATTCCTTTCTTTTAGCTTGAATCTCTAGTAATTTTTATTATCCCTATCTATAAAATATTTACTTTCTAGATCTTTTAATGATTTTTCTATTTTCTTCTCTCAATTTTTTTATTTTACAGGATTCTTATAGCAATTCCTCTCATAACTACTTTCATAGTGTCCCATAATACTATTGTGTTCCCACCTGCTTCATTAATTGACCATATTTCCAACCATTCTTTCTTAACTTTATCCATTACATCTGAATACTAAAAAATATTGGAGTCTATTCTCCATCTCTTTGCTTCTCTATAGTCCTTTACTTCCATCTCCATCAACGCATGATCTTTGTCACATTAATATTTGTATCTACTACTTTTGAAATTAAATTTTGTGAAATGAACATAAAATTTATCCTTGAATAACTATTATGTACAGATGAGTAATATGTAAACTTTCTTTCGTCCCCCTTCAGTTCTCTCCATATGTCTCTTAAATCCGTAGTTTTTAACATCTTACTCAAGAGGGTACTTCTTTTGTTCAACTCCTCTTTTTTGCATACCAATTTGTCTTTCACCTTATCCAGAACCATATTGAAATCTCCTGCCATAATCACATATCCTTTCCTAACCTTTTCCTTTTCTTTAGTCACAGTTTTGTAGAATTCTCCTTGAATCATATTCGGTGCATATACATTTACTAATCTATAATCTTCTTCCCCCATTTGACCCTGAATTATCAAATATATACCATTACTATATTTTATTACTTCTTTTACCATAAATTCACAATGTTTAGATATTAAAATTGCTGCCCCTTTATATTTGTAAGTCCCAAATCCTTTTTCATAACTGTTTATACTTTATAATTTCAACTCATTAACTCCATCCTTCAATTGATGTGTCTCTTCTAGATAAATAATTTCAACCTTGTTTTTCTTCAATAATGATTCTATCCTCCTTCTTTGTTACAGTCCCTAGGCCTTTCATGTTTAAAGTAGCTACCCTTACCTTATTCTCCATATCCATTCCATATTCTGTCTTTTATTTGGTCCCGTTGTGCATCCCACAAAATAATAAACACCTAAAAAAACCAAATTCACCTATTCCTCTAACTAATCTCCTATCCCTAATTTCCCTCTCCACATATAAACTCTTTTCCTCCCATTTCCCCATGCCTCATTAAAGTTTGATGCGAGCCCTGGGAGGGGGGGAAACATCACCCACACCAGTCCAGGTCCCAGCCAAATCCTCATCCTATTTCACCCTACCCGATAGATAGATAGATAGATAGATAGATAGATAGATAGATAGATAGATAGATAGATAGATAGATAGATAGATAGATAGATAGATAGATAGATAGATAGATAAGTAGGTAGGTAGGTAGGTAGGAGAGAGAGAGAGAGAGAGAGAGAGAGAGAGAGAGAGAGAGAGAGAGAGATTGTCCTTTAATGCCTTCCCTTATTATTATTTATCCTTAACCATTATCTTTTCATCATCTTTCTCCAACCCCAAAAGTGAAAAAAGAGAAAAAAGAAAGAAAAAAACCCACCAGGAAAACAAAAAAAGGGGGGGCAGAAAAAATCGGCAGAGAAAAGGGGAAAAGAAACACGACACTGGTGGGGAGAAAAAAAAGCCCACTGGGGAAAAAAGAAAAAAAAGAAAAAAATCTTAAAAAGTAAAAACCATAGGACAATTACCAGGTTAAAAAAGGCAAAAAAAGAGAAGAAAAAGAAAAAAAAACTATTCTTTCAAAGACAGCAAGAATCTGATGATGGCGTGGGGGCTCTCGCAAGATGAAAGTGACCAAGGTGCAAGCAAGTAGGCCTGCGATGAGTGATGATTTGAAAGAGAAGATATTCTGAATGGAAGAAACTATTGGAGGTTATTGGACGTTTGATGACTCCTCTCTCCCACCTTTTTTTAACACGGTAATTGGCCCATGTTTTTTATCTCAATAGATCTTTGCTGTACTGGACTGGGAGCCCCAGATGAAGGAGCAGAGGCTGTTTTTTTAGAAGTTTAAGAAAGATTTGGTAGGCTCATATTGAATAGTTTTCCCCAAATTATCCAATCAGTCTCCCAAAGTTCTGTTGACCTGCTACACTGCCTTTTCCACCTTTTAATTATTCAATTATAGTCAGTATATCAGCAATACCTTACCATCAATAGTTATCAACAGTACCTTATCATCACAGCTCTACATTCAGTTTATAAGTTCACTAATACAAGACAGGGGGCCACTTCCAGAGCTATCTAGTATTTTCTGCATAAATAGGCTGCTAGTTTTACAATTTTACAATTTAATATAACAGAACTTCAAAGGTTATTTCCACTCTTTGCTAGCTGGGGTGGCATTCAATCCATTCAATTCTCAATGTATGTATCCAAATTTGACTGGATGGTCTAGAGTCTTTAATTGTAAATTCAGCTTGATCAAGTACTGTCAAGTTTGTTATTTACAGTCCAAGAGTTAATTGTCTGTAATTGTCTGTAATTAATCCAGACTGCAGCTCCCAAAGAAAAAAACTAGGCTTTAAGTTTCAGCTGATCCAAGGTTACTACCAGAGATATCTGTTGCTCTTCGTCTGGGCTCACCACCAATTCCACAGCTTAGACACAACAAAATTTCAAAGTTTGCCTCCATTCTTTAATGCCCAGAATGATGATTTCCTTAGTTCCTGATCTCCATTTATTAAGTTCAAAAAACACCTTTTTGCTTTCCAAGAAATTCCAACAAATGCAAATTAATATTCTGTAGGATAGATTTTGCCATTGTCTCCTTAGCCTCCCCTCGGAGCAGAGGACCGCTCCTTTGTTTGTTTTGCTGCTGCTTTCTCTCCAGCTGGGGACGGCTTAAAGTTCTTTTCTTTTAATGGGTTATTCTGGCCAGGAATGTTGATAGTAAAACAAGAAGAAAAATAGTCTCACCCAGGTTGATAACGCGATGAAAACATCGAGAACTTAGTGCTTATTTCCCCAGCAGCCGATGACTTGGACAAGCAAGAAGCCGGCTTGTTTTTCTTCTGCTGGTTTGAGTAGTTTCCCAAATCAAATGAAGACAATTGCCATTATCTTCTTGATCTACAGGTATCTCCCCCTCACTCATCACCTCTCTGGGGTGACTTAAGCCCCTTGGGGCTCCCTAGCAGGCTGAAAAGCAATCTCGGGGAGCAGAGCTCTATCTCCATGGGACTGTATTGTCACAATGTCAAGCCGGAAGTCTTATCCTGATACTTTTTTGTGAAGGCAGTAAAGTTTGGTTGCTCTATTTTCATGACCAGACTTTGGCTTAATGAATGATTTTAAAGAAATATTTATCAACCTTCTATGATATCTATAATTGGAAAGAACTTTCACGACTTCAGATGGGACCTATTCCACTAGGCTGTAGATGACAGCAGAAGTGTTAAATGAAGAATACACTGTAAAATGTTAAAACATTAATACACAGGTTTTTGCCAAGCAGAAGTTCAAGTGCATGTAATTCTCTTTTACCCTATCAGATCTCTGTTACTCAACATCCTCAAGCGCGGTGAAGCATTAGAAAATGAAGTCTGGTTCTCCTTGTTTGTCTGCCATCCACTCTTCCTATGGGATCTTTTCTCTACATAAATGGAGGACATAATCAACCAAAACACAATTCCGTTCTCTAACTTCCGTATTAACTACCCCACCCATTCTTTAACACCAGCCACCTGGCTGGGAGGGGAGAAGGAGCATTAGAAGGGTGTGTGTGTTTGTTTTTGTTTGTTTGTAACTGTTATTACTATTAATTACCATAGGATTGCATAGAGACCCACAGTCGACCTGATGGAACAGGAAGGGGGAGGGCATTGGAGGGGGCAGCCATTGAGGTGGTGCTGGGTAGGGGAAGGAATGGTGGTGGGAGTAGAACATGGCCGCGTAGGAGAAGAGAGGTTAGATACCTTACATCTATTCCCTCTTCTAGTCCTGCCCCCAACCAGATGGTACCAGGTGACCATGTCAGCAAACCCTCGAGCCACTCAGTGCTGTTGATGAATGCCAGGTCAGTACAAAATAAGACTGCCCTCATCCATGATGTAATTCTGGATGAGGGTGCTGACCTGGCGTGCATTACTGAGACCTGGGTGGGAGAGGAAGGTGGTGTCCCCCTCTCCCAGCTGTGTCCGCCTGGGTACTCGGTCCAGTACCAGTGTCGGTCGGGGACGGGGAGTTGCTATAGTCTATAGTTCTATCTCCTTGACCAGGCTTCCTGTCCCTTTGAGAGGAGGACTTGAGGGCCTGTATTGTGTGTTGGGCTTGCGAGACAGATTAGGGATTCTGTTGGTGTACCGCCCACCCTGCTGCGTACCAACAGTCTCCCTACCTGAGCTGATGGAGGTAGTCTTGGACCTGGTGTTGAGGACTCCCAGGTTGTTGGTGCTGGGGGACTTCAACATCCATGCCAAGGCTGCCTTGACTGGGGTGGCTCAGGACTTTATGGCCGCCATGAGAACCATGGGGTTGTCTCAATGTGTCATCAGCCCGACACATGAGAAGGGCCACACCTTGGACGTGGTTTTCACAACGGGACTGGAAGGTGGTGGTTTGGATGTGGAGGGGCTGGTCGTGACCCCATTGTCATGGTCAGACCACTTCCTGGTAAGGTTTAGTCTATTAGCTTCTTCTTCCCTTTGCAAGGGAAGGGAAATCTATTAAGATGATCCGCCCATGGAGACTAATGGATCCGGATGGTTTCCTGAATGTTCTGGGGGATTATCTGTCTGATATGGTTGGCGCTCCTGTCGAAGCTCAGGTTGCCCTATGGAATAGGGAGATGACCCGGGCGGTTGACACGATTGCGCCTAAGCGCCCTCTCCCTGCTCGCCAAGCCCAGACAGCTCCTTGGTATACCTCTGAACTACGGGTAATGAAGCAAGAGGGGAGACGGCTGGAGCGCAGGTGGAGGAAGTCCCGCTGGGGGTCTGATCGAACACGACTTAGAGCCCATTATCGGGCCTATTTCGTGGCAATACGGCTGGCGAAACGGCAATATTTCTCCAGCCGTATTGCTTCCTCAGAATGTTGTCCAGCAGAGCTGTTTAGGGCGGTCCGGGATCTTCTTCAACCGGGAAATCCGGTGGAAGTCCCGGACTGCTCATCAGCTCACTGTGATGAGTTTGCTATTCATTTTGAGGAAAAAATCGCTCAGATTTGCAGTGGGCTGGACTCCACTGTTACTGCAAAATCGGAAGATGTGTCCAGTGTGCCATGGTTAGGTCAAACATTAATGGATGAGTTTCAATTGTTGAGACCCAAGGATGTGGACAGGGTGCTTGGATCTGTCCGTTCTACCACCACTCCACTCGACCCTTGCCCAACTTGGCTAATTGGAAGATCTGCCAGGGGGGTTCGCACCTGGGTTCAGGAGGCCGTGAATGCCTCTTTGAGAGAGGGAGTGGTCCCTACCGCCTTGAAAGAGGCGGTAATTCGACCACTCCTTAAAAAGCCTAACCTGGACCCAAGGCTGATGGTTAACTACCGACCAGTGGCAAACCTCCCTTATTTGGGCAAAGTGTTGGAGCGGGTTGTGGCCGGGCAACCCCAGGCGCTGGTGGATGAAACAGATTTTCTGGATCCATTTCAATCAGGTTTCAGGCCGGGTTTTGGTACAGAGACTGCCTTGGTTGCCCTGTACAATGACCTTTGCCGGGAGAGAGACAGGGGCAGTGTGACCCTGTTGATACTTCTGGACCTCTCAGTGGCTTTCGACACCATCAACCATGGTGTCCTTCTGGATAGGCTGGCTGGGTTGGGAGTTGGGGGCACTGTTTTACAGTGGTTCCGCTCCTTCCTAGCTGACCGTGTCCAGAGGGTGGTGCTGGGGGACAGTTGCTCTGCCCCATGGCATTTATGTCATGGGGTTCCTTAGGGCTCGATACTGTCCCCCATGCTGTTTAACATCTACATGAAACTGCTGGGAGAGGTCATCAGGAGGTTTGGGCTGAGGAGTCAGCAATATGCTGATGACACTCAGCTCTACCTCTCGTTTTCCACCAATCCAGGTGAGGCGGTTTCTGTGCTGAACTCATGTCTGGACCTGATAATGGACTGGATGAGGGTTAATAAACTGAAACTCCGTCCAGGCAAGACAGAAGTGCTGTTAGTGGGTGCTTCGCCGGACAGGTTGGAGGGCCATTTCTCTGCCCTGAATGGGGTTACACTCCCCCTAAGGGACAGGGTCCGCAGCCTGGGGGTGCTCCTGGACCCCAGTCTAACTTTGGAAGCCCAGGTGGACTCGGTGGCCAGAGGCGCCTTCCTTCAGCTGCGGAAATTATACCAGCTACGGCCCTACCTGGACGAGCAGAGTCTCATGACAGTTACACACGCACTGGCAACACCTCAAATAGATTATTGCAATGCGCTCTACGTGGGGCTGCCTTTGAAGACGGTCCAGCGACTGCAACTGGTCCAGAATCGAGCTGCACGTCTGGTGAGTGGTGGAGCCACTAGAGATCACATCAAGCCGATTCTGTTTAATTTACATTGGTTACCAGTTGCTGCCCGGGCCCAATTCAAAGTGCTTGTTTTGACATATAAAGCCCTAAACGGCTTGGGCCCTGGATACTTGAAGGACCGCCTCCTTCCATATGAGCCTACCCGGCAGTTAAGATCTAGCCAGGGGGCCTTTTTGAAAGAGCCATCCCTCAAGGAGGTAAGAGGGATGGCTTGTAGACAAAGGGCCTTCTCGGTAGCTGCCCCCAGACTATGGAATGCCCTCCCAACTGAAATTCGTCTGGCGCCGACATAGATGACATTTCGGCGCCAGGTCAAAACCTTCCTGTTCCAGAAGGCTTTTAATTGAAATAACATCAACTGTGGGTCCTGATGATGGCAGTTTTAATTGTATTTTAATTGTATTCTAATCATTTTATTTTTATTGTATTGAATTTTAATTATTGTAAGCTGCCCAGAGACCTCTGGGTAGAGTGGGCGGCATATAAATTAATTAAATAAATAATAAAATAAATAAATAAATATGCTGCTCGGAAAATAACAGAGACATCTTTATGGAGGTCTGGCCCTCCTCTATATGCATCTGAGAGTTGTCCAACTACTCCGTACATGGTGACCTTTGGATTGGTTTACTTTGAATATGGGGTGATTTTTGTCATCTCTAATTTGTTTAATTTTATCGTCTTTTCCTTGGTTGTGAATTCCTAGTATCTCTCCCCTAAAGGTACACCTCAACATGGTAAGTGAATTTCAGTGTATCAGGGAAGCTAGAAGTAAAGTCATCAGGAGGCTAGACTTTGTTATGAGTCTGGACTCCTAGCAGGATCATCCAAGTAAGAATGATCACAGATGAGACTAGAATTCATCTATCCCTTTCAAGATTAATAGTAAGATTAGCAGGAGAAAATGGATCATTCCAATAGCGATGTGACAGAGAAACTCCTGCAGAACAGTTAGTGGGAAACAACAGTGGTAGAAGATGAGAATCTCTCACAGACAATAACAGTGACATTTCAGCTAGCTCTTGTTAGTATTTGGCAGAAGATGGCAAAAAATAAACCACTTATGAATGTTTAACACCTTGAAAGCCCTATGATGAGACAATCCAAAGTGGAACAAGAGATGATGATATAGACTCCAAGTTGGAAGGCACTCTATCCACTACTAGGGAAGAGTGAACAACAAGTACAAATAGCCCTATGGCTACTAAATCAATTAAAGATGATGGGACATTTAGAGATGAAGAGAGAGTTCAATGCTACACAACACACATAACTGGAATATGAGAAATAGGGATCAAGGAAATTGGGTACATGTAGTACTCTAAAGAAATGGATTTTAATCCATGAAATCTCACAAAAAATCTGTTATAAAAGGGTACAACACTTTGCCTTTTCTCATACACATGAAGCAGACATGAAATCTAGCTGTACAATTCCAGTCCCCTCTTGTGTTATTCTAGAACACAAGGTCAATGGCTATTTCGTTCTCACCCATCCTAAAAGAGGAAATTAATCTTTTTTAGGGTAAAGAAAATAGGCCAAGCACCAAAACAGATCTATTCACCTACTTTCCCGTATCCTTTGTTCATGTATTTGACTAATAGGCACATTATATGCTGCACATTTACACAAAATAAGTTGAAATAAATGCAAACAACTATTGCAAATCTTGGTGAGCATATTTCTCTTAATGCATTCTATTCTCATTTGAGGTAGGATATCTTACCAAATTTGTTTCCAACCGCTTAAGAAAGCTCTTCAACAACTTATAAATGTTTTCATTTGGTGAACGTCGGCCTAACCAACAATACTAAACCTGTAGGGAACTGAAATCATTTCTCAGTTTTTAGCAGCTTGAAGAGTTTGTGATCTTTCCTTTTCTGTTTCCATCAGGGAAAGGCTCCTGTGTCCACATTCCAAACCGGCCTGTGGCATCAACTGCTTTATCAATAAGGTCATCTGGTGTCAGCCATCTCAAAAATTTGAGGAATAAATAGCTAAGGATGGCCAAAAGAACAAAAATACAACCAGTCACAGGGCCACAGTGAGAGGTAAGTAGGTCAAGCCGTCTGCCCATTGGCAATACAGTTTCACTTGCCACTCTGTCATAAACCTAAGGAAGAAAAGATATATATCTTAAGCATCTTCACAATAGTTAGGCTGCCTTATGTAATATATTTTTCAAAGATAGTCACGTTAGTCTGTTTCAGCACTTATAGTCAAAACAAAAATAAATTTTTGTGATACTTTAAACATATTATTTAGCATAAACTTGCTTCATGGTTTATATTCAATCTACGTCTTTAAACACATCTAAAATGATCTGCAATCTAGAAAAGATCACACTACAACACTTGAGGCTTCCATATGCCTCAAGGCCTTATTCTGTGTTGCTTGTTTTTTGTTATACATTATCTGATGTGTTCCTAATCTTAATACTGTTCTGGTGAGCAGTTACATAGATTCAGATATTCCTGAGGCACTTGATGAGAGTCTCAGTAAGAGCCTGAGGTCATAACTGTTCCCATGCAGTACTACTTCCATCAGTCAATCAATCAATATATCGCCCATCTGGTAAACTCTTAGATTTCAAGATTTGCTTCTATAAAGGTACATATATTTCCCATCCTACAACACATGTTGTATATAATGCAGGATAGTTTATCTTAAGTCTGTTCCGTGAAAGACACTTAAATAAAGGGAATGCTGAGAAAGTAAACAGCAAAGTAGGAAGGAGATACACAATAGCTCCCATCTGAACGACAGCAACAACTCTGTATAGTCAGCCCATGAAGGCTGCTGTGGTCAGTGTGATGGTAACTCATTCTGTATCAACACAATGCATTTAGGAACATATGCTAGAATAAGGTGCTACATAAAATATAGAACATTTATAAACCTATTTCCTCTACCATTCTGAAAAATACTTCGCTGGCTTGTGGAATTCATTAAAAAGGCCATCTAGAAAACATAAAGAACTATATCAGTTTTAGAAAATGAAAGGTCACCTACGTTTTCAGTTCTCTTTGCAACATTTCTCCAAGTGTAGAACATTTTCACTTTGCTATGTATAAGTTCAGGAGAAAGAAGTGATCCTGCCTTCAGTTGGCTAATAGCTTTTTCTACTCCATTACACAGGGATTTTACTGTAGGTTCACACAAGATTATAAGATCATCTGGTAGCACTTCAGGAATCCCACCAACTCTTGTACTCACCACCTGAGAGAGTAAGAAAATTACTGCTAAGCCTGCAGGACAATTACTAACTCCACAGTGTACAGAAATGTATGTTTCATTTAAACATGAATCACTACTAGGCATTTTAAAAATATTATCCTGCCCTTTATATGGATGGCAAACAGGACCACCCACTTTACCCTCAGAAGAAACTTGGGAGGCAGGTAAAATTGACTGTATGAATGGCCCTAGTTAATGGAATAAGCTAAAGGCTGAACAGATACTTTGTTTATGACAGAAGAGCAAAGGTAGGCAACTTATGGCTATTCAGAGGTTGTTGGATTCCACTGCCCTGAGTCTAAGATAGCACAGCAAATGGCAAGGAATGCTGGGAGCTGCAGTCCAACAGTACTGGGAGAAGCACAAGTTGTAGGCCCCTGCAGTAGATACAATCAACAGTAGATATTTGGGATCAATTCTTTTTAACTTTTTCCCCTCTCGCCTTTAAATTTCTACACCCTTTTTAGTCTCCACAAAAATGAGGACATCTCCCACCTAAAGCATTGGAGTCTTCTCTTCTTCGTTCTCTTGCTTCTCTCCATTTACCTCCCACTAAATGTACTCACATCTCTTGTTGCTGTGACTGCCTGTAAATCTGTTAGCTTCCTGTTTCTTCCTGGATTTTGCTTTCTCATCCTTATCTCCCCTTACTTCCTACATCACAAAAATTCCTACCTGTGACCTTTACTCATCCAGGTTCACTATCAGCCATCCAAATATCTTCTTCTCCCACACCTCTGCCTTTCCCCCCTCATTCCGAAAATTGCTTTGTAGAATGCCCAAACAGGGATCTTACTATGGCTATTCCTTCTACATGGAGACAGGAAGATATCTTGCTCACAATCACTGTAAAGGAAAGTTGCCACAGAAAGAATACTAATACCATTCTTCTGGGACAGTGGTTCCCAAACTCAGGCCCCCAGAAGTTCTTGAATTAAAACCTTCAAGCCTTCACCACTAGCTATGCTGGCCAGGATCTCTGAAGTTCAACAACACCGAGGACTAAGTTTGAAAACTACTGCTTTAAGAGTATGTTTGTGGCATACATATCAAACAGAGAAAGATTTAACTCAGTCTTAGCAAGTAGCCAATGGGATCTATAACTGTTTTCAGTACTTAGGACCAGATGCTACAGTTTGTCTCAAATTGGGAAGGGACTTTCCCTAGGGTCAGAGGAAAGGGAATTTGGTTAAGCCATGCCAAAAGAATGAGAGGTGGAATAATGACCAAGACTTTCGCCTTGAAGTGTTAATACTTTCACCTCTAAGTATTATTTGTCACATTCATATCCCAGGCTTCTTACAATAAGAACAAGAAAGCTTACATGACTCTTTTCCACCCCACTATAATCTCTAAACAGACGCATGAAGCAAGTTAGGCCAAGACTGCTACTAACTCAAGGTCGCCCAACCAGCTTCATGACCAAGTGAGGATTTTACTTCAACACACCAGCCAAAAAGTTCCAACTCACACATTCTATGTTACTTGCAATTTTCAATGTACATAACCCACTTTTATTTTTTAAAATACGGTGGGGCATGCCAGCCAAATAAAAATAACATGAAAGACATACTATGGTGATAAGAGACAGAATTAACCCTATTCAGGATCATCAACCAAAACTATCCTTAGAAATCAAACTTCTTGTGTTGTCTGCCTTAAATTTTTTGTCATTGTTTAGTCATTACGTTGTGTCCGACTGTTCGTGACCCCATGGATCAGACCACACCAGGCCCTCCTGTCTTCCACTGCCTCCGGAGTTGGGTCAAATTCATGTTCAATGAATTCAATGACACTGTCCAACCATCTCGTTCTCTATTGTCCCCTTCTCCTCTTGCCTTCACACTTTCCCAACATCAGAGTCTTTTCCAGGGAGTCTTCTCTTTTCATGAGATGGCCAAAGTATTGGAGCCTCAGCTTCAGGATCTGTCCTTCCAGTGAGCACTCCGGTAGATTTCCTTCAGAATGGATAGGTTTGTTCTCTTTGAAGTCCAGGGGACTCTCAAGAGTCCCCTCCAGCACCACAATTCAAAAGCATAAATTCTTCGGCAGTCAGCTTTCTTTATGGTCCAGCTCTCACTTCCACACATCGCTACTGGAAAAACCATAGCTTTGACTATGCGGACCTTTGTCGGCAAGGTAATAACTCTGCTTTTTAAGATGCTGTCTAGGTTTGTCATCGCTTTCCACCCAAGAAGCAGGCATCTTTTAATTTTGTGGCTGCTGTCACCATCAGCAGCGATCATGGAGCCCAAAAAGGTTAACTCTCTCACTGCCTCCATATCGTCCCCTTCTATTTGCCAGGAGGTGATGGGGTCTGTGGCCATGATCTTAGTTTTTTTGATGTTGAATTTCAGACCGTTTTTTGCACTCTCCTCTTTCACCCTCAGTAAAAGGTTCTTTACGTTCTCCTCACTTTCTGCCATCAGAGTGGTATCATCTAAGGTTGTTGATATTTCTTCCGGCAATCTTAATTCCGGCTTGGGATTCCTCCAGTCCAGCCTTTCACATGATGTATTCTGCATATACAGTGGTGCCTCGCACAACGAGTGCCTCACACAACGATAAATTCACACAACGATGGCTTTTTCTGAAAAATTTGCCGCCTCACACAACGATGTTTCCTATGGGGAATTTTTGCACAACGATGTCTCTTTTCACTCATTTAAAAGTGCCTTAAACTGTTTGAAACCTGTTTTAAATGCTTGGCATCGATAGTCCAGCTTGTGAAACGTATGCAAACTTAATTTGGTGTTGTTCTGAGGCGTCGTTAATTTTTGGTGGATTTTTTTCTCTCTCATTGAGAGTCCAATGACTTTCAATGGAGAATTAAACAATTCACCAAAAATTAACGAAAACTCAGAACAACACCAAATTAAGTTTGCATAGGTTTCAGGAGGTGGGCTAACGATTGCAAGCATTTAAAACAGGTTTCAAACAGTTTAAGACACTTTTACAGGAGAGAAAAGGGACTTCACAAACCCATTCAAATGCATTGAGTCGGCTTCAATGCATTTCAATTGGGGAACCGCGTTTCCCTCAACGATGTTTCCTATGCCGATTTTCACTTAAGGACGGCAATCCGTTCCAATTGGAATGGATTAACCGGTTTTCAATGCATTCCTATGGGAAATGGTGTTTCACAGAACGATGTTTTCACAGAACGTTTTTTTTGGGAACCAATTAACATCGTTGTGCGAGGCACCACTGTAAGTTAAATAAGCCGGGGGACAATATACAGCCTTGTCGTACTACTTTCCCAATTTTGAACCAATCAGTTGTTCCATATCCAGTTCTAACTGTTGCTTCCTGTCCCACATATAGATTTCTCAGGAGGTAGATAAGGTGGTCAGGCACTCCCATTTCTTTATGAACGTCCCATAGTTTACTGTGGTCCACACAGTCAAAGGCTTTTGCGTAGTCAATGAAGCAGAAATAGATGTTTTTCTGGAACTCTCTGGCTTTCTCCATAATCCAGCACATGTTAGAAATTTGGTCTCTAGTTCCTCTGCCCCTTTGAAATCCAACTTGTACTTCTGGGAGTTCTCAGTTCACATACTGCTGAAGCCTACCTTGTAGGATTTTGAGCATAACCTTGCTAGCATGTGAAATGAGTACAATTGTAGGATAGTTGGAGCATTCTTTGTCACTGCCCTTCTTTGGGATTGGGATGTAGACTGATCTTTTCCAGTCCTCTGGCCATTGCTGAGTTTTCCAAACTTGCTGGCATATTGAGCGTAGCACCTTAATAGCATCATCTTTTAAGATTTTATATAGTTCCACCGGAATGTCATCACTTCCAGTGGCCTTGTTGTTAGCCATGCTCTCTAAGGCCCACTTGACTTCACTCTCCAGGATATCTGGCTCAAGGTCAGCAACCACATTATCTGGGTTGTGCGGGACATCCAGGTGTTTCTGGTATAATTCCTCTGTGTATTCTTGCCACCTCTTCTTGATGTCTTCTGCTTCTGTACTGTCCCTACCATTTCTGTCCTTTATCATGCCCATCTTTGTACAAAATTTTTAATCTAGCAAAGTATTATGTATTGTCCTGATCACAGAACATGGTGTATATAAATCATGGGAGGATATCACGCATCCTGCAAGCATCATGCACCCTCCTCACAAGACAATTTCTGCAGCCCCTCAAGGCCCTCCTCAAATACAGTGGTGCCTCGCAAGACGATTTTAATTCATTCATGGAAATCGAGTTCCCCATTGGAATGCATTGAAATCCATTTAATGCATTCCAATTGGGAAAAAATCACTGTCTTGAGAAAATTGTCCAGAGAAAACAGAAAACATCGTCTTGCAAAACACAGTTCCCCATATCATATTGGAGAAAAGCAATCCCCTCACCTGTACTGCCTTTGGAAATTCAATGGGTCTCAGATAACCTTCCCCTTCTTTCTCTCTCCAGCAACAAAGAAAGAAGGTAAAAGGAGTCAAATCCCCTTCTGTCCCCTGACCCCCCAAGTCATGGTGACCCCCTGGCTGCACCAGGAAAGACAGCAGCATACACTTTCTCCCCCACTTTTTTTGGGATAAAAAGGTAGGTCTTATGTAATTAATGTGTTCCAATTTCGGGGGAAAACTGTCTTGCGAAACAGGGTTTTAAAAAACTGTCTTGCGAGGCAGAGGCAAGGACCCAAACATCGTCCAGCGAAAATTGCCCAAAGGAACAATTGTTTTGTGAAGCACAACATCGCTCAAAAAGTCATCGTCTAGCGAATTCCTCATTTTGTGAGGCAATCGTCTAGGGAGGCACCACTGTATTTCAATTTTCAAAAATACCTGCCAGAAAGGCTAACATAAATGGCCACAAAAATGGCAGTTCAGCTTTCCCAGTTTATCTGCACCGTTTATTCCTTGTTTTAAGTTGTTTAATGATCATTAAAAGTTCATAGCCTTTATTTTAGCCTAAATTGTATTTTTTAACTTTAATTAAGCCATATTTTTCCATGTATAAGACGACCCTCAATTTTTAGCCTAAAGATTTTAGATAAAATTATCATCTTATACATGGAAAACTATGGTAATTAGGCTTAACTAATTAAAGAAATCCTCAATCAGAATAAGAATCTGTTTCTCAGCCACTGAGAAAGCACCCAGGAAGTACTTTATCTGAAAGAAAACGTTGTTCATTTATTAAATTAGTTAAGTTAAATAAATACAATTTAAAACAAAAATAAAGGCTGTTTTTTTAAAAAATGAGGGATGGTATAGCCCCGAGATTGCCTGTCAATATGCAATTTGGTCCTCAGTTAAGAAGAGATTGCCTTCTCTAATGAAATTGAAAACATTCAGCTTCAAACTGACTTTCCACTAAATCCAAACATAACCACCACCACCAGCAGCAATTTCCTCCTATACCTCAACTCTGATAGGTTCCCAATGATGAAAAGCATTATTTAGGATTCACAGGGGTTTTGTAACAGGAGGGAGAAATGTCCATATTTCAAACAATTGCCTATACTTACATTGTGAAACTTATATGAACAGGATTTTATGTGAGAAATCTTTACATGAAATCCTTAAGAAAATGATCCAAGAAAATTAAGAAAATGATCCAAGCTACCATAATAAAATTAGGGGAATAGAGTTTTACCTGTAAACCACAACTGGCAGCTTCCACAATTGCCATGCAGAATGCTTCTGTGAGAGAAGTGTTTAAAAAAATCTGGCCCTGAACCAAAATGTTTCTGACATCCTGATGTTCTAAAGCTCCCAGAAGACGGACTCTGCATGCAATTATTAAGAAGAAAAATAAAAGATAATCTTAACAAAATCTTTAAGCCATGTGTACGATTATAAATCATATTTACGAATGTGCTTAATTATTTTATTGTCATTTATAAATTCAAGATGTGTCTCCTGTTCACTGGATTATGACATATCAAGAACCAAGACATACAATACTTTTCAATGGTGTTGGTTAACATAAAACTGCTGCAATTCATAATCCAACAGCCAAAACTGAAGTTTTTTTTCAAAAAGGTCTTCTGATTCTTGGTAAAGGTAAAGGTTCCCCTTGACAAATTTTTGTCCAGTCGTGTTTGACTCTAGGGGGAGGTGCTCATCCCCGTTTCCAAGCCATAGAGCCAGCGTTTTGTCCGAAGACAATCTTCCGTGGTCACATGGCCAGTGCGACTTAGACACGAAACGCTGTTACCTTCCCACCAAGGTGGTCCCTATTTATCTATTTGTATTTGCATGCTTTCGAACCGCTAGGTTGGCGGGAGCTGGGACAAGCAACCAGTGCTCACTCCGTCACGTGGATTCGATCTTACGACTGCTTGGTCTTCTGACCCTGCAGCACAGGCTTCTGCGGTTTAGCCCGCAGCGCCACCACGTCCCTACATGTCTGATTCATGTCTGATTCTTGAGCTGCATGCAAAACAGCTTAGAAATACTTTACTTCAGTTGGATTAGCCCCAAATATCCCTGACAAGGTACAAAAAATGAAGTAAAATGTATCAATGTGCCTGTGCCCCAGGCCTTGATGGAGCCTTGGGATCTCCCATAAGTGATTCCATCAGCTCCAGGCCACTGGTGAGATGGCTCTTTATTTAAAAAGATGTTTTGCAGTGCTGTTCCCTGTCACCACTATCCTGCATCCCAGAAGATTGTGTTTTCCACACTAGACTCCTGGAAGCAGTTCTATACTGGCCTCAGTAATCCTTGTAAAAAACAAGCCCATTCAGTGTTGTGATAGGAGCCTTTCAGTGAGCGTCAGCTCTTTTTCTGGTCTTCAGAAAGCCTCCTTCCAGATTTCCGGTTTGGCGTCACGACGAGACAGCAGCAGGAGATGGGGCTCCACTTCTTGAGGCTGCTAGAGATCACCAAGAGGTTCAAGCCACCCCGGAGAAGTGGCAGGTGAGGGGAAGATAACTGTTGATCATGGGGGAACAGCGGTTCTCCCCATTTGATCCAGGGAATGCCCCAGAACCAACAGGAAGAAAACAAGCTGCTGAAGAGCAGCTTGCCAAGTCGTCGGCAGCCGGGAAAAGCAAGCAATAACAAGCAATTGTTTAACATTGTGTTATCATCTGGGTGAGAATACCTACTAATTATACAGTGGTGCCTTGACTTACAAACACCTTGACCTACGAACAATTTGACTTACGAACAGCTCCGTTCACAAAATTTTACTTTGATTTGCAAATGGAGCTTTGACTTATGAATGGAAAAAGGCAGGGAAAGGGGGCGGGAAATTCAAATGTACTAATTGTTGGTGGCGAAGAGGCTGCTTCTTTGTAGCTCATTCACCCCAACGGTTAGAACAGGGGGTCAGGGGACTTTTTAACTTTTACAGTACAGGAAAGTACTGTACCGGGAACGGGATGCAGCGGCTCGGGCTGCTGCTGGTTCCTGTTTCCGCCAGGCCAGGGACTGAGCGCAGCCCGCTGTTGGCGGGTGGCTCCTGGGCTGCTCTTTGGGGCTCCTTGCCTGATGCAGCCCACCGTTGACACAGCAACGGTCAGTCCCTGGATAGTGGGACCATCCCGGGATGGGGATCACGGAGCCCGGCCGATGCAGAGCCAGGCTGCTCTTCGCCCGATGCCGCTGCCACTGCTGTGTCCCGTTCCCGCCGGGCAAGGGACTGACTGCTGCTGGGTCAAAGGTGGGCTGCATCAGGCAAGGAGCCCCAAAGAGCAGCCCAGGAGCCACCCGCCAACAGCGGGCTGCGCTGAGTCCCTGGCCTGGCAGGAACAGGACCCAGCAGCAGCATCAGGTGAAGAGCCCTGAAGAGCAGCCCAGCTCTGCATCATGGATGGTGATCACAGAGCCGAGCTAATGCAGAGCCGGGCTGCTCTTCAGGGCTCTTTGCCCAATGCTGCTGCTGGGTCCTGTTCCCGTCGGGCCAGGGACTCAGCGCAGCTCGCCGTTGGCAGGTGGCTCCTGGGCTGCTCTTTGGGGCTCCTTGCCTGATGCAGCCCACCTTTGACTGAGCAGCAGTCAGTCCCTGGCCCGGCGGGAACGGAACCCAGCAGTGACGGTGGCATTGGTCGAAGAGCCTCGAAGAGCAGCCCGGCTCTGCATCGGCTGGGCTCCGTGATCACCATCTGTGATCTGGCGGCAGAGCCTGGGAGGATTCCCAGTGGTGGCGGCAGAGCCTGGGAGGCCTCATGGCAGCGGCAGAGCCCAGGAAGCCGCCTGGCGGCAGAGTCTGGGAAGCCTCCCAGCGATGGAGGCAGAGCACAGAAAGCCTCCTGGCTGTGGCAGCAGAGCCTGGGAAGTCTCCCGTCATGCCTCCCGCTTGCTCCTTGCCACCCTCCATGGACTGATGCCGTCGCTGGTGCCCGACACCGGTTCCAGCTCCAGAACTGGCACCAGCAGTAGCTCACCAGGGCCTCGGCGTTCCTCGCTGCCCTCCGCCATTTGGATTTCCCACCATCGGCCCACGGAGGGTGGTAAGAATGCCAAGGACCAACACATCCACCCTGGCAAGCAGCCACTGGTGCCAGTTCCGGAGCTGGAGCCAGTGTCGGGCACCTGTGGCAGCATCGGTCTGCGGAGGGTGGCAAGGAGCAAGCGGGAGGCAAGCAGCTGAAGCATCCCAACCAGGCTCAAGCCTCACGGCCATGGTGGTCACAGCAGCAGTGGAAACCTGGGAGGCTGAGGAGGCTTCTGCTTTTTAAGGTACTGCTTTTTAAAAAAGTTTTTGTTTTGTTGGGCGGGTTGAGGGTCGGTGTTTTGTTTTTGGTAAATACTTTTTTGCCGTCCCAGCATGGGACTTGCTCTTGTTTATTTTTATTTTTATTTATTTTATTTTATTTTTTGAAATGCTGGAATGAATTAATCCCATTCCCATGTATTTCAATGGGAAATGGTGCTTTGACTTATGAACGTTTTGACTTAAGAACGCCATTCTGATACGGATTAAATTTGTAAGTCAAGGCACCACTGTATTAGCCTCATTACCATCCCTAGATAAGATAGCCCCTTAAAAAGAAAAAAGAGCTCCAAATTCTCCCACCACCACCAGGGAAAGGAAAGCAGTGGCAGAACGAAAGGAGCAGTTTTGCTGTCTCCAAAGGGGGAATAAGGAGATGAGAAGGGAAGCAATTTGATGAACATTAATTGGACATTAACGAGACACTTAAAAGAAAATACCTTAGTGAAGGAGAGAAGTTAATGTTCCTTGTCGTTTTGGCTTTGAGTTTGTAAAATTGGACATTACCATTGTTAAACATATTAAAGAGTGGAGAAGAAAACAGTGGAATTTTTGTTGTTGCTAAGTGGTGGACTGGCAGAGAGCTTGGACAAGAGCAGCTGGTATCTTGAGAAGTGACCTTGGAATATTTTCAACTCAAAGATCAGGCTGCCTTATTTTGAGATCTGTGGTTTGGTTAGAAAACAGACAATTTAACCCTGGAATGGCTAACTGGTTAATGTGGATTTGTAAGAACTAAAAACCATATACCATCTGGTCATGTGGATACAATCACTGATTGAACTAGATTGACTAATATTGACTGAACTGGATAGAACTAAAATTGGAATTGACTCAGGTTTTTCCCCCCTGTGTTTCTCGTCTGTTCTCTTTTAATTTTGGGGGGGGGGTTCCCTCCCATTTCCCCCCCCAGATCAATGCAGGGAACTGACAGACTAAAGAAAGATATGGGGGTTTAGTGGTAATGTATCATACTGTATTACCAATGCTTAAGTATAACTATTCAATGGAGAGAATGGTGGTTGGGCAAATATAATTCTGGATACTATCTGAACAACTAGGCAAAGAAATCCAGGATGAGCTTACCAAATATTTCTAAAACTAAACTTCAAAAAAACAAAAAAAACACAAAACTTCCTCTGCACCCCCATCTGGGGCCTCCAGCCCAACACAACAAAGAACAATTGATATGTCACAACAAGAAAATTTTCAAAAAGACCTGCAGGCAATTCTCCAGATGATACAAGAAACAGTTATATCTAACAAACAGGAGACAAAATCAAACCAAGAAGAGACAAGAAGAAATCATGAAGAAACCAAATCAACAGAAAATGGAAGGAAAAATCAAGAAGATGAATAAACAGATTTTTAAGATGAATACACAACTACAGTACAAGATATTCAACAAAGGACCATAAAAAATGAACAAAAAATCATGAAGCTAGAAGACAGTGCAGGCCAATTCCATAAGAAATTGCATGAACTCAGAGAAGAAAACCAAAGATTGCATCAAACTAATAAAAAATTAGAAGATTCAGTCACAATTATCGAGATGGAAAGAGCCTCAAATATTCTGATTCCAAAATATACCAGAAGATAAGGAGGAAGACCTATCAGATTTAATTACAACTATACAGTGGTGCCTCACATAGTGACGTTAATCCGTGCAGCAAAAATTGCTGCTAAGCGATTTCATCGCTATGCAATTTTAAAAAGCCCATAGAAACGCATTAAAACCTGTTTAATGCATTCCTATGGGCTAAAAACTGACCTTAAAGCGAAGATCCTCCATACGGCGGCCATTTTTGCTGCCTCTTAAGCGAGGAATCCGTGCGAAAACACAGCAGGTGGCCATTTTTTAAATCCGGTGGCCATTTTGGATCCGCCGATCAGCTGTTAAAATATCATTACTTTGTGATGATCGGTAAGCGAAACAGGGAACCGATCATCGCAAAGCGAAAAAACCCCATAGGAAACATCGCAATGCGATCGCTTTTGTGATCGCAAAAAGTTTGTCGCTATGCGGTTTCGTCGCTAAACGGAGCGCCCGTTAAGCGAGGCACCACTGTATTAGCAGATGTACTGGGGTTGGAAAAAAAGAGAGAAAGAAATGGAAATAGACCAAACATACAGTTAGCTCAAGCTATGCAAAAAAAAAAAAAAAAAAAATCCAGAGAGGTTTTTGTAAGATTCGTGAAAAGTAAAACAAGAGACAAAGTATTGCGAAGAACGAGGGAAGACCGACTAGAATACAGACAAAAGGAGATTACAGTCCTAAAACAGATACCATGAAGGATAAGACAGGTGAGAAAACAATATCAATTTTAACTACGAAACTAAATGAAAATGGGATGAATTTCAGATAGCTAGTACCCAAGGGAATTTTGATTAATTGGAACTCAAGAAGATACAGATTTGATTCTATTTATAAGGAAAGAGAGTTCTATAATAGACATGCAAGTCTGTGGGAAGAGGAATTGCAATACCCAGAACAAAATGGAAGAAAATTTAGAGAACAAGATGCAGCAATACCAGAAAGAACCCCTACACAAAGCAAAAGAGAAGAAGGAAAAGAAAAAGAAGGAAAGGAATATGCACTACAAGAATTGGTTAAAGTGCAGAGAGAAAAGAGAAACACTAGGACAGTGATGGCGAACCTATGGCATGCGTGCCACAGGTGGCATGTGGAGACATCTCCCTCGGCACACAAGCAGAGTGCTACCCCCGCTACTTCCACCCCACCCGACCCCCCGCAGCCGAACCTCAAACTGCACCATCGTCAACCACCTCTTCCTGCTACCTTCCTTTGTTGCCGCACTCCTTAAGAGATCGGAGATAAGGCAGCTTGATTTGTTACCACTGTAGAAGGGTCCCCAGGCAGTCAATCCGGGGCTTGTGAATGACTGCTTCCGCCCAGAGGTGCCTGCAAGCAGGATGAGGGAAAGGCTCCAGTTAAGGAGGGAAGGAATGTGTGACTGCATCAAGCTTGTTTAAATGTAGAAAATAGTGTGTGTGTGTGTGTGTGAGAGAGAGAGAGAGAGAGAGAGAGAGAGAGAGAGAGAGACTCAAAACTGTTAATCTCCACTGCATTTAGCTCTGCAGTTTATGATAAGAACAGCAGAAGTCTGAAGTGTGTAGCAATCGCGTTTCTCTATTTCTCATCCCCAAAGCAGGCAAGAGTATCACAGTTTATTCCCAAAATCTGAATCCCAGTCTTTCTGCTCCTGGTCCTACTTTGACTGCAACACCAAACAAAAGGTCTTACAAACAAAAGACTGTGGGTTTCATTTTTAAAAAAAATACATTTTATTAGTTTTTCACTCTTATCTACATTCGATTTGTGCTTGTCAAACATCGTGTTACATTATTTGCTTACAATCATTTGTTTTTTGCATCTCAGTGTCTTCCCAGTTGTCCCCCCCAAATTCCAGACATCTTTCAAACATTCAAACAATTCATGTATGTATTTTAGTATATAATATTGGCTGCTATCATAATATTACTTTCATAGTGTACAATATTCTCACGATCATCTAATAACATACTTAATAAAAGTAATTCCAGTTCCATGCCCCAACCTTGTATCTAGTTTAATTTACAAAAAAAAAAAAGAAAAAAAAAAGAAAAAAAACCCACCATATTGTGTCTTAACCCTGGTTGGTCCTCCCTTATTTCAGTTTAATTCTCCTTTTTAATATAAAGGATATGCTCCTTTACAATTCCCAAAGTTAGATATATACATGCTTTTCAACATTAAAGGGCCCCTTCCTATTTTTCCCTTTTTCAGCTTTCTAAGTAATTCCCTCTCTTTTTTCACTTTTTGTTTCTATCTCTCTAAGCATTCTGCCATCTTTCATGCCCTCTAAAACCATTTTGTGCATCTAATTTATCTCCACTAGATCTTTATGCACTTGGTCTAACTTCAATAGATCTTCCAGGCTTTTTAAAATTAATTCTGCTGATTTTCTCCCCTTGTCTTCCCTTAATACAGTACTCTCCTTGGATCCAAGAATAAAGTTATTTCTCTTAGGTTTTCCCCATTAATTTCCTCCAACTCCTCTTTTGATTGACATACATCATCCGGCAGACTCTCATTTCCTTTTTCGTTATTCCTGGTCTCCTGTTGATATAATCCTTCAGATGTTTGTTGAATAATTTTGCCTCTTGGTAGTGGGATCTCACTATTTCTAGGATTGTTTCAAGGGTAGATTTTGTTTCATCCCAAAATTGTCCTTGTTATGCCATTATATAGCTTAAGTCCAAGACCTTAAGAGCCCATAGCTTAAGCCCAAGAGCTTAAGCCAAGATTCAGAACCCCCAAGTATCACATATATAATCAGCTTCTTAAAATATATTTTAAATATATTTAAATGAGTAGTTAATGTCCCATTAATCTTTAAATTATTTTCTTAGCACCAACTATCCTTCTCTCCAGATTCTCCGCCGCTCTATAAGCGATGAGGTGATAGAAGACTTTTTTTTCTGTATGTAGGAATTGTCTTCTCCAGGGATAATCATAAGCAATTAGTTAAACATATCTCACCTGATAATAACACTGATGTTGAATAGCTGATTGTCACTTCTCTTTTTGCCAGCTGCCAACAACTTGCAAGCAAGCTTCCTAGCTGCCTGTTTCTGCCCGTTGGCTGATTGGGGAGTTTCCTGGATCAATCGGTGATGACCGGCGTCCCCCCCGTGATCAACAGGCTTCCCCCCCAGTTCACCACCTCTTTGGGGTGGTTTTGACACCCTGGGGTGTCCCAAACAGGTCAGAATTCAGCCCAGGGGAGAGAGTTCCGTCCTCGTGCTGCTATCTCGTTGCAGCGTCAAGCTGGTCTCCAGACTGTGGGTTTCTTTATTGAGTCAATCCATCTCACGTGCATTCTTCCTCTTTTCCTACTGCTTTGCACTTTTTCCTGCATTATTACTTTTTCCAGTGAGCTTGTCTTCTTATGATGCCACTGTAGTACCCTTTGTTTAGTTATTTTAGCTTGTAGTGAAAGTCCACACTTAATTTGCTTTACTTATCTTTCTGACTAGTCATGCTATCTGTAAAACTCTTTCCCAACACTACATTTCAAGTAAGTGAAATGTGTGTATAACTTTATGTAGTGTATAAAATGTGTATTAAAAGTCTGCACTCCTATATATAGCTGCTTTTCTGAGTGTGGTTTACTTTGGAGGAAACAAGTTCAGGATTTCAATGTACTTAATAAGCTTTATAAATGTTGTTTAGTCATTAAAGTTGTCAAAACCCTATTGTGTAGATTCACAGAGGCCACGGAGAAGAACGATAGTTTTGACTATGTGGACCTTTGTTGGCAAGGTGATGTCTCTGCTTTTTAAGATGCTGTCTAGGTTTGTCATCGCTTTCGTCCCAAAAAGCAGGTGTCTTTAATTTTGTGGCTGCTGTCACCATCTGCATGATCATGGAGCCCAAGAAGGTGAACTCTGTCACTGCCTCCATATCTTCCCCTTCTATTTGCCAGGAGGTGATGGGGCCAGTGGCTATGACCTTGCTTTTTTTGACGTTGAGCTTCACACTGTTTTGCGCTCTCCTCTTTCACCCTCATTAAGAAGTTCTTTAATTCCTCCTTACTTTCTACCATCAGAGTGGTATCATCTGCATATCTGAGGTTGTTGATATTTCTTCCAGTATGTCCATTTCCTCTCATTCCACTTAATCTTAATTCCGGTTTGGGATTCATCCAGTCCAGTCTTTTGTATGATATATTCTGCATCTAAGTTAAATAACCCGGGAGACAATATACAGCCTTGTCGTATTCCTTTCCCAATTTTGAACCAATCATTTGTTCCATATCCAGTTCTAACTGTTGCTTCCTGTCCCGCATATAGATTTCTCAGGAGATAGATAAGGTGGTCAGGCACTCCTATTTCTCTAAGGACTTGCCATAGTTTGTTCTGGTCCACACAGTCAAAGGCTTTTGCGTAGTCAATGAAACAGAAGTAGATGTTTTTCTGGAACTCTCTGGCTTTCTCCATGATCCAGCACATGTTAGCAATTTGGTCTCTACTTCCTCTGCCCCTTCGAATTCCAGCTTGTACTTCTGTGAGTTCTCAGTCCACATACTGCTGAAGCCTGCCTTGTAGGATATATGGAGGGAGAAAAACCTTTTAAAAATCACAATTTATTTTTATTGAAATAGACACAAGTCCTGGTCTAGAATTGATATAATTTGGATATCCCCGGAATTGAGAAATAGAAACAAATACATGGGCAGATCATAATCCAATGAACATGCAATGGAAAATAAAAAAGAAAATTTCAAGGTAGACCTTAAATAAAGCTATAGTGAGAAATAAAGAGTTTATGGGGAAAAAATGAAACTCTTTTTCAAAGAAAATAAAAAAGAAGAGACCTCTCTCCAAATCATCTGGGACACAGCCAAGGTGGTTTTCATGGGATTACCTACAACACATATGGCTAAGAAGAATAAAGAGAAAAAACAACAATATACAAAGCTAAAAGAAGAATATAAGAAATTGGAACTAGAATTACAAAAAGACACCCAGAGGAAAATGCTCAAAAACCAAATGGAGATACTAAAACATAAACTACACTTAATAGAGTCAGAAGAACTAGCTCAACAAATCAAAAGAACAAAGCAAAAAAAAGATAAACTACAAGGTGAAAAAGGAGATCTACAATTTCACAATGAGACAATTAGAAAAATAATTAAAGAAAAGTTATACAATGCAAAAAAAACTCTCTGGAAAAAACTACACAATATATTGAAAAAGCAAACTAACCAAAAGTACGACAAAACATTAAAAACTTACTAAATGGGGAAATAATGGTGAAACTGACAGAAGCCACCATATGAGACCAGAAGTGACAAAGAGACCCCTCTCACGGGAGTGCCATCCCTCCCACCAACTGCTGAGAAAGAAAGTCAGGCCCCACCAGTTCCCCCACCCAGGAAGACAAGACCACGTGGACCAGACCCAGGGAACCTAGAGAAAGATTTAAAGGATTAAAGAGACTGGGACACACTTGACGGGTGCGGGAGAAAAAGGGCGGAAAGTGGTGGTGGCGGGGTTGGGAGATATAAAAAGAGGCGAACAGGAATTACCGGGTAATTGGGAATGGCTATGGATAGAGGATCCGTGGACAGGACAAGTGGAAAAGCTAAGGGTTTTGAAGGAAGAAGCGGATGCCCGGAGGAGGAGAGAACTCACTCCCAAGCCATCATATTGGAGTGAGAAAGAGACAAAAGACTGGTGGAGGAAATTAAGGGAGGAGAAAGAAAAGGTTGAAAGGGAACGGAAAGAAAGATTGGAATGGAGGCCGTGGGAAATGAATCAGAGGGGATTTGAGAGACCCCATGCCAGAGGGGAACCCACCCAGGAGTGTGACTGGGTGGACTTCTGAGAGGAGGGCACCACCCCCTTACTGGAAGGAGAGAAAGGATTATTATTAAACCTGGACACCCCACCTGAGTGGCCTGGTCCTTGGAATGTTCAAAATGGAAACCCTTTTAAGTTTGAAGATTGGAAATCCCCTGTTGACCGGTTGTCTGATGGAGAGGAAGCTTGGAATACGTTTGTAGATACAGGACTGTTATTAAATAATCCAATAACTGTTACCCCTATTGCAAAAACCAAGAAATCCGGTGATTTATTTGGAGCAAATGAAGAGCCACGCTTTGAACCCTCACACACCAAAAAACAAAAAAATTATACAACTCCAGGACCAGATGGAGTATCAGCAGAATTTTATAAATCATTCCAATATTTATTAAGCCTACCAATGAAAGAAGTCTGCAATGAAGTATTAACAGAAGCTGAAATACCAAAAACATGTTTAGAGGCAAATATCACATTAATACCAAAAGAAAATACAGATCTGACACAAAAAACTACAGACCAATATCACTATTAAATGCAGATTATAAAATGTTCACAGCAATAATGGCAGACTTAAATTTTTTTGATGGAATGTATTCATCCAGATCAAAATGAGTACTTACCAAAAAGACAATTAAGACACAATCTAAGGATAATTTTGGATATACTGGAATACTATGAAGCAAAAGCAGAGAAGCAAATGGCACTATTATTTGTAAATGCCTAAAAAGCATTTGACAACATCAGTTGGCAACTTATGATAGAGCAATTAAGTTCAATGGAGCTTGGCGAGAAATTCATAAATGTAATTAAGACAATCTACAATAAACAAACAACAAAAATAATTGTAAATGTGTAAATGGTGAACGGACCGATGATATCAATACTAAAAAAGGCACAAGACAAGAATGTCTTCTCTCCCCCTTGTTGTTTATATTGACTCTAGAAGTGCTTAACAGAAATGTAAGGCAAGATCCAGAATT
This sequence comes from Pogona vitticeps, assembly GCF_051106095.1. NCBI lineage: Eukaryota > Metazoa > Chordata > Lepidosauria > Squamata > Agamidae > Pogona > Pogona vitticeps. Next base: position 55,985,393 of record NC_135788.1, on the reverse strand, counting down.
TAAAGGAGCAAAAATAAAAGGTGATGATTTGGAATTCATATTAGAAGATCCACTGGAAACAATGATGAAATTACTAGGAAAAATTGAGGAATTTGGGGAAGTAGCAGGATTGAAAATAAACAAGCAAAAAATGAAAGTTCTAGTTAAAAATCAAAGCCAGTCAAAAAAGCCAACTATCAGAGATGTCAAACTTACAAATAGCCAAAAAGGTCAAATATTTGGGAATATACCTAACTGCAAGATGTGCAACCATTACGGAAGACAACTACATAAAACTATTTAAACAAATAAAAGTGGACTTGGAAAAATGGAAAAACCTGCAGCTAGGTTGCAGGAAGGATTGTGACAATTAAAATGCACATTCTACCAAAATTACTCTTTTTCTTTCAAACAGTGGCAATTAAAATAGAAAAGAAATACTCTGAGTATTTCAATAAGCTGAGTTCAACGTTCATTTGGCAATGGAAGGAAGCTAGAATTAAATTGAAAATGCTACAAAAATCTAAAGAAAAAGTAGGCTCTGGATTACCAGACTGGGAATTATACTGTCAAGCATGTATTTTAATGTGTCTTAAAGAATGGATCACATTGTGGAATAAAAGGCTGCTTTACTTAGAAAGACATGACCTACAATTGGGCTGGCATGCCTTTCTATAGCATGAGAAAGCAAAAAGCCATAGATATTTTCAAAATCATTATATCAGAAACTCTCTATTGGTAACATAGGAAAAGATAAAAATAATGTACACAAAAATACCAAGGTGGCTTTCACCTATGGAAGCATTTATCCACCCAAACCTCTTGAATTTTGAGGAAACCTTATTGTGTGAGAGAGTTAGTGAGCCGTCCTCCATCCAAAATGTGCAGGAGGATGTTTGTGGATGTGTAGAAGGGATACTTATAAATATAGAAGAAGAATAGATGACAGAAAGGTAATAAAAGAAGGAGGTGATACGCGGGAATTCAGTATTCAAATGGAGCAGATAAGGAGAGAGATGAGAGATTTTGGAACACAGACCGAAAGAGAAGAAGCTTCAGTTAAGGTCTGTAATCTCTTAAAAGACTTCCCCAATTTGAAGATAGGCAGAGGATTGCTGCCAGATCCAGATCTACCCAAGGTGGAGAAGAAAGGAACAGCTCTCCTAGAATGGATTGTGGTAGTTTACCCCCGGAACCAAGGTGGGGGGAGGAAAGTGATTTGTCCCAGTCCCTCCTACAATGTTCCACCTCTGGAAGGGGACTAGCTGAGAAACCCCTGTTGTGGAAAGGTATGCACGATCAGGAGTACCACATTGATAGGAATGACCGATCGAGAGCAGTTTGGTCCAGCCTCAATGTGAGGAGTGAGATATTAACTCCTGGGACAAAGGTTTTGAATTACAAAACGTTGCCGGAATGAAGTTGCTTAGACTCATTTAATTTAGTTAATCTGGATGTTGAAGTTAATAAAGTTGGATCAATTGAATTTTTAAAGTTGCCTCCGTCTCTTATTCCCGCCAAAATGAGGGAACCGTCACCAAAACATGAACACGATCACACTTATGTTATAAGGATATTTTAGATTCAGAAAGGAAATTAAAACCGAAAAAAGATCTTACAGACCAGGGTACAGTCATATCATTGGAGCCCTTAATGCAAATCAAATCTAGGTATGGAAAAGATGTAAAAATATATGGCTTTTATATATAAAGAACAATGCTTGACCAAATATTGTTAGCATCAGATGAAAAGTTAATTAAGAAATTATATAAACTTCTTTTAAAATGGAAAATGGAAGATGAACAGATGAAAGAAACAATGGTGCAGTTGGCTAAACATTTGGGGTACCATATTGAGCTAGAGAAATGGCAGAAACTATGGAACAGAAATTGTAAAATAACAATGGAGACATTGTATAAAGAGAATCTATATAAAAGGTTCTACAGATGGCATTTACCACCTGCTAGATTAGCAAAAATGTTTCCTAATACAGTATGTCTAGTAAATGTTGGAAATGTGATCAAAAAGTGGGTACCTGTTATCATGTATGGTGGACTTGTGAAAAAGCTAAAAAAATTGAACTAAAATACACATATGGCTGGTTAAAATGCTTAAAAACATATAGACTTTGAACCAGAATTGTTCTTATTACGTATTTTACCAGAGGACTTTGACAGACAAAATGTATATCTAACACTGCATGTTTTGACAGCAGCTAGGATTATTTTTGCACAAGGAAAAATGAAGAGGTACCAAATGAAGATAACCAAGAAGATCTGCAGAAATGGACAGACTTACACTGAGGATGAAGGTGAAAGAAGATTCAGAATACTTTAAAACGTGGAATTTGTTCTATAAATGGCTAGAAGAACAGAGAAGGGATTAAGGCACCAGGATGAAATAACAGATAATTACTATTACATTTGATTCATATATATATAATGCATATAAAAGCCTCCTTCCTCTCCTGCACTGGCCCCATCAACATCTCAGTTGAGTGGAAATGGATGCTTCCAGAGGTTTCAGCCATCTTGGCCACCATGGAGTCTGTGGGCCTGGTACTCCTCCTGGGATGGGTTAGCGGGCACCTCTTCCCTGGTCTTTGCCCCTACTTGGTGGGAAGCAGTTCAGACTCCTGCAAATGGCTGCCATCCTTCTCCCAGGACTCTCCAAATGTGCAGATGATGGGCTCCAGCTATTCTGCTGTGGACTCTAAGTTTCTTCCTTTGCCAACCCTCACAGACCCAGACCTCAGTGTTTTGCCCCCATGCTCCTTTAATGCTTCTAATATGTCCTCCTCTTTAACCAACTGTTCTCACTCATCCCACTTCCCAGCAACACATGGACTCCTTGTCTTCCAGTGGGCTCAGAGTGGCAGCTCCACCCATGCTTTCAGGGCACTCTGAGATGAGGACAGACAACTCACCACAATTACTATCCACAGACTGCTCACAGCATGAAAACCAGCTGATTATTGATATAGATCTATTAAGATCTTTCACATTAGAGCTTTCTGACTTTATTGTTCATGTTATTTTATTTCATACTTCCATCTAATGTTTCAACTGGTTTTCTAATATTCATTATTTTAAAATAGTTTATGGCAATATTTTTAATACTGTTACTGTTTTCAATTAAATATTTCAAAAGTCATGGTTAAAGAGCCACTGGTTAATATTATATAATGGCTATTCTATAATTAATTCATGTGCTTTTAACACTGGAATTATTTAGACAAACAATATATGTTAAAAACATATATTTTGTTATAAATTCTATATAACTGTATTAGGTAGCAAACAAAAAACAACAGTTGAAAAATTATGGCCCAGATTCTCTTCTTACATACGGTAAAGGCAAACTGTCTGAAGTTAAGAAATCATCATAGACATTATCCACTGCATACTGAGTTGTGTGACTCAGTATGCAACTGATAATGTCTACAGTGATGTCTCTGGTGACGGCATAAGTTTTGCCTCCAAAACCTATGTCGTTTGTGTACCTATGCAAGAGGATTTTGGTGTATATGTGTCTAAGAAAAAAGATAATTTCATATCTCGGCTAAACTACTGAAACAGAACTATTTAAAAGCTGTTCTGAAAAAGCATTTTTAAATTCTGTACAAAACAAAACAAAAGGAACTGGTACATCCATGGAAGTCCAGATTATAAATGAGAGATGAAGTCTCAAAATGTAGAAATCACATTTTTTTATTCTGTATTTCTTTAAATGAGTCATTAAAAAGCTCTGGCTCAACACGTTTCAGTGAAACTCCTGAAGAAGGCTTCATCTCTCATTTATAACCTAAAATTCTCTACAACCAGCATGCTTAGGAGACAATCCGGACTCCTTCCAGATCCATCCCGTTGCACATTGAATTATGAACAGCAAAAATCTCATAACAGCACATCCAGTAACCCACATGCAAAACATAATGGAGAGAGAGAATTAGAAAATCACCTGAGTAAATGTTAAAACCAAAGATTTTTAAAAGAGCTAATCCAAGCTTCCAGACTCGAAATGCTGCTTTAGACAAGAAAATTTTAGAAAAACTGTAGCATATTATCAAGTGTATCAAAGCACCTGGCAAGACAATAGAAATAATATGCAAATTATATGTATTTGCTGCTTATTATCCTCTTCTCAACTAATTCCCTATTTCCATTATCACCCCAGCTCAATTTGCACAACTGTATTAAGGGAAAAGCACATACCTGTCATGTAGCTGATATCTTTCTCGCACTTCTTCTAATACAATCCGTTTTGGTCCTTCTCCTCCAACTAAAAAATTTAAATCTGGATACTTCTGACAAAGCTCGGGAATTATACCACTGAGCAAATCTATACCTGAAAGCATAATATTTAAAGTAAATTATAATTGATGGGAAATTAAAATTCATTATTTTACATATAAAGCATTCTAAAATATAAATCAGCATTAGAAGAAAATAGCAAAGCAGCATTAATACATTCTTTACATATAAGATTTTAAAACTATAACAAACTTCTAAAGTTTCAAATTGTTTCACATTTCATTGTGTTCAGTACTTTTGCAAATGTTTACACTTTTTCCTAAGATATGTCTGCAAAATATCTATTTCACACAGGCTGTTAACTAAACTTCATTTCTAAAAGAGCTGCTATGCAGCCAGTTTCCCTGTGTCTCTTTGTGAACCATGCCAAGTCTTGCCCGTAAAGCTTTGGTCAGTAGTGAAGATTAGTAGAAAAACTACTATAAAAAACACAGAAGATTGAATGGTTTGAACAGTTGCTGACATCAACTGCTTTCAGCTCCTTCTTTGTTTATTCAGTCCAGCTGAGTTTAAAGGAATTTAACATCCATGTTAGTGTGCATAGGATTAATTCTTACAGAACAGAGTGTTAAAAGTAGCGAAATAGCATAGCTACTAGGAAAACCAAACTACAAAAGCAAAGTGTTCTGCCCCACAGTACTTAAAGCACTCTCTGGTTGATTTACAATTTTTTAATTATGCAGGCTATGCATCCCCCCCACAAGCTGGGTACTCATTTTACAGACCTCAGAAGGATGGAAGGCAGAGTCAACCTTGAACTGGTTACCTGAATCAGCTGGGATTGAACCAGGTCATTAGCAGTTCACTGCAATATAGCAAACCACTACTACATCAAGGCTCTACAAAACATCCATTGCATCAAGAAGTACAGTACACACATATATTCACTATTATTACTATCCCAAACCTGAACAACAAAGTAATGCACTGCTTGTATTGGAAAAAATCTTATCAAAAATGAAGACAGAAGTTGTATATATGGAACGTCTACTTGTATTGCTGCAAGGAAAAAATTAGTACAATGTTCATTTGAATTTGATCCTGCTTTTTCTACAAGAGGTGGTGCATGTTTCTCCTCAGGGTGGATTTGATTTAAATCAAATTGATTTAAAAATTTTAAAATGGATTTTGATGATTTAAATAAAAATATTTTGTTTTAAATCATGATTTAAATCAGTTTGATTTTAAAAAGTCATTGATTTTCAGCCACCTTGTTTCTCCCACACCTCCACCACATTTTATCATCAAAAGCTTGCAAGGTAATTCAGCTGAGAAGCAAGTAGTCAGGTATCATCCAATGAACTTCATAGAGTGGGGATTTGATTATGGGTCCTCAGTCAGTCCAGTACTCATATAACATATAATCATGTTATAAACTTGTATGATCAATTGTTTAAATATTTTCAGCACACAAACATGTGATGTGCTGCTGCTGGAGAGAGATGTCTCCTAGATGCATATAAGAAAATAAAACCTTTATTATTTTATGCATTTTTCTTAGATTTCTGAATTGAGCATCCCTGTTCCTTGAATATTCAAATGTTTATTTATCTGTATGCTTGTATGCAAGTAATGAGGCTCAATTTAGAATTAAAATTTGCTGTATCACCCCTGCGGGACACAATCAGACTTGCAACTTGGGAGGGGTTGTAAGCTTCTCCATATCCTAGGACCATTCATCTAGCAGATAAATATGTAACCTTGGTCCATTGAGTTGTAGAGAATCCCACCTCACTACGCAGCTATCCCTTCATCAGTTAGGGAGAAAACAGATCATTCTAATATGGGCAAAGAACAATGTCTTAGGGAAACAACGGGTAAAACTCTTTAGTCATCCTCTATTAACTCTCAGACTGTTAACCGCAGCAAAAAAAAAGAGCAATATATATCAGGATGTTGTGCACAAGTGTGCATATATCCACATCATTTGGGGCCTCAGGGATTTAATGACTGCACATTCCTACTCCATAGCCTCTATCTGTAATGACTATGCTATCCCAAGATAGCTCTTTTGAGTCACCATGTTCATGTGGAGTCACACATACTACATGTATAAACCCTACAATGAAGTTTATCCTTGCAAAGTTGCATGTGATTCCATAGATCTGTCAAATGTCTGAAGAGATTCTTAAGACTTACATCCAAGGACATACAATCAGCCTTTACACTGTGCTATAAATTTAAAACTATTTAAAATGTAAATCCAACATAAAGATGCGTAATGTTTCAGTGAAAACAACATGTAAACTCAAGATTAGAGTTAAACCTTATTACCTTTTCTATATACAAGTCTGCTGACAACAACAACAGTTATTGTGTTGCTGCCCCATCTAGATGCATCTGGAGTGAAGTCAGTAGGATCTACAGCATTAGGGATAACAGATACTATCTGAGGATTCAGTGCCGCTCTCAATACAGTGTTCTCTTTGCTAGTGTAAGAAACACATATTATGTGGTTTGTATCACATAGTGATACAGTCAAGAGTTTATTTGTAAGCACCGAACTCACATCAGCAAATCCAAAAAGGGAGTGGTCTGTAAAAACTGTCCGTAGCTGCATTGTCTTAGCATGGAACAGCGCATCATGGGCCATTGCAGAAAATGAACTATGTGCATGGACAATGCTGATTCTTTCCCGTACAAATATATACCTGAGCAGTGGCTGACTGTGGAAGAGAGTTGTTGCTGTAGATTGGTTATACATGACTTTTAATGGCAAATAATAGACTTTTAATCCATTGGTGAGGTAACGAATGCCTTTCCGGTCTTCATAAGCATGAGTGACTATGATAACCTTATGTCCTCTTTCAATCAGGCATTGTGAGAGTTGGTAAATGTGGCTTTCTACTCCTCCCATGTTTGGATAAAAAAAGTCAGACACCATGCATATACTATGTATTTGATTTGTACATGCTGAACTCTTATAAGAATTCAAAGTTGAGGAAGAAATAGAAGTCAGAAGCTGTCCATGATTTCCTATCCTTCTGCAGGCCATATCAGTCCATATAGTAGCAATCAGTCCATGTGGTAGCCATTCAACATGAAGAATCAGCTCATTCACTACCTAGGAAGCAAATAAGTAGGGAGAAGCACATTACACATTAAGGTTAACAACCCTAATTACTTTATAAAGATTTTCATATAAAATAACAAGGTTTAACAGCACAAGCTAATGTAGTGTTATACAGAAGTAAAACATACCTTGTTCAAGAACTCCCATCCTTGATAGGTAGGTTAGATTCAGATTTAGTCTTATCCTGAGACGACCTATCTGAATCAGTGGAAAATGTCATAGATTTCAGGCTTGTCTGCACATGGCAACTGGAATAAACTGGATCAAACTGAACAGAGTCACTAAGTGGTCTGATATGACTACCAGTGTAATCCTCACATACAAAAGGCACAAAGACCTTAAGCAACCCTATTTGGTCCACAGCAGTTTCCTGTCAATTTGCCAATATCATGTGGTGATTTAAAAAAGAGGGTCACATCACAATACTGGCAAATTCCTTGGCCCCTGTGGAGGGGCCAAGAAAGTGAACAAAATGTTAAAGTGTGTATTAGAACAACAAACATGCACTGCATAAATTTAAAAACAACATTAGCTGTGTTTATTGCAAATTAGGTATATGTTTCAGATATGTGTACCTACCTTGACTTGGATTTCTGCATTGAGCAGGGGGTTGGACTCAATGGACTTATGGACCCCTTCCAACTCAAATATTCTATGATTTTATGACTGTATATATTCATTGCTCTAATACACACCTAATTTTTCCCCACTTTTTCAGCCCCCCCATCCCCACAGAGCAGAGGAAGTTTTTTTAACCAGCATGTGAAGTAGCTGTCTTCACAATATTGGCAAATTAAAAGAGGACAGCTCACTTTGGCTCACACGTATTGTGTGAGCAAAATGGAGTAATCCTATCCACACTAAAAATGTAGAAGACTCTGACATGGACTGTAGGACTCAGGACTCGTTCCAACAAAGATATAACCTGATCACCATCTTTAGGAGCAGACCAGTCTGTTTATACAGCAGACAGAACAGCTGGTGCAGTCACCCTCTTACTCTCAGTAGGGCTAGAACTGGATCCAATCCAGCCGCCTAGAGTGGTCTTAACCGACCAGATAGGCGGGATATAAATAAAATAAAATAAAATAAATAAACATGTCCAATTGGGATTGCAGCAGTGGATGAAAGCAAATAGCAGTTTTGGGGAATTCTGCATGATTTCAAGAGCTTTATGAGCTAGAAATTGAGCTCAAAGCACCACCGGCACAGCAACGGTAAGTACAATTAAGCATGAAAAACACCACGGTATGCATACTTATTCGGGAGCAGTGGGGATTACTCAGAATAACTGCCACGCAGTTCTTTCTCACAGCAGCGTGAGTATCGAGTACTTAAGTAGCTAAAAGCCACACAGCCTGATTTTGGCACATCATGGGGTCTCCACCTCCCTCATCCGAGAATCTCAGTACAATTCATTTATCACTGGACAACAGAGATACACAAGGGGCAATTTTCTATTTAACTTAAAACGACCCTCCATCCTGTGGATCTTTTCGAACAACTCCTACAGTTTTCGGTTCCGATCACTCACCTGGTCTAAACGCAGTCATAATCTAAGTCGAACATATTTCCGGATTTACTTGAGGCAAAAACGTCCAAAACCACCCCTCTTACACTAAATAACCGCACAACACGTCAGGCTCTTCGGCGCACGCAAGACGACTGTGCAGTCAAGAAACACGTGCTTGGCCACGTGGGTAATGAAAGCCATCCCGAAGGCTTGTGGGGCTTTTCGGGAAGTCCGATCTGAGGGGTCGCTGCCGCCCGCACGAAAGCGGTGTTCGATCTCTGATGTGCTCGTACTGAGCGCGTAGATTTCCTATCGGCTGGCTAGCATGCCAGGAAAGGTTTCAAACTGTGCCTTTTTCTAAGATACAATTTGCAAGACTCCCTTTGCTTCGTTGCCCTGTGTCACTAGGGCGCTTAACTCCTTCGAATCAACTGTCTTTCGCAAGATGCTGGGAAGGGTGGGATCCAGTGGCGCTTTCCAGTAACCGCAGTTCTCACTCTTCCTGCCTTTGGGTGTCGCAATCGAGAGAAACAGACTCGCTTGGCTTAATCCGGTACTGTCCACTGCGCTGCCCCGAAGAAAAGCGCAGGCCAATACACGGAAAGATGGAGGCGCGTATCTCGGGCGGAAGCAGTTGTTTCTGCCCGTCTACTCCAGCATCCCCGCCCCGGACACTGCGTGGACAGACACTGGCTCTCGCTGCGTAAAACGGCGAAGAAAAAGGATGGGCACAGGCCGCAAGCCCTAAACATCTACGTGGAGTTTCATCCTTGGGGAGTGGGGGACGGCCTTTCTTATCCACCGCTTCCTTTCGCCCCCAACCCCGCTTTCTTTCTCACGTCACGTCCTAAGGATCAGCGGACCGCCCTCCCGGCTTACAAAGCATATTGCCAAGCAGGCCTCGTACCTTGGAACTAGCCCTGTACGTAGCAGATTGGGCTGCGAAAAATCATCTTATTCCTTAGCAAAATCTCTGTTGAGGCCCACTAACTTCTAAAAAGTCGAACAGATCCACCTTGTTTATTCCAAGGGTCTTTTCAGCTCCAAACCCGTGCTTCCTCGGGTGGACAAGAGACCTCGTGTTCAGTACACAGTCACACGCAACCGCTACAGCGACGTCTCCTTGCCCGGGTAAGCCCTCCCAGCAAAGCCGTCACTGCCGGACAGCTGACTTTCTCGAGTCCCGGGAAGGAGTGGCATCCGGTCCCTTCCCGCAGCTGCCCTATAGACGCAGAGGAAGCTCGAGAACAGAGAAGCAGCTGATACTGTCACAGGGAAAGTAACTTGTGAGACTTCGGCCTCTTATCTTTGCTTTTCAGAAAAATGTAGCGCTGCTGGCCGAGATTGATCCAGGGAGTTACAGACAAGGATCCTCCTGAGGTACAACCAGGGCCTTGCACCTCCCACCTGTTAGAACTTTCTCTTTTACCTTTGAACTTGTGCTGTCACTGCGCACCAACACCCAGGTAATGTTTTTACATCCCCTCATGCCTATTGTAGGAAGAGGCAAAGAGATGGGGACCACTTCTGCAAGGCGAGCCACAGTATCTGGCAGAACCCGCTTTCGTGGCACCAGTGGTACCATTGTGTTGCCTTCTATGTTGATGTTTGGTGTGATTGTGGCCTCCAGTGGCCTACTCCTCATGATCGAGAAGGGGATTTTGGCAGAGGTAAAGCCTTTGCCATTGCATCCCTCCCGTGGACAGCTGACACCCTGGAGGAGAATTGGCAGTGGCAGGGCAACATCAGCAACGGAGGATGTGGGTTATCAGGTACTGCAGGATATCCGTAATAGGACCATTTATACCATGTGCAGGCAAAAAAATATGCCACACAGTATCTGGGACCTCTCCGTGGGACATAGGAGAACACTTCTCAAACACATTTTGGTTAGTGACAAATACCAATTTTTGTACTGTTATGTCCCCAAAGTTGCTTGCTCCAACTGGAAACGAATTCTTAAAGTTTTAAATGGTGTACTGGAGAATGTTGATGTGAAGTTTAAAATGGATCACAAAAAGGACTTGGTTTTCCTAAGTGATATGAAACCAGATGAGATCCATTACAGACTGAAGCACTATTTCAAGTTCATATTTGTAAGGGACCCAATGGAAAGACTTTTATCTGCTTATCGGAATAAATTTGGAGAGATCAAAGAATATCAGTTAAAGTATGGTGTGGAAATTGTCAAAAGGTATAGGAAGAACCCTGGGAAAACCCTGGGCGATGATGTCACATTCTCTGAATTCCTTCAATACCTTTTAGATGAAGAAGTAGAGAGAATGAATGAACACTGGATGCCCATATACAATTTGTGCCAGCCTTGTGCTGTGACATACAATTTCATTGGTTCCTATGAAAGATTGCATGAAGATGCTAATTATGTCCTTGAAAGGGTTCAGACACCCTCTTTTATTCGATTCCCAGAACGACAAGCATGGTATAAGCCAGTGACTACTGAAACTTTGAATTATTATCTGTGTAACACTCCTAGGGGGCTCATTAAAGAGCTGATACCAAAGTACATCCTAGATTTCTCTTTGTTTGCTTACCCTCTTCCAAATATTACCAGTGAATTTTGCAGACAATGAACTTTTCCTGCTGTGAAACATGTTCTATGCAATTTCTTGATATATACTTTAAAAAAATATTTTAAATGCATTGCAATATATGTTGTCTTTATTCAAAAAGTGTCAAGCTTTATATGTATATTTACCACTCAGTTAAGTACAATGTTTTTCTTTTATTAACTGCCTTCCCTCCCTTTTCCCTCCCATTTTATAGTTACTCAAATATCTACAAAAGGACAATTACATTTTGCAAAAAAATTGTAATATTAGCAATAAATTGTAAAGGGGATCAAAGGCATCTCTGGATTTGCAGATTTTCACTCACTGGTCTATAGTATCTGTCACTTGAGTGCAGCAATTTGAGATTGTATTGTTCATTTCAATGTTAATTCACAGTTATGTTCATAAAATATTTTTTCTTCTTTGTCTTCTTAGTAAGGATATTAAAACTGAAGTTCTATAGCTATTAATGAAGAAGCATAAACTCATTTCCAAAGGACCTGTTGCAGAAAAAAAATAACAAAGAGTACTGTGGCTCTTTGAAGACTTTAAAGACAAGTATTATAGTTTGAATTTTTTGTGGATAATATTGAAAATCATCATATGTCCGAAGTACTACCCAGAATTTCAGATATTGAATCAAATGCATATGATGGATATATACATCTGAAGTTCTGGATACTATTTCATCCCAGTACATTGGCAGAAGCTGTAATAATTCTGTTGGGTTTTGTTGTTCCTGTTCAACAAAGTGGACATACTTTCAAGTTGGCATGCATGAAATCAAACTGTAAATCAAATACTGTTTTAAAATGTTGTGTGATTGAATGTAAGTCTCTGATTCTAAATATTTGAACTTGCATGCTCACTGTGTGGAATAATGTAGCCATAATGTATACACTGACACAGATGTTTACTATTTTAAACAGTGGTGGATCTGCTATGAAACTAATGAAGCTTAAGTTTTAAGTCCCCTAATTCTGGAGAGTCTCCAGAAGTTACTTTAGTCCACATTTAAAAAAATTCTTGTGATCTGTCATGGAAAACTCCCATTATGAATCAGAATATCATGAGGCACTTTGTGAAAGGCTTCGCTGAAGTCAAGATATATTATATCTCTAGCATGTTCTCTATCAGGGAGGTTACTTGATCAAAAAATGAGATCAGATTAGTCTGGCAGGATTTGTTCTTGACAAATCCATGTTGGCTTCTAGTATTTACTGCATTTTTTCCAAGGTGCTTGGAGAGTGGCTGCTTTATAATCTGATCGAGAATTTTCCATGGCATTGATGTGAGGCTGACCAGTCAGTAGTTCCCTAGTTACTCCTTTTTGCCCTTTTTGAAGATTCGGACCACCTCTAGTCATCTGGTACTTCACCCATCCTCCACGATTTCAAGAAAATAAGAGACAGTGGTTCTGTGATCTCTTCAGCAAGTTCCTTCAATATCCTTGGATGCAGTGCATCCAGCCTGGGGACTGGAATTTATTTAAAGTAGCAAGATACTCCTTGACTGTTTATCAATCTCAAGCTGCAATCCTATTCCCTCCCTTTATACGTCACATTTGCCTGGAGGAGTATAGAGTGTCTTTCAGGAGAACAAGTACAAATTGAGCACTTCTGCCTTTTCTTTGCTATCTGTTATAATTTTCTCATCCCCATTGAGTAGGTGAGCCAGTTTCTTTTCTCTGTCTTTTGCTATGCAAGGAGAGGGAAAGCAGGGATCAAAGCAATCCTATGGGGCTTAGAAAGCAGGGATCAAAGCTATCCTGCACCCGCAGCTGCAAGATTGCTTTGACCCCTTTTTCCCTTTTCTTGCTAAGCCCCGCAGGGCATAGCAAGAGGAGGGAAAGCACAGATCAAAGTGATCCCACAGCAGCTGGAAGATTCCTTTGATCCCTCTTTGATCCCTTCCCTCCTCTTGAGGCATAGGAAGAGGAGGAAAGGGGAACCAAGCCATCCCCCAACCCCGGGGGTTGGATTCCCTTTGGGCAGGCTTTAGCAAGCCACCCAAAGGGGAAACAAACCGCTCTCTGCTTATGCCCCCAAGGAACAACTGATCCGTGGGGGCATAAGCTGATAGGGAACGAAGGAACAAATATAAAAGGGTTATATTAATTGCTTCGTATTCATTGGGGTCTCTGGACCCCCAAGAATACAAAGCAACAAATATCTGACGAATCAGGGATATTTAACAAATATCCTGATTCGTTTTTATATTCGTTCCCATGTCGACTCTTAGCATCTGTTTAGCTCATTCTCAGCTTTTGCCTTCCTAATGCCATCTCTGCAATTGTTTGCTACTTAACTGTACTTTTCCTTTGTAGCCTGGCCTTCCTTCCACTTCCTTTAGCATTTATATCTCTCTTTTTAAAGGTTTTCATTTCCTCTCTGGGCTTTCTCTGTAGACATATTGCTCTCTCTCTCTCTCTCTCTCTCTCTCTCTGATGTTAGAATTGTTTGTATTTTTGTCTTTAGAATTTCCTTTTTTAGAAACCCCCACCCATCTTTGACTCCTTGTCATGTTAGGATTTCATGCCATGGGACTTAGCTGTTATTGATCTGAGTTTATTAAAATTGGTTTTCCTAAAGTCTTGAATATATGTGTGGCTACACTCTGCTTTTGTTCATGTTGACATTAAGAATTCAAGTAGAACATAGCCACTATCACTCAGAGTTCCTCTTGCTGCCACGTCTTCCACCAAGGCATCTCTATTGGTTAGGTTCAAGTCAAGGATTGCTACTCCTCTGGTTTCTTTCTTCAGTTTTTGTAGGAAAAATTATGAGCCACACAAGTCAGGAATTTCTTGGAAGGTCCATATTTGGCAGAATTTGTCTCCCAACAGATATCAAGATAACTGAATTCTCCAATTACTAGTACATTGTATTTCTTTGAAATTCTTGCAATTTGTTTTTCAAAAATTTCATCTGCATCTTCTTGATTGGGCAGTGAGTAGTAGACTCCAACTACCATGTTCATTTTGGTTTTTGTCCCAGTTATATTGATCCAGATACTCATCCACCAGTATTTCTATGCAGGAATATGTATTTTTTTACAAATAGTATTATTCCACCTTCCTTTCTATTCTTCCAATTCTTTTCTAACAATTTATATCCTTCAGTTACTGTGTTCCAGTCATGAGAATCATCCACCGAGTTATCAAGTCATATTTACCCTCCTGAACTGCATACTAAACACTGGAGATTGTGTGATTTGCAGCCTGCTTTATTTCCTACATACTTTCAAGGTTATTATTGGGCCCCATCAGAGGTGCTAGATCTGTTCCTCTTTTTGTACATACACCTTCATCTGTCTTTACCTCTGAGCTTGGGTCTCACTTTCCCTTCCAATTCAGTTTAAAGCCATCCTGATGTAGTTCTTCATGCTGTGGCCAAACACATTCTTCCCAGCTCTTGTGAGGGAGAAACCATAACTATCACTTATCAGCAGCATATCTTCCAGAAAGCTTAGCCTGTGGTCCTAAAAACCAAATCCCTCACAATGCCAGTGATTCATTTGAACTATATTTCTTTCACTTTTTATTCCTCTTCTATTGGTAGGATGGACAAAAAAACTGTCTGGGCCCCAAAGTCCGACATAATTTTTCATAGCTTCTCTTGACTGTGTTATTTTTTCCCAGGTGGATGAGAAGAAAGGCATATGTATCTGTAGGTTTTATGAGTTATGCCAGTCCTTCCATCATGTCAGGAATGCGTCTCCGTAGAGAAGTTAGCGGTTGCTCAAACGCCACAGTGGTGATTTTGAGGCCCTTCTGTGTGTGCTTGCTGCTCTTTGCAGAGACCGGTGTGGTTTGGAGATGATGGAGGACAAGGAAAACCTGATCCCCGGGACAAGCCAAAAGGACCCGGTGAAAGCCAAAAGTCGCTTGTGCCCCAAAGGTTATGACCAGGGGCTCGTGGGGTTTTCCATGCCCCTGTGCCTCTTAGGACCCCCTCCACGTCTCAGGGAGAGGCTGCCTGAAGACAGAAAATCTAAGAAGAAAATGCAGGTATGCAGAAGACCTATTTGTATTTACCGCAAAGCCAAAACAGAAACCGAAAAGCACAAGAAATCCGGCCTGCACCCCAAAGTGTGGTGATGAGAAGGATGATGGACTTGAGTGTGATTGTGGACATGGGCCAAACAGAACTGCCCTGAAAGCAGCAGACAACATTGTTTCCTCCTCACCCACCAGAGAAGGCTCGGGCTTCTGAGGACATGTGCTTCTACCTATAGAGCTTGCAAAGCTATCCTGTATTGCATATGTTTCTAATACCCCTGAAGCTTAGATGTTTGCTTTACAATACCCTTGTAATATACTG
Organism: Pogona vitticeps; assembly: GCF_051106095.1. Taxonomy (NCBI): domain Eukaryota; kingdom Metazoa; phylum Chordata; class Lepidosauria; order Squamata; family Agamidae; genus Pogona; species Pogona vitticeps. Next base: position 55,969,623 of record NC_135788.1, on the reverse strand, counting down.
TCTTTTAATAAAGACCCTTTATTGTACCACACCTTGTTCATATTTGTATAAATTTATAATAGGTTAAAACAATTATTTATTGCAAAGATTCAGCACAGATTTGCAGGTGAAAAAGAAAAATAAGTCATTCCTGTTTCCCAGTGAAAATCAGTGGACAGCATGATCACTGAGATTTCAGACATTTGAACTCACATCAGAATCAGGTCATAAACTCCTTACAAAAATCCAACATAATAAAACGGCAACAAAATATGTCCACGTGCAACCCTACAATAAAGAGTGGTCCAGACCCGACCAGATAGGCAGGATATTAAACAAACAAACAAACAAACAAACAAACAAACAAACAAACAAACAAAAATAAAAATAAAAACGTTATTGTTATTATTATTATTATTATTATTGTTGTTGTTGTTGTTGTTGTTGTTGTTGTTATTGTTATTGTTGTTGTTATTGTTATTGTTAATAATAATAATAATAATAATAATAATAATAATAATAATAATAATAATAATAATAATAATAATAATAATAATAATAATAATAATAATAATAATAATAATAATAATAATAATAATAATAAGCCAGATTAAATCTTAACTGAGTTTAGCAAAAGTCTTCACCCTTGGATAAAAACTGTTTTTAAATCAATTTGTCCTTGTTTTAATACATCTATATTGTCTTCCTGATGGCAGTAGTTCAAGCAAAGAGTGTCCAGGATGGGAGGCGCCCTTTATAGTACAGTATTTTGTGGAAACATCTCCAGTCAACAGAGACAGAGATGAGACAAAGAAAACCATTTTCCTGTTGTTGTTGTTCTTGTTATTCTTGTTGTTGTTGTTATGTGCCATCAGGTCACCTCTGACTGATGGTGACCCCATGAATGAGCAATCTCCAAAATTCCTGTCCTCAGCTGCCCTGTTCAGCTCTTGTGAACTCAAACCTGTGGCTTTCTTTATGGAGTCAACCCATCTTGTATTTGGTCTCCCTCCTTTCCTGCTGCCTTCCACCTTTGCCAGCATTATTGTCTTTTCCAGATAATCCTGCCTTTTCATGATGTGCCTGAAGTAGAATAGCCTCAGCTTCAACATTTTTGCCTCCAGATATAGTTTAGGCTTGTTTTGATCCAGGACCCATTTTTTTGTCTTTCTGGCAGTCCAGGGTATCCGCAAAGCTGTCCTCCAGCACCACTTTTCAAAAAAATCAATGTTTAAACTGTCCAGCTTTAACATCCATACATGGTGATCAGAAATAAAAGACTGTGGATTATCTTGATCTTGGTCTCCCGTGACACATCCTTAAACTTGATGATTTGCTTCATTGCTGCCCTTCCACGTCTCAGTCTTCTGATTTCTTGGCTGCAATTTCCATTTGGATTGATGATTGATGCAAGGTATGCTAAACTATTTAAATTCTTTTATTGTCAATGCTAAAGTTGTACAGGTCTTCTGTAGCATGATTTTTGTCTTCTTAATATTTAGCTGCAGCCCTGCTTTGGCACTTTCTTCTTTCATTTTCCCTAAAAGTCATTTCACGTTGCTGCTTTCTGCCAGTATGATGATGTCATATGTATATCTTAAGTTACTTCTGATGTTTCTTCTACCAATTTTCACTCCTCCATCTAAATCTAGTCAGGCTTTCTGTATGATATGCTTTGCTTACAGATTGAACAAATAAGAGGATAAAATGCATCTTTGTCTGACACCTTTGCCTATAGGAAATCATTCTGTCTCTCCATATTCTTGTCCACAATACAAGTTATACATCAGGATAATCAAGTGCTGAGGCACACTCATTTCTTTCAGAACAACCCATGGTTTCTCATGATCTAAACCAGTGGTTCTTAACCTTTGTTACTCAGATGCTTTTGAACTGCAACTCCCAGAAGCCTTCACCAGCAGCTGTCCTGACTGGGGTTTCTGGGAGTTGCAGTTCAAAAGCATCCGAGTAACAAAGGTTAAGAACCACTGCTGTAGTCTATAAAATCTATATAGACTGATCTTCTGAAATTCTTTGGTGCTCTCCAGTAGCCAGTGGATATTTGCAATATGATCTTGAGTGTATAAGGTGAAAGCTTTTGTTGCAACACCTTGAGCATCCCTTCTTGTATGGGAAGTTAAAGCAATGTCCCTATAGCTATTGAGCTGCTTGGTATTCTCCTTTCCATATGTGTTGCCATATTCTTGTTAGCACTTTGACAGCTTCTGTCTCAGTGGCTTGAAACAGTGCTTTTTGGTCTACCCTGGTAATTGATTTCTTCCTAATGCTTTCAGGGCAGCTTTCACTTCGCTTTCTAGAACTGTAGGTTCTTCATCATAGGATTCCTCTTCAAAGGAATCTGTCATTGTTTTATCTCTTCAGTACTGTTTTGGCTTCCTCTTAATTTTCTCCTCATCAGATTCTGTGCTTCCCTGTGGTCATTAAGCACTCCTAATCTAGGCTTGAACTTCCCTTTGATTTTGTTGTTATCCTCTATTTATTTGCACTGGTTGTTGTTGTAGCAGTTCTCTTTCTATATGATAATCCTAGAAAAAAAATACATTGCTTTATACTTCGATAACCCATTTGGAAAGTCCTTAATTGCTTTTAATCTATTATGGTGGTGCAGAACAAAGGAGATCCTGATGCCGTGGCTGACAAAGAATCTTTGACAGTAAGTATCGTGACCTATCTCTTGCTTTAAATTTACTTATCAACACTCCTGCGTGGCTGAGGTAAGTTGTCTAAAGAGCTCGCAGGGCAAGGATACAGGAACAGCAAAGCATAGGATTCAGAGATTAAACTCCTTTGAACTAGCTTTGTCTGTGCCAAATACACACAGGAGATAGTGAGGGAATGGGAAAACAGCTGCTTTCCCAGGATTCAAAGTTCATCTCTTCCTGCTCTGAAAAGTCCATATGCATCTCAGTCTTTTAAAAGATTTGAAAGAGCCCCGTGGCGCAGTGGTTAAACCGCTGTACTGCAGCCAAAACTTTGCTCACGACTTGGGGTTCAATCCCCGGTAGCCGGCTCAAGGTTGACTCAGCCTTCTATCCTTCCGAGGTCGGTAAAATGAGTACCCAGCTCGCTGGGGGGGCAGTGTGTAGCCTACATAATTAACTTGTAAATCACCCAGAGAGTGGTTGAAGTGCTATGGGGCGGTATATACAGTAAGCAGCACACTTTGCTTTTGCTTTTTAAAATATGACTTCACTCTCTTCATAATGGAACAGAAAGGAAACTGAAGAAGTGTTCCCCTCACCCTGTATGCTCTCTGCCTGTTCTTGCACTTGTTGCAGGGTTAATCATACAACAAGGACTTGCCATGGCAGGGGAAACATGTATGCAATTTCCTTTCCATAAAAAAAAACACTTAAGTTTAGCAGCAACAGCAACTGATTTTGGCTATACAATTTCAGCTTTTTTATAAGTAAAGTTGCAAAGGTAAAGTTCTAAAGGAAGATAAAGTGCCAAATGCCTCAGTGAAGATGCAGCAGTTGCAGAATAACAAATCTATCCTTACAAATCTATCCAAGTGCACTTACATAGAATATCAGCTTTAGGTTGATTTTATGCTTAAACTGGGCAAAAATGAACATACAGTAGTCACATTTTTTACTCTGCATGTACATAAACATGCAGATTTGTGTCCACCTTCTGAATTTTTAAATTCCATGGTATTGGGTAATTACTCAACAGTCTCTAAAGTTTCATTTCTAGGCAGGATATTCAAGCATGTGGTGGCTTCTCAGCTCCAGGAGTTCCTGGATGAGACAGATTATTTCAGTCTGGCTTCAAGATTATCTATTTCAGTTTGGCTTTCAGTCTGGCTTATCTAGTTCAGTCTGGCTTCAAGCCTGGTTTCAAGGAATGGTAGACTATTTTGGTAGATGTCCTTTTCTGAGAACTTTAAAGGGTGTGTCTGTATATGAATATATATGAATATGCCAATTCTGCTGGACCTCTCAGTCATCTATGACATCCTTCTTGGCTTTCTCTTTGGGATGGGACTTGGAGGCACTCAAAAAGTGGTGTTGGAGGACTCTTGATCAACACCCTGGGCATTGGTCTGTAGTGCTCCTCAAGGTTCTGTCTATTTAACATATACTTGAAACCACTGGGAGGGATTGCAGATGACACCAATTCTGTTTCTCTGTTCTAGCTATATCCAAGGAAGCTGTTTCAATTCTAAATTGTTGGCTGCTGTCAGAAAGGGACTAGATGAGGATGAATAAACTGAAGGCAGAGGTATTTCTGGTCAGTTGAAAGGCAGATCAGGGAATAGGAATTTAACTTCTGCTGGATGGGAATACATGCCCCCTGAAAACACTGAAAGAAGCTTGACTGTGCTCCTGAGTTCGTCTCTGAATCTAGATGCCCAGGTTTTAGCACTGGCCAGGAGTACATTGTATAATTAAAACTAGTGCACCAGCTGTGCCGATTCCTTGAAATGTCTATCTGAATACAATTACACATCCTTTACTTACATCCCATTTGGATTATTGTAACATGCTTAATGTGAAGCTGCCTTTGGACATGGTTTGAAACTATCAATATGCCACTGCCAGTTTGTTAGTAAAGGTGTTACAGGAACTCTCCTGTTGCACACAACTCTCCTGTTGCAGCAGGTTCACTGGCTTCTCATCTGTTTCTGGGCCCAATTCAAAGTGCTGTTTTTGACCTATGAAGTGCTGGTTTTCCAGGTGGGCTGCAGGAAGCAGATCCTGGAAAACTAGCAGTGCAGAATGGTGAGGTCCAAACAGCAAGCAGTCTCTGGTGCCAGTTCAGAGGCCTCCTTAGCATGGCAGTAGGAGGCTTCTGGGTGGTGGTGGCTGAACCCTTTTTTTTACTGTATTTACTCCATAAGATGCACATACTTTCTCCCCCTCTCTTTGGGGGGGGAAGTATGCCTTATGGAGCGAAAAATACAGTATATTTATGTGATTGAATTGGTTTAAATCCTAAATGGTAAGTGTATTATATGGTTTAAAATGTACCCTGTGTTCCATTGTTCATAAGGGTAAACTGTAAAGTCTTCCCTCATCAGTCACACTTTTCTTAGGGGGGAGGTATATGTCGATTGGGCCTGCCACTCAGGCTCAAGAGCTTATTTGCATGAGGCTATGAGACAGCTGAAGAGGCAGAGTTGATTGATACAGTATATGAGGCTTGGGTGAAGGAGCAGGAATCAGAGAGGGATGATATGGGGATCAGATTGGAATCAGATAGAAATAGGAGTGAGATAGTAGTGAGATAGGGATGAGTTAGGAACTGGTTAGGGAACTGATGAGGAGATAAAAAGAACTCTCTAGAAAGAGATAGTTTGGCGATGTGTTTATGAAACTGTAAACAAAGAGAAACAAAGTAATGAGGGAACTGATAAGCTAAGGCCAATGAACTTTGATTACCTGCAAGATTTCTAATACTGTTTGGAATACTGTTTCACTTCAATAAATACACTTTTGTTTGTTCACAAGACAAGTGTATGACACATACAATTATTTTTAAAGGTAAATTTTGCACACCATTATGCTAGGCCATCCAGGGACAAAATCTCAACTGGAAGAGCAACTAAGGTTTCAGCAAGTATTTGACAGCTTCATGACTTCGTGATTTGTTTTGAAAATTATGTGACCTCTATGACAATCTAATTTTCTTATATCCTGTAAGCTCATAACTAACCCCATTAAGATCTACAATTGATGGCAAAGGGAGTTTTATATGAATGACTTTGAACTAAACAACAGCCCCTGTTCTGCTGGTAATCCCAACTAGAGTAGGTCCATGGACTCAGTTGGATTTGTGCAAATATTTACTTACTATTTAGCAGTAGATTCAATGGCTGTAATCCTGTTGCATAGCCCATTTGCGCCTGCATGCAAGTGCACCTGCACAAGCACTGCCCTGCCCTTTATGCACGGGGCTAAAAAGGTTGGAGACTGCTGGCCTAAAGGACTTACCTCAGGCAATAAAGGTGGTAGCTTTGTGCCCAGAGGGACTCCCTGACCGCGATCATTGTCGCTTTAGGGGGAGATGATCATGACATACTCTAGGCATGACTTATTATGCCAGGCAACATATTTCAGTCAATGGGCGTACTTGCAGCCAGTGGGCCTACTGGGCCTAACAAAACAATATGAACCAACATTCTAACACCTTACACTATCTTATTCTTCCTTGCAGCTCCACTGCTGCAAAAGGTTCCCCTTGACATTTTTAGTCCAGTCGTGTCCAACTCTAGGGGGCGGTGCTCATCCCGTTTTCAAGCCGTAGAGCCAGCACTTGTCCGAAGACAGTTTCCGTTGCGATATGGCCAGCGTTACTAGGGAACGACATTTTACCTTCCTACCGAGGTGGTACCTGTGATGAGATGTGTTTTTATGAATAAGCCTGTCTCAATAGAATCCATTTTAAATTAGGATTTCTGTGTAGTTTCTGAGATGAGCCACCGTGGCTATCTCTTATCTAGTTACTAAGGAGAAACATTCCTGGTAGCCAAAGCATTTCTGTAGCTCTCGTGGGAATATGGGGCGTGACCTGTCCAGAAGTTTCTTGCCTTTGGGAACTCTGGGAAGAAGAAGCGATGGAGGAGAGAAAGTAGTGTGTGTTCCATTATGGATTACAAATGGTTTCCTCTGCCATGGACTGAGGGGAAACACCTGGATTGCATCTACAACAGCTTGTGAACCCAGGACACGTGAGATGGACTATGTTACCCTTTATATTAGTTAGCATAGTTTCATTTCTTTATTTTTCTAGCTGGAGTGGGGGAGGAATTATCTGTGCCTTGTATTGAAAATGTACCAACTAAACATTTGGTTTCTTTACTTTAACAACTTTTATTAATAGAACAGCAATGATTGATTTCTATCTAGAAGCATTGTTTCTTGTTCAGACTAGCTGAGGAATATTAATTGGCCTTATATGTTCGCTACCAAAGATTTCTAGAGCCCAGATTAATCTGAGTATATCTCATGGTTATGTCTGTGTTGGCTATTTGGCTTATTAAAGGAGTGTGGCTTTTGGAGAAGAAGGATTAGACAAGACCCGGCTGAGATCCCCTGGGCTCTACTCAGCAGTATTGTGGTTTGTCTGTCTTTCGGATCCATCCCATTCTCCGGAACCCCGCGAACGTCTCCTTGGAGATATGGGCGGTGTTTTCGCAGTACCTATTTATCTACTCACATTTGCATGCTTTCGAACTGCTAGGTTGGCAAGGAGCTGGGACAAAGTGACGGGAGCTCACTCCATTGCGTGGATTCGATCTTATGACTGCAGGTCTTCTGACCCTGCAGCACAGGCTTCTGCAGTTTAGCCCACAGTGCCACCACAATCTCTCTCAAATCAAAATGATCAGAAATTAAGATAACCTAGAGTCCTTATTACCATGTTGATCTTCTCCCCATTTTGTGTAAAAGCCCGTACTACTAGAAAAAGGGAACTATTTTATTTTTAAGGGAACTTATAAATTGGACTCTTCCTTGCTATCATGTATGCTGTATGTTTAAACCTGTGGCCGAATGGTTATATTCCATGTGTCTGAGGAAGTGGATTGTAATCCATAAAACCTCATACTGAAATAATCCTGTTTAAGGGGCCACCATAATTTTGTTTTTATTCCTGTTTTGGGCTACAAAGTTTGCATTTTGATTTGAATATCAAAATGGTACACACTTTGTATTTTGATCTGAATATCAGGATAAGCCAAAGGAGAAAAATCTATATTATTGTAAATCAAGATTACAAAGGTTTCCAGGTAAGATGTGGCTCCTGTGCAAATAAAGGGAACATACCTGGGAAGGCTAACTGCAATTAAACAATTAAACTTCAATTGTAAAACTTTGACTCTTTAACTTTTAGCTTTTCACAATCTCTTGAATAAACTATAGCTTAGGCAATTTGCTTAGGAGAACTGTAGTGACAGCTATGTGCTGGCCCCAACATGGAATAATTTTGACAAACAAATAATCAAGGAATACTGTACTTTATTACTTTGAATGAGTTGTAATTTCCAATATTATTATTATTATTTTAAAATTTATTTTTAAAAACTACTAGGGATGGTGTCGGGAATACAAAGAGTGAAAGGAAGTGGAAGGGATGGAAAAAGGGTTTTTGAGGATAGGAGAACACAGAATATACAGTCATCCAATCTATTCATTTTTTTTCTTTTTTTATTGACCATATAAAGAAAAACATACACACAAAACAAAAACAATACAAATAGAATCAAAAAACAAAACAAAACAAAACCTCACACATGTAGACAGGGGGGAAGCATTTCCATACAATATTATCCATTCTTCAAAAGGATTGACTGCATCAACCTTATTGCTCTCTAGACATTCCAAATGTGATTGTCCTAAAGTTGTACTAATTCCAATAGTTGTTTTTTTCTTCTTTCCCATTCTTGGCCACCAATTGTTCCTCAGGATATCCATGTTGTCGTCGTGAAAGATCCACATTTCCGCAATAAACAACACCATAAGAGTGAAAAAACAAAACAGAATCACAAAATAATATATCTAACATTGGCTACTTAATCATATTATACTTCATATGTGCTTCATCTCTCCATATAACTATATTAAATGGACTTCTACACTATATTAGCTTCACTTTATCATCTATACAAACATGTATTCCATATCAGACTTTCACGTGGTATCCATACTTCAGAGAATATGTATATTGGTATCTCACCTTTAAAAATTTAGGCATGTTACATTTCATGGGTATTTTATTTCTTACCTTAAAATTATCAATTTCTGATATTATATTCAACATAAACAAGGATCCAAGGTGTATTTATCTAGCTTAATAATCTCCAGTGCTCTATTAAACTCTATTTTGCATATCTAATTTTCATCTTTCATCAATAGTTTAAATATTATCCAGATCTCTTATGACATTATTAACCTACAGTTGATTTACATCTTAAAGCATACCTTAGAATCATTCATTTCTAATATTATGTTCATTCTACATATTTCAGCTTACGCAATTAATAAATCTTAATTATCATCTATTCCCAAACGTAATCAAAGTCATTTTATTGTTATATCCATCGATTGTCATTTCCCCTTTTCTAACATTGGCTACTTAAGCATATTATACTTCATTTCCTACGCTATAGTAAATTTCAGTTTGCAAATATATATTCCATATTGAAGTTCCACATTACATGATTAACAATTTCATTGTCATTTATCTCCCAACATAGATCAGACTCATTTTACCATTGTAATCATTGCTAGGTTCTAACACATGATTTTTTTTTTAAATTATCACCCAGAGCACTGGATGGAGTTATTCCCTTATTGTAATCCTCAATTTATTCCTTTTTCCTAATTTTGTAATGCCATCTATGAAACTCAGTTACATTATTTCCTCTCTGATTTGACGAGTTTTCCCCCCTCATCATAATTTGCCATTGAAGCCAAGCAATGTGAAATGGTATGTAATCATCACATCCCCCTTTTGGCTCCTTTGATTACCATATTCGGCCTTCAAATTAAAACCCGTCTCTTTTTGGCCCCTCTGTTCCCTCTGTTCCCCTTTCTGACAGTACAAATCAGTTTCCCTGGCCTGCTTTTTAAGGACTTTACTCTCCTTTACAAGTAAAGAGATTTTATCTTGCGCTTCTGGGATGAACTGATGTGGATCTGCTTCTGTTTCAGTAGATTGCTGTGACAAAAGTTTCCTGTTTTTCCCATCACCTTCGAAATTGCAGTCCGAAGCTCCAAAAATTGCATTTCCAGACAATTTAAAATATTGGTTTGAATATTCTGAAAGGTGTTAATGATTTCTTCTGTTGAGATCGTCATTGCTGAGAAGTAGTTGGGCAAAAATTCTTTCTAGTCTCTGATTTCAGGATATGCACCTCATTTGAGAGAACACAGCTTGCTTACTTCTCCTGCCAACCAAGGGTCTATAAAGTACTTAAATCGTAAAAGTCACAGCCTCCGCCGAGCTAATGATTTATAGTGTCCCAGACTCCGGCTTTCCCCGAATAGATTGAGGGCAGGGGTACAAGGTAAAAGTTTCTGTTCGTTTCGGCCTTTCTATTTTCAGTTTCTGTTTAAGCAGGCGTGATGCAGCAATAAATTACCGATGAGTCTGGGTTAAATGCTTGCTTGCCGCTCCTAAGATTACTATCTTCTTTGCAAATAGCCACTTAAAATTTGTTTGTACTTACAAAAGTAAGGTTGGAGTTAGTTAATCTTTGTTGATGCAGTCATTAAAAAACCTTCCTGCTTCCCTCTGCGGAGCTTCCACAGCTGGGACGACATTAAACAAATGGCGTCGACGGGATCCTTGTCTGAAGAAGGAATAGACTCTCCGAGAGGTGGTTGCATTCCACCTCCTCAGAGAATTTCCGCTCTTCTACGACGCAGGTGAGTTGCTACTAACTCTCCTGCTCCCCAGATGCCTGGGGAAAATCTGGATCCACGGCAAACAGCAGAAATCTAGAGAGCCTAGATTTCTTGCTGCCTTTGCTGTTTGTAGCTCCGTCCTTCTCTCCCAATCTATTCATTCAATCTTATTCATTAAGTATACAAGCATGCAATCTACAGTGGTGCCTTGCATAGCGTACAGTGCTGCGGAGGCATAGCGTCGGTCCCTATGGAAAAAACTCGCTTACCGAAGACGGGCCGATGGGTGCCAGGAAGGAGCCGCCGCCGCAGCCGCCGCCGCGAGAGTGATGCGGGGCCGCGCTGGCCGGGGAGGAATGCAGGCGGGCAGGCAGGCAGGCGAAGGCAGGGAAGCCGCGCGCTCGCGCGTCCTCCCCCCCACTTTCCCTCTTCCTTCTCGTCCTTCTCCTGATGCTCCCGGGAAGGAAGGCATGCGGCGAGGCAGGCAGGCCGCGCGCTCGCGTGTCCTCCCCCCACTTTCCCTCTTCTCGTCCTCCTGACGCTCCCGGGAAGGAAGGCAGGCGGCGAGGCAGGCAGGCGAAGGCAGGGAAGCCGCGCGCTCGCGCGTCCTCCCCCCCACTTTCCCTCTTCCTCCTCGTCCTTCTCCTGACGCTCCCGGGAAGAAAGGCAGGCGGCGAGGCAGGCAGGCGAAGGCAGGGAAGCCGCGCGCTCGCGCGTCCTCCCCCCACTTTCCCTTTTCTCCTCTTGCCACCGCCCCCCAAGCCTCCCACTGAGTCGGGTGATCAGCTGTTCGGCGGTTCTAAAATGGCCGCCGGACGCCCGAAATGGCCACGTGCAGCATTTTCGCGCCCTCCCCTCGCTTACCGAGGGCGCGAAAATGGCTGCCGCTGTGGAGGAAACTTTGCTGAATGGTAAGTTTAGAGCCCATTGGAACTTGGGCTTTTACGTTCCTTTTAGCGACGATTTCACATAGCGAGGGTTAATCCAGAATGGAATCACCTCGCTATGCGGGGCACCACTGTATTCATTTTTCAATAAAAGATCAACTTTCTACTTCTTCTTTTTTTAACTTTTTGATTACCCTCTAGCTTTCAACTTACAATTATGTTATGATTTGAATCTAAGTTATTCCAACACTATCAGGAAACCAAGACCAATTGTAAAATACATCCCCTCTTTCAATTTCCTTTTGGCTTGGACATACATTCAGCAGACCTGGAACAGTATACATTTCAATCACTTCCCATATTTTCTCAAAATGCTTCTTTTGTTTCTGTGACTCTATTTTCTTCTATTTTTTGGAAGGGAAGGACAAATCCAGGACAGTAATCCATTTTTTTTAACCTCACATTTTTTGACTGTTGTAGCTAAATAGCTTACTGGGTAACACTTAATTCCCTCTATATTACCTGGCATTGCACTCAATAAACACAGTTCTGGAGTTAATACAGGTTCCTTTAGCTGTTGTTTAACATCTGATGATTTCTCTTCCATCCAATCTTTGATCTGACTGAGGTGCTCATTTACCTGCTTAAATCCTATTACAGTGGTGCCTCGCATAACGAGCTCACCCTTTAACGATGAATCTGCATAGCGATGCGGATTTTGCGATCGCTAATGCGATCGCATACCGATGTTTTATCGCATTGCGATGGGGGAACAGCTGTTTGGTGGTTCCAAAATGGGCACCGGAACACCCAAAATGGCTGCCGGAACACCCAAAATGGCCGCCGGAACACCCAAAATGGCCGCCAGAACATGGGGAAACATCGCAGAACGGTGAGTTTTGGGCCCATTTGGAACTTTGGGCACCAAACTCACCGTTTTCCTATTCCGTTTAGCGATGTTTCCCCATAGTGAAGGTTAATCCAGAACGGATTAACCTCGCTATGCGGGGCACCACTGTACTATTATCATTTGCATGATAACTTGACATTCTTTATCTAACAAAGTCTCTGACAGTTGATATCTAATTTTTTTTAAGAAAATGTTTTTTTATTAATTTATAACACAAACAGACATACAAAACAAACACAAAACACATAATCGGGGAGAATATTTTCCATATATCCATCTAATATACAATACTGACTGCATGTACCATATCCCCTACTTAACATCTTTAGGCGCGGCTCCCTCGCTGGGCATTTTTAAGAAACAACTAAAAACATTGATGTATAGGCGGGCCTTCCCAACAGAAAACCCTTGACGATCTTTTTTTCTTATTCTGTTCTTTATTTTTTTTATTATTTACGTTTCTGCTGTAAAGTCTTAAAATTACATTGTTGTTTTTACTGTAAGCCGCCTAGAGTGGTCTAATATGATCAGATAGGCGGGATAGAAATAAAATAAATAAATAAAAATAAAATAGGCCAAGTCCATTTGATATATAATTTTGACTACATAACCTCCAATAATTAACATACATAAATTGTCAATATATAAACTTAAACCTGTATTGATCTTATATGCAAGACACTCTTAATTGCATAAACCAACTATAGTTCATGAATTACTTAATATCCTCATGTTTCTGGCTTATCATCAGTACCTTCTAAACAACTGTGGTCAGAATATGTAATCTAGTTTAGGCATTACCTGTACTTATCAACCATTTAAGACATTCAGCAAGTACCTTTCCCATTTTCGTTATATTTCTTTGCTCCACGTGTGAACCAGGGATATAAAATCTCTATAGATTCTTTCACCTGCATATCCTTCTTTCCAATACTTACCATCAACAATTCTAATTTCATCATAAAAGTAGCTTAACCACACACACCTCCACACACAGAAGCTCTAGGCCTGCTTAATACATTTCTGAGGGATCCCCACTTTTACAGGTAAGAAGAACATTGTACATCTAATCTTGCCTATATAATCAATATAGTAATTCACTCATATTTAAGCTCTACACATATATCATAAACACCAAAGCATCTATTATTATTATTATTCACTAACCTTTGTAAAATTTATAGCTACATATGTTTATCTACCCTTTAGCTTCCCATCTGGCCAAAATTGCTCATAGTGTAAATTACTTACATTGCTTCTGTGTGATTATATATATCTCAAAAATCATAACATGTTATCATTTAATCCGCAGGTTACTCCCCCCCCTTTCATTTTTGCTTCTTGACTCCAGTGTCGTACTTCCAAAATTGATGTATTACTCCTCTTTTACCAGTTTTAAAATGCCATCTTTGAAATTTCCTTAAGGGATTTTCTATGCGATCTATTAATTTCCTCTCAATATAATCTGTATCTTGATTTCTGAGCAAAACAGATCTTTTCAGCCTTCCTTTTAACATCATTTCCCATCAGGATAAAATCCATGTGCTTTCCCACCTTCTCCCCACCTCTCCTTTCTTCATTTTTAAGTATTTCATTCTGCTTTTTTTAAGGAAAAGTCTCCCTCTGGCTCTCCGGAGGTCGTTGTTCAATTAGTTCAAAGTAGTCAATTGTTTCATCTCCCGTCTCCTCCTCAGGAACGATGGTCTCTCCCTCCGTCTCTGATGATGATAATTGTTCAGGTGGTTCAGTGAATACAGTCTGTTTGTTTGCTTTCTCTAACCTAGTGTCCAAGCAAAGAAATATTGCTTTGATATCTATCTCCAGTTCTAAAACTTGAGCTTTGAGATGGTTGATGAGATTAGACTCAAATTCCTGGAGGCAACTTATCATAAAGGCCACCATTTCACAAACTCAGTGACACGTCGCCCTTAAATTTTCATTGAAAACCATGAGAGAACCATGAGAGTCAAACAAACAACACTGTTTCAACTCTCCCCCTTGCTGCTCGTCCAGAACTGATTCAGAGTCTTACGGAGAACACTCTGGTCATAAAAATGACTACAGTATTTAATTTATAACCCTCCTTTATGGCTCAGAGTAGAGTTCCATAGAGATAAGCTGTTCATAGTCATTCAGGATTCTCAAACTGCTAATTTATAAAAAGCCAAACCTTGGGGGGGGGGGTTAGAGTGGAAGAGACAAGTTTCACTTTCTCAGTTCTCAGTTCTAACCAGTCATGGGGTAGAAAGTTTGCCGATCTTTCCTGCTGCTTAGGAAGTCGTCTCAACAATCAAACTTTCCAAAGAGAAACAAAAACATCTGGTCTTGTTACTTGCCATAAAAATAGCCGTTCGACTTCTGTTCATGCAGTCAAATCATAAATCTTCCTCTCCCCCTCTGGACAGCTACGCACCAATTCATCATGGTGACTACGCGAGTCAGTTGCAATTGAGGAAAAAGAACCTTCTCTGAAAAAAACAGATTGCTGTCTGATTTCTCCGGCGTCTTCAGCTCCTCTGCTGCCAGCCCACTCTCCTGTGAAGGCTAGCCCCCCCTTTCTTGGGGGGGTCCGCTGACTCGGAGTAAAACCCAGGGGTTCTCAGAGCCCTGAGAATTTCCCTGTTCTCGCTGCCGGTGGCTCCACCCTCTCGATATCTAATTTTTTTTTCAGGGGCCATTTCCATCTTTCCAGTGAGTATGATCTGTATATATAATGCTCTTTAGTTTCTGCTATTTTATCAACAAACCAAATCCATCATCCTCGACTTCCCCTTGGTACTTCCTCTCCCCCTTACCCAGGTATTATAGTACTGTATATAAATCAACTTTTAGTCCAATAATTTAAATTACAGCCATGGCAGTATTATCAGAATCTTACACAGTCCAGCCAACAAAAAATCCAGGCTAATCAGCAGACACAAGAAGTCAGTCTCTCCAATAGATGTTGTTATAATCCGTCAGACTCCAGTCCTGGTTTTGTAAGCTCCTCAGCCTGTTCAGTTATTTGTCACGCTGATGGTTTCCAGACTGTTTTTTTAACTTATTTTATTTATTTATTTATTTATTTATTTATTTATTTATTTATTTATTTATTTATTTATTTATTTATTTATTTATTTATTTACTTACTTACTTACTTACTTACTTGCTTATTTATTTATTTATTTATTTATTTATTTATTTAACTTATATGCCGCCCACTATACCCAAAGGTCTCTGGGTGGCTTCCAAAAGTTTATTCCTCCTTCAAAAGCCCAGCAAAGTTCTGTTATCAAAGTGCCATTCATCAAACTCCTCAGCCTATTCAGTTAGGATATCGCTGGTGATTCAGTCTGTGTTTTTTAACTTCCAAAAGCTTATTTCTCCTTCTCCAAAAACCCAGCACGATTTTGCTATCAGAGTCCCAGACAATCTGAGGAAAAAGATCCAGGGTATACAGCATTCACCAAGTTTTAGTCCCTTAAAGCCTGTCCAATATTATTTTCTCTGGGATTTTTTCCAAAAACACCAGATTTTTCTGTCTCACTGTTCTCTCAGTTCGACCTTGAACCAGCCTGTTGTTTAAAAGTCAAGATTCCTTTCGTTTTGAAGGCACGGGCTGGCAAGCCAGATGCGCCGCTGTTATCTTCTTTCGGTCACATATTTTCATTCTCATTTCTTTTTCATTTTAATGAGGTTTTTCATAAATCAAAGGCTTCCACTTACTTTGTTATTGTATATTTTCGGCCGTGCTTCTTGTTCTCTTATCCTCGGCAGCGGAGTTTCTCCTGGTTGATCTGCCAATATCTTCGGTCTGTGCTTGTGTCTTCGGTCTGTGCTTGTGTGAATTTTCAGAAGGAAGAAAAATTGAGTTGCTGCCCAATCTTCTACCTTCTGGAGCTCACCAACTGCTTCAGGGACACCTCTCCTGGTCTCCCCTTCTATCCCCCATTTTCTAGAGGGATCCCAGACCTAGCGGTTCCAGCTTTTTCTGGGAGCTGTTCCCAGAAGCTGCTGGCTGCATCACGACAAAGCTCCTCCTCCAACTGCATCCAAGATTATTGAAGAAACTAGGCAAAGAACTCTGAGAACCACAGAACTGGATGAAGAACCTCCATGAAATCATGAAGCATGGATGAAGTATCAGATGATTGGAGGAGGGCTAATGTCAAAATGGGCGAAATGATGAACTGGGGAATTATAGACTGGTTTCCTAACATCAATCACAGAGAATATTCTGGAGCAGATTATAAAGTGGTCACTGAACACACTATAAAAACTATGTAGTAATGTAGTAACAATATAGTAATAACTTGAAGCCAATATGGATTTGTCAACCAAATCCTGCTAGACTTACTTTTTCTCATTTTTTTATTGGATAACCTGCCTAACAGATGAGATGAATGTTGCAGACATATCTTCACTTCAGCAACGCTTTTGACAAACTGCCTCATTACATTCTGATTAGCAAACTAGCAAGGTGTGGGCTGGATAGAACAACTGTCAAGTGGATACATAATTGGTTACAAATTGTACTCAGAGTACTCAATGGCTTCCTCTCAAAGACTCAGGAGGTAACAAGCAGGATATCAGAAAGCTCAGTCCTGGGTCCAGTGCTCTTCAACATTTTTATTAATGGATTTGATGAGGGGGTGGGGAGGATGCTTATCAAGTTTGTGGAATAGCTAATACCCTGGAAGACAGAAACAAAATTCAAAACAATCTTGATACAGTGGGGTCTCGACCTATGGAATTAATCCGTATTGGAACGGAATCCGTAGGTTGAAAAGTCCGTACCCATAGGAATGCATTGAAAACCATTCGTATCTGCCCCAAGAAACCTCCCCCCACAAAAAATTAAAAATTTTAAAAATCACCTTACCTTTTTGAAGTCTTCAAGGGGTCCCCTGCCGCTGCCATCGCTGCTGTTGGAGGACTCTGAGGGCTTCAGCGCAGCTGCCAGAGGCCTCTCGGGGGTCCCCGCCGCTGTCGATAGTGCTTTGGAGCCACTATCAGCGGTGGGGGACATCCAGGAGGCCTCCCATGGTGGTGGGGAAGGCCTACAGAGGTCCCTCGCTGCCACCGGCGGGAGCCGTGCCGTGCCCAGATATCCCAGCCATGGTTGGACTCCCGGGAGTCCAACCATGGCTGGGGTTGCCCGCTGCTGCGCGGCTCCAAGCGGCAGTGGCACCAGGGTGGGTGGGGGCTCCGGATGCCTTCCACTGCTTCTCTGCCTGGAAGGCATCCAGAGGTCCCCACCCTGCCGCCGCCACTGGTAGCCATGCCAGCGGCAGGGTTGGGGACCTCCGGATGCCTTCCAGGCGGAGAAGCAATGGAAGGCATCCGGAGAGCCCCACCCTGCCACCGCCTGGAGCCTTCGGAGCTCTCAAAGGGCTTCCTCCAATGTCGGGGGGAAATCCCTTTGAGAGCTCGGAAGGCAAACAGGCAGGGAGAAGAGGCTGGAAATTCGAATTTCCCACCTTTTCTCCCTGCCTTCTTAGCTTCAGGGCTTTCCGCCCGACATCGGAGGAAGCCCTTTGAGAGCTCCCATGGTGGCAGAGAAGCCCTGCAAGGCATTCGGAGGTATGACCTACAGCCTACGGACTGGAAGGGGGAGGCAGGGAAAGCACCAAATTTGAATTTAGCGCTTTCCCCGCCTCCCCCTTCTGATCTGTAGATCGATTCTCCGGCCGCAAGTTGAAGTTAAATTTTGCGGCCGGAGAAGTCCGTAGGTCGAAAAGTTCATAAGTGGAGCCGACCGTAAGTTGAGACTCCACTGTAGGCTGCGGCTGAAAACAACAGAATCAAATTCAACAGGGATAAGTGCTAAGTTCTACACTGAGGAAAAATAAACCAAATGCACAGTTACAAGTTATGGGATACTTGGCTCAGCAATACTACAAGTCAGAAGTATCTTGGAATTGCTGTAGAATAGATCACAAGCTGAACCAAGAGTGCCATACAGCTGCAAAAAAAGAGGTGAATACTACTTTAAGCTGCAATAACGGAAGTATAGCCTCCAAATCCTGTGAAGTTCCCCTCTATTTGGTGATTGCCTCAGTGTGCCTCGTTATTAAAGTATCTAGGTTTGGAAATGGCCTAATCTCTCTCTTGACTTAAACTAGCCAGTTTTCCAGAAAGGAAAATATCCTTATTTATTTATTTATTGGACTTATATACCGCCCCATAGCGCTACAAGCACTCTCCGGGCGGTTTACAATTTTTAATTATACAGGCTACACATTGCCCCCCCAGCAAGCTGGGTACTCATTTTACCGACCTCGGAAGGATGGAAGGCTGAGTCAACCTTGAGCCGGCTACCTGGGATTTGAACCCCAGGTCGTGAGCACAGCTTTAGCTGCAGTACAGCGTTTTAACCACTGCGCCACGAGGCTCTTAGTCTGAATCTGAATGGAAGGAAACATCTCCCTGAAAAGGGGCAGTGGGATCTTTCTTCTTCTGCTGGGATAAGCAAGGATATCAAGGAAGACTTGTTAGCTGCAAAAAGTGCATCTAATATCTACCTAGAAAAAGTGAAGGCCACAAGATGATCTTACTTTGTTTCCTGGATAAGCAAAGCTCATAACCACCAAGCCGAATTTTTCTGTATTGTGCACGATTTATCCAGGACTGGTCACAGGGACAGGCCACCCAGTAGTATCTCCTGTGGCGAATTTGCAGCCTTCTTTTAAAATAAAGTGGAGACCATCCGCTGGGGGCTGGATTCCTCCTCTTTATCTGTAGATTGAGCTGAGACGTCTGCTGTTCCGCCTTGCATGGAGAACCTGATAGAATTTCAGCCTATGATGTCAGCTAAGGTTGACAGGGTGCTTGACCACTGTAGGGCCGCCACTTCTTCACTAGATCCTTGCCCAGCCTGGCTGCTGAAAATGGCCAGGCCTGTAACAGTAGATTGGGCTACTGCCATTGTCAATAGGTCTCTTCCTGAGGGCATTAGACCAATTCAGAAAAAGTCCAACTTGCTGGCAGATAACATAAACTATATGAGCAAGCTGGTGGAGAGAATGGTGGTGGATCAGCTTCAGGTGCTTCTGGAGACCAATGCCCTTGATCCATTCCAGTTGGGGTTCAGGACAATGCCACAGCACAGAGATGGCACTGGTCGCCATGCAAGATGACTTTTTGAGGGAGACAGATAGGGGCCTTGGTATCCTCCTGGGGACACTTTCTGGGTTGGGGATCAGAGGTCTGGCTCTGTTCCTTCCTGGAGGACCATCCTCAGAGTGCAGCTTGGGGAGATCTTGGGGAGATACTGTGGCATCAAAGACTAACACATTTGTTTCATGTGAGCTTTTGTGGATTAAAATCCACTTCCTCAGAGTATGCTTTTAAATGTGTTTTAGTATTGATTTTACCAGTCTTAACATACTTGTTTAATTCTTTTTGAAGATTTGTATACTGTTTTTAGCTTTTAAATATTGCCTTTTTAATAATGTAAGCTATATTGGAGAAAGGTGGAATAAACATATTTTCAATAAATTAAATTATACATATCCACATTGGTAGTGAAAGTTATAACCAGGTGGAGATCCAGTCTGGAAACTCTCACACACAAAAATGCTTAGTCTTTAAGATGCCACAGTATTTTGTACTCACACTTTTTTGCCCCATGTTGAAAAGGGCTAACACAACTACCTCTTTGAATATTGATATGTTTTTTTTAGTATGGTTACCTTTTTAATATGAAAAAAAAATACTTGTTTCAGCTTATATACTGCCCATTAGTGCTGTCTGGGTGGTTTACATAATTATGCAAGGAACACTTGCTATCTACAACTTCAGAGTTAGTTTAGGGGAAGTCTAGGATGCCTGGGAATTAGGGACATGGTGCTGCTGCGGGTTAAACCGCAGAAGCCTCTGTGCTGCAGGGTCAGAAGACCAGCAGTCGTAAGATCGAATCCACGTGGCAGAGTGAGCTCCTGTCACTTGTCCCAGTTCCTGCCAACCTCGCAGTTTGAAAGCATGGAAATGCGAGTAGATAGATACCACCTCGGTGGGAAGGTAACCGTGTTCTGTGTCTAGTCGCACTGGCCACGTGACCATGGAAACTGTCTTCGGACAAACACAGGCTCTATGGGTTGGAAATGGGGATGAGCACCGCGCCCTAGAGTCGGACATGACTGGACTAAATGTCAAGGGAAACCTTTACCTAGGATGCCTGGGGAGGTGGTTATAGCCCTGGAGCTTTGGAAGGTGCCCATCCCTGATGTTCTTGCTATCTGCTTGCCCTAGTGGATATGACAGAACTATGTGGTGAGGAAAGGGAATGTCTGATTATGTGAGTAAATTTCTACCATCGATCTTTTCAAAGCACCAATTTAACACTAACACTTACATGGGATTCCCAGAGGTTCGAATCCTTGCTCAGCCATGGAGAACTAGTAAAAATACTCCTTAAATATCTCACTTACCTTGGAAGCCCTATCACGTTTGCTATTAAGTTGGTTCTAACTTGGAACACACACAAAACACTCGTACACTATCTAATGAAGCTATTTTTTTGACAAAACATAAAAGGTTTAATTCAAATGACCTCTAAAGGCTTTTCGGAAGCCATCCTTTTTCTTTCTTTCTACTGGTATCAGTTTTACTTAAACTGTCAGCCACAAATGACCCCACACTGTGGGGAGAAGCACCCCCAATCTTCCTTCACATGCTTATTCAGAAGTAAATGTGAATGAGTTAATCAGAGTCCTGTGTTAGAAATACTGGTAATAGTCATATAAGATGTGCAAGCAGAAAAATTTTGAATTGACAAATCATGTATTAGTTTTAACTCTTCCAGGGCACAAATTAGATTTAAACAGTTATTGATCCTCCCCAACTTCTCTCAAAGTTGCTTAAATAGCCATATTAAATTTATTTGACTAAAATTTCTTGTAGTTTCAGAAATATGTTTCTCCCATTTTCTTTCATTATGTAAGTGTAGCATTACCAACTTTAATTTAATTTACTTTTTTTAGAAAAATAAGGAGCTAAAACAGTGCTTGTTAACTAGAGTGGGGTGCTATAATTCTAAGACAACAGGCAAGAGTGTATCAAATAGACAGCCCAAGATCAACACAAGTACACATGAATCCATCACTCAAAAGTATAAGTGGGGAAGGAAGCACTAACCCAACAATAATTTTTAGGAAAGGGTAACACCTTACAATGTTAGCTGTTCACCTAGAAATGTTAATTCTACTTTTCCTTCTGCAATTGGAACAATGGAATAAGGACGCAGAAAACATGGCAGGGCTATGTCATGTGAAGGGAAAGAACAAAGAACAGCTATTTTGGAGTAAACACCAAAGTAAAAAAATTAAGTGTGAAAGCACCCAGAAAGAAGACATTTCTAAAAAAAAAAATTGACTGAAGCACAATGTATACAACATAGTGCATAACAGAAGCAAACTACTTATTTACTTTTGATTGTGAAACAGATGATTTACATTGCTGTGGTTATAGAAATGTTCATCACAGAATACATATATATCAACCTATTATATTGAACAATGGACAAGAGAATTCTTAATGAGAAACCTTATTGTTTTTCCTTCTTGAGCTAAATTACATAAGGCTTTTCTGGCACCAAATTAACAATAGCTGTCTTTTTCAAAGTCACAGCAGCTTCTTTATTTTTTGCCACGATCATTCTCTGAATCCAGAAGTGCAGATCGAATTCCTAATTTCTTCAGCTCTTCCACTAAGTCTCCACTTTGATGCATCTGAAGAAGTATGTCACAGCCGCCGACAAATTCACCATTGAGGAAAACTTGAGGAATAGTAGGCCAGTTGGAATAATTTTTAATTCCTGAGTCAAAAAAAGATAAAAGCATGTTTAATTGAACAATTTCAAATATTATAGAAGTGTTTCTGAAACCCAAGACGGACTATATTAGAAAAAGAAATAAATATCCAAGCCATTTTGCAACTACAGTGGTTATAAATCTATATGTACTGTATTACCCTTGTCTCTCCCCTTCTTTATCCTGGAGTGGAAACCTTTCACTTCTGTTTCTAGTCTCTACAAAAGATTTGGACAAGAAAGAGAAGCCTTTGATGTGTTGTAGATCAGCAAGGATTTCTAACTCTTGATTGTTTAACAACAACAAAATAACCCTTATCCCACCCAAAACTATACTACTGTAATGAAGAAAAGCTGATGTAATGTGCAGCGGATTCTGGACAGGACTGCAAACTTTTCAATTCTGGTACTTTAAAATAAATTCCTGTCCTCAAAATACTTGAATCCTTAGAATCTGTGTTCTGCACTAGGCTCTGGTTGCTGGACCTTGGGTTTTTAGTGAGAAAATCAAAGCAACGTTTTATAAGTCAGATGTCTGCTAATTTATGCTGGAAAGTACCACTACCTATCTGTTCTCTAAAAATTAGCTTGAGGCTTTTTAAATGCTGGAACCCCTATCAGAATTATAGAAAGGTATGAAAAATCTCAAAATATTTCAGATCCTGTTCTTTTAGAAGTTAAATAGAATGAGAAAGGAAGGAAAAAAGGGACATAAAAGAACTGTGAATAATGCTCAGAACCACATAAGTGCATTTAGGAATCAAGCAAATAAGGAAGCACAAGTGCAGTTACTTAAGAACTTTAGGACACCAGGGAGTTGATCTCACTCCCAAAATCTTTTGGGGAAGTGAAACCCAGTACCAGCCTTTTATTGGGAGAAGTGGAGTCACCTCCTCTACCAGTTCTAGGGCATCTCTCAGGTGAGCCAGACATGGGGTGTCACAATACAGGGCTGTATGCAATCAGTTAGCTATCCCTGGAGGAGTGTAGCACAGTTCCTTTCCCTGCTATGTCACCACAGTTCCCATCGGCAGCTGATGCCCAATAGGTGTGGTAATCTTCTCAAGAGGAATGGCCAATCTCTACCCGGACCTGGCTGTCTTCACCAGTGGAGTATAACGTGGAAGGAGATGTAGGAGGAGCGCTGCTCAAGTGGCTGCAAGGGGGCTGGCTAGGAGGTGTCTGTTGTGGGGCCACTTGCCCCTGCTGCTTCCTCTACCAGTGATGTGCCCGCTTCTGGTTTTTGAGCCTACAGGCCTCATGGCACCTGATCTTGACTCAGGAAACTTGAGTTACAGTGGTGCCTCAACTTACAAATGTCCCGATTTACAACCATTTCGAATTATGACCAGCTCTGGCTGCAAAATTTTGTTTCTACTTGTGACCGGAGCTTCGAGTTACGACCAGAAAAAAAAGGTGGGGAAAAAGGCGGGGAATTTAAATTACTAACCATTGGTTGGCAAAGAGGCTGCTTCTTTGTAGCTCTTTCACCCCAACAGTTAGAGAGAGTGTGTCGGAGGAGGCTTCGGACTGCCTGGTGATGCTTTCTGCTTCTGAGTGAGTACATACAGGGTTTTGCAGGGTGGGTTTGGGCTGGGGGGATAATGTTTTTGTGCTGTGATTTTTTTGTGTGTTTTTGTGGGGGGCTTGTTTTGTTTTTGGTGTTTTTTCCCCCGGCCCGACGTGTTCCAATGGGGCTTGCATTTTTTTTGTTTTGTTTTTGATGACCCCCCCCCCGGACCTCAATGCGTTCCAATGGGGCTTGCAGTTTTTGGTGTTTTTTTTTTGTAATTTTCCCCTGTCTGGAATGGATTAATCGTGTTCCAATGCATTCCTATGGGAAATGGTGCTTCAGCTTACGAGCATTTAGAGTTACGACCATCTTCTGGAACGGATTAAGTTTGTAAATCGAGGCACCACTGTACTTCCTCAGGGGACATGGGAAACTCCTTCCAGCATCAAGATCCTGGCAGCAGATGATTTCCCAGCCAGCCATCAAGCACTCTAGCAATGACAGTACCTCTCAGGCCTCAAATGTCTCCAGTCCATGGCATCAGACCTTCTCTCCTGCTTCACTCTCCTCCTTAAGTCCCATTCCAGCCATTGCTACACCTGTGGCCTTGAGAGCATTGTCTGTGTCTCTGCCTCCAAAGCACCAGTCCACAGGTGAACTAGAGTTCAGAAATTTCTTCCTGGCTCTTGGGAAGGTGGAGAGTCCACTTTCACTGGTGAGGGAATCAGGGCAGTACCACACAACCCAATCTAGATACAAATTCCAGTACCAATTCCTTGCCAACAGATTTATAGTAGTAACATAAAACCATCTGATGAATACAGGAGAAGCACTTCTTGGGCCTAAGTTTAAACACTTTCACACTTGTTTAAAAACTGTGGCCAGAATCTATAGCCGATTTATACATGCATAAGGGAAACTGCTTTAAGTATTGGCAGAAATCTGCCACACATTAATGGGGTGTCCACTGTGTGCCTGGGTGTGTGATCAAAAATACAACTAACACCTCATTTAAGGACCAAGACTTAGTTTCTTTTATGTAAACATAAATCAGCAATTATATTCTGCCCTATATGCTACTGCTTATAGTAGCATGAAGAGCCTTTTGGTGCAGCAGTTAAACTGCTGAACTGCAGCCAAAACTGTGCTCACAACCCGGAGTTCCATCCCAGCTAGCCAGCTCAAGGTTCACTCAGCATTCTATCCTTCCAAGGTTGGTAAAAATGAGTACCCAGCTCACGGGGGGGGGGGGGGGAATGTGTAGCCTGCATAATTAACTTGTAAACCACCCAGAGAGTGCTTGAAGCGCTATGGCGTGGTATATAAGCAGCATGCTTTGCTCTTGCTTTTCTAAGTTTTATTCTTTCCAGCAGTGCATCTCTATTCAATGTCATTATCTTTTCTAACAGACACTGGAAGTTCAGGGAGTGGTGTAAACCACAAAAATGTTTTAGGTTAGTCTCATAACTAATTTCAAGAGCACTATTCTTAAAAATGTACAAGTTCAACAGAGGAAGTGAAAAAGTAATGCTATTCTACTTTTAACCACTCGAAAAGATAAAATTGAATACTACTTCAGAAACCAGGGCTAAGGTATTAAAATATGGTGTTGAAATAAATGCTTTTTACATATCCTACAAGTTTTGGATTTCATCTATGCAATAATTTCACGCTGAACACATTTTCTTGTACACATACAGATACACTCACATGTCCATAACACAGACTTAAATTGGATTTCCATTCTCGCCAAGCATGAGAGGAAGACAAGAAGGTTCCTAACTTTGAGAAAATTAGGCACCCCTTTATACTATGAGTACCTCTCTTGGAAGAGGAGACACCCCATGCTGGACCTATATGGGAAGGAAATGTTTTTATTATTGACAGGTGATCAATGGCACAGCCTCAAAGGAAGGATAGTTACTCAAGTAACATTTACTCAATGCATAGAGATAGTTCGGCCTTGATTTGATATAGGACTCACTTGTTCATCTTTCTGGTAGTCCACAAAGACAAGAGAAAAATTGGGGAGAAACACCGACCACTGCTGCTTGAAGGCAGGCCACCTTCTGTAGCAGCCCCAGCATCACACAATCCCCACCATTCCCAACAGAAATTGCCAGGGAAGAGCTAGCGATAACGATCTTTGGTTAGTGAGATCAACGTCAAAAACTGTTGATCTTTATTCAATCACCATTTTCCAGCCCGATTTACTTCATAAGATTTCGTGAGAAGTCATAACACGTAGGGCAGAGCGCACGTTGGATGAAAAACAAACTCAAGTAAACGACCCTGAACATTTCGTGCAAGAAAACAAGAGTTAGAGAAAAGAGAGAAATGAAGTGTTTTAAGCGGATGGCGGATAATGATTTATGTCGAGGGCCCAGTTTCTCGAGGGAGGGCAGTTGACCCACCCACCCACCCAGCGTGTACCTTGCCGGAGTTTGGAGTCCTGAAGGACGTCGTAGGCGCGATAATCATTGACGCCGTGGAGGCGCAGAATCTGCACCACTGCATTGCTGAAACCACACTGGGGCTGGTCTGGGCTACCCTTCATAAAAACCACCACCGGGTGGGCGCGCACCAACTGCTCCACTGCTTCCTTCGACCCACTATTCGAACTATCTCCCTCGTTGCTGGAACCAACTCCACCTTGACTCAGGGGCCTGACGAAAGGCCTCCAGGGTTGTGAGCCGCCCAACATCCGCAGGGATGCAACTAAACGGCAAAATGACCCACTCATGGCCGTCACAGTCACCACTTCGTCCTCGTCTTTTCCGACAATCTTCGCATACGACTCACATTCCTCCCCCCCCCCCCGTGTAGCTCTATCAGAGGTGCATATAGCTATCAATCACCCTTAAGTTACCAGCAGCAGAGTCTAGAGAGCCACTCCCCTAGCCAATCAGGAAAGGCAAATTCAATAGCTGGATTCTGATTAGTTAACCAGTAGCCAATTCCAGGGAAGAGCTTCAGGCCTTTAAAGAAGGCTTTCCTTCATTGGTGAATAAGCTCTGAGGGTTTTTTTCGTAGTATCGGTGTCGGAAATGGTGAGTTGTTACAGGCTGTTCAAGTCCTGAAGTCACGAGGTATACATGTGGTTCTTACAATGTTATTAAAAATGGTGGTGGTGGTGGTTAGAATAACCCTTCTGCACCGGTATATTGATAAACGGTTTTGTAGGAGAACTGGATGCTGGTGTTGCTGCCGGCTGAGTATGCAAATAATAAAACAGATGAAGGACACATAGCGAATGTGGCTGGTATGAAATAATCGTAGTAATATTTAGCATTTCTGTAGATCTTTTAAGTGATCTGTGTTCCAATAACGTCCTTTATGTCATTTTAATATTACAATAAGGATGTAAGGTAAATAAATACTGTTTCCTATCATGTGAATGCCGGGCGGGCGGGCTCGCTCAGCGAGGCTACAGTTTGACTGCAGAAGCACGATTAGTTAGGGGCAGGTGACGGGACGAGCTTGAGTTGCAGTTCAGCTGTAGTTTTGTGCCCACGCACTTGGGAATAAGACCCAGTAAGTTCAATGCGGTTTGTTTCTTGTTTCTGAATGTCGTGTTTAAACTGTACTAAGCTGTAAATTTCTCAGCTGCAACCTTAAACTGCCTCACAAAAAAAACGATTGTTTAGCCCTCATGTTGCTGCATATTGCTCCCTCAGTTGAGCGGTTGTCTCTCACTGTTGCCTTGTAGTTCGAAAACTGCAGCATTCCGAGGAATGTTTCATCTGTTGAATGTTTGCTTTTTACGTATTTAATTTATTTAAAATATTTATCTGCCACTTCCAGACAAAGCTTCTCAAAGGTAATTTGAAATGTTAGAACTCACTTTAAAGTCCTTCAGTGTGTCTTAGGGTATGATCAGATTGGCAGCTGTCAGATGCCTGTTTGGTCGGGGTTGGAGACTGACCTTTTTCTGGTGATCACATGATGTGTCCTTGTGAATGAGACTGCCCAGATGAATGCCCACCCACACCTTTTGGGGTCCTTGTCATAGAATTATATCATAGAATCAGAATCGTCGGAGGGTTGGAAGGACCCTTGGATATCATCTAGTCCAGTGGTTCTTAACCTTTGTTACTTGGATGCTTTTGAACTGCAACTCCCAGAAACCCCAGTCAGGACAGCTGGTGGTGAAGGCTTCTGGGAGTTGCAGTCCAAAACTCCTGAGTAACCCAAGGTTAAGAACCAGTGATCTAGTCCAACCCCCTGCCAAAGGCAGGAGACGTCACACCATCCCGGACAGATGTCTGTCCAATCTATTCTAGAAATCCTCCAGTGATGGGGCACCCCCAACATTGGGAGGCAAACTGTTCCACTGCTTAATGGTTCTCACAGTCAGGAAATTCCTCCTTATTTCCAGATTGGATTTCCCTCTGACGATTTTCCACCCATTGGTTCTTGTCCTACCCTCAGGTGCAATGGAGAATAAATCGATGCCCTCTTCCCTGTGGCAACCCTTCAGATATTGGAAGAGCGCTATCATGTCTCTCCTTAGTCTTCTCTTCATTAAACTAAATATACCTAGTTCTTTTAGTCATTCTTCATAGGATTTAGCCTCCAGTCGCCTTATCATCTTTGTTGCTCTTCTCTGCACCCCTTCCAGGGCCTCAGTGTCTTTTTTGTAGTATGGTGACCAGAACTATTAGGTTATATTAGTTTACCTCTGAAAATTGTGTCTGTATTTTGGTTCTACAATTATATGATTCTGTTAATAAAACCAAAATTCAGAAGAGCTGGAGAGGGAAATATATGTGAAATATCAAGATATCTTATCTTTTCTGCACCTAAAAAAACCAACAACCATTTCTCCAGTTTTAAAAGTATTGTTTTACAAACCTCTAGTTTCATGCAAAGTATGCAAGTAGCTAACTTTTTGATAGCCATCTAAACATTTGTAGTGGCAGAAGGTGGATAACCCACAAATTCTTAGACATTTTCTATTGTTATAATTTCAGAATAATAATAACCTGAAAGATTTATAGGGAAAAAGAAGAAAATATATTATATAATAAAGTTCAGTGCTCTTTGGATGAAAAAGTCTTCCTATTTCAGTTTAAGTTCAAAAGATATTCCTTCTGACAGAATACTGAAACAATAGTACTACAAAGTAAAAAGCTGTATTTTGAGATTTTTGCTAATAAAAGAAAATGGACCACCACTATGTAAAGAAGAATTTTGAAATGAAGTGCAAAACAATGTAGTAATAACTAGAAGCCAATGTGGATTTGTCAAGAACAAATATTGTCAGACTAATCTGATCTCATTTTTTGATCTAATACTGCCCAATAGACAGAGGGCATGCTGTAAACATAGTATATCTTGATGGGGTTTGTAGCCCCCTTTGTATATAGCAGAGTGCACAATGGCAGAGACTTAATTTGAATAAAGTTATTTATTTTACAAAAGCATGATTCATATTTAATTCATGTGAGTTAAATACTTGTAGTTCAAAAGGTATAACAGCTTTTCATTGCTTATTACTTGCTTTTAAATTAATTGCTTGTAGCCTCTGTAATTTCAGGGTTCATCAGTCCTTTAACAGTTTCTTTTCTGTTTTCTCTCACCTATGAGGAAATATCCATGCAGACTCCTTCACTTCACCTGGCGGTATATTTCATTCTGTTGCTTCATTCTGCAGCTCCATCTTCTGCAGCTTCCTTCCTTCCTTCTTCCTCTTTCCTGCCAGTCTGCTTCTTCTGCTGCTCATGCTTTCACTCACACATACACATGCTTTGCTGCCGCCACCTTTATACTGATCTTACTCAGAGGCATTCAGCGTTTCTCAAGGTCAATCAACTCATCAATCTCTCCTGCCTTTCTTTCCCTCTTGTAACTTTACTGAGCAGAAATGCTTTTTGTAAAATATAACCCCAACATATCTTGACTTCAGCAAAGCTTTTGATGAAGCTTTTGCTCCAACACTGGAGGTATCCAAGAGAAATTTAGACAACCATCTGGCAGAAATCCTTTGATTTGTATTCCTGCACGGAGCAGCGGCTTGGACTTGATGGCCTTATAGGCCCCTTCCAACTTTATTATTCTGATTCTAAACATTCAGTAAATGTGAACAAGATTTAAGTGGGGCTGGTTTTCAGGAGCCTCAGAGGATTTATTGATGGCATATAGTAGATTATTTAGGGAAAAAGTTGTTTTCATGGACTTTACCTTTCAAAACCACTTATTGTTTGACATTGTTTTAAACTTTGTGAGTAAAATACAGCAGTCCCTTGTGTAGACATCAGTGTCTACACTGTGTATTAAAATGTGTACTAAAATGTGATGCTGTATTGTGAAGTAATATTCAGAGGACTGTCCTCTGAAGATGCCGGCCACAGAGACTGGTGAAACGTTAAGAAAAACAACCTTCAGAACACGGCCAAAGAGGCCGAAAAACCCACAACAACCATTAGATCCCCGCCTTGAAAGCCTTCACGAATACATTAATATTCAAGAGTTCCTATAGAGAAAATACAGACTGGAGCTGGAAAATTATCTCTCTGACTTGACCTTTAGCATTTTAACAAATAGTGGGCCAAATGTAGTCCATAGACCTTGTGCAACCCCAGCTACAGGGCCCTGTATGTCCCTCACAACAAAATAAGTCATCCTTAAAAAGCAAATACATTTGAAAGCATAGTAGGTGTTGTTGGCCAGTAAATTTCATTTTGGCTTCTTATTGCCTATTTCAGACTTGAAATAGTCTTATAAAGAAAAGAAACGAAACTGGAAATGACTGTCATTTCTTGTTCCAGATAAGGTCTTTTTTGACCAAAAAAAGGCTAGGAGAGAGAGAAATAATTTTAAAATGACAAATTGTACCTCCTTAACACAAGGCTTTGGGGAGATAGTTTGCCATTTTTGAGGGAGAATGTTTTTCCCCAATTGTTTGGGAGAACAGGAACAGCCATCCTCTAATGTTGTCTATCCTGCTTCAATAAATTTAAATGAGATAGAAGATCTAATGTGCATGATTTTAGATTTCTGCCTATCTGTCAAAATATTTCAGAGATTTGCGGGTTTTTTAAAGCTTAACTGGCAAAATGAAACTTTCTTGTTTCCCACTTTGTCTAAACTCGTTGCTTATGATTTTAAGTAACAGGAAGAGAATAATCCAAAGAGATATGATGAGCCTAGGGAAATTGCATCTGGAATTGAACAAATATATTTTTCTGTGTATCTGCAGTGCTGCTGAATGTCTTTTTTGTTTTGGACAAGGATACTTAGAAACGTCATCAGTCAGACTTTTAGCTTTTAATTCTTACCAATTTCGTACACTAAAGGCAGGTGCTATCCCCACAGATAATTTACTGCTCTTTGTGTACCATGCAACAAAGTTATCTTCTCTTTTTTGACAGTGGAGAAACATTATGTTGAAACAAGACAGTTGTGAAATGATGAACATGTCCAAGATAATATATGAGACTAGTTACTTCAGTCTTAACCTTATAAATGGAGCATGGCCAGTTTGTTTGTTCAAAATAGCAACATTGGTCAGTGACCTGGGTGCATAAATGGAGTAGAAGATAGGAATACATTTTAATTTTGTAAAAAATGCAAATATATCCCATCCTGCTTAATATTGATAGGAATGTCATTAGCTAAATTTGATGAAACTGGGAGTTGTGTTGTTGTACACAATAAAATGGGACTAGTCAGGAAAGACCAGAATCTGAATGCTTATGACAGCTAAATAGAATCCTGTGGTTCAGAGACTATAGTTCTCTGAACACCAGTTACTGAGAACAACATGGGGTAGAGGGATGGGGATGGTGAAAAAGTCTGTTGCCTTAATATATTTCTGTGGTATTTTATGGAGAATTTTAGCATTGCTAAGACTTTTCTTACTAAAAATAAATAAATAATTTTTAAAAACCACCAGAATAATTTTACTGGTCTTCAGGGTGTCATAGCAATCTTTGAAGTGTTTGTGTGCAATGTCAAATTATCTATTGCAGGAAATCTGCAGCCTTGGAACTGCCCTTAGTTTAATTAGTACTGAGGGTATGTTTGGCTTTGCAGAAAAAGCATCTAATTGGGGAAGCCGAGGCAAGACTGTAAAAAGAAGCAGCAGCTCTTTGTGCAATGTTCCTCTGACATATCTAATACTGTTGCCACGGAGTTAATGACAAGTCCAGTGTCATTAGCCATCTATCAACAGTAAGATTGAATTTGCTGTATGATATTGTTCAGCAAATGGAGTGTTTCTGCTGAGTACTGAAAACTGCTACATATTTGAACAAGTTCTCTAAAACTGTATGTTTGATATACCAGACATATGCAACTAAATAACAATAATTCATCTGCATGTATTTGCATTTTCAGGTTAAGTGACTCTCAAGTCTTTTTTCTACATTTCATAAGTGATGACTGTGTCACAGATGCAACTGATTAGAAACAATGTTTAAGACTTCCAGTACTGCACATTTATGACTGGAATAATGCCTTTTCCTGACTTGAAAAACCAGTAATGTAAGCACACAAAAGTGTTCAGTAGGATTTATTCAATGATGCAGCCTTTATTTATTTTTATCCTGATAAGATATTGTGCTTAGAAAGTAGTCATCAATGGATGGTGGGTATGCACATGAGCTTATAAGTATGTTTGTAGATCTGTGCATTGAACATAAGGAGGGTCTTGCTTTAATAATGTGGGTAGGGTAATGGGAGGTGGGCCTTATGTGTGTGTCAATGTCATGATTGTTTGAACCTTTCATGTCAGGCAAATCATCTGAATTGGCTGATGATGTTCGTGAATCTTATACATATACAGTGGTGCCTCGCACAACGATGTTAATTGGTTCAAAAAAAAAAACCGTTCTGTGAAACATTGTTCTGTGAAACACCATTTCCCATAGGAATGCATTGAAAACCGGTTAATCCGTTCCAATTGGAACGGATTGCCGTCCTTAAGCGAAAATCCCCATAGGAAACATCGTTGAGGGAAACGCGGTTCCCCAATTGAAATGCATTGAAGCCGACTCAATGCATTTGAATGGGTTTGCGAAGTCCCTTTTCGCTCCTGTAAAAGTGCCTTAAACTGTTTGAAAAGTGTTTTAAATGCTTTCTCCATTGTTCTGAGGCGTCATTAATTTTTGGTGATTTTTTTTTCTCTCATTGAACTCTATTGAACTGTCCGTCCAATGGCTTTCAATGGAGAAAACAAAAAATCACCAAAAATTAACGAAGACTCAGAACAACACCAAATTAAGTTTGCATAGGTTTCAGGAGGTGGGCTAACGATAGCAAGCACTTTTCAACCAGTTTAAGGCACTTTTACAGGAGCGAAAATGGACATCGTTGTGCGAAAATTCCCCATAGGAAACATCGTTGTGTGAGGCAGCAAATTTTTCAGGAAAAGCCACCGTTGTGTGAATTTATCGTTGTGTGAGGCACTCGTTGTGCGAGGCACCACTGTATAATAATTTTATCCAGTTCTGAAATAATGCCACATGCTTCAGCCTTCAGATTTGCTCTCCTTATCATATAACTGCACCATCTTCTCTACACAGCTGCCCCATTATGACTATTTGCTACAATATTTATAATCCATTTTCTTCCATGATTGGGCTCAAGGAGGTATGCATTGGACTTTCCAGGTGATCTATCTGGATGCTACCCAGATCCAGATCTACCTAATGTCAGCAAAGTGCTACATCATATGTTTTGGTCATCTTCCTACATGTTTCAAGACAGCTGCCTGCACAGGTGACACTGGGAAGTGCACAATCTGACATTGCTGCATCTCTCTATTATTTGTCCTATAGGACCAGCTGCAACCGAATTCTTGCAGTCTTTTATGTTGGTGGATAAAATATACATATACAGATGTGAGCCAAGTTCAGATCTACAACAAGGGTTTTAAAGAAACTAAGAAGGTTTTTTTTTTCATTTTATCTATTCTGGTCAGAAAGTGAAACATCAGATGCCAAAATAATACCAAACAGAACAGGGTTAGGTCATAGGATTTTTTTGCCTAAAGATTTCGAATGGGACAGTGGCATATTATCACCACAGCATTTGCTATTACTACATCCTTCGCATCTTTGTATGTGCTCACACATTTTAGCACAGTCACATTTTGCCACTGTGGTGTCCATGCAGGTCATGAATATTCATATGCTATCTGCATAGACCAATGGGAGTACTGGAAGGGCTCATGAGAATCAACAGAAGAGAGAGTTTTAGTTAGAGAGGGAGTTGGAGTTGAGAGAAGGTTTTGGAGTTTGGGTGGGAAAGTGTTGGTTGAGAGTGAATAAAGAATGTTAGTTTAAGAGATAACATTGCTTGTTCTGTCAACACCTGTATCAATAAACAATTTCTATTTGGTTCTTTTAAAATGACATAGAAAGGGATGTGGTGGCGCTGCAGGTTAAACCGCAGAAGCCTCTTTGCTGCAAGTTCAGAAGGTGGAGCCGAGCAGGAGAGTCCGAGCCGTCAGCAGCGTGGAGTCGGAGCTCCGGTATTCCCTTTATCTTTGCCTTCCAAGCTTGTTATCTTATATTTTCCTCATTAGGAACTTCCTACTCTTGGCTACGAGGCTATGGTGTTTATTGGAACCCTGCTGCTGGTCTATCCTTGAACCTAGAAGTGTTTTGCTTTTCTTCTTCGACCGGCCTCTCCCGTCCTCCGCTGACGCCATTGTTATCTCCATAAGCAAACGGTTTGTTTTCTTTTTCTTCCTTTCCCTTTAGTCTATTATTTAAATGGGGAAATCCAAAAGAACTCTTTCTCAAACTAGCCCGGATTTGGCACAGATTTCACCTTCATCCAAACAGCTGTGGCTGGACTCCTTTTTTCCACCTCAACCTTCTACATCGACTACAACACCCCTGATAAGAAGTGCTTCTTCTACAAACCAGACACAGGAGGTCCATACTCCTTCAACTACTCACCCCCCTGAACAATGCTACTCCAAACCGCTACCTAGTGTTAACTCTCGCTTGGATTGTGATGCTATTGAACTTATAAAACATTATTCTACACTAACTGCAAGAACTGTCTCTCAGATTTTCTCCCAGCTTACTCTACTTACAGACTTCTTAAAGAGCTCATGCTCTATTTCTCCACATTGTCTATCCTGCCTAAATAAAACCTCAGATAAACTCAACTCGGCCGTTTGCAAAGAAACTCCTAGTTCTTTCTCTGATGGCTGCCTCCCTCAAGTTCCTTCCAAGCCCATAATGCATTTGGTCTACGTTCCTCACGCTGCTGTTGTCACAATCGGTCCTCCTCGCGGTTTTACAAGCTTTCCACGCTGGACTAAAATCGCCTTGGCGAAGAGACATCTCGCCTTCCTCCTAAAAGTGAATGTTCGGAACATCGACCTCTACAGGACGGAGACCTTGTCAACATCCTTCCACTCAACTAGACTATTACTGACCTTCC
This sequence comes from Pogona vitticeps, assembly GCF_051106095.1. Classification (NCBI taxonomy): domain Eukaryota; kingdom Metazoa; phylum Chordata; class Lepidosauria; order Squamata; family Agamidae; genus Pogona; species Pogona vitticeps. The sequence continues at coordinate 55,934,765 of NC_135788.1, read as the reverse complement.
ATTCGAACTATGTTCCTGGGATGTTGTTCTCATCTGCGAATCTACTACAACGATGGGGTGTTACCCCTCACCGCCTTTTCAAGAATACCACCATTGCCAGGCTTATCTCGACGGAAGCCTCTTTGCAACCCCCTCCTACAGACGCCTCCCCCTCCTCCAAGAGGACAAAACTGTTTCGAACCTTCAGACCTACCTACCCCCCTACGGACTCCCTGCTGCTCTCTTCTACTTCGCCGTCCCTTCCATCTCACATGAGGGTTGAAGCAACCCATCCCGCTAAGCCGATGGACCACTTGCCATCTCCTCAAATCCCCTCTTCGCCCATTTTACAATATTCCTCTAACCCACTGGTGACACCTCGAGACTCCATCACAGATCTCCAGTCGACCAATGCGCCTGCTTTAATTCAACCGGAAGCTTATGTCTGTTTCCCTGCATACTCCAATCCTTCTACTGCTTCCCCTCCCCATATCCCCCTATCCCCTGTATGTATTGTCAACCGGGGTGCCCCAATCACCTCCTTTGCATTGGTCGATGCTATGTCCCAGAAACCCCCTCCCCTTAATTTCGACTTTACTAACCGTAAACCTGCAATAGATGCTTTAGCCTCACCCTCTGGGCCTGCCTGTCCTCCAGTCCCTGATCCCCTTTTGCCTTCTGTGATTCCCCCCCCTCTTTCAGACCCCAGTACTTCCTCCTGCTGACTAACTGCTTCCCCTCTGACCCCCCCCCTCTCCCCATCCCTCTCTCCAATTAATCTCATGGAATATAGGTGGCTGGAGGAAAAAAGCTTCGGACAAAGACCTGCTAAAGTTTCTCTCTAGCTACGACATTATTCTCTTACAGGAGACCTGGTTATTAAATCCTCCGTCCATTCCGGGTTTCCTTACTTATCATATCCCGGCTGTTAAATCTAAAACAAGAGGGCGCCCCTCCGCGGGTCTCTGTTGTTTCCTTAAACCCTCCTCCTTATTCACCCTCACCTCCATCCCTTCCCCCTCACTCTATATTCAAATCTTCCTCCTCCAGTACGGTCAACATAAAATCCTACTACTTAATCTTTACTTCCCACCTCCATCCTCCTCTTTGAATAGCACCTGGGTGGAGGTAGAGAACCTTGTCAACCTTAATCTGGAAGCTAATCCATCTGCCTACATTTTGATCCTGGGGGACCTTAATACCCGGTTAGGACCCAATAACTCTGTCCTAGCCAAACACATAAATCTGGAGTTTGATGAGTCGTCTCCCCCCTGGCTCAATCGCCCAAGGTCTTCCAGAGACAAGATTATCACACCTCATGCTACCTTCTTAATTAACCTCTGTCTCAATCTTCACATTGCCATTCTTAATGGCACATGGGGTAAGGACATCCCTGGTGAATACACCCACCTCTCCATTAGAGGTCCAAGCGTAATCGATTACGCCATCGCTTCCCCAGCTCTTATCCCCTTTCTCTCGGACTTCTCTGTTGGTGTTCGTGCTGACAGTGACCACCTGCCTCTTCTTTTGTCCCTAACCTTCCCTTCTTCCCCCTCCTCCCCCCAAATTCCCCCTTCACAACCCTCTTGTCGCCTTATATGGACTTCTCAAACAGAAGCTGAATTCTTCTCCTGGACTTTACTGCCAGAGATCTCCAATCTTAACCTTACCATTGCTACAACTGACTCTATCGCCACAGCTATCACCTCCTATAATACTCTTGTGGATTCCTTGATTACTTCCCTTAGTAGTCCAACTAATTCCCCATCCCATAACCGTGCCACTTCATGGTTCGACTCTGACTGTTGGCAGGCCAAGAAACATGTTAGATCTCTTTTCCACTCTTTCCGCCTTAACCCTACCCCAGCGTCTCTACAACACTACCTTACTGTCAGAAAGTCCTGCACATTACTTTTAGACTCAAAAAAACATTTCTTTGCTCAACGCAAGTGGTGTGATCTGCTCCAGGCAATTCTATCACACAACTACAAAGCCTTCTGGTCTTTGGTATCTTCTCCCACCACCTTCTCTTCTTCTGACCCTTCTTCTTCTATCCCCTCGGAGGAATGGATAGCCCACTTCTCCACAATTTTCTTCTCCCCAAACCCCAACCCCCCTTCCGATCCCTCGCTCCAGGCCCTCCCCGACTGGCCTCCTGTTACTTCTGAGGAAATACTGGATTTAATCAGCTCACTGAAGTCTGGTAAGGCCCCAGGCCCTGATCAAGTCCTCACTGAGATTCTGACCAGTAACCCCCACTGGTGGTCTCATTCCTTGGCTAACTTTTTCAACTTAGTTAACCACTCTGGCATCCTTCCTAACTCTTGGTTAATCTCCACTCTGATTCCAATATTCAAAAAAGGTGATCCCTCTCTCCCTAGCAACTACCGCCCAATTAGCCTTCTATCTTTTATTGGCAAACTTTATTCAAAATCTCTTCTAGCCAAACTTTCTGCCTGGGCTTCTTCCATTAATCTTCCGGGGAAAGAGCAAATTGGCTTCCGCTCTGGAGCCTCTACTCTTGATCACACTTTACTTTTATCCCATTTAGTTGAAAAATATTCCATTCATCACAAATCTAGTTTGTTTGCTGCTTTTGTTGACCTTCAAGGTGCCTTCGACTCTGTTAACAGATCCCTCTTATGGGACAAACTATCTCAATGGGGCATTGATCCTCGACTACTCTTTCTGCTTAGGCGTCTCCACTTTCCAAACACATGTCAGATTCGCCTCCCAAACTCCAATACACTAACTGATAGATTTCAAGTTAACGGGTGTCCGTCAAGGGTGTATATTAGCCCCGTTACTGTTCAACTTATTCCTTGCAGATCTCCCTCCTTTCTTATGTAAAGCTACTAACTCTTCCCCCTCTCTTAATGGTGCCCCTCTCTCAGTTCTCCTCTATGCTGACGATGCAGTCCTGCTGTCCCTCTCCAAAGCCGGGCTGCGTCTTCTTCTAGCCAAATTTCAAGACTACTGCTCCATCAACGATCTTAGCATAAATTCTTCCAAAACTAAAATAGTTGTTTTTTCTAAATCTAGCCCTCTATCCACTTGGACAGTTGGTACACAATCCTACCAACAAGTGCCAACCTTTAAATACCTCGGGCTCACTTTCCATTTCAAACTAAACTGGGCCTCACACAAAAAATCGGTCATTTCCACATCAACATCCCAACTCAATGCAATTTCTAAATTCCATTACTTCTCGGGCAACCAGTTTGTCCCAGCAGCCTTGCATATTTTCCAGTGCAAACTCCTATCCCACCTTTTTTATGGGGTCCCCATCTGGATAGAGGCTGTAAACCACGACATTGACTCCATTGCTGCTGTCTTCTTTAGAAAGATCTTAGGTGTTCCCAATATGATTCGCCTCTCCACCATGGTACTTGAATTGGGAACCCACCTTCCTTCTACTCTTGCCTGGGTCTCCACTTTCAAATACTGGCTCCGTATTCATCTCCACTCTAATTCCAATTCTCTTCTCTTTGACCTTCTTAGTGACTCCTACACTTCGAATTGGTTTAAACTGATTGACTCCAAACTTCTATCCCTAGGACTGGACTTAGAATCCCTTTTCGACCTGGGATTACAACAGGCCCATTCCTTGATCAAACACAAACTTTGGCAGCTTGAGTTTGAGTCACTTTCAGCTGACTTAAACCCCACTTGTTCTCCCCTTTTTTTCAGTCTTCCTCCTTCCCTAGGACGCCCTTCTAACTATTTCTCTTCACTGACCAACCCTGGTCAGAGAAGAGTATTTATGTTAGCTCGCCTCAATATCTTCCCTTCGGCGGTTCATGCAGGCCGATTCGCTAAGATCCCCCGTGCAAATAGGCTCTGCTTTTTCTGTCATACCCTCCCAGATTCCCTGGACCATATTTTATTTCATTGCCCGGCGCATTCATCTCTGAGAAAGCTGTTTCTCGAACCGTGGCTTTCTCTTTTGCCCAACTCCCTATCCTTTTTCCTGAATGATTCTTGCCCGCGGATTACATCTGCCGTTGCAAGATATCTTTTGGAAATTTCCAATTTAACCCATTACCTATGATACTATTTGTTGAGTGTATCTCCTATTTTACGTTTACTCTGATCATCGCTTGGCTTGTACCTATGTTTTGTTGTTGTCTGTTTATATGCCAATAAAGGTTTCGAAATCGAATCGAAGGGATGTGGTGGCGCTGCAGGTTAAACCGCAGAAGCCTCTTTGCTGCAAGTTCAGAAGACCAGCAGTCGTAAGATCGAATCCATGAGCTGGAGTGAGCTCCGTATGGTTTTCTCTAGGCAAAGGGGTCAGAGAAGGGTGCATTTTAATCCCCCTATCTGTTTAATCTGCATGCAGAACATATGCTGTTGTTTTGTTGTTTAGTCGTTAAGTCGTGTCCGGCCTTTCGTGACCCCATGGACCAGAGCATGGCAGGCCCTCCTGTCTTTCACTGCCTCCTGGAGCTGGGTCAAATTCATGTTGGTAGCTTCAGTGACACTGTCCAACCATTTGGTCCTCTGATGTCCCCTTCTCCTCTTGCCTTCACACTTTCCCAACATCAGGGTCTTTTCCAGGAATCTTCTCTTCTTATGAGATGGCCAAAGTATTGGAGCCTCAGCTTCAGGAGCTGTCCTTCCAGTGAGCACTCAGGGTTGATTTCCTTCAGAATGATAGGTTTGTTCTCTTTGAACTCCAGGGGAATCTCAAGAGTCTCCTCCAGCACCACAATTCAAAGGCATCAATTCTTTGGCGGTCAGCTTTCTTTATGGTCCAGCTCACTTCCATATATATCTACTGGAAAAACCATAGCTTTGACTATGTGCACCTTTGTTGGCAAGGTGATGTCTCTGCTTTTTAAGATAGTGTGTAGGGTTTTCATCATTTTCCTTCCAAGAAGCAGGTGTCTTTTAATTTTGTGGTTGCTGTCACTATCTGCAGTGATCATTCAGCCCAATAAAGTAAAATCTGTCACTGCCTCCATATCTTCCCCTTCTATTTGGCAGGAGGTGACGGGACCAGTGGCCATGATCTTAGATTTTTTGATGTAGAGCTTCAGGCCCTTTTTTGTGCTCTCCTCTTTCACTCTCATTAAGAGGTTCTTTAAGTCCTCCTCACTTTCTGCCACCAGAGTGGTATCATCTGCATTTCGGAGGTTGTTGATATTTCTTCCCGCAATCTTAATTCCATTTTGGGATTAATCCAGTCCTGCCTTTCGCATGATGTATTCTGCATATAAGTTAAATAAGCAGGGGGACAATATACAGCCTTTTCGTACTCCTTTCCCAATTTTGAACCAATCGGTTGTTCCATATCCAGTTCTAACTGTTGCTTCCTGTCCCATGTATAGATTTCTCAGGAGGTAGATAAGGTGGTCAGGCACTCCCATTTCTTTATGAAAGTGTCATAGTTTGCTGTGGTCCACACAGTCAAAGGCTTTTGCATAGTCAATGAAACAGATGTAGATGTTTTTCTGGAACTCTCTGGCTTTCTCCATAATCCAGCACATGTTAGAAATTTGGTCTCTAGTTCCTCTGCCCCTTTGAAATCCAGTTTGTACTTCTGGGAGTTTTCAGTCCACATAGTGCTGAAGCCTGCTTGGAGAATTTTGAGTATAACCTTGTTAGCATGTGAAATGAGTGCAATTGTACGGTAGTTGGAGCATTCTTTGTCACTGCCCTTCTTTGGGATTGGGATGTAGACTGATAAAGTGGATCCTTGATTTACGGAATTAATCCGTATTGGAACTGTGGCTGCAGGTTGAAAATTGCGTAGGTCGAGGCTCCATTTCCCATAGGAATGCATTGGAAACCCATTAATCTGTAACTAGAGAGAAAAAAATCTGGGGCTTCCAAAGCTGCACCCGCTGCCCTCTGCCTTCTGTCCCCACTGTCCTCTGCCTCTCATCCCCACGGGGACAGGAGGCAGAGGGCACCGGGGACAGGAGACAAGAGGCCAGTGGGTCCAGCTTTCTAAGCCCTGAAAGCCCAAACCTGAGACTGGGCACAGAGCGGCTTTCAGCTTTCCCGCCTCCCCTCATTCGCAGCTTTGGAAGCTGAAAGCCGCCCGGCGCCCGCTCTCAGGTTTTTTAGGCTTAGAAAGCTGGACCCACTGGCCTTTTGTCTCCTGCCCTCTGCCTTCTGTCCCCACTGTCCTCTGCCTCTCATCCCCACGGGGACAGGAGGCAGAGGGCACCGGGGACAGGAGACAAGAGGCCAGTGGGTCCAGCTTTCTAAACCCTGAAAGCCCAAAGCCAGCAGCCGGCGCAGAGCAGCGTTCGGCTTTTCCCCTCTCCTCTCCCCTCACTCGCAGCTTTGGAAGCTGAAAGCCGCCCTGCACCCGCTGTCAGCTTGGGCTTTCGGGGCTTAGACCTGCAGCCTACGGACTGGAGGTGGGAGGCGGGGAAAGTGCCAAATTTAAATTGGAAGTGAAACTTTGTGGCCGGAGAAGTCTGTAAGTCGAAAAGTTCGTAAGTGGAGCCAGACGTAAGTCGAGACTCCATTGTATTTTCCAATCCTCAGGCCATTGCTGAGTTTTCCAAACTGGCTGGCATATTTTGTGAAGCACCTTAACAGCGTCATTGTAACATACAGCTCTGCTCTCACCTGTCCGTCACAGCTGGGCAGGGGAACATCAGCCAATCAGAGGACGGAGGGTGGTGCAGAAGGGGGAGGAGCTGGATTATATAAGGGGTGTGTGTGATGTGTGAGGGAGAGTTTTTGGAGTTTGGGAGATGAGAGAAATTGTTTGAGAGAGCGAGATAGATCTGTGAGAGTTAGTCAGTGTGGGAAAAGTCTGTGTGAGGTACAATAAATGAGAAACTTGATTTACTACCTGTGATTTACTCCTTTTTATTTTGTCAAATCAATAAACACAGTTTTTGTTTTAAAAGAAACACTTGTCCTTTTTGAGTATTAAGGATAGGTTGGTGGCAGCAGTTTGAAGTAGAGTAGTGAGCACTCTGGGAGGCCTGAGTTGACAGAGGCTTCAGAGTGGCCCGCTACATAAATTGGTGTCCAGCGTGTGGGATACGAAGTGGTCCAGTAAGGCTTTGGTCTGGAAAGGTGCCCAGAGCGGATCTTTAGTCAGGGATGTCTGAGTGGGTGAGTGGGTAACCTTCCAGTACTTGTCTCACGGGGAGCAAGTCTAGTAGGGGGGCTCTGAAGCTCAGATTGGGGACTAAGATAGGGACTCTGGCTCTGTGGTAACCATTTCTGGGGAGTGAGTTGCCCAAAGCAGAATCTGTGGCAGGTTGGCTAGCTTGTCCTGAGTTCAAGGGAGAGCTCTGAGGGGACAAAGCGGAGCCAAGGGCAGATAAGCTGAGGGGACTCAAAGACGGCTAATCCTAGGACAGGGTGAAGCTGTGAGTTTGAGTGGTTTTGTTGCCTGAGGCAGGGAAAAGAAGCCCTGTCTTTGGGGCCTAGCTGGGGGCAGGGGCCTAGACACTGTAGCTAGCTTGCCAGTGGATGAGTGCTGGAAGCTAAATTGTAACACAGACACCCACTGACAGGAAAAAGTGTACGTTTAAAATCAAGGCTTGATAATTGAATTATAAGCCTGAAGAAAGGAGAATGCCTTTAACTAGGGGAAAGAAAGCTGAGCAAGCGCCTGGTGTAATGGCAGCTGGGTCAGATAATGAAAATGGGGATTTTGAGGAAGGTTTTACCTCAGATCAGGAGAGAGAAACCTCAAGGGAAGACCCTATAGAGTTCAGAAAATGGAAATTGGAGCTGGAAATGAAGGCCAAAGCTGAGGAGAGACAAATGGAGGAAAGACTGAGGCAGAGAGAAATGGATAGGAATGCAGAAATGGCCTTAGAGAGGGAGAAAATTGCCCTGGAAAAAGAGAGAATGGCTTTTGAACTTAGGAGACTAGAACTGGAAGTTCAGGCTAACAATAACAATAACAACAATGGCAGATATGACTCAGAGGGGAGACAGTTGTCAAAGGCAGATCTGAAAAGATTCCCTGTGTTTAGAAAGGGAGATGATCCAGAATCATTCCTGGTGATGTTTGAGAGAGCGTGTGAAGACTTTTGTGTGAGGGAATCTGAAAGAATGATAGTGTTGAGATCCCAAATTAGTGGAGGCCTGGCTGAGATATATGCGGAGATGCCTATAGAATTGATTAAAAATTATGAAGAATACAAAAATTTAGTTTTTGCCAGCTACGGCATAAATTCAGAACACTTGAGACAGAAATTCAGGGCTCTGACCAAGAAACCTGATGAGTCTTATTCTCAGTTAGGGGCAAACTTGACCAGATATCTGGACAAATGGCTGGTACAGGAGAAAGTTGAGAGAGTACAAGACCTTAAAAATATTATTGGATTGGAGCAGTTTTATTCTCTTTTACCTGGAGAACTGAAATATTTAGTCAGGGACAAGAAACCCCGAAATTTACAAGAGGCAGGGGAGGTTGCTGATTTTATTTCCCAGATTAGGAAACCCAGCTCTACTGAGGGAAAAGTTATGAGGAAGGCTTGGGAGGACACAAATAAGTATCCCAGGGGACAATTTAAGAACCAGCAGGTCAGGGGCCATTTTGTGGGCAGGCCTTCAGATCAGAACCAAGCCAGAAACCAAAATCTGGAGGGAAAAGGAGTTAAGGGTGCTGGAAATGACCAATTGAACTTTAGGACTTGTTTCCGGTGTGGGGAGAAAGGCCACATTGCGTCCCAGTGTGGTAGAAAGAATTTGGGCCACAAAATGGAAATTTAAGTAAGCCTAAAGCTGTATACTGTATGCAGCAGGAAAAGGTTAATCCACCAAGGGAGGAGTTAGTCACCATTGGCGAAGAAGCAGTCATTTTGCCTGTGGCTGAGATACCCATTAGGTACCAGGGATGGGAAGGACCTTGAAGAATTGGAATTTCTTCACAGGTGCCAGCAGCAGTTTTAATTGGAAATGACCTCTCTGAGCATGTAAAGAGGGTTTTAGTTATAACACGTTCCCAACAAGAGAAAGCAGAGGCAGCTGAGGAAGGAAGTGACAGTCAGAGGAAGGGAATGCCTGACAGTATGAACTCAGCTGAGATATTTCAACTTAATATTCCCCAAAGCAATACGTTCAGTCAGGAACAGAAAGCAGATTCCACACTGAAACAATGCTTTGAGAACGCTTCTGAATTAAGGTTAATCCCTGAGAGACCTGAAAGGTTCCACCTTGAACAGGGCTTGTTGTGCAGAGAGGCTTTAAGGAACCCCAAGAAAGGGGGGGGGGAGATCTTCAAAGACAGTTAGTGGTTCCTTTGAAATATCGCCAGCAAATATTAGAAAGGGGACACTCAGATGTATTTTCTGCTCATCTAGGCATTAATAAAACCAAGCAAAGAATAAAACAAAATTTCTACAGGCCTGAGATGGGAAGGCAGATTAAAAATTTCTGTCAGAGTTGTGATGTTTGTCAAAGACAGGGTAATAGTAATGATAAAACCAAAGCAAAGCTATGCCCTTTACCAGAAATTTCTACCCCATTCCAACGCATTGGCGTGGATATTATAGGACCATTGCCTAGAGTCACCCAAAGGGGGAACAGATTTATTCTGACCATTGTGGACCATGCCACACGATACCCAGAGGCCATTCCTCTGAGGAATATTGAGACTCATACTGTGGCTGGAAGGGAGGGGGAAAACAAGGTATAACCCTGATGATGTCAAAGTTAGCCCTGTGCTTTCCCCTGAGCAACAAAACAGATTGAGGGCCTTGCTTAGGGAGATACCAGCAGGTTCCTTTCAGCAAGCCAGGGTTGGCCCAGGGAGTGGTGCACAAAATTGATACTGGAGATGCACCCCCACCAGCTGTTACTCCTTGTAGTGCTACTGACCTAACGCGCAAGAAGAGTGCAGATAGTATCCAGTGGACCAGCAGCTGCGAGGAGGCATTCGCGAAGCTGACGGGGACAGTGATGACCAATCCAGTCATAAGAGCTCCAGATTGCCAGCGCGAGTTCACCATCGTCACCGATGTGTCCAACACCGGGTTAAGAGCCGTGCTGAGCCAGAAGGACAACGACGGAGAACATCATCTCGTGACGTACCTGAGCGAAAATCTACAGGCGGGCGAAGAACAGCTTTGTAGTGGTGAGGGAGAGTGTCTTGCAATTCTTCATTCACTTTGCAAGCTTGGGCCATATGTTTGGGGAGGACATTTTGTCTTGTATACCGACCATTCCCCACTATTGTGGTTAAGGACTATCAAAGCCAACAACAGCAAGCTGATGAGATGGGCTTTGATCCTGCAGGACTTTGATTTTGAGGTTCGAGTAATTAAAGGGACTCAGAACTGTGCTGCAGATGCCCTCTCTAGAAGACCAGAAGGCTGAAGAAGAAAAGAATGGACTCTTAGCATGGTGAAAGTGATAAAAGTTTGTTGTACATGTACCCACTGATATGTGTTATTTGTTATGTAAGCAGAATAAATTGATTGTAAGTATTTTTAAATGTTGTAGTCTATTATTAAGCATATATAGGAATGAACTTTGAAAATGTTAATGGATGTAGTGGAATAACATACAGGTAAGAGGTTTACTTAATGTTTATGCAAATGTTTATTAAATGTAATAGTGTTATTAGAATAAATGTATTGCTCCTCGTTGTTCATGAGAGAAAAGCACTTTAGCTTTCCCCCATGAAACAACTTGTTAAGGGGGGAGGTATTGTAACATACAGCTCTGCTCTCACCTGTCCATCACAGCTGGGCAGGGGAACATCAGCCAATGAGAGGACGGAGGGTGGTGCAGAAGGGGGAGGAGCTGGATTATATAAGGGGTGTGTGTGATGTGTGAGGGAGAGTTTTTGGAGTTTGGGAGATGAGAGAAATTGTTTGAGAGAGTGAGATAGATCTGTGAGAGTTAGTCAGTGTGGGAAAAGTCTGTGTGAGGTACATTAAATGAGAAACCTGATTTACTACCTGTGATTTACTCCTTTTTATTTTGTCAAATCAATAAACACAGTTTTTGTTTTAAAAGAAACACTTGTCCTTTCTGAGTATTAAGGATAGGTTGGTGGCAGCAGTTTGAAGTAGAGTAGTGAGCACTCTGGGAGGCCTGAGTTGATAGAGGCTTCAGAGTGGCCCGCTACAGTCATCTTTTAAGATTTTAAATAGTTCCACTGGAATGCCATCAACCTCCACTGGCCTTGTTGGCCCACTTGACTTCACTCTCCAGGATGTCTGGCTCAAGGTCATTGGCAACACTATCTGGGTTGTATGGGACATCCAGATCTTTCTGGTATAATTCCTCTGTGTATTCTTGCCACCTCTTCTTGATGTCTTCTGCTTCTGTTAGGTCCCTCCCATTTTTATCCTTTATAATGTTCATCTTTGCACAAAATATTCCTTTAATATCTCCGATTTTCCTGAACAGATCTCTGGTTTTTCCCTTTCTATTATTTTCCTCTATTTCTTTGCACTGTTCATTTAAGAAGGCCCTCTTCTCTCTCCTTGCTATTCTTTGGAAGTCTGCATTCAACTTTCCCTATCTCCCTTGTATTTTGTTTCCCTTCTCTTCTCTGCTATTTGTAAGGCCTCATTGGACAGCCACTTTGCTTTCTTGCATTTCCTTTTCTTTGGGATGGTTTTTGTTGCTGCCTCCTGTACAATGTTACGAGCCTCCATCCATAGTTCTTCAGGCACTCTGTCCACCAAATCGAGTTCCTTAAATCTGTTCTTCACTTCCACTGTGTATTCATAAGGGATTTGGTTTAGGTTATACAAGATTTTTATCAAAATTTATACAAGGGTAATAGTGCATCGAAAGAAGATATAGAAACTTATATTAAGGAAAATGTTAAGAGTAAAATATCAGAGAATGATAAAAAAGATTTAGATAAAGAGATAAAAGAGGAAGAGATTACAGAGATTATTAATAAACTAAAATATGGTAAAACTCCAGGTTTTGATGGATTAGGTTCTGAATACTATAAAACTTTTAAATCAATATTGATCCCTAAACTAAAAGTGCTTTATAATGAAATATTGGAAGGAGAAAGAATACCAGATTCATGGAAACATTCACTGATAACTCTTATCCCAAAACCTAATAAAGACTTAACAGACCAAAGTTCATATAGACCTATTTCTCTATTAAATCAAGACGCAAAGATATTTACAGCAATACTTGCAAATAGAACTAATAAATTTATTACAAAATATATCAAAGAAGATCAGAATGGTTTTTTGAAAGGTAGGCAAATGGAAAACTTAACTAGGAGGGTCTTGATTATTATACATACTATAGAAAAAATAAATTGAAGGCAGGCATTTTATCATTAGACATATTTAAAGCATTTGACTGCGTGGAATGGCCAACACTAAAGATCTTGTTAAAGGATTGGGGTTTTGGAAAGAAGTTTAGGGGGATAATAGATCAATTATATTTAGAGAATACCTCTGTAGTAATAGTTAACGGTGGGATGATGGAACAAATAGGTCTAGGCCGAGGCACTAGACAAGGTTGCCCTCTCTCTCCAGTTCTGTTTTGCTTGGTTATTGAAATGTTGGCAAATGTAATTAGGAATGACGACTTAATTGAAGGTATGGGAGAAAATAAGAAAACAAAGATTAATTTATTTGCGGATGATTCCATATTGACAGTGAAAAATCTGTCAGAATGTATAGATAAATTTAAAACCCACTTAGAAAAATTTGGAAAAATAACTGGATTAAGCATAAATTGGCAAAAAATCTGAATTAATGTTGTTTAATTATAGTAGAACGAAACAAGAAAGGTTTGCTGAAAACATAATTTTAAAATACATAAAACAAACAAATATTTAGGAATAGATTTAGCAAAAAATATTCAAAAAATAAAGCAGTATAATTATAAAAAACTAAAGGAAGTGATTAATAAGAAATTACAGGAATATGGTAAATTTAAGTTATCTTGGTTTGGAAAGATTGCATTGATAAAAATGAAAATTCTACCAAAATTAATTTTATATTTAAAATGTTACCAATGCAGTTAACAGAGGATGATTTGAAATATTGGCAAGGAATAGTTAACAAATATTGTAATGAAGGGAAGAAATCTAGAATAAATAAAAAGTATTGGTATAAAACAACAAAAAAGGTGGTATAGGTTTACCAAATACAGTGGTGCCTCGCATAGCAATTGCTCCATAGAGCGATGAAATCGCTTACTGAGGGACTTTTTGCGATCGCAAAAGCGATCGCTTTACAATGGTCCCTATGGGGTTTTTTCACTTTGCGATGATTGCGGGGAAGCGATCATCACAAAGCCCCATTTTCCAGTAAAAGGAGGGTGGAGAGAGAGAAGAACTGGAAGCCACCGCCGGTAGCACATGGAAGTAAAAAAGAAAGAAGGAAATGCCTTTTTTCCCTTTCGCCCCCCCCTCCCTTCTTGACAGGGTTTGGGTGTTCCCTCTCTCCTCCACTCATCCCCGCAGCCCTGGTCCGCAACTGGCCAGGAAGGCAGGCAGGCCCCGGTCCTCCTGCTCCAAGGACATGTGTACCAGCAGCGGCCCAGAGGAGGGAGAGCGGAAGGAAGGAATGAAAGCAGGCAGGCAAGGAGGTCAAGGGAGGCAGCGAGGCCCATGTGGCGACAGCGGCCGGGTGCCTTGCGAGCACGCAGAAGAGAGACAGGACGGGGAAAGGGGAGGGGGGAGAGAGAGAAAGGCCAGCCGGATTCTTTCCCCCCTACTCCTTCCGCACGCATCCTACCCTATCTGACCCGCCAAGCACATGGGGCTCGCCCGGATCGCAGAGGCTGACGCCGATCCCGAGGGCCGGCGCAGCAGCAGGCAGACGTGGGTGGGAGCCAGGAGGAGGAGGAGGAGGTGGCCAACCCAGCCACCAGCGGCCCTGGGCAGGGCAGGGCCGGGCCCAGAGCGAGAGGAAGCAAAAGGCTGGAAGAGGCAAGCACGTGGGCGCCGGCAGAGACCGGCGGGCTTTAGGGCCTAAACAAAAATAAGGGGGGAAGAGAAGGAGGAGGAGGAGGAAGCAGGATTGGGTGGCAGGGAGGAGACGGCCGGGCATTGGCTGAGAAGCAGGAGGAGGAGAAGGAAGCAGGATTGGGTGGCGGGGAAGAGACAGCCGGGCATTGGCTGAGGAGCAACCCCATGTGTATGTTGGGGTGAGAGAGAAACACCCGCACCCACCTACCCCACGAGGGGCTCCGGCCTCCCTCCTTCCCATCGCGGGCGGCTGCCTGCAAAAAAGAGGCTGTGCTGCCGGGGGGGGGGGGAGAAAAATCTCAGCCGGACAGTCGAGGAGCCCTGGGGTTTTTTTCCACCTAAGGTTGGGAAATCCCTCGATTTCACCAGAGATTCCCTCTCGCCGAACTGGCCCCAGATCGGCGGAACTGGTTTGTTTTAAACAGAGCCAAGGGGGTGGGAAGATTTGGGGGAGATCAGGAGCATGAAGCCATCCCGGGTCCTATGGCCGCCCGCTGGGTTTTCGCCCACTGAAAATGGCTGCCCCTATGGAGGATCTTCACTTTAAGGTGAGTTTTCAAGCCCATAGGAACACATTAATCGCTTTTTAATGCATTTCTATGGGCTTTTTAATTTCTCTTAGCGATGAAATCACTTAGTGAGGGTTTTCCAGCACGGATTAACCTCGTTAAGTGAGGCACCACTGTATAAGAAACTATTATTTAGCTAACCAATTGAGGTTCATTGATGAAATAATATATAATCCGGAAGGGCTAATTTGGTGGGAAATGGAATCATCAGAATTACAAGGAAAGATAGAAAAATATTTATTTGGTAAATGCAAGAAAGATAAAATAAGTGAAATTAATAATCCTTTTTTAAAGACATTGTTAAATATATGGTATAAGTATAAAAAGAATTTATGTTCATCTTACTCTCCATTTGGATTAGTGACAGAAATAGAAAATTTTCCTACCAATATGAAAGTGTATGCGGATTTATTTAAAGAAAAAAATGATTAGATTGAAAGACTGGTTGTATAAAATGAGATCGATAGATCAAATGAAACAAATATTTCAAAACAAGACTATTAGGTGGTTGAATTATGTACAACTAGAAAGATGGACTAAGGAATGGGTAAATAAATATAATAAAGGTAGGACTTCCGGCTTGACGTCGCGACGAGACAGCAGGAGGAGGACAGAGCTCTGTCCCCCGGGCTGAATTCTGACCTTGTTTGGGACACCATAGGGTGTTGGAACCACCCTGGAGGGGTGGTGAACTGGGGGGGAAGCCTGTTGATCACGGGGGGGCGGCAGCCACCCCCGTTCGATCCAGGAAACTCCCTAATCAGCCAACGGGCAGAAACATGCAGCCTCGGCTCGCTTGCAAGTCGTCGGCAGCCGGCTAAGAAGCAACAATCAGCATCTGGCATCGCTGTTTACCATTGGTGAGATTTTTATAACTAATTGCTTATACCCCTGGAGGAAATAATTCCTATATATGGAAAAAAATAATTGCTATCTCATCTCAGAAACTATAAAGCGGCAAAAAATCTGGTGTGAGGGATAGCTGATGGAAAGGAAATAACTTTTAAAAATACATTTTAAGAATATTACAGTTTGGCGTTGTGAAGCTTGAGAAACTTTCCTGTGAGTTATACTTGATAAATCTGGACTCTGTTTTGACTACCTGAAGTCTTTTGGCATGGAGCCTAGGAGCGGTGACCTTGAGCACT
Organism: Pogona vitticeps; assembly: GCF_051106095.1. Lineage (NCBI taxonomy): Eukaryota > Metazoa > Chordata > Lepidosauria > Squamata > Agamidae > Pogona > Pogona vitticeps. Next base: position 55,919,172 of record NC_135788.1, on the reverse strand, counting down.
CTGCTGTTATTTCCTTTTGACTTTCTTTGTGCCAGGCTGGAAAATTAACCCTAAAGTGGACTTTTAAGGCCATCAGGCCGTGGATACAAATATTGCACCCTACCCTGGTATTTTGAGGGTTCAAATTTGGTTCGGGCCTATTTAGCCAAAGCGGACTTTTTGAAATGACTCTGGAAACTGAATATTTGTTTATAACCATTTGGGCAGCTGAAACAGAATGGCACAACAAGGACAATTTTGGAATGAAATAAAATCTACCCTTCAGACAATAATGAGATCTCATTATCAAGAGGCCAAATTATCCAATCAACATCAGAAGAACTATAGTTCGCAAGCAACAGGGAACAACAAAGAAGGAAATGGGAGTATCTCAGATGATGTATGCCAATGAAAGCAGCAGCTGGAGGAAGTTAATCTAAGAGAAATATCAGTCTTGGACCAGAGGAGAGTACTAGGGGAAGACAAAGGGAAAAAAACAGCAAAATTAACCAAAAAAAGCCTGGAAGACCCATTGAAGATAGACCAAGCACATAAAGAGTTAGTGGACATAAATCAGATCTACAAAATGGTTTCAGAGGACATGAAAGATGACAGAATGCTTAGAGACACAGAAATATTAAATGACAAAAGAGAAATTAGAGAGGGAATTACCTAGAAAGATGAAAAAAGGGAAAACAAGGAAGGGCCCCTTAATATTGAAAACATGTATATATTTATCATCTGGAACTGTAAAAGGGTATATTCTGTATATTAAAAAGGAGAACTAAACTGAAATAAGGGAGCCCTAATCAGGGTAAAGATGTAATATGGTGGTTTTTTATTTTAGGTAAACTAAACTAGATATAAAGCTGGGTCATGGATCTGGAACCACTTTCAATAAGAATGTTATTAGAAGACCTTGAGAATTTTATATAATATGAGAGTAATATTATGATAGTAGTCATATTATATACTAAAATTTGTATATGAATGGTTTGAATGTTTGAAAGATGTTTGGAATTTGGGGGGATAACCGGGAAGACACTGAGATGTAAAAAACAAATAATTGTAAGCAAAACATGTAACACGATGTTTGACAAGCACAAAACAATGTAGATAGATTGAAAAACCAATAAAATGTTTATTTAAAAAATATAATAAAGGTAGAGAACATACAAAGTATGAACAATTTCTATTCTCATATGAGGACATTCAGATGACTGACTCAATAAAAGGTACAGTGAGTAAAATCTATTCACTTCTTAATTTAGAGGAAGAAGAAAGTGAGAAAGAGGGATTGAAAATAGTGTGGGAACAAGATATTGGAAAAAGAATAAATGAAGAAGAATGGAGGAAGATATGGAAAATGAGGGTTTTAAGATTTATGTCGGTAAGAATAAAGGAAAATTTCTTTAAACTTAGTTTAAGATGGTATTTAACACCGGTAAAATTAAACAAAATTAATACTAATCATCCAAATGTCTGCTGGAAATGTGAGAAAGAAGTTGGTACATACAGTGGTGCCTCACTTAGCGATGTTAATCCATTCCGGAAAAAACATCGCTAAGTGATTTAATCGTTAAGCAATTTTTAAAAGCCCATAGAAATGCATTAAAACGCATTTAATACGTTCCTGTGGGCTTCAAAACTAACCTTAAGTGAACATCCTCCATAGGGGCGGCCATTTTTGGTTCCTCTTAAGGGAGGCAAAACAGCGGGTGACCATTTTGAAACCGCCTATCAGCTGTTCAAGAAAAGTTCCTAGACCCTTTTTAAACTTTGCATTGCAAAAGCGAGAAGGAGCAATGTTCTCATCTGCTCTCCTTGTCGAGGGAGCTATTTCTTCTCTCTCTTTTTTTCTCTCCTGCCTGCCTGAGCCCACCACTGCTTTCCTCCACTGAGTGTGTGGTGTGTGTGTTTGCGCGCGTGCGTGCACGTGTGTGTGTGAGTGCACGTTCCCCTTCCCCTTGCCCCAACGGAGCCCAAGGCCAGACGGCCGGGATTGGACGCCAAGGGCTCTGAGCTCCACCCACTTGAGCCTGGCTTGGGAGAGAGCGAGAAGGAAGGGAAGGGAAAAAAAGAGGGAAGGCAGGGGAGGCGAGGAGAGCGGGGCCACGCTCCCTGCGCTGCCTAGTCTGGAGTGGGAGCCTGGCAGCGGCGGAGCAGCAGCAGCAGGAACAGGAGCAGCCACGACTGGAGCCTGCTGGTCTGAGGAGTCAGCCCCGGAGCTCTCTTTGCTCCGTGGGTGCACGTTCCCCTTCCCCTCGCCCCAACGGAGCCCAAGGCTGGATGGCCGGGATTGGCTGCCAAGGGCCCTGAGCTCTGCCCGCTTGAAAGAGAGCGAGACAGCGAGAAGGAAGGGAAGGGAAAAAAAGAGAAGGCAGGGGAGGCAAGGAGAGAAGAGCGGGGTGGCGCTACCTGCGCTGCCTAGTCTGGAGTGGGAGCCTGGCAGTGGCGGAGCAGCTGCCACCGGAGCCTGCTGGTCTGAGGAGGAGTCAGCCCCGGAGCCCTCTCTGCTCCTTTAAGGCAAGGCAGGCGGGGGGCTTGCAAGAGGCACCCCTCGCGATTAGGAGGGGAGGACAGACTCCGGGCTAGAATGTGAAAGGGGGAAGCCGGCGGAGGAGAGAGCGGCCGGTGGTGGTGGTGGGGACTCCCAGTGGAGGCTGGGCTTCCACGGGATCCCTTGGCCGGGATGAGAGGCTCTCCCTTAGCTCCCCGCCGGGTGGATCCTCCCACCTCCTCCCGGACGTGCAAGGGTCGCTTTGCCATGATCGCAAAGCGATTTATCCCCATAGAGGCCATCGCTAACCTATCGCTCTGGCGATGGCCAAAACCCCATCGTTAAGCGATTTCATCGTTAAACGGAGCGATCGGTAAGCGAGGCACCACTGTACTTTCATATGTGGTGGGAATGCATTTCCTTTTCTTTGGGATGGTTTTTGTTGCTGCCTCCTGTACAATGTTACGAGCCTCCATCCATAGTTCTTCAGGCACTCTGTCCACCAAATTGAGTTCCTTAAATCTGTTCTTCACTTCCACTGTGTATTCATAAGGGATTTGGTTTAGGTTATACCTGACTAGCCCAGTGGTTTTTCCTACTCTCTTAAGCTTGAATTTTGCTATAAGACGCTGACGATCAGAGCCACAATCAGCTCCAGGTCTTGTTTTTGCTGACTGTATAGAGCTTCTCCATCTTTGGTTGCAGAGAATATAATCAATCTAATTTCAGTATCAGAATTGTCGTATCTTGTGTTAACGTCATTAGAGTTCATGCACTAAACCACACACATTTTCAGGAATTTCTGTCTGAGCTAAATATTGCCTGTGAAGATATTATGTACTACACAGAAGTCTGTTGGCTGAGTCTAGGGAGTTTTCAAATGTTTTTATGATTTACTTCCACAGGTTTCTGCTTTTCTGCTTTCAAAAAACAAAGAAGTACCAGAGCTAAAAGATGCTGAATGGAAATGGCACCTTGCCTTTCTGACAGAAGTAACAGAACTACTCAACAGTTTCAGTGTGGAACTTCAAGGAAAGGGGAAGCTCATCAGTGATATGTATTGACATGTGAAAGCATTTGAAGTAAAATTAGACATCCTCACTAGACAAGTGAAGGAGGAAAACTGCCATGTCCCCACAAATCAAAAACTGTTGGTGGAAAAAACTGCAGTTGCATTCCCAAACAAAACATGTGTGGATTCACTGGACATGTTGCAAAAGCAGTTTCAAAGTTGATTTAAATAGCTTCATCTCCATGAACAGGACATACAGCTTTTCCAGAACCCATTTTCTGTTGACATTTAAATTGTTGATCTGATTTACCTAATGGAAGTGGCCGAACTACAGAATCATTATTCCCTCAAAGATGCATTCACGTCAAGCAGCCTTACTAATTTCTATTCATCTCTCCCCTCTGAGACATATCTTAATCTCAGAAACCATGCAGTCAAAATGGCAACCATCTTTGGCAGCACCTATGTCTGTGAACAGACTTTTTCTCGAATGAAACATCTGAAATCTACAACACTGGAAAAATTGACAATGGACTGGTGCGTACCAAACAGGGTTGCTTGAATTTATTTGTTTGTTTCGTTATTTGTTTGACTTATATGCCACCCACACGACCCAAAGGTCTCTGGGCGGCTTACAACAATAGAAAAGATAAACAATTAAATACAATTACAATGCATACTCTAAAAATTGCCATCAGGACCACAGTTGATATTATTTCAATTAAAAGCCTTCTGGAACAGGAAAGTTTTGACCTGGCACTGAAATGTCATCAGCGCCAGCGCCAGAGGAATCTCAATTGAGATGGTGTTCCATAGTCTGGGGGTAGCTGCTGAAAAGGCCCTTTGTCTACAAGCCATCCCTCTTACCTCCTTGAGGACCCCTGGCTAGATCTTAACTGCCAGGTAGGTTCATATGGAAGGAGGCGGTCCTTCAGGTATATTGGGCCCAAGCCATTTAGGGCTTTATATGACAAAACAAGCACTTTGAATTGGCCCCTGGCAGCAACTGCTAGCCAATGTAATTGTCACACACACCCAGTTCCCGTTTGTTCTTCTACACACCCAGGTTCACTTTTGGGCATGACATGTATTTTCACCTTTTTTCGCTGCCAGCAGTAGATTTCTTTCATCCACAATGTAAATTATTTCACTCAAACACTGGCTGCCAACAATTGAAAGTTTTTTTTATTAAAGTTACAGATGTTCTTCATTTATTTACTCAGAATTACAATCATTGAAATGTACTCTTTTTTTTATTTATTTGCCATTTAACCAACTTGTGTATTCAGTAATAAAAATAGTAAAATCATGAAATAATGGATAATATCGCATTGATTCAGTATGCTAATACACTATTAAGCAGTAAAAATAAGCACTCTGTGTATGCTCAAGAACTCTGTGATACACAACTTCAGAAAAACATGAACAAATCAGACTTTCACCACTTTAACCAACTTCCATTTCTGAATCAGCACAATACATTCTGGACAAACTGAGCAATCACTGCTTTTCTGCCAGGCATGTGTTGAATAACAAAATCATATTCTTGCAATCTGATACTCCAATGCAACAATCTTGGATAATGCACTTTCTGTCTATGTAACCATGTCAAAGTATTCTTGTTTGTCTGAAAAACCACTTTCTGAACATGAATGTACAGTCAACCCTCGACTTACAAACGGCTCGAGTTACAAACATTTCGACTTACAAACCACTCTGATAGAAAAATATTGACTCGACTTGCACACTTAGATTCGAGTTACAAACCAAAAAAAATGTGTTTGAGGTGGGGAAAGCATGAAGTTTGAACTTTCAGTTAACCGTTGGCCAGTGAAGAGGGTGCTTATCTGCTTCCTCGCTCTTCCCAGTGTTTTGAGAGTGGATTTGGAGACAGTCTTCAGACTGCCTGGTACTGCTGGTATTGCCTGGTACAGTGCGGTACGGACTGTATTTTTATTTTTTGGCGCTTTTTTAATTTTTGATTTTTGGATTTTTAAAAGGTGTTCCCTCCCTCCTTTGCTGCCCCCCCTTTCCCCAAAAGGTGCTTGTATTGGCTTGTCTTGATTTAAAAGGTGCTTTTCAAGGTGGTTGTCTGAAAGGTGCTTGGTTTTTTCCAGAAGGTACTTGTCTTGGCTGAAAATGTGCTTTTCAGGGTGTTCTGTTGAAAAGGTGTCTGTTCCCTCCTTCTCTACCTCATTTCTTTCCTTTTTTTTAACCTAAGTCATCTTAGGTTAAAAGGAAAGAAAGAAAGAAATTCCGCCCCTAGTGGTAGGAACGGATTAACCGGCTTTGCCTTAGTTCCTATGGGAAATGCCCCTCAACCTAAGAACCAAAAACAGCCGGAACAGATTAATTGGTTTTCAGTGCATTCCTATGGGAAATGCTGATTCGACTTACAAACTTTTCGACTTACAAACTGCCTTCCAATACGGATTAAGTTTGTAAGTTGAGACCCCACTGTATGGTTTAAAAAGATGAGCTGCCCACAAAATTGCATAGGCTGCTCTGGACCCTCTACTTAAGGAATTAATCCGTATTGGAATGGTGGCTGCAAGTCGAAAAGTCTGTAAGTCGAATCTCCATTGACCTACAATGCACTGAAAACCGATTAATCCCATAACCAGTGGTTTTTATTCTATTTTTATTCAATTTTGGTTTTTTTCTGGTCTGTAAGTCGATTCTCTGGCTGCAAGTCGAATCTAAATTTTGCAGCCAGAGAAGTCTGTAACTCGAAAAGTATGTAAGTCGAGCCGTCTGTATGTCGAGGGTCCACTGTAATTTAAGGAAGGATTACCAGGATGGAATAACATAAGAAAGGAAAAATAAGAGAGTTGACTGGAGGGAAGGCCTGCTTGGATAACCAAGTTTTTAACAGCTTGTGGAGCGTCCTACGCTACTCACCAAGTCAAAACAAAACAAAAACAGCACGCGGAATCATCGCACCGCTGCCCACCATGTAAGTACTAACAAAAACACAGCTCGTGGATCTGATCCCACGCTGCGACCATGTGAGTGATCAGCTCTCCTAAGAGATGCTTGACCATACGGACAGAGAGTAATTAGAAGCCTGTGCCCCCTCATTCAGCTAGGTTGAGTCCTGGTAACCTCAGCCAAGGGCTGCCCCAAAACTTCTACTTACAAGTCTGCCCTAAAAAGATACTTCAGCAACCTTAGAAAATTTCAAAAAAATAAAAAAATAAAAACACATGAGCTATGTAGTCACTGTGCTCAACAGGGTAGGACTCAGTAGTGTAAATGTGGCCAAATTTCCCCCTCAGAGTAATACTAAGACAGCTATACTATTCAAGAGGCCAATTGATTTTTATAATTATTATTTTATTAAAAAAGATATAAAGATTTACAAAATAAAGTCAGTTTAATGCATAAGCATTTTTACCATTTTCAAGGCTTGATACAAAATAGAAATGAAGCAATAATTCTCTTTAAATACAAAAACACTAAAAATCTTTTAAAAATCTCTAAAAAGCTCTATTAGGGTGGGCAAGAGGCATAAAGCCCCCCTTTCTCCCAAGTCTCCCTACATCTCTATCAGTCCTTTGCCTGCACTGCCCAGCAGGCAAAAAGACCTAGAAAAACTATAATGGAAAAGTAGTCCAAAAAGGTCAAGGAAAAATGGAATGAAAGAATGAATGAATGAATACTGTCCATAGTTAAAGTTTCTTTTTCAAGCTTCGCTGAAACCCCCTTCTTCTTCATCTCTCACGCTGTCACGCAATCAAGGCACGAGGTCTGGTAAACAGTTCCTCCTTATCTTCTTCTCTTCTCATGGGAACAGGTGTCCTTAGCACATCTGCAGCTCCACCATAACAAATACCCAGTCTTCTTATCTAGGAATGTTCTCTTCAGGCCTACAAGAAAACATTCCCACACCCTCTGGAATATACACTGTCAGCATACAGATATCATTTATACAGAGAACCAATATGGGATCCATTTTACATTGTTCACTACTACATATCCCATCTTCAGTACAAGATTTAAACCACATAAACCAATCCATAATAGCAAGCTTGGCCAGAGACGATAAGGGCCAAGACATAACATCAGGAAGATGGTCAACAACAACTGCACATCCCATGAGAAAAGGAGGTGGAGAGTAGAGAGACAGTCCTTCGTCCTGATTGGTTTACATCAGTGGAGAGTGAAGAAGAAGGGTGTTTCCAGCATGGAAAGAAAAATGGATGGATAGTGACAGAGAGAGACTTGATTTTTGACTTGGATTTTTAGAATGATTTTTGATTTGGATTTTTGAATGGACTTTGGAGTTCCTATTGCTAATTTTTAGGATGTAGTTCATAGCAAGGATATAGAGAAGGGGGGCTAAGCCTTGCCTACCTTTCAAGCTATTTTAGAGTTTGTTATTTTATTTTTATAGCTGGAATTTGTTATAGTTCTAACTATACTATAAACTATACTATAGTTTGTATTTAGTTTTTTTTGCTTGCCAAGAACATTGTTCCTGGCTTTGTGTTGCCTAACCTGTTGCGCCTTGCATGCTATAAATGTTCAATTATGTCAGAAAACTGAGATTTCGTCTTATACTGAGCATGTGCTACTGCTGGTAAATGGGATCAGGTTAAGCTTTATGTTACCGTTCTTTTGCATAACCTAAAGTATATAAGGAAAACCAGTGGTTAAATAGTTTAATTCCACTATTTATCCTCCACACAACTAAAAGGGACCTCTCAATGCAGTGCCAAATCAGACAAACCATTTCTAACTTAATATAGGCTTGAGCTGTAGCTGGGCAGAGTTGCTCAACAATTTCATCTGTCATTGAGACATTTCTATAAGCATGGGGAGGAGGTGGATGAAAGGAAATGTAAAATTTATGTAGTGTGGTATAGGTCTTATCACTGGCTGATAATGGTCTATATGTACTTGACTTAAATTTATGGTACACAAATTTTTGGTACATAAACTAGAGTACACAAACCTTTAATTCTCCCCATTTGTTAATGACAGTGGTAATGGTTCTTAATGCCACTGTTGACTGCTATTCACTTTACATGGTTCAAATGTTATTCTGTTATAGTTTATTAAATATTTTATTACACTATTTGGTTCAGAATATTTTTTCCTGTTTTCCTCCTCTAAAAACTAAGGTCAGGTTCGTCTTATGGAGCAAAAAGTACAGTACAGTCATGCCTTGCTTTACGATTGCCCTGCATTACGATGAAACCACATTACGACAATCTTTTTGTCGTATCGCAAAACGATGATCTAAAATGGGTTTTTTTTCACTTTGCAATGATCAGTTCCCTGCTTCGGGAACTGATTCTTCGCAAAACGATGATTTTAGAACAGCTGATTGGCAGTTTCAAAATGGCCACCGGGTAAACAACATGGCTCCCTGCTGTTTTCTGGGATGGATTCCTCGCAAGACAGGCAGTTAAAACGGCTGCCCTATGGAGGATCTTCGCTGGATGGTGAGTTTTGACCCCACTGGAATGCATTGAAGAGTTTTCAATGTGTTTCAATGGGTTTTTTTTCGCTTTACGATATTTTCACTTAACAATGATTTTCCTGGAATGGATTATCACCGTTAAGCGAGGCACCACTGTAATTACCTTGAGCATTACTTGTTTGCAGCTATGTTTTGCAAGTATTATGCTCCTTGTTCTCCCTACTTGCTACACCATAATAAGTAACAGAAAAGACATTCCAAGCACCCTTAAAGAATCTTATGCTCTCCCTGCTGCTAAATCTATTACAAAAGAAAAAGGATCCTTTCCCCCATTTCAAAACAAAATACCGTCAGAAGCCTCAAAACTCTTACCTTGTGAGAAGACAAGGGTATTCTGATAGTCTAATGTTTTCAAACAGAAAAACAAAGTTCACTTGACGACTCAATAGTGAGAGAGGGTGACAAGCAGGTCATTGCCCTGATTCAGGAGGAGTGATGTAGCCCTGGACAAGTGATGGTGGAGAACAACCTCAAATTCTCCATTTGCTACTTTGTTTCTCTCTATTTGTGTTTTCTGTATGTGTGAAACAGTAATACATATTCCTCCCCAAAAACACACTCCTGTTATGACTTGAGATCCAAGATAAACACAACAGTGGTGAGTTCCATAATTTAATTTATTGAAAAACATCTGCTTACAGTACATGAAATTAAGTGCATTAAACAGAAGATTCCAAATATGGATCAATATGGTTTTTGGAATTCTTCAGAACTTGGCCCAAAGAGACTGGATTCGTGTGCTCAACTTTAGAAATTGGTGCGAGGAGTCTGAAATTGGCTGCTGGACTTGGTCTGAAAGTGGCCCATGGAAATTTCAATTGGCTGCTGTACCTGGTAAGAATTTGACCCAAACAGGCTGGAATCGGGTACTGGACTTGGTCAGAACTTGGTCCGACGAGACTGGAATCGGCTGCTAGACTTGCTTAGAACTTAGCCCGAGCAGGCTGGAATCAGCAGCCTGATTTTAGAACATGCCCTGAGGAGGCTGGAATCAGCTGCTGGAGTTTAGAACGTGGCTTGAGATGGCTGGAATCAGCTGGTGGACTTTAGAACTTTGCCCGAGGAGGCTGAAATTGTCTTCTGGACTTTAGAACTTTGCCCGAGGAGGCTGAAATTGTCTTCTGGACTTTAGAACTTGGCCCAAAGAGGCTGGAATTGGCTGCTGGACTTGGTCAGAACTTGGCCCAACAGGTTGGAATTGGCTTTTGGAATTGTTCAGAAATTAGCTGAAGGAGTCTGAATTCGGCTACTGAATTTTAGAATTTCACACAAGGAGGCTGGAATTGGCTGCTTGTACCTGATCAGAAATTAGCCTGTGGAGGGTGGAATCGGCTCCTGGATTTTAGAATTTGGCCCAAGGAGGCTTGCAGGACTTGGTCAGAACTTGGCCCGATGAAGCTGGAATTGGCTACTGGATGTGTTTAGAACTTGGCACAGGCAGGCTGGAAACAGCTTTCTGACTTTAGAACATAGTTTGAGGACCTGGAATTGGCTGCTTTGTCAGAATTTGACCGAAGGAGGCTACAAATGGTTGCTGGACTTTAGAACATGGCCTGAGGTAGTTGGAATCGGCTGGTGGACTTTATAACCTGGTCCAAGAAAGCTAGAAATAGATGGCTGTACATTTGGACTTGCCCAGAGGAGGCTAGAACGATCTGCAGAACTTAGTCAGAACGTGTCCCGAGGATTCTGGAATTGGCTGCTGGATATGGTCAGAACTTGGCTACAAGAGGATGGAATCTGCTGTTGGATTTTAGAACTTTTCCTAAGGAGGCTTGAATTGGCTTTTGAATTTTTTTAGAAATTGGCCTGAGGAGGCTGGGATCATTGGCTGGACTTGAGAATATGGTCCAAGGAGGCTGGAATCGGCTGCTGGACTTTAGAAGCTCAGCCGAGGAGGCTGAAATTGTCTGCTGGATGTAGTCAGAACATGGCCCGAGGAGGCTGGAATTGGCTGCAAGAATTAAGAACTTGGCCTGAGGACGCTGGAATATCCTTTTAGAATTGTTCCGAACTTGACCGCAGGAGCCTGGAATCATCTGTTGGAAATGGTCAGAACTTGGCCTAACAGGTTGGAATCAGCTGCTGCCTTTGGTCATAACTTGAACCAAGGAGGCTAAAATCGGCTACTGCACTTTAGAATATGGCCCGAGGATGCTCGAATTGGCTGCTAGACTGAAAAAGCTCACCCAAGGATGCTGAAATTGGCTGCTGGATGAAGTCAGAACTTGACCTGAGGAGGCTGGATTCGGCTGCTGGACCTGGTTACAGATTGGCCCGTGCAGGTGGGAATGAGCTTCAGATCTTAGTCAGAACATTGCCTGAGGAATTTGGAATCAGCTGCTGGAGTTTACAAGTTGACCCAAGGAGGCTGGATTCAGCCATTGGACTTTAGAACTTTGCTAAAGCAGAATGGAATTGGCTTCCTGACTTTAGAACGTGGCCTGAGTGGGCTGGAACCAGATGCTGGACTTTGCCAGAATTTGGCCCCAGGAGACTGGAATCAAATGCTGGACTTTAGAACAGTGGTTCTTAACCTTTTTGAAAGAAACAACCCCCCCTTGAGCAATTGAGGAAGTTATAATTGCCCTCCTCCCTGTGGCGGCAGCAGCCATCGCCACCACACTGCCACTGCAAGGAGGGCGGTGATTATAACTTCCTCAGTGGCTTGGGTCTCGCTTCTTTCTGCCTTCGCCTCCCCCCACCGCCACATACTCAGAGACTAAGTGACGGCTTCCACTTGGCTTTTGGGGCACCCCTGGAGTCACCGGCGCCTAAGGGGGAAGATTGCCACCACCTAGGCCATGGCAGTGGAGAGAGGGGCGTGGTGGGAAGGACGGTGGCTGTCCTTGGGGCTTGGCTTTCCCTGAGCAGCGCCGTTGGGAGGGAAGAAAAAAGTGGGGGAGAGACACAAGGCTGGGCTGAGGGAAGGGAAGGGAAGGGAAGGCGAACTGTTGCTGGCTGCCTTGCCCACCCGCCTGGGGGCTTCAGCCCCACCTCAGGATGGGGAGCCCACCATGACTAAGCAAGCAAAGGCCAGGCATTGGCCGAGAAGGGAAGGAGGGAGGCCGCTTGGCCAGCCAACTCCCACCCTTGCCCTCCTTGGGTGTTTGGATCCCAGGGGTCAGTGTCTTAGGGAGGGAGGTGACTGTCCTGCTGTGAGGGACACTTTTCCATCCCCCCAGCCTGTGGACCACCCCACCTCGACGCACCCATGAGGACAAGGCTGTGCCCTTGGCGCAGGCATTGGGGGTGATGGGTCCAACTCTCCCTAAAGATGGAGGCCTTGTTGAAGTCAGTCCTTTGTGGGGCTGGACATTCAGAAGAGGTGGTGGGGAGGGATGGTGGGGTTAGTTTCCCTTTGGTCTCTTCATGGGGAGATCGCTATGCTATCTGCCAGATGCTGGGGATGGGAGCCTGAGTCCCGAAAAAGTACCTTTTCAGATTCCCGCCCATCATCCAATACACAATTGTGCTGTGAGGAAAGGGGCGGCTCACCCGAAACAATGGCCACCAATCGGAGCTCATAGGCCACACGGTGGTCCTGGTCCAGAGGCCCCTCGATGCACAGAAAAGAGACGCCACCATTGCCGCTCGAGGGTCCCAACAAGAAGGCACTCTCACTGCCCTGAAGACTTAGCATCACACCGCCGGCCTTTCTCTCCATCCAGGTCCCAGACGGATACATGGGCCACGTAGTCCCCCAGCAGCACGGTGGTGGCACTCAGTCATCCCCTTCTGTTCCTTCACCCCTGCGTCACCCCTTTTGCTTCCTCGCCCCCCTGAAAAAAAATCACCCCCTGAGTTAGATGATGAGAGAGTCTGAAATATGAAGTCAAGTCAGTTAGAGAGTCAGGAGTTAAAGGAGGCAGTTGAGAGTGTGGAACTTAGAGTTAAGAGTGAAACAAGTTATTACCAAACCACTAAATAATTTAAAGTCTTTGAAGAATCTGTTTATATGAACTGTATCCAATAAACCTGTTTTCTTAAAAGTTTACACTTAGCATGGACCTCAATCTTTCTAAGTAAACATCATTGACAGAGATCAACTGGTGGCAGCATGAAAAGGGAACATGTCGTGGGCCTCAGGCTAGTGAAATAATCTGAGAACATCACATCACAGGTATGGCCTGGTTTCGCTGAACTGGCCTGACCTGATTAATGTAGTGAGCACGCTGAAGCCTCTACCAACTCAGGCCTCCAGGAGTGCTCACTCTTCTTCTTCAGTTGCTGCCACCAATCTTATCCAATATTTAAAAAGACAAGTGTTGTTTCAAAACAAAAACTTGTTTATTGGTTTAACAAAATAAAGTAAGTAAATCAGAACATGTTAATCAAGGTCTCTCACTCACTGACACACACAGACTCTTCCCTCACTGACTATTTGGCTCACAGGCCCATAGACACACTCATCACTAACTCTCACAAAATCTCTCTCTAATCTCCGTCAAATCTTACACCGCTTTATATATTCCAGCTCCTCCCCCTTCTGCACCACCTTCCATCCCCTCATTGGCTGATGTTCCACTGCCCAGCTGTGATGGACAGGTGAGGGCAGGGCTGAATGCCACATACCTCCCCCCTTAAGTTGTTTCATGGGGAAAAGCTAAAGTGCTTTACCCTCATGAACAACGAGCTTGACAAAATTACATTATCCTGACAATACCTTCACACTTACCAAACATTTACATAAACATTAATTACACATCTTACCTGCATGTTATATTTCAACCTTACACTCTTTGGCAGTTCCATTATATACATTAACACTTCAAATGTTTATTCAGGCGCATACTTAATAACAAACTATAACATTTAAAAATACGTATAATTTCTTTTGAATACACAACATATAACATTTCTCAATGTGTACATTAACCTTTTATTACTTTCACCATTATATGAGTCCATTCATTTCTTCTCTAGTCTTCTGGTCTTCTTGAGAGGGCATCCGCAGCACCATTCTGAGTCCCTTTAATTACTCGACCCTCAAAATCAAAGTCCTGCAGGATCAAGGCCCATCTCATCAGCTTGCTGTTGTTAGCTTTGATAGTTCTTAACCATAATAATGGGGAATGGTCAGTACACAAGACAAAATGTCTTCCCCAAATATATGGCTTAAGTTTCTGAACAGTGTACACGATAGCAAGACACTCTTTTTCGTTGGTAGAAAGATGTCTCTCGCCTGCCTGCAGCTTTTTGCTCAGGTACGCCACTGGATGAAGTTCTCCGTTGTCGTCACTCTGGCACAGCATGGCACCTAACCATGCATTGGTGAAGATGGTAAGCTCACACTGGAAATCCAGAGCTCTTAAGACTGGGTTGGTCATCAACACCTCCTTCAGCTTCCCGAACGCCTCCTCACAGCTGCTGGTTCACTGGATACTATCAGCACTTTTCTTGCGTGTTAAGTCAGATAAGGGAGCGGCTATTTCACTGAATCTGGGAATAAACCGTCTATAATAGCCAAGTAACCCTAGAAAAGATCTGACCTTTTTCTTGGTGGTTGGTTTAGGCCAGTTACTAATAGCTTCCACTTTGGCTGCTAGGGGTTTGATTCTACCTTCACCTACTACATGACCTAAATACTTCAGCTCAGGGCTACCCAGCTGGCATTTGCACGCTTTCACTGTTAGCCCAGTTGCTTTCACTCTTTGCAGCACTGTCTCTAAGTGATAAAGGTGATCTTTCCAGGAGTGACTAAAGATCCCTATATCATCTATGTAAGCCACTGTGAAGTCGCTAAGCCCTTGTAAAGTTTTGTCCATAAGTCTCTGGAATGTTGCTGGTGAGTTTCTTAATCCAAAACTCAGGACACGGAACTCATATAAACCAAAAGGGCTACAGAAGGCTGTCTTCTCCTGATCTTTGGGGTCAATTCTCACTTGCCAAAATCCTTTTGTTAGATCTAGGCAGGATATGTATTGACATCCCCCTATGGCAGGGGTTTTAAACTCAATTTACTTGGGGGCCGCTAGAGACAGAGTGTGGGTGAGGCTGGGCCGCATCAGATTTTCTGCCAAGCGGAGCAAGAGCCTGAGGAAGCCGCCCAGGAGTTTCCTTAGCTGACAGACAGGTGGGCTGGCTGGCAGGCTGCAGTTCTGGATGGAGAGTGCAAGAGGTGCTGTCTCGGGAGAGAGCTGGCGAGCGAGGTGAGGCTTTTTTTTACTCTTGACAGCAGAGGATGTGTGGGCGCTTTGGGGGGCAGGCAAGGCGAGGGCCACAAACTATCATCTGGGGGGCCGCAAATGGCCCCCGGGCCGCATGTTTGAGACCCCTGCCCTATGGTCTCTATTAGGTTGTCTAATCTGGGCATCAGATATGCATCCGGCTTGGTTACGTGGTTCAGCTTCCTATAGTCCACACAAAATCAAATGCTGCCATCCGACTTGTCAACCAGAACTATAGGAGCAGCCCAAGGGCTGGATGAAGGAACAATGGTGTTTTCTTTCAACATAACATCTAGCTCCTTGCGCACCTTATCAACATATGGCCCAGTAACTCTATAAGGAGTAACTGCTTGTGGGGGTGCATCTCCGGTATCAATCTTGTGCACCACTCCCTTGGCTAACCCTGGTTTGCTAGAGAAAACCTGTTGGTACTTCATAACCAAGACCCTCAATTCACTTTGTTGCTCATGGGAAAGTAAAGGGCTAATTCTGGCATCTTCAGGGTTATATCTAGCTTTCCCCCTCCCTTCCCAATATGGTAAGTCATGTTTCTCATTGTCTGCTTCCTTCATGGCAAACAGCACTCTGTTCTCCTCCCTATAATAGGGTTTGATCATATTTACATGGACCACCCTCCTGCCTGGTTCCCCATCTTCCTTAATGATATAATTAATTTTGTTCATTTTGGCAATTATTCTGAATGGTTCTGCCCAATTTAGTTGCAATTTGTTCCCTTTGAGAGGTCTTAGCACAAGTACCTCATCTCCAGGATTGAAATTTCTTTCTCTGGCTTTCTTATCATACCAGACTTTTTGCTTATTTTGCTGCCCTTGTAATTTTTCAGCAGCCAGCTCTAAATTTCTTTTCAAAGTGTTCATCAGGTTGTCTAAATATGATATCACATTCTCAGGATCAGATTCTTGTATTTTCTCCCAACTTTGTCTGAGTAAGTCAAGGGGTCCTCTCACTTTTCTCCCAAACAGCAACTCAAAAGTTTTATCATGGCTATTCCCCTGCCTTTGGCAAACATCACATTTTTGATAGAAATCTTTTATCTGCTTTCCCATCTCAGGCCAGTAGAAATTCTGTGATAGTCTTTGGTTTTGGAAATGCCTAGATGAGCAGAAAATACATCTGAGTGTCCCCTTTCTATTATTTTCTGGCGATATTTCAAAGGAACCACTAACTGTTTTTGCAGATTTCCCCTCCTTTCCTGGGGTTCACCAAAGACTCCCTGTACAATAAGTCCTTCTCAATAAGAAACCTTTCAGGTCTTTCAGGGGTTAACTGTTCTTCAGAAATGTTCTCAAAGCAGCATTTCAGAGTGGAATCTGCTTTTTGTTCCTGGGTGAATGTATTGCTTTGGAGACTATTAAGTTGAATTATCTCGGCTGAGTCATTACTGTCAGTCATTCCCTGCATATGACTTTCATTTTCTTCCTCAGCTGTCCCTGCATTCTCTTGTTGGGAACGAGTAAGAACTAAAACCCTCTTTACATGCTCAGAGAGGTCAATTCCAATCAAAACTGCTGCTGGCAATTGTGAAGAAATCCCAATTCTCCAATGTCCTTCCCATCCTTGATATCTAATAGGTATCTCAGCCACTGGAAGAATGACAGCTTCTTCTCCAATTCCCTTAACAGACATGTTTTCCCCTTTCAAAATGTATTTCTAAGGGACTATATCAGGGTGACATAGGGTTACTTGTGAGCACGAGTCCTTCAGAGCCATGTATTTATTGTTAAAGACATAAATATTGTCTCCAGAAAATTTAAATTCCTGGTCCGTTTTAATTAAATAACAATGCCTAATCTCTGCCAGAGGAAAATCAGGTTCTCTATTTTCAGCTTGTGTAGGGAGCTCAGCTTGTGTTGCCATGGCGCCTAACCCCTCCCTCTGAGTATTAACCTGTTCCTGCTGCACACAGTATACAGCTTTAGGCCTAGGTGAATTTCCTTTTCGTGGCCCTGTCAGAAAAGGCAAGCTTCGGAAGAAACTGCTTTTCCACGGAACAGAGAGGGTCCGGAATGATCAGCTCCTTATCAGGCAAAACTGGGTCCTGTAATTTTACCCTAGGGCAGCTGAAACATTCTTTCTCCCAAGTCTGATCCGATTTAACAAAGATCAAAACACT
Source organism: Pogona vitticeps (assembly GCF_051106095.1). Lineage (NCBI taxonomy): Eukaryota > Metazoa > Chordata > Lepidosauria > Squamata > Agamidae > Pogona > Pogona vitticeps. The sequence goes on along the minus strand of NC_135788.1, from coordinate 55,901,889 downwards.
TACAGGAGTTCTAGGATATCTAATCATCCTCTTTAATATGTAGGACCCCAAATTGGTAGTATGAACGTGGCCTGACTAAACACATCAATTTAAAGTAGCCAATTAACTATTGTAGCTTATGGTCTATCTAAGAAGCCAACTTCCAGACATTTAGCATTTTCTTATTTTATTAGAAAAATAGAATTTAGAAAGAAATTAGTTTAAACAAGTTTAAATTAGTTTAAACAAGCTAAACAAAACATCTTTACATAACCAATCATTTCCAAACCCCAGCCATCACTAAAAGATATAATTCCTCTATAAAAAACGAAAATAACAAACCACCAAAACTGTAGATCCTATAAGGTAGTTTAATCTTACTGTCCATTCCAAAAATAAAGTTTCTGACGTTCATCCGTCCGTGCTGGAATTCTCTTCTCACTCCCATCCGGCTCTACTGTTCCTCTCTCGTCCATAAATCTTAAATAAAGAATTATGTCCTTGCTCCGTCTGGGCTAAGATAGTTGCTTAGCGACGAGATAAAGGTCACCTTGATCTCCACAGAGTTTTTGCAAACTGACCTTGGACATCTCTCTAACTTACACACAGTAATCAAATGGATTTCTAGACTAACTTTGTCACTATAAAATAAATCTATTTAACTTTCATAAGCAAGTTCATCACAGGCCCAACTTCTCTATTTTTACCACACTGGGTTGAAATATGGCCCTTTTCACCACACCGAAAACAAGTCCTAAAATTCAATTGATCACTACCAGAGCTCTTAACTCCTTTTCCCTCCAAATTTTGGTTTCTGGTCTGGTTCTGATCTGAGGGCTTACAAACAAAATGGCCCCCAACCTTCTGCTGGTTCTTAAATTGTCCTCTGGGATATTTATTTGTGTCCTCACACACTTTCCTCATAACTTTTCCCTCATAACCACTTGGTTTTCCAAACTGGGAAATAAAATCAGCGGCCTGTCCCGCCTCTTGCAGATTTTTGGGTTTCTTGTCCCTGACTAGATACCTCAGTTCACTAGGTAGGTGTGAATAAAACTGTTCAAGACCAATGATGTTTTAAAGATCTTGTACTGTTTCAACTCCCTCCTGTTGGATCAATTTATCCAGGTATCTGGTCAAATTGGCCCCAAACTGTGAATAAGACTCCTCAGGTTTCTTGTTCAGAGACCTGAACCTCTGTCTCAATTGCTCTGCATTGATGCCATACCTGGCAAAAACTAGCTTTTTGAACTCCTCATAATTTTTAATTAATTCTAAAGGCATCTCAGCATAGATTTCGGCCAGGCCTCCACTAATTTGAGATCTCAGCACGGTCTGCCTTTGATAAATGTCTCTCCTCAGAGTTGGCTCTGCCATCTTTGTTATTGTTATTATTGGCCTGAGCTGCCAGCTCTAGCCTTCTGATTTCAAATGCCATTCTCTCTTCTAAGGCAATCTTTTCTTTTTCCAGTTCCAAGTTCTGCTGTCTCTCCTCAGATCTGGCCTTCATTTCTAGCGCCAATCTCCACTTTCTGAAATCTATTGGGTCCTCCCCTCTCGAGGTCTCCCCCTCTTGATCTGAAGTAATTTCTTCCCCAGAATCCCCATTTTCTTTATCTGACCCAACAGCCATTTCACAAGGCACTCGCTCAGCTTTCTTTCCCCTGGTTAAAGGCATGTTCCTTTACTCAGGGTTCTGATTCAACTTTCAAGCCTCAATTTAAAAGTACACTTTTTTCCTGTCAGTGAGAGTCTGTGTTACAACTTAGCTTTCCAGCACTCATCCACTGGTAAGCTAGCTACAGTGTCTAGGCCTCTGTCAACCAGCTAGGCCTGTAACCAAAGAAAGAGTTTCTTTCCCTGCCTCAGGCACCAAAACCACTTAAAATCACAGCTTCACCCTATCCTAGGTTTAGCTGACTTAAGTCCCCTCAGCTTATCTGCCCTTGGCCTCCGCTTTGTCCCCTCAGAGCTCTCCCTTGAACTCAGGACAAGCTAGCCAACCAGCCACAGATTCTGCTTTGGGTAACTCTCTCCAGAAATGGTTTCCACAGAGCCTCCCTATCTTAGCCACCCCAATCTGAGTTTCAGAGCCCTCCTACTAGACTTTCTCCCCTTGAGAAAAGTCCTAGGAAGTTACCCACTCGTCCACTCAGATTCCCTGACTAAAGATCTTCTCTGCTCTAGGTACCTTTCCAGTCCAAGGCTTTACTGGACCAAGAACGTATCCCACACACTGGACACCAATTAATGTAGCGAGCATGCTGAAGCCTCTACCAACTCAGGCCTCCAGGAGTGCTCACTCCTCTTCTTCAGTTGCTGCCACCAATCTTATCCAATATTTAAAAAGACAAGTGTTGTTTCAAAACAAAAACTTGTTTATTGGTTTAACAAAATAAAGTAAGTAAATCAACATGTTAATCAAGGTCTCTCACTCACTGACACACACAGACTCTTCCCTCACTGACTATTTGGCTCACAGGCCCATAGACACACTCATCACTAACTCTCACAAAATCTCTCTCTAATCTCCGTCAAATCTTACACCACTTTATATATTCCAGCTCCAACCCCTTCTGCACCACCTTCCATCCCCTCATTGGCTGATGTTCCACTGCCCAGCTGTGGCGGACACGTGAGGGCAGGGCTGAATGCTACAGGCATGGCCTTTCCTCGCCTGACCTGGTTTGGCCTGGCCTGATTTTGCTATTCCTGGCCTGGTTTCACCTGGCCTGGCCTAATTTGGCATGGCCCAGTTTGCCTGGCATTGCCTGGTCTGGTCTGTTTTGACCTAGTTGGTCCTCAGTTGTAATTGGTTAGCATAGAGAATGTAGATGTTTGTATTTTTAGTGGGGGATTTTTAGTGGGTGAGGAGTGTTTGGGGATTTTTATGTGTGTGCATGTGGGTGTGGTCTCTGGGTGTCTGTGAATTTAGTTGCATGGGTATAGTATGTATATACTTACAGTGACAATAAATGTATTTGAAATTTGAAATTGTGTGGCCTGGTTTGGCCTGGCCTGGCCTTGTTTGACCTTCCTTGGGAATATATCCATCATCCTCTCCTGGGAATAGATTGAATGATGAGAATGGATCATACGTGCAGAATTCCAGGAACAAATCTCTCTGGTCCCATGGTCTGCTAAACATCTAAGATGCTGCTGATGTCCTGGAAACAGATGTGGAAGCACAAAGCAAGCATTCCAGGAGCACTCACCCTTAGATTTTTTGGGGGGATAGTTGGGGTCTGGTGATAGATTTTGATGCACAAAGGAGAAGAGAAAGAAAGAAACAATATCAAACATTAATAACATATCTGAAGAAAGCAGAAATGGAACGGGAAAAAAAATCCCACAGTGAAGTACCTAAAAAATAAAATAAATATTTACAGCATAAAAGTAATCTATTAGAACAAGAAGAAATGGCAAAAATAATTAAATTTGCAAGGCATTTTTCCCCAGAATGCTAATAAACCAGGAAGATGGTTAGCATAGAGAATTAAAAAGAGAGAGAAAATAATTAATGCAAAAATGGATAAGGAAAGGATGGAAAAATGGAAAGAAAAGGAAATCCAAAAAATAATACAAAATTTCTATACTAACCTCTACAAAAAGAAAGAAATCAAGTACGAGCAACAATGGAAGTATTTGGGTAAACTCCCTGACTGGAGATTTAGCCCCCAACAATTAGAAAATCTAAATAAATCAATAACCACAAGCAAAATCACAGAGGCATGAAAAAAACAAAAAAATGGCAAAGACCCCAGGCCAGATAGTCTCCCAGCTGAATATTATAAAGCATTGGAAGAAACTATTCATTTTAAAAAGCTAGTGGAATACACTGAAAGCAGAGGGAACATTCCGGATTCATGGAAAGAAGCGTATATCTCCCTAATACATAAAGCTGGGAATGAAAGGAAACAAATTAAGAACTACAGATCAATCTTTCTCTTGAATGTTGATTATAAGATATATGCGACCATCTGGGCAACTAGATTAAAAAAGGTACTTGCAGAAATGATACATAAGGACCAAACAGGCTTCATCCCCAAATGGAAACTAATGCTGAATATAAGATTAATAATAGACATTTTGGAATATTATGAAACACATCCAGAAAAACAAATGATGCTGATCTTCCTAGCAGAAAAGGCCTTTGATAATGTAAATTGGGAGTTTATGTTATTGCAATTAAAGAAGATGGGTGCAGAAGGATTTTTTTTTACAAGCAATTGAAGCAATATATACTAAACAGAAGGCTAAGATCAAAATCAATGGTCAAACAACTGAAGATATCCAAATTGAACAAGGCACGAGGCAGGGATGCCCCCTATCTCCATTGCTATTTATCTTAACACTAGAGATTTTGAATAGACAAATAAGAAGAAATAAGGGAATTAGAGGACTTAGAATCAGGGGAGAAGAATATAAGTTACAAGCATATGCATATGATTTAGCATTGATACTAGAAAATCCCACTGATAATATGGAAGAACTATTGGGAACAATAGAAGAGTTTGGAGCTGTCACAGGACTTTAAAAAAACTACCAAAAATGAAATTCCTGACTAAAAATATAAAGAGAGAGGATGTAGAAAAACATATAATGAAAACTAGTTTTGAGAAGGTACAAAAAATTAGGAGTAACTATTTAGGGGTTACTACTACAAAATAGACAAGTAATTTGATGAAAGAAAATTATCTTATAATCCAAAAGGAAATACAGAGATTTAGAAGATTGGAATAAGCTACAAATCTCAATGATGGGATGAATCTCGACAATAAAAATGAACATTTTACCAAAACTGTTCTTTTTGTTTCAAAACTTAACAATTCTACTAAATTATACATACTTCAAGGAGCTGGACAGCCTGATCTCGAAATTTGTTTGGAAGGCTAAAAAGCGAAGAATAAAACTCAGAGTACTACAAGACTTAAAAGAGAGAGGACTAGGACTGCCAAATTGGCTTTTATATTACAAGGCCTGTGTTACGGTTTGGATAAAAGAATGGATAACAATAGAAAATCAAAGACTGTTGAAATTGGAAGGTGATGATTTAAAGATGGGTTGATGTGCCTATGTATGGTATGGAAAATTGTGAGGAAAGAGTTATGTTTAATATGGCAAAAAATTCAAGTGCAAACCTATAAGAAAATTCCAATATGGGTAGCCCCAATAGAAGACTTTACATTGAAGGTGCTAAGCCACGAGGGGGCTTTACTCACATATAAAGATTTGTTCTATCAACAGATTGGTGGTCAATGCTGAAATTAGAATCATGATATAAAAGGGACAAAAATATGGTCTTTTTTGAGGGGAAAGTTCAAGCGGATAAACTATGGATCTATACAAAAGAGAAAATAATAAAAAGTATACATATTTATTAGAGTATGAACTGGAAGATGAGAGGGTGAAGGAGGTGATGGTCAAATGGGCACAAAACTTTGGTTATAATATTGATATTAATGACTGGACAAAAATGTGGAAAGATAATTAAAAGTTGATTAAATCATGGTTGTTGTGGGTTTTTTGGGCTCTTTGGCCATGTTCTTCCTAACGTTTCGCCAGTCTCTGTGGCCGGCATCTTCAGAGGACAGCACTCTGTCCTCTGAAGAGCACATCTTTCTTCTTCTTCTTCTTCTTCTTCTTCTTCTTCTTCTAACTATTTTGTCTATGTATTTACCCCTTTAGCTTTCAACTTACACTTATAACACAGCTTAAATCTGTTATTCCAACACCATCAGAACACCAAGGCCAATTGTGAGATATATCCTCTCTTTCACCCTACTTATAACACAGCTTAAGTCTTGTTATTCCAACACCATCAGAACTCTAAGGCCAATTGTGAGGTATATCCCCTCTTTCACCCTCCCTTTGTCTTGAGAATATGCGTGACAGGCCTGAAATAGTATAGATTCTGCTCACTTCCCCCTTTTTCTCCATGTGCTTCTTTTGTTTCTGTGACTCTGTTTTCTTTCGTATTTTGGAGGGGGAAACAACACCTAAAGCAATAGTTTGCTTTTCAGCCTCAGTTTTCCTAGCTGCTATAGCTACGTAGCTTACTGGGTGACACATCATCCCCTTTATATTATCTGGTATTGCCATCAATACATCCGGTTCTGGCATTTCTTTTAGATGTAATTTAACCTCTGCTATTTTCTCTTCCTTAGCGTCTTTAATTACATCTTGCATCTGGTCAAGATAATAATTTACCTGCGTAAATTCTTTCAACACTGTCATTTGAAAGATTTTCCACTCTAGCCATTGATCTGTGATTTTCCCAGGGAGAGGTTCCATTTTTCCAGTATATCTGATCTATATATACAAAATACTCTTCAGTTTCCACTATTTTATCCCTCACTTGGAATTCCCCCTCCCCTTTGCCCAAATACAGTGGTGCCTCGCATAGTGACGTTAATCCGTTCCGGATTAATCGTCGCTATGCGGAAACATCGCTAAACGGAACAGAAAAACCCATAGGAACGCATTAAACTTTGTTTAATTCGTTCCTATGGGGGATAAACTCACCGTTCAGCGATGTTCTTCCATAGGGGCGGCCATTTTCGGTGCCTCTAAAGTGAGGCAGCACAGCGGGGCGGCCATTTTGGAACCGCCGACCAGCTGACCGAAAATGGGGCCTTTGGTATTTTTCCCCCAGCTGAGTAGCGGGGGCGTCAAAGCCCCGCCGCTCAGCTGGGGGAAAATGTCGGCAGTCGGCGGTGGCTTTGGAAGGACCCCAAAGCCACCGCCGACCACCGACATTTGCCTTCCGAGCTCTCAAAGGGCTTCCCCCCACACACATTGGAGAAAGCCCTTTGAGAGCTCGGAAGGCTCTCAGCAGCGGCGGGGACAGGGTAGGGGGTGTCCGGATGGCTTTCAGGCAAAGCACTGGAAGCCATCCGGAACCCCCCTGCCCCCGCCGCCGCCACTTGGAGCCGCCCCGTGCCCGGCCAGCCCGTCTGAGAGGTGGTGGAGAAGCCTTCCCCCGAGGCCTCTCGGACGCGCTGGCCACGAAAATGCTGGCCAGCGTGTCCGAGCGGCGGCGGCGGAGCCTTCCCCCTCCTCCTGCCTCTGCCTGACCCACCCCTCACCCTTATCTCTGCCGCCGCCGCTGGGTTTCGGAAGCCGCTTCCAAAGCCCAGCAGTGGTGGCGGAGAAGGGGGTGAAGGGTTGGGAGGAGGGCAGCCAGGATCCGCCCCCCAGCCAGCTTCCCCTTCCATGGTCGGACTCTCAGGAGTCCAGCCATGGATGGAGTAACCGGCTGGGGGTGGCTCCAAGCCCCTACCGCCGCCGCTTGGATCCGGCCCCCAGCCGGTTCCCCTTCCATGGTTGGATCCGGCCATGGAAGGGGAATAGGCTGGGGGCAGATCCAAGCAGCGGCGGCAGCGGCAGGACCTTGGATCCGCCACCCGGCCAGTTACTCAATCCATGGCCGGGAGGCGGATCCAAGCCCCTACCGCCGCCGCCGCTTGGATCCGGCCCCCTGCTGGTTCCCCTTCCATGGTCGGATCCGACCATGGAAGGGGAACCGGCCGGAGGGCGGATCCAAGCAGCAGCGGCAGCGGTAGGAGCTTGGATCCACCCCGCGGCCGGTTACCCCATCCAAGGCCGGACTCCTGAGAGTCTGACCATGGAAGGGGAACCGGCCGGGGGGCGGATCCAAGCGGCGGCGGCGGCGGTAGGGGCTTGGATCCGCCACCCGGCCGGTTATCCCATCCATGGCCGGACTCCTGAGAGTCCGACCATGGAAGAGGAACCGCCCGGCGGGTGGATCCAAGCCCAGGATGCCTGAAAGGCATCCGGACCCCTGCCACCGCCGCCGCCACTTGGATCCGCGTCCCAGCCGGATACCCCATCCATGGTCGGACTCCTGAGAGTCCGACCATGGCGGGGGTAGCCGGCCGCGGGGCGGATCCAAGCGGCGGTGGCGGCAGGGGTCCGGATGCCTTTCAGGCATCCGAAGGGGAATCCCGGCGGTGGCCTTGGAACGACCCTTCAGAAGGGTCCTCCCGAGGCTACCGCCAGCATTTTCCCCCAGCTGAGCGGCGGGGCTCCCACTCAGCTCGGGGAAAATGCCCCCTCCGAAGGGGAATCCCGGTGGTGGCCTTGGAATGACCCTTCGGAAGGGTCCTTCCGAGGCTACCACCGGCATTTCCCCCCAGCTGAGTGGCGGGGCTCCCGCTCAGCTAGGGGAAACTGCCCCCTCCGAAGGGGAATCCCGGCGGTGGCCTTGGAACGACCCTTCGGAAGGGTCCTTCCGAGGCTACTGCCATCATTTCCCCCCAGCTGAGCAGTGGGAGCGGTCCTTTGGAGGCTCCCGCCGCTCAGCTGGGGGAAAATGGGGCCTATGGGGAAAACATCGCAAAGCGATTTCCCCCATAGGCAACATCGCAATGCGATCGCAAAAGCAATTGCTTTTTTGCCATCGCTATGCGGATTCATCGTTAACTGGGGCACTCGTTATACGAGGCACCACTGTATACATAATATACATAATGTATAGATCAATCTCGAGTGCAATATTTCACGTTACAACTATTACAGTGTTAACAGTAAAATAGCAGGCACACTTAAACAAGAAATGGAATATAAAACATGAATCTCTCAAGTGTCTTTGTAGTCCAATCCCTTTTCTCGTCGCCAACCTCCAGACCGGTTGTTTCTTCTTTTCTCTTCTCAAAGTTTATTGTTACCTTCACCCAGCAAGACTGTATTTTCAGAGTGTCATTTATCAAAATAGTTCAGTTCAAGTCATATGGCACTCAGTTTACACCTCACAGTCTGTTTTTTTTTACTTCCAAAGGCTTCTTTCTCCTCACCACAAAAAGGGAGGTCCAGCAATCTGAGTCCCAGCAAATGTATTATCCACAGAAAACAGAGTCCCGCACAGTCTAAGAATATATATCCAAAAGGAGAAAAGGTCCAGAGTGAACAGCTTACAGCAGAATTTATTCTTTCAAAGCCTGTCCAGTGTTAATTCTCCAGGAGTTTTTTTTTCTTTAATAGAGACACGAGCTATTTCTGCCTGACTGTTCCCTTAAATCAGCTCGACCTTCAATCAGCTAAATACGCCGCTCCTTATCTCATTTCGGTCATAAATTTTCACACAATCACTTGTTCTTCGTTTTAACGGGGTTTTTCATAGAACAAGGGCTTCCACTTACTTTGTTATATATTTTTGCCGTGCTTCTTGTTCTCTTATTCTCGGCGAACAGAGCTGTCTTGGCTGATTGCAAAAAATGGCACCCGTCTTTGGTCCGTGCTTATGTGAATTTCCAGAAGAAAGAAAAATTGAGTTGCTGCCCAATCTTCTAGCTTCTGTAGCTCACCAACTGCTGCAGAAGGGTCTCTCCTGACCCCCCCTCGGTTCCCCCATTTCTAGGGGGATCCCAGACCAAAGTGGTTCTAGCTTCTCCAGGAGCTGTTCCCAAGAGCTGCTAGCTTCACCAGGACGTAGCTCCTCCTCTTGCTCTTTGGCCATGTTCTGAAGGTTCTTCCTAACGTTTCACCTGTCTCTGTGGCCGGCATCTTCAGAGGACAGCACTCTGTCCTCTGAAGAGCACAGAGTGCTGTCCTCTGAAGATGCCGGCCAGAGAGACTGGCGAAAGAGCCCGAAAAACCCACAACAACCATTAGATCCCGGCCGTGAAAGCCTTCGCGAATACATTGTTTAAACCAGTTAATCTTAGAGAAAATATCCTTAAAATGTTTTACTGATGGTATTTCACCCCAGTAAGATTGGCAAAAATGTCAGAAGGGATCAGGAATGTTTGTTGGAAATGTAAAACAAAAAATCCAGGGACTTATTATCATGTATGGTGGACATGCAAAAAAAAATGGTTATAGGTTTGGGAAATGTCACAAGAAACTGTTCAGCAAAAACTAAGTTTTAAACCTGAAATGTTGTTATTGAAAATAATGCCAGAGATCATTGATAAAAAGATTATATATATAAAGTATATATACACAGCAGTCAGGTCACTCTGGGCCCAAAAATGGAAGAATGGAGATATACCAATGATGGAGGAGCTATTAAAGAAGCTACTGGATATTGTAGAACTAGATACGCTTTCAGAGGCAGTGAAGGGTGAACTGAGACACTTTGTAAAGGAAAGCTGGAAACTGATATACAATTGGGTCCAGAAACAGATAGGAACTTAGGGAAGAAATAGTTGTGGCGAACCAGTGCTCACTAGAATCCTTTGATGATATTTAGATGACATAGACGATGGTAAAATCTCTGATCTATACATGTAGTATGAATGTTTAGCATTACTGTCATTTGTTATTTTTGTTACATCTTTATTTAGTTCTCTATGTTTTGTATGTAGGAGTAATAATAATAATAAAAAATAAATTTAAAAAAGATCTTTTGGGGATAGTTACTGTTACGGTCAGCCATAGCATAACCTGTCCATCACAGCTGGGAGGGAAAATCTCAGCCAATGAGAGGGCGGAGGGTGGTGCAGAGGCGGGAGGAGCTGTGATATATAAGGTGTGTGTGAGGTGTGAGTGGCAGATAGGAGATAGAAGATAGGAGATAGCAGATAGATGAGAGATGAGTGTCTGAGCTGCGAGTTAAAGTAATCTTAGTGTCAGTGTGAAAGAGTCTGTGAGAGCTAGTGCCTGAGAAACAGTAATAGATTATTTCTTTAACAGTGATTTACATTCCTTTCTTTTTGTATTCAATAATCCAAGTTTTTATTTTTAAAAGTTATACTGGCCTGCTGTATGATTTATTCATTAAGGAATAGTTGGTGGCAGTAAAGAAGAGTGAAGGGTTTTAAAGTGACGTGATGACCTCCCTTTGTGAGTAGTGAGGAAGGCCGTTACAGTTACCAAAGGGGAGCAGTGTTGGATGACAGTGGAAGCCAGAGTCAGAGCAAATCTGATGTGGATAGGAAAATAAAAGCAAGGCTTGAAAAATAAAATTATTTTGGTATCTGAGAGCAAGAATCTCAGACAGAGACACAGTAACTAAAAGGTTGTGAGCTGGAGGAGCAGCAGGGAGAACTGCTGAGTGAAGCGCAACAACATAGTTACTGGAATAAACAACAGAAAGACAGGTCCTTTTTAAAATCAGTACAGACAATAAAGACTAATTCACTGAGATTTAAACATGCCACCCAAACGTATCCAAAAAGGGAGTCAGGAGGCAGAAAGTTTACCTCAGGAAGTGGAAGGAAATGGAGACCCTCTAGCTCCAGTGGAACTGGAGAAGACTGATGAGGGTGCAGCAGAAAAACAAGGTGTTCTAAGCTCCCAAGATTTTGAAAAATGGAAGTTGGAACAGGAATTTAGGCTTAGAGAAAGGGAACTAGAAATTAAAGAAAGAGCAAAGGAACAGGAAATTAAAGAGAAGGCTGAGGCCAGTCAAAAGGAAATAGATTTTGAAATGGAAAAAGAAAAGGCCAGAGAAAAGGAGAGGACTGAGGCCAGACAAATGGAATTAAGACAAAGAGAATTTGAGCAAGAAAACAGGCAAAGGGAAATGGAATTTCAAATACAGATGAAAAAATTGGAATTAGCTGATTATAATAACAACTACTACTCCTCTAGTGAGGGATATCTCTCAAAAATCAATCTAAAGAAATGTCCCCAATATAGGAAAGGAGGTTGCCCTGAATCTTTCCTCATTTCATTTGAGAGAGCATGCTGGGACTTTGAGATTAAGGATGATGAAAGGATGATAGTGTTGAGATCTCAAATAAGTGGAGATTTAGCTGAGCTTTATTCTCAGATGCCTCTGGAGCAGGCTAGAGATTTTGAGGCATATAGAGAAAAATGGTATATTCTAGATTTGACATAAATGCAGAACACCTTAGAAGAAATTTTTGCTCCCTTACCAAAAAGTCTGAAGAATCTTAAGTGGGGGTTAAATTGATTCAATGTTTGGACAAATGGATGGAATGTGAAAATGTCATTTCTCTAGACCAAATGAAAAATGTGGTTGGTTTAGAACAATTTTATTCCATCCTGCCCGTGGAATTGTGTTATTTGGTCAAAGACAATGTGACATTTACCATGTGACATTTACCATTCCTCACTGCCACCAGTGGATTTCTTTTATCCACAATATAAAAAGAACTTTAGTTAGACATTTGTCTGGTTACTGCCAACAGAACGTTTTTATTGAAAGGTGTTAAATTTAATCAGAATCACAGAGGTTCTTTATTCAATGCATATAATCAAATCATTAAAATGTCATATATTGCCACATAACCAATCACCACCTGCTCTATTAACCTTGACCAGCTTATCTTTATTAGTATCTGTTCTCACTATCTCCTTCTCTCTCTCTCTGCAAATTCTATATCCTCCCTTCATCTCTTCTGCCCAACCTTCTTATATTTGCTAACTCCACCCCTCCACTCCTCTCATAGGCTCATGCAAATGAGATCCTGAATATGAGTGACAGGAGTGAAGTGGGGCAATCGTCACAGACAAAAATCCTAAAAATGTATTACAGGCATCTGAATATGCTGATTCCATCAGTGAGATTAGAGATCCTCAATTTTCTGAGGTGAAAAAATTGGTAGAAAAGTGTGGGACGACAGGAGAAGGCCCCCACCCAGTAGAAATTACATGAGAAGTACCCAAGCTACTGAAAGCCATTTTAGAGACAAGCCCTCATCCACAGATCAGAGTCACCTGGAACACAATAGCACTGGGGGAAAGGTTAACAATGCCCCTTTTTTAAAAACTCAAGACCAGTAAACAATGCTATGCATGTGGAGAGAAAGGTCATTTTGGGCTCAATGTGAGACTCAAAAAAATAGGGATTTTAACCAGCATAAAAATGGAAAAGATGATAGACCAAAAAGATTTACTGTATAAAACCAGTGGGAGCCACTGAAGGAGGTTGTAACAATGGTTCTGTCTCCATGGCAACACAACAGAAAATTCTGATCTGCCACAAGCCAGAGTTGTGCAGTGCTTTCTTATAAAGGCAAATAATAGTTTACTACAGAGCTCTGGAGAGAAAATTAGTATTAATGAGATATCTTATGTTGGCATTGTAGATACCTGTTCCCATTTAACCCTATGTCATCCTGATGTGGTTCCTAAAGAACAAATACTTTCAAATCAAATTGTTACCATCAAGGTTCTATGCCAGTAATTTTACTTGTGGCTAAAGTAAAGATAAACTATGAAGACTGGGTTGGAATTTGGGATGTAGCAATTTCTGATCAAATACCCACACCTTTTTTGATTGGATTAGATCTAAGCACATGCAGAGTGCTTTCGTAGTAACACATTCCCAGGGAGAGCAGTTAACAATCCCTGAGGGAAAATTGGAATCCCTAACTTCTTAAAGTAACCTGGAAGGCCCCAGTTTAAAAGAAAACTCTGACGTGGATGAAATGGCAGAAGGTATATTTATGAAAAAGTCAAATTCATCATTTGATAAGGAACAGAAGGAGGATACCACCCTTACGCAGGGCTTTGAGAAATCACCACTCCCAGAGTGGTGCCTCACAAGACAAATGCCTCACAGGACAAAAAACTCACAAGACAAATGGTTTTGGCAATGGGGTTGATGACTCGCAAGACAAATGTTCCTATGGCCATGCTTCGCAAGACAAATGTTTTCCTTTTTTTGTTCCTGCCTCATGTTTGCTTATTTTTAAATGTTTTTCAATGATGTTAAAAAAGTTTTTTTGACTGAAATTTTTAAAATCATCTGCACGATATGTGTGGCTTTAAAGAGCACTTAATAAACCCTTTGTAAACCAAATGTGACTTTGTTCTGACTTTTTTTGCCCATAGGAACACATTAATTAGATTTCAATGCATTCCTATGGGAAAACGCGTTTCGCAAGATGAATTTTTCGCAAGACAACATTAACAGCGGAATGAATTAAATTCATTTTGCGCAGCACCATTGTAATAGATAACAATCTGTTATATAGGGAAGTTTTTGTTAGCACCTCAGAGGGGTGGAGATGGAAACCTCAAACAACTTATTGTGCCTGAAATATATAGAGTCAAGATTTTAAGCAAAGCGCAAAGCTTTTGGAGCTCACATGGGAATACCGTGGATTAAACAAAGGGTTGCAAGGAACTTTTACTGGCCAGGAATGGGTCAGCAAGTTAAGCAGTTTTGTCCAGTTTGGGATATGTGCCTGAGAAGGGCTATGGGAAGTGACAAAACTAGGGCTGAACTGTGCCCTTTAACTATTGTTTCAAACCCATTCCAATGGTCGGGTCTGGACATGGCGGGACCCTTGCCCAGGGTAACTAGATGTGGAGATTATTTCATCCAGTCTAGTATAGATTATGCCACTGGATGCCCTGAGGCAGTTCCCCTAAGAAAAATGGTAACAAAGTTTCTAGTAAAGCTGGATGCATGGGTAAATGCCATGGATCTGTGGCAGTTCACTTCTTTACATGAAGCTGATGCTAAGAACAGAGAGGAAGTATATTCTCTCTTGCCAAGTTATGGTACTGACCCTATATTGTTGCATTACCACAATAAAAGTACAATTGATTGGACTCCAACACCTCAGTTAAAAGAGCGATGGGCATATAAATTTAAAGGTCACTCAGTGCTACAGGCTGCTAAGGAACTGGATGTTGCTCTTATGAAAAAAATACCTTTCTCTTGAGAATGGTGAACTTCAAACCACTCCAAACTCATGAGACTGTTTTGAATTGTGCTGCTGCATTTCCATATCCCAAAAGAAAGTTAGTCTGTGAGCTGATTCTAAAAAAAGACCACATTAACGAAAAGACAAAAGATTTCCTAACACCACTTCACTTTGCTGCAGGATGCAATACTGTGTCTGTGGTTAAGTGCCTTCAGCACTGATGGTCATGTGGAGGACAGGGAAAACCTTGTTCCTTTGCACAATGCTTGTTCTTATGGACTCTGAGGTGGCTGAGCTACTTGTTGGACGTCGTGCAGTTATTGATGTGGCTGATTTGTGAGCGTTTACCTCTTTACCTAAAGCTGCTCTGTTAACAAGCTTAAAGAGGGCTCAACAAGCAGCTGCAAAAGCACTTAAAATCCTGCTAGGCAAACCCTTGCCCGAGAAACCAGATAATGGAAGTCTCAACACCTCTGAAATAAGCCAAGTGTTTGAGACTTCAGCTAAAAGAAATTTGTCGGTGAATCTTAAGGTGACCCGTGATAGTATTTCCTCACTTAGTGCAACTAAAGTTCCTGTGGGCGAGTTTATGGGTGAGTGAAAGCCAGAGCAATAAGATCTCAAAGAAGAATGCAGCCATAGATGTTCTGGAGGAGGAGGAGAAACTGCCTACCCTTTCCCCAGCTGAGAAAGTGAAGCCACAAGCCAGAAAGAAAGCAGGCTTCACCTGGAAAATGCAAGCGGAGGAAATCCAGGGGACACCAGAGTGCCAGATGACTGTCAATCTTTGGAAGAGACTTCAAAACCAGTCTTTTGTTGCACCAAACTCAAATCGGGAATTTCTCAGTTGTGTGGGTGCATTGAGCATCGCTTGGAGCTGGACTGTGCCAAGTGGATTGTGGGTGATCACAGAACAAAGGAAGGCTAATTGCCTTAGAACAAAGGAGTCGACAGCGTGGATGTCCAAAGCAGCAGAACCTACAGGCAACGCCCCGAGAGCTCTTTTTATTGACTTAGCATGAGTTACATAGTATGTTGTTAGAATTCAGATAGGATATTAGTTACCTAATCGTAACCAGGATTGGCTGAAATAACTCTTTGATCTTATGCTCTACCTCTAAGCGAAAGGGCAGAATAAGGGGTTACTCCACCTGCTGACAGCTGCCACTTCCTGCCAGGAGTGTATGCACGTCACTGGAACAGAATGCACCTACAACCTTTAAGCAGAAGTTTACCACAGTGGATGACAATGAGAGTCTACACCCAGTGACTTTTACCAGCAGAAGACTTCAACCTTGTGAGACACATTTGTCTGCCATCGAGAAGGTATACCTGTCTATCATATGGACCTGGAAGAAACGTAAGCCATACAGATGGAAAAGAAAGTTTACCCTGTACACTGACCACTCATCTTTGATATGGTTGAGAACTTTGCAAATTAACAGTAGCAAACTGACCATATGGTCCTTGATTCTCCAAGATTATGACTTTCAAATTAAAAACATCAAGGGATCTTTAAATGTGGTAGTGGATGGTTTGTCCAGAAGACCCCCATGATTAAGTGAAAATGTAAATGTTTATGTTTTTTTCTGTAATGTTTGATTTAATCTAGAGGAAAATGTTTATGAATGTATGGTTTCCAGGACTGTATAATATGGTAAGTTTAAATAGTAAATGTATTACTTAATAGAAGCCCATATGGCAAGCGTGTATAAGTAGTTATAAGTATGGTCAGAATGTGAATAAATGTATTAAATGTCTTGTTTGTTTAAGAAGATAAACCGGTAAGTTTTCCCCTCATAAAACAAACTTTTTAAGGGGGGAGGAGTTGTAGCGATTGTCATGAATTTGATTATGAAAGTTGAATAGGGATTTATTTTTATAGGAGCAAAGTTAAGTTAGAAATCCGTTTGTGACCAGGTGCGAGTTAGAGAGATTAAGAATGGCCAAGGTCAGTTTCTTTTTCAGTAGAAGAAAAAAGCTATGAAGAACAAGGTGACCTTTATCTCGTCGCCAGGCAACAATCTCATCCCAGACAGAACAAGGACATAACTTCTTGATTTAAGAGAGATGGGACGAGAGAAGAGAGCCAAGGAGGAGATGGCCGGAGGCATAGCCTGGACGACTGCCCGAACGCAGCAAGAGAATTCCAGCACGGAAGAATGAACGACAGAAGAAAAGCTACAAAAGGATCTTATTTTTCAAATTAACAGTAAGATAGAACTCTGTTTGGAAATGTAGTTAGCTTATTTGTTATTTTGGTTTTTTATAGAGGAAAATGTCTTGTGGTGATGGCTGAGGTCTTTTGGAAATGATTGTTTATGTAAAGATGTCATGTTTTGCTCATTTAAATTCATTTATAGCTAATCTCTATTTTTCTAATAAAATATAAAAAGGCTGATTGTCTGAACGTTGGCTTCTTGCAATAGACCATAAGCTACTGATTTGTTTAATCTGGCCACGTTCATGCTACCAATTTAGGGTCCTACCTATAAGAGAGGAGGAAGATTAAATATTCTAGAACTCCTGGAAGTTGTTCTTTCTAGAAATCGGATCAGACTTGGGAGAAGGGGTGAAACAGTTGCCTAGGGTAAAATTAAAGGACCCAGTTTTACCCGATAAGGAACTGATCATTCCGGACACCTCTCTGTTCCGTGTAAAAGCAGATTCTTAGGAAGCTCGCTTTTACAACAGCGATCACCCCTGGCATAACTATTCAGCAGTGTATTCACATGTATCAATGACAGCTGTCAGGAGGCAGAGCCTGAGAAACTAGAAGGGAGGGGTGAATGAGAATCTAGGGAGTTTAGTCAGCGAGACAGAGTTTTGAAGGAAGAAGAAAGAGTTTGGGGTTTGAGGCAGAGATAGTGTTTAAGGAGTGATTAGTCAGAGTGTGACCTGTGTCATGGGTTGATTTATGTGGTTTAAATCATGTATTGAAGATGGGATATGTAGTTGTGATCAATGTAAAATGGATTCCATATTGGTTCTGTGTATGAAGGATTTTGCATCCTGGGAGTGTATTTCCAGAGGGCTGCGGGAATGTTTTCCTTTAGGCCTGAACAAGCCATTACAAGATAAGACCAGACACTTGTTGTGGCATAGAAGGAGACTGAGAAAAACAACACCTGTTTCTCATGAGAAGGAGGGACTGTTTCCATAACCTTATGCCATGATTGGATGACAGCTTGAGAGACGGTGGTTCCAAGAAGCTTGAAAAAGGAACTTTTACTATGTGCAGAGATTCTTTCTTTTGTTCTACAATTTTTATCCATCATAGTTTTTCTAGGTCTGTTTGCCTGCTGCCCAGTGCAGGTAAAGGACTGAAGGGAATGTAGGGAGACAAGGAAGAAAGGAAGGGGGGCTTTTTACCTTTTGCCTACCCTAAGGAAGTTTTTAGAGATTTTTAGGGATTTTTAGAGCTATTGTAATTAAAGGGAATTATTGCTTCATTTCTATTTTGTATCAAGCCTTGAAAACGGTAATATACTATGCTTTTGCATCAAACTGACTTTATTCTGTAAATCTATATATTTTCAATAAAAATAATAATGATAAAATCTTTTGGTCTCTTGAGCAGTGAAGCTGTCTTAGCAATAACCTGAGGGGGAAGCAAAGCCACATTAAGCTACTGAGTCCTACCTTATTGAGCCAAGTGGGTCTAAGGACTACACAGCTCATGTGTAATTTCTTATTGATTTTTTCTAAGGTTGAGCAAGTATTAGGGCAGACTTGTAAGAGGAAGTCTTTTGCATGCCTTGGCTGAGGTCACCTAGGACTCAACCCAGCTGCATGAGGGTGCCCAGACTTCTAATTACTCTCTGTCTGAACATTCAAGTTCTCCTTTAGAGGAAGCTGATCGTGACAACCTGTATTAATTAAGATAGAAGAGGCTAAAGTAAAATATTGAAGCTTCGTGTAACTTTAAGAATGTGCTTAAGAACTAGTCCTAAGACAATTTGTAATCAATAAACTTATTTCTGTTTAAAAGTTCAGTACTGAATGGACCACAGCTTTTCATAGGAAATATAGGTTGATAAAGACATCAACTGGTGGCAGCATGTTAAAGGGCATGTTGGGATACTCAGGTGAGCTCTGTGTTTCGTGAAACAAGCAGGGGCCATGGGGTAAACGTCACACCCTAAAACACCATTTATTAGATGAAATATTTTCCTCTTTTTCAGAGCGTCCCAAAACAACCTATGGTACGAGAGTAAGACTGAATCTCTAAGTTATGTACCCAATGGAGATTCAGGTGCAGGACAGGAAAGAGCTGCAGCTGTTCAGAAGAGAGGCTTTCCCTTCAGGAGTAGAAAACAGGGTGATTGGTTTTGAGCAGAATGGCCATGTGTGTTTAGTCGTTTAGTCGTGTCCGACTCTTCGTGACCCCATGGACCAGAGCACGCCAGGCCCTCCTGTCTTCTACTGCCTCCCGGAGTTGTGTCAGGTTCATGTTGGTTGCTTCGCAGACACTGTCCAGCCATCTCATCCTCGGTCGTCCCCTTCGCCTCTTGCCATCACACTTTCCCAACATCAGGGTCTTTTCCAGGGAGTCTTTTCTTCTCATTAGATGGCCAAAGTACTGGAGCCTCAGCTTCAGGATCTGTCCTTCCAGTGAGCACTCAGGGTTGATTTCCTTTAGAACTGATAGGTTTGTTCTCCTTGCAGTCCAGGGGATTCTCAAGAGCCTCCTCCAGCACCACAATTCAAAGGCATCAATTCTTCGGCGGTCTGCTTTCTTTATGGTCCAGCTCTCACTTCCATACATCACAACAGGAAAAACCATAGCTTTGACTATTCGGACTTTTGTTGGCAAGGTGATGTCTCTGCTTTTCAAGATGCTGTCCAGATTTGTCATCGCTTTCCTCCCAAGAAGAAGGCGCCTTTTAATTTCAGGGCTGCTGTCTCCATCTGCAGTGATCATGGAGCCCAGGAAGATAAAATTTGACACTGCCTCCATATCTTCCCCTTCTATTTCCCAGGAGGTGATGGGACCAGTGGCCATGATCTTAGTTTTTTTGATGTTGAGTTTCAGACCGTTTTTTGCACTCTCCTCTTTCACTCTCATTACAAGGTTCTTTAATTCCTCCTCACTTTCTGCCATCAGAGTGGTATCATCTGCATATCGGAGGTTGTTGATATTTCTTCCGGCAATCTTAATTCCAGCTTGGGTTTCTTCCAGTCCAGCCTTCCGCATGATGTATTCTGCATATAAGTTAAATAAGCTGGGGGACAATATACAGCCTTGCCGTACTCCTTTCCCAATTTTGAACCACTCAGTTGTTCCATGACCAGTTCTAACTGTTGCTTCCTGTCCCACATATAGGTTTCTCAGGAGACAGATAAAGTGGTCAGGCACTCCCATTTCTTTAAGAACTTGCCATAGTTTGCTGTGGTCCACACAGTCAAAGGCTTTCGCATAGTCAATGAAGCAGAAGTAGATATTTTTCTGGAACTCTCTGGCTTTCTCCATAATCCAGCGCAAGTTAGCAATTTGGTCTCGAGTTCCTCTGCCTCTTCGGAATCCAGCTTGTACTTCTGGGAGTTCTCGGTCCACATACTGCTGAAGCCTACCTTGTAGGATTTTGAGCATAACCTTGCTAGCGTGCGAAATGAGTGCAATTGTACGGTAGTTGGAGCATTCTTTGGCACTGCCTTTCTTTGGGATTGGGATGTAGACTGATCTTTTCCAATCCTCTGGCCACTTCTCAGTTTTCCAAACTTGCTGGCATATTGAATGTAGCACCTTAACAGCATCATCTTTCAAGATTTTAAATAGTTCAACTGGAATGCCATCACCTCCACTGGCCTTGTTGTTAGCCAGGCTTTCTAAGGCCCACTTGACTTCGCTCTCCAGGATGTCTGGCTCAAGGTCAGCAACTACATTGTCTGGGTTGTCCGGGATATCCACATCTTTCTGATATAATTCCTCTGTGTATTCTTGCCACCTCTTCTTGACGTCTTCTGCTTCTGTTAGGTCCCTCCCATTTTTGTCTTTTATCATGTTCATCTTTGCGCAAAATGTTCCTCTAATATGTCCAATTTTCCTGAACAGATCTCTGGTCTTTCCTTTTCTGTTATCTTCCTCTATTTCTTTGCATTGTTCATTTAAGAAGGCCCTCTTGTCTCTCCTTGCTATTCTTTGGAAGTCTGCATTCAAGTTTCTGTAACTTTCCCTATCTCCCTTGCATTTTGCTTCCCTTCTCCTCTCTGCTATTTCTAAGGCCTCGTTGGACAGCCACTTTGCTTTCTTGCATTTCCTTTTCTTTGGGATGGTTTTCGTTGCTGCCTCCTGGACAATGTTACGAGCCTCTATCCAAAGTTCTTCAGGCACTCTGTCCACCAAATCTAGTTCCTTAAATCTGTTCTTTACTTCCACTGTGTATTCATAAGGGATTTGGTTTAGATTATACCTGAGTGGCCCAGTGGTTTTTCCTAATCTCTTCAGTCTAAGCTTGAATTTTGCTATGAGAAGCTGATGATCAGAACCGCAGTCAGCTCCAGGTCTTGTTTTTGCTGACTGTATAGAGCTTCTCCATCTTTGGCTGCAGAGAATATAATCAATCTGATTTCGATATTGCCCATCTGGTGATTTCCATGTATAGAGTCGCCGCTTGTGTTGTTGGAAAAGAGTGTTTGTGATGACCAGCTTATTCTCTTGACAAAACTCTATTAGCCTTTGTCCTGCTTCGTTCTGAACTCCAAGGCCAAACTTCCCTGTTGTTCCTTTTATCTCTTGGCTCCCTACTTTAGCATTCCAGTCCCCTAGAATGAGAAGAACATCTTTCTTTGGTGTCAGTTCTAGAAGGTGTTGTAAATCTTCATAGAATTGTTCAATTTCAGTCTCCTCAGCAATGCTGGTTGGTGCATAAACTTGGATTATTGTGATGTTGAATGGTCTGCCTTGGCCATAGGGCCTGTAAAATTCCCCATTCAATTTGGGAAGGGTGCCTCCTCACTTTGCAGGGTCAACAGAGCAGGAGAAGAGATTGGAGTCAGCCCTCTTCTGTCCCTACACTGCAGGAAGCTCTTCCCTTCAGGCTGACCCAGCACAGAAGGTAAACTTCCCCATCTTTTTCCCATCTAAGATCTTATATGAACAGAAAGGGACTGTCACTGTCATCAGTGCTCATGCACTGCCTTGGGTCATTTCCCCCCACAGTCCTCCAATACAGAATACAACTATTTCAGAGAGGATCTGGGGGGAAGCATTACTCCCGTCCCTCCCTTCTGTAGTTCTCACTGCAGCAACTCTTCCTCCTTGGTCATAGCAGGGTTTCAAGTGTCAGGGAAAAGAAAGACCTGCCAAACTTGAATCCCTGGTTTGGGAACAGGGCTGTGGTGCACTACCTTGCGCCCAGATCACCATCCAAGCCAGAGGACAGTTGTGAGAGCAGTGGGCTGCTCTTCCCTCCCACTCACAACCACTTACCCAACTTTGGCCGTGCTGTGCAAATGGGAGTGCCAAGGTGCCAAGCTTCTTAGCTTGTGTGGCTGATAATTTTCTCCTACAAAAAATGGAGAAAGAGATTAGAAGATTTGCTATTCTTGACTTGATTCTGACCAACAGAGATGACTTGGTGGGGGAAGTGGCAGTAAGGGGAACTCTAGGCGAGAGTGACCATGTCCTTCTAGAATTCTTGATTTCAAAGGAAATGAAAGCAGAGTGTAGCCACACAGGTCTGCTAGATTTTTAAGCCAGTTTTAATAATCTCAGAATAAGGATACGTAAGGTCCCATGGCAGGAGATCCTAACAAGAAAAGGAGTCCAAGAAGGGTGGGAGCTTCTAAAAGAAAAGGAATTTCTAAACGCCCAACTACAAACAATTCCAACAAGAAAAAAAAGGAAAGGCAGCAAAAAAGGCCAGTGTGGCTTCACAAAAAGCTCAGGGAGGACCTAAACACCAATGTACATGTACAGGAAATGGAAAGAAGGCCAGGTCACCAAGGAGGAGTGTAGACAAGTAGCAAGGAAATTCAGGGATGGCATTAGGAGGGCAAAAGCTGAGAATGATCTGAGGTTAGCTAGAGACACTAAAAGCAAGAAAAAAGCATTCTTCAGGTATGTGAGTAGCAAAAGAAAAACAAAAGACATAGTGGCACAACTCCACAATAGAGATGGACCAATGGTAACAAAGGACAAAGAAAAGGCAGAGGTGCTCAATTCCTGTTTTAGCTCAATCTTTTCCCATAAGTCAGAATATGAACTTCCAAACAAATTGGAAGTGCAAGGGGGGGGGGGACAGGATTGCAACTGGAGATAAGCAAATAATCAAGGAATACCTTACCACCTTGAACGAGTTCAAATCTCCAGGACTGGATGAACTGCATCTGAGAGTATTGAAGGAACTGGCTGAAGAACTCTCAGAACTGCTATCCATTATTTTCTTGAACTTACGGGAGATGGGTGAGGTGCCAGAGGATTAGAGAGAGGGCCAATTTTGTCCCTATCTTTAAAAAAAAGGAAAAGAAAAAGAAAAAGAAAAAGAAAGGAATTTGGGAATTACAGGCCAGTCAGCCTGACGTCAGTTCCAGGCAAAATTCTGGAACAGATCATAAAGTGGTCATTGTGCAAGCACCTAGAAAACAATGCAGTAATAATTAGAAGTCAACACGGATTTGTCAAGAACAAATCCTGCCAAAATAATGTGATCTTTGTATTCTTGAAGACTTCCATGGCTGGGATCTGATGGTTGTTGTAGGTTTTTCGGGCTGTCTGGCCATGTTCTTGAGGTTTTTCTTCCTAACATTTCTCCAGTTTCTGTGGCTGGCATCTTCAGAGGACAGGAGTCAGAACTCTGTCTGTGCTCTGGTGCAGTTTGTGAGATAGTTGAGTATTTATAGCTGTGGGGTCAGCTTTTTGTCCTTTTCAGGAGACTGGGTGATTATGGTGATCAGCGTATTTTTTTGCTGTGGGTGTATTGTTGTGATAAGGGGGAGATATGATCTGTCACTGTGATTGATGGGTGTAATTAGCTAGCCTTTTGTGCACAGTGATCACTGGTCCTTGTGGCTGGGTATAGTTCATTGACTTTTTGCAGGCTGTGTTTTTCAGTGCTGGGAGCCAGGCTTTGTTGAGTTTTAGACTTACTTTTTTGTTGAAGCTCTGCTGATGTTTGTGGATTTCAATAGCTTCCCATTGAAATCATTTTTGATCTCTTTTTAAAATCAGGTCACCTCCCTGATAGACAGCGGGAATGCTGTAGACGTAGTATATCTTGACTTCAGCAAAGCTTTTGACAAAGTGCCCCATGATCTCCTGATTAGCAAGCTAACTGGCTGTGGGCTGGATAGATCAAGTGTAGAGATGGGGTATTTGTATATGAATATGAATATCCCTGCAGTGGTGGCCTTAATGAGGGTCCAGCTACATGGGGCTGGACAGTCCAGTCACCAATCCACCGCGGACACGGATGGCAAAATTCTATGAATGGTGATGCAGTGTGCGATCCACTCACCACTCTTCGACCTTGCAGCGAGGCTTGTCCTTCCGTCTCCTGCCAGGAGTAGCAAGCTGATCATGCACTGCAACTCCATTCGTCGAATCACATCATCTGCGTCCGATCGGTGAGTGGACTCATTAACGCCACCTGTCTGGGGACATTTGTATTCATATACAAATACGAATACCGTCATCTCAAAACAAGTGTCAGGTGGATACAAAATTGGCTACAGAATCGTACTCAGAGAGTGATGATTAATGGGTCCTTCTCTAACTGGGAGGAGGTAACTAGTGGGGTACCTCAAGGCTTAGTCCTGGGCCCAGTGCTCTTCAATATTTTATTAATGACTTGGATGAGAGAGTGCAAGGAATGCTTCTCAAAATTTGCAGATGATACAAAATTGGGTGGAATAACTAATACCCTAGAAGGCAAACAAAATTCAAAATGACCTTGATAGGATGGAGCACTGGGCTGAAAACAACAGAATGAAACTCAACAGGGATAAGTGCATGTCAGAAAAAGAAACAATTACAAGATGGAGCATATTTTATGGCTAACCCAAAAAGTCTCAGAACAAGACCAGTGATGGCAAAGTTTTTGAATTACACAAAGAAAGAACAACTCATGAGAGTAATTAAACAAAAACAAGACCAGCTGGTCTATCAGGACAATAAGATACAGATTTTCCAGGATCTATGCAACAAATCAGTGAAATGGAGAAGATCTATGAAGACTGTGACAGCAGTTCTGAAGGAAAACAACTTCAGATATCAGTGGGGTTATCCTATTTTTTTGAAAATTTGGAAAGATAAGATTCTGTTTAAAATTTATTCCTGTGAGGAAGGTATACAACTTTTGAAAGCTTGGAAAATCTGGGCAGAAGGAAATCAGGAGTTAACCCAACTACAAGTAAAGAAATAGAAGGCTGAACCAGAAACAACCTGATGTCTGGAAGAAGATGGACTTATCTTTCTTCCCCTTATTAATTTTTTTCTTACATACATAATATTTCTTATCCCCTTCTTTCCCTTAATCATTTATATTGACTATTTCTTTATTCTTATTCTTCACTTTTCTGTTTCTATACAAATCACATTCATATAATCATATTAAATCATATTAAATATACTAATTTTAGATGGTAAAAGCAATAACAAAATTTAAATTATTAATATTATTAAAAACTGAGTTTTTTAATTTCCTTTTTAAAATAGTGATTTAAGGGGGGTGGTTGTTACTTTATTATTATTTAGAAATGCAAAAGTTAAATAAAAAGATTGGAAGTAAAGCTCTGGTCGCTGTTCTGCCGGATGGTGGTGGCATCTCCCCCCCCCCTTTCGCTCATGCTTATGGCGTGGGATCATGGTGGAGAGGATGTAAAATTATATGTTCACGAAATTGGTAATTGCAAACTATTGGGTGTTATTATGTCTATTTTATGTTTTAGTTTATTTTTGGTAGTTTGGTGGGAGGGAAGGTTACACACAGGACCTAATGGAAGAAATTTTGAATATACATGGGTAAAAGAATAAGACTTGGAACGTGAAAGGCCTGGGATCAACAGTGAAAAGAAGAAGAATAGAAGCATATTTGAAGAAAAATAAGCTGGATATTGTCTTTCTGCACATCAATCAGAAAATGGAGTTAATGAATTAAAGATGAACAATATAGACATTTATGAAAAAAATGGGAACTTCCAAATCTAGAGGTGTGGAAATTATAATTTTTAGAAATTGTGAATTCAAAGTGGATAAGGTAATAAAAGATTGTAATGGTAGATATATAATAATACAAGGTAAAATGGGGTTAGAAGAATACACTTTGGTTAATGTCTATACACCTAAAAATAAACAGTGAGATTTTTATGATATGGTTTTTGAAGAATTGGGAAAGGTAAAGAAAGGTTATGTTATTATGGCAGGAGATTTTAATATGGTTATGCGTAAGATAAAAGATAAAACCTTTTATGGTCAGAATGATATTTATCAAAGAAATACAATATTAAGCAAAAAGGTAAAAAATAACCAGCTGAAAGATATTTGGAGAGAATTGAAAGGTGACGAAAAAAGATATACTTATTTTTTTCCATTTTTAAATATTTATTTAAGAACAGGGATGGAGAATACAGAAAATAAGGGGGGAATAGGGAAAAGGGAAAAAGGGTTTGGGGGGATAGGAGAACATAAAATATACCATCATCCAATTAATTCATATTACAAATACAAATCAACTTTTTGCTTTTTCACCATTTGATTACCCTCCTGCTTTTATCTTATCATTTAATTTTAGTTTTATTCTATGTTACTCCAACACTGTCTGGTAACTGCTGCCATTTATACCATACATCCCTTCGTTCATTTTCCTTTTGAATTAAACGGTCTTTCAGCCCATCTGACATATCCATTTTTTTCACTTCCCATATTTTCACCATAAGATTCTCTGGTTTCAGTATCTCTGCTTCCTTGAGATGTTTGACATAATGTTTTTTAATTTTGGAAGCTGCATAGGTCACTGGGTAACTCTCTATCCCATTTATGTTACCTGGAGTCATGCCTAATACAGATGGTTCTAAAGTTTGTACATCTTCATTTAAGTTTTGTATGGCATCTACTGTCCCCTCTTTCATCCCTTTTATCAAATTTTCTATTTTACTAAGATTTTCATTCACTTGCTGAAACCCTATTATTATCCTTCGCATATTAATCTGCCATTCCCTTTCTATTTCTTGTACCACTGTTCCAAAACTTTGGGATTGCACAGAGCCAGTCTCCATTTGTTATCTTGAATTTCTGGAGTCCATCTTAGGCTTTGGGGTTTGTATAGAGAATACTATACCCTTAACTGCAATAATCACCCCTTAAATATCCTTGCACTGTTTCCACAATTTTATCAACAATCCAGACCCCTCATCATAAACCTCCCCTTAGATCTCCCTCCAATCTTTATCCAAATATTATAATGTAAGATTAACTTTTAACCCAGCAAATACAGAGTCAAATAGAACCATGGCAATTTTTTCCTTCTTCTTCTCCTGAGTTCAGTAAGCTCTATTATCAGACTTACACGCAGTCCGCAATGCGACAGACAAAACAACAATCACCAAGTCTCAAACTGTCCAGTAGTTGTCTTTGAAGGCCGTCTTGCGATCTTCATTAACCCCTTGATACTCCTTAGTCCAGTCGACCACGTCAGCTCCCTTCTTCTCCTGAGAACCACCAAATTCTATTATTTACAGTTCACAAAATCCAGGGAAAGGCGAAGAGAAATGTGTCCCAGCCAAACTGCATTCACCACACTCAAAAAAGATATGCTTATTTTTCAGTGGTACGTAACACTTACTCTAGAATAGACTATATATTTATATCTCAAGATCTAATTTCTAAGATAGTTAATACGGAAATTAATTCTATTAAAATAACAGATCATCCATTGATGTAATAGAGATTGAAATAAAAAAGATTATAAAGATTCTAAAAGGTGGAGAATGGATAATAATATTTTACAGCACCCAGAGATAAGAAAAAATATAAAGAAGGAATAGTTAGAATATGGACAATAAATGAAACAGGAGGTGCTAAAATAGGCCTGTTGTGGGACACAATGAAAGTAATTTCAAGAGGAATAACAATAAGGGAATCCTGTAAACAAAAAAAATTAAGGAGAGAAATGTGAAAAAATTGGAAGAGGACCTGAAAAATTTAGATAAAGAGGTTACTTACTTATAACTCTGGTTCTTAGAGTAGTCCTCTGTGAATTCACACTAATGGGTTAATCTGCGCCTGAGCACAGCAGTCTTCTGTAACTTCCACAGCTTTAAGCACTTAGTGCTGGGACCTCCCCTACACCTGGCTATATAACTCCGCCTCCAGCCCAGTGCTTCATTCTTAAAGAACCAACCACCCCTGCCCAATATGCCATGGCACACGTGATGAACAGCAGGGAGGAGGGTGGGACGTGTGATTTCACAGAGGACTACTTGAAGAACCAGAGTTACAGGTAGGCAACCTCTTTTCTCCTTCATGTCCTCTGTGAATACACACTAATGGGTGACTAGCAAGCTGACTAACCAGGAGGAGGGACATCACGAAAGTGCAGAAGCCAGGACAGCTCGCTCTACTGCAGCCTGAAGCTTAAGCTGGGCAACCAGGTGGTAGGGCAAGATGAAGGGAGACATCCGTGGCATCCATGTGACAGAGAAAGGCCATTGAGGATGCTACTACTCTAGTAGAGTGAACTCTCACTGATCTTGGAAGAACAGTCCGTGCCAAACCAAAGGGAAGGCTGATGGTCTGGACTATCCTGCTAGGCAAGGTCTAAGAGAAAGCCGGTGCTCTGAAGGAGAGCCAGGAAAGGAGACAGAGAAACATTGTGAGGCCTGAAAAGTGGTCGTGTGATGCACATAATATGGCAAAGCACGCTGCATGTCTAGAGCGTGCAGAGCTGTTTCCAGCAGTGAAAATGGTGTGGGGAAGAAACTAGGAAGGACAGCTAGCTGGTTCAAATGGAAGATAGAAAAATACCATAGGCAAGGTAAGGCCTGACCGTAGGGGTACTTTGCAGAAAGGAGGACCATCTGCTAGTGCAGCAGTCCTCCAGCCCAGCAAGCTAAGGTTACTGCCAGGAGAAAGGCAGCCTTGACGGTTGCCAAAGAATTAACTGGAGAGACCACTGAGGTGTCAGTGGACCATAGGCAGGATGCATATTCTCTGGGCTGCAGAGAAATAGCTTGCAGGTAGAATGGGCCAGAGCCAGGCAAAACAAGTGAAGGAGAAACTGAAGGAGTGCATCCAGAGATGGTGGCCTAGTAGGCCTATGTCATCTTGATGCAAAGGGACAGAACGCCTGCCCATAACAGGAGTACGTCAAGGTGGTAGAAGGTATGCCAGGATGATGGCGCACATCTATTATTGTTGGGGAAGACTCCCAGCCGACAGGTAGGGGAACCTGACACCCAAATGAACCATCCACCTGTGTCCTGAGACCGTAGGTGAGGGACCATGTTCAGTGTGATGTATCCTGCAGGTCCCAGGAGCAGGATCAAGAACCAAGCTAGTGACGCAACCAAGCATGACAGTTGCGCACCCATGGTGAGCTCGAACAACCTGGCCTGAAGAGGGGGAAAGTTGAAATCTGTGTAGGAGGCCCCATGCCCCTTGGTCAGGAAGGCACCCCCTAAGGAGCTGAACATGGCACACTACTAGTTCGATCGAGATGCAAAAGCATCCCTGTCTGAAGAACCCCATCAATGACAGGCAAAGAAAAATGGAACAGTCGAGGGCCTGCTCGTGTACAGCCACTGGATAAATGTGGCGGGCATAACACCATTCAGAAGAAGGCATAACTAGAGAGTGCCGCCCTGTGTGTTCATATAAGAAACTGCAGCGGGCTAGACTGAGGCGACCTGGACCACCCGACTCCAGAGCAGGGACTCAGAGGCACAAAAGGCCTTAGTAAGTGCCAGGAGCTCCAGCACAATAACATGCAGACTGGTTATCATCAAGGACCAGCGGGCAAGGGCAACATGGTGGCATAGGCAAGCCCCGCACAGCCTAGCAGGCTAGTATCTGCTACTGACCAAACTAACTGGGTCAAGAAACCAAAGTGTCTCCCTAACTGTAGTGTGTGTGTGTGGGAAGCGTCCACCAATCCAGGTGCTCAGTGACTTCCGGAGTCACCTGGAGCAACACGGAACAGTGGTCACAAGGTAAAGGTACCTGAAAGAGTGAAAGAAACCAGGATTAAAGGGACTGCAGCCTCAGTCGAGCAAGCTGTCCCACAGCTGCAGTAGATGCCATCAGTCCAAGGAATCGCTGGACCTGTAGGGCAAGGAACCAAGCGCCTGAAGAAAAAAAGAAGCACAACAGTCAAACATTGCCACAAACTTGTTGTCAGGAGAAAATCCTGCTACAAGAAAGCATCCAAAGGCATATTAATACAATTTACACCATGTGTAAGGTACAAAGTCAGCTTCACTATGTTGACCTATAGTCCTCACGCTGACAAAAGGGACAGTGCCCAGTATGTGTGCTCACCAGCCTGTGGTTTGGACTCAGAGACCAGGAGTCAGTGAACCAACCATGGGTAAACAGTGATTTTCCCAACTGAAAACCTGAGAAAGCGGTCACAGTCCAACCAGATGCCCACATGAAAATGAGCATCTTACGACAAACCAACCCCCTGGACGTAACTAGTGAATAACAGAGTCCAAGGAAGCCAAACGGGAACTGCATAGAGTCATAAAGAATTCGGGCTCCAAAATCAAGGATGGGCCAGAGGCTTCCATCCTTCTCCCTTTTTTTTTGGTGGGGGTTTAACGCGGCCTGTGACAGAGGACATATCAAAGATAGTGGCAAAGCTGGTAGCTACGATAGAAAGTACTGGTCAACAACAGAGAAGTAAAGAGACCGCTCAGTTTTGCAGTCCTACACACATGTATAGGGGCAGTGGCTGGTAACTATGGGGTTGGGGCTTTAAACGTTCCCAGAACACTGTAGGCTGATGGGAACATCTTCAGGCTCTTGCAGTTTTTATGGTGCAAAAGACTGTCGCCTTCTAGAGCCTGAGCAGGTTATCAAGAATAACAACCATTTTCTGACTAAAAGCCATACGCCAACAAACGGCAGGTCCTAACCCGTCAATTGCTTAGATGCGTATCAAACAGCAGTGCACTCGTGACGCACCTGCAACAGTGCCTCCTACTGATGTGGAAGGCCTGAACTGTAAGCGTGCACAGGAGCTACCTGCAGGGTGGGCAGCACCAAACTCCATAAGTGGTGATAAGCCCCTATGGCAGAGGAGTAAGTGGCTACACGGCGGCCAAAAATAAATAACAACGCCGACCACAGAACTCCTCATCTGTTAACTGTAAAGGAGTGTGACCATCTGCGACAACCGAGAGGGGTGTAGGAAGATTGGTTGGAAACTCTTCCACCCTTCTGTGACTCATGTGAGTCCCAAACCTGAATGAGCCTGACCAAGCACGGGCTCAACAGTTGTAGAACGGAGAAGGCTGAATGGGTTAACAGCAGGTTCGGTTGAAGCTGCGAACATTATGCTACCGGAGCCAAGTTTGAGGGAGCACTACATCTGTGAAGCATGTGTGGAGGCATAAAGCATTCCATAGCCCATAGCTCAGAACAATGCCAGGTAGAGTGGGATGGCAATGGTGGCCAAGGGCTCATAGCTCCTATCCCAAACAAAAGGGACTGGTCCTATGCAACCTTATCAGCGAGATAGGACCTACCTGAGGAAAATTACCCAGGCTTACCTAACAGCGGCAGGGTTCTCGGGTGGACTCTTGTGAGTCCTTTCCCTATGAGCCTATGTGGGCACTGGCAGCTGAGACGGGGCCGCAGGCTACTTTGTGAGCCAGCCCATTGATAAAGAGGGCTGTTTTGTGTCAAATTAGCCGGTGCTATCCCAGGCAGAAATATCACCGACTAGCAGGGCTAGTGGTGGGAGTTGCAGCCCCCCTTTTTCAAAGGCAAAACTAGGGCTGTCAAATGCTGCCAGAAAGCTCTTGCCTCAGCACTTAACTGGTTTTGGAAATAGCAGCCGTGTGAACAAGACTTTGATAAACGAGGGCCATTACACCAAACACCCAAGGGTGTTACCCCAGAAAGGCAAAGCGCTGACACGCAGGGCTAGCTGCAGGAGCTGAAGGGGCCCATTGTATCCCCAAAGAGAAACTCAAGCCTTACCATATGTCGCCGGCATATCTACAGCCTCGGTGTGCAGCTCTCTCCAGAAGTTGCAGCTACATGAGCAGGCGCACGAAGGAGGGTTGGTGTGCGGCACTCTCACTCAGAGGCTCTTCCCATGTCAGGAAGAATCACTGACAGTCAGGGAAGGTGACCGGCACTATAGGAGGCCCTTCTTCTCCTAGGGACAGGGCGACAGAGCCCTAACTCCTGTGGGGTCAAAACAGCTGTATGAATGAGCTCCGAAGAAGCTGTACCCCAATGAAGTGGGGAGCAGGACCTACACAGGCCCTTCTTCTTCCAGGGCTGTCCTAAGGCCACAGAGGCCCTGCTCACTGCAATACAGCTGAAAGAACGAGCCCCTTGAAACAGGGCTGTTCTATGCCAAATTCCAGAGAGGTCGTAGCTCAGCCAGGAGAATCAGCAACAGGCGAGGAAGGCAGCCGGTTCTGCCAAGGGCAAGCTGAGAAGCTGTCCTCTTCTATCCTGCTAAGAGAGGAAATTACAAACAGACAAAAAGCTGTTGCTCTCCAGCCTGGGGGTGGCTTTATAAAGAAGGTAAAAGAGATATTATTTCTTTAAGAGAAAAGCCCTGAGGGTTGAAACGCCAGCTTTGTAAAGGCTTTGTAAAGCCTCAACAAAGAACAGCTAATGTCAGCTAGTATTGCATCCCCCAGGCAAAAGAAACAACTTGTTATAAGTAAAGAACAAGGGGAGGTCAAGGGAAAGAAAGGAAAAGGCAAGAAAAAGAAAGATTTGTTTCTACTTGTGAGGTTCCAAATGAAGCTGCTGCTATAGCGGCGGTCAGAAAAAGAACTGAAGCAGTGGGCGGGAGGTGGAGGTATATAGCCAGACATAGGGGAGGTCCCAGCACTAAGTGCTTAAAGTTGTGGAAATTACGGAAGACTGCTCTGCTCAGGCGCAGATTAACCCATTAGTGTGTATTCACAGAGGACACAAAGAACCAGATTTTTTAAGAAAAAGATTGAAGAATTTTGGTAGAAATTTCACGCTAAGTGAAAGGAACTAGATAACTTAGAAACAGAGAAAGTCCAGAGAGATTTGATGTATTTAAAGAGACTTTTTTGAATTTACAAATAAAAATTCAAAATTATTAGCTAGAATGTGTAAAAATAAAAGAGTGAAAAATTCAATAGGAATAGTTAAAGACAGAACAGGTAAGAATTGTAATATAATGAAAGATAAACTGAAGATTTTTCATGATTTTTTTCAGATATTATATAAAGGAAATAATGTAAATAAAGAAAATATAGAAAATTATATAAAAGAGAAATTAAAAATTAAATTATTGAAAGATGATAAAAGAACACTAGAAGAAGAGATTAATGAACAAGAAATTGCTGAAGTTATCAATAAGTTGAAAAATGGTAAAACACCAGGCCCTGATGGATTAGGTCCAGAATATTACAAGCATTATAGTTCTATTTTGATACCTAAGTTAAAATGTTTTATAATAAAATAATGGAAGGAGAGACAATACCTGCTTCTTGGAAGCATTCATTAACAATTCTTATTCTAAAACCAAATAAAGATCAAACAGATCCGGGATCTTGTAGACCCATATCTCTAATAAAGCAAGATGCTAAGATTTTTTTCAGCTATATTAGCAAATAGATTAAATAGATTTATAGCAGATAATATTAAAGAAGACCAGTGTGGTTTTATTAAGGGTAGAAAAATGGATAATTTAATCAGATGAGTTTTAAACATTATATATGCAACAGAAAAGAAAAAATAAAAGCAATAGTTTTATCATTAGACATATTTAAAGCTTTTGACTGTGTTGAATGGCCAACATTAAAACTTCTTATAAGGGATTGGGGATTTGGCAAAAAATTTAGAGGGGTTATAGAGCAATTATATTCAGAAGTAATAGCTAATGATGGTTTAACGGAACTGATTTTTCTAGGCCGAGGTACAAGACAAGGCTGTCCACACTTTCACCAATATTGTTTTGTATGGTTATAGAATTGTTAGCTAATGCAATAAGAAATGATGATTAAAGGACTGCGAAAAAAGATACAATTAAGCTTAATTTGTTTGCTGACGATTCATTATTGACTTTTAAAAACCCATTAGAGAGTATGGGCAATATTAAAAAGTATTTAGAAAAATTTCAGAAAATAACAGGACTAATTATTAATTGGCAAAAATCACAAATAATGATGTTTAATCATAATATACAGGAACAGGAAATGTTTGTTAATAAATATAGTTTACAATATGTAATTATATTAAATATTTAGGTATAAATATAGTCAGAACGACTCACAATTTAAAGGAGAAAATGTTTAACAAATTAAAAATGATATTAAAGATAAACTGCAAGAGTATTCTAAATTGAAATTATCATGGTTTGGGAGAATTGCTACAACAAAAATGAAAATATTACCAAAGATTACCTTCTTATTTAGAATGCTCCCAATATAATTAGAAGAAGATTTTAAATACTGGCAGGGATTAATTAATGGATATTGTAATCAAGCTAAAAATCTAGAATAAAAAAAAGATATTGGTATAAGGCTCAAAAAAGGAGGTTTAGGTATCCCTAATTTAAAAAATTACTATACAGGTATAGCAAATCAATTAAGATTTATAGCATTTATAATAAAGAAACATTAATTTGGTGGGAAATGGAATCTTCTGAAATAAATGGGAATGTTGAAAGGTACTTGTTTAATGTAGTAAAGAGAAATACAATAAATCTTTTTAAGAAATATGTTAAATATATGGAATAAACATAAAGAGAATCTATGTTTATTCCATATATTTCTATCCTCAACTTCACCATTAAAATTAGTGACTGACATAGAAAGTTTTCCAAAAAATTTAAAGGGTTTAGTAGAATTGTTTAAGGACAAAAGTGTTGCAAGACTGAAGGACTGGATGAGTAAAATGAGACTGAAGGAGTTGATTATGGTTAAACTTCAAACTAATAAACTATCATGGTACTATTTTATTCAGTTAGATACTTGGACAAAAGATTGGTTGAAAACTAATGGTAAATGTAGAGAATGTACTAAGAACAATTTCTGTCATCACATGAAGATATGCAGAAAGATCTAATGATGAAGGGAGTAGTAAGTAGAATGTATAACATAATTTTGGAACAAGACAAAAAAGAATGGGGAACAGAAGGTTTAAAATTAATTTGGGAAATGACTTAAAGACAGAAATTAAAACAGAGGATTGGATTAAAATGTGGAGGATGAGAGTTTTAAGATTAATGTTGATAAGAATAAAGGAAAATTTTTAAAAATCTGTTTAAGATGGTATTTGACTCCTGTAAAATTGAATATAATTGTTGGAAATGTGATGAGGAAATTGGTACGTATTATCATATGTGGTGGGATTGCAAAAATGTTAAGAAATTTTGGAAACTAATTTTTAAGGAAACGTGATATATTTGGAAACGATGTTGAATGTAATGCTAAAATTGCTTTATTGTCAATTTTTGACAATGTAAATTTGGATTATTACTCAAAGGAATTGATCAATTTTATGACAAGTGCTAGAATATTAATAGCTAGGTTTTGGAAAGACAAAATGATATTAAATTAGAAGATTGGTACAGTGAAGTATGGGACATCACATTAAATGATAAATTGACTACAGAACTCAAGATGAAAAGAGGGGAAATAAGTTCTAATGTTTTTATGCTATTTGGGGTAGATTTGTTGAATTTGTATTAGTGAAAGTAAAGAGGAAAGCCTCTAAGCAACAATCTATACAATTTGGGAAAGGAAATTTGCAATAAAAATTGTTCAATGGGGTCCCGTGGTATGGGGTGCACATTAAAATGTAGTCTCAAACAGCACTATTATTTGTATTTTTGTATTTTTGTTGTTGTAATTGTTTTTGTTTTAATAAAAAGGGAATAAAAAATTAAGATGGAGGATACCTGGCTCTGCAAAACTACAAGCGAGAAGGATCTTGGAATTGTCGTAGATCATAAGCTAAATATGAGCCAACAGTGTGATGTGGCTACAAAAAAGGCTAATGCTATTTTAGGCTGTATTAATAGAAGTATAGTTTCCATATCCCGTGAGGTACTAGTCCCCCTCTATTCAGCACTGGTTAGGCCTCACCTTGAGTATTGTGTCCAGTTCTGGACACCACACTTCAAGAAGGATGCTAACAAATTGGAACAAGTTCAGAGGAGGGTGACAAGGATGATCAGGAGGGTGGAAACCAAGCCTTATGAGGAAAGGCTGAATGTTTAGTGTTGAGAAAAGAAGACTGTGGGGTAATATGATAGCACTTTTCAAATATTTGAAAGGCTGTCATACAGAAGAAGGGCAGGATCTGTTCTAAATCATCCCAGGATGCAGGACATTGAACAATGGGCTAAAGTTAAAAGAAGCCAGATTTTGGTTGAATATCAGGAAAAACTTCCTGTTAGAGCAGTAAGATAGTGGAACCAGTTACCTGGAGGCATTCAACAAAATATCAGGAAAAACTTCCTGTTAGAGCAGTAAGATAGTGGAACCAGTTACCTGGAGGCATTCAACAAAAACTTAGATAATCACCTGGCAGATGTGCTTTGTATTCCTGCACTGAGCAGAGGGGTTGGACTTGATGGCCTTGTAGGCCCCTTCCAACTTCACTTTTCTATGATTTCTATGAATTCTCATGGTTTGATCCAGGTAACAACGATGGTGCATCATAAAGTTCACCTCAAATCTGAGGGAAGCTTTACGACCACCCCAGAGTTCTTCCCTGGCCAGGATACCAATCCAAGCCAGGGAAGAACTCAACTCTCCATCATGTCCCTTTAAGTCTCCAACATTCCCCCTCCCTCCACTACTCCTGAGAGCACTTCACCCTTCCCATCTTCCTGACGGACTCCAAGCCCCCTCCCTTCCACTCACCAGCCCTTTGGCCTGTCTTCTTCAGGATGAAGATTTGGAGGTTCAAGGAAGGCTTGATGGAGGGATCTCACAGTTTTATGTGTTGGGGTCCAACACAATCCAATTGGAGACCAATTTGTTTGGACAAAGCCAAGCCATGGGCTTCGATTCAGCCCAAATGAAGATATGTTGGGGAGTAGGGAGCCCCACATATGCTGGAGCCCAGCAGCTGCAGCCGTCAGGTAAGGGTGTCTGGGGGTCCAAGGGTGGGGGGTGAGATGGGGCTCCTGGAGGAAATGGGAGGGCACAGGTCTGGCGGACGAAATTGGCAATTATAGGCCCGTCGCCAATGTTTCTTTCATGAGCAAAGTGGTGGAGAGGGTGGTGGCCGACCAGCTTCAGGCATACTTGGATGAAACAGATGCCTTGGATCCATTCCAGTCGGGCTTCAGGCCGCGCCACGGTACAGAGACGGCATTGGTCGCCCTGTATGATGACCTGCTGAGGGAGGCCGACAGGGGAAAAATGTCTCTGTTGGTCCTCCTCGACATCTCAGCGGCCTTTGATACCGTCGACCACGGTATCCTCCTGGGGAGGCTCTCCGAGTTGGGAATTGGTGGCTCGGCTCTTGCCTGGCTCCGTTCCTTCTTGGAGGACCGTCCCCAGAGAGTCCAGCTTGGGGAGAGTGTCTCGGCCCCGTGGAGTCTCAATTGTGGGGTTCCACAGGGGTCGATCATCTCCCCAATGCTGTTTAACATCTATATGAGGCCGCTGGGTGGGGTCATCCGGGGATGTGGGGCTTCGTGTCACCAATATGTTGATGACACCCAGCTCTACATCTCCTTTTCACCTGATACAGGTGACGCTGTCCTGTCCCTTCAGCGCTGCCTGGAGGCCGTACTGGGATGGATGCAGGAGAATGGGCTGAGGCTGAACCCGGACAAGACGGAAGTTCTGAGGGTGGGTGGCCCCGTGGTTAGCGGCTTGGGGGACTCTCTCACATTTGGGGGGGCAACTCTGGCCGCGAAGAGTGGGGTCCGCAGTTTGGGCATACATCTGGACCCGACGCTTACCATGGAAACACGGGTGGCGTCGGTAGTCCGTACCGCCTTTTTCCATCTCTGGCGGATTGCCCGGCTGCGGCCCTATCTCGACACGGGGGCACTCACTACCTTGGTGCATGCGCTCGTAATCTCAAGATTAGACCACTGTAACGCGCTCTACGTGGGGCTGCCTTTGAGGCTGATGCGGAAACTTCAGGTGGTGCAGAATGCTGCGGCCAGACTCCTTACCGGAGTGAGAAAATACCAACACATTTCTCCAGCGCTGGCCGCATTGCATTGGCTGCCCATCCGTTTCCGCATCGACTTCAAAGTTTTAATGCTTACTTATAAGGCCCTAAACGGTTTAGGACCTCGATACTTGGCGGAACGCCTGCTCCCACCTAGGTCTACCCGGTTCACCCGCGCGAGTCTGGAGGTGAGGCTGAGGAGCCTGACGCCGAGAGAGGCCCGGAAGGAGAAGACACGAAACCGGGCCTTCTCGGCGGTGGCTCCTCGCCTCTGGAACAACCTTCCTCCAGCGATTCGCGCGGCCCCTACGCTGGGTGTTTTTAAAACCCAATTAAAAACATGGTTATACATCCAGGCCTTCCCTCCAATCAATTCCTGATCCTTTTTCTAATTTTCTTTATATTCCTTTTTGTCTGCTGTGATTGTAATTATTATTTATGTTTATGCACATGTTTTTTAATTGTATTTTATTCTTATTGTATGTTGGAAGCCGCCTAGAGTGGACTTATAGTCCAGATAGGCGGGATATAAATTCAATAAATAATAAATAATAATAATAATAATTAACCAATTGGGATAATGGGATCCTGGGGCATTTCCCAATTTCAACAAACAACCCAGGTTCCAGATGTTCCAAAGGACTGGGGCCCTGGCAGGCACAGCGAGTCAGGCTGGTGAGAAGGGAAGGAGAGAGGGGGGGAGCTCTGCTGAGAAGGAACGGGATCCTGAAACAGAGTGACACCAAAGACTGCAATACTTAGGCAAGGGGGAGGGAAGGGAAAGCAGACATAGTGGGGTTCCCCAGTGAATTTCTTCTTCATGGATTGCTGCCTTGTCGTGGCGAAGGGGCTTGAGTAACTCAGAGAAACTATGGGCTATGCCGTGCAGGGACACCCAAGACGGACAGGTCATAGTGGAGAGTTCCGACTAAACGCAATCCACCTGGAGTAGGAAATGGCAAGCCACTCCAGTATCTTTGCCAAGAACGCCCCATGATCAGAAACAAAAGGCTAAAAGATATGACGCTGGAAGATGGGCCCCTCAGGTCGGAAGGCGTCCAACATGCTACTGAGGAAGAGCAGAGGACAAGTACAAGTAGCTCCAGAGCTAATGAAGTGGTTGGGCCAAAGCCGAAAGGACGCTCAGCTGTGGACGTGCCTGGAAGTGAAAGGAAAATCCAATGCTGCAAAGAAAAATACTGCATAGGAACCTGGAATGTAAGATCTATGAACATTGGGAAGCTGGAGGTGGTCAAACAGGAGATGGCAAGAATAAACATCGACATCCTGGGCATCAGTGAACTAAAATGGACAGGAATGGGCGAATTCAGCTCAGATGATTATCATATCTACTATTGTGGACAAGAATCCCGTAGAAGGAATGGAGTAGCCGTCATAGTCAACAAAAGAGTGGGAAAAGCTGTAATGGGATACAATCTCAAAAATGATAGAATGATGTCAATACGAATCCAAGGCAGACCATTCAACATCACAATAATCCAAGTTTATGCACCAACCAGCATTGCTGAGGAGACTGAAATTGAACAATTCTATGAAGATTTACAACACCTTCTAGAACTGACACCAAAGAAAGATGTTCTTCTCATTCTAGGGGACTGGAATGCTAAAGTAGGGAGCCAAGAGATAAAAGGAACAACAGGGAAGTTTGGCCTTGGAGTTCAGAACGAAGCAGGACAAAGGCTAATAGAGTTTTGTCAAGAGAATAAGCTGGTCATCACAAACACTCTTATCCAACAACACAAGAGGCGACTCTATACATGGAAATCACCAGATGGGCAATATCGAAATCAGATTGATTATATTCTCTGCAGCCAAAGATGGAGAAGCTCTATACAGTCAGCAAAAACAAGACCTGGAGCTGACTGCGGTTCTGATCATCAGCTTCTCATAGCAAAATTCAAGCTTAGACTGAAGAGATTAGGAAAAACCACTGGGCCACTCAGGTATAATCTAAACCAAATCCCTTATGAATACACAGTGGAAGTAAAGAACAGATTTAAGGAACTAGATTTGGTGGACAGAGTGCCTGAAGAACTTTGGATAGAGGCTCGTAACATTGTCCAGGAGGCAGCAACAAAAACCATCCCAAAGAAAAGGAAATGCAAGAAAGCAAAGTGGCTGTCCAACGAGGCCTTAGAAATAGCAGAGAGGAGAAGGGAAGCAAAATGCAAGGGAGATAGGGAAAGTTACAGAAACTTGAATTCAGACTTCCAAAGAATAGCAAGGAGAGACAAGAGGGCCTTCTTAAATGAACAATGCAAAGAAATAGAGGAAGATAACAGAAAAGGAAAGACCAGAGATCTGTTCAGGAAAATTGGACATATTAGAGGAACATTTTGCGCAAAGATGAACATGATAAAAGACAAAAATGGGAGGGACCTAACAGAAGCAGAAGACATCAAGAAGAGGTGGCAAGAATACACAGAGGAATTATATCAGAAAGATGTGGATATACCGGACAACCCAGACAATGTAGTTGCTGACCTTGAGCCAGACATCCTGGAGAGCGAAGTCAAGTGGGCCTTAGAAAGCCTGGCTAACAACAAGGCCAGTGGAGGTGATGGCATTCCAGTTGAACTATTTAAAATCTTGAAAGATGATGCTGTGAAGGTGCTACATTCAATATGCCAGCAAGTTTGGAAAACTCAACAGT
This sequence comes from Pogona vitticeps, assembly GCF_051106095.1. Taxonomy (NCBI): domain Eukaryota; kingdom Metazoa; phylum Chordata; class Lepidosauria; order Squamata; family Agamidae; genus Pogona; species Pogona vitticeps. The sequence continues at coordinate 55,861,343 of NC_135788.1, read as the reverse complement.
GGCCAGAGGAGTGGAAAAGATCAGTCTATATCCCAATCCCAAAGAAAGGCAGTGCCAAAGAATGCTCCAACTACCGTACAATTGCACTCATTTCGCACGCTAGCAAGGTTATGCTCAAAATCCTACAAGGTAGGCTTCAGCAGTATGTGGACCGAGAACTCCCAGAAGTACAAGCTGGATTCCGAAGAGGCAGAGGAACTCGAGACCAAATTGCTAACTTGCGCTGGATTATGGAGAAAGCCAGAGAGTTCCAGAAAAATATCTACTTCTGCTTCATTGACTATGCGAAAGCCTTTGACTGTGTGGACCACAGCAAACTATGGGAAGTTCTTAAAGAAATGGGAGTGCCTGACCACTTTATCTGTCTCCTGAGAAACCTATATGTGGGACAGGAAGCAACAGTTAGAACTGGTCATGGAACAACTGAGTGGTTCAAAATTGGGAAAGGAGTACGGCAAGGCTGTATATTGTCCCCCAGCTTATTTAACTTATATGCAGAATACATCATGCGGAAGGCTGGACTGGAAGAAACCCAAGCCGGAATTAAGATTGCCGGAAGAAATATCAACAACCTCCGATATGCAGATGATACCACTCTGATGGCAGAAAGTGAGGAGGAATTAAAAAACCTTGTAATGAGAGTGAAAGAGGAGAGTGCAAAAAACGGTCTGAAACTCAACATCAAAAAAACTAAGATCATGGCCACTGGTCCCATCACCTCCTGGGAAATAGAAGGGGAAGATATGGAGGCAGTGTCAAATTTTATCTTCCTGGGCTCCATGATCACTGCAGATGGAGACAGCAGCCCTGAAATTAAAAGGCGCCTTCTTCTTGGGAGGAAAGCGATGACAAATCTGGACAGCATCTTGAAAAGCAGAGACATCACCTTGCCAACAAAAGTCCGAATAGTCAAAGCTATGGTTTTTCCTGTCGTGATGTATGGAAGTGAGAGCTGGACCATAAAGAAAGCAGACCGCCGAAGAATTGATGCCTTTGAACTGTGGTGCTGGAGGAGGCTCTTGAGAATCCCCTGGACTGCAAGGAGAACAAACCTATCAGTTCTAAAGGAAATCAACCCTGAGTGCTCACTGGAAGGACAGATCCTGAAGCTGAGGCTCCAGTACTTTGGCCATCTAATGAGAAGAAAAGACTCCCTGGAAAAGACCCTGATGTTGGGAAAGTGTGATGGCAAGAGGAGAAGGGGACGACCGAGGATGAGATGGCTGGACAGTGTCTGCGAAGCAACCAACATGAACCTGACACAACTCCGGGAGGCAGTAGAAGACAGGAGGGCCTGGCGTGCTCTGGTCCATGGGGTCACGAAGAGTCGGACACGACTAAACGACTAAACACCAGTGAATTTCCATGGAGAAGCAGGGATTTGAACCCAGGTCTCCTAGGTCCTGGTCCAACACTCTGTCTACTACTTAACATTGGCTCCTGCTCGCTCAAGCCTTACCAAAATCAGCAGGGCTGTCGATCAAATACTGAAGCTCAATTTTTACCTTAGTATGGCCTTCTTCTCGTCATCTATGGCTTGACGAAATTACCACACAGCCATTTGTGTTTGTCAGAATCACTTTTCCCTAAAGAGAATGTGTCTTGGGCAAGGAGTCACTGTAGGCGCAAGCAACCACCACTTTTACTCTGAGACAGGTCCTTAAACCTTAGAAGTGCATCATCCTTGCCCTATGGGCAAGCTCGACCTGAAATAGAGCTTCTTGCCAGCTTACAAGGCAATTAAGCATTGACTGTGTGTTTCCTTAGATAGCACAACAGACTGGCTAGGTAGGACCTCTATTTGTAGTAGCAATTAGTGACCACTCTCCACTGGATTTAGGTGTAGTCCTGCTGTTCAAGAGACAATCCCTTTGTTGAAGAATAATTTTTTATTAAGAAAATAAAGTAGTTGCATTAAAATACAGTTGTAGCTTAAAAGCATAAAGCATAATCATATCCAAGCAGTTACCATGATTCAAATAAGTTTACTATTTCTAGATTAAAATAATAACAATTAAACTAAGCTAAGTAATCATCTTGGCACTTTCTACATCTTAGCATTCTAGAAAAGCTGGGCTAATCTCCCCCCCTTCTCTTTCAAAAAGAAAAACCTTTTTCTTCTCATATCTGACAATAACATGTCACATATATGAAACAACCATTTTTCTACACGTCTCTGGACCACCTTCTTTTTGACACTTCCAAGCTATCAACCAGTTTAGGATCATGAGGGTGTAACACAGTTCACCGCCCCTATATCACATGAGATCTTGCAGGTGTCTTATCTCATCCCAGTTAAGAGGAATGTGGTGTTTGGTCTTCTTCTCAAACCTTGCTCCTTATCTTGGTGCTAGGCAAAGCAAACTTGGAACAACAATCCCATGAGAACATTTCAATGGTTTAAATCCAAACTATACAGAACCTAAAGAATCCATCTTTGTATGACCACAAGTCCCAGTTTCCTTCCAATTCCTTACAGTGTTGTGGGTCACTGTATGAAAAGATGGTTTGGCAGGAGCTCAGTCCCCGGCATTAGTGTTTGGCAGACAGCTGTATGAAATACAAAGCCATTGGAACAGCAAATCTATTTTATGCATGTTGTTTGTGTCACAATGTCCTCTCCAACACAGGTCTTTGTAAAAATGACCAATAGAAAAAAGGCAGAGAGTCAAAGCCAAATATTTCTGTGCTCATGAAATCACTCCACTCAACTTCTTCTGTGCTCTGGAATGAAGAGGTCTCCTCCCCAAGGAAAAGGTGCTTGGATATTTACAGGCATGGTTTCAGGACAGGGTTCCTCAAGATTATTTGGTTTATCCTGCTCATGCAATGAGGTGCTTTTTTCTGCCAGTTAAGAAGACATCCTTTCCCTCCACCGATTGAAGCCTTGTTTCTTCATCCTAGATGTATATAATAATATTTGTCAGTATTTACACAATGAAGGAGCCTCTCTTTCTCACTTGTGTTAAAATCAAGGTGTCTGGTATGGAGGACAGGCCAAATCATTTGAACCTCTCAAGTGGAAAATCCTACCCCCACAAACCTCTCTGGGAGCCACCAGTAAACATTAAATATGGTGTAGTCCTTGTGGAGACTTCAAATTGGCTGCCTTACTCAACCTAATGGCCTTCTTTCCCCTGTGAAAGAAGAAGACACACATTAATTTCATAGGAGAAGATGGAAAGAAACCACAGACCAAGGGTCACTCAGGGACTGATTCCCACTTATTCAAGAGGGTCTTGCCCTCTTGTGATGTTTGGCATTCCTCCCGGCTTAAGAACTTTGGAGTTGTGGCCCCAAAAGGGACCTTTTGGAAGCTCATGGCTAGAGAGGCAGAAAAGCAAAAACCTACTCAACAGGTCCTTCTAAAACTTTTTCCTTTCCAGGAAGGGATCATATCCCTATTTTGTGAAATCCGAACAAGAAGTTTGTGGTATAGATGTTCCAGATTAGGTTTGTCTTTGCCTCTTTCTGAGGGGTTTAGTGGCCTAGGAGAGACAACAACCTCCGTTCCTTCACCCTGGCTTCCTGAATCCCTGCCTGATAATCTATCCACTATGCCACAGTAACTGACAAGGGCTAATATAGCCGAACTCCAACCCTTATCTTGACCTACTAGGAAGATCCATCTTGTTAAAAGCTACTTAAAAGCTCAGACCGACTGTTAACTGCCTCTCAGTTTGCAGAGAAACAAAACCTCTCCAGCTTGTGACCTCATTCTGACATCAGAGGATTCTGATCTATGGCTAGGCTGCTTAGGGAACTAGCGGGAGCTGATGTCCAAGAAGCAAAATTATCAAACTCTACTTGTCATGTGATTAGCTTGCCCAAGGCTACACAGGCTGACTCTTCTCCCTAAAGGCACAGTGGGGAATCCACTGCCAAGAAACCTAAACCACAGAGCTATCCAGCCAGCCTTGATGTTGTTGTTTAGTCATTTAATCGTGTCTGACTCTTCGTAACCCCATGGACCAGAGCAGGCCAGGCCTCCTGTCTCCCACTGCCTCCTGGAGCTGGGTCAAATTAATGTTGGTGGCTTCGATGACACTGTCCAACCATCTCATCCTCTGTCGTCCCCTTCTCCTCCTGCCTTCACACTTTCCTAACATCAGGGTCTTTTCCAGGGAGTCTTCTCTTCTCATGAGATGGCCAAAGTATTGGAGCCTTAGCTTCAGGCTCTGTCCTTCCAGTGAGCACTCAGGGTTGATTTCGTTTAGAATTGAAAGGTTTGGACTCTCAAGAACCTCCTCCAGCACCACAATTCAAAAGCATCAGTTCTTCAGCTTTCTTTATGGTCCAGCTCTCACTTCCATACATCACTACAGGAAAAACCATAGCTTTGACTATTCAGACTTTTGTTGGCAAGGTGATGCCTCTGCTTTTAAAGATGTTGTCAAAGTTTGTCATCATTTTCCTCCCAAGAAGCAGGAGTCTTTTAATTTCGGGGCTGCTGTCACCACCTGCAGTGATCATGGAATCCAAGAAAGTAAATCTGTCACTGCCTCCATATCCTGCCTTTCTATTTCCCAGGAGCTGATGGGACCAGTGGGCTTGATCTTACTTTTTTTGATGTTGAGTTTCAGGCCATTTTTTGCACTCTCCTCTTTCACCCTCATTACAAGGTGTAGCTTTCAGCCCTGCCCTCACCTGTCCGTCACAGCTGAGCAGTGGAACAGCAGCCAATGAGGGGACGGAAGGTGGTGCTAAAGGGGGAAGAGCTGGGTGTATGAGGTATGTGAGGGGGAAATTGTTTGAGAAGAGAGATGAGAGAGAGTGTAGAGATCTGAGTGAGAAGGCAGTGTGTTAATGAGTCAGTGAGAGCAGGGTCTGTGTATCAGAAAGTTCAGTGATTGAAAGAAATTGATTATCTGCTTGTGATTTACTTATTTCTTTTATGTAATCAAATAAACAAGTTTAAGTTTTAATGTAAATACAAGTGTCATTGAATATTTGGTATTGGATCAGCAATACCTGGTGGCAGCTTCCTGAGAAGAGGAGTGAGCACATACTGGAGGCCTGAGTTGTTAGAGGCTTCAGTGTGCCCGCTACATAACTGGTGTCCAGCGTGTGGGATATGTGCTTGGTCCAATAAAGCCTTGGACTGGAAAGGTGCCCAGAGCAGAGAAGATCTTTAGTCAGGGAATCTGAGTAGACGAGTGGGTAACTTCCTAGGACTTTTCTCAAGGGAAGAAAGTCTAGTGGGAAGGCTCTGAAACTCAGATTGGGGTGGCTAAGATAGGGACTGGCTCTGTGGAAACCATTTCTGGAAAGAGTTACCCAAAGCAGAATCTGTGGCTGGTTGGCTAGCTTGTCCTGAGCTCAAGGGAGAGGGCTCTGAGGGGACAAAGCGAAGGCCAAGGGCAGATAAGCTGAGGGGGGCTCAAGTCAGCTAAAACTGTGAAAGGTTGAAGCTGTTATTTAGGGTTATTTGGTGTCTGAGGCAGGGAGAGAAACTGTCTTTGGGGAAAGGCCTGGCTGGAAGACAGAGGCCTAGACACAGTGGCTTACCAGTGGATGAGTGCTGGGGAAGCTACTTTATAACACAGACACTCTCACTGACAGAAAAAAATGTGCTTTTTAAATTGAGGCTTGAAAACTGAATAACAAGCCTGAGTAAAGAAACATGTCTTCCACCAGAGGAAAGAAAGGTGAAAATGTATCCATTGAGTTGGCAGTTGTGTCAGATAAAGAAAATGGGGATTCTGAGGAAGAATTTACCTCAGATCAAGAATTGGGCACCTCAAGGGGGGAAGACTCTATCGAATTCAGAAACTGGAAAATGGAGCAAGCTCAATCACACGAATTTAGGTTGAAACAAATGGAGATGGAAATTAGACAGAGAGAAATGGAGCTAGAAATGAAGGCCAAAGCTGAGGAGAGATAGCAGAATTTTGAACTAGAAAGAGAGTGTATGGCATTTAAAATTAGGAGGCTAGAGCTAGCAGGTCAAGCCAATAATAACAACAATGGCAGAGTTAACTCTGAGGAGAGACATTTGTCAAAGGCAGACCTGAAAAGATTCCCAGTCTTTAGAAAGGGGGATGACCCTGAATCATTTATGGTGAGGTTTGAGAGAGCATGTGAAGATTTTGAAGTGAGGGGATCTGAAAGAATGATAGTGCTGAGATCTCAAATTAGTGAAGGCCTAGCTGAGATCTATGCTGAGATGCCTTTGGAATTAATTAAAAATTATGATGAGTACAAAAAGTTTTTGCCAGGTATGGCATCAATGCAGAGCATTTGAGACAGAAGTTCAGGGCTCTGACAAAGAAACCTGAGGAGATTTATTCGCAGTTTGGGGCAAATTTGACCAGATACCTGGATAAATGGATCCAACAGGAGGGAGTTGAAACAGTACAAGATCTTAAAAACATCATTGGTATCAAACAGTTTTATTCACTCCTACCTGGTGAACTGAGGTATCTAGTCAGGGACAAGAAACCCAAAAATCTGCAAGAGGCGGGACAGGCCACTGATTTTATTTCCCAAATTAGAAAACCAAGTGTTTATGAGGGAAAAGTTGTGAGGAAAGTGTGGGAGGACACAAATAAATATCCCAGAGGGCAGTTTAAGAACGAGCAGAAGGTTGGGGGCCATTTTGTGGGCAAGCCCTCAGAACCAGACCAGGAACCAAAATTTGGAGGGAAAAGTCATTAAGAGTAAAGATCAATTGAACTTTAGGACCTGTTTTCTGTGTGGGGAAAAGGGCCACATTTCAACCCAGTGTGGTAAAAACAGAGAAGTTGGGCCTCATAAGGGAAATTTGCCTAAGCCTCAAGCTGTATACTGTTTACAGCAGGACCAAGTTACAACTCAGAGGGAGGAGTTAGGCGCCATGGCAACACAAGCTGAGCTCTCTACACAAGCTGAGAACAGAGAACCTGATCTTCCTGTGACAGAAATTTGGCATTGTTACCTAATTAAAATGAACCAGGAGCTGTTTGAAACTTCAGGTGACAATATTTATGTTGATAACAATAAATATATGGCTCTGAAGGACTTGTGCTCTCAAGTAACCTTATGTCATCCTGATATTGTCCCTCAAGAATATATTTTGAAAGGGGAACACGTCTGTTAAGGGAATAGGAGAGGCAGCTGTCATTCTGCCAGTGGCTGAAATAGCCATCAGATATCAGGGGTGGGAAGGAAAATGGAGGACTGGTGTTTCTTCGCAATTGCCATCAGCTGTTTTGATTGGTACTGACTTCTCTGAGCATGTGAAGAAGGTTTTAGTTCTGACTCGTTCCCAAAAAGAAAATGTAGGGACAGCTGAGGAAGAAAATGAAAGTCATATAGAGATAATGACAGACATTAGTGACTCAGCCGAGATAATTCAGCTTAATAATCCCCAAAGCTACACATTCACTCAGGAACAAAAGGCAGATTCCATGCTGAAACAATGCTTTGAGAACATTGCTGAAGAACCGTTAACCCCTGAGAGTCCTGAAAGGTTCTTCCCAGAAGAAGACCTTTTGGACAGTGAGGCCTGTGTGAATCCCAGTGGGGGAGGGGAGACTCACCTCAAGCAAATGATTGTTCCTCTCACAGATCAAGTGGGGATAGAGGAACAGGAACACACTGGTAGCTTTGCAGCTAATACAGATTGGGCAAACACTCGCCAGAGATTAGGACAAGACCTTTACTGTCCTGAAATGGAGGAGTAGTTAGAAGGATTGGGCCGGAGGTGTGAAGGAAGTCCAAAGCAAGGTGATTGCAGTGGCAAATCTGACGCCAAGCTGTGAACCCAGACCATAGCATTGGGTTAGACACAGTGGAACTGTTGCCCAGAGTTACCCTGAGGGGAAACAAAGTTTGTCTGAATATTGTTGACTGGGTGATACGTTATCCTGAAACAGTTCCCCTGAGAAATATTGAGGCTCAGAACAGTGTACAGGCTCTGCTGAGGCAGATGGGTAGCAGGAGGTGAGCTTCTGAGTTTATCAAGTTTTAGGAACATATTTCCCTTCCAAGATGATGCAAGCAACCTCCCAAGTGAACAAGGGAGACTACATCAACCTGGTAGAGGGAAAGACAGGCAGGATAGTGGACCAGGGGGAAATAATCAAGCCCTTCTATGAGAAAGGAGACCTTGTCTTGCTAGCATTGAAAGGGGCAGACAAGGAAAGACTTGAGTTACCTTGTGGGGAAGGGAGGTGTGAACTCAAATAAACCTCAGAGGAGGACCAAGTCAGTACCTCAGTTTCCCCAGAAAACCAAAAAGGAGCTAGAGCTGTGCTTCAGGGGGTCAAGCATAATTTTTCCAACAAGCCTAAAGTAGCCAGGGGTGTAGTGCACAGGTTTGACACTGGGGATGCACGCCCACATGCGGTTACACCTGATAGAGGTCAGACCTATCTAGCCAAAGTTTGGGGCTAGAGAGCAAGGTTTGTCCAAAACAAGAGAAGGGAAAAGACCCTGCGAAAACATGCATGGCCATATTGGGAAGGAAGAGGGGTGACCTATCGTAAGATAAATAGGGTGAGACCCAGCCTAACCCAGCCAGTGGTGCTGAGAGCAAGGGGATTGAAAGATAGGCTAGTTCTGACTATGCAAAAGCCTTTGACTGTGTGGACCACAGCAAACTATAGCAAGTCCTTAAAGAAATGGGAGTGCCTGACCACCTTATCTATCGCCTGAGAAACCTATACATGGGACAGCAACAGTTAGAACTGGATATGGAACAACTGATTGGTTCAAAATTGGGAAAGGAGTACGACAAGGCTGTATATTGTCCCCTGTCTTATTTAATTTATATGCAGAATACATCATGAGAAAGGCCGGACTGGAGGAATCCCAAACCGGAATTAAGATTGCCGGAAGAAATATCAACAAACTCTGATATGCAGATGATACCACTCTGATGGCAGAAAGTGAGGAGGAATTAAAGAACCTCGTAATGATGGTGAAAGAGGAGAGTGCAAAGAACGGTCTGAAGCGCAACATCAAAAAACAAACAAACACTAAGATCATGTCCACTGGTCCCATCACCTTCTGGCAAATAGAAGGGGAAGATATGGAGGCAGTGACAGATTTTACTTTCTTGGGTTCCATGATCTGCTCATTACCCCCAGGATTTTCATTTTTACCCTATTTGGGGTAAATTACTATTCCTGATCACTGCTCTAAAAGAAGAAACCTCTAAAAATATTAAAATTAGGATATTGGTGTATGCCTCACCACATTGCTGCTTCATGCTTTTCTCTTGTCTCCTTCAGGTGTATCCAGTTTTTCAATACACAATATGATCATAATGGTTCATATTTCTCTTCCATTAACATTTTCTTCTTCCTGTTGGAAAGAGAGGACTCCCTATGAGGCGGAGGTATCAGAAGGAGTCTGGATATGACCTGAATATCAATCACCGTGTGCAATACATGTAGGGAGTCAAACTACAAAATATTGCAATTCCTTTATTTCAGATCTGAAACATTCTGGGAGCTATAGTGTAAAAAGGCTGTGCTTCCTTCATTCCCAGTCTCTGCTTTAGGCTTTTGCTTCCTTGATTATGTTTTGCAGCTCAGCTTCAATGTGCAAGAAGGCTGGCAAGCCTGCCCCAAGGGAACAAAGGAAGACAGCAGAAGGACATAAGACCTCTGAGATGCCACATCTGCACAATTGAAAGAATGAAAAGCCATTTTGCATTTCTGGAATTGAACAATATGATGTTGCTAGCTGATGTACAGTACATGTATATAAATCACATTCCTGTACCTGTTCAAAGTAAAAAAATCTCTATTCTGTGATACAACATAGAAATATATTTGAACATATCCAACAAATTGTGCTCATGGATTGGAGATTATGAAACTGGAGATATAGGAATAGAAATAAAAATATTCTGGTCTGTATTCAAAATCAGAAACCCCTTAGAACAGCAAGTTCTGAGGAGGACAAAACAACCATACTGATACTGGCTAAATAGAAAGATGCAACAAGTCACAAAGCATCTATCTATAGGTATTTCATTCTAGTGCTTAATCTCATTTTCCAGAATAGCAACTCCCATGGAGGGCACAACAAGTAAGTTTATCAACTGCACATGACTAGAAAGGAGTAATACAGCTAACCGTAGAACTTCCATGTCAACCATGTTTAAGTCAAGTTTCCATATTCCACAAAATGGCCCAATTGCCATGTAAGCCATAACGACTAGATTCAACTATCACAAAATATATGACAGAGATAGAAGAAGTTATGTAAGATCCAAAGTAACCACATCCTTTTACACATTGTGAGTCTAAATTCTTTGTTCTATAAAAGAGCCAGAATGACAACTTGAGAATCAGCGAAACCAACCAAATTCGCTAGACATGCTTAACTAAATGTGAATATAACAAACCACAAAACATGCACATAACCGTGCTCCATCTGGATCCAGGCCAAAAAAATCTGTGTCCTAAAAATATATTGGAATGCTTGCCTACTTTTTTTTTTTTTTGGATAAAGCTGTTGGGGGAAGAAAACCTGGGAGATGGAGAACCTGGGATCCTTGACTGTTTTGTGTCTCTTTATTCTGCAGACATATTAAAGGCGATACCTTGCCAAAGGCAGTGCCTCTTTGCCATGCAAAGTGAGGCACCAAGTGTGCACTTAGCGTCACATTTAGAAGTCACAGGAGGAATTGTGTGTTGAGGGTTCTGGCTGCTGAGCCTCCAGCAGAAAGTCCAGGAAGACACTTGCTACAACTTCTTTTATTGTATCCCTTCCTCCCCTACACTTAATACATCATAACCTTCCCTAAATCATGCCCTCCCATCTTATTTTTACTCTGATAATTGTTGCCAGTCACTGTTTACTCTCTCTTTTTAAATTTTTTTTAAATTTTCCTTATAAAGGTAGGGTAAGGTAAGGGGCAGTTGGGATAGGGGTACCCTCAGAGGGGGTGGATTTGAACAGACACATTACAGATCAATATTTTTTATAGTAATTCTATACATTCTCTTCTACATATCAGAAAGAAATATAAACAGTGAGCGAGAGGGGAAAATCAAATTCAGACAGATATATTGTTATTCTAATTACTGATTATGTAGCTGATAGTCTTTATCCATTCTAATACATTTTCCTTTTATTTCTTATTTCCCATGGGATATGTTTCAATGTCTTCAGAGTCCTTCCTTCTCTTATATATTGCTTATCTTGTGTTGCTTTCAGAATTTTATCTCTATGTGGTTTTAATTATCTAATTTGTACCTCTCTTGCGAGATTATTTCTTTTAATAAATACTGAGGATGTTCTTTTGGCCGCATCTATATTTCACTTAATTTCATCCTTCTCACAATTCGCCCAGTCTGATAGTAAATCAGTTGTAACTTCTAAGAGGTCTTCATTTTGAGTTTCTGGTACATTCTGTATTCTCTGAATATGTGATGGATTCTCCATGTGGATTTGAGTCATTGGTGTTTCATGTTGGTTTCATCTGGTTTCAACTTTTTCTAAGTCCTTCTGAAGTTCTATTACTTTTTTCTTCATTTTCTTTGCTATTCTCGCTGTTTTCTGAATTAATGAATACTTTATCATGGTCAAAGACCAGTAAAACCAAATCAATATAAAATACATACATATAATTGTAAAATCAGGCAGAATTATAGAATTTCCATTAAAACATGATAAAACAACCCCTACTTTCCAGTTAATAACATCATAAATTATTATTCTTATTATTTATTTTAGTCATATCCCGCCTATCTGGTCGGGTCAGGACCAAATCCTTGGTATAAGTAAAACCTCAGCCAGTGTTAAATTAAAAGCATTATATTATCCATCTAAAATCACCTATCCAAACATCTGAACACGAATAACCATTGCTGCAGCACAAAATTTGGCCACTTGTCTTGTAATATAAGGAGTGTTGTCAGAAAGTAGCATCTGTACATAATCCTCCTCTGATCTCCCGGGAGATTTAAAGATAATTGGTAGTAAAAGCTCCATACGTAGATCCCGATAGCAAGTACAGAAAAGGAGAACATGACCAACTGATTCAACTTTATCACTATTACAAGGGCAGAGACAATCTGATGTAGGGAAACCTTGAAATCCTCCCTCCAGAAGCTTAGAAGGTAGTACATTAAGCCTAGCTAGCGTAAAAGCCCTTATGGCTTTAGATGACATAGTGCTAGCTAAATACGAGGAGGTGATAAAAGCAGATTTCTTTAAAATGTTAGACATCCCTAACTGGCCAACATGATCCTGTAGTTCAATATCCCATACCCTTAACTTCACTGCTTTGATGGCATCAGTGAGACCCATTACTATACTGGGAAAAAAGCCAATTTTCAATATCTCTTCAGTTATATGTTTCTTTCACTCCGACTGAAAAGAATCTAGTAGGATCAGTGGGGCCAAGCCTTCTAATGAAAAAATCAGTTTAAGCCAGTATTTTACCATAAGGACTTTAGCCCGTGCTTTAATTCAGTGGTCCCCAACCTTGGGCCTCCAGATGTTCTTGGACTACAACTCCCAGAAGCCTTCACCACCACCTCTGCTGGCCAGGATTTCTGGGAGTTGAAGTCCAAGAACATCTGGAGGCCCAAGGTTGGGGACCACTGCTTAAATGGATATTAACCCTACCTCTAAGTGAAGAGCCACATAGGAAGTACAAAATGGAACTCCAAGGATGGCTCTCGCAAATTTGGTCTGAACAATTTCCAGAGGTTGTAAATTAGCGTAGACTAATTTGAGAGCCACAAAGCATTTGTGAAATAATCCTGGCCTTAAAAACTTGTATCACCGATGGAACATGTTTACCCCCATCAGTATGAAAAAATCTTGTTAGTGCTACAGTATTTTTCTGGGCGCTCATTGCCGCGTGGCTTACATGAGTAAGCCAGGATCCTGAAGAATGAAAAACTATGCTGAGATATTGTAGCATGCTACTTTGAAAATGTTCCTACCATATACTAGGCAATATATAGAAATCTTGTTTGGGAGTGCAAGTTGGTGTTCCCTTTGTTACTATATTCCAGAAGGAGGCAGAGTCCTTCAAATTGTAAGCAGGGACGGCTGTAAGTCGAGGCACCCCTGTACTAACTTAAAATCATGTATTTGATCCAACAAGTCCCTAGAGACTAAAACATAATCTATTGTGGAAGCAGCTGCTAAAGAGGTAAAGGTAAATTCACCTGGTCTATCTGCAGTTATGCACCTGTTTAAAAGGGATAAAATAGAATTACAGTGGTGCCTCGCATAGTGAGGTTAATCCGTTCCGGATTAACCTTCGCTATGTGAATACTTCGTTAAACGGAACAAAAAAAGCCATTGGAACGCATTAAACATCGTTTAATGCATTCCAAATCGGCAGAAAACTCACCGTTTAATGAAGTCTTCCCATAGCCGGCAGCCATTTTCGCGCCCTCAGTAAGCAAGGGGAGGGCGCGAAAACGCTGCGCGTGGCCATTTCGGCTGTTCCGGCGGCCATTTTGGACTCACCGAACAGCTGATCCGCGGGGCGCAAAGTGAAGGTCGGTAAGCGAAACGCTTACCGATTTTCGCTATGCGAGTTTCGGCCATAGAGGCGGACGCGATGCCTCCGCATTAGCGATCCCGGAAAGGGGATCGCTATGCGGATTCGTCGCTATATGAGCCGCTCGTTAAGCGAGGCACCACTGTATTAATCATATAATTAAGCGTAGACCAGCATAGTTACAACCACAATCTTTAAATTGCCTGTGATTAAGATTTGGAGGAAAAATAGGTTCTGGGAAGGTCACATTGAACCATGCAGAAATTGTCTCATCATTTCTACCTCTTCCGGCATTACAATCCCCAGCGACTATTATAGAAGCATCAGGATACAATTGTGCAAAATGATTGATATTGTTCTCTAAGTTGACCCACGTCATCTGTCATCACACAAAATTGCTGCAGAGGAATAATAAACATTGATAAATAGTAACAAACATGTAGCAATCTTCAGAATCAAGGCAGAAGCTATCCTGTTGGAAAAATCCCATGCCATTACTGTTGCCTGTAGCTTTGTTGATAAAAAAGTTACCATACCACCCTTGGGTTGTCCTCCTCTAATGCTGGGAGAGGCATTAATGGAATATACCACATAACCATTTAACATTGGCTCAATTAAAGACCAAGTTTCTTGTAATAGAATAATATCGAAGTTACAAATATATTCAATGAAGGCAGGATCAGAGGCCTTCGTCTGCCAGCCCGCAATATTCCAAGACAATAATTTAATTGCTGGTCTCTTATATCGGAACATGGGGTCCTCCAAGTCGGATTGCTGAGGAGGTGGAGAGTCATTACCCAAGCCGTGGGATAAGTATGGCTCTAAATGAAAGGGAGAAGATGACCTAACTAAATTAAGGTGAGTTTGCATGCTATCTTCATTTCCTGAGACATTGAACATATTATGCATGGCGCCACGGGGTTTCTCTCCAAGACCTCCACGTTCCAGGCTGTATGGGTTCACCTGCAAAGAATAGCACCTGTCACCATGTCAATCCATGCAGTAATCAATTTTTTGGCTGAAGGACTGTTTAGAATGACATAGCTCACCCTAAAATCTCATCATTCTATCTACTTCTCTTCCTTTTAAATCTTGGATTCAAGCCCCTATTTCTTATAATGACTGGTATTTGATAACCTACAGCCAAATCCAGATTCACACTGGATTGGTTGGTGGGTAAGGTACTTTTTGTCTGCAGCTGCAGCTGTTGTGAGCCCTGGTTAGAGGATTGAGCCCTCTGCTTGGAGGAGTGGATTAAATCCAAAGTTCTGGTGTCCTTAAGTTGTTTGGTGCCACTATCCATAAGAGGCCTCCTGGAATTAAGTTTCTCTCTCTGAGAGTCCTTAGGTTGTCTTTCAGCTTGCTGGATATTAATGCTGGGATCCTTTCCTTTTGCACTACACTCTGCCGATTCTATTAGTTCAAATAAGGGTTTAAAATTAATTCTTTTTTTTTTTTGGATGTTTGTTTCTGAGCCTCCTTTGCCTTCACAGGTTTGGGCTTGGCCTTCGCCAAGTGTAGGGCTGATGCCATTCCACAGATCTTTGGAGGATCCTTACCTGGAGGATAATGTTTTGCACTTGAAGAGTCTGTTGCAGACAAAGGTTTTAGAGAGTCTGCTGTAGGTGGTGCCGTGGCAACAAGGTTTCCCTGAGCATCTGTCTGAGAACCTACACATAAAAGTAATTATTCTAGTGAAAGTTTGTCAATTCTGTCCATAGTTTTTGGAGACAGACTGTAATTGTTTATCTTATCAGATGCACATCATGTATGTTCAGCCTGACTCAGGCTCAACTGGTCCACTGTATTTTTTGCAAGATGCAACTTATTTCCCATCAGATGACTTACTATAGTGGTAACAGATTGATTTATTTCCTTTAATGTGTCTCTGATTTCTGATAAAAAGCCCAGTATTCTACAGCTACTTGGTTCCTTTGATGGAGTTGCTTTATCACAGTCCAAGGAGACTAGTTTACAAGATTGAGAAGAATCATGTTCCCCTGATACTGGTGTAGTGTCTTTAATTTCTGGCATTTCAGCATTTACACAGTTCAACTTCTGCTCTCTAAGGGTCCCGGAGTTGTTTGGCAACATCAGACAGTCTGGACCCAAAACCAGATCTGATGCAAAATCTGACAGTCTTAACTTGCCAAAATCTACATGCACTGTGCTATTTAGCAAGCTTCCAATTGATTGGCTACTTTTCAGTATCTGACCGTTTGTCAAAAGGCTGTCAGATAAGTCAATATAAGTAAAAACAGAATTCTCTATGTTAATTGTTAAGGGTTTCAGTGAACTAACAAAGTCAGTTATCTTGCTTTGCTTCGGTTTCCTTGGAGCCACAGGATAGGCTTTAGCAGAATGTTTGGCACTATATGTGCTAAAGTTCTTAAAGGAAGTAGAAGACTGGGAAATGCTGTGGCCACATTCCTGGGCCTGCAATGTTTTAGAAAGCTGATTGCTTCCACCTGTCCTTCCAGCTCCCAAGTCTGAGACAGGTGTAATTGATATCGGGGTACCACGCTGTCTCTGCCTCAACACTGGAGGAGATAAGGTAAGATCAAGTATTTATATTTCATGTAAAATGTAGAATGTAAATATCCACTGAAAATAGGAATAGTCAACAACCTCCGAAATTCTCTTAGTTTAACCGTGTTGTTCTGTTACTCACAGAGAAATAGCGCCTCTCTCTTGCTTCCACTGAATTTCAGCTAAGTCCTGTAGTCCAATAATCTGTTTCCTTTCTCCCAAGGCCAGAAGTATTTGTTTTCCTTGTATTATTGCTCCTTTATCATCATAGGCATAAACAGAGTTGACAAAGCCGCTGATAAGAGCCAGGTTATTTATATCCGCAGAATAGAATCTCTAGCTTCTCTATTTATAACCATCCCTTTCTTCTTCCAAAGGAGCTGGTTCAAAATTTTTATAAAACTTTAAAAGCTGTCTAAAACCAAATATGTTAAAAGCTATCTAAAACTGAAAAGATAAAAGCTATTCAAAGCTGTGTATAAAAAGATTAAAAGGTTTAAAAGACTAAATTAAAATAAAATATTGAGGCAATCAGGAGAAAATGCTGCTGCCTCCACCTCTCACTCTCTACCAGAACAATATTCTTCACTCTGTCAAGTTGTCCTGGTGGAAATACAGATGTCTTCTGTATTTCTTGATTTTGCTGTGTCATATCCTCTTTCATTTGCCCCAATTGTAAATTCTTGTTCTCCTGTTGTTTGGAGAGGTTGGACACTTTAATTTTCAGGGCTGAAATATCAGACTTAATTTCATCAAACTTTCTATCAAAATGGGCCGTCTGTTGGCTGAGCATGGTACTCATGAGCTTCTCAAAATATTCTTTCGTTAATAAAGAAAACTGAGTATCTTGCATCAATCTCAGTGGTGTAGTTTCTGGTACCCGACTTCTTAAAATAGAATTATTAATCATATACATTAAGCGTCTTATACACTGTAATACTGGGTAAAGATTGGGGAAGGTATAGGTGAGGAGGTTGATAGTGGGTTTATATTTGGGTTGTATAGTGAATCATAATGGCAGCAAAGAAACCAAAATCTGAAACACCTGGAACATCCCCAGCTCAAACATCAGCTTTAGGGAAACTAACTTTTCAGGAATCAGAAAAATCAGATAAAGAGTGGCAAATAACTATGCAAAATCTATTAACCTCAGGATTTGATCAAATAAATCAACACTTGACCCAAATGACAGATCAAATGAGGGATATGAAGCTAGAGCTGACAGAGACAAAGCAGCAGGTAACAGCAATTAAAACTAAAACACAAGATATAGAAGAAAAAAATGAAAAATACAGATGCCAGATTGGACAAAGCTGAAGAAACAGTACAGTTGACGGACAGAAATCAAAGGCAATGTGAAGACAGGCTAATAACGCTAGAAATGGAGAGGGCCACCAAAATGTTAAGATTCCAAAATGTACCAGAAAAGGAAGGGAAAAACCTGGAGACATTAATGAGTGAAGCTTTGGCGCCCGCAATAGAGATGGATGTAGCGGAATTCTGCCAATGTCTGGAAGCGGCCTTCAGAGTGAGTACAGCATATGCTAGAAAAAATAAGCTACCCAGAGAAGTTCATCTGAGATTCACAAAGAAGGCAACCAGAGACAAGATCTTAAGGACGTCACAAGACAGACGATTGATAATTGAAGAAAGGAAAATCAACGTCCTAAAACAAATTCCATGGCAAGTGAGACAGAGAAGAAAGGAACACTCCTCTCTGGCACAGCTACTCCAGCAAAATTGAATCTCATATAGATGGTTAACACGAGAAGGGTTATTTTTCCCGATCAATACACAGAAATATAATATAACATCCCCGATGAAGGCGCGAGACTTTATGGAAAAAAATAAGATGTTGAAAATACCTGGCTATAAGAAACCAGAAGAAGGTCCCCGAGAGAAGTTAATGCAATCACCACAACCAGAATCAACGGAGCCAAGATGTACTAGAAGTATGATGAAGAAAAAACAAAAAGATAGTAATTCCCAACAAGATGTCTAGAAAACAGATGAAGATTTTTTCAGTAAATGTAAATGGCCTAAACTCACCCCAAAAGCGGAAAAAGATCTTTTTACAATTGCAGAAACAGAAATCTGATATTATATGCATCCAAGAAACTCATGTGAAAAGAAAGGACCTGAAACTGTTAGAATGCCAAGCTTAGGAAAACTATTTGCAGCTTCAGACGTGAGTAAAAAGAAGAAATAGCCATTTATATCAAGAAAGAATTTTTGCCTCAGATGATGGAAGGATATTAATGGTGGAAATTCAAAGAGAATCAAAGAAATTGTTAATTGTCAATATTTATGCACCAAATGGAAATCAAGAAAATTTCTACAAACAACTGCAACGAGAATTGGCAAATAAAGATTATGATCGTTACTGTGTAATTGGAGATTTTAACGTCGTCTTTGATAGGGAACTAGATACAAAATCAGGAAAAACAAGTAAAAAGAAGAGAAGCACAATTCCAAGAAATTTCTTACAACTGGCAGAAGAAATAAATATTGTAGATGCATGGAGAACATGTAATCCAAAGACAAGAGACTATACTTTTTACTCTAATAGGCACAAATCATGGTCAAGAATTGATGCTTGCTGGATGTCAGTAAACTTAATGAAAGAATTGGAACAAATAAATATTTTACCCAATACATTTGCAGATTATAATCCAATTTTGTTACAAGTAAGTAGCAGACCAAGAGAATTTAATTGGAAGCTGAATATATTACACTTTAAAAATGAAGAATTCAAGTAAAAGAAGAAATGGATTTTTAAAATAAACAAAATATGAGACCAGATACCTCAATGTTTATGGTCTGGGAGGCAAGTAAGGCCTTTTTTAGAGGAATAGCCATAAGATTTGCAGCGAAACAAAAAAGAGTAAGACGGAAAAAAGAGCCAGTTGAAACAAAATCCAACAAATAAAGAGCTGATAGAGAAGATAAAATGGGTACACCAGATAACTATATTACTCACCGAAGAAACTGCAAAGAAGTTTAAATTTGCAAAGCAAAACTTTTTTGAGAACGCAAACAAACCGGGAAGGTGGTTAGCATATAAATTAAGGAAAGAGAAGAAGACAATAATATGAATTTTGAAAGATGAAAAAGGACTGGACAAATTTAAACAGGAAGAATTAAAAAAAGATTGCCGAGGATTTCTATCGGAAGCTATATAAGAAAAAAGAAGTCGACATAGAAACTCAGAAAGAATATATATTAAAGCACAATTAAAAGAAATTGACCGAAGATCAAATTCAGTCCTTAAATGAGCTTATAACATATGCAGAAATCATAGAAGCCCTCAAAAAGCAAAAAAATGGGAAAGCACCAGGTCCAGACGGATTACCAGCGGAATATTATAAAGAACTGGAAGAGGTGTTTCTTCAGCCATTTAAGAAGCTGTTAGAATGTGTCGAAGAAGAGGGGAAAATACCAACAACATGGACTGAGGCAACAATTTCTCACATCCATAAGGAAAATACAGAAGATAAAGAAATTCAAAATTATAGGCCGATTTCATTGTTGAATGTGGACTATAAAATATATGCGACCATCTTGGCAACTAGAATGAAAAGAATTTTAATTCACTTAATACATCAAGATCAGTCTGGGTTTCTTCCAAAAAGACAGATGAAAAATAATATAAGGATAGTCCTAAACCCCTTGCAATATTATGAAGCACACCCGGAGAAACAGATGGCCATGATATTCTTGGATGCGGAGAAAGCCTTCGATAATCTTAATTGGAATTTTATGATACCGTTGTTGGAAACACTGCAAGTTGGAGAAAGATTTTTGAAGTTAATTAAAGCAATATATACTCAACAAAAAGCAAAAGTGAGAATTAACGGCAAGCTGTCGAAAGAAATACAAATACAGAAAGGTACCAGGCAGGGGTGTCCAATCTCTCCACTATTATTTATCTTGACTCTAGAAATACTAAATGAACAAATCAGAGATAAAAGGGAATTGAAAGGATTGAAAGTAAAAGGCCAAAATTACAAACTTCAGGCTTTTGCAGACGACTTAGTCATTATACTGGAAGATCCAGTGCATTCAATAGAAGACCTGATGGCAATGTTGAAAAACTTTGGCAGGAATGAGAATAAACCAAAAGAAAACAAAAATGCTTACTAAAAATATAAGAGAACAAGAACGGCAAAAGCTAATAGAGAAGACGAACTTCCAAGAGGAAAAGAGAATTCGATATCTAGGGATACAAATTACAAAGAGGACGGGCACATTATTTAAAGATAATTATATGAAATTGATGAAGGAGATACAGAACAATTTGGAGAAATGGGATAAATTACAATTATCGTTGTTGGGAAGGATTGCGACGATCAAAATGAACGCCTTGTCAAAATCCTATTTTTTTCAGTCAATTCCTATCATATTAAAACAGTCCTTTTTCCAAGAATTTAATAAGATAATCATGAGATTTATATGGCAAGGTAAAAAACCAAGAATTAAAATTAAGGAAATGCAAGATGATAAACAGAGGGGTGGCTTTGGCCTTCCAGATTGGGTTCTGTATTATAGATCCTGTATGTTAGATTGGATAAAAGAATGGATAAGTTTGGAAAATGATAGATTACTTAACTTGGAAGGGCACGATTTACAATTAGGTTAGCCCGCTTAAGGAGCAAAAGCACTTTCATTTACATATGATAAGAAAAGCTGTATTGGGAATGTGGAGAAAGATTATACAACAAACCTACTGTAAAATACCGGTATGAGTGTCACCTATAGAGGCCTTTACACAATCTAATCTTATGACAAAAGCAAAACTTAAGATACCAAGATTTATTTTAAAAAGATGGTGAATTGAGGTCTAAATAAGAGCTAGAGTCACAGAATATCTATATAGACTGGTGGTCCAGAGCACAGTTGGAATCTAGATATACAAAAGACAAAAAAGAAGGTTTCTACTCAGAACAAACAATGTTTGATAAGCTTTTATTAGGTTCAAAAGATAAAATAGTTAAGAAAATGTATAACTATCTGTTAGAAATTAAAATGCAAGATGAAATTGTTAAAGAATGTATGATTAAGTGGGCACAAAACATAGGGCATAATATTGATATTGATCAATGGTTGAAAATATGGCAAAATAATATAAAGCTTACAAGATCAGTTAATTTTAAAGAGAATATATACAAGATGTACACAGATGTATTGAATATGTTTTGGAAATGTGAAGCACAGGTGGGAAGCTATTATCATATGTGGTGATCATGCAGAGCAGCGAAACAGTATTGGAAAAGAGTACATGCTGTGTTGCAACAAATATTGCTTTGTAAGGTGCTACTAAACCCAGAATTGTTCGTATTGAGTATGATACCTGATAACATAGATAAGTGAAAGGAACATATAGTTATATATATTGTTACTGCAGCAAGAATTCACTATGCCAAAAATTGGAAAAGTCCGACAATACCGAAACAAGAAGATCTCATTGAGAAGATATGGGAAATAGCAGAAATGGACATTTTATCAGAAGTAATGAAGGACTGTCCTTTACAAAAGGAAACAGAAAGATGGGACTTATTTTATAAGTGGGCTAAATCAACAGGCAATGTATGGATAGCATATATTGAAATGTGAACTTAAACCTAGAAGGCAGAAAAGAGTAAATAAAGCAATGTGGAATTTTGATATAGCAATAGGTATAGAATGGATGTTAGTATGTGATTGTTTCTCTTTTTCCCCTTTAACCTCAACTCCCCTTTTCCTTTCTGTCACCCCTCTTGTTAAAAAATAAAAAATAAAAAAAGATGAAAATTTTGGTACATAAAATAAAATAACAGTAACGATACCTGATCATCCAAAAAAAAAAAAAAACCATAGAAAACACAGTTAACATATTAAACTTACTTGGAAATGAAGTTAGTGAGATGTTTGACATTGTTTCTCAGCCACCAATGCATCCATATTTGCTTTGATGGAACTTCTTGCAATTCTCAGTGAATGCTCAAGGTGCTCATCAAATATTTTGGTTCTAGTTTTATTCTTTGTTTGCTTCATCCTTGAAAATAGCTGCTCACAAATGTAGGTGCTTCCAAATAGCGATGACATGAATAAGGCATAATTGTGAAGTGAAGAATATTTTTCTCTGGGAACATATATCTTATAGAAGTCCATTAAAGAGACATGGTCAAATTTTTCTTTCAGTTGAATGTCAGATTGGAGCTCTATGCATTCCATTTGCAAATTGGCAGGTAATATATTAATGTCCACTGAAAATGGAGTTGCAAATATCAAAAAAGATGTCTGATTTTTTCTAAAATCTTGAAACCTGTTCTGAAATTCCTGTACCAAATTGAAAAGCAAGGCTGCATATTTTTCCATGTTCACAGAGGTGTGCTTAGCCATTGTGCTAAAATGCATCAAATTTTTTGCCTTCATTTGAGAATGCCATAGTTTCAGTTTCATTTTGAATGCTGTTATAGTTTGAAACATTGTGCTGATCAATTGGTTTTCACCTTGAAGACACATGTTTAACTCATTTAAATGAGTGGCCAAGTCGACTAAAAATGCCAAATCTGTGACCCAGTTTTCATCATCAAGTTCTGGCACACATTTTGTTTTAGATTCCATAAATGACTTGATTTCATTTCTCAGATCATAAAATCTTGCGAGCATTTTCCCTCGATTTAACCATCTTACTTCAGAAAAGTAAATGATGTCCCCATACTCAGCATCCATAAATTTAAGGAATTCCTGGAATAGCCGATGATTCAACACTGGTATGTGTTGCATGTGTGTATGTCTGCGTGTGATTGACTCGGACAGGAATGGGTGCGAAAGGAAACCCGGGCTAGCCTGCAAACCACTTTGATTGGAAGTGACAGCGGGCTTGGAAAAGATACATATGAAAAGGGAGCTTAATAGAGTGATGGATAAGAAGCAACACCGGGGCGGAATGTGGCAGGGGACTGGAGTGAGTGAGGAGAAAGCGGCTGGCGCTGGCTTCTGGAAAGGGCAAAGAGACTTGCATACAAACGCGCACCCGCCCAGCAGCTACCCAAAGGTCCAAGCCTGTGTTACGGGGATGATAGGAGCTTTGAGCTCTTTTCTTCCCGAGGGACACCATCACACACACGCACGCGGCAGAAAGATCCGCCTTCTGGGGCATCCCCTCTTTCGAGATCCCTCGCCAAACCTGTGTTGGGGGCAGTGAACGGGAGGTGGTGGGGGATGCCCAACCATCGCACGCACAACTGTAGGGGGCCGGGAATGCAGGAGGGAGTGCTTGTCCATGGGAAGAGGAGATGGAGGGAGGGAGGAAACAAAGGAAGCGTGCACGCAGAGAAGAGGCAGGACTGGGTGGTTGGTTGGCGGCCGCTAGAGAGCAAAGGAGGGAGACGGGGATCCGGAGGCAGCTCCTCCTCCCGCTGGGATGGGAGAAGCACCACGATAGCCGCTGCCACGGCGGGGTGTAAGGGGGTGAGCTGGAGAGGGAGACCTGAACCTGGGCGCTGGAGCGGATCAGGGCCATGACGCGATCGACCCGAGCCATGAGTCTCTGGGGCAAGGTGGGGTGGGACGGGAGTCGGTTTTGCAGTAAGCCTCTGCTTTCACACTAGAGGGGGAAGGGTCGGGAAGGAAGGGATTAGAACCCAGCACTGTGTTATAGGGCAGCGCGCTATTTCTTAAAAAATAAAAATTTGCACTGGGCCGCATTACGAGCTGACCTGGGCCGCATGCAGCCCATGGGCCGTTGGTTGGACAAGCCTGTTTTAAAGCATCATCCTTTACTATAGCACCATTCAACAAAGAAGACTCCACCACACTCTGAGGCAGCATATTCCACTTCCGACCAGCTCTGACTATCAGGAAGTTCTTCCTGAGATTCAGGTGGAATCTCTTTTTCTGTAGTTTGAAATCATTGCTCCTTGTCCGAGTGTCTGGAGCCGTGGAAAACAAACCTGTTCCTTCCTCGACATGACATCCCTTCAAATATTTAAACATGGCTATCATGTCCCCTCCTAACCTTCTTTTTGTAAGGCTAAACATTCCCATTTCCCTAAGCCACTCCTCATAGGCCATGGCTTCCAGACCTTTGACCATTTTGATCGCCCTCCTCTGGACACGTTCCAGGTTTTCAACATCCTTCTTGAATTGAGATGCCCAGAACTGGACACAATACTCCAGGTGAGGTCTGACCAAAGCAGAATAGAATGGTACTACCACTTCCCTTGATCTAGACACTACACTTCTATTGATGCAACCAAGAATTGCATTGGCTTTCTTGGCAGCCGCATCACACTGCTGACTCATGTTCAGTTTGTGGTCTACCAAGACTCCTAGATCCCTTTCACAGGTACTGTTGTCTAGCTTTCCATCCTATATCTGTGCAGTTCATTTTTTTCCTGTCTTTTGAATTTTAATCCTGTCCTCTGGGGAATTAGCAACCCCTCCCAATTTGGTATCATCAGCATACTCTCTATTCTTTCATCCAAGTCATTGATAAAGATGTTGAATGGCATAGGGCCCAGAACAGAACCCTGAGGCACCCCACTAGTTACCTCTCTCCGGGATGAAGAGAAGCCATTGGTGATTACCCTTTGGGTTAGGTCAGTCAACTGATTACAAATCCACCAAATAGTAGCACTGTCTAGACCACATTTTACTAGCTTCCTTGCAAGAATATCATGGGGAACTTTGTCAAAGTCCTTATTGAAATCAAGATATGCTACATCCACAGTGTTCCCTTCATCTATCAAGCCTGTAACTATCAAAAAAAAAGGATCAGATTAGTCTGGCATGACTTTTTGAGAAACCTGTGTTGACTTTTAGTGGTGACAGCATTGCTAAGAAATAACAAACTGTCTGTTTAATGATATGCTTTAGAATTTTTATGGGCATTGATGTCAGGCTGACTGGGTGGTAATTATTTGGGTCTTCTTTTTTGCCCTTTTTGAAGATAGGGAAAACATTTGCCCTCCTCCAGTCTGTGGGGATTTCTCCTGTTGTCCAAGAATTCTCAAATATTATTGCCAATGGTTCTGAAATTACTTCTGCCAGTTCTTTTAATATCCTTGGATGTAATTCATCTGGCTCTGGAGACTTGAATTCATTTAGAGTAGCCAGGTATTCCTGTACTACCTCTCTACCTATTCTGTGCTGCATTTCCCCCACTACATAATCTTCTCTTCACTCCTCAGGTTGAGCACTATTTTCCTTTTTGGAGAAAACTGAGGCAAAGAGGGTGCTGAGAAGTTCAGCCTTTCCCCTGTCCTCTGTTAGTAGTTGACCATCTTCTCCATGCAGCAACCCTATCATTTCCTTGTTTTTCCTTTTGCTGCAGGCATAACTAAAAAACATTTTTATTGATTTTAATCTGTCTGGCAAGTCTGAGTTCATTCTGCACTTCTGCTTTTCTTACCTGCCCCCTACATATACTCGCTATTGACTTGTATTCCTCTTTGGTGTTTTCCCCATTTTTCTATTTCTTATACTTTTTTAACACTTAGTTCAATTGAAAGTTCTTTAGTCAACCATTCTGGTTTCTTTAGACATCTCCTGTTTTTCCTTCTTATTGGAACAGTTTTAGATTGTGCCTTTAATAGCTCCCTTTTAAGAAACTCCCATCCATCTTGAATTCCCTTCTCTTTCAGTATCTTTGTCCATGGAAATACAGCCAGTAATCCCCTAAATTTACTGAAATTGGCCTTCTTAAAGCTAGAACACATGTCTGGCTACACTTGGCTTCCCACTGTGTAACAAACTCCAAGAGAGCGTGGTCACTCCCACCTAAGGATCCAATCACTTCGACCCTATTAACAAGTCATCCCTGTTGGTTAAGATCAGATCTAAAATAACTGATCCCCTTGTTGCTTCTTTCACCTTCTGGACCATGAAATTATCTGCATGGCAAGTGAGGAATTTGATGGACCTGATGTTCTTTGCAGAGTCTGACTGCCAACATATATCGGGATAGTTCAAATCTCCAATTACTACTGCACCTCTCCCTTTTGAATGTATTGCCATCTGCTTCAGGAAGGCATCATCCAACTCTTCTGGCTGACTTGGGGGTCTGTAGTATACCCTCACAATGACATCCCTCTTGTTTCTCTCCCCATTAATTCTTACACAGATGCTCTCAACCTGGCTTCCTGGATCTCTTAACAAGTATAAACATTCTGCACATATAAAGCTGCTGCTACTCCTCTTTTCTTGCTAGGTCTCTCTCTCCGAAATAGTTCCCTCCCCCAACAACTACATTCCAGTCATGAGTTTCATCCCACCAGGTTTCAGTGATACCTATTATATCACATTTATTTTGCTGTATTAAGAGTTCCCGTTCTTCTTGTTTATTTCCCATGCTTTGTGCATTATTGTAGAGACATTTAGGACCATGTGTGTGTTTTTTCCCCTTGTTATTCTCTAGTACTACTTGCTCTGCTGGACTTTTCTCACCAGCACTTGCTGAATTTCTGCCCTGCAAACTACAGTCTCCCCCCCCCCCCTCTAGAACTCAGTTTAAAGCTCTCCTGATTAGATTTGTGAGCCTCTTAGCAAAAGCATTACTGCCAACAGCTGTGAGGTGCAGCCCATCCCCTGCCAAAAGATGATATTTGTGAAATAGCAGACCAGTGGTTGTTAAATATATATGCAGTAAAGCAGCAAACACAACTATGCAATTTTAAGCAACTGTAAATAAATATATTCGCGAAGGCTTTCATGACCGGGATCTAATGATTGTTGTGGGGTTTTTGGGCTCTTTGGCCGTGTGCTGAAGATTGTTCTTTTTATTTTATTTTCTTATTTTTTTATTTATATCCCACCTATCTGGACCACCGGACCACTCTAGGCGGCTTCCAATACAAGTTAAAACAATAAAACACAAAAATGTACATAATCATTCAATAACAGTGCACAGTGCTGTCCTCTGAAGATGCCGGCCACAGAGACTGGTGAAACAACCTTCAGAACACGGTCAAAGAGCCCGGAAAAACCCACAACAACCATGTAAATAAATAATTTTTATTCTTTCTCCTACAAATGTCTCAGAGTGAGTGACTGAGACTTCAAGTACCAATTAAGAAAGGGGTGAACTCTGGGGAACTTGCAGCTATTCTCCTATGTACGTTTCTGTACTTCTTATGTGAAGCAGAATTTTACCAGAAATTCAAAACTCTACAACAGGAACCATATTGCAGTGTTGTTTCTGGATCAATTTTCCACATTACAGAAGAAAAGAGTCAGCAGACACATCTGATCATTGTGTACCTGAAAAAGCCATTCCACTTGTATCCACTCAGCTAAAATTTGTTTCTTGATTTACACTGCCAAAGGCTATGTAGGAAAAATCTACTTCTTTCATTTCCCTCCTTAAAAAAACCATTTGCTGTTAACAAAACATAGGGAATAGCAAGCATGCAGCGTTGACTAGGCACAGAACTGGGTTGGCATGTGTGGGAAGAGACTGACAGCAGTGTTTTTAAATTAAATTATAAACAGCAGCTTTAACTCTTAGAAATCCTCTTACTGGCTTCATTTTATTCCAGTCACTGAATAGGCATATATTTACAAAGCATATTTACATTGGACTTTCATAGCTCAAATCTAACATTTCCCACTTGCTGTGAAAATGTAGCAGCATCTGCCATATTAAATTTGATGTTTTGTTTTTCTCTTGATAATAAATCATATTTCTGACAAGCAAAATTACCTCTGTTTATTTTTAATTTAAAATATTTTAGTATCCTTTTGTGCTTTTAAGAATGTTAAATTATGAATTTGAAATTCAGGAATCAAATCTAATGGTAGAGATGGGCAGACATTACCGCTTTTCAGAAATCCAAAGGCAACGTAGGTGACGCTTCAACCTGCGATCTCTACTTCATACATTCTGGAAATGTTTTTATGGAACAGCAGGAAGCTGCCGAGCTGAGTGATCTCGAAGGCTCCTCTGTCTCGCTCACTTTTCTCACCATCTTACTTGCTTGGTTGGTTGCCTTTCTCTGGTCTAACCAGTTGTTTAAAAAAAGGAAGGAAAGAAAGAAAAAGCTGGGGCGGAAGTTCCATTCTCGTCAGCTGATGCCAAAGTCATGAGGCTTAAGAAGTGGGTTGGGTCTTACCAACTGCAAGTCGTTTTTTCTTCTTTTCCTGCTGGCTTCGATTCTTGCCATGTTTCCCCTTTTACTACTGCTGCTGCTGCTTCTGCATGCAGGGTTTGGATTACCAGTAAGTATATTTTTGTTGCTGAACTGTTCCATGTTTGTCTTTTCGTTACTCCTTGTGTCGAGTTCTTCAATGGAGTAGAGAGCTGTGGGGTGCCGTGTTAATGGACTGCCGCTCCCAGCTAGCTTCCCTAACTGAATGAACGCATATGTGGTAGGCAGGGGCAAGCGACAGTATGGGACACGAACGGTGAGGCTGAGCAGATGCGTTTGCTAAGCGCGGGAACGAGAAAAGTTTGAATGGAGCTTTTCTAACGCTACAGAGAAGACGTAGGAGGAGGCAGTTTTTACTTTTGCTGCCGTATGCGTGCAAAACATCCGATCCTCATTTATTCCAGAATGCTGTTTTGGAGGTTGTGGTCATGTGAAAGAGAGTCATGTGGAAGCAGCCAGATTGACAGAGATATTTGAAAATGCATTTTCCGTCCAATTACTTTATAGCCTTCTCCATTTAGATCTGAGCATGTGCCATAATTGCTGTGTTTTTAATTTTATTCCTTGTTAAAATGTGTTGCTGTCAAACTTTTCAAAAGCAATTCCTCTGCTTTTATATTCTTCTGCAGTTACGTTGGCATGCTAGACTCTTTATTAGTATTGTTTACAATGTGCTGTCAAGTCAAAACTAACGTATAGGGACCCTAACAGGGCTTTCAAAGTGAGTGAGGTATTTAAGGAGTGTTATCATCAGTTCCACACCCCCAATGAGCTTCCATGGCTGAGGGGATTTAAATCCAGGTCTTACTGAGTCCTAGTTCATAACTCTATCCTCTTCTACACCACACTGGATATCAGGCAAAAAGCATTACACAGTGGTATAGCCATCCTTTTGAGAACAATGGGACTGCTGTGAATACAACTGTGTTAACTGTCTGCATTTGTGAATTAGACTTTTTTCCCTTCATATGTTGCCTACACAAAGACTGATTTTTTTAAATATGGGTGACAGATTTTTTCATTTTCTTTTTGTGGGTAATTATCAGTTTGTGGTTTCTCACACTGCCATTGCTGTTGGAGAAAAGAGGAACATAGTCAGTCTTAGAGAACTGGAACTGTGATGTGCTGCAGTCACTCCTTCCCTTTCTCCCCATACCTAATTATGTTTAGTTGTTGCTGAACCGAGAAGGATTCCTTATAATATCAGTGAAGTTCTGAATTTTTGTGTTGCACTTAAGAGGACAAGGTAGGCAGAATTGGGGAACATTTCATTTATCAAATGTATCAGATTGCATTCCCAGAATCCCTTAGTGGCTTGGACTCCTAGAAATAGATGTTCAAAACATCTGGAGGTCCAAAGAGTATTTTCACTTGGTGTAGGCAATGCAGTGGAGTATCAATAGTTCCTACAGCAACAACAGGTACTCCCTGATTTTGGTACAGCGGTGCCTCGACTTACGACCATAACCCGTTTCAGAAGATGGACCTAACTCGAAATGGTCATAAGTCAAAGGACCATTTCCCATTGAAATGCATTGGAACACGATTAATCTGTTCTGGGGGGAAAAAGCACACAGGAAGCCTGGTTGGAAGATGCTGGGGCTTTAAAAAAACAACAACAAAAAATAAACAGCTAAGCAAGCTCCTTTGCTGGGGCTTTTAAAAATAAAAAATAAAAAAAAATAGCAAAGAAAGCCCGGAAGGTGCTGGGGCTGAAAAAAAACACATCAAAAAACAAAACAACAACACAACACAGAAACATACACCCCCCCAGCCCAAAACCACGCCGTAAGGCCCACCCAGAACAGTTTTTTAAAAAGCAGAAAACAGCACCGTACCCTATCAGACAGCCTCCTTCGATTGCACACTCTAACTGCTGGGGCGAAAGAGCTGCAAAGAAGCAGCCTCGTCACCACCTACAATTAGCAATTTGAATTTCCTGCCCTTTCCCCCTGCCTTTTTTGTGTTCATAACTGGAAGCTCCGGCCACAGTCGAAGCAAAATTTTGTGACCGGAGCTGGTCGTAAGTAGGGATGGTCAAAAGTCGAGGCACCACTGTACTCAGTTGCCTTACACCTCAGAATTTTGCCTTGTCTCATTTTTTGTGATACTTCAGTTTGTAAGTGGGAAGAAAGTAGAATGTATATGTGTTTTTGTTTTCTCAAAGTACCATATAATTATTATCTCAATCCTTATTTCAAGGTAATCAAGCTTGGAGCTATAGAAGTCATTTTCCTGCCCTTAGAAATGTCTGGATATTAGTTTCACTATGTGAAATGAGGAGGTGATTGAAAGATCCTTTCTGATTTCCACCCATTTCACCACAAACCAGATAACTGGGGGGGGGGGGGGGAGGATATTTTCCACTTCAATAGCAGAGGCACTTCTAGTTTTAGATGATAACATTCTCAATGTTATCTCATCTTAAAATGAGAGAACAGACAAAATAACAGCCCAAAATCAACCAGCCAAACAGAAAAGCACAATGGATTATTTTTTGAAGAATCTGGTATCAAGACTCAAATCTGTGGACTCAGATGATGATAGCTGCAACAGAGGGCTGGAAATGCCTTCCTCTTTCATTCCCCCATCCCATCCCCCAGATATACCCATTCTTTAATACCCATGGAAATACTTAAAATATACTGGGATGATGACTACTACATATAATTAATGTAAAACTTTGGACAGGTTTGACCCTGCAGTCCATGAGGAACAGCCAAGCCCTCAATTATAATTGTATTAATTGCTGTCCTTAGTATGATAGAGGATTTTTGTTTATTGGATTTTATAGTGCCTCAGTCGAGTTATGGACTCCCATCTAGCTGTCAGCTGTATGTACCAAGTGCTTCTGAAGGACTGAATGCTTTTCTGTATGTTATCTCTTAGGTAACCTCTGTGTGTCTTATAGATGAATACATGAGTACAACCACAACCAGCCAAACAAACAAAAATCCCCAGAGAAAAATCCCAAGAGCTTTAGGGATAACAAAACAGGCTTGTGGAGCCTATAGGGCTGCTTGATTTAACCCCCTGCTTTATGCGTATCCCCATGTCACTGACGCTTCAGGAGATGTGAGTTAGGTTGCAACAGTGACTTCCATAGAGGTGAGATTATTTAATTCTTCAAAATCCCTGGTTTATGAATGTGGGATACTGTGTTTCTATACCCATAATTCAAAAAGCCGGGAAATGGCCCAATATCGTTGCACAATATCATGCCCACATTACCAACAGGAGAAAGGATGCCAAGCTTTACATGGCAAAGGGCAATCTGTTGACAACACCAATGGCAGCCATCAAGATGATCTACAACAGTGGTCCCCAACCTTGGGCCTCCAGATATTCTTGGACTTCAACTCCCAGAAATCCTGGCCAGCAGAGGTGGTGGTGAAGGCTTCTGGGAGTTGTAGTCCAAGAGCATCTGGAGGCCCAGGGTTGGGGACCACTGATCTACAGGATACCATCTTCTGAGGGTATTCTGTAGTGACACCATTCAAGAGAAAATCTGAGAAGCTGACTTTTTTCATCAGTTAGCCACTTCTTACCCAAACACAAAGCAATTGTCAGGGCTGTTTTTCAACAAGTGTGAATAGCAATGAGCAGAAAGGGGTCTCCTGTAGATCAGTGGTCTCCAACCTTTTCCAAACCACAGACTGGTTGAGGGTTGCAGGGGTGGGGTGGGCGGGTGGGGCACCTATGTGCTGGTGGGCCGGGGCACCAGTGCTTGTGCATGCATTTGGGGCAGGGCAGCCATGCGTGCATGCACGTGTGGGCAGGGCACCTGTGTGTACATGTGGGGATGTGTGTGTGCATGGAGGGGGGCATGTGGGGGGGCAGAAGATTTGTCTCCGTGGCCCGGTCCTGCCAAGGACATGGCCCGGGACTCGGCTGTGGACCGGGGGTTGGAGACCTCGGCTGTAGATATCTTGATTGCTGCCACTGTGTTTTCAACATTCAGGTTGCCCTTTGCAACTCATGTTCATCTGTTACATTACCTGCACTTTAATCAGTCTAACTAGAGACCATGACTAAATCGTACGATTTGTATGCAAACTTATTTGTCATTTTATATTTGTTAGCTACCTCAATAAACCTGTAACTGCTTTCAACTATGGCACATGTTCATTCTCCTTCCTGAACTACTAAGGTTGTGGAGTTCAATTTTCATACAAACATTGTTCAGGAAAAGAGGCTCATGTTCAAGATGCAGCTAGACAGGGATTTACCTGATCTTTGATCTGCTCTGGGGAAAGGCTGGTTTGCTTCTCTTCCCTGCAACTATGGGATGTGTGGGCAATCACAAACCGGTCTGTCCTGATCATTTCCTACCTGCACCTTTTTAGATCCCTTTCAAGGGCTACTGTTTTGTTTGCTTGTTTGTTTCTTGGTGTGGATGTTGTTAGGATGCACCTTCCAACAGTACTAGCCAATAGTGAGGGATGGGAGCTGTGATCCATCAGTGTCTGGAGGTGCACACATTCCCATGTCCTGGGTGCTGATGTCTTCACACGAAGTTCAGTCGCAGTGGCTAGATAAAAAGCTGTTCTAAGCCTTTTGTGTGAAGCATACAGCAGCAAAAAGCCTTGTGTCAAATGTAAGAGATCCAATCCCATACAATATATAATTAATGCCTCTGGGGCACAGACTTTGAAGTGCAATAACCCTGACTCTTTCAAAAGCTACTTTAATCAAGGACAGCAAGATAATCTTGCTAACTGCAGCAGCTGCGGTGAACTCCCATGGTGGAAGCAGCCAAGTAGATGAGAAAGATAGGCAGCAAGTTCATCAAGTTATGTTCAACATATGGCTCAGTAATTTATTCCACTGTAGAGAAAGTCAGAGGGATGCTAGATAATGTGCTATAATGTGCCCACAGAAAAATCAAGAAAACACGATAGGGATGATATATAAGTAACATTGTATGAATGCTCTCTTTTGTCTAAACATTTAGAATAGCCCTGTACCATGGGCACTGTTTTCGTGGAATTAGCATAATAATCTATGCAAGGATATCAGGCAAAACAAAACAAAAAACAGTCATAAATGTGGAACCATAAAGAACAGCTGGTCTGTTTTAATGTGACCTTTCATGGATCAAGTCTGCTTCCTCAGACCTAAGAGCGAGACTGTGACTGTTTTATTTCTACATGGCTTCATGACCAGATGTGGATACAGGTAACAGACAAAGGGACGATGGTTTGTTAGTCATTGGTTAAGCTATTAGGCTGTGGATAATTTCAGTTATCAACGTGCAAGGTAACAATAACAGAGTTGGTACAAGTAGCAAACTGGAAATCAGTGTAGGATTTCAAATTTGGTAATCACTGTGGGACTTACTCATCAACTGTGAAATCCTACAAAGCAGGCCCTTTACATGCTAGTGTACTACTGTTCCCGTCATCCCTCACTGGTAGCTGTGTTTTTCAGGGCTGATAGAAGTTGCAGTCCAACAGCATCTATATTAGCCACATGATTCCTGTTCTTCATATGAAGAGTTGAAGCGAGGCCAGACCTCTCCTCTACAGTGGTACCTTGACTTATGAACTTAATCCATATTGGAATGGCATTTGTACATCCAAAAGTCCATAAGTTGAGGCAAAATTTCCCATAGGAATGCATTGAAAACCATTTAATCTGTTCTGGCTTTTTTTCGTTCTTATGTCAAGGTGCTGTTTGCAAGTAGAGGCATTAGTTCCCATAGGACAGGGATGGCAAACCTATGGCACACGTACCACAGCTGGCACGCGAAGCCCTTCTCGCACGCAACAGACCTTTTGAAGTGGCTGCAGCTGGGATTCCCCCTTTCTGTTACTGTTCTGGGTCCTTTAACTTCTTGTCCGTCCCCATGATTCCCCCTTTAACTTTCTGTCTGTCCCCATGATTCCCCTTTAACTTCCTGTCTGTCCCCATGATTCCCCCTGAAACTGCCACTTCCTGTTCCGGTTCTGGTATTCTGGGTGGCACGGCAGCCACTGGTTTCTTCCCCACCCCCTCATTTTGGGCACTTGAGCCGAAAAAGGTTTGCCTCCACTGCCATAGGAACTAATGCAAAGCCGGTTAATCTGTATTCTACCACTAGGGGGAGAATTTTTTAAATTTTTTTCTTCTTTTGACCTAAGATGAACTTAGGTCAAAAAAAGGGGCAGGAAAGTTTTTTTTCGTTAGTAAGTCGAAGCTCAGTTCGCAAGTCGAAGCAAAATTTTGTGAACGGAGCCGGTTGTAACTCAAAATGTTCGTAAGTAGAGACATTCGTAAGTCAAGGTACCACTGTACTATGAAATTCCTTCAATGGGTCAATTCCTGTCAACTATTCCGAGAATAAAAAGCGAATCCATAACAATATGCTATGAGATGTGTCTATTTTACCACATATGAGAATACTGAAAATCTGGAGCTAAATCCAGTGGGACATTATTTGTTACATTATATAGCTGGGTTAACTTTGAGCTCATTGAAGAAAGACAGGGTTATGAAAGAAAAAAAATACATCATTTCTGTGCCAGAGGGGCAAAAATTCTTCAGTTATAGATGTGAGGACGGATGAGCCCTTTTGCTGACTGTTTATTTTGGTCTTCCAGATACTTCCATTGTTACTGTTTACATTTTTATCCTGAGTTTCATCCAGAGTTCAAGGCAACAATCCTGGGTGTCCTCCTCTGCCCTTTATCCTCCCAACAGTCTTATGAGAAAGGTCAGGCTGAGACTGTGTGACTGGCTCAAGGCCACCAACTAAACTCTCATGGCCAAGTGGGGATTTAAATCCAGGCTCCTCATACATGACAGTAATCACTACACTACACTCCCATATGTGAGACTTTACTGTAAAGGAACTGGACCTTCCCATTCAACAGAAGAACATTGGGAATGGCCTAGTCTTTGCTGGCAGAGTTTGGAAATATGAATTTTTAGACTACAGTTCCCAAAATGTCTAGCCCTTATAGTCCATAGGATATGTAGTCCAGGAAATAACTGTAGTCCAAATTAACTCTGTTTGATATTTTCTGATTTCTTTTTCATTTTAAAATCATTATGCTAGTGAGAGACTTATGAAATAATGCCTTCCAGGGAACCTGAGATGGAAGAAAACAGAGGTGGAAATATGGTGGAGTAGGAGCCCTCTTTCTGGAAGTACCATGTTTTCCTGAAAATAAGACAGGGTCTTATATTAATTTTTGCTCCAAAAATGCACTAGGGCTTATTTTCAGTGGATGTTTTATTTTACAATAATGTCATTTTCTGGTTGCTACACAATGGTGGAAGGTGGGTTTCACTTAACTGGGGCTTATTTTGGGGGTAGGGCTTAAATTACAAGCTTCCTGAAAAATCATACTAGGGCTTATTTTCAGGTTAGATCTTATTTTCAGGGAAACAGGGTACTATCAGTCAAAATCATTGTGCTGCTTTCCATCTTTTTAGAGGTTATTTTGGTATATCCAGATTTAGCCACATTTGCAATGGACTCATTGAAATAATCAGGAATTGTTAGTGTGTGTTAACTTTACTAGCAGTAATAAATTTTTGGGATACCCAATGTGGTGTAGTGGATAGTGACAGACTAGGACTCAGGAGGCCTGAGTTCAAAACCCTACTTAGTCATGGAAACTCACTGGAGGTATGGAACAATTAAAGCTACTCCTTAAATATCTCATTTACCTTGCCCTATCAGGGTTGCTTTAATGGCACATAATGTTTGGTAGAGGTTATCAGTGTTGATGCTCAGGTTGGGTGGGATATAATGGTGAAACTATTATTGTGATGATACTGGATAAGCATAGCTGTGGCTTCTGTCTTTTATATATGTGATTATAAAGTTCTGATTGGAGCTAAGAGGATGTGGAGTCCTTTCTCTCTCTCCCAGTATGATCTAAGCAACGGCTATGTGTATTTCTGCGAAACTGACTCCTATTCCCTAAACCTAAAGCTTCTGTCCACTTAACTTATCTTTACAGACTTTATCCCAGAGGAGCTTTGAGATTGATTATAACCGCAACAGCTTTCTCAAGGATGGCAAAGCATTCCGCTACATATCAGGCAGCATCCATTATTCCCGTATTCCCCAATACTATTGGAAAGACCGCCTCTTGAAGATGAAAATGGCAGGCCTTGATGCCATTCAAACGTAGGTTCTCAAACTACAGTTAGAAGGGATGGGATAGCCTCTAAAGATAAGATGCTATCTCTTGAGTTTTGTATTGCAGTCATTTTATAGGTCACATGTAAGGTGGTGATGAAACCTATAAAGTGTTCTGTTGTGTGTTTGTGTGACAAACGTTCTGGAAACTATGTTATGTAAATATTTTTCAATGGCATTTCTGTTTCTAGAACTTAAAATGACTGTGTATATATGTTCAGGTCAGGGTTTATTTCCTTGTCTTGCATCAAGCTGAGGAGAACAGAAGGAAACATAAATTTCTGAATCAGTGACAGATTGAAACCAGCTTGATATATCAGTGTTGCAAAAGAGCAAAATTGTACACATGGTACATTACAGTAAGTGAAAATGTGGAAGTTAGAAGATAATCCTGATATCCTATTAATAAAAAATGAATTCTGCTGCTTATATGAACGGTGCACATTTAGAAAAGCTGCATGCACTTGATTATTTTGTAAAGCTTTAAATTGTAGTCATCATAGGGAAAGTCAAAAGTGCATTCAAGTCTTACCATGTGGCCTCTGGAAATCCTCATTCCCGTTTGATTTTACATTTCACCAGGCATTATTCATATATTCTCCAGCCTAGTCTTCTAACCTTGAGGTCTAGAAATATGCTTTACCTGGAGCTGTAGAACAACAGTTGAATTCTGGGTCCAATGTCCATTTCTTGGCAACAAGGCACATTTGATTTTTATTCCATGATCTGTTTCACAGGAACAATGTCAGCTAGTTGGTAAATCAATAGTCTCATGTGGAAACATTGCTAGTTTTGCGGACAATATTATTTTTCATTGCCATAGCTCCTCTGAAGTGTGGTTCTGATCTGAGAGAGCGTGCTAAAGTTATATAGGTGCATGTGCTCTGCCCCCCCCCATGGATTGCTGCGTTGTCATGGCGAAGGGGCTTGAGTAATTCAGAAAAGCTATGGGCTATGCTGTGCAGGGACACCCAAGACAGACAGGTCATAGTGGAGAGTTCTGACTAAACGCGATCCACCTGGAAGTGAAAGGAAACTCCGATGCTGCAAAGAAAAATACTGCATAGGAACCTGGAATGTAAGATCTATGAACCTTGGTAAGCTGGATGTGGTCAAACAGGAGATGGCAAGAATAAACATTGACATCCTGGGCGTCAGTGAACTAAAGTGGTTGGGAATGGGAGAATTCAGTTCAGACGATTATCATATCTACTATTGTGGACAAGAATCCTATAGAAGAAATGGAGTAGCCCTCATAGTCGACAAAGGAGTGGGAAAACAAAGCTGTACTTGGATGCAGTCTCAAAAATGATAGAATGATTTCAATACAAATCCAAGGCAGACCTTTCAACATCACAGTAATCCAAGTTCATGCACCAACCAATGATGCTGAAGAGGCTGAAATTGACCGATTCTATGAAGACTTACACCTTCTATAACTGACACCAAATAAAGATGTTCTTCTCATTATAGGGGATTAGAATGCTAAAGTAGGGAGTCAAGAGATAAAAGGAACTAGATTTGGTGGACAGAGTGCCTGAAGAACTATGGATGGAGGTTCGTAACATTGTACAGGAGACAGCAACAAAAA
Organism: Pogona vitticeps; assembly: GCF_051106095.1. Classification (NCBI taxonomy): domain Eukaryota; kingdom Metazoa; phylum Chordata; class Lepidosauria; order Squamata; family Agamidae; genus Pogona; species Pogona vitticeps. Next base: position 55,823,496 of record NC_135788.1, on the reverse strand, counting down.
CTATCGCAAAAAAAGGAAATGCAAGAAAGCAAAGTGGCTGTCCAACGAGGCCTTACAAGTAGCAGAGAAGAGAAGGGAAACAAAATACAAGGGAGATAAGGAAAGTTACAGAAAAATGAATGTGGACTTTCAAAGAATAGCAAGGAGAGTCAAGAGGGCTTTCTTAAATGAACAGTGCAAGATATAGAGGAAATAATAGAAAGGGAAAAACCAGATATCTGTTCAAGAAAATCTGAGATATTAAAGGAACATTTCGTGCAAAGATGAACATGATAAAGGACAAATGGTAGGGACCTCAAAGAAGCAGAAGACATCAAGAAGAGGTGGCAAAAGTACACAGAAGAATTATACCAGAAAGATCTGGATGTCTCGGGTAACCCAGATAGTGTGCTTGCTGATCTTGATCCAGGCATCCTGGAGAGTGAAGTCAAGTGGGCCTTAGAAAGCATGGCTAACAACAAGGCCAGTGGAGGTTGATGGCATTCCAGTTGAACTATTTAAAATTTTAAAAGATAATGCTGTTAAGGTGCTACAGTCAATATGCCAGCAAGTTTGGAAAACTCAGAAGTGGCCAGGGGATTGGAAAAGATCAGTCTACATCCCAGTCCCAAAGAAGGGCAGTGCCAAAGAATGCTCTGACTACCTTACAATTGCACTCATTTCACACATTAGCAAGGTTATGCTAAAAATCCTCCAAGGCGGGCTTCAGCAGTATTTGGACCAAGAACTCCCAGAAGTACAAGCTGGATCTCGAAGAGGCAGAGGAACTAGAGACTAAATTGCTAACATGCGCTGCACTATGGAGAAAGCTAGAGAGTTCCAGAAAAACATCTACTTCTGCTGCATTGACTATGCAAAAGCCTTTGACTGTGTGGACCACAACAAACTATGGCAAGTTCTGAAAGAAATGGGAGTGCCTGACCACCTTATCCATCTCTTGAGAAATCTATATGTGGGACAGGAAGCAACAGTTAGAACTGGATATGGAACAACTGATTTGTTCAAAATTGGGAAAGGAGTACGACAAGGCTTATTTAACTTATATGCAGAATACATCATGCGAAAGGCCGGACTGGAGGAATCCCAAACTGCAATTAAGATTGCCGGAAGAAATATCAACAACCTCAGATATGCAGATGATACTATTCTGATGGCAGAAAGTGAGGAGGAATTAAAGAACCTCTTAGTGAGGGTGAAAGAGGAGAGTGCCAAAAATGGTCTGAAGCTCAACATCAAAAAAACTAAGATCATGGCCACTGGTCCCATCACCTCCTGGCAAATAGAAGGGGAAGATATGGAGGCAGTGACAGAGTTTACCTTCTTGGGCTCCATGATCACTGCAGATGGTTACAGCCCAGAAATTAACAGATGTCTGCTTCTTGGGAGGAAAGCGATGACAAACCTAGGCAGCATCTTAACAAGCAGAGACATCACCTTGCCAACAAAGAAGGTCCACATAGTCAAGTCTATGGTTTTTCCAGTAGCGATATATGGAATGAGAGGTGGCCCATAAAGAAGGCTGACTGCCGAAGAATTGATGCTTTCGAATTGTGGTGCTGGAGGAGACTCTTGAGAGTCCCCTAGATTACAAGGAGAACAAACTTATCCACTTTGCAGGAAATCAGCCTTGAATGCTCACTGGAAGGACAGATCCTGAAGCTGAGGCTCCAAGACTTTGGCCATCTCATGAGAAGAGAAGACTCCTTGGAAAAGACCCTGATGTTGAGAAAGTGTGAGGGCAAGAGGAGAAGGGGACTACAGAGGATGAGATGGATGGACAGTGTCATTGAAGCTACCAACATGAATTTAACCCAACTCTGGGAGGCAGTGCAAGACAGGAGGGCGTGCTCAGCTCCATGGGGTCACGAAGAGTCGGACACGACTAAACGACTAAACAACAACATGTGCTCTGCTATTGTCAGAAGAAACCATATTCAAGAAGCCGGATGCAAGTGAAAAACCCAAAAGCAACATCAGGGTCTTTTCCAGGGAGTCCTCTCTTCTCATGAGATGGCCAAAGTACTGGAGCCTCAGCTTCTAGATCTGTCCTTCCAGTGAGCACTTAGGGTTGATTTCCTTTAGAATTGATAGGTTTGTTCTCTTTGTAGTCCAGGGGACTCTCAAGAGTCTCCTCCAGCACCAAAGTTCAAAAGCATCAATTCTTCAGCGGTCAGCCTTCTTTATGATCCATCTCTCACTTCCATACATCACGACAGGAAAAACCGTAGCTTTGACTATTCGGACTTTTGTTGGCAAGGTGATATCTCTGCTTTTTAAGATGCTGTCAAGGTTTGTCATCATGTTCCTCCCAAGAAACAGGCGTCTTTTAATTTCGTGGCTGATATGATATGGGATTGTTTTAATAAGTTTAATACATTTCTGTTCCACCACTGGACACACAGATCCTGAGTTTTGAGTGCTGTGTGCTCTTCTGTTGAGCAGGAAGTAAAAAGAAAAGGAAACCTCCATGGTGCACAGGAATCAGTTAATTAAAACCTGGTTTCCTCAGGGGAATTATGCCTTTTTCTTCAGAAGATCTAAGCCAGTTGATTGAAACCCAATATCCTCAAGGGAGCTAGTCAGTTTTCCTCAGAAGAACTGAAACATCTGACATGCAGTCCTGTAGAGCTGCCTTCCCTTCTTCCTCAATGTTTAGCTTAATGGCCTTAGCTCCAATGAATGCCACTTAGGCACTAATTTTATCATCACTATTTTGTTATTAAATGCTGTGAAGGAAACTCATAGTAAGGCATTCAGTTTTCAAAACCATGAAGTTGGATTTTAGGAGAAACAATGATATGAATTTACAAAGCAGAAGAAAAAGGACCATGTACATTTCTGTACACAGAAGCCCCAGCTGACATATGAACTATGAGCAGGGTTCCATATGTAAAGGACTTTCTCTGAATAAGGCATGATTTCTGATTCACTTGGAAAATAACTCCTCCTTCCCTGTTGTTCCTTATGATGCACCATCAAGTCAATTCTGAATTATGTTGATCCTTCTTTTAGGGGTTTCTAGGAAGAGAATACTCAGAAGTAGTTTGTCACGCCCGGCTTCTGGGGGCACCCTGGAACTATGCAGCTTGCCCAGGGCTGCACAGACTGGATGTGCTCACAGAAACATCTACACCACAATTAGTTGTAGCTACTTGCAGTTATTTCTGGTGTGCTGATACTGCTGCTGGTTTGTTTTAATTGTCATCATTGTAACATTAGAGGGTAACAGTGATGTATGTAACATTTTTGCAGGTATGTGCCATGGAACTTCCATGAATCTGAACCAGGAGTTTACAGTTTCACTGGTGATAGAGATCTTGAGTATTTCCTGCAGCTTGCTGATGATGTTGGCTTGCTAGTCATACTGAGAGCAGGCCCTTACATATGTGCAGAATGGGACATGGTAAATATTTTTCTAGTTTTCATGTCTGACATACTTTTTCAAGGCAGAGATTCTTGCATTAAATTCAGCTTGTCTCCAATGGAGGTAGGATGATTGTAGAATAAAAGCCGCATGTGGAAGCATCCCAATTCTGTCCAATAGCTCACAAAACTCGTCTTAATATTTTTTAAAGGCCATGGCTAGTATTCTTGCCGATCTATTACAGATGATGTTTCCAGGAAGCATATATACACAATTCACAAAACAAATATTTTTATTGGGTTCTTTCTTTCCTCTTAGGGAGGTCTACCTGCCTGGTTATTAGAAAAAGAATCTATTGTTCTTAGATCTTCTGATTCGGGTAAGCAGAATAAATAACATTGTGTGATACTCAGGATGTGTATTTAGGACTGCATTATGTAGAAGTAGAATGTGGAGGAATAATAGGATTACATAATACATGTGAATTGCAGGCATGTGATACTATGTAATTTCTCTCAGATATGGAATTATGCAGAATTTGGAAAATCTGTTTTGGACTACAGCTTCCAAAATCTTCTGGCTACTGTGTCTGAACTTATGAGAAGAAATATGTCATAATATTTCTTTAGGTTGCCCTTAGACAGAGGAGTTTGGAAATGATTGCACAGTGGGGGAGAAATAGCTTTTGGTTTGGATGTTCAAATTGTCCAAGTTGAAATGTTTGGGGGAATCACTGTGGTGCAGTAATTAATGTGATTAATGCTAATGGACTCATGCTGGAGATGTTCAGATTTAAATCACCATACCATCATGATGCGCACAGGTGAGCTTGGGCCAGTGGCTGTTTTCCAGCCAAGTCTATTTCCCTGGGTGGCTATGAGGATACAGTGGGGAGACAACCGTGCACTCTCATTGTGGGAGGAAGCCACGGTATAAATGAATAAATAAAGTAAACATTGGCCACAGTTCTGTTCTTTATGGCAACATAGGGCTGATGGTGTCATCAGCAGGAGTAATTTTTCAGAAATAAAACATTTTTTTACTTCTGTCCCATAGCTCCCACAGGAGCTGTGGGAGTCTTGGAACAGAAGTAGGAAAGGTTTCATTTCCAAAAACATTGCCCCTGCTGATGATGTTGTCAGCCTTATGCAGGCATAAGTTATGGAAACAGATTTCAGCCATTGAGTAGCAAAATGATGAAAAGCCAGCTTTAGGAAAAAAAGTCAAAAGTAAAAATGAAGGAAATATTTTATAATGTTTTTAATCCTACCTTTCAAATGTTTTTCATGCTTTCTGATTATGATGATGATTTGAAGTGAGTGTATTGTTTAATTTGTTTTTAGCAATATGTACTGGGCAACATGAGTGTTTTACTTAGTGGAAAGGTGGGATAAAAATGGAATAAGCAAATACATAAATGAAATTGATGGAAGATTGTAGCAGAGCCCTGCAAGAACCTCTTTGGGTCTGTTTTGAATGAGTTAATTCATAGGTTATCTGAAGCTGAGGTGAACAGCAAAGTAGCCAAGTTTTTGCATAATGCCAGATTATTTAAGAGGGTAAAATGCAAGGCGACTAAATAATTCCAGAACAGTGTTTCCAAATGAGCTAAATAGACAACAGTGAAATGGAAGTTGAAATACAATGCATTGCTAAGGAATGCATACACACTCCTCCAAGCCATCAAAAACTGAATTTCACATGTTGATAGTATCTGAGCTGATACTGCTTGGGAAAGAATTTTTATGAGTACCACTTATAATACATAACATGAGTGACTCCTTTCTATAAATAAATGGATGCTATAAAATGTTGATTTGAGATCCATGTACCTTCTCTCCTTCATCGTTTTCTAGATTACTTGACAGCTGTAGGGAGGTGGATGGGAATCTTACTACCAAAGATGAAGCTTCACCTTTATCAGAATGGAGGCCCAATCATTATGGTGCAGGTAAAATGAGGTTTGAACCAAAAGAAGCACTATCACTTTAGGGCACAGAAGGCACTGCTTGCTTGCTTACTTAAAATTCAATGCTGCTAATAACCTTATTTGGTACGATTTATTTATTTGATGTATGTATTTAAAATATTTTTACCCCTTCTTTCTCCTTGAAAGAATTCCTAAAAAGTTTTCCTCTTGGAATTGGTCATTGATGCCCACTATGGCATATAATCTTGAATTCAGGCAGGACTGGAGGGTTTCCCAAATTGCACAGGATGCCCATAATCATTAAAGCAAATGCTTCCAATGGCTTTTAGTGCATGATCTACCAGTTGTACAGTATTTGCACTTAGAGCACTTAAAACACATCTGCTAGAGAAACTATAAGCTTACCCCAGTTGTTTCCCCAGCTTTAAAATATTTTTTGAAGACAGGAAGTCACAGTATCCAGATGTAATAACTCAGAGTTGTAGCATCACAGAGCAGCATATTAGCCATTGCAGAATGTACAGTGAACGCAACATATGAGAGCCTCCAGTGAATATACACATAATTGTGTCCAGTTCTGGGCACCTCAGTTCAAAAAGGATGTTGACAACCTGGAACATGTCCAGAGGAGAGCGACTAAAATGGTTAAAGGTCTGGAAACAACGTCCTATGAGGTGTGGCTTAAGGAGCTGGGAATGTTTAGGTTGAGGGGACATGATAGCCATGTTTAAATATTTGAAAGGATGTTATGTTGAAGAGGGGACAGGTTTGTTTCCAGGGCTCCAGACACTAGGACATTTAGTAATGCTTTCAAAGTACAGGAAAAGAGATTCCATCTGAACATCAGGAAGAACTTCCTGACAGTCAGAGCTGGTTGGCAATGGAATATGCTGCCTCGGAGTGTGGTGGAGTCTCCTTGTTTGGAGGTTTTTAAGCATAGGCTGGATGGCCATCTGTTGGGAGTACTTTGATGGATGTTCCCGCATGGTGGAGGGTTGGACTGGATGGCCTCAGTGGTCTCTTCCAAATCTATGACTCTATAGTTTTTACCCTTGCAACTGAACTGAAGAGATACAATGACCTTTGTGACCTTACAATCAACTGAATGGGTTTACCCAGTCATGAGCATGACATTTTGTAATTTGTTTCCACAGTCTAATTTAAGAGAAAAATGAATTAAAGGAAACCAGATCAAATGGGAATGGTCTCTGATTCTTTTAACTAATTTCTCTGCAAGTGCTAAATTCCATAGTTATTTGTACCAGCATTTTAAAAAATGGTATTTTCCATCTTATCATTCTCTTGCCATCCCTTGTCTGGCTACCAGCCATCACAACATACAGTGGTGCCTCACTTAACGACGATAATCAGTTCCAGGAAAATCGCCATTAAGTGAAAACATCGTAAAGCGAAAATAAAAACCCCATTGAAATGCATTGAAACCCTTTCAATGCGTTCCGATGGGGTAAAAACTCATGATCCAGTGAAGATCCTCCATACCTCCATCCCTAGAAAACAGCAGGGGGTCATTTTGAAAGACAGTGGCCATTTTGAAGCTGCCGATCAGCTGTTTAAAAAACATTGTTTTGCAAAGAATCAGTTCCTGAAGCAGGGAACCGATCATCACAAGGTGAAATTCCCCCATTTAGACCATCGTTTTGCGATCGCAATTGCGATCGCAAAAAGATCATCGTAAAGCAGATTCGTCATAATGCGGGGCAATCGTTAAGCGAGGCACCACTGTAATCAGTTCCTTATGTAGAACTGAAGCATTGCCATCTGTAAAGATATTTATTAGCACATGACCAAGTCCAAATGAAAAGAGCAATTGACAAAAAGGAGAACAACTTTATGATCCAGTCATTTAAGTTTTACTGTGTTTTCTGTCTCTCCTCATTTTGTGACCTTGCAGGCCCTCAAATTCCACCCGCAATTGTGGTTTTTCAGCTTCTGCTGTAGACACTGGGTTGCTTTACATTCTATTTGTTCATTTGGTGGTGGAAACCCAGATCTAAAGCTTCATTAGCTGTATAGGCAAAAGCTGTTGATTTCTCTCAGAAAAGCAACAGATGATTCCAGAAGCTTTACAGTGATTGCCCATTCTACTGTCAGTACCTGGTTTGGTTTCTGTAGCTGAGCTGAGATGACACAATCTTCAGCTGAGATGACACACAGCTTCAGATTCCCATTACTGTTAGCTCTTAGGCACCCTGCTGGTGGGGTCCTCCTATTCCTTTCTCTTTAGCCCCAAGTAAGCCTTTTCTTTCATATTCCCTGATGCCAAAAACATTACTCACCCTTTTTGTGGTATCTGTAGTAAGAAGGATTAGTAGTAATATTGAATATTGCAGAGTGGTGTTGTGACTGCATGTCAGGTGGCATCACACACCCTCTTTCCACACATGCTGTTTATGTGACTTAAGATCTCATAAACCCATGATTTCTGGGGAATTCTAAAGGATTAAGGTATGTATGTATGTGCATTTTATGTGGCATCTAGTTGCAACTGATATATAGTGACCCTAATAGGGCTTTCAAAGTAAATTAGATTTTTAAGGAGTGGTTTTGCCAATTCTACCACCACTCCAGTGACTTTCCATGGCCAAGCAGAGATTTGAACCAAGGTCTCCTAAGTCCAGTCCATTACTCTTTCATCTACAGCATACTGGATACCTACCAGTGGTTTTTATTTTTATTATTATTATTATTATTATTATTATTATTATTATTATTATTATTATTATTGTTGTTGTTGTTGTTGTTGTTGTTGTTGTTGTTGTTGTTGGTGGTGGTGGTGGTGGTGGTGGTGGTGGTGGTGGTGGTGGTGGTGGTGGTGGTGGTGGTAGTAGTAGTAGTAGTAGTAGTAGTAGTAGTAGTAGTGTTGTGTGCCACTAAATTGATTCTAACTTATGGCAGTCTTTTCCAGATATTTCTAGATATAATGTACTCGAAATTGTTTTACCGTTACCTTCTTCTGGGTGTGCTCTGGGACTGTGCAGCTTGCTCAAAGCTAGAGATGTAAAATAGAAAAATGTTAATTTTTACATCTGATAATCAAAACCTGGGACACAGTGTTTACCTCATCTCAGAGGCTAGCATTCTAGCACATGTGGGATTGAATGTTGGCCCATAAACCTATAAGAGTAATATTGCATCTTTATATACCTCAGTCTGAGCCAGGCACACTAATCTAAGGATACATACCATTGAACTTACTTTTGAGTAATTGTCCATAGGAGTGCACTGGAAGATTCAGAGAAGTGGGAAGTAGGAGTCTGAATTGATTTATTCTTGCCAAATGCAAGTTTTATCTTGCATTGATCAGCATGATTTACTCATCTAAAATATTTCCATAATGTAACTTGCAACAGAAATAATTTTATATTAATTACTATATAATGTAGTTCTTGAAAAAAACCCCAAATCACAGCTAAACCTATAATAAACAAAAGGTGGCAGCATTGACAATTTAATAGAAGGCTTCAGGAAAATAACTTATATATCCTATAGCTCCAGAAACAGATGCTAAGGAGAGCAGTGTGTGCATGGCAAAAAATTGCTTGTAAGTCATGACAAGGGAATATAATACATTAAAAGAAATATTTACTGGACAGTCTATATAAGACAGTTAACCTGCAAAAAATAAAAAAAAATCCAAACTGGGTAAAGCCAGGAAAAAAAATCTAGAGAAGAAATTTCATGAAGATGGGAAAACTGACCCCCTCTCTCCACCTTAAAAAACAATAATTGGAGGCCATTCTGATGCTCTGGAGAAAATGTCACAGAATTCCTAGAAAGCCTGCAGGGGAGAGTTTATAATGCAAAATGGACCATATTCATTTGCTTTTTACTCTAATTCTTTGGGGTTTACTTGGATTTTGATATACAGGATTAGGAACATTTGCTTGGATATTTTTCATTTATTTTATCCTTTCATTTTAGCATGTCCTGCATCTCTCAAGTTTGCTCTAGTTGATGGATGTCAGTTTTTTTTCTTATTTAATTTTGTATAATTGTTTATTTGCATTTATTTTTTAGGTTGAAAATGAATATGGAAGTTACTTTGCCTGTGATTTTGATTACCTTCGTTACCTGCAGAATCTTTTTCGCCAGTACCTTGGGAATGAAGTGGTACTGTTTACCACTGATGGTGCAGGCAAAAATTTCTTGCGATGTGGCACTCTTCAGGGTCTTTATTCAACTGTGGATTTTGGACCAGGTTGGTGGCCATCCTAAGTTTGCACATGTACAATAGGGACCTAGGGCGCAGTGGGGTATATTTCTAAGAAATGGTGTAGAGGATGTTTTCAAATGTTGTTTAGGAACATGAGAAGCTCCATGTGACCAAATCGGTCACACTGTTGTTTGACCTAACTCAACATTGTTTAGAGCACTGGTTCTTAACCTTGGTTTACTCAGGAGTTTTGGACTGCAACTCCCAGAAGCCTTCATCACCAGCTGTCCTGGCTGGGGTTTCTGGGAGTTGCAGTTCAAAAGCATCCGAGTAACAAAGGTTAAGAACCACTAGTTTAGAGCAGGGGTGTCCAACCTTTCACCTTCCCTGGGCCACATTAGAAGATGAAAATTTAGTTTGGGCTGCACATAAATTTGGTTTGGGCCACATTGGGGGGCAGCCCTAGCCATCCTCCACAGCCCCGCTCCAAGCGTGCTTACTGGCAGCTACGATCTCAGATAGCAGAGGCTGCCAACTTCAACTCCGGTGGCTTTATGGGGCCAGGAGGGGGTTCCCTATTGACGGGGATGGAGCAATGCAGTCACACAGCCCCCCACTCCCCTCCCCTCCCGCTCCTTCCTTCCCTCTCTCCCCCCCCACCATTGTGACGTACCCCAGCCGCATTCTGGCTGCAAGTGCCGGCAGTGTAACTTGTTTAGAGCATAGCCAGAGAAAGTGTATAGATGTTGGCCTGCAACTTGCATCAGCCATAGCCAGTGGTGAGAAATGAGTCTAACACCTTGAGGACTACAGATTGCCAGTCCCTACTCTACAGAGAGCAAGTTAACACAGGAGGATACTGGAAAATATCCTCTACCACCAGTGTAGTGTACAGTGTAAATGTGGTAAATGTTCCACAATGTCTTGGGGATACCTCAGGCCTTTTTGTTCATCCTGAGGTTAAGACTGTCAGGATCATTCAAATGACATGTTAGTTAAGCCTATATAGCTTGAACCAAGTTAGTGTCCCTGTTGTGTGTCTGTCTAGCAAAGATTCAAGTCACTCAAATCTCTACTGCTTGAATTTGAGCAAGCTTTTTCCTGTTAACATGTTTGTGCTGTCGTTTGCTCTTCCTTAATTTGCTTTATGTTTTCATACTACTTCCTTCTAGTTTCTATTCAGCCACACCATCAAGTAGCCCTTTGTTTTCTATGGTATTTGTCATGATTGATTGATTTAGACATGTAGTGTATGTGCTATACCCAATTAGCAGATCCAGTTTCTGTGCATGCTAGAGGTGTAGTCCTTAAGCAGTAAAGAATAAGAGTAACATTTGACTTTGTTTCTTTGCAGGGAGCAATGTCACAGCAGCATTTTTAACTCAAAGACTAAGTGAGCCTAAAGGTCCATTGGTATGTTTTTTTCTCCCCATGTGTTTATGATTTACGACTAAATTTGAATTCATACCATGTTTCATGGGGTTCAAATCCCAGGTAGCCGGCTCAAGGTTGACTCAGCCTTCCATCCTTCCGAGGTCGGTAAAATGAGTACCCAGCTTGCTGGGGGGGCAATGTGTAGCCTGTATAATTAAATTGTAAACCGCCCGGAGAGTGCTTGTAGTGCTATGGGGCGGTATATAAGTCCAATAAATAAATAAATAAATAAATAAATAAATAAATGTTTCTCCGAAAATAAGACAGGGTCTTACATGAATTTTTGCTCCAAAAATGCATTAGGGCTTATTTTCAGGGGATGTTTTATTTTTTTCATGTACAACAATCTATATTTATTCAAATACAGTCATGTCATCTTCTGGTTGCTGCACAGTGGTGGAGGGTGGGGTTTCACTTAACTGGGGCTTATTTTGGGGGTAGAGCTTATTTTTAGGTTAGGTCTTATTTTCGGTGAAATGGTAGCAGTACAAATATTGTTGGTAGCAAATTTGTATGGGCAGCAGGGTTGGCTTGGAGGGATGTTTGGGACTTGGTTTGGCTTGACTGAAGGTACAGCAAGGCATATAATTATATTATAGGGGTTCAGTGCTGTTATCTTAAGTGAAAGCAGCTGAGCTGATAAAAGTGTAAGAGATAATTATTTGTGGCTGGGAAAAGATTGAAGTGGGTGGGGAAGAATAACCTTTAAAAATAGAACTAGCTTCTCCATTTAAAAAAGCAATATGAACCTAAGATATCTTCATTTTGAGGTAATTGTGAGTCACTTTGACCAAAATGCTGGGCAATCAATTTATTTATCTACCACATTTTTAGCCGCGCCATTACCAATGGTCTCTGAGCAGCATACAACATGAAAACTTTAGAAAAACATTTAAACCATTAAAATACCCAGTATAGTGGTACCTCGCTTAACAGGCGCTCCGTTTGACGACGAAATCACTAGACGTCGATGTTTTTGCGATCGCAAAAGTGATTGCAAAACGATGTTCCCTATGGGGGAATTTCGCTTTGTGATGATCGGTTCCCGAAGCAAAGCGATGATTTTCGGCCAGCTGATCGGCAGTTTCAAAATGGCCGCCGGGTAAACAAAATGGCCACTCGCTCTTTTCTGGCATGGATTCCTCGCTGCACAGGCAGCGAAAATGGCCACGCTATGGAGGATCTTTGCTGGACGGTGAGTTTCAAGCCCCTAGGAATGCATTAATTGGGTTTTAATGTATTTCTATGGGCTTTTAAAAATTGCATTATGACGTTTTCGTTTTACAGCGATTTCGCTGGAACGAATTAACGTTGTAATGCGAGGCACCACTGTATTATAATAATACCCTATATTAAAACAGTCAATTTAACATTAATAGATCCTGCTGCTCATATAGTGAACTAAAGGATACTATTTAATTAAAATGCTGGCTAAACAGAAAGTTCTTTGCCTGACGCAGAAAAGCCAAAAGTGTCGGAACCAAGCAGGTCCCTATAGGGAGGGCGTTCCAAAGTTGGGGAGCAACAGCTGAGAAGGCCCTATTTCAACATGCCATCCCCTTTACCTCTTTCAGGGATGGCACCTTCAGAAGGGCCTCCTGGCCTGATCTTAGAGTATGGAAGAAGGCGGTCCTTTAGGTCAGTGGTTCTTAACCTTTGTTACTCAGATGTTTTTGAACTGCAACTCCCAGAAACCCCAGCCAGCACAGTTGGTGGTGAAGGCTTCTGGGAGTTGCAGTCCAAAACTCCTGAGTAACCCAAGGTTAAGAACCAGTGCTTTAGGTAACCAGGTCCTAAGCCGTTTAGGGCTTTACATGTCAAAGTAAGCACTTTGAATTGGGCCCAAGCAACAACTGGCAGCCAGTATAAGTATTTCAGAACCGGCATGATATCAGTCTGTGCAGTGGCACCACTTACCAGCCGCGCAGCCTGGTTCTATGCCAGTTGCCAGACTATCTTCAAAGGCTGCCCCGCATATAGCACATTGCAATAGTCCAGCCTGGTTGTTACCAATGCATGTGTGACTGTTGCCAGGATCTGCTCATCGAGGTAGGGTGAAGTTGATATATTCTCCACAGGGAAGGTAACAGCGTTCTGTGTCTAAGTTGCACTGGCCACGTGACCACGGAAGATTGTCTTCGGACAAAATGCTGGCTTTATGGCTTGGAAACGGGGATGAGCACCGCCCCCTAGAGTCGAACACGACTGGACAAAAATTGTCAAGGGGAACCTTTACTTTTACCTTTAGGGCTGGGAAATGGCCCTTTAACCTACAGTGGATATAAAAAGTTTATACCCCCCTGTTAAATGTCAAGTGTCTATGATGTAAAAAAATAAGACAAAGACAAATCATTTCAGAGCTTTTGCCACCTTTAATGAGACCGATGAACTGTACAACTCAGTTGAATAACAAACTGAAATCTTTTAGGTGGAGGGAAGTAAAAATAAAAAAGCTGAAATAATATGGTTGCATCTGTGTGCACAGCCTCTTATAACTGGGGATGTAGCTGTGTTCAGCAGTAAACAATCACATTCAAACTCATGTTAAGTAGGAGTCAGTACACCACTGCCATCATTTAAAGAGCCTCATGGCGCAGTGGTTAAAACGCTGTACTGCAGCTAAAACTGTGCTCACGACCTGGGGTTCAAGTCCCAGGTAGCCGGCTCAAGGTTGACTCAGCCTTCCATCCTTCCGAGGTCGGTAAAATGAGTACCCAGCTTGCTGGGGGGAGCAATGTGTAGCCTGTATAATGAAATTGTAAACCGCCCGGAGAGTGCTTGTAGCACTATGGGGCGGTATATACGTCCAAAAATAAATAAATAAATAAAATAAATAAATTTATGGTGTCTCTGAGGAAACCCAAATAAAGATCAGCTGTGCTAGTAGGTCTTTCCTAACATTTTCACGTCCTACAGCAGAAGCCATGGTCTGCAAAGAGCTTTCAAAGCATCAGAGGGATCTCATTGTTAAAAAGGTATCAGTCAGGAGACAGGTATAAAAGAATTTCCAAGGCATTAGATATACCATGGAACACAGTGAAGATGGTAATCATCAAGTGGAGAAAATATGGCACAACAGTAACATTACGAAGAACTAAACATCCCTGCAAAATTGCTGAAAAGACTAGAAGAAAATTGGTCAGGGAGGCTGCCAAGAGGCCTACAGCAACATTAAAGGAGCTGCAGGAATATCTGGCAAGTACTGGCTGTGTGGTACAAGTGACAATAATCCCCATATTCTTCATATATCTGGCTTATGGGGTAGAGTGGTAAGACAGAAGCCTTTTCTTACGAAGAAAAACATCCAAGTCTGGCTAAATTTTGTAAAAACACATCTGAAGTCTCCCAAAAGCATGTGGGGGGGGGGAAGTATTACAGTCTGATGAAACCAAGGTTGAACTTTTCGGCCCTAGTTCCAAAAGATATGTTTGGTGCAAAAACAACACTGCACATCACCAAAAGAACACCATACCCACAGTGAAGCATGGTGGTGGCAGCATCATGTTCTGGCGCTGCTTTTCTTCAGCTGGGACAGGGATCTTAGTCAAGGTAAAGGGAATTATGAACAGCTCCAAATACCAGTCAGTATTGGCACAAAACCTTCAGGCTTCTGTTAGAAAGCTGAACATGAGGAGGAACTTCATCTCTCAGGAATGCCAATCCAGTAGGGCCCTGAAAGCAGCTCCGGCTTATAAGCCTCTTCTCCCTCTGAGCCAGGTGGCTGATGTCGAGGAAGGGGTGGGGCAGCCAGGAGTAGCAAGGTCCCAGTCCTGCAAGGCAGAGGGAGACTGAGCCAGGCTCCCTCAAAAAAGCTGGCAGCCAGCAGCAGCCCAGCCACAGCCACACGGTCTCTCACCCAGTGTCTGTGGATGGCAGATGTTATCCGGCTTCCCCAAACGCAGGAATGTGTTTAACTGGTCCAGGTAGTCCTAGACCTTGTTGTATGGGGGAAGGCATTATTTTATGAAAGCCTTCCTTGGAAATGGTTGAACGTGAAAATAGCCAGCATCATATCAATTGCTGAACTCCAGAACATTGAAGTCTGAATCCTGGAAACAAGGAAGGGACACCTAATGTTAGCTTCCAAGATTAACGTTTGTGGAAATATACAGTATTGTGAGGCAAGAATGGCAGAGAGCCCTGAGTCTGTAAAAAAAACTTGCTAACTGCATCAGAAGCTGGACAAAACCATAAAATACTTTACAAGATCTTTCTTCTGTGAACTTTAACTAGGGATGTTGTTATATTTCAGTCAAAAGAAATAGGCGCCCAAATTGTATAGAACCTCTAGCTCAGGGGCAGAGAATTGTTGGAGCTCCAGATGTTTTGGATTCCATATTCCTTACAATCTTTTACCATCCTGGCTAGGAATTTTGGGAGTTTGAGGGGAAAATATCTGGAGGAACAAATGTTCTGCTTCAAAGCAATATTGCACTTATGTGTCTCTTCACTTTATATGAGTCACTCTAGAGGGCTTCTGATGCCACCTCAGTTTGTGCCTTTTGCCCTCTCCACTCTTTCCTGTTGTCTCAAATTCTACTTCTGAAGTTGTCAGGAAGATTTGTCCCAGATGAATCAAGAGCCAATGTGGTGATAATTTAAGTCTTTGTTTTGGACAAGGAATGCCAGGTTTGAATCTTTGCATAGTAATGGTGTCTCTAAGCTAGGTGTAATTTCAATGCCTCATCAGCCTCACAGGCCTCTTGTGAGGATAAATCAAAATATGACTGTGAGCTTGAGCCGGGAACGACCTGGGTAGGCGGCGCGGAGAGGCTTCAAGCTCCCCGGTCCACCCCCCAGCCTGTCCCCGATGCCGGTAGCCTTCCCCGCCGCCTACCCAGCCCGTTCTCGGACACCTAGGTGTCCGAGAAAGGGCTGGGTAGGCAGCGCAAGGAGGCTTTAAGCGGCGGGGACAGGCTGGGGGGTGGATCGGGAAGCTTGAAGCCTTCCCGCGCTGCTTACCCAGGCTGTTCCCGGACTTCCAGAAGTCCGGGAACGGCGGGGGTAGGCGGCGCGGAGAGGCTTCAAGCTTCCCGGTCCACCCCCCAGCCTGTCCCCGATGCCGGTAGCCTTCCCCGCCACCTACCCAGCCCGTTCTCGAACACCTAGGTGTCCGAGAACGGGCTAGGTAGGCGGCGCAAGGAGGCTTTAAGCGGCGGGGACAGGCTGGGGGGTGGATCGGAAAGCTTGAAGCCTTCCCGCGCTGCTTACCCAGGCTGTTCCCGGACTTCCAGAAGTCCGGGAACGGCGGGGGTAGGCGGCGCGGAGAGGCTTCAAGCTCCCCGGTCCACCCCCCAGCCTGTCCCCGATGCCGGTAGCCTTCCCCGCCGCCTACCCAGCCCGTTCTCGGACACCTAGGTGTCCGAGAACGGGCTAGGTAGGCGGTGCAAGGAGGCTTTAAGCGGCGGGGACAGGCTGGGGGGTGGATCGGGAAGCTTGAAGCCTTCCCGCGCTGCTTACCCAGGCTGTTCCCGGACTTCCAGAAGTCCGGGAACGGCGGGGGTAGGCGGCGCGGAGAGGCTTCAAGCTCCCCGGTCCACCCCCCAGCCTGTCCCCGATGCCGGTAGCCTTCCCCGCCGCCTACCCAGCCCGTTCTCGGACACCTAGGTGTCCGAGAACGGGCTAGGTAGGCGGCGCAAGGAGGCTTTAAGCGGCGGGGACAGGCTGGGGGGTGGATCGGGAAGCTTGAAGCCTTCCCGCGCTGCTTACCCAGGCTGTTCCCGGACTTCCAGAAGTCCGGGAACGGCGGGGATAGGCGGCGCGGAGAGGCTTCAAGCTCCCCGGTCCACCCCCCAGCCTGTCCCCGATGCCGGTAGCCTTCCCCGCCGTCTACCCAGCCCGTTCTCGGACACCTAGGTGTCCGAGAACGGGCTAGGTAGGCGGCGCAAGGAGGCTTTAAGCGGCGGGGACAGGCTGGGGGGTGGTTCGGGAAGCTTGAAGCCTTCCCGCGCTGCTTACCCAGGCTGTTCCCGGACTTCCAGAAGTCCGGGAACGGCGGGGGTAGGCGGCGCGGAGAGGCTTCAAGCTCCCCGGTCCACCCCCCAGCCTGTCCCCGATGCCGGTAGCCTTCCCCGCCGCCTACCCAGCCCGTTCTCGGACACCTAGGTGTCCGAGAACGGGCTATGTAGGCGGCGCAAGGAGGCTTTAAGCGGCGGGGACAGGCTGGGGGGTGGATCGGGAAGCTTGAAGCCTTCCCGCGCTGCTTACCCAGGCTGTTCCCGGACTTCCAGAAGTCCGGGAACGGTGGGGGTAGGCGGCGCGGAGAGGCTTCAAGCTTCCCGGTCCACCCCCCAGCCTGTCCCCGGAGCTCGGAAGGGAATTGTCGGCAGGGGACGGTGGCTTCGGGGTCCTTCCGAGGCCGCAGCCCACTGCCGACATTTTCCCCCAGCTGAGCAGCGGGGCTTCAAAGCTCTCGCCGCTCAGCTGGGGGAAAATGGTGCCTATGGGGAAAAATCGCAAAGCGATTTTTCCCCATAGGCAAGATCGTTGTGCGATCGCAAAAGCGATGGCAACGAAGCCATCGTTATGCGATTTTTTCGTTAAACGGGGCACTCGTAAAGCGAGGCACCACTGTGTATGTATGTATGTGTGTGTGTGTGTGTGTGTGTGTGTGTGTGTATATATATATATATATATATATATATATATATATATATATATATATATATATATATATATATATATATATATATATATATATATATATATATATATATATATATATATATATATATATATATATATATATATATATATATATATATATATATATATTTACATAGCTTTATATTTTCTTGTAGCCATCACCTTGGCTCATGTAGGAGATTATTTGCATGTACCAATGGGAGCTATTGGGAGGCGGAGCCAGAGAAACTAGAAGGGAGGGGTGAGTCAGAGTCTGGGAAGTTCAGTCAGTGAGAGACTGAGATGAGAGTCTGAAGAAGTTAGTCTGTGGTAGTTAGAGTGTGTGGCAGAGTTAGGAGTTTAGAGTGGAACTTATAGAGCACTAAGAGAGTTAAGAGTGAAACAAGTTACTAATCTAATGAATACATTAAAGTCTGTGAAGAACCTGTTTAAGTCAACTGTAATCAATAAACCTGTGTTGTTCAACTTTATACTCAGCTTCGACCTCAATCTTTCTAATTAAAGGATGTTGACAGAGGTCAGCTGATGGCAGCAGAAAGGAGAGAACGTGTTGTGGGCCTCAGGCTAGTGAAACAACCTGAGGATGTAGTGGCTCGTCACAGTTCTTCTACAGAGAGATGTATAACCTCTGTAAATAAATATTTTCCTAAACGAAGCTTTCAAAAAATTTATTTCAAGAAACAAGGGTCTCTTTGTGAAAGCTCTGATACCTTCCCTAGACAAAGCCCTGCCTTCGTGTATACTTAATAATTCCTGTTAGTTGTCTACCTGTGGTTTGGATATGAGGTAGCACCAAGCTATGGCTTAGTGTTATGTGCACAAGCCAGAGCAAGTTTTGGGCTTGCACACTCTCCCCTCTCTCTCCTCCTCTGGTGTTCTCTAAAAGAAGAAAGCCAAAGCATCTGTAGAAAACTCCAGTTTTACACTGTAAAATGTCACTGTGAAAATGCTTAGGAAGTTCTGTGAGGGTGGCATGTGGTTTAAGCAATGAGGTGCCTTTCTTGAACCTGCACATGAGTAATGCATGTAAATAACTGCGTGGTTTCTCCCCCGCCTCCGTGATGGAAGCCTTAGACTTTTTTTTTCCATTTCAGGTTAATTCAGAATTCTACACTGGCTGGTTGGATCACTGGGGTCATAAACATTTTACTATACCATCATCAATTGTAGCTAAAAGTCTTAATGAGATCCTCGCAAGTGGTGCAAATGTTAACATGTACGTTCATCAGCATCTGTTCAATTGAGACCACAACCATTTCTGGTGCAGTATCCTTGAGTGTATGTGCTTCCTCTTTTCAGGTACATGTTCATAGGAGGGACTAATTTTGGCTATTGGAATGGTAAGAACTCTATGTAGTTGGCTTAACTTACTTAACATTCAATTAAACAGTTTTAATACTTTAAATATTATGACTGTTTCTGTTAGGAAGAAGGGGGAAGCATATGAGGATAATTTTGAAGCAGGTAGAAATAAGGTCCTATTACTCTCTGAAACTGAGGACAAAGTATCAGTTGAAACTGCTGTTAAATGCAGAAACATTACTAGCTGGGAAGCTATGATGTGAAGTTGAGCATTCAGGGTTACAGCATGAGACAAACAAAGCATAGGAACAGTGAGAGAAGCTAGTTCCATATTTCATGCCAGGATGACTGAGGGAAATTCTAGAAACTAGAAATTCATATTAATACCAAGGATTTAGACTTGTGTGGGATACCTGGCATTAGTAATTCCTAGCTGGCCAAGTGCGTGAGGGGGGAAAATGCTTCAGGTTAGAATGCTCTCTTTAGGTTGTTATTGAGTATTCTTACAGTGAAAGAGATAGCTTTGTTCATTGTTGAAAGAGCAGGTGTTGTAGTCTGTGGAGCCCCTTATGAATCAGAAGTGTCACTGAAGTGCCATATATCTCTGTATTTTTAAGTAGTTAACAAAGATGTTCAGAATAGAGAAAGAACAATTTAAAATCTATGAGATGTTGTACTATTTATATTCCTTTCTCCTTATAGGAGCAAATATGCCTTATTTGGCACAGCCTACTAGCTATGATTATGATGCCCCACTGAGTGAAGCAGGAGATCTCACAGAGAAGTATTTTGCTATCAGGGAAGTCATTAGCATGGTGAGTTCCATCTAAAGCATTTTTGGTGTATCTTGTCTTGCGCTAATCTTGGTTTTCAATATACAATGGAATTGAAAAACTGCTGCTAGGTGCCTCTGAGCTCTGTTGCAGTATGTTTCAGTTGAGCAAAATTACTCAGAAAGTAACTAGGTACAATAACTAGTTGTTCGCAATTAATTTTTTTCAATAACAAAGGTGTAACTAAGTTATATTATGATTGTAACATAATGGCTGAAATCCTGTTGCTTAGCACAGTAAGTCACAATAGCATAGGCCTATTGAATCTGGGGGTATCTGGTGAGTCAACTCCTCAAGTTCCATTGATTCAATTAGGCCAACTCTAGTTGCAACTTATGCTAAAATAAGGGTGTGGTTACACTGCATATTTGTATCGGTTTCAGCTCCATTCTGTCCTTCTCCCCCTGTATAAAAGAAGCATGTTTGCATACCATGTTTTCAATGTTGTGTAATATTTCTTCAGTTAAATTTGGTTAAAGGATGTCAAATTAAAAAGCCCTGGTGGCCTCTTCAAAAAGACTCAGTTTGTAGTCAAAAGGAAACAGGTTTTACTGTGCATCGTTTAGCCAGGATTTTTAAAATCTATTTAGTAAGTAACTAAAGTAGTAAGCAACTAAACTAAGCCCTTTGAATCAAGGGAACTTACAGAGGGCTAGACTCACTAAATCACCATTGATTCAGTGGGCCTATTGTAATGCCATTTATAACGCTAAGCAACAGGATTTGGGCCATTGTGGTGTATAATTCTTAGTAATATGTCAGTTTGATCAGACTTAGGTGTCCACAATAAACTGTTTTATGCATGTTTGTCTTACAATTGTAGAAAATCTAGAGTCTGAAAGAGCATTTCACTGAATCTTTTAATCTTTAGTTTTTGTAATATTGGTTGCCTAGACAGCTTGGTTCTCAGCATTACTGTGGGTTGTCAAATAAATCTGCAACTCTGTAAATCCAGTTATCATAACATGTCTTGTAGCAAAGAACTTTTTCTGGTAGATAGATTGTATCGTGAGGCATGAATAAGCCAAGTGATAAGCTGGGTGGAACAAATTTGGCATTCCACTTCTGTCACATTCCAGGTCTCTCTGTTAAAATAACAGTTGTGATATTTTGAGTGCCTGGTTTTTAATCGCCAGTGTTAATAATACAGTGGTGCCCCGTATAGCGAGGTTAATCCGTTCCGGATTAACCCTCGCTATACGGAATCATCGCTAAGCGGGTAGGGGAAACGTATTGAAACGCATTAAACTTCGTTTAATGCGTTCCAATACCTTTGTTACTTACCCGTTCAGCGAGGATTCTAGGTGCCGGCAGCCATTTTCGCGCCTTCGCTAAGCGAGGGCAGGGCGCGAAAATGGCTGCCGGCAGCCATTTCCGGGCTTCCGGCGGCCATTTTGGAACCGCCGATCAGCTGTTCGGCGGCTCCAAAATGGCCGCCGCAATACCCGATCTTCGCAATGCGGGTTTTCCCCATTGCGAAGATCGGGTATGTTTCCGTATAGCGATCCCGAAAAAGGGATCGCTATACGGAAACATCGCTATACGGTGCACTCGTTAAGCGAGGCACCACTGTATTATAGTCATTTCCTGCATTTCATTTCCATACTGTTTGCCCTCCACAACATTCTACACTATGCCATGCTCTGCTCTGCTCTGCTACACAAACACATGCACACATACACATCTATCTCTTGATTGAGCGATCTCTCTCTCTCTCTCTCTTGTGTGTTATGTACAGTGGTGCCTCACTTGATAACGTTAATCCATTCCAGCAAAATCACTGTAGAGCGAAATTGTCGTCAAGCGAAATAAAAAAGCCCATTGAAATGCATTGAAAACTGTTCAATGAGTTCCAATGGGTGAAATACCTGCTCGTCCATCGAAGATCCTCCATAGGGCGGCCATTTTCTGCTCCCTGTATAGCGAAAAATCCGTCCTAAAAACAGCGGGGAGCCATTTTGCACAGTGGACAGCCATTTTGGAAACCTGACGATCAGCTGTTTTGATTGTCGTAAAGCAAAAAATCGGTTCCCAAAGCAAGGAACCAATCATCGTAAAGCGTTATTTTCCTATTAGAACATCATTTTGCGATCACAAAAGCGATCACAAAAACCTAATCGTCAAGCGGATTCTTTGTTTAACAAGGTAATCGTCAAGCGAGGCTCCACTATATGTATATGTGTGTGTATTTGTGTGTGTATGGAGCTGTAAAATGGTTCATGCATCTGAGAAATAAATTGGAATGCACAAAATTTTATGCTAAAATAAATCTACTAGGCTTCAAGGTGTCACAGCACTCTTTATAGATTGAAGTGATGTTGTTATCTCCTTTTTTACCTGAGAATATGGGCAATGAATGGCAAAGACTGTGATTTTGTTTTTGTGTTGTTGTCTTAGTACAAGGAAATACCAGAAGGCCCTGTACCTCCAACAACCCCCAAATTTGCTTATGGAGACATTCCTTTGGTTAAGGTAAATGAACAATATTTTGCAGTAGATGAATTTGCTTGTGCATACAGTGTGTGGTTCTGCTAGTTTTCACAAAACATAGAAGTACCAATTTACTTTATCAGCAAATTGTAAATATTTTAGAACTCTGTGAAGGTCTGATTTTTGAGCTTAGAATGGGCATCTGTAGCTTTGTCAATTAAACTGAGTAAATTCATTAAGATTTTTTTCTGGTGTGCTTTATAATAAACAGTTGAAAAACATTATAAAAGAACTGTACATATCCCATTAGATCATGGATGGGGAAAGTTTGGCATGCAGACCCCAGGGTTGTTGTTTGCAGCCACAGAATTCTTCCCCCACTGAAAATAAATTCTGTTTATGGATCCTAGCAGCCTTCAGGTATAGACGTTTTCTTGTAAAATGTACTCAAGACCCCTAATCCTTCCAAAACCCATAAAAAGGAATCCAGAAATGTGCTTCCAGGTAACAGTCATCCTTGATTTTTTTTTAATGTTTTGCTCATTTGGGGGATGATGTGGTGTCTATCCCTGCATTAGATGTTACAATGTCAATGTCTTTAAAATAATTCTTGAAAGAGGCACATCTTCTAGATTTTGGAAAGATAAACATGTATACAAACTGCAAGGATGGTTATAAAGTGCTCAGATTTTTTTAATCTTATGCACTTATTGGATTAACACTCTATGGAACCAACTGGTAGTGGATTTTAGCCTAATTAAATGTGAAATGAGCACTAATATGCAAAATAACTAAATTTTTCCTTTTTCATATATAATGCACTATACTTCATATACCAGTATTGATGGAGCTGTTTTTGATTATGAGGATGGTGATTTATTGTTATTATATATGCTTTTTAAAAATCTTTAAGCAGATCTCTTACCAGGGTAATAATTTTGAAATGCTGTTTTCTTCTGTGTATTCACTTCAGTTACAAATTATAGCTTGTCATTGCTGCATTATAGGTGGGTGCTGTGAGGGAACTTTTAAATGACTTATCACCATCTGGACCAATTAAAAGCATGTACCCTTTAAAATTTGTTCAAGTGAAACAGGTAAGCATGTGTTCTAGAAGAGTGTTGAGTCAGCATTTTTATCATTTATTAAATTACTATGTTAAGTATAATAATTCATCTAAATAAAAACTGATTATTTACATCACTTGTGAATTTGGCTTGTTGTTTCATCCTGCACTATAGTTTTTTTCAGTCAAGGTTGTAAATACATTGAGAAGACCTGGTTCTGTTGTATCCTCTGTGCCCTCCACAAAGAGTGAGAGATTAAACTCTGATAAGCATAGCTTTTGGATGGACTGAAGGGAGAAATACGAAAGTGGGGTGTGTTGTTGTTGCAGAAGGGATTGATGATGCAAGTGTGAGTGCCTTGAGAACAAGGATAGAGCCCTAAACAGCTTGGGACTGGGATACTTGAGGGAACACTTCTTCCTATATACACCTGACTCAGCACTAAGATCTGCTGAAGTGGGACCTCCTCGGTGTCCAACCATGGAGAAGGATCCACTATCTGGAGACATGCTGGGGGTTTTCTCAACTGTACCATCTCAGCTATGGCATGCTCTTTGCTTAGAATCACACTGACACTAACCTCATTTTAGCACCAAGTTAAAACATGATTGAACAAGGCTGTGGAAGTTTTTTTTTACTTATTTAAAAAAAGTAATGGTGTTAAAGTATTCAGTTGTTTTAAATTATTTTTATTGTACTCCACCCTGAGATCTCAGGATATAGGGAAGAAAGCAAACAAACAAATAAACATTAACGGACCAAATGAACAAGAATTTGGAGGTTGGGAGACAGGATTCTAATCAGTGTACTTTTCTGGGCCTGGAAGGTAACATTAATTACCAAGAGGGAAGACTAGATATGAGGAATAGACAGTTACGGTATCTCAACAGAGAAGCAGAATGAGGCAACCTCACCTAGAAGCAGATTTCGGGTGTCATAAAAGGGCAGAAAATTGTTAGTTACTTTATTTGTACTTCATCTTCTGTAAAGAGGATCAAACAACAAGAAGTTTATATGCAAAGTACCCTCTACCTGTATAATTGTCTTATATTACTTCATTAGATAAACCTTTGTAGTGCCATCTTTATGGTTAGATAAACATGAACACAAAAACTGAAAATGAAACAGTTTTCACTTAAATTACTGTGCGGAAATATGGCTGCACAGGGGATGAACAAAATAATTGAACATTATGCACCTGTTGGCCATAATTCCATTGGAGATTTCAGCATAAGTGTAACTATATAAATTGTGGTAATGGATTGCTTTTAATTAATGCTGCTGTCATCCCTAGTTAAGTGACCAGGAATGCAACTTGCATCTTATTAATTAGTGGCAATTTGCCACAATGATTTATACATACATAATAGTGTAAATTCCCAGTAAGATTCTGGCTAATGTTTCTACTTTTGTTAACCTGAATTTTTAAAACCAACATATTTTACTATGTAGCGTATGAAATATTTATATTAAAGTTGGGAATGTTCTGTTGTCTGTTTTCTCATTTGTTTCTGATTTGTCAGAGCAAAATTTTCTCCACCTGGCATTCTCCTCTCTTTTTTCTTCCAGTACTTTGGGTTTGTATTGTATAGAACGAAGTTACCAAGAAACTGTAGTGAGGAAACTCCACTCTCTTCAATGTTTGATGGAATTCATGATCGTGCTTATGTCTCTGTGGATGGGGTAAGGGTCAAGATGTCAGAACCTCCAGTTTTCTTGCTCTTATTACTGGGGGCCGTTTTGCTCTGCTTGGCTTTTCTCCTCCAGACATTTTGGAGGGCATGACTGATCCACCATTCCCTTGTTGTGGTGCATGAGTTACTCCCACCCACCTCTGTGACCTTGATGAAGAACAATATATATATTTCACCTGTCTTCTTCCTCGATAGGGTGGGAAACTGCTGGCCAGCAGTGATTACTCATGTGTCCACAAGGCCCCATGCCTTCCCCCGAAACGCTGAACATGTACTGCAGAAAAGTCAGCAATCAGAGGTCAAAGCTTGAGCTTCCTACTGCTTAGTGCTTCAGAGATCTTTCAGAGTTTTTCTGAAGCAGCTGAACTGGAAACTGATAGTGAAGGGGACAGGCTTCAGTGGAATGGAGAAGAGGGCTTCACAAGAGAGAGAGAGAGACATGCCTTTTGATGGCATCCCATTCCCTTGGAGTACCTGAGTGTGGGAATCTGGCCGCCGAATAGCCACCACCACTCCCACTCTTGTGGCTGGGTCTGGAGAAGGACAGAGTATTGTCATCAGAGTTGCACATCTAAATTTATTTATTTATTTATTTATTTATTTATTTATTTATTTATTTATTTATTTATTTATTTATTTATTTATTTATTTATTTATTTATTTATTTATTTATTTAATATCCCGCCTATCTGGTCGTGTCAGGATTGCTACAAAAGAAATAACTTGTAACATAACAGGAACAAACCCTAGCTTTCCTCTCAAGCTTGAAGCTAGAAATCATTTCCACACTTGAGTTGTGCTATCATGTTGCTTAGAGAGCCTTAGAAGCACCAATCAGCTGGTGGTGGGACAAAGAATCCTTGTTGCAAAACTAGGAGGATGGCAAGGGCTTGCTGTCCTCCTACCGTGCTTCTGAGGGACTTGAAGTACCTTGGAAATGCAGCATGACTGATCGCTTGGTGTTGCCCTTCTCACTTGGGCCCACCTGGTAGTCAAGGAGGAGAGCCCACTGTGGCATTCGCCCTTGTGGCACCTGCATGTTTTGCCCTCCCAAAGGCTCCCATCACATTTTCCTCTCGCTGCCACCAGTGGATTACCTCAATCCACAATATAAATGATGTTGGTCAGGACACTTGTCTTGTGAACACAAACAGAACTTATTTATTGACATGAAGCAGATTGAATAATAACAGAAGTCCTTCAGATACACATTATACACAAGCAAATCATTAACAGTTCTTTCAGTACATACTTCTTTTGCTATATCATTGCCACCTTCTCTACCTATTTTCTTAACCAGCTTTATCTCTCAGTATTTGTTCCCCCTCTCTCTGACTAACCAGTCCTTCTTCATAGTGGCCTCTGTGAATTCACACAAATGGGTTTATTCTGTACCTGTGCAGGACGTTTAGAAGAATTTAGTTCCCCCTCCAGGGCGCGAGCTCCACCTCCTCAACCTTCCTTTCAGTTCCTTTTTTTCGCCTTTAGGATAGGATGTAAGGAACAGTAGAGTGATTAAGGAAAGTGATTATAGCTTTTTAATATTCCTAATTTAATTTATTTCTGACATTATTGTTTCTTTATAGCAATAGAATCACTCTACATTCTTTCACTGTTTTTTTCCTCCCACCGCCCGGATTCCCTCTCCTTTATTTTGCTCCTTGTTTCCCCTGTTTATGGCCCCTTGCGGTTTTAAGAAGTGCTCCGTTTGTCTTCAGAAAATTCCTTTGACTGACGGACACGATTTGTGCTTCTTTTGCCTGGGGGAATCCCATCAGACCCAGTCGTGTTTCGCATGCAGAAGCTTCTCTAAACAAGCTATTAAGCTAAGACTGCAACGTCTAAGGTCCTTTCTCTATGAAAAGACCCTTAATCCCAGCATGGAAGGGCAGCCTATTCCTTCTCTCCCCCCCCCCCACGATCGGAGGTTGCAAAGTCTGCCCCTAGCCCAGCTGCACAATCTTTGTCTAGCAAGACTTCTTTAACTTACCAAGTCCAAGAACTCTCAAAAATCAGCCACATCTTTCTCCTCTAAGGCCAGCTGAATCTGCAAAAAAGAGAAAAGATAAAGAGAAAATTAAAAAAACAAAAGACAACCGTTAAACCGGCCATTACTCCTCTCCCTCCAGCTCCAGTGCATTTGGAGGAATCTTCAAGAGACGTGCCATTCCTCCAGCTCAAACACCTCATGCTTTGCTCAGCTTCTCTCCAAGTTCAGGCTATGGTGAGGCTGATGCACCATCCAGCCTGACTGTAGCCCATTCTAGCCCTCCATCCTCAGGGCGGGCAGATACCGATGCCGAATCTGAGCAGGAGTCCGCTATATGCACTCCAAAAAAGAGAACAGAGAAACAAAGGCATATTTCTCCATACCAACCATGGGGCCATGAGGGCCAATACCACCATCCCGAGGAGTCGCCACAATACAGCTATCCTTATGATCGATACCAGCCATACCCGTACCATGGCTACGCATACCAAGAAGAATACAGGGGATTTAATTATCCTCCACCACCTTGGTACCCTTCCATGCCACCTCTGCCGGAAGCCCGTACTTGACATTGAGGGGATGTTCCTATCCCCCAAGTCAAGCCATCATGAAAGAGAACTATGGTACCAGAAACCATAGTACTGGGTAAACGCCTTAAGCACAGCAAACAACGTCCTACAGTAGACACAACCACGCTTTACTTTGGCCGCCAGGCGCCTGATATTGAGCCTTTCTCGGCATCCACACAGTCGGATGTCGAACCCCACCCTAGGGTTTGCGTGAAAAGTTTCCACCATTCACCTTCGAGGTCCTCTGTTTCTTCCAATAAGGAAGGCTCATCCTCGTCAGGGGCATCCGACACTCAACATCCCCCAGAGGATATCATGAACAGTCACCCCTTTTCATCTTCAGAAGACTACATATCTTACACCCAAGTCATACTGCATATGGCGAGGACCGTGCAACTCAATGCTCAGTTATCAGGGAGGAGGAGCTTCATCTTGGTGAAGCTAGCAGCTCTCGGGAATAGCTCCCGGGGAAAGCTAGAACCACTTCGGTCTGGGACCCTTCCAGAAATGGGGGGGGGCAAGGAAGAGTCAGGAGAGACCCTTCTGCAGCAGCTGGTGAGCCACAGAAGTTAGAAGATTGGGTAGCAACTCGATTTGTCTTTCTTCTGGAAATTCACATCAGCACAGACGAAGATGGGCGCCATTTTTGGCAACTAGCCAAAGACAGCTCCGTTCGCCGAGAATAAGAAAACAGAAGCACGGCGAAAGTATACATCAAAGTAAGTGGAAGCCCTTGTTCTATGAAAAACCTCATTAAATGAAGAACAAGTGATTGTGTGCAAATTTATGACCAAATGAGATAAGGAGCGGCATTCCTAGCATTCCAGCTTTACCCAAGCTGAAGGTCGGGTTATTTCGAAAGGAACAGCCAGGCAGAAATAGCTCGTGTCTCCATTAAAGGAGGAAAAATAACTCTTGAAGAATCAACTGACGGGCCTTGAAAAAATAAATTCTGTTGCAAACTGTTCACTTTGGACCCCTTTTCCTCCGTGGTTATATATTTTTAGACTGTGTGGGACTCTGCTTTCCATGAATAATATATTGCCGGGACTCTGCTGGATCTCCCTGTTCGGGGGAGGAGAAGGAAGTCTTTGGAAGTAAAAGGAAGAAACGGACTGTGAGCTGTGAACTGGGGGCTATGTGGTTTGAACTGAACTGGGATCTTGACAAATGACATTCTAATAATAGAGTCTTGCCGGGTGAAGGTTAAAACAAACTTGGAGAAGAGAAAAGAAGGGAAAAAAAAGAAGCAACCGGTCTGAAGATATTAGCGACTACAAAGACACTTGAGAGATTTATGTTTTGGATTCCATCTCTTACTTGAATGTACCTGCTATCTTATTGCTAATATGGTATAGTTGTAAGGTGAAATATTAGAAATATTGGATGTGTACTGGGGTAAAGGGGAGAGGGAATTTTAAGTGAAAATAGTGGAACAGAAAATGGAACCTCCCCCTGAGAAAAATACAGATCGGTGGCTAGACTGGAAAACTTCTTTTCAGATGTCACTGTTGCAAAAATTTATGCAGGTAAATTATTATATTGACCAGATGGAAGACGTGATTGGAGGCTCTAGGGGAGGGAAGGTAGCAGAGGTTAAATTACACCAAAAAGAGATCTCAGAACCGCCTGTATTGATGAAGATATCAGATAATATACAAGGGATGGAGGACCACCCAGTAAGAGATGTAGCGATTGAGGTTGAAAAGCAAACTTTGAATGATATTGTTTCCCCTTTTAAAATATGGAAGAAAAAAGAGTCGCAGAAACAAAACAAGCACAGGGAGGAAAGGGGAGGGGAGAGCAGGATTTATATTATTTTGGGTCTGCTGAGTGCATTCTCAAGAAAAAAGGAGGGTGAAAGAGGGGATATATTTCACAATTGGCCTTGGTGTTCTGATGCTGTGGGAATAACATAGATTTAAGCTGTATTACACGTATAAGTTGAAAGCTAAAGAGGTTAATACATAGACAAAATAGTCAAAAGAAGAAGAAGAAAAAGAAGAAGAAAGATGAACCTTTATTGGAACATGAATAGATTAGATGTTTATATATTTGATATGTAAGATTGAATGATTATGCATTTGATGTTTTCTTATTCTCAAAACCCTTTTTCCATCCCCCCCACTGCCCTTTGCCTTTTGTATTCCTTCCCCATTACCCAATAGTTTTGAAAATAAAATTAAAAAATTTTAAAAAAATGCTCAGTTATCAGCACAGCACGAAAAGGAGCTCGTATTCCATAACATGGACCAGGACAAGTCACCTCCACCTAACTTGAGCCTCATCCCAGCGCTCCTTAAGGTCATTAAAGAGTCATGGGATAAGCTGCCCTCTACTCTACAAATCCCACGATTTGACGCATGGATTGGACGCAGACTTTTTAGTCAAACATCCAATCCCTAATTCCATAGTGGTCAAGGCCACTCAGTACAAGTCCCGCAGCAGGTCCTTTACAACATCTGTAAACAGAGAGGGACGAAAAATTGACTCCTTGGGGAGAAAACTTTACTCTCTAGTGGAGCTGATGATCAGAATTTCCAACTACCAGGCAGCGATGGGCGACTATCAGAAACATCTGTGGGACAGGATTCTCCCCGTGCTGCAAGCCCTACCAGAACCATCAAAGGCTGAAACTCTGAATATCTACACAGAGGCCAATACTCTTGCTAAGCAACAGAGGATTGTGACGAAACATGCTGCTGACACAGCTTCTAAAGCCATGTTAGCTTCGGTAGCAGTCAGGCGACATGCTTGGCTCAGGGCGGCTAACATCGTGGATGATACCAAGAATAAGATTGAAGACCTCCCCTTTGACGCCGCAGGGCTGTTTAATTCAAAAATGGATGACGTAATGGAAAACATCCACAAGATGAGAAAGACGGCCAAATCATACATACTGTACCAACCATACAAATACCAGAAGCCTTCTTACAAGAGGCCCCCCTACCAACAGCAGTAGCAGTATCAGCTCTTTCAATACACGAAGTAACAGCTGTATGAGCGGGCTTACCAGCCACCACAAACCAACCCCCTGCAATTCAAACAGCAACAGTACCAAGGCTCCAGACCAGTGGTTCTTAACCTTTGTTACTCGGATGTTTTTGAACTGCAACTCCCAGAAATCTCAGCCAGCACAGTTGGTGGTGAAGGCTTCTGGGAGTTGCAGTCCAAAACTCCTGAGTAACCCAAGGTTAAGAACCAGTGCTCCAGAGAACCCTTTCGCAAATTTCAGCGCAGGGGTAAGCAGTTCACCTAATTCCTTCAATAGCCCCACAAGACTTTCCCCATTCCTCCCAGAATGGCGGAGGATTACAACTGATAAGTGGGTTCTAGCTATCATTAAAAAAGGCTACCTAATAGAATTCTCAGAAATCCCTCCACCAAATTCCATTAGGCCCACCCCTCTCTCTGTACTTTTGCACCAGGAAATATCATCCCTCCTCAGAAAAGGTGTTATAGTCAGAGTTCTATCTTCTGACTTAAGTGAGGGATATTTCTCTCAATACTTTGCAGTCCCTAAAAAGGATGGAAGTATTTGACCCATCATGGACCTTAGAGACTTTAACGAATACATACTTTGTAGAAAGTTCCGTATGTTAACCCTTGACTCCATTCTCCCTCTTCTATCCCAGGGGAGCTGGTTTGTCACCATCAATCTCAAGGACGCTTATTTCCATGTATCAGTCCATCTGTCTCACCAGAAATTCCTCAGATTCAGGTTTGAAAATGCACTTATCAATTTGCTGCTCTCCCCTTCGGGCGTTCAACAGCCCCCAGAACATTTACAAAGTGTATGGCTCCCGTGGTGGCATACCTCCATACCAAGGGAGTAAAACTCTTCCCATACATCGACAACTGGCTCCTGGTTGCCCAATCCTGCCACAACGCCATCACAGCCACTTGACACCTTAGACAAACCCGGCCTGAAAATAAATCGGGAAAAGTCCCACTTAGAGCCTTCCCAACTTGTCAATTACATCGGGGCACAACTCAATGCCATGCAAGTAAAAGCATTCCTGCCCTTCCAAAGAATCTTAAAAATCCAAAAGGCAGTACAACGGTTCCAGCCTTACAAGCTCGTAACTGCCCACGACATACAACACCCTCTCGGTCTTAAGGCATCCATGACATCCATGCCAGACTGAAGTTGAGGACACTCCAATCCTGGTTCCTCTCTCAATTCGACCCTTCAATGGACAGCTCGCTGAAGAAGTTATTGATTCCAACACACCTGACAGACCAACTTGTTTGGTGGACATCCATCCACAACCTATCAATGGGCAGACCATTCGAGCCACCTTGCCTCTCAATACAGATAACAGACGCCAGCCCCTTGGGAGGGGGGGCTCATTGCCAAGAACTTCGGATACATGGCTTGTGGACAAAAAAGGAAAAAAACCCGCTTCACATAAATCAACTGGAAATGTTGGCCATCATGAATGCTTTTCAAGCCTTCCTCCCGCGTATCGAGGGGAAAGCAGTTCAGCTCGTAACAGACAACACTATGGCTATGCATTATGTAAACAGACAGGGAGGAACCCGCTCACCACCCCTCTTCGTCTAACCATAAAGTTTTTGGATTGGTGCATCACATTTTCCCTCAAGCAATCCGTATCTCATTGGAAGACAACTATCTCGTGGATCGCCTCAGAAGACTCCCCCCTCGCACACACAAATGGTCCCTGAATGAGACAGTCTTCCAAGACATATGCCTCAGATGAGGACAACCGACAATAGACCTCTTCACATCCCGTTACAATACCAAGTGCCTCAGGTACTGATCGAGAGCCGGCATAGACGCATCATCACTAGGAGACGCGTTCATGACACCTTGGTCCGGAGAACTCACTTACCTGTTCCCTCCGATACCTATGCTATTAAAAACAGTCATCAGAATCATCCAGTACTGCGCAGATGCGATACTCATTGCACCATTGTGGCTGTGACAACCATGGTTCACCCACCTCAAGGAGATAATGAGGGAAATGTTTCACCTACCTTCGATACCGATTCTCCTCTCCCAGAACGACAGGTTCATTCTCCATCCAGACATCCAATCTCTCCACCTGATGGTGTGGAGGATATTCCCGAGTTTCGGGCAATCCTAGACCATGGTCAGAAACCATCCACTTCCCAACTCTATCAAAACAAGTGGAAATCCTTCATCAAATTCACTCAATCCAAGGGACTCACACCAGTCCCAACCTCCCTTAAAAAAATACTTACCTTCATCCTACATCTGTTCTACGATCAAAGTATATGTCTCAGCTGTTATATGTCACACAGGCCTCTAAACAAGCTCTTTCTCTCTCACACACCCCTGATCTGATCTCACACACTCTCTTCACACCGCTTTTTCTTCCAGCTCCTCCCTCTTTAGCCCCACCCTCCGTCACCCCATTGGCTGATGATTCACTGCCAAGCTGTGACGGACAGGTGAGGTCAGGGCTGCCTGTTACATTATACCTCCCCCCTTAATAAGTTGTTTCATGGGAGAAAAGCTAAAGTGCTTTCTTCTCATGAACACAGAGCACAACAACAATACATCATATCAATTAAACAATCAATATATCAAACAATTACATAACCCTTAAATAAACCTCTTACCTGCATTATATTTTACACTTACATACCTTACCATTTCCAACGTTCCTTATGCGAAAACACCGCCCATATCTCCAAGGAGACGTTCGCGGGGTTCCGGAGAATGGGATGGATCCGAAAGACAGACAAACCACAATACTGCTGAGTAGAGCCCAGGGGATCTCAGCCAGGTCTTGTCTATTCCTTCTTCTCCAAAAGCCACACTCCTTTAATAAGCCAGATAGCCAACACAGACATAACCATGAGATATACTCAGATTAATCTGGGCTCTAGAAATCTTTGGTAGCGAACATATAAGGCCAATTAATATTCCTCAGCTAGTCTGAACAAGAAACAATGCTTCTAGATAGAAATCAATCATTACTGTTTTATTAATAAAAGTTGTTAAAGTAAAGACACCAAATGTTTAGTTGGTACATTTTCAATACAAGGCACAGATAATTCCTCCCCCACTCCAGCTAGAAAAATAAAGAAATGAAACTAGGCTAACTAATATAAAGGGTAACATAGTCCATCTCACGTGTCCTGGGTTCACAAGCTGTTGTAGATGCAATCCAGGTGTTTCCCCTCAGTCCATGGCAGAGGAAACTATTTGTAATCCATGATGGAACACACACTACTTTCTCTCTCCCATCGCTTCTTCTTCACAGAGTTCCCAAAGGCAAGAAACTTCTGGACAGGTCACGCCCCATCTTCCCACGAGAGCTACAGAAATGCTTTGGCTACCAGGAATGTTTCTCCTTAGCAACTAGATAAGAGATAGCCACGGTGGCTCATCTCAGAAACTACACAGAAATCCTAATTTAAAATGGATTCTATTGAGACAGGCTTATCCATAAAAACACATCTCATCACATGCCCCCCGTGATTACAAATAAAATTCAGAGAAGTTAATCTGATCTAATTTTTCGTAATCAAGTATAAGTAACTAAAAAGTAATGCAAAGTAACTAACTGGTTATATATCAAAATTCAACTACAAAGCAAATATGATAATACTGAAACATAGCACACTGTTGAATACATTGTTTCAACGTTCAGGTTCATAAGAATCTTCACCATACATTCTAGAAAGACCATCTGCCACAACATTCAATTTTCCAGGAATGTGTTGAACTTCAAAATCAAAATCTTGCAATGCTAGACTCCATCTCAACAATTTTTGGTTGTGAGACTTCATCTTCTGCAACCAAACTAGAGCTCTGCGATCTGTTTGAAGAGTAAATTTACGCCCCCATTGATAAGGTCTAAGTAAATTTAGAGACCAAAATATAGAAAGAGCCTCTTTTTCAGGTACTGCGTAATTTCTCTCTCTCTCCAAGAGTTTTCTAGAGAAGTAGGAAATAGGGTAAAGATTCCCATCTTCTCCTTGCTGTAACAAAACGGCTCCAAGTCCTAATTCAGAGGCATCTGTTTGTAGAACGAATGGTTTGTCGAAATCTGGGGACTTCAATATGGGTGCATTCACAATCTTAGCTTTTAAAGCATCAAAGGCACCTTGACACTCTGGAGTCCATTTCACCTTGACAGGCTGTCTCTTCTTAGTAAGCTCTGTCAGAGGTGAAGCCAAATAACTAAAATCAGGAATGAATTTTCTATAGTAGCCAACTAGGCCCAAAAACGAGCGTACCTGTTTCTTAGTTTTAGGAATAGGCCAATCATTAATAGCTTGTACTTTGGCTTGCAGAGTCTGAATTTCTCCCTGTCCAATCAAATGACCTAAGTACATGACTTTCCCTTGCATCCATTGACATTTGCTAGCTTTGACTGTCAGTCCTGCTTGCTGAAGTCTGGACAAAACAGTTTCAATGTGAGACATGTGAGAATCAAAATCAGAACTGAAAATAGCAACATCATCAAGATAAGCACTTGCAAAAGGTAAACCTTGTAAAAGTTTGTCTATCATCCTTTGAAATGAAGCACCAGCGTTCTTCAAACCAAATGGCAATCGTCGGAAACGAAAAGTTCCCACGTGCGTGATGAAAGCGGTCTTATCTCGTGAATCTTCGGCCAAATCTAACTGCCAATACGCATTCTTTAGATCGAGAATGCTGATAAACTTAGCTTTAGCAAGATGTTCAATTAAATCATCCATTCTAGGTAATGGGTAAGGATCTGGAACAGTAACACTGTTTAACTTTCTGTAACCAACACAAAATCTTACTTCCTCAAGAATTTCACCCATAGCATTTCGTTTTGGCACCAGAACCACCGGAGAAGCCCATGGGGAGAATGACGGTTCAATCACCCCCAAAGATAACATCTTTTGTATCTCTTCTTCAATCTGGGTAGCATGATTTCCAATTGCTCTATATGGGCTAGACCGTATGGGCTGGGCATTGTTCTCAGTAGCTATCACATGACTGACCAAATTGGTGTAACCCGGTTTATCTGAGAACACATCTTGGTGTTGTTCTAAGATCTGGAACAACCTTTCTTTCTGATCAACGGTACCTGTTAAAACAAGATTGTCAGACCAAGTACCTGCATCTTGCAATTCAGACAACATATCAATGGGTTCATTTGCAGCATGAAAATATTCAGCATGATATTGAAAAACCATTGCAGATCTATCCTTGTAAAGTTTCAATCTATTGACATGATAAAGAACAGGTTTCTTGTTAGAACCCAACATTTTGACAAGATAGTTGACATTTCCCATTTTTTTAACAATTTCTCCTGGACCTTCCCAGACAACTTCTAACTTAGAAGGTCTGAGTGGGTTCAGAACCAGTACCAAATCACCCACAGAAAATTCCCTGTGTCTGGATCTCTTGTCATGGTAGAACTTCTGGCTGGCTTGGGCGTCCATCAAGTTGTCTCTGGCCAACTCCTGGACAGCCAAGAGTTTCTCTTGAAGATTTCTGACGAAATCAGCAACTGGGGCAGTACTACTTTTAACCACGCCCTCCCATTCAGATTTTAGGAGGTCCAATGGTCCTTGTAGATTTCTTCCGAAGACCACCTCACTTGGGGAAAAACCACCTAGTGAAGAATGTGCTGAACTACGGTAGGCAAACAAAGCAAAAGGCAAGAGTTCATCCCAGATGTTTCCATAGACTTGGGTCAACGTTTTAATCATCCTAAGCAAAGTTTGTTGACCTCTCTCCACCATACCATGAGATTGAGGATGATGGGACGTGCTGAAACTGAGGGTTATTCCACTTATCTCGCAGATCTTCCGCATGAGTTCACTTGTGAAAGCTCCTGCTTGATCACAAGTGATTTTGGATGGTACACCAATACGTGAACACAAGTCAACGATGATTCTAGCTATGGTGGTAGCTGTAAGGTTGCTAATAGCATAAGCTTCTATCCATCTGCTAGCGGAGCAGATGAAAGTAATGATGTACTTCTTCTTGGTTTTAGTAGGAACGAATGGTCCTAGCACATCCATTTGCAAATACTTGAACACTTGGTCGGGAACTTCCATAACTTGCATCTCGGCTTTCACCTGGTCGGTTTGATGGCCTGTTCGTTGGCAAAAGTCACAGGAACTGACATAGTCCTTTACAGTTTTAGAAACACCAGGCCAGTAAAAATGTTGAGAAATTCTCTTGAGGGTTTTTTGTATTCCTTGGTGCCCACTGGAAGGATGGTCATGAGCCATTTCTAGAATTCTTAATCTATACTCAGAAGGCACCACTAACTGTTGAATAGGTTGGGCATCCATATTGGACTTGGGGTAGTACTCTCGATACAACAGTCCATTTTCACCCCATAAAAAGCTAACTTGCTGCTGTGCAGGATGTTCAGCATAGTTGTCTGCTTGTGACCTCAAAGAAGCTAGAGAGGGATCATTAAGTTGCTTCAGTCTAAAGTCCTCTGATCCCTTTGGTATCACCTCCTCTATTGTAGTTTCAGTTTTAGCTGCATTATCAGGTTCGGTCACAAGAGGCTGCTGTTGGGTAAGGTCTCCATCTGAGCTATCCTCAGTGGATTCCTGCTCCCGTTCAGGATCATGCATCTCCCTACTTTGAGAACGTGTGACTACCGGCATCGAAGCTGCCTTTTGACTTTGCATGTGATCCAAAAAGGCAAGATAATTTCCAAGCAGGAAATCAGGTTTTCCCTCATGGGTTAGGATATGTTTTGCACCTGACCAGGACTTGTAGGTAATTTTTACATATGTCAAAGAAACATACTTCTGCTCAGTCTCTATAGACCCATAAGTTTTTATTGGACACCTCAGATTGTTCAGAATCAAGGTGGGGTCTAGAAACTGTTGACTTATCGAAGAAATGTCGGCACCCGAGTCACGAAAAGCGCTCAAAGCCATATCGCCTGTTGGTGTGTGCAGCAAGACTACCTCAGTGAACGAGCGGGTCGCCCAGTCCCTCTGTGCATCTGGCACTATGCATTCAGGGTCCATAACAGAAAACCTCTCTCCTGATGCAGTCTCTTTTACAATTTCTGAGGAAATTGAAGCAATTTGTAAGTCCAAAATTCTAGGCACATAGTGGTTTACTTTGGCCTGTGTTCCACTGGCTTGAGAAGGGGTTACAGATGTGCTAACTCCCTCTGGATTCTGTGGAGGCCTAATACTTGACTGGTTAGGCACAGAAGTTGCAGTACTGGTGGCTGGCGCTTGTATAGTTCCCACTGGCTCCGAACTAACATACGCCATCTTGGGAGTACTTGTTTTATTTCTGCGTGGAGTTGGGACAGGAGTTTTTCTAACTGGCTCCTTATCTTGGTTAGCTGACACATTCAACCTTGGGCAATCACGTCGCAGATGTGAGCCACCACACTCATAGCATTTAAGAGGTGTTTTACTCTGGCTAGGAGCTAGGCTCCTTCGTGGTTCAAATGAGCTTTGTCTGGGGTCTTGGGAAAAAGACTTTCTAACTTCAGGCTGACTTTGTCTCTTAGGGACCACTGGAGCAGTCTTTGCTCAAACAGCTGGTTCAGGCTTCCTAAAGGAAAGAATCTCGTCAGTTCTTAAGGCCAGGGCCTGCAGGTCTTTGAAGTCTTTCTCCAACAAAGTACTCCTTATCTCTGTAGGTACCAAACTAAGAAAATGCTCCATGTACATCACTGTTCTCAAATCTTTGAAGGTTCTCACGCCTAATGAGTCCAACCATTGATCTCCTAGTTGCTCTAACCGATCAGCCAATGCAGAATAACACTCATTAGGTTGTTTTTTTAATTTTCTAAAGTTCTGACGAAGTATCTCAGGAGTAAAACCATATTTTTTCTTCACTGCCTCTTTAAAAACACGCCACTTCACTCTTTCATCAGGTAATTTAGCTACGATGTTGGCAAGCTGACCACTGCACTGGGTAGATATTAATTTTACATACCAGTCCTCAGGAATATTAAGGTCTCTGCACGATCTTTCGAATAGCTCCAAAAATGCTAAGACATCTTGGCCATCGTGGTAATAAGGCAGGTTACTTCTGTCAACACTAGCTATGGATTTTTTAAAAGCTTCCTTTTCCTTCCTTTCAGCCTCTAAATTTGCAATCTTCATCTGTCTGTACTCCTTTAGTAATCTCTCAGACAGGTCCTGATTACGAATAGATTGAGAGTGACATGCAACAAAATCAGTAAACATCAGGATTAACTTGTCCACTGCTGACAAACTCTGATTGGGGTCTTGCCCTGCAGCACCTGCTGCTGCTGCTCCTGCTGTTTCATCAGGCCTTCCCCTGTCTGGCACTTCCCCTGTGCTGGTATCCTCCATGTCCTCAGCCTGATCTGAATCAGAGGCAAGCTCCTCTCCCTCAGGTGGTAACTCAGCCATCAAATTGCCCTTTTGCAATTCCCTTCGTAGATGTGGAGAACTGTAACTGACCCTTTGCTTAGGTCTGCTCCGAGTCAAAATGCTATGCTCAACTGCCTCCAAAATTTCCTGGTGTAAAGCCTTCTTCACTGTAATGCCAGGCTGACCAGCAGATGTCCCTCCAATCTTAACTGTTCTCTGAGTCACAAACCGCTGACTAGGCAACTGCAGAAAGTCGTCTCCTTCCATACAAGCCTCATTCAACACCGACGCCAATCAATTCCAAAAGGAAAAATCCTCTCCCCACTCCTGCAGCCTAAACTGTAGGGTGTGGGCAAGCCATAAAACATCCCTACCTGGAGCTTCAAAAGAGGCAATCGCTACCTTGCCTGAAAATGCCCACTCATAGCCAAATTAAACAGAGTTTAATGTCTGTTAAAATCTAAGCACTGTTTCTTATCAGACCTCACTGCAGCTAAGTCTTTCTGTAAGATCCTTAGCTGGAAAGAGAAAAGCAATTTGGCTAATTTACAGCCTGTCAGCATGCACGCACTCCCTCAGCCAAGGCTTCCGGAAGAATGCCTGCAGCTTCACTTACAAAGCAAGCACCATAAATCCATAAATCACACTAAAGCACGCGTTCCGTCCCACCGCTGCCACCATGCGAAAACACCGCCCATATCTCCAAGGAGATGTTCGCGGGGTTCCGGAGAATGGGATGGATCCGAAAGACAGACAAACCACAATACTGCTGAGTAGAGCCCAGGGGATCTCAGCCGGGTCTTGTCTATTCCTTCTTCTCCAAAAGCCACACTCCTTTAATAAGCCAGATAGCCAACACAGACATAACCATGAGATATACTCAGATTAATCTGGGCTCTAGAAATCTTTGGTAGCGAACATATAAGGCCAATTAATATTCCTCAGCTAGTCTGAACAAGAAACAATGCTTCTAGATAGAAATCAATCATTACTGTTTTATTAATAAAAGTTGTTAAAGTAAAGACACCAAATGTTTAGTTGGTACATTTTCAATACAAGGCACAGATAATTCCTCCCCCACTCCAGCTAGAAAAATAAAGAAATGAAATTAGGCTAACTAATATAAAGGGTAACATAGTCCATCTCACGTGTCCTGGGTTCACAAGCTGTTGTAGATGCAATCCAGGTGTTTCCCCTCAGTCCATGGCAGAGGAAACTATTTGTAATCCATGATGGAACACACACTACTTTCTCTCTCCCATCGCTTCTTCTTCACAGTTCCCAAAGGCAAGAAACCTCTGGACAGGTCACGCCCCATCTTCCCACGAGAGCTACAGAAATGCTTTGGCTACCAGGAATGTTTCTCCTTAGCAACTAGATAAGAGATAGCCACGGTGGCTCATCTCAGAAACTACACAGAAATCCTAATTTAAAATGGATTCTATTGAGACAGGCTTATCCATAAAAACACATCTCATCACACCTTAATGTATATTATTAACAATTAGGTATAACATTTAAACATTTGTTCACATAACCAATAGCAATTTTACATGGTACAAGCCCATCAAACTTTTATTACATATATCAAATTAAAAGTCCAATTATTTCTTTCTTTTTTCAATCCTCGGGTCTTCTGGAAAGGGCATCTGCAGCACAGTTCTGAGTCCCTTTGACCACTTGAACCTCAAAGTCAAAGTCCTGCAAAATCAAAGCCCACATCAGTTTACTGTTGTTGGCTTTGGTAGTCCTTAGTCACAATAGTGGGGAGTGATCAGTACATAAGACGAAATGTCTCCCCCAAATATATGGCTTCAGTTTCTGGACCGCAAACAAAATGGCAAGACACTCCTTCTCGATGGTGGACAGGTGTCTCTCCCCTTTTTGCAGCTTCTTGCTCAGGTAAGCAACTGGATGAAGATCTCCGCAGTCGTCACTCTGGCACAGCACGGCTCCTAACCTGGAGTTAGACGCATCTGTGAAGATGGTAAACTCGCAATGGAAATCCGGAGCTCGCAACACTGGGTTGGTGATCAACGCCTTCTTCAGTTTCCCAAACGCCTCCTCGCAGCTACTGGACCACTGGATGTTGTCAGCACTCTTCTTGCGAGTCAAGTCAGTCAGTGGAGCTGCTATCTCGCTGAACCTAGGAATAAATCTCCTATAATAGCCTACCAGCCCAAGAAAAGATCTAACTTTCTTCTTGATGGTGGGTCTAGGCCAACTACTTATAGCATCTACTTTAGCTTCCAGGGGTTTTATTCTACCTCCCCCTACTACATGACCCAAGTACTTCATTTCAGGGCTACCCAGCTGGCATTTGCACGCTTTCACGGTTAGCTCAGCTGCTTTTATTCTTTGCAGCACTATTTCTAAGTGACAAAGGTGATCCTTCCAGGTGTGACTGAAGACACCTATGTCGTCTATATAAGCTACAGTAAAGTCGCTAAGCCCTTGCAAAGTCTTGTCCATAAGTCTTTGGAACGTAGCTGGTGAATTCCTTAACCCAAAACTTAGGACACGAAACTCAAATAGGCCAAAAGGGCTACAAAATGCTGTTTTCTCCTGATCCTTGGGGTAAATTCTCACTTGCCAAATCCCTTTGGTTAGGTCTAGGCAGGAAATATACTGACATCCCCCTATGGTCTCTATCAGGTTGTCCAATCTGGGCATAAGGTAAGCATCCGGCTTGGTTACGAGGTTAAGCTTTCTATAATCAACACAGAACCGAATACTTCCATCTGGTTTGTCCACCAGGACTATAGGAGCAGACCAAGGGCTTGATGATGAAACCATAATATTCTCCTTCAACATCTCATCTAGCTCCTTGCGCACCTTGTCAACATATGGCCCAGTGACTCTATATGGAGTTACTGCTTGTGGGGGTGCATCTCCTGTATCTATCTTGTGCACCACTCCCTTGGCTAACCCAGGCTGTGATGATTTGTGTTTTTATGTGTATTAGAATGGGATATGTAGTCCTAAGATTGTCCCAATAGCATCCATTTTGATTTAAAGTCTGCTCTGTAGTAGGAAAGTTTTACATGCTGTTTCAGAGAAGCTTCGCTCTCTGGTTATCTCGTTGCTAGGCTGAGTAGAGAGCAGAGACTTTCGTAGTCAAAATAATTCTGCCACAAAGTATGATAACAACTGAAGCTTCATGAGAAAGTTAGGCGGAACAACAAGACCCAGGAGGGGGTGTTCCTTATGAAGCATTCTGGGAAGAAGAAGGAAGTTGGTGAGGAGTTGGAAAAAGATGGAGTTAGACTGAGAGAGGGTAGACACGTGCTTTTCCCATAATGGACTATTTTTCCTACCATGGACTGATGGAAGTCAACTGGTTTTCATCTAGCATCAACCTATGAAGACCCAAGACACGTGAGATGGACTATGTTATGCTTTTTGTTAGTTAGCATAATTCTATTTCTTTATTTTTCCAGCTGGAGTGGGGGAGTGGAGTGTTCCGTTGGTCTTGATATGAAAATGTACCTACTAAACTATTTTACTATCAACTGAAATCTTTTCTAAAGCAATTCTTTTCAATAAAGCAGTAATGATTAAATCTGCATGTATTAGTTCTTGCACAGACTAGCTGAATGTCTAATTGGCCATGTGTGTTTGCTACCAAAGTTCCAGAGCCAGATTATTCTGAGTATAGCTCATGGATTTGTCTGTGTGTGTTGCTTTCTTAATAAAGGAGATTGGCTTTTGAGAAAGAGGTTTAGACAGGACCTGGCTGAGATCTAAGTGGCTCTGCTCAGCAGTCAGAGGTTTGTCTGGATTTCGTACTCATCCCAGTCTCCGGCACCCCCATAAATCTCTTTGGAGATAAGGGGCTGCTTACATGGTTGGCAGCGGTGACACGAAACACGGGCTTTGATTTATTGTGTTTACTTTGGCTTAAGTTGAAAGCAGCAAGCATCTCGATGCATGTGCTTTTCACAACTGGAAAATCCCAAGCCTTGGCAAAGGGGTTTCTTCCACGCTATTTACTTTGAAGAGCTATAAATTAGCTATATTGCATTTTTCTTTTAAGCTAAGGGTCTTAATGAAAAGACTTAGCTTTAAGCCAAGTCTGTAAGAACTAATGCTTTGGTTATGTAATTGGGCTGTTTAATGAGTGGGCATTTTCATGCAAGTAAACGGTCGCCCTTCTGAAGCTCCAGGGTAGGGCTGTTTTCTGCCAAAGTGTTTTATGGCTTTGCCCTCGCCCTACAG
The DNA here is from genome assembly GCF_051106095.1 of Pogona vitticeps. Classification (NCBI taxonomy): domain Eukaryota; kingdom Metazoa; phylum Chordata; class Lepidosauria; order Squamata; family Agamidae; genus Pogona; species Pogona vitticeps. The sequence continues at coordinate 55,780,533 of NC_135788.1, read as the reverse complement.
TTTCGGCTACAAGGGCAGGGAGAGATTTTTCCTTTTGGGTCAGTTTGGCGTCTGCGTTAGTTGCAGCTTGCATGGAGCAACACTTAGAAGGAGAAGAATTTTTGGAGTTGCCTGGAGAGCAGTTTGTGACTCAGAGGACAATTAAGATTAAGGGATTGCGAACAGGTGGAATTAAGTACAGTCTCACAACTGAGGATATCCAGGATCTACTTGGATCTGATCCAGATCAGACTTGGTCTAAGTTGCAACAGATGGATCAGGCAGAGGAAATGGCGGGTGCCAGCACTCCAGCAGGGAGGGCAGTGCCAGCCAGGGACATTCCTGATGAAACAGCAGGAGCAGCAGCAGCAGTAGCCGGTGCTGAGGGTCCTGATCCTAACAAGAGTCTATCACCAGTGGATAAGTTAACAATGATGTTTGCAGATTTTGTTGCTTGTCACACTCAATCTATTCATAATCAGAACATTGCTGATGAGTTATTGAAGCAGTACAGAGAGAAAGAGGTGGAGCGTTTGGTTAATGAGCTGAAGGAAAAAGAGGAGTTTGAGAACTCAATAGCCAGTGTGGATAGAAGCAATCTACCTTACTACCATGATGACCTACCTGTTAGGGCAAAGACTGCACCAGTAGTGCCTAAGAGACAGAGTCAGCCTGAATTTAGAAAGTCTTTTTCTCAAGAGCCCAGGCAAAGTTCATTTGAGCAACGCAGGAGCCTAGCTCCTAGCCAGAGTAAAACGCCTCTTAAATGTTTTGAATGTGGTGGCTCTCATCTGCGACGAGATTGCCCAAGGTTGAATGTGCCAGCTAGCCAAGTTAAGGAGCCAGCTAGAAAAACACCTGTCCCAGCTCCACGCAGATCTAAAGCAGGCACACCCAAGATGGCGTATGTAAGTTCTGTGCCAGCGGGAACTCAGCAAGTGCCAGCTGCCAGTAATGCAGTTTCTGTGCCTCACCAGTCAAGCATTGTGCCTTCTCAGAGTCAGGGAGGAGTTAACCTAACTGTAACCCCTTCGCAAGCCAGTGGAATGCAGGCAGCAGTAAACCAATATGTGCCTAGAGTTTTGGACTTACAAATTGCTTCAATTTCCTCAGAAATTGTAAAAGAGACTGCATCAGGAGAGAGGTTTTCTGTTATGGATCCTGATTGCATAGTACCAACTACACAAAGGGACTGGGCAACCTGCACATTTTCTGAGGTGGTTTTTCTTCACACACCTGGAGGTGATATGGCTTTAAGTGCTTTTCGTGACTCGGGTGCCGACATTTCTTCGATAAGCAGACATTTTCTAGACCCCACCTTGATCTTGAACAACCTGAGGTGTCCAGTAAAAACTTATGGATCTATAGAGACTGATCAGCATTTCAGTCCTCTAGCTTATGTAAAAATTACCTACAAGTCCTGGTCAGGTGCAAAACATATTTTAACCCATGAGGGAAAACCTGATTTTCTTCTTGGAAATGATCTTGCTTTTTTGGATCACATGCAGAGTCAAAATGCAACTTCGATGTCGGTAGTTACGCGTTCTCAAAGTAGGGAGATGCATAATCCTGAACTGGAGCAGGAATCCACTGAGGATAGCTCAGATGGAGACCTTACCCAACAGCAGCCTCTTGTGACCGAACCTGATAATGCAGCTAAAACTGAAACTACAATAGAGGAGGTGATACCTAAGGGATCAGAGGACTTTAGACTGAAGCAACTTAATGATCCCTCTCTAGCTTCTTTGAGGTCACAAGCAGACAACTATGCTGAACGTCCTGCGCATCAGCAAGTTAGTTTCCTGTGGGGAGAAAATGGACTGTTGTATCGAGAGTACTACCCCAAGTCCAATATGGATGCCCAACCTGTTCAACAGTTAGTCGTGCCTACTGAATATAGACTGAGAATACTAGAAATGGCTCATGACCATCCGAGTAGTGGGCACCAGGGAATACAAAAAACCCTAAAGAGGATTTCTCAACATTTTTACTGGCCTGGTATTACAAAAACTGTAAAGGACTATGTCAGTTCTTGTGACTATTGCCAACGCACAGGCCATCAAACTGACAAGGTAAAGGCCGAAATGCAGATTATGGAAATTCCTGACCAAGTGTTCCAGTGTTTGCAAATGGATGTGCTAGGACCTTTTGTTCCTACTAAATCTAAGAAGAAATACATCATTTCTTTCATCTGTTCTGCCAGTAGGTGGATCGAGGCCTACGCTATTAGCAACCTGACAGCTACCACCATAGCTAGAATCATCGTGGACTTGTGCTCGCGTATTGGAGTACCATCCAAAATAATTTGTGATCAAGCAGGAGCCTTTACAAGTGAACTTATGCGTAAGATCTGCGAGATAAGTGGAATAACCATCAGTTTTAGCGCGGCCCATCATCCTCAATCTCATGGTATGGTGGAAAGAGGTCAACAAACTTTGCTTAGGATGATTAAAACTTTGACCCAAGAATATGGAAACATTTGGGATGATCTTTTGCCTTTTGCTTTGTTTGCTTTCCGTAGCTCAGCTTATTCTTCACTAGGTGGCTTTTCTCCAAGTGAGGTGGTGTTTGGAAGAAATCTACAAGGACCATTGGACTTCCTGAAATCCGATTGGGAAGGTGTAGTTAAAAGTAGTACTGTGCCAGTTGCTGATTTTGTTAGAAAACTTCAAGAGAAACTCTTGGCTGTCCAGGAGTTGGCTAGGGACAATTTGTTAGACGCTCAAGCAAGTCAGAAGTTGTTCCATGACAAGAGATCCAGACACAGGGAATTTTCTGTGGGTGATTTGGTACTTGTTCTGAACCCACTCAGACCTTCTAAGTTAGAAGTTGTCTGGGAAGGTCCAGGTGAAATTGTTCAAAAATTGGGAAATGTCAATTATCTTGTCAAAATGTTGGATTCTAATAAGAAACCTGTTCTTTACCATGTCAATAGTTTGAAACTGTACAAAGATAGATCTGCAATGGTTTTCCAATGTCATGCTGAATATTTTCATGCTGCAAATGAACCTATTGATATGTTGTCTGAATTGCAAGATGCAGGTACATGGTCTGATAATCTTGTTTTAACAGGTACCGTTGATCAGAAAGAAAGGTTATTTCAAATTTTAGAACAATACCAAGATGTGTTTTCAGATAAACCAGGTTACACCAAATTGATCAGTCATGTGATAACTACTGAGAACAATGCCCAGCCCATACGGTCTAGCCCATATAGAGCAATTGGTAATCATGCTATCCAGATTGAACAAGAGATACAAAAGCTGTTATCTTTGGGGGTGATTGAACCGTCATTCTCCCCTTGGGCTTCTCCGGTGGTTCTGGTGCCAAAACGTAACGCTCTGGGTGAAATTCTCGAGGAAGTAAGATTTTGTGTTGATTACAGAAAGTTAAACAGTGTTACTGTTCCAGATCCATACCCATTGCCTAGAATGGATGATTTAATTGAACATCTTTCAAAGGCTAAGTTTATCAGCATTCTCGATCTAAACAATGCTTATTAGCAGCTCGATTTGGCTGAAGATTCACGAGATAAGACCGCTTTCATCACGCACGTGGGAACTTTCCGTTTCCGAAGATTGCCATTTGGTTTGAAGAACGCTGGTGCGTCATTTCAAAGGATGATAGACAAACTTTTACAAGGTTTACCTTTTGCAAGTGCTTATCTTGATGATGTTGCCATTTTCAGTTCTGATTTTGATTCTCACATGTCTCACATTGAAACTGTTTTGTCCAGACTTCAGCAAGCAGGACTGACAGTCAAAGCCAGCAAATGTCAATGGATGCAAGGAAAAGTCATGTACTTAGGTCATTTGATTGGGCAAGGAGAAATTCAGACTTTGCAAGCTAAAGTACAATCTATTAATGATTGGCCTATTCCAAAAACTAAGAAACAGGTACGCTCGTTTTTGGGCCTAGTTGGCTACTACAGGAAATTTATTCCTGATTTCAGTCATTTGGCTTCACCTCTGACAGAGCTCACTAAGAAGAGACAGCTCTCAAGGTAAAGTGGACACCAGAGTGTCAAGGTGCCTTTGATGCTTTAAAAGCTAAGATTATGGATGCACCTATACTGAAATCCCCTGATTTTGACAAACCATTCGTTCTACAAACAGATGCCTCTGAATTAGGCCTTGGAGCAGTATTGTTACAGCAAGGAGAAGATGGGAACCTTTACCCTATCTCATACTTCTCTAGAAAACTCTTGGATAGAGAGAGAAGTTACGCAGTACCTGAAAAAGAGGCTCTTTCTATATTTTGGTCTCTCAATTTACTTAGACCTTACCTATGGGGCCGTAAGTTTACACTCCAAACAGATCACAGAGCTTTAGTTTGGTTACAGAAGATGAAATCTCACAACCAAAAATTGTTGAGATGGAGTCTAGCATTGCAAGATTTTGATTTTGAAGTTCAACACATTCCTGGAAAATTGAATGTTGTGGCAGATGGTCTTTCTAGAATGTACTGTGAAGATTCTTATGAACCTGAACGTTGAAACAATGTATTCAACAGTGTGCTATGTTTCAGTATTGTAATAGTTAATCTGTAGTTGAATTTTGATATATAACCAGTTAGTTACTTTGAATTACTTTTTAGTTACTTATACTTGATTACGAAAAATTAGATCAGATTAACTGCTCTGAATTTTAACGATAATCAGGGGGGGCATGTGATGATTTGTGTTTTTATGTGTATTAGAATGGGATATGTAGTCCTAAGATTGTCCCAATAGCATCCATTTTGATTTAAATTCTGCTCTGTAGTAGGAAAGTTTTACATGCTGTTTCAGAGAAGCTTCGCTCTCTGGTTATCTCGTTGCTAGGCTGAGTAGAGAGCAGAGACTTTCGTAGTCAAAATAATTCTGCCACAAAGTATGATAACAACTGAAGCTTCATGAGAAAGTTAGGCGGAACAACAAGACCCAGGAGGGGGTGTTCCTTATGAAGCATTCTGGGAAGAAGAAGGAAGTTGGTGAGGAGTTGGAAAAAGATGGAGTTAGACTGAGAGAGGGTAGACACGTGCTTTTCCCATAATGGACTATTTTTCCTACCATGGACTGATGGAAGTCAACTGGTTTTCATCTAGCATCAACCTATGAAGACCCAAGACACGTGAGATGGACTATGTTATGCTTTTTGTTAGTTAGCATAATTCTATTTCTTTATTTTTCCAGCTGGAGTGGGGGAGTGGAGTGTTCCGTTGGTCTTGATATGAAAATGTACCTACTAAACTATTTTACTATCAACTGAAATCTTTTCTAAAGCAATTCTTTTCAATAAAGCAGTAATGATTAAATCTGCATGTATTAGTTCTTGCACAGACTAGCTGAATGTCTAATTGGCCATGTGTGTTTGCTACCAAAGTTCCAGAGCCAGATTATTCTGAGTATAGCTCATGGATTTGTCTGTGTGTGTTGCTTTCTTAATAAAGGAGATTGGCTTTTGAGAAAGAGGTTTAGACAGGACCTGGCTGAGATCTAAGTGGCTCTGCTCAGCAGTCAGAGGTTTGTCTGGATTTCGTACTCATCCCAGTCTCCGGCACCCCCATAAATCTCTTTGGAAATAAGGGGCTGCTTACACAGGCTTGTTAGAGAAAACATGGATTTTAACTCATTCTGCTGCTCTTGGGAAAGTAAAGGGCTGATTTTGACTTCTTCAGGGTTGTATCTAACTTTTCCTCTCCCTTCCCAATAAGGCAAATCGTGTTTCTCCTTGTCAGCTGCTTTCATGGCAAATAACACCCTATTTTCCTCTCTATAATATGATTTAATCATATTCACATGAACCACCCTCCTGCCTGGTTCTCCATCTTCTTTAATTATGTAATTAAGATAATTCATTTTGGCAATAATTCTGAATGGTCCTGCCCAATTCACTTGTAATTTGTTCCCTTTGAGAGGTCTCAGCATCAGTACCTCATCCCCAGGGTTAAAACCTCGTTCTCTGGCTTTTCTGTCATACCACACTTTCTCTTTGTTTTTCTGCACTTGTAGATTCTTAGCTGCTAGTTCTAAATTTCTTTTCAGGGTGTTCATCAGGGTGTCTAAATATGAGATTACGTTCTCAGGATCATCTTCTTTTATTTGCTCCCAATTCTGTCTAATTAAATCAAGGGGTCCTCTCACTTTTCTCCCAAACAGCAACTCAAAAGGACTAAATCCTGTACTGTCTTGGGGTACTGATCTATATGCATACAACAGTAGCTGTAATCTCTGGTCCAATTGAAATTTTGCGCTATTCTTTGTTTGATTTTATTAATTCCTAGATGAGCAGCAAATATATCTGAATGTCCTCTTTCTAATATTTTCTGGCGGTATTTTACAGGAACTAACTGCTTTTGAATATCTTCCCCTCCTTTCATGGGGTTTACCAGTGTCTCTCTGTACAATAATCCCTGTTCACTGTGGAACCTTTCAGGTGTTTCAGGGGTTAACTGTATTTCAGACACTTTCTCAAAGCAGCATTTTAACGTGGAATCTGCTTGTTGTTCTTGAGAAAAAGTATTGTTTTGGGGAATATCAAGTGTAAATAACTCAGCTGTGTCTCTATTGTCGGTCACTCCCTTCCCCTGACTGTCACTCTTCTTCAGCTGCCTCTGCTTGCTCTTGTTGTGAACATGTTAGAACTAGAACTCTCTTAATATGCTCAGAGAGGTCTGTACCAATCAAAACGGCCGATGGCAACTGTGAGGAAATTCCTACGCGCCAATTTCCCTGCCATCCCCGATATTGAATGGGTAATTCAGCCACAGGCAAAATAACAGTTTCTTGTCCTATTCCCTTCACTGCCATAGGTTCTTCTTTCAAAATGTATTTCTGAGGTACTATATCTGGGTGACATAGAGTTACTTCTGAACAAGAATCTTTCAGAGCCATGTATTTGTTATCTAAAACACAAATATTGTCCCCAGCCATTTTAAATAATTCTTGATCTGTTTTAATTAGAAAGCAGTGCCTAATCTCTGCCAAAGGAAGAGAAGATTCAATATTATCAGTCGGTGTAGAGAGCTCTGCTTGTGTTGCCATGGCTACTGACTCCTCCCCTTGTGTATTATCTTGTCCCTGCTGGACACAGTAAACAGCTTTAGGTTTGCTTAAATTTATTTTTTGTGGTAAAAATTCTCTATTTTCTCTGTTTTTACCACACTGGGACGCAATGTGACCTTTTTCATTACATATAAAGCAGGTTCTAACATTCCATTGATCATTTCCAGCACCTTTTCCTACTTTTCCCTCCAAATTTTGCCATCTGGACTTTCCCACAAAATGGCCACCAACCTTCTGCTGGTTTTTAAATTGTCCTTTGGGATATTTATTAGAGTCCTCCCAAGTTTTCCTCACACCTTTTCCCTCAGAAAAGCTGGTTTTTCGTATCTGGGAAATGAAATCAGCAATCTCCCCTGCCTCTTTCAAATTCTGGGGTTTCTTGTCCCTGACCAAATATTTTAGTTCACCATGTAAGAGAGAATAAAACTGCTCCAACCCCACATTTTTCAGATCCTGAACTTTCTGAACTCCCTCCTGTAACAGCCATTTGTCTAAATATCTGGACAAGTTCGCTCCTAATTGTGAGTAAGACTCCTCAGACTTCTTAGTTAGTGACCTCAATTTTTGTCTCAGATGTTCTAAGTTTATGCCATACCTGGCAAACACTAACTTTTTGAATTCAGTATAATCTTTAATTAACTCGATTGGCATCTCTGCATATATCTCAGCCAGGCCTCCACTAATTTGGGATCTCAATATAATCATCTTTTCAGATTCCCTCACTTGAAAATCCTCACATGCTCTTTCATACATCACAAGGAATGATTCTGGATAATCTCCCTTCCTAAAAATTGGGAATTTCTTCAGGTCTGCCTTAGATAACTGACTCCCCTCAGAGTTGGCTCCCCTATTGTTATTATTGTTCTGATTTTCCAATTCTAACCTTCTGAGTTCAAAAGCCATTCTCTCTTTCTCTAAGGCAATCTCCATTTCCCTCTGTCTAAAGGCCCTTTCCTCAGCTTTGGCCTTCATCTCCAGCTCCAATTTCCATTTTCTGAAATCTCTTGGGTCTTCCCTTGAGGGTTCTCCCTCCTGAGCTGAGGCAAATCCTTCTTCAAAATCCCCATTTTCCTCATCTGATCCAACTGCTGTTGCACAAGGCACCTGTTCAGTTTTCTTGCCTCTAGTCAAAGGCATTTTCCTCTTTTAAGGCTTATTATTCACTTTTAAAAGCCTTGATTTTAAAAGTCCACGTTTTCTCCTGTCAGTGAGTGTCTGTGTTACAATTTAGCTTCCAGCACTCATCCACTGGCAAGCTAGCTACTGTTACTAGGCTTCAGCCTCCAGCTAGGCCTCCCACCAAAGACAGAATTTTCTATTTCTGCCTCAGGCAGCAAAATTTTAAACACACAGCTTCCCCCTGCCCCAGTCTTAGCTGTTTTGAGTCCCCTCAACCTCACTGCCCTTGGCTCCGCTTTGTCCCCTCAGAGTTCTCCCTTAAACTCAGGACAAGCTAGCCAAACTGCCACAGATTTCAGCTTTGGGCCACTCTTTCCACAGAAATGGTCACCACAGAGCTTCCCTGTCTTAGTCCCCAATCTGAGGTCCCGCGCCCTTCTACTAGACTCGCTCCCCATGAGACAAGTCCTAGAAGGTTACCCACACATTCACTCAGACCTCCCTAACTAAAGACCCCTGCTCTGGGCACCTTTCCAGTCAAGGCTTCACTGGATCTTTGAATCCCGCTGCTGGACACCAATTTTATTGTGACGTAGCAGGCCACTCTGATGTCACTGCCAACTCAGGCCTCTCAGAGTGCCCACCACACTACTTCACTCTCGCTGCCACCAATTGTAATGACTATTTAAGAAGGACAAAGGTTTCCTTCAAAACAAAACAGGTTTATTGAGATAACAAAATAAAATATGTAAATCACAATTAGCTAATCAAGATGTCAATCACTGTATCTTATTTAATCAATCACAGACTTCCCTCACTGACCACTTAGGCACGCAGGCCTCTAAACAAGCTCTTTCTCTCTCACACACCCCTGCTCTGATCTCACACACTCTCTTCACACCCCTTTTTCTTCCAACTCCTCCCTCTTCAGCCCCACCCTCCATCACCCCATTGGCTGATGATTCACTGCCCAGCTGTGACGGACAGGTGAGGTCAGGGCTGCCTGTTACACCTATGCTATTAAAAACAGTCATCAGAATCATCCAGTACTGCGCAGATGCGATACTCATTGCACCATTGTGACTGTGACAACCATGGTGCACCCACCTCAAGGAGATAACGAGGGAAATATTTCGCCTACCTTCGATACCGACTCTCCTCTCCCAGAACGACAGGCTCATTCTCCATCCAGACATCCAATCTCTCCACCTGACAGCGTGGAGGATATTCCCGAGTTTCGGGCAATCCTAGACCATGGTCAGAAACCATCCACTTCCCAACTCTATCAAACAAGTGGAAATCCTTCATCAAATTCACTCAATCCAAGGGACTCACACCAGTCCCAACCTCCCTTAAAAAAATACTTACCTTCATCCTACATCTGTTCTACGATCAAAGTATATGTCTCAGCTGTTATAGCCCACCAACCTACCGGCTCCTGGTCTATTAAACTTTTGTCTCATCCAACTGTCAAAAGATTACTCAATGGCCTACAAAACATCAGGCCTCCATCACAACGAATTGTACCAGAGTGGTTCCCTTCAACTGGTCTTGGAAGCGCTTACCAAACTGCCATTCAAACCCATGGCCACCTGTAATGAGAAACTACTTTCTCTCAAAACCACCTTTCTCATCGTAATCACCTCTGCGAGAAGAGCCAGCAAATTGGCCGCTCTAAGATCAGACCCTCCATATTTACAGATGCATCTGGACAAAGTTACCTTATACCTGGACGTCTCCTTCCTACCTAAGGTGGTATCAGACTTTCATCTAAATCAGTCTGTTACACTTCCAACATTATTCCCATCTCCGTCCACACCGATTGAGTGAAAGCTTCACACACTAGACGTGAGAAGAGCCCTCGCTTTCTACCTTGATAGGACAAGGCACTTTAGACGTTTTCTTAAACTATTCTTATGCTATCACGGACCCAACAAGGGTGCTCATGCCTCCTCTCAGACATTATTGAGATGGATAGTACAAACAATTCCATTAGCATACCAACTTGTAGGCAAGCTGATACCAGACCATTTGAAGGCACACTCTACCCGAGCAGTTTCTACATCGACCGCTCTTCACTGAGGCATACAGATACAGAACATCTGTAGAGCAGCTACTTGATCTAACCCTCTGACATTTGCCTCAATGTCAGAGCCAGAAATGATGCTGCATTCGGAAGGGTGATACTGTCATCTTTGCTACCGTGACAGCCCTCCATCTGGTGACTAAGCTTGCTATTCACCCACTTCTGTGTATTCACAGAGGCCACTACGAAGAAAGTTAGGTTACCTACTTGTAACCATGGTTCTTCTATTGGACCTCTGTGAATTCACACATCCCTCTCTTCCTCCCCTCTATCCATCATGTTGCCTTTCTTTTTGGTACCTACTCTTGGTAATGGTGGACTTAGGGAACTGAAAGGAAGGTTGAGGAGGCGGAGCCCATGCCCTAGGGGGAGGAACTAAATTGTTTCTTTTTTCCTAAGTTCTAGAATTTTCCAAACATCCTGCGCAGGTGCAGAATTAAATCCATTTGTGTGAATTCACAGAGGTCCACGAGAAGAACCATGATTACAGGTAGGTAACCTAACTTTATCTCTGACTCCTCCTTCTCCCACCAAACCTCATGTAGCTGTTGACTCTGCCTCTCCAGTCCTCCCATAGGCTCATGCAAATCAGCTCATGACTATGAATGGCATGAGTGATGTGGAGCGATCATCACACCCGCCATTGTCCCTAACCTTGCACTATATTTTGAAGGTGTGTCACAATGTCAATGACAAGAGACAATATTAATTAGGGGAAGTCAAGGGACGAATGAGAACACAGTACAGTGGTGCCTCGCTTAACGATTGCCTCGTTTAGCGATGAATTTGCATAACGATGTGTTTTTTAGAAAATAATATGCTCTGCATAACGATGTTTCCTATGGGCGATTTTCGCTTAGCGAAGTTTGGGACCATGCTTCGCATAACGAATGCGATTTTAGGTCCCCTGCTTCACTTAACGATGTTTCTTTTTTCATTTTAAAAAGTGTCTTAGAAGGGTCAAAAACGGTTCTAAATGTTTGGATTCGTTAGAGGACCCCTTAAGTCATGTGCACACCTGATTTGGCTTTGATCTGACTTTTCGTTAATTTTTTGTGAATTTTTTTTTTTGGCCCATAGGAACCAATGGACCTGTCAAAATCTGACAGCTCCATGCTTTCCTATGGGGGAGAAAACAATTCACCATAAATTAACGAAAGTGCAGATCAAAGCCAAATCAGGTTTGCACATGACTTAGGGGGTCCTCTAACGAACCCAAGAATTTAGAACAGTTGCTGAGTCTTCATTAATTTTTTGTGAATTTTTTCTTCCCCCATAGGAAATAATGGAGCTGTCAGATTTTGACAGCTGTCAAAAGTTGGGGGGAAAAATTCAGAAAAAATTAACGAAAAGTCAGATCAAAGCCAAATTAACTTTTGCATCCGTTTTAGAGGGTGCAGAAGCTAATCCAAGCATTTAAAACCATTTTTGACCCTTTTATGACACACTTAATTTTGCAACAGCAAGACTCGCGATCAAAGAAAAGTGAAGGAATTTGCCCAAGCACTTGAGGAAACCCTTCCAGGTCCAGCTAATGTAAATGCACCTGAACGATGGGAACACTTCAAGAACACTGTCTACAACACCGCCTTGTCCACCTTCGGCAAGAAGACCAGAAAGATGGCTGACTGGTTCGAAGCCCATTCGGAGGAGTTAATGCCAGCCATTGAGGATAAGAGAAGAGCTCTAGCAGCATACAAAGCCTGTCCTAGCGAGTACAACCTGCAAGCTCTTCGAGCCGCTCGTAGCCAAGTCCAACAGGCTGCCAGGAGATGCTCCAATGACTATTGGCTTCAGCTTTGCTCTCAGATACAGATAGCAGCGGACACAGGTAACATCAAAGGAATGTATGATGGTATCAAGCAGGCCTTAGGTCCATTACAGAAGAAATCTGCTCCCTTGAAGTCTACTACAGGTGTGATCATCCAGGACCGAGCACAGCAGATGGAACGCTGGGTGCAGCACTACTCCGAGCTATATTCCAGAAAGAATGTAGTAACCGAAGAAGCATTAAACTGTTGGTCAAGATGGCGGCGCAAGTATTTGCAGCGGCTAGGCATTCCAGAGATCGGTCCTTATTATGGACTCTACGTGCTCAGGCACAAGTAACTTACAGTCGACAAGAATTATTATCTATTGGCAGAGACTGTTGCAACTTTGAATCGAGGGTCTCAACTTACAACATCCCAGCTGAGCTTTTAAGACGGCCTGCATATCGGGGGGTTACTCCCCCTGCTCTCCCTGTCAGGAAGAAAAGAACACGGAGAAAACGCAAGCAGAAAAGAGGTTGCAGGGCTGGTCTACGAGTGAGGTTAGGCAAAAATCCTCACAAGCCTGCATTGCCAAGTCTTTTTGTCTCAAATGTTAGATCTCTACCCAACAAGATTGAGGAGTTGGAACTTACTATCTCCCTACAGAAAAATATTCGAGACTGTTGCGTTATGATCTTTACAGAGACATGGCTTGATTCTTCCATCCCAGGGGAGGTAATTGAACTACAAGGACGCAGAGTACATCGAGCAGACAGGTCTATTGAATCTGGGAAGAGCAGAGGTGGAGGGGTTTGTGTTTACACAAACGATAATTGGAGCACAGATGTTAAAATAATGGACATTCACTGTTCTCCTGATTTGGAGTATTTGGCAGTGAAATGCCGCCCCTTTTACCTGCCTCGTGAGTTTAATGTTGTTATAATAACAGCAATATATATACCTCCTGATGCTAACACAACCACAGCTTTGAGTTGTTTGTTAACTGCTATCAGCAAACAGCAGCAGGCCTACCCAGATGGAGTGCTGGTGGTAGCAGGTGATTTCAATCAAGCCAATTTAAAGACCGTCCTCCCTAACTTTTATCAGTATGTGGACTGTCCCACTAGAGGGGAAAATACCTTGGATCAGGTATATTGTAACATCATGCATGGATATAAGACGAAGCCATTGCCTAGCTTGGGACAGTCAGATCATATATCTCTTTTTTTGATTCCATCGTACAGACCCCTTGTTAAAAGAATCAGACCATCAATTAGAGAAATACAAGTGTGGCCAGTGGATGCAACTGAGCAACTTCAAGATTGCTTTAGGAGCACTGATTGGACACTGTTTGAGGAGGACAATGTTGATACTTATGCCTCGACAGTACTGTTTTATATCAAAAGCTGCATCGATGTTATTGCTACTACAAGACAAGTACGAGTGTTTTCTAACAACAAGCCTTGGCTAAATAGAGAAGTGCGCCTTTTATTAAAAGCCAGAAATACTGCTTTTCATTCTGGTGATGAACTACAGTATAGAGAGGCCAGAGCTAAACTGAAAAGGGGCATTAGGGATGCCAAAGCTATGTACAGCCAGAGAATTGAACAACACCTTGAAAGTTCTGACACTCGCAGAGTGTGGCACGGCCTACGACAAATCACTGGTCAGAGTAACAAAAACAGTCTGTGTAGCAGCAGTGATTTTTTGGCTGAGCAGTTAAATCAATTTTTCAGCCGTTTTGAGGTGGAAACAGGAACAACCATTATTCCAGCACCTACTGTCCATAATACATCACTAGAATCTACCATCGACAGACAACCACTAGTACTGCAGATTTCAGATGTGAGACGCGCTTTCCAGAATATTAATATTCGAAAGGCAGCTGGACCAGATGGAATCATGGGACGAGTTGTTAGGGGCTGTGCTGCAGAATTAGCTGGAGTTTTTACGGATATTTTCAATCTATCCTTGTTGCAGTGTTCTGTCCCCACTTGCCTGAAGACATCTATTATAGTGCCAGTCCCGAAGCAGTCAGCTGTGGTATCTCCCAATGATTATAGACCAGTAGCTTTAACATCTGTTATTATGAAATGTTTTGAGAGATTGGTGCTGGATTACATTAAGGCTAGTCTTCCACCTTCTTTGGATCCATGGCAATTTGCATACAGGAGAAATAGATCTACTGATGATGCTGTGTCCATCGTACTCCATACTGTATTGAGCCACTTAGAACAACAGGGAACTTATGCAAGGCTGTTGTTTGTGGATTATAGCTCTGCTTTTAACACCATTCTACCAAATAGGTTGTTTTTAAAAATGATCAACCTGGGATTACCTCAGGAGATCTGCATGTGGATAAAGGATTTTCTGACAGATAGGCCACAGTCAGTAAGGATGGGATCCCACCATTCTTCTACCCTGGTACTAAGTACAGGAGCTCCCCAGGGCTGCGTGCTGAGTCCCTTCCTCTATTCCCTGTACACACATGATTGCACCCCACTATATAACACCAATGCAATTATTAAATTTGCGGATGATACGACAGTGGTGGGGCTCATAAATAAGAACAATGAGTCTGCTTATAGAAAGGAAGTACAAAGATTGATACTATGGTGTAAAGAAAATCATCTCACACTTAACATCAAAAAAACTAAAGAACTCATAATTGATTTTAGGAGGAAGAGAAATGTACATTTACCACTGTACATAAACGGTGAGGAAGTGGAGAGAGTTGGTAGTTTTAAATTTCTGGGCACTTACATCTCAGAGGACCTCTCATGGACTATAAATGCCAACATGCTAATAAAGAAGGCACAGAAGAGGCTGTATTTCCTGAGAATGCTCGGGAAGTTAAATTTATCACAGCATTTGCTTCTGTCCTACTACCGTAGCACCATTGAGAGTGTCCTAACTTATGGCATTCTGGCATGGTTTGGGAGTAGCTCTGTAGCGGACAAAAAAGCTCTACAGAGAACCATTAAAATTGCCCAGAATATCATCGGGCTCCAGCTACCAACCCTGGATGACATCTTCACATCCCGCTGTCTGAGGAAGTCACACAGCATCCTGAGAGACTCTTCCCATCCTGCTTATAACTTTTTTGAACTGTTACCGTCTGGCAGAAGATATAGAACAATTAAGACTCGGACCACACGTTTTCTAAATAGTTTTTATCCTAGAGCTATAATTGCAATTAATAATAATGACCACCAGTAGTGAATAATTAGTTGGACTGTGTTACTTGGACTGAGGTGTAGATGTTTGTATTTTTAGTGGGGGATTTCTAGTGGGTGGGGAGTGTTTGGGGAATGTTATGTGTGTGCATGTGTCTGGTCTCTGGGTGTCTGTGAATTTCGTTGTATGATATACTGTGTATATACTTACAATGACAATAAATTATATTATTATTATTATTATTATTATTATTATTATTATTATTATTATTATTATTATTATTATTATTATTATTATTATTATTAAATAACATTGAGTGCCTGCCTGTCTTGGAAGAGCTGGACAGCGAACCAACCCTAGCAGAAATAAATGCGGCCTTGGATTCCCTCACCTCTGGCAAGGCACCTGGAAGGGACAACATCCCTGTTGAAGTGCTGAAATGCGGTAAGGAGATCATCATCACCGAACTGTATGAAATCTTTTGTCTCTGCTGGAGGGAAGGTGGAGTACCACAGGACATGAAGGATGCAAACATTGTCACGTTGTACAAGAACAAAGGTGACAGGGGTGACTGCAATAACTACCGTGGTATCTCTCTTCTTAGCGTTGTAGGGAAGCTGCTTGCCCGTGTTGTGCTGAAGAGGCTCCAGGTGCTTGCAGACAGAGTCTATCCGGAATCACAGTGTGGATTTCGAGCAAATAGATCCACCACTGACATGGTATTCTCCCTCCGACAGTTGCAGGAGAAATGCAGGGAACAACAACAGCCACTCTTAGTGGCCTTCATAGACCTTACAAAAGCATTTGACTTGGTTAGCAGGGATGGCCTTTTCAAAATACTTCCCAAGATTGGATGTCCACCTCGTCTCCTTAACATCATCAGGTCCTTCCACGATGGAATGAAAGGCACTGTAGTTTTTGACGGCTCAACATCAGATCCCTTTGACATCCGAAGCGGAGTGAAACAGGGCTGTGTCCTCGCACCAACACTTTTTGGGATCTTTTTTGCTGTCATGCTGAAGCATGCCTTTGGAACTGCAACAGAAGGTGTCTATCTCCGGACTAGATCAGATGGAAAGTTCTTTAATCTCTCTAGATTGAGAGCGAAGACCAAAGTCCAACTGAAATGCATGCGGGACTTCCTCTTTGCAGATGATGCAGCCATTGTTGCCCACTCTGCTGAAGACCTCCAACAACTCATGAATCGTTTCAGCAAGGCCTGCCAAGACTTTGGACTAACAATCAGCCTGAAGAAAACACAAGTCATGGGCCAGGGTGTGGACTCACCTCCCTCTATTACCATCTCCACACAAGAATTGGAGGTTGTTCATGACTTTGTGTACCTTGGCTCAACCATCTCTGACACCCTCTCTCTAGATGTCGAGCTGGATAAATGCATTGGGAAAGCAGCCACCATGTTCTCTAGACTCACAAAGAGAGTATGGCTCAATAAGAAGCTGACAACGCATACCAAGATCCAGGTCTATAGAGCCTGTGTCCTGAGCACTCTCCTGTACTGCAGCGAGTCCTGGACCCTTTGTGCCCGGCAGGAGAGGAAGCTGAACACCTTCCATATGCGTTGCCTACGACGGATTTTTGGTATCACCTGGCAGGACAGAGTTCCAAATAGAGTAGTCCTAGAACGAGCTGGAATTTTCAGCATGCATACATTACTGAAACAGCGACGTCTACGCTGGCTTGGGCACGTTGTGAGAATGGCTGATGGTCGGATTCCAAAGGATCTCCTATATGGAGAATTAGTGCAGGGAAATCGCCCCAGAGGGAGACCACAGCTGCGATACAAGGATATCTGCAAGCGGGATCTGAAGGTCTTAGGAATAGACCTCAACAGATGGGAAACTCTGACATCTGATCGTTCAGCCTGGAGGCAGGCAGTACATCACGGCCTCTCCCAATTTGAAGAGACCCTTGTCCAGCAGGCTGAGGCAAAGAGGAAGTCACAAAGGAAGCAAAACCAGGTAGCTGGACAGGGGACAGATTGGATTTGTCTCCAGTGTGGAAGGGATTGTCACTCTCGAATTGGCCTCCTCAGCCACACTAGACGCTGTTCCAAGTCCTCCATACAGAGCACGCTACCATAGTCTTTCGAGACTGAAGGATGCCTACTACTCAATTTTGCAAAAATTGACTTCGCAAAGCCATTGAAATGTATTGAGTCAGCTTCAATACATTCCAATGAAGGAAACATTGTTTCGCTTAGCGATGTTTCCTATGGGTTTTTTCGCTTAACAACGGCAATCCGTTCCAATTGGAACGGATTAACTGGTTTCCAATGCATTCCTATGGGAAATGGTGTTTCGCATAGCGATGGTTTCACATAGCGATGTTTTTTTTGGAACCAATTAACATCGCTATGCAAGGCACCACTGTATATTAGGAGCATTTGCCAGCAAATTAGGACGTAATAAAGACACTTTCAAAAAGGTCAAAATACAGTTGAAATGGAGGGGGAAATTGAGCAATTTCCCCCTCCATTTCAACTGTATTTTGACCTTTTTGAAAAGAAAGATTAGAATACTCAAAAAGTTGTTTTCAGTACTTTTCTGACTACACCCGCCAGCCTTATTATTAGCTTTTTGTCAGCCGTTTAAACTTCCTGACCACAGAAAATAAAGAATTCAAGGTTCCTCAGAAATAGTTATTTCTTCTTCACCCAGAAAAAAATCTTGAAATATGAAAGATTTACTTTAAATATCATTGTATTCACCTAATTCAAATTATGAGCTAACAGAAATTTGGGCAAAATAAGTTCTTTCTAATTTTTTCCTTTGAAGTACA
The DNA here is from genome assembly GCF_051106095.1 of Pogona vitticeps. NCBI lineage: Eukaryota > Metazoa > Chordata > Lepidosauria > Squamata > Agamidae > Pogona > Pogona vitticeps. Next base: position 55,762,577 of record NC_135788.1, on the reverse strand, counting down.
GATATGTCTAAAAACAGAGACCTGCTAAAACATAGAAAAGTAGCTTGTGTTCTGCTCCATTACAGATTCAGATTTTAAGTCTTGCTATTCATGCAGGTACCTCAAGGAGTCCTTGAAAGGAGCACGCTACTCCAGCTAAACATTACTGGGAATGCTGGAGCATATTTGGATTTACTGGTAGAAAATATGGGCCGAGTCAATTATGGACGATTCAACAATGACTTCAAGGTATACCTCTGCCTGGAATAAACATAACCATCCTAAGGATAAAATGGCATTTTAAATGTGTGTGTGCTTGTGGTGTTTGTTCTTGCAGGCCCAGTGTGAGGGAAGACTTTTGACATAGCATGTAGTCCTTTAAAATGCCTAGAGATGGAGTGTGCCATGCCAACACAGCTGTTGATTGGTAATACAGATACAGATGCTACAGATCACATCTGCTTATGTTGAAAATGGTGGGAGACGGGTTGATGCTTACCAGTGTGTACATCGTGTGATTTGATAGATTACCAATATGTACAGTTACTATTGACGTACAGTTACCATTGGGCTGTTGGAATCAAAACCTTGGCATACACCATACTGTAGAAGAGGCTGTCTCAAACAATGCCTCTCCTTGGAGGTATTAGCAGTTGGTTAGGTGGTGCGAGGTATCCAGGGGACTATTACAGTGATATAGAGGCATGCCTGGCACCTTTCCACATTTACAAATATCTTGAGTTAAACCAGAATGTATAGTATGGATCTGTGCCCTTCATTCTTTCCTGTTTGTTATACTGTGGAAGACTGTGCTCCCTGAACTCCCACTGTTAATACTGGACAAATGTAAAAGTGAGTGATACCTTTTATGGGACCACTAACATTTAAACAAATTGCAAGCTTTCAATTCCACTTCTTCAAAAGTCCAGAAATTGATGGTACATGTCTGTGAGAGGTTAGGTTAGCCCTCTTGAGGCTGCTGTCATGAACAAATTTGAAGTCTGGTTTGAATTTTTATACCCCTGCTCTTAGGACCAAAAGGCTGCCAATTACTCTGCTATTCCCCCCCCCCCCAATACTGCCTACTTGAAACATGGAGTTTCTTTTTGGCTTAAGGGGGTAGGGAGAAAGAGCAGAGACATCGCAACTTCTAGTCTCACATAACAGCATGTTCTACCTCCCCGCAGCCATAACAATAATAAGAAATACTAACTTTTGCCTAGTGTAGAAGCTCTGTAAGATCAAGTACACCAAAGGGATTAGACAAAGAAAATTAACCTATGTAGAAAAAGATGATAGAGAAGGGTTTGCAGTAACATTGCAAGCTGTTAGAAAAGAATGCAAAAAAGCTTTTTCAGTGAGCCATAACTTTTTTTTAGAAGTTTAGCTTTCAAGTGTTTTGCAGTTCTTCTACAGGATGTGGAAACTTATGCATATGCAACACTGTGCATCATAAAGGTGAGATTAGAATCCTAGATTAATTTATCTCACAACGGATCTCTGAAACTGGAGCTTCAAAAAGGATATGCTCAGGTACTAAGCAGCCAGCTTTTACACATGTGCTCTGTTTCATAGATCTGCTAAAATACCTTCAGGTGTGAATGTTGGCAAGCCTGTGTGCTATCCAAACAAACAAGTCCCTTTTAGAGTCTATTTTTGAGTTAAGACTGAACTGTCATTGAATAATCTAAACTTTGAGCAAAATCGCATAAATTTACTCCTGGACCAGAATCTTTTTGGGGAAATTCAGAAGTGCAATAGGAATCACGCGAGCACCCCCTCTTCCACCCATCAAGCTCTTCTCATACACTGGTTGCAAAATTAGGTGTGAATCTAGTTGTCCAGCTGATTTGACCACACTCTGCTAGAGGGGAAGAAAACCTCTGGGTGACTGCACTTGCATTTACGGTTCTTCTTAATATTCTGCCCCTGCTGTTCTCCTATAATTCCAGTTCTTGTTGAGTAGGCAAAATAGTGGTAGGGGAGGGGACTGTTTTGTGTTCAATGTACTTTGTGTTTTTCTTTTTCCTGAAAATTCATGTGTGCCATTTTTAAGCATTTGAAAAATGTCATTTTGTTCGATGTATTTAAACAGAATGTTATTTGGGGCCAGCAAGAGAAAATGTGTCTTTTATAGCCTGTGCGTGGACTGTGTTACTTCTTGTTTTACAGCACAGTTCTATACCCACGTCTTTGCTATTAAGCCTTATTGAACAAGATTTACATTTTTGTTGATGTGTATGATTCTTAGTATACAGTAGTGCTTTTAGGTGATGGCAGTATTCTGCATCTGTAGAAGGCATAATCAGCTGAAAAATAATTGTTTTACCTTTTTTTAAAAAAACCCTGCTAAACCTGTTGGAGAAGATCAAGCCCAACACAGCTGTTTCCAGAAATTTCCGATAGTGTTCTTGTAGTCCTAGAAGAAATTATGGATCCAGATCCAAATTCTGATTATTTTTCTTTTAGTAGAGAAAATGAATTTGAGTTGTTTGTTTTTCAAAATGTTGATTTATAATATGGTACTGTAATTAAATCCTAACAGGAATAGTGCAAATTAAGACAATTTCAAACAAGACAAATTCTTGTTAAACAAAGTGATTGCCTGACAAATATTTCCTGAATTTTCTTCATGTTTTTGTTGTATACCAAACACTAATAGCAGTGGATATATTTAAAAGAACAATTTCTGCTCTTCCTTATCTGTTACATTTATGATAAATTTATTTGCAGGGCCTGATATCTAACATAACTCTGGCTGAAGAGACACTCACCGGTTGGGAGATATATCCCCTGGACATTGACAGAGCTGTGGGCAAGGGCCTCAATCATGATATATCTAGTATCCAGAGTATATCAACCTGTCAAGAGCCTTCTTTTTACATTGGCAATTTTTCCATTCCCAGTGGAATCCCTGACTTGCCTCAGGACACCTATATCTCATTTCCTGGATGGACAAAAGTAAGTTTTGTTTTCATAAAACATTCAGCCAATTTCTGTTTTTATCATATTGGCCATTGGTTATTTACGCCAGCCGAATTGCAGTGGTATAAATCACAGTGGCTAATTGCTTCTAGTTAATGAATCCCTGCTTCTATTCCTGCTTGCATGCCAGTTATGGGACTTGGAACACAATGGGGAATATAAGTGGTAACCCCTTAACTAATGGCAATTCACCATTGTGATTTATGTCATTGCCCTTATGCTGACAAACATAACTAACAGGATGCTGGCCATTTTTGCAGTTAACCAAACATAGTTTAAAGGCAGAGTATAAAATCATTAAGTTAATGTGGTTGTGCAATAATACTATTAAATGGTTTGACTGTGGTTTGAATAGTTTTGTGTGTGTTTTAGTTGCTTTATGAATAGCAAAGAATACAGCATACCTTAGTACTGAATGCCTCAATCACTACAGCAGTAAACAGCGCTGCAAAAGGCTTTCCTTTTACTCATGTGGAAGCAGAGGAGAGAGTATTTTTGTGTTTTGCCTTTCCAAAAGCCACAGCAGAAAATTGTTTTGTTAAGAATGCTTTGAGGTTTGAAGTCTCTTATCACCTTGTGAAAAATGACTGATAATATCTCAGTCTAATACTGTAGGCCTATAACCAGAATGTTTTTTTAAAAATGTATGGAGGAAATGTTTTGACATGATAATTTATAAAAGGTTTATGTATGGTTTACAAAGGGAAAGTATGCAGCATAACTTGATCAGGGAACTTAGTTTCTCAGTGCTGTTGTCAAGAACATCTCCCATTTTCCTTTGCAATATACATTTTAACTATCTCAAATTTCAATTTTACAAGGCCAAGACTCTGGCCCAACTTATTTATCATATCCCTATTTGGATACTGGGATTCAATGCCTAAGTTGAAAAACTTCAGTCTACCTTCTTAAGGAAACTCTTGAACTTTCCATCTTAGAATCATAGAATCATAGAACCATCTTGTGTGGGTTATTCTGCTGTCTATCTGGAACTGGGCATTCAATTAGTTGAATACAAGGCATGGATTGCGGCCTTTAAAAGGTGGCTATAAGTAAGCAATAGAGAGAGATAACTACCAGCAGCCCCTGGTAGTTATCTCTCTGTACTGCTTACCTATATTGCCCAATGGTCAAGAGAGATGGAGAAGAAGCTATTTAAGTTAGGTCTTCCAGTAGAAGATGTGGTTAAATCCCTTGTGGTTCAGAAATTAATAGATTTGTACCTACAGCACTTAAGAACTGCAGCTAATGACTTCTGGCTTGATGCAACGAGACAGCAGCAGGAGGACGGAGCTCCATCCCCTGGACTGAATTCCGACCTATTTGGGACCCCCAGCATGTTAAAACCACCATGAAGAGGTGGTAAAATGGGGGAGAAGCCTGTTGATCACTGGGGAACGGCGGTTACCCACATTTGATCCAGGAAATCCCCAATCAACCAGCGGGCGGAAACAAGCAGCTGAACTAGCTTGCTTGAAAATCGTCGGCAGCCAGGAATGAAGAAGCAATAAATCAGCCTAATTTTATCATGTTACCACTGGGTGAGAAACATTTTTTAAACTGTATTCATTTACTATCCCTGGATGAGACAATTCATGCAGCAGAAATAGCGTCTCATAGCTCTTCATCTGCGGTCACAAACAGTCAGACACGACTTAACGATTAAACAACAACAAAAGCTCTTAATCACTGATTGAGCTGCGGAGAAGCTGGAGAGAGGAGGAGACACAAGGAGGTGCAAGGAAAATAAATTGGACATTAATTAGGAATTTAATTATACTTAAAAGAAGGAAGTTCGGTATCAATTTGTCATTGTAAACCTAAGAATCTTTCTCCTGAAAACACTATGGGCGACAACTCTGGGAAATAAAACCTGTTTATGCTATGTGTAACAACTATCTAAGGCACTGGAAAAAGCCTAGAATCAATTACCTTGAACGTTTTATGGATGTTTGGAATTCTCTTTCTCTTTGAAGATGGAACTGAACTACAGACAAATTAACCCTAGAAAGCCTAATCTAGCCAAAGTGGAATTTATAAACTGTATCCTGGGTGCTGAACTGGATGGGACCTTGAGCATTTAGGTCATTTAGGGGGAAACTATCTATGTCTAAGACTGGATTCAAGCTTAATGGAATTGGACTGATTACTTTAAGCATCTGGACAACTTTAACTTGGAAAACATTTTTTGACAGCTGGAACATAATGACACAACAAGGACAATTTTGGTAGAAAACAAAATCTACTCTTGAAGCAATATTAGAAATAGTGATAGCCCACAATGAAGAGGCAAAACTATTCAAGGAGCAGTTGAAGAAGAATTATAGTCAACAGGAGACAAGGAATAATGAACAAGGAAATTAGAGGGTGGTGCATGGTGCATGCTAACCAGAAGAGGGGTTGGAGGAAATTAATGGGGAAAACCTAGGAGAAACAATTTTAACATTGGAGCCGATGAGAGTTTCAAGGGAAGATAAGGGGAGAAAACCAGCAGAATTAATTAAAAATAGCCTGGAAGATCTATTGGAGATAGACCAAGTGTATAAAGATCTATTGGAGATAAATCAAATGCACAAAATGGTTTCAAAGGACACAAAAGATGGCAGAATGTTTAGAGGGACAGAAACAAAAATTGAAAAAAGACAAATAAGAGAAGGAATTAATTAGAAAGATGAAAAGGGAAAAATAGGAAGGTTGCCCTCAATGTTGAAGAGCATGTATATACCTAACTTTGGGAATTGTAAAGGGGCATATCTTATATATTTAAAAAGACAATTAAATTGAACTAAGGGAGCACTAATCAGGGTAAAGGCATAATATGGTGGTTTTTTAAGGTAGGAATTAAGGAATTAAACAATCAATACAACTATAATATACATTATGTGTGGCAGACTCTTAGGGAAACAAATTCCACAAATAATGGTTAGGAGCATACCCCTACCCCCAATTCATACATATTCATATATGCATACATAGATGTATATATCTAGAGGATTAAGGCACCATTTCTTGCCTGCAGACTAGTGCTGCTGCACAGAAACTGGCCACTTTAATCGTTACTGATGGACACTGGTCTGCCAGCAGATAGCATGTATAGTATTCATCATCTCTTCCAGGGATGCTTTGCAAAATTGGACAAATAAAAGTGTCACAGAAACCCATGTAGAAGGAGCAATACAACAGAACATGGCCAATCGTCTCCACCACACCAGCCTCACAAGGACATAAGCCTCTTCATAGGGAATGTTCTTATATCTGCCTCCCAGCAGGACTGAAGGGAGTACATTAAACTTTGTTAATGTAAAAGCTTTTCTATATTTTGGAAGGGTCAGAATATTCAAATAGCTTGCAGGTAAAAATGCCTGACCATAATCTCTAAAGCCAGGATGGGTCGTAGCTATGCTGACATGGTGTTGCAGCTCATTGTCTGTGATGTGCTGGCGTAGTTCCTGTTTTGCTTTTGTATAGCCCATTAACAAAATAGCACTTCTCGAGAGGCCCAAATTATTTAATTTCTCATTCATAGATCTTTTCCATCTGGACTGAAACTTATCAGTTAGCACGAGGGGAGCCAACCCCACAGGGGTGAAGAACATTTTTAGCCAAAAATTCAGCTTAAGTATCCATGCCCGAGACTCTATCAACATCTGGCCTGTTTCTAGTCATAAAAGTACATTTGGCACACAACTCGGGAGTCCAAGGATAGTTGAAGCTAGATATAAGGTTGGGGCAAACAAACAGTACTTAATGAACATGCATTAGATATGATATTTTATAGATAGGATAGAAAATGTGGAGATAGAAATGGCTAAACAATTATACAAAGAAAATGTTTATAAAATGCTCTAGATAACATCTATTATGTGTTAGGAACTTACTCGTCATTGGTATAAAATACAAAGTTTGTCAGTTAAATCATCTCAAATTATATAGATTTGGAACTGGAATTACTTTTATTAAGTATGTGATTAGAGGATTTTGAGAACATACTATGAGAGTAATATTATGATAGTAGCGAATATTGTATACTAAAATACATATATGAATGGTTTTAATGTTTGAAAGATGTGTGGAATTTGGGGGGACAATTGGGAAGACACCAAGATGCAAAAAATGAATAATTGTAAGCAACCCACGTAACACAATGTTTGACAAGCACAAATCGAATGTAGGTAGATTGAAAAACTAATAAAATGTATTTTAAAAAGAACTGCAGCTAATAAACGCTGCTCTCCATTGATCTATAGTAAAATTAATAACTACAGACTCTTCAGTGCTCCATACCTATATGCATTGTCCATTCCAAAATATAGGAGAGCATTTATGTTAGCTCGCTTTAATGTATTGCCATCAGCTATGGGTGATTTAGGGAAATTCTGTTTAATGACCGAACTTGTCCTTGTGGAAATGGAGAAATCGAATCAGTTGTACATGTTATTTTTCACTGAAGAATGTATGATGATTGCAGAAAGAAGTTAATCTCTCCACTAATAGGTGTCTCTCTGCACGGTAGCCCTATAGATTTACTACTGTCCTGTTTTGAGGGTGCGTCCACTTATATTACTAACAGGGTGTCTAAATTTTTATTGATTGCTCTGGTTGATATCCTTCTAGTCACTAGTTTAAAACTTAAGTTGTGATATGGAATGGACAGAATCTATTAATTGTTTGTCTTAATGCCCTGCTTGTGTCACTGTGATGCAGGTTATATTTTTAAAAGTAGAATGGAGAGAACACGTGCGACACAGTAGATAGAGCATTGTTATGACCTGAGGAGGCATGGGTTCTTCTCTTCACTGAGTGATGAAACTCATTGGGTGACCTCGGGTCAGTCACCCTGCCTTTCTTAGCCTTACCTACCTCACAGGGTAGTTAGGAGGATAAAACTGAAAGGAGTTCACTGGAGGAAATATTGATAATTAGTAAATAAAGAAATACTGCAGAATTACCTGTTTCTCAGTTTTGGTTGAAGTAAAATTTAAACTATACCCTAGGCATAATCCCTTCTAAAGGTTTGTTTCTTTACAGGGACAAGTCTGGATCAATGGCTTTAACTTAGGACGCTACTGGCCAGCCCGTGGTCCTCAGCTAACACTGTTTGTTCCAAGCGACATTCTTGTTTCATCCTCTCCAAACAATATTACACTCTTGGAACTAGAGAAGTCTCCCTCTATCAGTGAGAAATGCATGGTGAAGTTTGTAGACAAACCTGTTCTTAATGCATCTCTTCACTATGAAAGAAGTTCTGAGAAGTTGTTGACTAAAGAATTATGGTTGGGCCATATATGATTATACTGGATTGCTTCTGGATAGCTGCTTCTTTTATTCCACCTGCACTCTCCATTGTGAAAGGAACTAGTGTTTTAAAAATCCAGAAAATAATTAACTGTGGAGAGTTTCATCAGATCAGTGGAAGACATTGAATAGAACTGTCTCATCTTTTGACGGAAAATCATGTCTGAGATTTGCGGGGTTGGGAGACATCTGATTCCATTGGCTGCCAAATTATTTCTACAAATTAATTCATGGAATGTCAGTTTAATAAACTAATGAACCACACAACTACATCAGTTTTTTTGTTTTTGTTGCTAATTCTGAGATGTTGCCTTTTTCCTTTCATAGTCATTCACAATGTTCAATTCACAAGATTTAGACCTTGATGAAAAATTCTAAAGACAGGATTGCTGCAAGAAAATAAAGATTAAGGGCTCTGTGAAGGGAAGTCATAACAAAAGACAGAGTGTGCCGTCCCCTCAGCTGTCTAGAGAAAAACAAGGGGAAAGAAAGGAATCAAAAGGAGATGATGAAAATAAAGGAGAGTCAAAGGAGGAAAGGGAGAGGGGAAAGGAAAGGGGTAGAATCAAGCTCAAGAGGGAAAAGTCCAGAACCAGAAAGGTGTGAGGGAGAAGGGAATGGAGATCGAGAGGAGCATGAGACGGGAGAGTCGTTAGAAGTGTTGGAGGCGTTAGAAGTAATGGAAAGGGAGAAGGAAAATCCGGGTAAAAAGAAGGTGGATATTTCCTTACCACTGAAATAAACGAAAAGCCTACAGAAACTGAAAAAGTTGTAGTATATGAGGAAGATTGGGAAGAAAAAGGAATAGAGGATCCTAAGTTGTACCAAGGAAAGAAATAAGTAAAAATTATCTAAACTACGTGGTGGGACGTTGTGGCGCTGCGGGTTAAACCGCAGAAGCCTCTGTGCTGCAGGGTCAGAAGACCAGCAGTCGTAAGATCGAATCCACGTGGCGGAGTGAGCTCGCGTTGCTTTTCCCAGCTCCTGCCAACTGAGCAGTTCGAAAGCATGTAAATGCAAGTAGATAAATAGGTACCACCACAGTGGGAAGGTAACCGAGTTCTGTATCTAGTCGCGCTGGCCACGTGACCATGGAAACTGTCGACGGACAAACGCTGGCTCTACGGCTTGGAGACGGGGATGAGCATTGAGCCCTAGAGTCAGATATGACTGGACTAAATGTCAAGGGGAACCTTCACCTTATCTCAAGAAGAATAAAGAAAGTGTCAGTGAGAAAATAAATGTGAAGGAAAGAGGGAAACCGATTATTGAAGGGTTGGAGCCGGAGGAATGGACCCAAAGAGCTCAGGTCCAGTGAAATATGTCCATCACCCAAAAACTCCATCACCAGGTGAGAAACCTCCAGAAGGAGAATTGTCCCGACATCCATGTTGTGGGACCATTTGTGCCATCCACAGCAGTTTTCTGAGGGCTCCAACAGATCAAAAGAAATTCAGGGAGACGTATCGTTGAAAGAGGAAAATGCAGAAAAATCGTTGTTATTATGGGACTGTTCTCCTGCCAAGTTATCGTTGAATGAAACTGTTATGTAAAATAAAGACAAAACTACGAGTTGTGTTAATAAAAGCTGTTTTAATGAAACTCCTTCCTTGTCATTCCATTTACAAGAAGAACTGTCAAAAGTATTAAGCGAACCTTGTCACAGGCTATTAGAGCAGTCTGATAATCTTGGAACTGCAGAGCTGGAAAGGAGCCTATGGATCATCGAGTTCAGCCCCTGTCAAGGAGGCACAGTGGGGAATCAAAGTCCCAACCCCATCACTGAGCTATCCAGTCATTTTACCTATTTAAAAAGTTAAATATAATGGAATTCTAGATTTAGAATATGTCATGTAAACCTGACATTTTGAATTTCGTTTCAAATGTTTCTGACGTTTACAGCACTGGTGAATACTGGATGGAATCCACTGGTATACTTCCACTGTATCCCATTCTTTCCACCAGAATCAACAACCCTTTCTACTCGTTGCAGTCCCTTCTATATCTAATACACCTACTAGGAATAGCTTGGAAACCTTCTGGAACAGGTTGGTGGGATTTGGTTTGGTTTGTGTCATTTAGCATTTCGTTTGTTTCATGCATGGCTGTGATGGGGCGGGGGAGGAAGCCTCTGTTTCACAAGATTTGGATCCTGGCATTATATGTGCCAGGAAAAAGAGGCATGACATAGAATTTAAAAACCATAGATGGCTTTTAAAAGTGATTCCAGTGCCTTCCTGCGAATGTGATTATCAAAGAGTATTCTAACATGCCACCATTGTTTTTCATATGTTTTATCATTCTAGAATAAACAACTGGCTATAAATGGCTTCTATTGCATGTTGCAACTGAAACAATGGATGATATTCCACACTGTCATGCCCTGTTGACATTCCAGTCTCTGTAAATGAGTGCAAAATTGACAAAATGACAACACAGGTTAGCAGAAGATCTTCCTCACAGATTTTGGCTTCAAGCTGATAGTGAGTTATCTCTTACCATGTAGTCAACACCTTTGCATATTCTTTTAGACACAGGAAGCCTTGTTGTAGTGCAGTCTTGAGCTGGTCTTATGGATGGCCTTGCATGGTCAAAAAAAATAATGAACTAAAGCTACTCAGTTCTTTGATCGTCAAAATTGGCCTTTCTAATAAAAACTTGAGCACTTGATACAATAGCTGCAGACATCTCCCTGACATCTTTTCCAGTTTATGTCAGGATTACATTAGAGAAGTAGATTTCTAAACTCCCTGCTCTTGCCTGTGTTTATGGTTGAGGAGACCATATATTGTGCTCTTCGTAAATCACTGAAAGTAATTCCGTGTTTGTGAATGTTTTTCAGAAACCTTGAAACATATTGTGTATCTCTGTGATTTAACTCTCCTTCCTAGCTGCTCACCCCATGCTGTGAACTTGAATGACTGCTGCTATGAAACCTGCTGGTATATGCTCCCCCCCCCTTAATTTGTTGTTGCAGGAAGTTCAGGATAGCTAAAGTGGTGTTTATTCATTTTGGCCTTACAATAACACTGTGATGTTGGCTAGCTTGAGATGGAAGAGTTGTCCAAGGTGGCATGTTCTCAGACTGAGAATTTTTAAAAACTATAATATCAGGAGTCAGGAACTTTTCTGTCAAGACACACATTTCTTCTTGGATAACCCACTGAAGCTTCAATGCTGGTGGTGGGTGTGGCCAGAGCCAGAAGTGGGCAGGACTTGCAGTGATGCCAACACCATCATGTTGCTTCCTTCTTTCATCTCTGTCCATTTCTATTTTTCCCTTCCTTGTCTTCTCTCATTTACATAGGTTAGAATCAATCACTTGCAGATAATTTACTGCCTGCTGTTACACTGCTCTGTTAATTTTATCCTATCCTTTTTTGCTCTGTTCCTTTTTACTCTCTCTCTCTCTCTCACACACACACACACACACACACAATGTGGAAGAAGAAATTATTCCTGAAGTCCTGCTGTAGGGAGTGTCTAGACTGCATCATGAAGTTAGTTTGGAACCCCATATTGCTGATTCCTCAATTCGTTGAAGATGGAAGTGTGCGGAACGGACCACTGACATCACCTGAGTTTCCATGGTGGGTCCAGATGTACACCCAAGCTGCGAACCTCACTCTTGGTTGTAAGAATCACACACACACCCAAAAGAGAGGGAGTTTCTTAAACCACTGATGTCTGGGTCACCCACCGGAAGGACCTCCGTCTTGCCCGTTTTCAGCCTCAGTCTATTCTCCTGCATGCATTGCTGAATGCCCCCCAGGCAGCGCTCAGGGGACAAAACAGCATTAACGGTTGTTGGAAAAAAAGAGATGTAGAATTATCACCTGTATACTGATGACATGAAGACCCACATCCCCTGATTATCCCCCTATTGGCCTCATATAGATGTTTAAAACAGCATTGTAGAGATTATCGAGCCCTGCGGAACCCCACAATTGAGGCTCCACGGGACCGAAAAGCTCTCTCCAATATGCACTCTCTGGAAATGGTCCTACAAGAAGGCAAAAGCCAGGCCACTAATTCCCAACTCGGAGAGCCTCCCTAGGAGGATACTGTTGTTGACAGTATCAAAGGTGGCTGAGATATTGTGGAGGACCAGCAGAGACATTTTTGCTCCTGCCAGCCTCCCTCAATAGGTCATCAAACAGGGTGACCAATGCTGTTTCTGTGCCGTGCCGTGGCCTGAAGCCTGATTGGAATGGATCCAGAGCAATGGTTTCATCCAGAAGAGTCTGCAACTGGTCGGCCACCACCTTCTCAACTACCTTGTTAAGGAAAGAAACATTGGCAACGGGCCTATAATTGCCAATATCGTCTGCCGTCAAGCTCGGTTTCTTCTTAATGGGCCAAATGAGTGTCTCCTGGAGAGACCCATTAATTATTGCCATGACCCATTCAGATGTTATAGGCCTGGCTGCTTTGATTAGCTAGGCCAGGCAAGGGTCAAGGGAGGAGGTGGTGGCACAACAGCAATTAAGCACTCTGCCTGCCATGTCTGACATTACAGATTGAAAGTGGATAAGTCTCATCGGGCAAGATGGAGCACTGGATGTCTCTGCTTGATCCACTGATTTCAAATAGGAGGTAAGATCCTGGCAGATGGCCTCCACTTTTGATTTTAAAAAGGCTGCAACTTGGTCAGGTGAGATCCTAGTGGGAGGCCAGTCACTATGACCATAGATTGTGGACTATACGGAAGAGTTCCGCCTGCTGATTGGAAGCTTCGCTTATCCAGACAGCAAAGTAAGCTCGACTAGCAGCCTTCACTTTAGACTGGTAAAGGTTGGTCGCGATCCTGACAGCTATTTGATTGTTTTCTGTCAGATTGTGCCTCCATATACGCTCTAGCCTTCTCCTATTTTGCTTCATTGATCGCAGCTCCTGGTTAAACTGGGGTGAAGGGCTATCTCTGCTGGGGAGGGCGTTTAGGAGAGAGAGGGGGAGAGAGGTGGTTGAGAGGGGAGAAAGGAGGCTGCTTAGTTGAGAGTTAGCAACATTGACTGGACTTTTGTCACGTAACAGTAAACAATTTCTACTTCGTTCTTAAATGATATGTTGCCCAGACCTCTGTCATTAATAGTGAATAAAGTTGATGTAATCAACTAGTGGCAGCTGAACAACATGTAGCTTGTGCCTTTGCTTAGTGAAACAACCAAGGGACAGGCAAGAACATGACAAATTGGTAGCAGCGGTGGGATCTGAAACAATTCAGTATGAAATTGAATTTTCTTGAGTCTGGAGGGAAAGGGGGTCAAAATCTGTGGTTTAAGAAGTGGTTACCTGTTAGAGTCTCGTGGAAGACTTAGTTTCGAGGCTTCTGAACCAGGTCTGAGGAATCCCAAGAAGAGGTCCTTTTGGCTCTTGTGAGGGGAAAAAAACAGGCCAGTTTAATAAGAATTGTATTTCTACATAAGAAATGTCTAGCTCGGTGGGGTCATCAGGGGGCGTGGGGCTTCGTGCCATCAGTACGCTGATGACACCCAGCTCTGCGTCTCCTTTTCTCCAACCACAGTGGATGCCGTTCCATCCCTTCAGCACTGTCTGGAGGCTGTACTGCAATGGATGCAGGAGAATGGACTGAGGATGAACCCAGATAAGATGGACGTCCTGAGGGTGGGTGGCCTCTCCATTGGTGGTTTGGGAAACTCCCCCTCTTTTTTGGTGGAGTGACTCTCACCGTGAAGAGTGAGGTTCTCAGCTTGAGGGTCCATCTGGATCCGGCGCTCACTATGGAAACCCAGGTGGCGTCAGTGGTCCGCTCCGCCTATTGCCATCTGTGGCGGATTGCCCAGCTGCGTCCCTATCTTTATATTTAGGCGCTCACCACTTTGGTCCATGCACTTGTAATCTCAAGATTAGACTACTGCAACGCACTCTACGTGGGGCTACCTTTAAGATTGATGCGGAAGCTTCAAATGGTGCAGAATGCGGCGGCCAGACTTCTTAGTGGGATGAGAAAATATCAGCATATTTCCCCCACTTTGGCTGCCTTGCATTGGCTGCCTGTTCATGTCCGCATTGATTTCAAAGTGTTAATGATGACATATAAAGCCCTAAACGGTTTAGGACCTTGATATCTAGCGGAACGCCTCCTCCCACCTAGGTCTACCCAAATCACTCATTCTAGCCAGAAAGGGCAGTTGACGGTCCTAACACCGAGGGATGCCCGGAGAGAAAGAACAAGAAACCGGGCCTTCTCAGCAGTGGCCTTTGGAACAGTCTCCCCTCAGAGATCTGTCAGGCTCCCTTGCTGGGTGTTTTTAAGAGCCAACTTAAGACCTGGCTCTTTAGGCAGGCTTTCCCTCCTGTCATCAATTGATTATTTTTTATTTTTCCCCACCTTGAACTATATTATTATTGTTGATTTTTATTTTATTATACTGTTTTTATTCTATTTTTATTGTTAGCCGCCCAGCGTAGACATGTGTCTAGATGGGTGGGGTATACATTTAATAAATAAATAAATAATAAGTATTGTTTATGCCACCCAAATGAAGTAAAAAGTTGGCTCTTTGTGGTCTCTGTGAATGCACACTAATGGGGTTAATCTGTGCCTGTGCAGAGCAGCCTTGGAACATTCTAGAGCTCAAGCACATTGTGCCAGGACCTCCCACATGCTACTCATAACCCCACCCCAGCCTCAAGTGCCTCAGATCTGTTTCTGCCCCCACTGCTGCAGCTTCTCGGCTTCGGAGCTCCCGCGTTCGTTTCTTCAAAAAATAAACTTAAACTTACCTTTGGATCTCCTGGTACTTTCGACTTCAGACTGTTGATGTTCCCTTCAGATCTGCGAGTTGGAAAGAAGCGGAAAACTGAGTTATTTTTCGTTCTTTCATTTTCAGCATTTTTATGGCCGCTTCAGGTCCTTTCAAACATTGTACCACCTGCCCAAATAAAATAATGTTATCAGATGGCCATTCCTATTTTACCTGAGAGAAGAACACCAGCCAGCCCTTTGTGCCACTTACAAGAAATTTACCAAGCCGGCACTTAAGCTAAGATTGCAGCGCCTTCATTCCTTTCTGTGGTAAAAGTCTCTTTGCCCTGCTCGAGACTCAGTTATGGACCCACTGCTGGCTCATCCCTCTGAGTCTCCCTCAATGGCCAGCAGTTCGCCTAAGGCGGCAAAGGCATCTTCCTTGGGCTTGAGGTCAACTGCCTCGGCATCTATACTGAAGCCGTCTCCAGCCTCAGTACAGAAGAAGAAGCCATCTCAAAAGCCATCCTGGCCCATGGCCAAGGCCTTGCCATTTCCTCTGTCTCTGGCTCAATCCCGGCGCAACTCGGTATGCCTCAGCATACTGCTGGGAGATGAGGAAATGCCTCCCCCGAGGCCAGTGACTGCGCCATTACCACAGTTATGCCTTTCCCCTGACTGGGCAGACACCTTGGCTGAGGTATGGCAGTTGGCACAAGCCAGCCCATGTTCCTTACCAGGCTCAGCGACAGGTCAGGCGTTGATATTTCCGCCCACCTCCATGTTGTCTGAGACTCCTAGGAAGAGGAAGCAAAACACCTGTCATGTGGAGTCCACGGCCGAGCCCAAGGCTTATCGGTATTGGCAGCCTCTCCTGGAGGAACACCTTTCCTATCGAGTTTTTCAAAAGGCTTGTTGGTATGACTCCCATCATTACTATGAGACTGAAGGCTTCGAATCTGAGCCTCGTCAATATGCGACACTGTATGTACCCGAGCCTTACTACCAACACCAGCAGGTACCGTGCTATTATGGACAGTATTCACCCTTGCCCTCACCCACCCACCCCGGTATCAAAGGTGTGCTGAGGCCTACCGCTACCCAGAGGAGGACTACGGGCCTGAGCTGCTGCCACAGAGATACACTAAGCCACCTGCCCCGGATGATTTTTTGCCTCCTGCTCAGTTGAAGAGGCCTCGTCCAACGCCAGCCTTGGTCCATTGGTCTCAACCAGATTCCACCTCCGCACCTCTGGCTTTGCCTATGTTGCCCCTACCAAGATCTAAAGGGGAAGGCAGAGAAAGTCACTGCCTCCCACCTGATGCATATTGACCAGAACGGGCTTGAGACATCTTCTCCCCATCCTCAGACCAGGTCCCTGAGGACTTTGACTCAGATGCCTCCGAGGTTGGTGTCCATAAAGATTCTCCACCAAATGTCCCACTCCAGGCTTGGATGTGGTGGAGAATCACCCATCCTCTCTGTCTGAGGACTACTCTGCCTATTCCCACCTGATCTGCAGAACTGTGAAGGTGATGGACCTGGCCACAGATCAACCAGTGGCAGAGGAGGTGAATAAAGTCTAGGAGGCTATTAGGACCAGACCCGTTCTCTTCGCCTTGTGTTCATCTCTTCGCTCCTGAAGCTCATCAAGGAGTTGTGGGATAAGCCTTCCACCTCCCACCAGATACCCAGGAGAGTGCAGAATCTGTACAAGATGCATGGGGACAGTACAGATTTTCTTTCTAAGTACCCCCTGCCGAACTCCTTTGTGGTAGATGTGACACAGAACAGGGCCAGGAACCATTCGGCGTCTACGCCCAATAACAAAGAAGGAAGGAAGGTCGACATCCTCGGCCATCGAGTCCTTCATTTGAGGGTGGCAAATTATTTTGTGGAGATGGTGGCATACCATTGCCACTTATGGAACATGGTGTTGCCAGCCTTATGGAACATGGTGTTGCCAGCCTTACAGGCTGCCCCAGAAGAGCTCCAGGCTTTGGGCCTCACATGTCATCAGGAGGCCATGGCACTGCTGAAGCAGGAGAGAATAGCCACCGGGCATGTAGTGGACACTGTATCTATACAGATTGCCACATCGGTAACCCTGCGCCGTCACGCATGCCTGTCTGTGCTCGGCCAGGATTTCAGAGGATACAAGGTCCAGGATCAAAGACCTGCCCTTTGACGGGGTGGGTCTGTTTGACGACAAAACAGACAAGATCCTGGACAACTTGCTAAAGCCAAATGCTATGCCAGCCAGAAAAACCACCCACAGAACACCTGGTGCCGCCCTTACCTTTATAGGCCTTATGCAGACCGCCAAAGGCCACAAGCCTCTGAATTTCTCATGACCTTTTTGTCAGCAGGCTGGCAGGCAGGAGGAGCATCACCCTGACTATAAGCCTAGACAGGGTCTAACTCTTCCGGCCCACCAGCAACAATTGGCACTTCCATTCATTTGGACCCCTTTCTCCCCATCTGGCAATCCATCACTTCTGACACCTGGATACTGACAGTCATAGCCAAGGGTTACACCATTGAGTTTAACGGTCCCCCTTCCATGGGGCTGCTCAGGGACATCACACCCTCTCCGCCGTTGGCAGATGCTTTAAAAGGATACCATTGTTCGGGTTCACAATCCAGACATGTCACTCAGCTTCCCCCCCCCCGATAATTCACTATCCTGAAGAAGGATGGGGGTTGCATCTGTCAGCAAAGCAGGTCTCCTAGGAGAACTGTCTGCCCGGGACAGAGAGGATTCTGAGTGGGTGCGCTCCTAAACCAGGCAAAATGGGTCCGTAGTTTTACCCAAGGCATCACTTCCCCCTCTCATTCACCAAGTCTGACCCGATTTTCATTGAGAAACCAAAATATAATTGTGAGCTCTAGGGATATTAAAATCTCCTAGCACTCAGGAACATACTGGACCCAAGGTAGCAATACTTTCCGTGGCCATGAAAAGAATAACCAATTAAGTAATTCAATTGAGTAATTGTAGCATTTGTTCTGTTCAAGAGGTCAAACTCCAGATATTAAGAATATTTTGTTTTATTAGAAAAATAAAGTTCTGAAAGAATTAATTTATGCAAAAACAAAGCACCATCATATCCAGTTAGAGAAGTAACCAGTTTCCTGCTATAAAAAGAAAATAACAAACTTGCTAACTAAAGAATAGGAAAGACAAGCTTCCCCTCTAACTAAGCACAACACTACATCTTAAAAGAATTCCGTGAACTCCATAGTCCATTCAAGCATGCATAGTCCATTCAGAACATACCAAACTTCCAGGAAATCCAAACTGCATTAGTCCATTTTGAAGAGTTCTCTGTTGTAATCCATTAAACGGAAAAAGTCCATCTTCTCTGTCTCTCAGCATACTCCATTTTCTCTCCTTGCTAGAATTAACTCCCGCCTTCTTCCCAGTTGACAACCAATCAGGAGTAAGAAAAAAGTATCTTGTCCCGCCTTAGATTCACATGAGAACCTGCAGGTGTTATTTATGATACTGGTGGAATGTTTAGTCTCTGGACTCATCTCTCTCACTAGGCCTCTGTTACTAAGGAGACCAGATAAGAGCTTGCACTTGGTAAGCTTCTGTGAGAAAACAGCGTCTGGAATTTTCCTTTGCGAACACACAGACCCCAAGATGGATTCTTTTAGGCTAATTCCACAACTACAAATCCCATCAAAATTACTTTCTAGCTTTCATAACCAATGTCATCACATGTCACCACCGGAATTCACAAAATCCAGAACAATTAATGTTCTTATTTTGTTAACTACTTAAAGTAACTATTGGTTATGAAATGTAATTACTAATGATTAAATGACTACATGTAAAATTGCACTTGTTCTAGCAAAGCAGTGAGGTAGGAAACATACTAATAGCAGCAAATAAATACACTCTTATGATTAAGCACATATACTATTGAAAATACAGAAAAGAAACATGTTAGTTACTACTAAAACAGTAATTACTCTGAATACCAAGTAACAAAGCATTCTGACAGTATTTCAATGGTCAGGTACATCTGGATCTTCACAGTACATCTGACAAAGACCATCTGCCACAACATTTAGTCTTCCAGGAATATGCTGCACTTCAAAATCAAAGTCTTGCAAGGCTAGACTCCATCTCAACAATTTTTTGTTGTGAGATTTCATCTGCAGCCAAACCAAGGCTCTGTGATCTGTTTGGAGGGTAAATTTATGCCCCTATAAGTAAGGTCTCAAAAGTTTTAGCACCCAGATAACGGAAAATGCCTCTTTTTCCGGTACTACATAATGTCTCTCTCTTTCCAAGAGTTTTCAGGAGAAGTATGAGATAGGATAAAGGTTCCCATCTTCCCCTTGCTGTAGCAACACAGCACCAAGGCCTAATTCTGAGGCATCAGTCTGTAAAATGAATGGTTTGTCAAAATCAGGTGATTTCAGTATAGGTGCATCCATAGCTTTGGCCTTTAAGGCATCAAAAGCACCTTGACATTCTGGAGTCCATTTTACCTTGACAGGCTGTCTTTTCTTAGTTAGCTCTGTCAAAGGGGTAGCCAAATGACTAAAATCAGGAATGAATTTTCTGTAGTAGCCAATCAAACCTAAAAATGAACGTACCTGCTTCTTAGTTTTTGGAATAGGCCAATCCTTAATAGCTTGTACTTTGGCATTCAGAGGCTGAATTTCTCCTTGCCCAATCAAATGACCTAAGTACATGACCTTTCCTTGCATCCACTGACATTTGCTTGCTTTGACTGTCAGTCCTGCTTGCTGGATTCTAGACAAAACAGTTTCAATGTGAGACATGTGAGAATCAAAATCAGAACTGAAAATTGCAACATCATCAAGATAAGCACTGGCAAATGGTAAACCATGTAAAAGTTTGTCTATCATTCTCTGGAATGAAGCACCTGCATTCTTTAAACCACTGGTTCTTAACCTTGGGTTACTCAGGAGTTTTGGACTGCAACTCCCAGAAGCCTTCGCCACCAACTGTGCTGACTGGGGTTTCTGGGAGTTGCAGTTCAAAAGCATCCGAGTAACAAAGGTTAAGAACCACTGCTTTAAACCAAATGGTAAACGTCGGAAACGAAAAGTTCCCACGTGAGTGATAAAAGCAGTCTTATCTCGAGATTCCTCAGCTGGGTCGAGTTGCCAATAAGCGTTTTTTAGATCAATTATGCTGATAAATTTGGCCTGTGAAAGGCGTTCAATTAAATCATCCATTCTGGGTAATGGGTATGGATCTGGGATGGTGACACTGTTTAACTTTCTGTATTCAACACAAAATCTCAGTTCATCAAGAATTTCGCCTAACGCATCACATTTCGGCACTAGGACCACCGGTGAAGCCCACGGAGCCGATGACTCCTCAATAATTCCCAAAGATAACATCTTTTGTATCTCTTGTTCAATCTGGATAGCATGATTACCAATTGCTCTGTATGGGCTGGACCGTATTGGAGGGCTATCTCCTGTGTTGATCTTGTGACTGACCAAATTACAGTGGGGTCTCGACTTACGAACGGCTCGACATACGAATGTTTCGACTTACGAACCGCTCTCATAGGAATATATGGACTCGACTTACGAACTTAGATTCGAGTTACGAACGCTTTTTTCCCCTTTTTTAAAAGCTAAGTCATCTTAGATTAAAAGGAAAAAAGAAAAAATATCCCCCTCTAGTGGCAGAAGGCGGAATAGCAGCTTCCCATTAGTTTCTATGGACGAAAAGAGCAGATACGGATTAAATGGTTTTCAATGCATTCCTATGGGAAATGCAGATTCGACTTAAGAACTTTTCGACCTGAGAACTGCCTTCCAATACGGATTAAGTTCGTAAATCGAGACCCCACTGTAGTGTACCCAGGTTGGTCTGAGAAAACCTCTTGGTATTCCTCTAGAATTTGGTAAAGCTTTTCTTTTTGATCTGTGGTACCTGTTAAAACAATGTTATCAGACCAAGAACCCGCATTCTGCAATTCAGTTAACATATCAACAGGTTCATGTTCAGATTGAAAACATGCAACATGACATTGAAAAACCATTGCAGATCTGTCTCTATACAATTTCAAACTGTTAACATGGTACATTACAGGTTTCTTTCCAGAATTCAACATTTTAACAAGGTAATTGACATTTCCCAGTTTTTGAACAATTTCACCTGGACCTTCCCAGACAACTTCTAGCTTAGAAGGTCGGAGTGGGTTCAGAACAAGTACCAAATCACCCACAGCAAATTCTCTGTGATGGGCTTTCTTGTCATGGTAAAACTTCTGTTTATTTTGAGCTGCAACTAAATTTTCCTTAGCCAATTCCTGGACCACCAAAAGTTTCTCTTGCAGTTTTATAACAAAGTCTGCAACTGGAACTGTACTGCTTTTGACAACACCTTCCCAATCAGATCTCAGTAAGTCCAAAAGTCCTTGTAGATTTCTCCCCAATACAAACTTGCTCGGAGAAAAGTTCCCTAAAGAACTGTGTGGTGCGCTTCGATAAGCGAACAAGGCAAAAGGCAGAAGTTCATCCCAAATGTTCCCATATTCCTGCACCAATGTTTTAATCATACGAAGTAGAGTTTGTTGACCTCTCTCCACCATTCCATGCAAATGGGGATGATGGGCTATACTGTAACTTAGTTTAATTCCACTTATTTCACAAATCTTGTTCATCAGTTCACTTTTAAATGCACCAGCTTGGTCACAGATTATTTGAGAAGGTATCCCTATGCGTGAACACAAGTCTACCAAAACATGTGCGATGGTTTGTGCTGAAAGATTGCTGATAGCATAGGCCTCAATCCATCTGCTAGCTTGACAGATGAATGAGATGATGTATTTCTTTTTAGACTTGGTAGGAACAAAAGTCCATAATACGTCCATTTGCAAATACTAGAACACCTGGTCTGGGATTTCCATGAGCTGCATATAAGCTTTGGTACTGTCCGTTTGGTGGCCAGTTCGTTGACAATAATCACAGGAACCCACATAGTCCTTGACAGTTTTTGAAATGCCAGGCCAGTAAAAATGTTGAGAAATTCTGCTCAAAGTTTTCTGTATTCCCTGATGACCACTGCTTGGACTGTCATGGGCCATCTGCAGAATTTTTTCTCTGTACTCGCTAGGAATCACTAACTGTTCAATAGGCTGGGCCTGTGCATTAGATTTGGGAAAGTACTCTCTGTACAAAAGTCCATTTTGGCCCTACAAATAGTTCACTTGCTGCTGCACAGGTTGCACTGCATAGTTGTCTGCTTGTGACCTTAAAGAGGCTAAGGTAGGATCATTCAGCTGCTTCAATTTAAAATCAGCTGATCCCATCGGAATAGGTAAGTTCTCAGGTTCAGTCTCTGTGTTGGCTGCGCTATCAGGTTTGGTCACAAGAGGCTGCTGTTGCATTAAGTTCCCATCTGAGAGCTCCTCAGGGGAATCATCAGGTTGAACTTGCTGGATTAATTTGCTTTGAGAACGGGTCACTGCTTGAACTGATGCAGATTTTAAGGTTTGCTGGTGATTCAAAAATGCCAAATCATTCCCCAGCAAAAAGTCAGGTTTGCCCTCATGTGTTAACATGTATTTAAACCCGCTCCAATTTTTGTAACTAAGCTGTAGGAGCGCGAGGGGCACATATTTCTCAACCACATCCTTAGAACCATAGGTTTTCACAGGGCACCTCAGATTGTTCAAAATCAGTTCTGGATCCAAAAAATCTCGGCTCAAAGATGAAATATCAGCTGCTGTATCACGAGAAGCATTTAAAAACACACCACCATTAGAAGAATGTGAAGAAACAGTCTCTGAAAATTTTTGCAAAGTCCAAGAATATTGTGCCTCAGGAATTATGCAACAAGGATCCATCACTGTAAATTTTTCTCCTGTTTCCATTTGCTGAGCCACTGCTGTCGAAATTTGAGCTATCTGTAAACCCATTATCCTAGGCACAAACTGATTTACAGCTGCCTGCATTCTGCTGGCTTGTGAAGGAGCTGCAGTTAAGTTAACTCCTTCCTGTCTCTGGGTAGGCAAAACATTTGGCTGGTTAGCTACCTGCTGTTCTGCTGGTAACTGTTGATTTTCCAGTGGCATAAAACTAAGGTAAGCCACTTTAGGAGTGTTTGGCTTAAATTTGCGTGGGGCAGGTGTTGGAGTCTTGCTAACCGGCTTTTTAGCTTGGCTAGCTGGCACAGACAGTTTTGGGCAATCTTTTTTCAGATGGGGTCCCCCACATTGAAAACAAGTAAAGGGTGGCTTAGTTTGGCTAGAGCCATGCTTCTGCGCTCTCCAGCTAAGGACTGTCTCTGTTCCTGAAAAACAGGATTCTTAAAATCATATTGGCTCTGCCTTCTAGGCACTTCTGGAACAGCCTTAGGTTTAGCTATAGGTTCACCCCTCTTAAAAGACATTATTTCATCCGTCTTTAATGCTAATGTCTGTAAGTCTGTACATTCTTTCTCCAACAAGTCTGTACATTCTTTCTCAGCTCTGGTGGTACCAAATTCAAAAAATGTTCCATGTACAACAGCATTTTCAGATCTTTGAATGTGCTAACTTTAGCTGCCTGTAACCAGCGATCCCCTAATTGCTCAATCTTATCTGCTAGAGCAGAATAGCTTTCTTGAGGACCTTTCCTCAGTTTTCTAAATCTTTCACTCAACAATTCTGGAGTAAAATCAAATTTTTAATAAATCAAATTTTTAAAAAAGTCCCAATCTAAGTTTTGATTAGGTAGTCTGGCCAGAAGGGCTGCTAGCTCCCCAGAAACTTGGGAACGTAAAAGTTTAATATACATTGGTTTGGGCACTTCCAAGTCCTGACAAGAAAATACAAAAAGAGTCAAAAATGATAATACATCATCACCTGCCTGGTAATAAGGCAGATTCCTTCTATCAGTGTTCTCTAAAGTGTCTCTGGCATGCTCCTTCTCCAAAACCTCCCTACGCAAAAGCTGTGATTTCTGCTCCCGGTAATGTTCCGCCTTCAACTCGCTAGCCGTGTGCGCATTCACCCATTGTCTCTGACAACCCAATAAATCAGCCATCATTACCTCAAACTTGTTCTCCATGGATAGGCTCACATTCGTTTGGTCTGCACTGCCACTGGCGTCTGCCGCTGCCGCTCCCGCCTGCATTCGTACACTCTCACCAGGAATTTCCTTGGCTGGCAGGTCCGTCTGAACTGGAACACGTTCCTCCCCAGCGTCCTGTTGCTCCATCATCACTTTTATTTGGGACCAGGATAAATCCGGGTTCTCTGTAAGCATTCTGTGAACGTCATCCTCTGTAAATTTGGAAATTGTACTTCCCTTTCAGAACTCCTTTGGTAGTTGCAAAGAACTATAGGCAATCCGCTGCTTAGCTCCACTCTGAACCAAAGCACGGTGTTCCATGGCTTCAAAAATCTCTCTGTCTAAAGTTTTCTGAGCCGTGCTGGCTAAGTTCAGCTCGGCCAGTGAGGAACGCCTGCTAAGCGCCATTTGTCTTCTCTCTCACCCTGCAGCTGCTGCCAAGGCATTTAGCACAGGGGAAAGCCATAAAACTGTCAGCTTTACTGCTTCACTGAGATGAAACTGTTCCACTCAGGAGCTTGTTCCTTTTCTCTGGCTAGTATGGAAATGCAAAACTTAATTCTTTTTCCCTAGAATGACCTCTTAACAGATTCCAGCTTAAGACCAAAGTCTTAATCTGTGTCCTAAGACCTCTAGTCATCCAAACAAAAAGAAATCATTCTGCCTTGTCACCTTAATGATCAGAGCTTGCAATTTAGAACAGCCACTTGCTACAATGAACAATAACTGAAAGAATTGCTCTATGCTGTGGCCGAAACCGATCGCATAGGAATTCCTCAATCATAAAGCAATAAAACAGCACACGGATCAAATCGCACCGCTGCCAACCATGTCAGCAAAGCAGGTCTCCTAGGAGAACTGTCTGCCCGGGACAGAGAGGATTCTGAGTGGGTGCGCTCCTAAACCAGGCAAAATGGGTCCGTAGTTTTACCCAAGGCATCACTTCCCCCTCTCATTCACCAAGTCTGACCCGATTTTCATTGAGAAACCAAAATATAATTGTGAGCTCTAGGGATATTAAAATCTCCTAGCACTCAGGAACATACTGGACCCAAGGTAGCAATACTTTCCGTGGCCATGAAAAGAATAACCAATTAAGTAATTCAATTGAGTAATTGTAGCATTTGTTCTGTTCAAGAGGTCAAACTCCAGATATTAAGAATATTTTGTTTTATTAGAAAAATAAAGTTCTGAAAGAATTAATTTATGCAAAAACAAAGCACATATATACATTTCCATCATATCCAGTTAGAGAAGTAACCAGTTTCCTGCTATAAAAAGAAAATAACAAACTTGCTGACTAAAGAATAGGAAAGACAAGCTTCCCCTCTAACTAAGCACAACACTACATCTTAAAAGAATTCCGTGAACTCCATAGTCCATTCAAGCATGCATAGTCCATTCAGAACATACCAAACTTCCAGGAAATCCAAACTGCATTAGTCCATTTTGAAGAGTTCTCTGTTGTAATCCATTAAATGGAAAAAGTCCATCTTCTCTGTCTCTCAGCATACTCCATTTTCTCTCCTTGCTAGAATTAACTCCCGCCTTCTTCCCAGTTGACAACCAATCAGGAGTAAGAAAAAAGTATCTTGTCCCGCCTTAGATTCACATGAGAACCTGCAGGTGTTATTTATGATACTGGTGGAATGTTTAGTCTCTGGACTCATCTCCCTCACTAGGCCTCTGTTACTAAGGAGACCAAATAAGAGCTTGCACTTGGTAAGCTTCTGTGAGAAAACAGCATCTGGAATTTTCCTTTGCGAACACACAGACCCCAAGATGGATTCTTTTAGGCTAATTCCACATCTACAAATCGCATCAAAAATTACTTTCTAGCTTTCATAACCAATGTCATCACAGCATCCCATCCTGGACCTTCATCCCTTTAATTCCTCTATCACTCCCTGATGTTTCCGGGTGATCTCCCTTGATGGCACCATCCAGATGTTGAGGCATGGAGACTGGTTCTTAGTCATAGACCTCAAGGATGCCTATTTCCACATCAGCATCCAACCAAAACATTGCCATGATCTAAGATTTTCCATCAAGGGGGTGACTTATGAATTTAAGGTCCTTCCCTTCGGGCTATCAACTGCCCCATGAGTGTTCACAGAGTGTTTAGCCCTGGTGATGGCGCATCTGCATTTGCAGGGTGTCATGGTTTTCCCTTCCCTGGATGATTGGTTGCTGGTGGCACTGACCCACACCCAATCAGAGTGAGATATAACCTTTACTCTATCCCTTTTGTCTGGCCTTGGCCTCCAGGTCAACCTGGAAAAGTCTACCCTACAGCCCAGGGATGTGGTGGCGCTGCGGGCTAAACCTCAGAAGCCTGTGCTTCAGCGACCAACAAGAAGTGTGATTGTTATTGCTCATGAGCAGGAATTGGCCTCCACTCTGAAGGGGACACATTCATATACATTTGGTCCTCCAGTCTCCTGTACATGATCCCACTAATCCAGAAAGCTATCATCAAAGTCTGCCAGGATGCTGCAAACATCTTCATCGCCCTGTGGTGGCCTCGCCAAACGTAGTTCTCCACTCTGCATCAGGAGTCAGTAGACTGCTTCCGGCTCCTGGTGATGCCCCATCATCTGTCCCTACACCACAGCAAAATGCTTCACCCAGATCTGGACTCCCTCCATTTGATGGCATGGAGGCTACTCCCACCATAGCCAGTGTCCTAAATCATGCATGGAGGCATTCAACGACATTCACATATGCCTACAAATGGAAGGTCTTTTGCATATTTGCATCTGCACCCCACTTACCTGTGTAACCCACCTTGCTGGATGCAGTCCTTCAGTTCTTTCTCCATCTCTTACAGCATGGACTTTCTCACTCCATTCTCAAGGTTTATATGGCAGCTATACTGGCACATCAGCCGCCCTCCTCAGAGGCAGCAACTCTCTTCCACCATCTCATTCTCAAGCAGTTCCTACATGGCTTGAAGAACTTGTGCCCAGCTTACTCCACAGTGGTCCCTTCAGCTTGTCCTCAATAGGCTCATGGGTCCTATGTTTGGACCTATGTCTACCGCATCTGAATGACTGCTCACTCTGAAAATGGCTTTCCTTCTTGCCATCACTTCCGCATGTTGAGCAGGAGAGCTGGCTGCTCTAAGAGTGGAACCTCCCTTCCTTCAGTTTCACCTGGATAAGGTGACACTCTATCCAGATCTCTCCTTTGTGCCTAAGGTGGCCATCTATTTTCACTTGAACCAGCCGATAGTCCTACTCACGTTTTTCCCTGCAGCCACGTCGCATATGGAACAGTCCCTGCACTCCCTAGACATCAAGTGGGCTCTGTCCTACTACGTCACTCACTCTGTGTCTTTCTGCACTTCAAATAAACATCTCCTTCCAAGGTCACTTAAGGGGGACCCCGGTCACATCCCAGATGATCTCCTGGTGGATAGTTTCAACTATTCATCCGATGTATGAGCTAGCCCACACACCCCTGCTGTGCACTGTGAGGGCCCATTCATCCAAGGCCATGGCATCCTCCACAGCATTCCTCAGAGGTGTCAGACATATGTAAAGCAGCTATGTGGGCTACACCTTCTACCTTTGCGTCCCACTATCACTTGGATGTCTGGGCCAAAGCGGAGGCTGATATTGGTCATGCTCTTCTAGCCTCTGTGCTGTTGTGATGTCCCTCTACCTGGTAAGTCAGCTTGCTAGTCACCCATTAGTGTGCATTCAGAGACCACAAAGAAGAAAAAGATGTTACTTATCTGTAACTTTGGTTCTTAGAGTGGTAATCTGTGAAATCACACTTCCCGCCCTTCCTCCCTGCTATCCATCATGTGTACGTTTTTGCATGAACAGTGGCGGGCTGTTCCAGGGAAATGAGGCACTCAGTGCAGGGCTGGGGTTATGAGTAGCATGTGGTCCCAGCACCATGTGCTTGAGGTCTAGAATGTTCCAAGCCTGCTCTGTGCAGGTGCAAATTAATCTGATTATTTATTTATTTATTTATTTATTTATTTATTTATTTATTTATTTATTTATTTATTTATTTATTTATTTAACTTATATGCCGCCCTCACTACCCGAAGGTCTCTGGGCAGCTTACAGCATTTAAAATACAATAAAAAGGCAAAATAAAAGGGCAAAATAATTAGTGATTATGATTAGTGTGAATTCACAGATGACCGCTCAAAAAAACAGAGTTACAGGTAAGTAACCTCTTTTTATGGAGACATAGGTTGAGCTCCAAAGTGCTGAGGGAAATGAAAACCCTCAAATTCAAAGTGAAGAATAAAATGAAGAACTAGTAATAATTACTTCAGAAGGAGAAAATATCAAAAGCTCCCAAGATTTTGAAAAATGGAAGCTGGAACAGGAATTCAAACTGAAGGAGTCAGTTATGAAAAACCAATTAGAATTGGAAAAGTTCCAATCTGAGATGAAGAAATTAGAATCAGCTGCCCATAATAATAATTCCGGTGTGGGAAATCCCTCAAATATTGATCTAAAGAAATTACTCCAATATCGGAAATGAGATTGTCCAGAACCTTTCCTGATTTCCTTTGAGAGAGCTTCTTGGGACATCGGAATTAAAGATGATGAAAGGATAATAATTTTAAGGTCACAGATAGAGGGAATTTTTTCTGATATTTATTCACAGATGCCTCTTGAACAAGCTAGAGATTTTGAGGCTTACCAAAAGATGGTGTATACCCAATTTGGGATTAATTCAGACCATCTCAGGAGAAAACTTTGATCAATTTCAAAGAAACCTGAAGGGTCTTTTGCTCAACTTGGGGCACGTTTAACTCAGCATCTTAATAAGTGGCTAGCACAGGAACAGGTCACTGTCATGATATAGGTTATTGAAGCCAGAATGTAATTTCTAAATAGGATTTGTAGTCATGGAATTAGCCAGAAGGAATCCATCTTAAGTCTGTGTCATTCTTACTGGAAATATCTAGATGCTGTTTTCTTCACAGCAGCTAGCAATGTTATCTCGTAACTAGAGACGACGGCAGAAGACCTACTGAAGTCTAAACATTCCAGCAGAGAAAAGTAAATAACACCTGCAGTTCCATGAGAAAGAAAGGCGGAGAGAGACAACTTTTTCTTCATCCTGATTGGTTAATAACAGGGAAGAGGAAGGAGGGGGTTTTCCAGCATGAGAAGAGAAAATGGAGGATTGCTGAGACAGAAGAGAGACTTTTGCCTGATGGATGTTTAGAGGGACGTTGTGACTTCGGGATATTGCTTTGGATTATGAATTCTTGAATGGACTTTGGAGTGCCCAGAAATTCTTAGGATGTAGTTCATAGTAAGAGAATAGAAGGAGGGCTTTGGCCTTACCGATTTTACTTATTTTTCTTAGATAGTAATTTTCTTATTTTATTTTTCTAGCTGGAGTTTGCTAAGTTTCTAACTGATTAGTTATGGAAATGATTTTACTTGCTATGCTTTTGCAATAAACTGAATTCTTCTAAATCTTTATTTTTCTAATAAAAACAATTATACTTAAGAACTTATGCTTGATCTCTTGAACAGACAAACCCTGCTACCATTCTTAATTAATTTATTTAGGCCACAGAACTAAGCTACCTTGAGTCCAACATTTTCTTGAGTACCGAGAGATCTACATGACTCTGAGACTCATGATTGAAATCCCAACCACTGAAGCTTTTCTTGAAAGACCCTGTTTAGGGGAACATCCTGTAATAAGGGAGACTGCTGATTTGGTGCTGATGAAAAATCCTAATAGTTCCTCCTTTATTAAGGAACAAAAGGAAGGTAGCACTTTAAATGGTTGCTTTGAAAAAGTTGAGAATCCCATTCCACTGTCACTTGAACATCTAGAGAGGTATTGTGTTGACCAAGATCTATTGTATAGGGAGGTTTTAATGGCACCTTGTAGAGGTGGAGAATGGCACCACAAACAGCTAATTGTCCCTGTTAAATACAGAGAAAAGATTCTGGAAAAAGCTCACAGCGATGTTTTTGAAGCATACATGGGTGTCTCTCACACTAAGCAAAGGTTCGCAGAGAATTTTTATTGGCCAGGGATGGGGCAGCAAATTAAGTAATATTGTCAAACCTGTCATATTTGCCAGAAGCAAAGTAGGGGAAATGACAAAACTAGAGCTAAATGCTGCCCATTGACTGTTATCTCAACCCCTTTCCAATGTTTAGGTCTGGACCTTGTGGGACCCCTACCCAGGATGACTAGACAATGAAATAAGTACAGTGGTGCCTCACAAGACGAATGTAATTTATTCCTCGAGTAGCGCTGTCTTGCGAAAAAATCATCTTGAGAAAAGCAGTTTCCCATAGGAATGCATTGCAATGCATTCCTCAGTGGCTACAATCCTATGGGAACCTCACAAGACGAATGAAATTTTTTCATCTTGCGAGGCATCAGTCCTGGGGGGAAAATCATCATGTGAAGCATGGCCATAGAAGAAGCCGTCTTGTGAGGCACCATAGCAATCGCAAAAACCATTTGTCTTGCAGGTTTTTCATCCCGTGAGGTGTTCGTCTTGCGAGGCACCAATGTATATTTTATCCATTATTGATTTTGCCACCAGATACCCAGAAGCAGTCCCACCCTAAGGAACATAGAGACAGAAACGGCATCTGGAACAGTCCCTGCACCCTGCGGCCACATATGTGCTGAATGGGTTTTGCATCAAAAATAACAGATTTAGGAACTTCCTTTACTTCCAAACTAATGAAGAGACTATGGCAGGTCTGTGGAATTTCCAATGTGATGTCATCTCCTTACCACCCCCAAACAAGTGGGTTAGTGGAAAAATTTAATGGAACATTAATGAGAATGATATGTGCATATGTGGCAGAGAACCCAAATGATTGTGATAACTACAACCACTGCTATATGCTTATCGATTCCCCAAGAAATCACAGGTTTTAGTTCTTTTGAACTTTTATTTGGTCATAAAGTAAGGGATGTGGTGGCACTGTGGGCTAAACCGCAGAAGCCTGTGCTGCAGGGTCAGAAGACCAAGCAGTCGTAAGATCGAATCCACGCGACGGAGTGAGCTCTCGTCGCTTGTCCCAGCTCCTGCCAACCTATCGGTTCGAAAGCATGCAAATGCGAGTAGATAAATAGGGACCACTTTGGTGGGAAGGTAACAGCGTTCCGTGTCTAAGTCGCACTTGTAAGCAATCCCCCACCTCCAAGGAGATACCGGGGATGCCGGAGAATGGAGAGATTCCAAAGTTTAGTCAGTCCTTTTGGAGCTAAGATGAGCCCAAGACTCTCATCTAGGCCCTGACTAACACTTCTTCCTCAAATCCACCCCCTTTATTAAGAAAAGCAACGTGTTTGTGTGTTTAGTCGTTTAGTCGTGTCCGACTCTTCGTGACCCCATGGACCAGAGCACGCCAGGCCCTCCTGTCTTCTACTGCCTCCCGGAGTTGTGTCAGGTTCATGTTGGTTGCTTCGCAGACACTGTCCAGCCATCTCATCCTCGGTCGTCCCCTTCTCCTCTTGCCATCACACCTTCCTAACATCAAGGTTTTTTCCAAGGACTCTTTTCTTCTCATGAGATGGCCAAAGTACTGGAGCCTCAGCTTCAGGATCTGTCCTTCCAGTGAGCACTCAGGGTTGATTTCCTTTAGAACTGATAGGTTTGTTCTCCTTGCAGTCCAGGGGATTCTCAGGAGCCTCCTCCAGCACCACAATTCAAAGGCATCAATTCTTCGGCGGTCAGCTTTCTTTATGGTCCAGCTCTCACTTCCATACATCACGACAGGAAAAACCATAGCTTTGACTATTTGGACTTTTGTTGGCAAGGTGATGTCTCTGCTTTTCAAGATGCTGTCAAGATTTGTCATCGCTTTCCTCCCAAGAAGAAGGCGTCTTTTAATTTCAGGGCTGCTGTCTCCATCTGCAGTGATCATGGAGCCCAGGAAGATCAAATTTGACACTGCCTCCATATCTTCCCCTTCTATTTCCCAGGAGGTGATAGGACCAGTGGCCATGATCTTAGTTTTTTTGATGTTGAGTTTCAGACCGTTTTTTGCACTCTTCTCTTTCACTCTCCTTACAAGGTTCTTTAATTCCTCCTCACTTTCTGCCATCAGAGTGGTATCATCTGCATATCGGAGGTTGTTGATATTTCTTCCGGCAATCTTAATTCCGGCTTGGGTTTCTTCCAGTCCAGCCTTCCGCATGATGTATTCTGCATATAAGTTAAATAAGCTGGGGGACAATATACAGCCTTGCCGTACTCCTTTCCCAATTTTGAACCACTCAGTTGTTCCATGACCAGTTCTAACTGTTGCTTCCTGTCCCGCATATAGGTTTCTCAGGAGACAGATAAAGTGGTCAGGCACTCCCATTTCTTTAAGAACTTGCCATAGTTTGCTGTGGTCCACACAGTCAAAGGCTTTCGCATAGTCAATGAAGCAGAAGTAGAGATCTGTTCAGGAAAATTGGAGATATTAGAGGAACATTTTGCGCAAAGATGAACATGATAAAAGACAAAAATGGGAGGGACCTAACAGAAGCAGAAGACGTCAAGAAGAGGTGGCAAGAATACACAGAGGAATTATATCGGAAAGATTTGGATATCCCGGACAACGCAGACAATGTAGTTGCTGACCTAGCGCCAGACATCCTGGAGAGCGAAGTCAAGTGGGCCTTAGAAAGCCTGGCTAACAACAAGGCCAGTGGAGGTGATGGCATTCCAGTTGAACTATTTAAAATCTTGAAAGATGATGCTGTTAAGGTGCTACATTCAATATGCCAGCAAGTTTGGAAAACTCAACAGTGGCCAGAGGATTGGAAAAGATCAGTCTACATCCCAATCCCAAAGAAAGGCAGTGCCAAAGAATGCTCCAACTACCGTACAATTGCACTCATTTCACACGCTAGCAAGGTTATGCTCAAAATCCTGCAAGGTAGGCTTCAGCAGTATGTGGACCGAGAACTCCCAGAAGTACAAGCTGGATTCCGAAGAGGCAGAGGAACTCGAGACCAAATTGCTAACTTGCGCTGGATTATGGAGAAAGCCAGAGAGTTCCAGAAAAACATCTACTTCTGCTTCATTGACTATGCAAAAGCCTTTGACTGTGTGGACCACAGCAAACTATGGCAAGTCCTAAAAGAAATGGGCGTGCCTGACCACCTTATCCATCTCCTGAGAAACCTATATGTGGGACAGGAAGCAACAGTTATAACTGGATATGGAACAACGGATTGGTTCAAAATTGGGAAAGGAGTACGACAAGGCTGTATATTGTCACCCTGCTTATTTAACTTATATGCAGAATACATCATGCGGAAGGCCAGACTGGAGGAATCCCAAGCTGGAATTAAGATTGCAGGACAACAACCTCCGATATGCAGATGATACCACTCTGATGGCGGAAAGTGAGGAGGAACTAAAGAACCTTGTAATGAGGGTGAAAGACGAGAGTGCAAAAAACGGTCTGAAACTCAACATCAAAAAAACTAAGATCATGGCCACTGGTCCCATCACCTCCTGGGAAATAGAAGGGGAAGATATGGAGGCAGTGACAGATTTTACTTTCTTGGGCTCCATGATCACTGCAGATGGAGACAGCAGCCCCGAAATTAAAAGACGCCTGCTTCTTGGGAGGAAAGCAATGACAAACCTTGACAGCATCTTAAAAAGCAGAGACATCACCTTGCCAACAAAAGTCCGAATAGTCAAAGCTATGGTTTTTCCTGTAGTGTTGTATGGAAGTGAGAGCTGGACCATAAAGAAAGTTGACCGCCAAAGAATTGATGCCTTTGAATTGTGGTGCTGGAGGAGACTCTTGAGAGTTCCCTGGACTGCAAAGAGAACAAACCTATCAATTCTAAAGGAAATCAACCCCGAGTGCTCATTGGAAGGACAGATCCTGAAGCTGAGGCTCCAGTACTTTGGCCATCTCATGAGAAGAGAAGACTCCTTGGAAAAGACTTTGATGTTGGGAAAGTGCGAAGGCAAGAGGAGAAGGGGACGACCGAGGATGAGATGGTTGGACAGTGTCATCGAAGCAACCAACATGAATTTGACACAACTCCGGGAGGCGGTGAAAGATAGGAGGGCCTGGCGTGCTCTGGTCCATGGGGTCACGAAGAGTCGGACACGACTAAACGACTGAACAAAGGTGGTATTTGACTCCTGTAAAATTAAATACTGTATAATAAATCCAGCATACCCCAAAGCATGTTGGAAATGTGATGAGGAAATTGGTACGTATTTTCATATGTGGTGGGAATGTAAAGTGGTTAAGAAATTTTGGGAATTGATTTTTAAGGAAATGTGTGATATATTTGGTAAAGATATTGATCTTAATGCTAAAATTGCTTTATTGTCAATTTTTGATAACACAGATTTGGACTATTACTCGAAAGAATCACCAATTTTATGACAAGTGCTAGAATATTAGTAGCTAGATTTTGGAAAGACAAGAATGATATTAAAATAGAAGACTGGTATTGTGAAGTATGGGACATTGCATTAAATGATAAATTGACTATGGAACTTAAAATAAAAATAGGGGAAATAAGTTCTAACAATTTTTATGATATTTGGGGTAAATTTGTAGAATTTGTGTTAGTGAAAGGAAGTGGGAAAACCTCTAAAGAATACTCAATACAATTTTGGAGAGGTAATCTGTAATAAAATATTATTAGAGTCCTGTGGGTATGGGGTACACGTTAGAATTTAGTTTATAATAACCACTATTATTTGTATTTTTTCTGTATTTTTGTTGGTATGTATGTGTTTTTTGGGGGGGGGTTGTATTATAAAATAAAAATTAATTACTTAAAAAAAAAGTACAGCTGGACCTTTTCTCTTAAAGGCAGACAAAAGGCCTCGGAAGAAGGATGCATAGATATTTTATAAGGTTTCCACACAAAGAGCCATAAATTGGGAATTTTTTATTGGTTCCTTAGACCTCAAACTTGGATCCTCCTCCTCATTGTGTCAAAGATGTTCCGTAGGCCTAGCTTATTGGCTATACCTGATTATCCATACTGTGCCCCCGTGTTCCCTTGACCTAGGGTCATGTTATACACCAATTGTGCCTGCATGTCTGAAGGATTTGTTCCTTGGTCTTCCTTATCTTATTGATATGTTTATGTTACAAAGCTTGGGCCTCAGTATATGGCCTTCAGGAAATAATGTTTCTCCTATTGGTGTCAAAATGTAAATGGTTTGTTTCCCCCTCCAGATTCCGATGGGCCATCTGTGTCCGTTCGTCTTCTAAATTGCTGTCCTCCTTGAGGGAAGAAGTGGTACATTGTTTATGTAAATGAAACCAAACTGCTATCTCCTTGTGGTGAGAGATCTTCCTGATTCTAGGGTCTGAAAGGTCATTGTAGCTAGTATACTTTTAATATGCAGGAATGTAGTGTGGGAACATGTTTGACTGTTACAGAGGTCAGGAGTATCCAGAGAGAGAGGTTTGATACAGAGATTTGATACAGCTAAATGAAATGCATAGATACATAATAAAGCATGAAGTATACATACATTAAAGCAGTGGTTCTTAACCTTTTTGAAAGAAACACCCCCTTCAGCCATTGAGGAAGTTATCATCGCCCCCCTCCCTGAGGTGATGATATCTTACCTACCTACCTACCTACCTACCTACCTACCTACCTACCTACCTACCTACCTACCTACCTACCTACCTACCTACCTACCTACCTACCTACCTACCTACCTACCTACCTAGTCTCCCTCCCCACCCGGGTGCGAGGCAGCGCTTCACGGGGCGAGGACGAGAACCCAAGAGACTCTTTCCTTCTACCCGATCCACACTCAGTGCTCCCCTAAAGGAGAAAGGTGAGACGTGGCAGGTAGAAAGAGCTGGATCATCTGGCGGCAGCAGAAGCACCGGATCTACTGCCAGCACTGTGGCTGCAGTCACCTTCACAGGTTTGGCTCACTCCAGTGCCCCCCTACTGCCCCCTTCTGTTCTTTCACTCCCACACCGCCCCTTTTCGTTCTACCGCCCCCCTGAAAAATGAAATCGCCCCCTGGGGGGCATTATTGCCCACGTTAAGAACCACTGCATTAAAGCATATAAAGCTTAGGCATAGTCATACAGGTTTGATACAGTGTAGGTAGAAAGTATTGGAGTATAGGGGGATAGATTCAGCTGTGAGTTTCAATATACAGTCGTGCTGGTTTATATGTGTGTTACATTGTGACTCCATCTTGTCCCCCTATCAGAAGT
Source organism: Pogona vitticeps (assembly GCF_051106095.1). Lineage (NCBI taxonomy): Eukaryota > Metazoa > Chordata > Lepidosauria > Squamata > Agamidae > Pogona > Pogona vitticeps. Next base: position 55,726,355 of record NC_135788.1, on the reverse strand, counting down.
ATTAATGTTGAGACCCATAAAAGGAAATAAGTTACTGTTAGCGTGGATCAGACTGTACACAGTGGTCTCCAAAATGAATGATGTTAATTATATTCTCCAAAGGCTGGTAGATAAAACCCTATCTGGCTGAGAGAGTTCACTGTGGCATACATGGATGACATTGGTATTTTTAGCCAGACCTGGGAAGAACACAGATCGCATCTAGAGGTCATGTTGCAAAAGTTACATGATGCCGGTTTGACAGTGAAAGCAGCTAAATGTCAAATTGGGAACTCTGAAATAAGGTACCTATGGCATCTAGTCAGAGGGGGATGATCAAACCCTTAAATGCAAAGATAGAAGATATTGATACATCTATCTAGTCACTACACCACATTGTGCATTTATGTACATACATGCATACATACATATATAACCTTTTTTAATTTAACACATATCTTATGCCAACAACATATAGCGACTGAAATAGAGAACAGTCCATGACTGGGGGATGGAATCTTAATAGTTGAGGGGAAAAAATCACCTATTTTGTATTTAGAAAAATAGTTTTTAAAGATTGGTAACTGTGGCGACCGACCTTGTTGCCCCTGTTTATTTGGCCCTCACAAAGGATCACAACCTTTTTCTCTTCTAGCTGCCACCAGGTATTCTCCTAATACCAATTAAGTTATACATACATGCTGCCAAAACTAAAGGTTATTGAACTTAGGAATCAGAGGTTTAATTAATAAATATTATTTTATTGTCAAGTAAATCATAAAGGTAAATCACGTATGACCTGTATCAGGTATTAATAAGGATTGGATCATGTATGCAATCACTTTTTTTCCAAACTACTATATACTTATAATCGATATCTCTCTTATAGTGCTTATAATTTCATTCCTGCTTGTTCAATATTGTTTAACCTTCTCAATTCCCTCCTAACACACTCAGCTCAGTGCTCTAACCCTCTTCCTTCTCTTTCCTAAACCCTAACTGCCATTTCACATTTTCAACTGTCCCTCTTACTCTGTCCCTCCTGCCCTATCCTTGGTTCCTCCCCCTTGAGCTTCTGTGATGGACAGGCAGGAATGACATCACCTGTTGGCATTTTGTTACAGTAACTCACATTTTTTTAAAGAGAACACAAAATAAAGCCATCAGTCTTTTTTTTTCCATAGAGGCAACCAAGGAAGGATTAGAAAGGACAAACAATGCAGTAAAAAAGTTATCGTTTGCAGACCTAGCTCTCAGGTCAAACTGCATACACAGAGGGTTGACCTTGAACCAATCCTACACTCATCTGCCTATTAATTTCTTGGAAGCCTCACATGAAACATGACAAACTCATGTTGTGAGAAAGCCCTCATAGGGCTTTGTGCATTTCAATGTTTGTGATTTTAATGGAACCTGTGTACAATCATATGTTCATGCAAAAGAACAGAGCCCACCTTTGGTACAGTTAAGAAGCACAACTAGTGGTTCTTACTGACTAGGCAGTTCTGGAAATTATACTCTCACCACCACCAAAAAAGGCTTTTCTGTCTTGGATTCCAAGCCTCCAAATCTGTTGGTAGGAAGGAATAGGATGGGGCAGCCACATAGCCTCCAGTACTTCTCTGCCATGTTCAGCAGGTTTGGACAGCCCAGAATCAGCCACTTGCCTAAGCCAGTTGGAGTAGGCATTACTCCTCCTGCTGAAGGCCCCGGGGAGAGGGTGGGAAAATGAAATTGGAAAGAACTGGTAGGGCTTTGGAAGTGGCATATGAATGGCAACTTTGTACCCCTTCCATAGGATTGCTTTGTAAGCAATCATGTACAAAGCCAACATGAGGAAATGAAATAAATTCCAACCATGCAACTTGATTTGAGATTTGAAACACTCCTGGTCACGTGTCAAGGCAATAAAATTATTCAGGTAACATAACAAAAGGAACAAACAAAATTCTATGTTGGTCCCATACATCTCAAATTGTATTTCAACTCACAGGGGCCAGGGATTTATCCTTTTAAGCATTTTGCATGCATATCGAAATGACTAGATATGCGGGGTATAAATACAATAAATAATACTATATTATTTGCAGTTGACCCATGTTCACTGTTTATAGACTAATTTATTTCTATTTTTATGTTAAGATTCTGAAGAAGGCCATTTGCTGAAAAGCGTCAAGCTTTTAAAAAAAGAATAAAGTTTGTCACTTCTTTTTTTACATCCTGAGACCCAGTCTCTCACTTGGAATTCTGCCACTAGTGGATGTATCAGTTCCTTGTTTTCTGCATAGCAACAGAACCACAGAAAATTCCTCCACAACCATATCACCAGCATCAGACTGCTTATACATCACAGATACCCAGTTTCCAGGGATTCTGGAAGATTTAAAAAACACAATCTTGTGGGGCCTTGAAGACTAACAATGTATTACAGCAGCTTGAGTCTTCATGGACTTCACTTATCTCATTAAGTGCTATTTTGTAACTTCCATACAGATATGTATATTATATGCTCTGCAGCAAAATTTTGTGCAGCAGCAATGGCACAGCGTTCCCTTATAGTCTCCTGAGTTCACAGTTTGACTGGTTTTAGCATGAGGGTGGTTTATTGTCGAGCATAGAGAAATGTTGTGGTCCCAAGCGAAGGGAGGAAATATTTACAGATCTTTACAAATATGTAGGAAGGACTCCCTATAACCCAAAGACTCTGTCCCAGTTTGCCCTAGACCAGGGGTGTCCAACCTTTCACCTTCCCTGGGCCACATTAGAAGATGAAAATTTGGTTTGGGCCGCACATACATTTGGTTTGGGCCACATGGGGGGGCAGCCCTAGCCATCCTCCGCAGCCCCGCTCCAAACGCACTTACTGGCAGCTGCGATCTCAGACAGCAGAGGCTGCCAGCTTCGACTCCGGCGGCTTTATGGGGCTGGGAGGAGGTCCACCTATTGACAGGGATGGTGCAATGCAGTCACGCAGCCCCCTGTCCCCTCCCCCCCACTCCTTCCTTCCCTCTCTCCCCCTCTACTGTTGTGACATGCCCCGGCCACATTCCGGCTGCAAGCACCGGCAGTGTAACTTGAGGTGGCCTTAGCCATTGATTTGGAATTTCTTTAAAAATAAAAAATTGCACTGGGCCGCATTACGAGCTGACCTGGGCCGCATGCGGCCCTCGGGCCGCAGGTTGGATAAGCCTGCCCTAGACGATCCAATGGTTCAAAGGATAGCTATAAAAACGCTGTATTTGATTCTCCCCATATTTTACAGTGAGTACACAATTAATTATTTGTTGCACACTTTTAAAATTACATTTTGTATATTTTAACCATATAATATGCTTTATGAACTGGCTGTACACTTTTTAAATTGCATTTTGTATATTTTAACCACATGTTTTATGAACTGATTGTATATTTTTAAACTGCATGTTGTATATTTTAGCCACATAATATGTTTTATGAATTGGTTGTATATTTTTAAACTGCATTTTGTATATTTTAGCCATAAATATGTTTTATGAGCTGGTCATCCAACCGTAATAAATACAACATACTGATATGTATAAAGACATTTGGGTGATGAAGGGGAACATAAATGTTTGAGCTCAGACACTACTGAGATAAGAAAGCTGGGTTGTTGTTCTGTGCCTATCAAGTTGCCTCTGATTTCTGGCAATCCTATAAATGAGTGATCTCTAAAATGTCCCATCCTCAACTGCCCTGCTCAGCTCTTGCAAACTCCAGCCTGTGGCTTCCTTTAGGCAGTCAATCCATCTCATATTTGGTCTTCCACTTTGCCTGCTGCCTTCCACCTTTCCTGGCATTATTGTCTTTTCCAGAGAATCTTGCCTTCTCATGATGCGCCCAAAGTCCAGAGAGTACCCCAACAGAATGGATCTGAAATATCCAATAACATCCCCAAGCTGTCTTTGTCAATAGTGTTACAGGACCTGTTCATTTAGCCACTCTAGTCTGTTTCAGCATGTATAATAAAAACAAAACCACTTTTGTGGCTCCTTTAAGACTAACAGATTACTTCAGTCTGAACATTTGTGTGTTACAACCCACTTCCATAGACAAATCTGAAGCCACACTGTACATTCAGATTTCAGATCCATTCTGTTATACAGAAATGTCCTACCCTGTGTGGAATGCAAAGGGACATTGCTAGCAACAAATGGCATAGATTACATGAAATGAAAAAGAGGTAAGTCACTGACATTGTGGATAACATTATGGGGACTCATAATAGTGTTGTCAGAGTAGATGTGGGACACATGTGGCAAGAAGACAAATTATGTTTAAAAATTATCCAGGGCAGCAAGGAGTCAATATCTCACCTCATTGTCTACACTGCACCTCCACAATCTAATACATTACATCTGTACTCAAAAGTCCAACACTACATGCCATGCATGTTGAAATGCACTCCATGTCCACAAAAGCTCATACTGTATATTAAAAAAATAAGTCTTAAATGTGCCCCTTGACTGTTATTTTCCTTAAGGTATGGAAATTGAGAATTTAATCCAAATATTTTTGTTTTCTACTTGTACTTCTACACATTTTAATTATACACCTCTCCTAATTGCACATTTATATCTGGTAGTGTGCTAACAAACGTTGTATTGACAGGGCTATCAGATCTGGACTTCTCCTAAGCAATTAAAAAAAGGTGGTTATTAAGGAATCAGCAATTAAATTGGAGGTTGGTGGTCTGTAGAATAGTATTATTACCTACTAATATCTGCACATCAAATTGCTATAATAGTGTGTAGTAATCATGGGATAACCTGGACATGATAATTCCCAACTTCAGGGGGAAAGATTGTGGGGGTGCCATAGACATATGCAAGATCTGATTTTCAGCAGGGACTGGAAAGTGCTACACTTGAGGAGCTAAACATTACATCCTGAAAATGAATGGTGAAAAAATCAAATGTTATGGGTGGTGCAGCATGAGCAAGAGTATTATCACTGGCTCAACAGAGGCTGGAACCATAAACACACAAGCAGAATAGAATTTATGTTATCTTGGAGGAAATGATTGCACAGATGCTATGCTTACTTGATCTGTATGCCTGAAATGCATTTTTTTAAAAAAAAAAAAACACATTCCTTCATGAAAATTAGATTATATGCACATTTTGTGAATCCTGAACATGATTCCCTGGGAATAAATCTCACTGGACTTGGTGGGATTTACTTCTGAATAAATGTGGTTAGCATCAGGCAATGCATATTGAAGCAGAGGAATATTAAAACTGATTTACCTATCTTTCAGGTTTCAACATCCCTCAGGCTAACATGCTATACCCACTTACCTGGGAGTCAGCTCCAGTAAGACTTGCCTTTGGTCACACTGATAAAGGATTTGAATTATATGCTTCTTTTATTTTTGCAAGGCTCTGCGGAAAGGTTCTTCTTTCCATAAAGCAATTTAACAAGAGGGTGAGAAATGTCTTGGTTGAGGGTGGTGATAAATCTTCTGCTGTCTCAGGAAGTGCTGTTATCAAGTGAGGTGATCTGCATGAAAAAAAATGAGTAAGTTAGCACCAATGTTTCTTTCACCCTATGATGCAAATGATACACATACGCACACCTTAATCCTTTGAAATGTGCCAAGCTCATTTCTAAATGAGCTTGGCACATATAGCCTGTTTCAGCAATCTGAAGTTATTTTTTCTTTTTTTCAAGCTCTCCAATGTGGCTGCTGAGGTGCTAACTTTTGGAAATGGACAAGAAATAGTGGTTATACATCATATTTAATAGAATGCTTTGGCAAAAACAACCATTTCCATGGTCAAGATTATTTTACAATATTTACTCAGAAGGAAGCATCACTGAATAGATGTACGTAGCTGCCTTCTTTTGTGACAGTTAACTGACCCATGTAGTCCTAGAACTCCTTCCCCTGTTGGGCACAAGTTCTGTAAGGTCTCAATCAGAGAAAGATACTCCCTTACACTCTCAGTACAGTAGTTTTACCTTATTTGCTGAAGGGAGGCTAGTGTCTAATGAGATCCTCCCAATACGATTCTCCTAACCCACCATTTTTGCTCTTAGTCCCCCCCCCATCTCTCTGCATACACTACTGCAGTGCTAGCTGTCAGACCACCCTCTTCTCATTGTGGATACTTTTTTTTTTGCACAAGTGCTCTCTGAAGTGATGAAAGAGATCTGTCATAGCATGTGGTTTTCTTCGCTAGAGTATCCTTTATTTTGTGATAGGTTATTTTGTGAAAAGTTAATTTGCAAGTCTGAATGCTCAAGCACTATCTCTCTTATTTACTGTGGGAAGGAATGTGGATTTAATTGTAGGGTGTATGCATGCTTCTTAATGTTTAGTTTGGCCTCAGGTTGGCTGGGCTAACAATATATGTCCTTTCATTGTTGTGCATAGTAGTTATATTTATGGAACACAGAAGTGTCGGGACACACTTATAAAAGTTATGTAACAAAAAACTTTATAGTCCACCATTAACTCAACTATCTTACATTAGGTGTGGAAGTTTCATATATTAAACTGAACATGTGTTCACAATATATATGTGCTCCTTCAGATGGTTGTGAACGTCTAAGCTCTAAACCTGACCTGTTGAGGTATTTACAAAAAATCAGCACCTAAGTGGGGAGGGATTACATTACCCCAGCTCCCTTTGTCTTTACTTTTCTCACATGGAAAATGTCTGGAGAGACCCTGCTACTATGAAGGCTCTCTATGTGTTTGGAAATCTTCAAATATTGAGGTTTCTGGTTATCTGAATAAATTCTTTATGTGGAGGACAGTGTTCTTTTCAGAATACCACCCTTCACAGAGAGTGATGATGGAGGGATTGGGACTAATGTGTGTCCTCCTCTTGCAGTTGTTATAGCTCCTTTATGAACTTTTTGGGAGAGATAATACAGCTTTCTTGAACCTGAACTCAAGCCTCATTTATAATCAGATAGAAGAAACTTCCTTCATTCAGGGTGCAGATCAAATGCATACAGTGTACTGTATTGAATGAAAATATATGTGATTGTGTGAGCTGATGAATCTGATGAATTTGCTGCCCACACTACCCAAAGGTCTCTGAGTGGCTTACAACTTTATGTACAGTTGTAAGTATAGTCCTCTGCAGGATGCCTCGAGCACAACCTCTTTGTTTCTGAGAAGCTGGTACAGAAGATAAAAAGTTTGTGATTGTTGTGAGATACTGTAATTCTGTGGTTCTCTTTTGGAGGGTGTTTTGGGGTTTTTTTAGTGTGTAGCTGACCACAAAATGTTCAATTGGAAAAAATGATGCAGTTGAAAGAAGGTTGATGTGCAGTTGCAGAAACAGAGTTTTTTTTAAAAAAAAAACACCCACGTTTTAGGCACCTGTTTGTTAATTGATGGACAGTGTCATGTAACGATATTTATATAAGGCTTAGAAAGTGTGCCCAACCCATGTTTTAAACAACTTTTTGTTTTTGTTCTTTTTGGCCCAAACTTCCTTTTTCACCTTCATCAGTACTGAAAATCTGCACTCCCTACTGACTAGAGTGTAACATATTAAAGCAATTATTCCCAACCTTGGGTCCCCAGATGTTCTTGGATTGCAGCTCTCAGAAATCCTGCCCGGCACAGCTAGAGGTGAAGGCCCCTGGAAGTTTTAGTCCAAGAACCTCTGGGGACCTAAAGTTGAGAACTACTGTATTAAAGCAACATGCAACCTGAAGATTTGTGTTTGGCTTGAGAGGGAAGCCTGGCATGGTATTTGGGCAACTGAAAAATCTCCTTTTAGACGATCCTGTTCTGTGGCAAAGTAGAAAATTAGAAAATGGAATGGAGCAAAGGAGACCACAGAAGGTAAGTGTATAAATGCCCCAGTTTGAGAAGATGTGGGGTGGAGGGTGGACCTGCAGCCAATATTGTCATATGATCTTCATTCAGCAGCAGCTTTGAGGCCAATAAATTACAGGCCTGCAGCTATATTCTAGCCAAGGGGGCTGTATAGCATCAAGCAGACCTCTGATGGGCAACTATAAGTTCTGATCTTGGGTTCCCCTCACTTTCCAAGGCAAAGGGGATGACACTCCAACATGAGGTTGCACCCTTTTGCCATCCTTCTCACAATGTCACAAGTCTAGAAGTACTATACTTTTAGGGCAATTTTAGGGCAGTTTCCTCACTCTTGAACAGAAAAGATACCAAATCCTGACACATGTTTATTTGAGGACACATCCTTGCTTTTGAAATGGAGGCAAATGCCCATAAGCAGGCTTGCTGCTACCATTATTTATTATCTTAAACTGTGTGGTTTTTTTAGTTCAAGTTGCAGAGGATAAGGGAGATACTGTTTTAAAAGTCACAAACCCCTCTGAGGTCACAGAGATACATAACAATGCTCTTAGCTTTAACTGCTGCCATCCCAATAGCTATTTTTCATTTCTAAAAGGCCTTGGGACTGCTGAGGAGCATCATAGGTAAGAGAGTTTCTTTCCTTCTTTTAAATATTTAGCTATTAGTTTAATCTGATTATCTCTCTGAATTTATTAGGTATGTTGCTTTGTCAGTTTAGCTATGGATCATTTTTACAGGTGGGATTTGTTTTATTTTTCACAGAGTCATTTTGTTTACAAAATTTAAGCTGTAATATATATTTACTGAATGATAACGGAGCTTGCTCCCAGTTAAGTATATATTCAATCGGAGGCTTAATAGTTTCAGTAAAGAGGTGAGGGGTGTTATTTTTGTTACTTCTGACTGTGTTCCTTCGTACAGACAAAGCTATTTATGAACCAGGAAACAAAATGTAGTTATATTTCATTGTAGGTTTTCTGGCTACCTGAATTTATTTTTCCCTCCCTTGACATTTTGTTTCCTCTTTGACATTCCTCAGATGGTCTATTTTGTTTGTTACCAAGATCCCAACTTCCCTAGTAGAATTTTAGCTCTTAAAAAAAGAAGAAATAAAGGCGATTCCTTTAGTTAAGGACCGTTAGATTACATATTAGTACAGGGATTGGGGCCTTTGGGCAGCATCATACAGGACTTAACCTCCCCCCCATGTTGCAGATTTTTAATTTTTGGTTAAATTGCTCTAGTTGTGCAGCAGATGTTCAGGAGAGTCATACAGCAGAATAGCTTCAAGTTCCTCAGAGTAGGCCACTCCCTTTCTTAATAACTTATTCTGAGACACTAAATCATAAAAAGAATAAAAGGTTCATTATTTACAATTGAACAAATCAAACAGCAAGCTAACAACATGACTGCTTTGAGCAACAGATCTCAACAGATTCTAAAGAGAAAAACACAGAGAGCAAAGAAGCAGGGCTCTCTTTGAATTCAGAGGCAGGAAAGGGAAAATTGTTAGACTGACAGTCACCTCAGCCCAGACAGGTCTTTCCTAACCAAGCAGCATGCAAGGTTGTAAAAACTCCATTACCTGGATTACCAGTTTTCTGAAACAGAGGAGATTCTGAGGGAGACTTTATAGCAGGGGTGGGCAATTAATTTCTATAGGGGGGCCACATGAAAAATCTGAACTGTGTTTGGGGGCTGAACCAACTTTACTTAAAAATAAAATGAAACAGTGATGTTATGATTGTTTTTATTTTAAACTGGTTAATCTTCACAAACACTAAAGAGTTTTTTTGTGGTATGTTAAAGATAAGCAACTGATCAACTTTAGACAAAAAGCTATAAATGGTTTTGATGTCCAGCGGGCTGGAGAGGAGCAGCTCACGGGCCGTATGTGGCCCTTGGGCTGCACTTTGCCCAGGTCTGCTCTATGGTATGCTAGTTTGAGGGAGAGAATGAGAGATTCAGGGAAGAAAAGACACGGATGCCAGGGAGAAAGAAATATTAGCAGTGCAAGTAAGAGGAGAGAATGGAGGAGAGAACTGTGACCTCATACCTTGTGATTTGGTTCGGTGTTCTCCTTGGGCAACTCCTCACTTTCCGCGGGAAATAAAACAGGAGATGCCTTAATAACCTTTAAACTGTCCTTTTTATTGTCACTCATCTCCTCCAGCACATTATTCATAGGGTCAAAGATTCTCAACTCAGGCAACAGGCCGCAACTAGACAAACCAAACTTTCCCCATACTCCCATGGACTCAATGGGGGGTTCTCCCACGCCATTCCTGGTGCGTGGATCTTCGGGGAGGAGTACTTCTCAGGACACAAATTGTTCCACAACAATGCCTCACCCAACCTCGCTCGTCTGGTCTGTCGTAGAAGCGGTTGTGGGCTATCTCAGTCTCTGTAACTCTAACTCGCACGGTGCTACTATTACAGTCCATTCCTCGGTTCGAAACTGGGTCGGCTTGTCTTCCCTCAGCTTTGGCTCTGGCAACATTCCCCACACCTTCAAGTGGGGAAAGTCTTTCAATAGCCCTTGATTCTTTACATACTCGACTTCTCTTCTCCGTGCTTCCTCCCTCTTTCTCTCATAATCCTCCAGCACCGAACTGAACCAACGTACCCCCTCTCCACTAATATCCTCTTCCCATACTGACACCTCTTGCTCCGCCTTCCCTCCTCTTACGTCCTCCTCTACTAGACAAATCTCCACCTTTCCCGCCTTCTCCTTTAATTCAACTTCTCCCACCTCCTTTGCCTCCTTCGTAACTGTCACCTCTTTAGTCACCTTCTCTTCCTATCGTCCCCCATCCTCTTCTCCTCTTTCTACGGTTTCTGTGATCACGGATGGCTCACTCTCACACATTCCTCCTTCACATACCTGGATTCTGGAAATGCATGATCAACTCATATTTATCTAACAGTAATGCTAAGGCTGGAGAGTGGCCATCTGAAGTAGCATTCTGGGAGCATGGTTGGAATCCTGAAGTCTAAAATGAGAGATCTTTATTTATTTATTTATTTATTTATTTATTTATTTATTTATTTATTTATTTATTTATTTATTTATTTATTTATTTATTTATTTATTTATTTATTTATTTATTTACAATATTTTTAGCTGCACCATTACTAGTGGCTTCTGGGCGGCGTACAACATTAAAACTTAAAAACATTAAAAACATTTAAAAAGACAATATAAAATGTCATAAAAACAATTTTTAAAACATTAAAAATTAATAAGTCCTGCTGCTCATGTGGCCAGCTAGGGAATACTGTTTAATTAAAATGCTGGCTGAATAGAAAGGTCTTTGCCTGGCGCTGAAAAGCCAAGAGTGTTGGAGCCAGGCGGATCTCTACAGGGAGGGCATTCCAAACTTGGGGGGCAACAGCTGAGAAGGCCCTATTTCGACATGCCATCCCCCTCACCTCTTTCAGGGATGGCACCTTCAGAAGGGCCTCCTGGCCTGATCTTAGAAGATGGGCAGGCTCATATGGAAGAAGGCGGTCCTTTAGGTAACCAGGTCCTAAGCCGTTTAGGGCTTTATATGTTAAAGTAAGCACTTTGAATTGGGCCTGAGCAGCAACCGGCAGCCAGTGTAAATTTTTCAGAACCGGCGTAATATGAGTCTGTGTGGCAGCACCACTTACCAGCCGCGCAGCCTGGTTCTGTGCCAGTTGCAGTCGTTGGACCATCTTCAAAGGCTGCCCCACGTATAGCACATTGCAGTAGTCCAGTCTCGTTGTTACCAGTGCATGAGTGACTGCTGCCAGGCTCTGCTCATCCAGGTAAGGGTGAAGTTGATATATTCTCCGCAGCTGTAAGAAGGCACCCTTGGACACCGAGTCCACCTGGGCTTCCAAGGTCAGACTGGGGTCAAGGAGCACCCCCAAGCTGTGGACCCTATCCTTTAGGGGGAGTGTAATCCCGTCTAAGGCAGGGAAATGGCCCTTTAACCTATCTGGCAGGGCACCTACCAGCAGCACTTCAGACTTGTCTGGATTGAGCCTCGGTTTATTGACCCTCATCCAGACCATTATCAAGTCCAGGCACGAGTTCAGAACGGTGACTGCCACACCTGGATTGGTAGAGAATGAGAGGTAGAGCTGGGTGTTGTCAGCATATTGCTGACTCCTCAGCCCAAACCTCCTAACGACCTCCCCCAGCAGTTTCATGTAGATATTGAACAGCATGGGGGACAGTATAGAGCCCTGAGGAACCCCATGACGCAACTGCCATGGCTCAGAGATATTGTCCCCCAGCACCACCTTCTGGACTCGATCAGCCAGGTAGGAGCAGAACCACTGTAAAACAGTGCCTCCGATTCCCATCCCAGCTAGTTTGTCCAGAAGGACACCATGGTCGATGGTGTTGAAAGCCGCTGAGAGGTCCAGGAGAATCAACAGGGATGCATTACCCCTGTCTTTCTCCCGGCAAAGGTCGTCAAACAGGGTGACCAAGGCAGTTTCCGCCCCATAACCCAGCCTGAAACACGATTGAAATGGATCTAGATAATCCATTTCATTCAGGAGAGTTTGGAGCTGCTCAGCCACCACACGTTCCAACACCTTCCCCAGAAAAGGGAGGTTTGCTATTGGTCGATAGTTGTTCACTAGACCTGGGTCCAGGTTAGGTTTTTTTTAGGAGTGGACGAATCACTGCCTCCTTTAATGGGGCAGGAACCACTCCCTCTCTTAACGAGGAGTTGATGACCTCCAGGATCCAGGTGCAAACTCCCCTGGCAGATTTCTTTATTAGCCATGATGGGCAAGGGTCGAGTTGTGTAGTGGTGGCATGAAGCGATCCAAGCACCCTGTCCACATCCACAGGTCGCAGCAACTGGAACTCATCCAATAAATTATGACATAAGTCCGCAGCACTGGACACAACCATAGGCTCTGCATTAACAGTGGAGTCCAAATCTTTGCGAATCTGAGCAATTTTTCCCTCAAAGTGTGTAACAAATTCGTTACAGCGAGCCACTGAGGAGTCCAGGACCTCCACTGAACCATTAGGTTGAAGAAGGTCCCGGACCACTCGAAATAGCTCTGCTGGACGACACACTGAGGAAGCGATACGGCTGGAGAAATACTGCCGTTTCACCAGCCGTATTGCCACAGAGTAGGCCCGATAATGGGCTCTAAGCTGTGTTTGGTCATAGTCGCAGCGATATTTCCTCCATCTGCGCTCAAGCCGTCTCCCCAACCATTTCATGGCCAAAAGCTCCTCTGTGTACCATGGAGCCATATAGGCTCTGCGGGCAGGGAGAGGGCACCTAGGTGTGATCGTGTCAACCGCCCAGGCCATCTCCTTGTACCACAAGGCGACCTGGGCTTCGACAGGAGTGCCGACCATATCAGCTGGAAACTCCCCTAGAGCGTTCAGGAATCCTTCAGGATCCATAAGTCTCCGGGGTGGATCATTTTAATTGATCCCCCACCCCTGCAGAGGGTAGTAGTGGCAGAGAGTCTAAATTTTACCAGGAAATAGTCCGACCATGACAATGGAGTCAAAGATAAATCCACCACATCCGGACCACCATCCCCCTGTCCCGTTGAGAATACTCGTTCGTCGTTCGTTTAGTCGTTTAGTCGTGTCCGACTCTTCGTGACCCCATGGACCAGAGCACGCCAGGCCCTCCTATCTTCCACTGCCTCCCGGAGTTGTGTCAAATTCATGTTGGTTGCTTCACAGACACTGTCCAGCCATCTCATCCTCAGTCGTCCCCTTTTCCTCTTGCTGTCACACTTTCCTAACATCAAAGTACTGGAGTCTCAGTTTCAGGATCTGTCCTTCCAGTGAGCGCTCAGGATTGATTTCCTGCAAAATGGATAGGTTTGTTCTCCTTGCAGTCCAGGGGATTCTCAAGAGCCTCCTCCAGCACCACAATTCAAAGGCATCAATTCTTCGGCGGTCTGTTTTTTTATGGTCCAGCTCTCACTTCCATACATCACAATAGGTAAAACCATAGCTTTGACTATTCGGACTTTTGTTGGCAAGGTGATATCTCTGCTTTTTAAGATGCTGTCAAGATTTGTCATCGCTTTCCTCCCAAGAAGCAGGTGTCTTTTAATTTTGTGGCTGCTGTCTCCATCTGCAGTGATCATGGAGCCCAGGAAAATAAAATCTGTCACTGCCTCCATATCTTCCCCTTCTATTTCCCAAGAGGTGATGGGACCAGTGGCCATTGCGACAAACACGGTTCCCTGGAGAACACGTGAATGCTCGGACAGAGAGTAATCAGGAGATTGGACATGCTAAAATGTGCTGAGTGAGTCCCAGAACTCAGCTAGACATGTACAACTCTCCATCTTACAAGTCTGCCCTAATAAGAACACCCTTGTACCTTCAGATATTACTGATAGAAAACCATGTGGGCTTTGTAGTCCTTAGACTTATCACGCACCACAGGCAGGACTCCTTAAGTATGCTAGGCCGATGCAAGCACCATCAGATGACCTAAGACAAGTTTACTGTTCAGGAAACCAATTGATTTTCATAATCATTATTTTATTAAAGAAAAAGTAAGTTCCTTAAAGAAAAAGTCGAATTATGCAAAAGCAAGCAAATAAACATTATGCTGGTTATTTACAAAGCTGTAGTGAGGCAAAGAAAACATGAAAAATAGACAAGTGTTCCAAAACATTACAAAAATTCAAAAAGCTAAGAAAAATCATAAAAACAGTTCCAATAAGGTAATCCATCAGGAAAACAAAATAGTCCAATTATGTAAGAAAAAGTCCATAGTCCTTAATAATCCTGTGAATGAAAAATACTGTACAAAAGGAAAAGTCCTGTAAAAGAAAATATCCCATTTTCCTGAGAATAATCCACAAGAATAGTCCATAGGGGTAGTCCATAAGAATAGTCCATGAAAAGAGTCAAGAAAATTCCCTGAGTGCATGTATGAGTAATCCATATGTGTAGGCCACGAGTGAGTCACGAATGACATTGTCCATAGGTAAAAGTTCCTTTTTCAAGAGTAACTGGTAAGTCCTTATCTGCTCCTAACCACGATGTCATCCAATCACAGTCCGTTGCTAAGCAAACAATCCTGTTGTACCTCCTGACCTTCTCTCTCATGGGTAACAGATGTTATTTGGGTTTCTGTGGTTTTGCGAAGAGTCACAACAATACCCATCTATCTTATCACAAAGTTCCTTCTCATGCTCTCAGAATAGCATTCTCCTAGCTCTCACTAGCAAACATCCTGTTAGCATTGCAAGGATCCTTTATACAGAGAAACAAGATGGAACCTGTCTTGCACATTTCTTAATTACAAAACCCATGTTCAATACAAGATTTTAATCACATATCCCCATCTCATCACAGCCATGATCTTAGTTTTTTTGATGTTGAGTTTCAGACCATTTTTTGCACTCTCCTCTTTCACCCTCATTACAAGGTTCTTTAATTCCTCCTCACTTTCTGCCATCAGAGTGGTATCATCTGCATATCGGTTGTTGATATTTCTTCCAGCAATCTTAATTCCGGCTTGGGGTTCCTCCAGTCCAGCCTTCCGAATGATGTATTCTGCATATAAGTTAAATAAGCTGGGGGACAATATACAGCCTTGTCGTACTCCTTCCCCAATTTTGAACCAATCAGTTGTTCCATATCCAGTTCTAACTGTGGCTTCCTGTCCCACATATAGGTTTCTCAGGAGATAGATAAGG
Organism: Pogona vitticeps; assembly: GCF_051106095.1. NCBI lineage: Eukaryota > Metazoa > Chordata > Lepidosauria > Squamata > Agamidae > Pogona > Pogona vitticeps. Next base: position 55,710,874 of record NC_135788.1, on the reverse strand, counting down.
TGGTCAGGCACGCCCATTTCTTTTAGGACTTGCCATAGTTTGCTGTGGTCCACACAGTCAAAGGCTTTTGCATAGTCAATGAAGCAGAAGTAGATATTTTTCTGGAACTCTCTGGCTTTCTCCATAATCCAGCGCATGTTGGCAATTTGGTCTCTAGTTCCTCTGCCTCTTCAGAATCCAGCTTGCACTTCTGGGAGTTCTCGGTCCACATACTGCTGAAGCCTACCTTGTAGGATTTTGAGCATAACCTTGCTAGCGTGTGAAATGAGTGCAATTGTACGGTAGTTGGAGCATTCTTTGGCACTGGCTTTCTTTGGGATTGGGATGTAGACTGATCTTTTCCAATCCTCTGGCCACTGTTGGGTTTTCCAAACTTGCTGGCATATTGAATGTAGCACCTTAACAGCATCATCTTTCAAGATTTTAAATAGTTGAGAATACTAGGTCAAGTGTATGGCCTTTCTCATGAGTCGGGCCAATGACATGTTGAGACAGCCCCATGGTTGTCATGGCGGCCATGAAGTCCTGAGCTGCCCCTGATAAAGTGGCCTCGGCATGGAGGTTGAGGTCTCCCAGTACCAAAAGTCTGGGGGTCCTTACCACCAGATCCGAGATCGCCTCCATCAGCTCAGGTAGGGAGACTGTTGGTAAGCAGCAGGGTGGGCGGTACACCAACAGAATCCCTAATCTGTCTCGCAAGCCCAACACACAATATAGGCCCTCTAGACCATTTCCCAAGGGGACAGGGAGTCTGGAAAAGTGGAAGGAATCCTTGTAGACTATTGCCACACCTCCTCCCCGCCCCTCCGGGCGACCCTGGTGTTGGACCAAGTACCCAGGGGGACATAACTGAGATAGAGGAACTCCTCCTTCTTCTCCCACCCAGGTCTCAGCAATGCATGCCAGGTCGGCCCCCTCATCCAAAATTAAGTCATGGATGAGGGCAGTCTTGTTTTTTGCCGACCTGGCATTTGGCTGGGAGTAGAGCTAGAAAGGGGGATAGGTGTAAGGTATCTAACCTCCTTTCTCCTACGCGGGCATGCCCTACTCCCACCGCCATATCTTCCCCTGCCGTATATTGTCTCTATCGATTGCCCCAGAGACCCTTCAAACCCCCCTGTTTCCCAGCTTGTTCCCCAGCCACTTCCCTCAGGGAATCTGGCAGCCGGCGGGAGCCCAGCCATAGTCCCACCGTCTCTCACTCAGTGAGCTGCAGAAGGCAGATGTTGTTCGGCTCCCCCGAGCGCAGGAATGCTGGTCTGATAGGGCCCCAGAAGCAGCTCTGACTTAAAAGCCTTCTTTCCCCCTTGAGCCAGGTGGTTGATGTTGGGAAGGGGAGGAGGCAGCCAGAAGCAACAGGGCCCAATCCTGCAGAGCAGAGGGAGACTTAGCCAGCTCCCTTGACAAAAGGCTGGCAGCGGGCCAACCACAAACCCACCGTCTCTCACTCAGTGAGCTGCAGAAGGCAGATGTTGTTCGGCTCCCCCAAGCGCAGGAATGCTGATCTTAAGCACTTAATAGTCCTGGAGAACAATTTCATTGGATTCCATCTCCTCCTGTTTTTTGTTTTGTTGTACTTTGTTTTAGAAATTTATTTAAGTTATATAGTTATCTGAATTGTTCCTATTACATTTTCCCACCTACTCCCTCCTTATTTCATAAATACTAATCAGCATATATTTTTCACTTCCACATTTTCATCACTTTTCAGAGCTCCATAACAGTGTTTTTGGTGAACAGATATTTACTTTTTAGCAACTTCTATACAACTGAACTAGTTAAAATTATTTACATAAAGTACTAGTAACTTTTTCCAGAAACACCATCCTATGTAAGCCCCTATGAGCTCATAAGAATTTACTGCTGTTTAAAGAAGTAAACATACTTCCATAATGAATTGTTTAATTTTTTTAAAAAGAAAATCGGTTTACTCAAGTTCACAAAATTCCTTTTTTTCCCTGCTGGTTTGCTTAAATGTTCCAACAACTATGTAAGAATCACAAGGCTATGTCACATGTTGTTTCACAACCAGAATATGCAACCTGCATCCTGTGGATCATTTGTGTCCTCTGGGACCCACATGTGGTCTGCTAAAAACCTCCACGTCCTTGGCTCAGAAACCATGTTTTGAAGACTTCAAAGCATACTGGGGATACCCCACACCTCCAGAATTGTTTTAATTTTTTTAATGGCCAGTAAGTGGCAAAAGGAGACTTTTTCAGTTTTTAAAAACCCACCACATTCGTAACATTTCTTTTTCTGGGAATGGCAATTGTGGGAAGAGCAGCAGTTCTCTAAGGATCAGAGGTGATCATGTGCAGCCCTGTGGACCTCTGGACCCTGCCTACCCTTGTGCTAGGCAGGGAAGGAAAGAGTGTTCATGTTGGACTTCTGTGGTCAAACAATGCTGGGTTATTACTGAGGAAAAAACCCTGCATAAAGTGAATAATTATCCAAGTGTATACAGCAAGGTGTGTACAGTGTGTATATATATGTCCAATATATGTGAATATCTGCACATTGCGAGATTACAGCTGGTGTATGCAGATAGTATACTCCTTGTATGTAATTTGTGAACATGCTACCCTTACTTTCTGAGAATTTTTTGTCACTCTTGTTTTCTTATTAAAGGCAATTGCCAGTCTCATAGTACATCAGCTGACATTACTTATCTTATGTTGTGGTCTTAGTAATCAAGGTGTTCTGAATAATGTGCTGAATTCTAGTTGAAGTCAATGCAGTTGTTTTTACTTCATATGACAGTTATAGATAATTTCTAAAAGACCTTGGCATGGCTGAGTAGCACATTGTGGAGATGCACAGTTTGTTAACAAAAATATTTACCCATTTGTTTTATCTAAATTATTAGCAATGTAGACTTGTGGCTAGTTAGCTACAAATTATGCCAACCCAGGATTTGGTTTATGTTTTATTTATGCATTCATGGTTTTATTTAGCTGTTCAAAACTAAACATTTAAAAGTGCAGTCCTGTACATGGTTCTAAGTATCAGTGTGTTCAGTGGATGTTACTTCCATAGAATTAGCAGGGCTTTTAAAATAGAGAGAGGTTGAATCAAGTTATTTTTGACTGTGTTCCTTGTGATGATTTGTGTTTTTATGTGTTACGAGAATGGGATATGTAGTCCTAAGATTGTCCCAATAGCATCCATCTTGATTTAATGTCTGTGTCTGTGGTAGGAAAATTTTACATGCTGTTTCAGAGAAACTTCGTTCTTTGGTTATCTAGTTGCTAAGGAGAGCCAGAGAGTTACATTCCTGGTAGTCATAATAATTCTGCCACAAAACATGATAACGACTCAAACTCCCATGAGAAAGTTAGGCGGGACAACAAGACCCAGGAGGGGGTGTTCCCTATGAGGCATCCTGGGAAGAAGAAGGAAGTTGGGGAAGATGGAAAAAGATGGAGTTTGACTGAGAAAGGGCAGACATGTGCTTTTTCCCAAAATGGATTATAACTTTTGAATGGAGCCTTTTTGCCAACATGGACTAATGGATTACAACTGGATTTTACCTTACCTGTTGGACTATGGACTGTGAAGTCTCAAGATACGTAAGAATGACTACGCTTATGTATTATCCTAGTTTAGAATGCATTTCTTGTTTTTATTTTTATAGCTGGAGTGGTGGGGGTGATCTGTCAGCCTTGATATGAAAATGTTTCTAACTGAAATGCTTTACTATAATCTGAATTCTTTTCTGAACCATATGTCTTAATAAAGCAGTAATGTTTTGGAATTGCATGCATTGGTTTCTTGAACAGACTAACCTATCTGATTGGCCATGTGTATTTGCTACCATATAGAGCCCAGATTTGCCTGAGTGTAAACTCATGGATTGTCTGTGTTTCTTGTTTCTACTTAACAAAGGGGATGGACTTGAGGAAGGAAAATTAGTGCAGGGCCTGGCTGAGATCTAGGGCTCGTCTTAGCTCATAACGACTGACTAATTTTCTGGAATCTCTCCTTCTCCGGCTTCCCCTTAATCTCCTTGGAGATGCGGGATTGCCTACATTCCTTTATGCAGGTAAAGCTAGGTGGCAGTAGAAGGCAAAATCTAATTATATTCAACTGCATTTTTGTGGCATCATGGTTTTCAACAAAGTCTGCTTTCTTCATGCCAGCTCATTTCTTGATATTCCGTAGGAGGGTTTGTTTCCTCTGTTACAAGAGCTTTACTTCCCTAATAAAATTATAATACCAGAGAGAGATGAAGATGATACCTTTAAACTGCTTTACATATATAGTGAAGGCAGAACTTTAAAACAAAGAACATCAGCTGCTTAAAGCAATTGAGTTAAATGAAAACATGACCAGACTGTGCAACTGTTCTGCATTGATGCTCCCTCCATTTACTGCATAGTTGCTCATTGCACCAACTGTAGGATTCACACATCCATGCTTTTTTTAGTTAAGGATACTGTGTTTCAGCTATCCACATGGTTAGTAATATCAACCATATTTCTCCTCTGGCCCCCCATCCTTAGTCTCCTCTATAGCAAATATCACCACCTTTCCCTCAGGCCTTTACACTCCCTTTTACACTTTGCTCCCACACCTACTGACTGCTGTGGCACATAAGTGGATATAAACTGCAGGGTTTATTTATTTATTTATTTATTTATTGGACTTATATACCGCCCCATAGCGCTACAAGCACTCTCCGGGCGGTTTACAATTTTAATTATACAGGCTACACATTGCCCCCCCAGCAAGCTGGGTACTCATTTTACCGACCTCGGAAGGATGGAAGGCTGAGTCAACCTTGAGCCGGCTACCTGGGATTTGAACCCCAGGTCGTGAGCACAGTTTTAGCTGCAGTACAGCGATTTAACCACTGCGCCACGAGGCTTTATAAAAGGATTTATTAAAAAAGCTATACATATATTTAATGCTTCTGGCCTTTATACCTGTTCATTCAACATCCTTTTTTAATTTTCTAAAACGAATAGTGCTGAAATTGTTTAGCAATATGTTAGTATATCATAGTGCAAAACATAGAATCATAGAATAGTGAAATTAGAAGGGGCCTACAAGACCATCAAGTCCAACCCCCTGCTCAGTGCAGTACTACAGATCAAAGGATATCTGCCAGATGGTTGTTTAAGTTTCTCTTGAATGCCTCCAGTGTTGGACCACGCAACACCTCTTGAGAGATTTGGTTTCACTGTCATATTGTTCTAACAGTTAGGAAGTTTTTCCTGATATTCAACCAAAATCTGGCTTCCTGTAACTGTAGTCCATTATTGCATGTCCTGTACTCTGGGATGATCAAGAGCATATTCCGCCCTTCCTCTGTATGACAGCCTTTAAAGTATATGAAAAGTGTAATCATATCACCCTCTGTCTTATTTTCTCAAAGCTAAGCATGTCCAATTCTTTCAGTCTTTCCTCATAGGGCTTGGTTTCCAGCCCTTTGATCATCCTTGTTGCCCTCCTCTGAACTTGTTCCAATTAGTCAGAATCCTTCTTGAAGTGTGGTGTCCAGAACTGGACACAATACTCAAGATGAGGCCTAATCAGTGGTGGATATAGCGGTTGTAATGATATTGAGGGATACTGGGACTTGTAGTCATATAAAGATGGAGTCTGTTAGGTTCTGTGTAATATGAGTTAAATGCAATGGAATGTGTGAGACTGTTTTTACAGAGTTGCCTGGTACAGAGCTTGCTACAGAGATAAGAAGCAAGGCCAGAGAAGCCTGGAAAGAGACTAAACAAGAATACTGCTTCATTGGAAGCAAGATAAGCCACCTGTGCATCTCATGTGAATTAGAGGTGGAGAGGGATGGTTAACAGCTACAAAGTGTTATAAAGAAGTATGTATGTACGTACGTATGTATGTATGTATGTGTGTGTGTGTGTGTGTGTGTGCGCGCGCGCACGCGCGCGCGCGCACGTATATGCGCATGTAGAAGGTGGACTCAGACATGTAGAAAAAAGGGTGTTTGTGTATGTGAAATTTTGGTTTGTAACATGTGGAGGAATGCTTACAGAACGTAAGAGAAAAAAAGGTTTGCCTTTTGAAAAGAAGAGAAGGGGAAGGAAATAGCCCGGCTTAGAAGCCAGTTTGATTACTTACTTAGATTTTAGTATTTATTATTTTTATAAGAAATAGCAGCTTTATTTAACCATTATAGCATTTGGATATGTCTTATGCTTAATGCCGTTTGCACAATAACTGTATTCTAATGAAACTACTTTAATTTCTTAATAAAAACAAATATTATTCTTACAAAGGACTGGTCTCTTAAAACAGCAGGTCTTACACCTAAATCCAGTGGAGACTGGAGAAGGTCACTGAATTGCTATTATATTTGAGCACTTTAGAAGACTGTTGTGTTATGTAAGGAAACACAAAGTCAATGCATGATTGCTTTGAAAATAAGCAAAGTTTTCTTTTAAGGCCAGGATAGTCCATGGGGCTTATGCTACACACTTCTGAGGACCAACCTCAGAGACAAAAGTGGTAGTTTTGCGCCCACAGTGACTCCCTGTCAAAACATCATACTCTCTTTAGGGAGAGGTGATTGTTACAACGGAAATAGTACCTCATGGGATTTGGACACTGCACTTCTGTTAAGCTTTTCCCTAGGAGGCTGAGGCTGAGGCTGAATGCCAGGTGTGTTTGCATGGACATTTTGCTGAGGAGTTTGTTTTTCTGGGCCAGCTTTTGTTCTCCCCCACTGCACGGCCTAGAGGGTTGGGCTTTCTGCTTTAAATGAGGGTGAGCCAGGACCGCGTGCCTAACTGCGTGTGAAATTCTCAAATTCTCTAATTCAATCTCTGACCCTAATATGGTAAATAGAAATGGCCTGAGGGAGGGAGGGGTTTCAGCTTTAAAGAAGTATGAGCAGGAACGTGCGCCTAACGATGTGTGAAATTCTCTAATCCTATTTTTGACCCTAATTAGGTAAATAGGAAAGCCAATTAGTATTGCATACACCTGGGGGTAGGAAACTTTTAAGGGTCAGATCATACTTCTGCACTATTAGAGAGCAGGCTGGGTAGGTAGGGCTCGTCAGCCCTGGAAGGCAGCCCATCTAGGAGAAGGAAAACTCTGATTTCAAACCTCCATTGCCTTGTGGCTATATCAACTTATGGAAAAGGCTTCAGGAGTTAAACTTGAGGCAAAATCCGGAGCTGGAGTCCTGGAGGCAGTTCGTGTCGTTCTGGCAATTCCTGCAACGTCGCTGGAACCAGTTGTATTGGCTTTTGTCTTTCCACTTGACTATTTCAGCAATGTGGAGAGGGGGGATTTGCTGCTTGGGTAACAGCCTATCCTCCATATTATTTTACTCAAGCTTCGTGCTCTGGAGAGGACACTTCAGCTTCGCATACAGCATCGAATCAACACGGGAAGTAGCAGTTACCAGTTATAAGTCTGCTCGATTGGCGTAGAGCATGACACCAGGGGCTACTTCTGACGGTGGGAGAGGTCACTGCACCTCACTAGGGTGTGTGGGGTTTAGGGTGAAACCCGACAAGCAGATTGATAACTGTGCACCATGCAACAGTCGTAAGAAAACTTCTATCCTAAAGCTGGGCACCTGGAATGTACGGACAATGACCCCTGACTTTTCTGACTATGGCTTTCCTGATGACCCACAGGAAATAGACAATGTGCGCAAGACAGTTGTCATTGACATGGAACTGAGTAGACTGCAGATGGCCATTGTTGCCCTGCAAGATATGAGATTGCCAGACTCGGGATCTGTCAAAGAAAAAAAACCTTCTCATTCTTCTGGCAGGGAAAACTATCGAATGAGACCAGGGAATATGGTGTTGGCTTTGCAGTCAGAAATACTCTTCTGAGATGCATTGTTCCACCTACTGTGGGGAGTGAAAGAATCCTGTCTCTGCAGCTCCACTTATCAGCAGGACCAGTAACCCTCATTAGTGCATATGCACCAACATTGTCATCCACTACAGAAGTGAAAGACAAATTCTATGACGATCTGGCAGCTACTATCAAAAAAGTCCCTGAAAGAGAGGCACTGTTCATTCTCGGAGACTTTAATGCTAGAGTTGGTGCTGATCTCAATTCCTGGCCCATTAATCTAGGCTGGTTTGCCATTGGAAAGATGAATGAAAATGGCCAACGCTTGCTGGAGTTTTGCTGTTATTATGGTCTTTGTGTCAGCAACACATTCTTTAATATGAAGCTGCAACACGGAGTTTTCTGGAGACATCCAAGATCCAAGCATTGGCATCAGCTCAATTTGATCCTCACTAGATGTTCTAGCCTTCCTAGTATTATGATCACACACAGCAACCAGAGTGCTGATCATGATACTGATCACTCCCTGGTGTGTAGTAGAGCAGTGGTTCTTAACCTTTTTGAAAGAAACACCCCCTTGAGCCATTGAGGAAGTTATCATTGTCCCCTCCCCACAGCGATATCTTATTCATTCATTCATTCATTCATTCATTCATTCATTCATTCATTCATTCATTCATTCATTCATTCATTCATTCATTCAAGACACTTAAATCCAATGACTCCTGAAAATAAAATTCAATTGCAAAAAAATGAAATGCCCGAAGAAAACAGTAACATTTAATGATTTAGTTACAAGTGAATTTTAAGATGCAAAAAGAAATATAAAAAGGGCTTAAAAACAAACCGCAATGCAGGAACTAAAAATTTCAAGACGAAAACTCTGAAATTAAATTAAAATTCGAGGAAAATACATATTCATGCACACTATAAAAAGGGTTAAAAAGACACAAAGAAAAATTTTGCAGAAGGAAATCAACAAAAATCAGAGCGACAAATTATATACAGTGGTGCCCCGCTTGATGATTACCCCGCTCCACGATGAATCCGCTTTACGATGAGTTTTTTGCAATTGCAATAGTGATCACAAAACAATGTTTAAATGGGGAAAATCTGCTTTATGACGATTGGTTCCCTGCTTTGGGAACCGATTTTTCGCTTAATGGTGGTTTTGAAACAGCTGATCAACGGGTCACAAAATGGCTCCCCGCTGTCCAAAATGGCTCCCCCCTGTGTTTAGGACTGGTTTCTCGTTTTACAGGCACCAGAAAATGGCCACCCTCTGGAGGATCTTCGCTGGACGATGAGGTATTTTCCCCATTAGAACGCATTAACCAGTTTTTAATGCATTCTAATGGGTTTTTTACTTTCACTTGATGATGATTTCGCTGTACAGCAATTTTGCTGGAACGGATTATCGTTGTCAAGCGAGGCACCACTCTCTATATATTTCTACACATAAAGTTTACATGAAGAGCACAAAAAAATTGAAACCATAAAAATGAGAAATCAAAATATAATATCGAACTGGAGTGCACGTTAAAAAGTACAGTACAATACAAAGAGAAACACAAAATGTTTTACAGAGCATAAGAAGAATTCAAAAATGAAGCAAACATCGTCACACTGTATAAGAACAAAGGAGACGGGCGACTGCAATAACTACCCTGGCATCTCTCTTCTCAGCGTTGCTTGCCCGTGTTGTGCTGAAGAGACTCCAGGTCCTTGCAGACAGAGTCTATCCAGAATCACAGTGTGGATTTCGAGCTAATAGATCCACCACTGACATGGTATTATCCCTCAGACAGTTCCAGGAGAAATGTAGGGAACAACAACAGCCACTCTTTGTGGCCTTCATAGATCTCACAAAGGCCTTTGATTTGGTTAGCAGGGAGGGCCTTTTTAAAATACTTCCCAAGATTGGATGTCCACCTCGACTCCTTAACATCATCAGGTCCTTTCATGGGGAAATGAAGGGCACCGTAGTTTTTGATGGCTCAACATCAGATCCCTTTGACATCGGATTCCAAAATATCTCCTGTATGGAGAATTAATGCAGTGAAATTGCCCCAGCTCCGATACAAGAATATCTGCAAGTGGGATCTAAAGGCCTCAGGAATGGACCTCAACAGAAACCTTGACATCTAAGTGTTCAGCCTGGAGGAAGGTGTTGCATCACAGCCTCTCCCAATTTGAAGTGACCCTTGTTCAGCAGGCTGAGGCAAAGAGGCAGTCCCAAAAGCAGCAAAATCAGGGAGCTGGACAGGGGACAGACTGTATTTGTGTTCAGTGTGGAAGGGATGGTCACTCTCACATTGGCCTTCTCAGCCACACGATATGCTGTTCCAAGTCCTCCATACAGAGCACATTACCATAGTTTCTCGAGACTGAAGGATGCCTAATCAATCAGTCACCCATGGGCGAAACACAAAACAAGACATGAAAATGAAAAAAGGGTGCTGAGGTTTTTATCCAGTGGAAGTCACTCCACTGATAGAAGGCACTGTCCCCTTTCAGAATTGTGAGTTGGCTAACTGAGTTTGGTGTGGTGGCAATGGAGAATGAGGGCAGCACAGGAGAAAGAAAATTAAGGTAGGGAAGCAGCCTAATTTCTCCTTCCACCAGCAAGATGATCCTTACTGGACACAAGCCTGTGTATTCCAAAGCTTGAAAATGCAGATTGATAAAAGCTTCACTTTATCTTCCACAAACTACCTCTGATACTAAAGAGTGGCAATTAAAAACAATATATCTCCATGGCTTCTGGCCACATCCTGATGAAAACATAGCCAGGACTATGTATTAATGGTCCATTCTAGTTTCACCAAAAGACTTAGTCTTCATATTGACCAATAATATGTCAGCTGGCATATTATTGCCATTGCTTGCAATAATATGCTAGCAATTGGTTTTGTCACTTCAGCTACAAGTCCTAACAGAATTTTAGAATAATAGAGCATTTGTTTGAAAGGAAAGGAATATTGATTTTGCTGCTGTCTGAACCCTAAATTCAACATAGCAACCCACTTGGGTCTTAAAATATATTTCTTTAAAAAGCAGAGCAATGTTAGAGAGAAATTATAGTAGACTTTATATTAAGGAAATAGAGAAGCAAATTAGGGTTGTATATTGCCTTGTAGCAGTTTTAAATTCATTTTTTTAAATTCAAGGAGCATTATTAGAATAATGCAAAAGTCTGTTGGCCAAAGCAACCTTTTACACACGAAACTTGTTTAATGTAACATTTTCACATTATCTTTTCAGAAGATTTTGAGAGGAATTTTCAAGTTTTATGCCAATCACTTCACAGCCCTAAGGGTTTTACAGTAGTCAGAAAGTAATGAATAACTAAGACTTTTTGCAACATTTACTCACACAAATTACTTTGGGGGAGGAGAGTTACAACAACATCCATAACAAATTACCTTAAAAACAACTTTCCAAGTACCCAATAGAACAATAAACAACTGAACTGCTGAATAGCTCAATGAGAGATGGCATGCCACCAAAAACGGACCCGTTTCTTTCCACACTTCCGTTGCAATGGGCGGGAAGGTAGGCCAAGGGCAGGGGATTGTGGGAGTTGTAGTCTAAACCTTTTGGAGCACCCCCACCACCCCCTTTTTGAAGCAAACTGCTATACTCAAGCCATTGACATGCTGCCCTTTTCACCTTCACTGAACGGATCCTCAGGGTACAGCCCCGTGGATTTTGCCTTCAGCACTCTCAGTTCAATTTGAGAGCTTTCTCTCCCAGAGGATTTACATATAGAGGCACATCACACCCGTGTACACAGAAGACAGGGGAAGATCTCAAGTTTGATGCCCCTCAAAGCCATTTAAAGTTGGCCAGGTGTGTGATGAGATGGGTTTTTGAATTAAAATCTTTATTTATTTATTTATTTATTTATTTATTTATTTATTTATTTATTTATTTATTTATTTATTTATTTATTTATTTATTTATTTATTTATTTATTTATTGGACTTATATACCGCCCTATAGCGCTACAAGCACTCTCTGGGCGGTTTACAATTTTAATTATACAGGCTACACATTGCCCCCCCCAGCAAGCTGGGTACTCATTTTACCGACCTCGAAAGGATGGAAGGCTGAGTCAACCTTGAGCTGGCTACCTGGGATTTGAACCCCAGGTCGTGAGCACAGTTTTAGCTGCAGTACAGCGTTTTAACCACTGCGCCATAAGGAATATGGGGTTTGTAATTAAGAAATGAGCAAGAGAGGTTCCATCTTGTTCTCTGTATAAAGGATCTGTATAATACTGACATGCTATGTTTGCTAGTGCGGGCAGAGAGAATGTTATTCTGAGAGCCTGAGAAAGGACTCGGGGTGATTAGATAGATGGGAATTGTTGTGACTCTTTGCTAAACCACAGTAACCCAAATAACATCTGGTGTGTATGGGAAAGAAGTCATGTGGTGCAACAGGACTGTTTGCCTAGTAACAGACTCTGATTGGATGACATCATGGGAAGGTACGATAAGCCCTTGCCAGTTACTCTTGAAAAAGGAACTTTTTGTCTATGGACATTGTCTTTCATGACCGACTCTTCAGTCATTCGTGACTCACCCTAATGTCTTACGAGACTTACTTGTGGCCTACACACATGGACTATGCATGGACTATTTCCTATGGACTATTTCCTATGGAATACCCTTTATGGACTTCTTTTCATGAAATACTCCTTATGGACTATTACTTTTGGAATACTTCATATGGACTATGCTCTTGGACTTTTCTAAGGACAATGGGAATTTTACTGGATTTTTCTTTTTGGTACAGGATTTTTTATTCTACAGGATCATTGAGGACTATAGCCTTTTTCTAACATGTTTGAACTATTTTGTTTTTCCTGATGAATTACTTGACTGGAACTGTTTTTATTCTTTTTAATGGCTTTTTGTATTTTTGTAAGGTTCTTGGACACTTTTCTGTTTTTCATGTTTTCTTTGCCTCACTACAGAGTTGTAAATAACTAACTCAATGCTTATTTCCTTGCAGCTGCCTTCACAGGTTTGGTTTGCTCCAGCGCCCCCCTACCACCCCCCTTCTCTTCCACCGCCACCACGGAATGGTTGGTGGCAGTAAAGAAGAATGAAGGGTTTTAAAGTGACTTGATGACCTCCCTTTGTGAGTAGAGAGGAAGGCCATCACAATAAATTGGTGCAAGCTCATGGGATTCGAAGATCCAGTGAAGCCTTGACTGGGAAAGGTGCCCAGAGCATGGGTCTTTAGTTAGGGGATCTGAAGTGGAGAGCGTGGATAACCTTCTAGGATCTGGCTCACGGGGAGCAGGTCTAGTAGAGGGGCGCTGAAACTTCAGATTGGGACTGAGACAGGGAAGCTCTGTGGTGACCATTTCTGAGTGGAGAATTGTCCAAAGCAAAGGCTGTGGTGTTTTGGCTAGCTGGTCCTGAGTTAAGGGAAACTCTGAGGGGACAGAGCGGAGGCCGAAGGCAGTGAGGCTGAGGGAACTCTGTGTAAACAGCTAAACCTGGGTTAGGGTAGAGCTGTGTGTGTTCAAGATTTGTGCCTGAGGCAGAGAAAGAATAAACTCTGTTTTGGTGGGAGGCCTAGCTAGGGGCTGAAGCCTGGTAACAGTAGCTAGCGTGCCAGTGCTGGAACAGCAGCAACTTTATATCACAGACTTGCTGATAGGAAAAAAGTGACTTTTAAATTGAGGCCTGAAAGTGGTTCAGTGGCCTGAAAGAAAGGAAATGCCCTTGACCAGGGGAAAGATGGCTGAACAAAGGCAAACTGAAATGGCAGCCAGCTCAGATGAGGAGATTAGTGAAGTGGATGAAAGATTTACCTCAGCTCAAGAGGGAGAGTCCTCAAGAGAAGATTTAGCAGACCTCAGAAGACTGGAGTTAGCGCAAGCACATGAATACAGAATGAAATAGCTAGGGTTAGAGAAAGAAAAAATGGCTTTACAAATGGAAAGGGAGGCTGAGGAGAGAGAAAGGGAGGAAGGAATGAGACAGAGAGAAATAGAGATAGAGAAAGAGTGGATGGCTTTTGAACTCCGGAGATTGGAATTGATGAATCAGAACAATAACAATAATAGAGATTCCAACTCTGATGGGAGTCAGTTATCAAAAGCAGACCTAAAGAAATTCCCAACTTTTAAACAGGGAGATTGTCCAGAGGCATTCTTAACTTTATTTGAAAGAGCGTGTGCAGATTTTTCAGTTAGGGACTCTGAAAAGATGATCATTCTGAGACCCCAACTTAGTGGAAGCCTCGCTGAGGTCTACGCAGAAATGCCAATTGAATTGATAAAAGATTATTCTGAATTTAAAAAGTTGATGTTTGCCAAGGTATGGCATCAATGCAGAATACCTGAGGCAAAAATTCAGATCACTAACAAAGAAACCTGATGAGTCTTACTCACAGTTAGGAGCCAACTTGGCTAGGTATTTGAATAAATGGCTGGTACAGGAGAAAGTTCAGACAACTGAGGATCTGAAGAATATTATAGGATTGGAACAGTTTTATTCCCTTTTACATGGTGAATTAAAATACTTGGTCAAAGACAAGAAACCGGAGAATTTGCAACAAGCAGGGGAAATTGCTGATTTCATTTCCCAGATAAGAAAAACTAGTTATTCTGAGGGAAGAAGTATGAGGAAAACTTGGGAGGACTATAATAGATATCCCAGGGGACAAGTTAAAAACCAGCAGAAGGTTGGCAGCCATTATGTGGGAAAGCCCTCAGAACAGAGCCAAGCCAGAGGTCAGAATTCGGAGTGAAAAGTAAAAGGGGCTGAAAATGAAACATGTAATGTTAAAATTTGCTTCAGATGCAATGAAAAGGGTCACATTGTGTCCCAATGTCGAAAAGGCAGAGAAAATAAAGAAGTTTTACCACAGAAAGTGAATTTAAATAAGCCAAAATCTGTTTATTGTGTCCAGAGGGAACAAATAACTCCACCAAGGGAGGAGTCAGTTGCCATAGCAACACCAGCAGAGCTCTCAGCAGCAGCTGATAATAGTGAAGCTGATCTTCCTGTGGCTGAGATCAGACATTGCCTGTTGATTAGAACAGATCACCAATTATTTGAGACAGCTGGAGATAATATTGGAATTTTAGACAACAACTTTCTGCCGCTGAGAGATTCTTGTTCGCAGGTCACCTTGTGTCATCCGGATATTGTGCCACACAAGTACATAATACCAAATGAAAACATGGCAGTGAAAGGAATAGGACAAGAAACTATTATCTTGCCTGTGGCTGAAGTGCCAGTTCATTATAGGGGATGGCAGGGTTATTGGCGTGTAGGGATTTCCTCACAAATGCCATCGGCCGTTCTTATTGGGACAGACCTTTCGGAGCATGTTAAGAGAGTTTTAGTTCTAACACATTCACAACAAGAGCAAAGAGAAACTGCTGAAGAAAATGATGACAGTCAGGATGAACAAGTAACTGAAAATATACAACAAGCTGAGACATTCGCACTTGATATACCACAACACAGTAGGTTTTCCCAAGAACAGCAAGCAGATCCCACTTTAAAAAGTTGCTTTGATGAAGTGTCTGGAATACAGTTAACCCCTGAAACACCTGAAAGATTCCACGTTAAGCAGGGATTACTGTACAGGGAAACATTGGTAAACCTTTCAAAAGGGGGAGATGGGATTCAAAGACAGTTGGTGGTGCCTGTTAAATATCGCCAGATGATATTAGAGAGGGGACATTCTGATACATTTGCTGCACATTTAGGGATCAATAAAACCAAGCAAAGAATAACACCAAACTTCTATTGGCCAGAGATAGGAAAGCAAATTAAAAGTTTCTGCCAGAGCTGCGATATTTGCCAGAGACAGGGTAATAACCGGGACAGAACGAAGGCTAAGTTGTGTCCATTACCCGTAATCTCTACACCATTTCGATGTATTGGTGTGGACATTATTGGGCCGTTGCCTAGGGTCACAAAGAGGGGAAACAGATTTATTCTCACTATTGTGGACCATGCCACACGATATCCAGAGGCTATTCCTCTAAGTAACATCGAGACTCATACAGCGGCTGATGCCCTGGTGAGCTATATGAGTCGAATGGGCTTTGCTTCAGAGATTGTGACTGATTTAGGAACGTCTTTCACTTCAAAACTCATGAAGAGACTATGTCCTGTGCCAAGCCGATGACAACGGAGACCAGCATCCAGTGTCCTACCTTAGTAAAAAGCTCCAGAAAGGAGAGAGACACTTAGCTACCGTGGAGAAGGAGTGTCTTGCCATCGTTTTTGCAGTCCAGAAGTTATCGCCTTACATCTGGGGGAGACATTTTGTTCTTTGCACGGACCACTCCCCACTACAGTGGTTAAAGACAATGAAAACCCACAATAGCAAACTGATGAGGTGGGCTATGATGTTACAGGACTTCGACTTCGAGGTTAAGGTTGTCAAAGGGACGATGAACTGTGTGGCTGACGCCTTATCCCGAAGACCAGAAGAATGAAGACGACCAGATGGACTATGGACTATAGTGGCCCGTACGGGTTAAATGTTTATGCATACATGTTGATTAAAATGGTGTTATGTATATGAATAAAGATGAACAATGGAGATGTAAGTATAATTGTTTTGATGCATGAAATAATTTAAGTATATGTTGCATAGTGTTGATAAGTTTGTGAATAATGCAATGTTATAAAGTTATAATGTGTTGATTTTGCTCCTAGTTGTTTTTGGGAGAAAAGCAATCTAGCTTTCCCCCGCAAAAACAACTTATAAAGGGGGGAGGTGTTACAGTCAGCTCTGATGTCACTTGTCCTTCAAGGGTTTGGAGAGAAAGTTATCATCCAATAGTGGTCGGGAGGCGGGACATCAGGGGGAGGAGCTGTGTTGTATATATAGAAAGTGGATTTTTTTTCAGGTGGGAGAGAGGAGGAGTTGGGTTCTGTGTGAACACGTCTGGAGAGCCTGTATAAGCTTGAGCCTTTCGTTACCTGATTACATGATATTTGTGTTTTACCAATCCATGTGTACCAATCAATAAACATTTAGTTCTTTTATTTTTAAATCCATTCCAGTCTGTGTGACTCAATTCAGGGAATGGTTGGTGGCAGACTACCGGAAGTGTAGAAGTGTGGTGACGTAGCGACCTTCCTTTGTGAGGTGGAAGGAGGCCGTTACAGCATCCTTCATGTCCTGTGGTACTCCGCCTTCCCTCCAACAAAGGCGAAAGACTTCATACAGTTCGGTGGCGATTATCTCTTTATAGCACTTCAGCACTTCAACAGGGATGTTATCCTTTTCAGGTGCCTTGCCGGAGGCAAGGGAATCCAAGGCCACTTTTATTTCTGCTAAGGTTGGTTTGCTGTCCAACTCTTCAAAGACAGGCAGACACTCAATGTTATTTAATGCTTCTTCGGTTACTACATTCTCTCTGGAATATAGCTCTCTTTGTGGCCTTAAGGCAATGGCCCCACAATGTCCACCCCTATGCATTTAAATGGCGTTGATATCACGGGTAATGGGCATAACTTAGCTTTGGTTCTGTCGCGGTTATTCCCCTGCCTTTGACAAACATCGCATTGTCTGCAGAACTCCTTAATCTGCTTCCCCATCTCAGGCCAATAAAAATTTTGTGTGATCCTGTGCTTAGTTTTATTTACTCCCAAGTGTGCAGCAAATATGTCAGAGTGTCCCCTTTCTAATATCATCTGGCGATATTTAACCGGCACTACTATCTGACTTCTAATCCCATCTCCCCCTTTTGAGATATTCATTAGGGTCTCCCTGTATAATATTCCCTGTTTGATGTGAAATCTCTCTGGCGTTTCTGGTGTTAACTGGGTTTCTGTCACCTTACCAAAGCAATTTTTAAGCGTGCCATCTTCCTTTTGCTCTTGTGAAAATGTGCTGTCTTTGGGTAATACCATTTTAACTGCTTCATCTTCGTGTCTACCCTCATCTATTTTCACCTCCTGTTCCTCAGTAACCTCCTGAACTGTCCCTGTTGGGTCTTGTGAACGTGTAAGCATTAACACCCTCTTGATATGTTCAGCCAAGTCCATTCCCACAAGCACGGCTGCTGGCAACTCCGATGAAATTCCAATCCGCCAAATGCCCCTCCAGCCTTGATAACGCACGAATGCTTCAGCCACTGGCAGAGAAATTACTTGTCCTTCTATCCCTTTAACCTTTAGGCTCTCATGTGGGATAATATGCTCCTTAGGAATAATATCAGGGTGACAAAGAGTCACCTGGGAACAGGTGTCCCTTAGGGCCAAATAATCATGATCAAATATCCCTATTTTAACTCCAGCAGTCTCAAAAAGTTGGGAATTCGTCCTAACTAAAAGACAGTACTTTATTTCAACCAGAGGAATACACTCCGCATCCCCCTCAGCTGCTGTATCAAGTCGTGCCGGGGTCGCTATGGCAACAGTCTCTCCCAGTGGAGAAGAACTTTGCTCCTGCTGTACACAATAAACAGCTTTTGGCTTGTTCCCGCTCAAATTTTGAGGCAAATTTTCCTTTCTGTGTTTTAGTTTCTCACAGTTGGAGATCAAGTGGCCTTTTCCTTGGCAAAAGTAACATTTTCTGTTGTTTCCTGAGTATTTGTCATCTATCTTTGGTTTTCCCTCCAAAATCTGAGGTCTCTGTTGTTTATGGTCCGAGGGCTTCCCTTCAACATGGCTACCTCCTCCCTGCTGACTCTTTACTTGTCCCTGAGAGAACCTATTATAAGTCTCCCCTGTCTTCCTCACAGTTTTTCCCTCAGAATATAGTGGTTTTCTGATCTGAGATATAAAATCAGCGATTTCCGTGGCCTCTTTCAGAGTTTTCGGCTTCTTTTCTTTAACCTGGAATTTTAATTCCCCATGTAGGATAGAATAGAATTGTTCCAACACTATAACATCCTTCAATTGCTGGAATGTCTCTATCCCCTCTTGAGACAGCCATTTTTCCAAAAACCTCACCAGATCGGATCCTAACTGTGTGAAAGTTTGGTCTGGCCGTTTGGTAAGTGATCTGAACTTTTGACGCAACTGTTCAGCGTTGATACCATGCCGGGCAAACACCAGTTTCTTAAACTCTGAAAAATCTTTTAACATCTCTACTGGCATCTTGGCATAGACCTCAGCCAGGCTTCCACTAATTAAAGACCTCACAATGGTCATCTTTTCTGACTCCCTCACTGAGAAATCTATAAACGTTCTTTCCAGAAGAGAAAAGAAAACTTCAGGGCAATCTCCCTTCCGGTAAACTGGGAATTTCTTCAGGTCAGCTTTTGACAATTTGCCCTCATCACTTGGATTAACATTATTGTTATTATTTTCATTCATTACTTCCAACTTCCTCAGTTCAAATGCCATCCGTTCTTTCTCTAATTCAAATTGTCTTTGTTTCCCTCTTTCTCTTTCCTCCATTTCCATTCTCATTCTCTCCCTCTGTGCCTCTATTTCCCTCACTCTCAATTCATATTGTTGGGCTAAGTGCATTTTCCTGAGTTCTGATGTCTGTTCCCCAATATTTTTTCCCTGCACTGAGCCAAATTCTTCTTCAGCCCCCTCATCCACCAGTGGGTCCCTCAGTTCCCCCATTTCTGACGTCTGACTGCGTGTTAGTGGCATATTCTAACCTCACAAGGCTTTTTCCCAATTTCCAAGCCTCAGAATAAACGCACACCACTCTTTTTTTTCCTTACTTAGAGTCTGTATTGTACACTGTTGCTGTCCTTCTAGCACCCCCCAGCTAGAAACAGTAACCAGGCAGGCTTCTGCCCCTTTCGCTAGGCCTCTCAGTAAACAGAGTGAAATCACTTTGCTCTGCCTGTGGTACCAATCTTAATTTCACACAGCTCTGCCTTTCCTCAGGCTCTGCTGTTCACAAATGGGACGTTCCCTCAGCGTAGCTATCTTTTTGGCTTCAGCCTTGTCCCTTCAGAGCTTCACTAAACTCAGGACAGACCAGCCCCACTACCGCCTCTGCCTTCTGGGCACTTTTCCCGCCAAAAGGTTACCTCAGAGCTTCCCTGTCTAGTCCCAATCTGAAGTTTCAGCACCCCTCTACTAGACCTGCTCCCCGTGAGCCAGATCCTAGAAGGTTACCCACGCTTCGCCTCAGATTTCCCTGACTAAAAACCCTTGCTCTGGGCACGATTCAGCCAAGGCCTCACTGGATCTCTTCGTAATCCCACAAGCTGGCACCACTTTTATATGTAACGGCCTCCTTCCACCTCACAAAGGAAGGTCGCTACGTCACCACACTTCTACACTTCCGGTAGTCTGCCACCAACCATTCCCTGAATTGAGTCACACAGACTGGAATAGATTTAAAAATAAAAGAACTAAATGTTTATTGATTGGTACACATGGATTGGTAAAACAAATATCATGTAATCAGGTAACGAAAGGCTCAAGCTTATACAGGCTCTCCAGACGTGTTCACACAGAACCCAACTCCTCCTCTCTCCCACCTGAAAAAAAATCCACTTTCTATATATACAACACAGCTCCTCCCCCTGATGTCCCGCCTCCCGACCACTATTGGATGATAACTTTCCCTCCAAACCCTTGAAGGACAAGTGACATCAGAACTGACTGTAACAGACGCAAACATCGTCACATTGTACAAGAACAAAGGAGACAGGGGTGACTGCAATAACTAATGTGCCATCTCTCTTCTCAGTGTTGTAGGGAGGCTGCTTGCCCGTGTTGTGCTGAAGAGGCTCCAGGTGCTTGCAGCAGAGTCTATCCAGAATCACAGTGTGGATTCCGAGCTAATAGATCCACCACTGACATGGTATTCTCCCTCAGACAATTGCAGGAGAAATGCAGGGAACAACGACAGCCACTCTTTGTGGCCTTCATAGAGCTCACAAAGGCCTTTGATTTGGTTAGCAGGGATGGCCTTTTTAAATTACTTCCCAAGATTGGATGTCCACCTCAACTCCTTAACATCATCAGGTCCTTCCATGAGGAAATGAAAGGCACTGTAGTTTTTGAAGGCTCAACATCAGATCCCTTTGACATCCGAAGCGGAGTGAAACAGGGCTGTGTCCTCGCACCAACCCTTTTTTGGATCTTTTTTGCTGTCATGGTGAAGCATACCTTTGGAACTTCAACAGAAGGTGTCTATCTCCAGACTAGATCAGACAGAAAGCTTTTTAATCTCTCTAGATTGAGAGTGAGAACCAAAGTCCAACTGAAATGCATACAGGACTTCCTCTTCGCAGATGATGCAGCCATTGTTGCCCACTTTGCTGAAAACCTCCAACAACTCATGAATCATTTTATCAAAGCTTCCCAAGACTTTGAACTAACAATCAGCCTGAAGAAAACACAAGTCATGGGCTAGGGCGTGGACTCAACTCCCTCTATTACCATTTCCACACAAGAATTGGAGGTTGTTCATAACTGCTCAACGATGTCTGACACACACTCTCTAGATGTTGAGCTGGATAAACGCATTGGCAAAGCAGCTACCATGTTCTCTAGACTCACAAAGAGAGTATGGCTCAATAAGAAGCTGATGACATATACCAAGATCCAGGTCTATAGATCCTGTGTCCTGAGCACACTCCTGCACTGCAGTGAGTCCTGGACCCTTTGTGCACAGCAGGAGAGGAAGCTGAACACCTTCCATATGTGTTGTCTCCGACACATTTTTGGTATCACCTGGCAGGACGAAGTTCCAAATAGAGTAGTCCTAGAATGAGCTGGAATTTTTAGCATATATACATTACTGAAACAGCAACGTCTACGTTGGCTTGGGCATGTTGTGAGAATGGCTGATGGTCAGATTCCAAAGGATCTCCCATATGAAGAATTAGTGCAGGGAAATTGCCCCAGAGGGAGACCACAGCTGCAATACAAGGACATCTACAAGAGGGATCCCAAGGACTTACAAATGGACCTCAACAGATGGGAAACCCTGACATCTGAGTGTTCAGCCTGAATGTTCATCATGGCCTCTCCCATTTTGAAGAGACCATTGTCCAGCAGGGAAAGGTAAAGAGGCAATCACAAAATCAGCAAAATCAGGGAGCTGGACAGGGGACAGATTGGATTTGTCTTCAGTGTGAAAAAGATTGTCACTCTCGAATTGGTCTTTTCAGCCACACTAGATGCTGTTCAAAGTCCTCCATACAGAAAACATTACCATAGTCTTTCAAGACTGAAGGATGCCTAACTCATTACTGTTAATGCAGCCTAAAATAGCATTGTGCTATTTTAGGCTGCATTAATGACCAAATCTCACTAAGGAGAGCATGGCATTTGATCAGGGAGTCTCTTAGGCCCCAAATCTACCACTTCGTACTGAGATCAGTCCTCAAGCCTCAGCAGTGCATAGCATCTGTTCCTTGGAGAAGCCCGACTGTGGCACTCGCCCATGTGGCCCCTGTTTTATTTCCTCCTCACTGAGGCTCACACTCCTTCCTCCTCTTCATGTTAAATCCAGAATCACTGGTTCACGTAAAATCCAGTAACGCTTCTTGGCCTTACTGGATTTTATTCGGATCCCACCGCTGATCACCACTTCTGGCGCTCGCTCTTGTGGCCCCTGTTTTATTTTGTCCTCACAAAGGCTCACACTCCTTCCTCCTCTTCACGCTGCCACCAGATGTTATTACTTTAACATCAATTAAGTACTGGACATTTATGCTGCCAAACATAATCAGTTTATTGAACAGGATGGGGTTAATAATCTGTTGGAAATTGCAGTATAAATCCCAGGAAGTGAATCATATATATTAAACAAGGTTTGGTTCATTCAAATCACTCTTTTAATTCTCTCTATCTATCTCTGACCCTTCTGGTCCGATTCCCAAGCCTACAGCTTTCTAACCCTTTTCCAGCACTTCTCCTTTCTTTTACCTGACCCTAAAAACTCCAAAGCTCTTATCAGTCACCCTTTTCTTCCGCCTGCTCTGCTCTGGCTCCGCCTTCTGGTTTCTCCATTGGCTCTCCCGTCAAGGTTCTGCTGTGATGGACAGGTGACATCTGGCCTATCTTCTACACACACCTCCCTCTTAAAAAGTTGTTTCCTGGGGTAAAACCTATGGTGGTTTACCCTCAGGAACAATGCAGAGCTTTCATGCATGTTATTATCAATTATAAACCAATACATTTTAATCTTATTACTTTAGGCATTTAAATTGTATAAATAAACCTTTGCATTTCTAATTACTTTTAAACTTAATAAACATTTATAATGCCTTTAGGCTTTCTTTTCATCATGCATTACACTTCAGGTTTTCTTACCATTGGTGTCTATATACTTACACATTTTTTTCATTTTAAAACACTTTTTATAGCATTTAATTTTGAACAATCTACATTTCATTGCATTTGCTTTCACCATAGTCCTTTACCCCTTCTTCAGTCTTCGGATCTTCTTGAAAGGGCGTCTGCCACAGCATTTTGATTCCCTTTCTCCCCGCGTATCTCAAAATCAAAGTCCTGAAACATCAAGGCCCACCTCATTAATTTGTTATTTTTCGCTTTTATAGTTCTCAGCCATAACAGTGGGGATTGGTCAGTACACAGGGTGAAATGTCTACCCCATATGTTTTTTACCCAGAGTTTCTCTTACCTGGAGTTTCTTAATTGCCCAAATTATGGCAAGACACGCTCGATGGTAGATAGATGTTTTTCACCCACCTGTAGCTTCTTGCTCAGGTACACCACTGGATAATGGTCTCCATCGTCGTTCTTCTGGTTCAGCACGGCTACCAACCCAATGTTGGACGCATCTGTAAAGATGGTGAATTTGCACTGGAAATCAGGAGCTCTCAAGACTGGACCGGTCATCAATGCCTCCGTCAGCTTCAAGAACACCTCCTCGCAGCTGCTTGCCCACTGAATACTCTCAGCTTGCGTCTTCTGTGTCAGGTCAGATAGAGGGGGCGGCTATTTCGCGGAATCTGGGTATGAAGTGCCTGTAATAGCTGATTTCCCCTAAGAAAGACCTGATATTTTTCTTGGTTGTGGGTTTAGGCCAATTGCTAATTGCTTCAATTTTGGCTTCTAAGGGTTTGATTTTTCCTCCCCCTACTATGTGGCCTAAATATTTCAATTCAGAGCTACCCAGCTGGCATTTGCTGGACTTCACCATTAGCCCTGATTCTTTCAACCTTTGCATCATGGTCTCAATGTGACACAGGTGATCTTCCCATGCAACGTTTGGTCCATGAGTCTCTGAAATGTCACAGGTGCATTTCTCAGTCCGAAACTCAGGACATGGAATTCATATAATCCAAAACGGCTACAGAATGCTGTCTTTTCCTGAACTTTGGGGTCTAGCCCCACTTGCCAGAACCCTTTCGTTAAATCGAGACATGAAATGAATTGGCATCCCCCTATGGTTTTGATTAGGCCGTCTAACTGAGGCATTGGATAAGCATCCGGCTTTGTTACATGGTTTAGCTTCCTATAGTCCACGCAAAAACAGATGCTGCCATCCAGTTTGCCTACTAATACTATAGGAGCTGACCACGGACTGGATGAAGGAACAATGATTTTCTCCTTTAGCATTTTGTTAAGCTCCTGGTGAACCTTGGTGACATATGACCCGGTAACTCTATAAGGTGTAACCGCTTGTGGGGGAGCATCTGCAGTATCAATTTTGTGCACTACTCCCTTGGCTACCCCTGGTTTGTTAGAGAAGACTTGCTTGTACCTCATCAGCAAACTTCTCATTTCTTTCTGTTGCTCTGAGGAAACTAAGGGAGAGATTTTGACATCTTCTGGGTTATATTTGGGTACGCCCCTCCCTTCCCAACGGGGTAACTCATGTCTTTCGTTGTCCGCTTCTTTCATAGCAAACAGGACAACATTTTCCTTCCTATAATAAGGCTTGATCTTGTTTTCATGGACCACTCTTCTGCCTGGTTCTCCCTTCTCCTGGATAATATAATTTATCGCCTTCACTAATACATAATGTATCTCGTTCATTTTGGAGATTATTCTAAATGGCCCTGCCCAATTTAATTGTAACGTGTTCCTTTTGATAGGTCTCAGCATTAGCACCTCATCTTGGGGATTGAAAGTTCTATCTCTGGCTTTTCTGTCATACCGGACTTTTTGTTTCTTTCGCTGTCCCTGTAAATTCTTTGCAGCCATTTCTAGATTTTTCTGCAAGGTGTTCATTAGGCAGGCAATATATTTAATCACTGTTTCAGGCTCAGACTCCTCTAGTTCCTCCCAACTTTGTCAGAGTAAATCTAGGGGTCCCTGCACTTTTCGCGCAAACAACAATTTGAGAGGGCTTAACCCGGTGCTTTCTTGGGGCACAGACCTATACACATACAGTAATTGTTGTAATTTATGATCCCAATCGTTGGGATTCCCTGCAGAGTATGCCCTAATCATACGCATGATGGTCCCATTGAATTTTTCCACCAGTCCATTGGTTTGGGGATGATATGGGGTGGAAGTTATATGTTTAATGCCACAAAGTTGCCATAATCTTTGCATTAGCTTAGACTTGAAAGAATGTCCCAAGTCTGTGACTATCTCAGAAGCAAACCCCATGCGACTCATGTAATTCAGCAGAGCATCTACAACTGTCTGAGTTTCTATGTTTCTCAGAGGAACTGCTTCTGAGTAACGTGTTGCATAATCAATGATAGTCAGTATGAATCTGTTCCCCCTCTTGGTGACTTTGGGTAGTGGTCCTACTATGTCTAAACCATTGCGTTGAAAAGGGGTAGAAATAACAGGTAAAGGGCATAGCTTGGCTTTTGTTTTGTCGTTACTATTCCCTTGCCTTTGACACACGTCACACCTCTTACAAAATTCCTTTATCTGCTTCCCCATTTCAGGCCAGTGAAAATTCTGAGCTATTCTTTGTTTAGTTCTTGTAATGCCTAAATGAGCAGCAAAGGTGTCTGTGTGTCCCCTCTCCATTATTTTTTCTCGATATTTGAAAGGAATTACTAATTGCTTATGAAGGCTTTTTCCTCCCCTCCTGGGATTCACTAAGATCTCCCTATACAGTTGTGCCTCACTTTACGATTGCCCCGCATTATGACAAAACTGCATTACGACATTCCCTCTATCGGGGAGGTTATCTGATCAAAAAATGAGATCAGATTAGTCTGGCAGGATTTGTGAAATCTGTGTTGTCTTCCAGTTATTACTGCATTATTTTCTAGGTGCTTGTATAGTGAGCATTTTATAATTTGTTCTAGAATTTTCCCTGGGGTTGACATCAGGCTGACTGGTCTGTAGTCCCCAGGTTTCTCTTTTTTTAATACTCTTTTTGAAGATAGGGACAACATTAGCCTTCCTCCTGTCATCTGGCACCTCATGCATTTCCCATGATTTCAAGAAAATAACGGACACCAGTTCTGAGAGTTCTCCAGCCAATAGTGATTGAACTTGTTCAAGGTGGGAAGGCATTCCTTGACTATTTGTCAGTCTCCAGCTGTCCAGACTTCACATTTTTCTGGAGGTTCATAGTCTGTCCTATGGGAAAAGGCTGAGATAAAATAGGAATTGAGCATTGTGATGCTCAGGTCTCCCTAAGGAGTGTATGGCATTTGGGCAGGGAGTTCCACAGGCCACAAATCTACCACTTTGTACTGAGGTATGTCTTCAAGCCTCAGCAGTGCATAGCATATGCACCTTGAACAAGCCTAACCCTTAAGGAATACTTTCCTTTACTCAATACTTTGCAAGTACTTCAATATGGGCTTTGTGATTCTTTGGAACTCACAACAGCTCATTTAAATAAGACCTCTATGGTTGCTAATCAATGATCTTTTCCACTCTTCTAGATTTAGCCAAACATTGCTGGTTCAAGAGGCTAGTCCTCAATTAGAAATTTTTATAATTATTTTTATTAAGAAAATATAGCTTCATAGAAACAGTTTGTTTGCTTAAGGATAGTATAAAGACATGTTCAAAGAGTTGCATTATTTAAATAAAATCATTATTTCCCATTAAAATAAGAAGCACGACAAAGCTGGACTAAGGTGGGCTAACGCCACCTCCTTCTTTTTTACCATGCTACATTCTGTACCATTCAGCTACTTAACACAATCCATCATGAACTTTTCTTAGGAAAAAAGTTCTCTCTAACATAACCCTTCGTCCATTTTTCTACATTCCTCGGACCTCCTTCTTCATGGCTGTAAATCAATTAACTCAAAGAGGTGTAACTGTTCACTCCACCTCCAGTTCTCATGGAGATGCAGGTATGTTATCTCCATTCCAATTAGACAGGAATTTGTTGGGTCTTCGCACTGGGCCTCTTTGACCTTTCCTCTTATCAGGATTCACTCTTTACCAGCCTGGCTGTAAATTAGGAAAAAACAGCCTCTCAGCCTTTACCACATTCTCATGTCCTCAACTCCTTTCACTTTGAAACCTAACTGACCCCATTTTCTCTTATTCTCAGTCAGTACAAGTCCCACTCTCCTTCAATATCATCACAAGCATCTCTCCCTTTTCTTTGTCATCTGTTAGCATTTTTCATCTCCATTGAGTAGCTGTGCCACTATTTCTTTTCTTTGTCTTTTGCTTTGCACATAACTGAAGAATGCTTTTAGATTGCTTTTAGTGTCTCTAGCTAATCTCATCTTATTCTTACCTTTTGCTCTCCTAATGCCATCCCTGCATTTCTTTGCTACTTGTTTGTACTCTTCCTTGGTGACATGGCCTTCTTTCCACTTCCTATACATGTCTTTCAAAAACATATTTATGTTATGAACTGGAGCAATCATTTCATTTAAATCTGCATTTTTCAGAAATATGATTTCTCCATTTATTTTTGTTGTGTATTTATTTCATGCCTATGGCTGTTGATCTGAAGTCCTTAAAATGTTTCTAAGTGCCTATATACCACTGAGATGGTGATCAGCATATATGCATCAGAGAAGACTTAATTTTGTTCCTGTCAAAGTACAGTGGTGCCTCGCATAGCGATTGCTCGCTTTGTGATGAACATTTTGCGATCGCAAAAGCGATCGCTTTGCGATGTTCCCTATGGGGTATTTTCTCTTTGCGATGACCGATCATCGCAAAATGACCATTTTCGCACAGCTGATCAGCGGTTTCAAAATGGCCGCTGGAAAAAACATGGCCGCCCACTGTTTTCTGGGATGGATTCTTCGCTTAAGATGCACCAGAAATGGTCGCGCTATGGAGGATCTTCACTGAACTGTGAGTTTTAAGCCCATAGGAACACATTAATCGCGTTTTAATGCGTTTCTATGGGCTTTTTTATTTCGCATTGCGATGTTTTCGTTCTGCAGCGATTTTTGCGGAATGAATTGACGTCGCAATGCGAGGCACCACTGTATCAAGCATTTGAGGTGGGGGGGTTTCATGGCAAGACTGAAACTGACCGAGAACCATCAGTTCAGAACCCCCCCAAAATTGGGGGAAAGTACAACCATTAGGATAAGTGGCGTTTGAAGTAGCAGATGCGACTGAAGGGCAAGAGGAGTTGGTGGAAGCTTGTTTTTCTTGTCCTTGAAGTCTTATCTGAATACATGGACTGAGGAAGGAGCCTTTTTGGGCAAAGAGCTGGGAACACCCCCAGCAGAAAGTGATTTTGGAAAACATTGCTGACCAGAACTTCAAGTAAATCCAGATGTTTATTTCATGTTGGAATTTTTAGGACCCAAATAATGAAGCAGAAGAGAGTGGATGTAATCCATCAGAGAAAGTAAAAGTGATTAGGTCTGTACCCAATGAGAGGTGGTAGAGTGAACCTCCCACCCCTTTTGCCTGAAGGCTCCATTACAAGAAAGAGAAAGGAGGAAGAGAAAAAAGCAGAGGGGGAGAAAAATGACTTTGTGACTGAACTATAAAAAGACTCACTACTCCAAAGCATAAACTACTGAATTACAAAGCTGGAAATAGCCAGATCCAGAGAGCTAGAGACGAGGACTTTGGAACACTGATTCATGAACATGTTTTTAAATCATAAATAGTATCAGAGGGAAGGCACGTTGATTAGTTCTGATGCAGCGGTGGAGGTGATCCCCCTTTATTGCAGCCCAGAGTAATTTGGAGTGGAGAGGAGGAAGGAAAGAGAAGATCATTAAGAAAGAAAGAAAACAGCATAAAAGGAGGTAAGCCCTCCCTCCCCTATTAACTCTGTTATGGTGAAGGCTGGAGAGAGAGACTGAACTGTAAATGTTACTTGCCTGAAGGCACAGGCTGTTCTGCCAGTCATCAATTGTTTTGATTTTTGAATTGCTCATTGCTATAAAGAGAGAAGGATCCCAGCCTAAGCTATGGAGTGGGGAAAAAAAGTGAGGCGGCAGTGCCACCTGCTGGAGAAAGACTCAGGTAGTACTTTTAAAAGAACAACAATCATTAAAAAGAGACTCAGATAGCACTTAAAAAGAAAGAAGGAAAAGGGGGGACCCGAATATGGCAGAAAAGGAGGAGGAAGAATACCTAGACAGAAACTAAGTAAGGTAATGGGAGAAGATACCCTCAAACATTAACAAAAGAGTATTCAAGACATGTTATCTTCTGGGTTACAACAGATACAAGGAGGGGTAGAGCAACTATCTGAACAAATTAAAGATGCAAATGATAATTACAGAAAACAAAAAGGAAATAACCAAAATAACTGAACTTCCAACAAAGATGGGGAAAAAAGTGAAATATGTCAAGGCAGAACAGCAAGAAACACAACAAGGAAGAAAACAAGATGAAGCCAATCTATTAAAGCTACAAACCTTATTCTTAGATTTCAGAATGTTCCATAAAAAATTGTGATCACAAAACGATGCTTCCTAGGGTGGATTTTCACTTTACGTTGATTAGGTCCTTGCTTTGCTAACCATTTGTTCACAAAACAACAATTTTACGGCTTCACAAAATGGCTGTCTTCCCTTCACAAAATGGCTATTTTCCAGAAAGAAGCTTCACAAAACAGCTATTTTAAACAGCTGATCGGCAGTTCTCTATGGGCGATCTTCGCTGGACAATGAGGTATTTCCCCATTGGAACGCATTGACCAGTTTTCAATGCATTCCAATGGTTTTGTTTTTTTTTGGCATGATGACAATTTAGCTGTACAGCGATTTTAACAGAACGGATTATCGTCATCATGCGGGGCACCACTGTACTAGGAACAATAAACTCCCAAGAGAAATTAATGTTAAATTCACAAAAATGATATTTTGAGAAAAAGTTTTAAAGAGCATATAAGATGAAGTTTTTTCTATAAAAGGGAAAGGAATTAAGATTCTGGTACATATCCTGTGCCAAATAAAGCATAAAATAAGACAATATATGGAGTTAACAAAACTCTTGAGAGCAAATGAAATTACTTATAAATGGTTGATACCTGAAAACATTTTTTTTTCAATTTCAGTCTCAGAGATATAACATTAATTAAATAATGAAGACAAGATTTTATGGAAAAGTGAGGGAAATGGCTGAGAAGGAAAGGAGAGGAAAAGACATACAAGAAACAGAAAGAGGGAACAATAAAGTGGTCCATCAGGACCAAACTCAGGCAAAAGTACAGAATCTGAGTCAGAGAACCAAATAAAAACTACCAAAGGAAAACCTACTATGGAAACAAGAGGAGCCAAGAAGTTAAAGGAAAAACTAAATAAAGATGGATCAAATGAGTAAAAAAATGACTTAAAATCCTATCAGTTAATGTAAATGGCATAATTTCACCATAAAAATGTAAAAGAATCTATCAACAACTGAAACAATTAAAATTAGATATTATTTGTCACCATGAAACTCATGTGAAAAAAATAGATCAACATTTATTAGAAAAATAAAAAATTAGGAAAATTATTTATAGCAGCACATTTAAATAAGAAAAAGAGAGGTGTGGCAAAGTACATACAAAAGGAACTGGTCCTGAAATTAGTCTTTGTATCTGAAATGCAAAGATACTAATGGTGAAAATACAAAATAAGGCTTAAAAGGTGTTGATTGTGAATATATATGCCCTCAAAGAAAACTAAGAAGTATTTTATGATGATTTTCAAAAAGCAATGGCAAAGAGAGAATATGAGGATTATTGTATTTAGGGAGATTTTGATGCCATTTTTGATAGACATTTAGACATAAACCTAGGAGAGGGAAAAATAAGAAGAAATATGTTACCAAAATCTTTCCCACAGTTAGCAGACGAGCCTGCTTGATGCCTGGAGAATAAGACACGCAAGTGCAAGGAAATTTACATTTTATTCAGAGAGACATAAAAGCTGGTCAAGAATTTATGCATGCTGGGTATCTTTGGGTTGGATGAAAGAAGTTTTAGAAGTATACAGTTTGCCTAACACATTTGCAGACCATTGCCCCATCTTAGTACAATTGGAAATGGGACCTAAAGTGTCATATTGGAAACTAAATGCAACTCTTTTAAAATGATACTTTCATAAAACAAATAAGAGAAGAGATGGATATATTCTTTAAACTTAACATGCTTCCAGAAGCATCAATGGTAATAGTATGGGAAACAAGTAAAAAAGAGAGAGAATGGCAAAATATAAAGAACTGGAAAAGACACTGTTCTTGTGTGAGAAACAGTTAAAGCAAAATCTGAATGTGACACAGTTGAGGATGAAGATAAAATTAACACATCAATTGAATGTCTTGATGACAGAAGAGATGACAAAAAGGATAAAATTCGGAAGGCAAAATTTCTTTGAAAATGCAAACAAACCAGGAAGATGGTTGACATATAAATTACAAAAAGAAATAGGAAAATCTATAATCAAAAATTTGAAAGACAAGTAGGAAGTGACAAAATATAGACAAGAAGAAATAAGATTGTAGAGAAATTTTATCAAAATGAATACTGGGAATAAGAGATTTCCAAAGAGAAACATAGAGGATATCTGGGGAAATACAACAATATAAAGTTAACAAGTGAACAGAAACAGATGTAAAATGAACCATTTTCATTTAATGGAAGAGTAGAAACATTTAGGAAGCAAAAGAATGGAAAATCCCCAGGAGGAGATGGGATCCTGGCAGAGTATTATAAAACTTTATTACTTAAACCATATAAGAAACTAATAGAAGTGATAGATCAAGAAGGGAGAATACCACCAACATGGACAGAAGCATTAAATACTACTATCCATAAAGAAGAAACCAACCCTATGGAAATTAAAAATTATAGACCAACATCACTCTTAAATGTGGATTATAAAATATATGCTACAATATTGGTAACTAGATTGAAGAAGGTACTTTCACAAGTAATACAGGAAGATCAATCCGGTTTCCTTCCAAAGAGGCAAATAAGAAACAATCTTAGAAGGATTTTAGGTATATTTGACTACCTGAACTGGAATTTTATAATATAGCAACTGGAAATGGGGGAAAGATTTATGAGGTCAATAAAGACTATTTATACTAAACAAAAAGCTAAAAAAAAATTAATGGAGACTTTACAAAAGATATTCAAATACATAAAGGTACAAGACAGGGCTGCCGGAAGCGGGCGGAGCTACAAACAGCGAGGCAGCAAGGAATCTGGAGCTCTCCAGATTTCTGCTGCATGCCGAGAATCCAGAATTCCCCCAAGAAATTGGAAGCAGGGGGGGGCTAGGAGAAGCCCACCCCTGGGTCGTAAGAGAGCGGAGGATTTCTGGGGGGTGGAAAGCAACCACCTCTTTAGATTACTCCTTCTCTAGACAAAGGATTCCACTGAGGCCATTTTTAAATGGTCGTCCTAGCTGTAAAGCTCCGTGGCAGGAGGGGAAAGCATGAAGATTTATGAAGGACTGCATCAACAGAGCTAATTGGTTTCAACATTGCCTCTGTAAGTACAAAATAAACTTAAGCGGCTGATTCTAAGAAGATAGTGTAATCCTGAAGCGGCAAACAAGCTTTAAACCCAAACAGATCGGTATTTTAATACTGCGTCATGCCTGAAAAGAGGAGCTGGAGTGGATAAGGACAGAGACTTTCGTTATTTGCCTCCTGTCCTCAGTGGGAACAACTCATAGTAACTTTTATGAACTTTTATAATAATAATAATAATAATTAAAAAAGGGAAGAAAAGAAGATTTAAGGAGATTCTGTAAGAGGTGGACTTTAACTTATTATGACTAATTCTACAATTTACAATCAAAGCTATCTGGAGAAAGCTGGAGTCTGGGACAGTATAAATCATTAGCTCTGTTGAGGAACTGACTTTTATTACTTACGTACTTTATGGCTTTCGGCTGGGAGAAGCAAAACAAACCAAGTTTGGGAGTATTTTCTATAACAAGGAATGTTTCTTTAAATGAGTTGTGGAGGCATCTTTGAACATCTACTTCGCAATTATGATGGATGTAACAAAAGATATAGTAAATGCTTTTCAGAACTTACAAAGGAATATTCTTGATCACCTGAAAACTCAATTTTATGAACTCCAGACTGTGCTTTCAGAGTTGAAGGAAACGACAGAGAACAGCAGATTGGAACAGATCACCTCACTACAGAATCGCAAGGAAGAGTGACAAAAGAGGGTGAATGCTCCAAAAAGGAGATTAGGGAAATTGAGTTGCATGGTGAGAAAGAGGTTCAGGTGGATGAAAAAGAGAGGTGTCCAAATTTGATGGGTGTTTATGCAAAGCGGAGAAGCAAAAAGGCGGGGCTGAAAGGGAAACTGGATGATTACAAATCAAACATTGCTTGGCTTCAAAAGGAGGACATGATAATTGGGAAAAATCCACCAAATCAGAGAGAAAATAGCCTAAGGTTTCTATAGATGGCATTTTAAAACTAGTAAAAAAAAAGGAGCCAATTTTAGTTTTAGGCTTAGAGTGCTATAAATAAAAGGGGAAATGATAATTGATGAATACAATAACAAAACGATTCTGATTTATATTTGGATATAAAGGACAATTAAGATTTATCAATTATGTAATATGAAATATGTATGATGAATATAATAATATAATAATATAATATAATATATAATATAATTTATTGTCATTGTAAGTATATACACAGTATACCATACAACGAAATTCACAGACACCCAGAGACCAGACACATGCACACACATAACATTCCCCAAACACTCCCCACCCACTAGAAGTCCCCCACTAAAAATACAAACATCTACACCTCAGGCCAAGTAACACAGTCCAACTAATTATTCACTACTACTAATAATAATATTAGAAATTGTGGATCTTAAGGTACTCTTTAAGATGCAAATCAACTGTAGGCAATTAATGCCATAAGACATTTGGACAATATTTGAAATGCTGATGAAATGTGAAATTTGGATATGAAATATATGTATGTTTAGATATAAAATAGAATTTAATATAGCACGGGAGATTATCAAGCTAAATAAGTATACCTTGTGATCTTATTTATGATGAATATAACATTAGAAATTGATAATTCTAAGGCACATATTTAAAGAAATAAAATACCCATGAATGGCAATATGATTAAATTTATATATAACATACTCATTCTCTGAAATATTGATACCATGCGAAATCCTGATATGGAATACATATTTGCATAGACTGTAAACTGAAGCTAATATAGTGTAGGAGATCAATCAATGCATTTATATAAAGACACTAAGCACATATGAAGTATAATATGATTAAGTAGTCAATGTTAGATTTATTATTTTGTGGTTCTGCTTTGTTTTGTCTCATGGACGAATATATGGAGGGGTTGGCTGATGATATCCTGGATGAGGATATCAAGAACTAATCATGCTGTGCCTTTGCATTGATGGCTGCCTAGAGAGTCGACACCTAGTACGGGGTGGTTCCCATCCCTCACAGCCACCCCCGATGCCCATTAGCACTGAACGAGGGAATTCTAAGCCCATGCAGTTAGGGGCTGATCGGCCATGCCTCACCTCTGAGGAAAAAACACAACACCGTTCCCAGAATCTCTGCCTGTACTGTGGGGGAGCAGGACACTTCGCCTCTGGCTGCCTAGTCAAGCAGTGCATCCCTGGCTCCACGCTACCACCATCAGTAAAAGATTTGCACCATGTCTGAGTGGGGCACTTAGCTGGGTCCCCTAAACCCTATGTTAATATCCAGGGTCCATTCCTTGTGCCAGTGAAACTTTGCTTGCCAGATGGGCGCTGGCTGTTTGTTGATGCCATGGTCAATTCTGGGGCCGACCGCTGTTTCATTCACATGGCCTTTGTGAAACAACACAGGATCCCTGTATAGGACAAAGAGACCCCCAACCTAGTTGAGTCCATAGATGGGCATCTCCTCCGCTCCAGCCCGGTGACCCAGGAAACCTATCCAGTTATTCTCCAGATCCAACAACACCAGGAGCAACTACAATTTAACGTTGCATGTATGCCCAGTTTTCTGCTCATTCTGGGACTTTTCTGGCTTCGAACACATAACCCCCTAGTAGACTGGGCACAAGGGGAGTTGCGTTTCAGGGATCCATGTTCGCATCTGGTTCCACCAACCACCTTGGCTGCAGCAGGATCAACAGACAGTCCCATGATACCTTCGGAATACAGTGGGGTCTTGACTTGAGAACTTAATCCGTATTGGAAGGCGGTTCTCAAGTCAAAAAGTCTGTAAGTCAAGTCTCCATTGACCTACAGTGCATTGAAAACTGATTAATCCCGTAACAGGCCGTTTTTGTTCCATTTTGGTTTTTTCTGGTCTGTAAGTCAAATCTCAGTCTGCAAGTCAAACCTAAATTTTGCGGCCAGAGAAGTCTGTAACTCAAAAAGTCTGTAAGTCAAGCCATCTGTAAGTCAAGGGTCCACTGTACAGAGAGCTTGCTGATGTTTTCGAGGAAAAGGGGGGCAATCAGCTACCCCCCTCATCAACCTTATGATTGTGCAAACAATTTGGTGCCTGGGGCACCCCTTCCTGTGGCGCGGATCTCTCCTATGTCTGAACCAGAACTCGCGGCCTTGTGTGCCTTTCTTGACAAAAACCTGGAATGGGGATTCATCCGGCCGTCCACGTCACCCCTGTCTGCACCCATTATCTTTGTCAAAAAAGGGCAGAGAGCTCCGCCCCTGCAATGATTACAGGGCCTTGAATAAAATAACCATTCAGGACCGCTACCCCCTGCCATTGATTGGTGAACTCCTGGATCGCCTTAAGGGGGCACGTATCTATACCAATTTGGACCTCCGTGGCACCTACAATTTCATGAGAATCCGTGCAGGCGACGAGTGGAAGATGGCTTTTGGGACTCATTATGGCCAGCATGAATACCTGGTCATGCCTTTTGGCCTGACCAATGCTCCGGCTGTATTCCAGTGGTTCATGAACGTCATCTTTCGAGACCTGCTTGATTGCTTTGGGATCATCTATTTGGATGACATTTTGATTTATTCCTGAGACCCCACTCGGCACACAGAACACATTCGTCAGGTCTTACAACGACTATGAGATCACTGACTCTATGCCAAGCTGGAGGTGTGACTTCAACGTGCAGGAAGTTGAGTTCCTAGGCCACATTGCATCACCCCAAGGAATCCAGATGGACCCAAAGAAAATAGAATTGGTTCTGACTTGGCAGAAGCCCTGGAACCATAAAGATATGGAGCAGTTTCTTGGCTTCGTGAACTATTACTGCCAGTTTATACCAGCCTATGTGGACATAACCATGCCACTCACCCGTCTCCTCTGGCCCAAAGAGTCATTTCTTTGGACTCCGGAGGCAGACTATGCCTTCACCATACTGAAAACTCGCTTTACCACCAAGCCAATTCTGCGTTATCCAGACCCCTACCATTTACTGTGGAGACAGATGCCTCCAGTGTTGCCCTGGGTGCAGTGCTGTCCCAGTGGGAGGACCCCTCATAGCCACTGCAGCCCTGCTTTTTTTACTCTTGGCAGTTCACACCTTCAGTACGCAACTACACTGTCTGGGGGGCGGGAACTCCTGGCCATCAAAACCACTTTCGAGGTCTGGAGGCATTACCTTGAAGGGGCCGTCACCCCATCCAAGTTTTGACTGACCACCAGAATCTGGAACACTTGCAGACAGCCCAATGCCTCAATCAACGCCAGATCAGGTGGAGCCTCTTCTTCTCCCGGTTTGACTTCCGCATTACCTATATCCTGCAGACTCAGAATAGGAAAGCCGACGCCTTGTCCTGCAAACCAGAATACGCTGTGTCACCCTCTGAAGAGTCTCCGACTACACCTATTCTACCACCCTCAGTCTTCGCTGTAAGCAAACACGGGTTCGAAAACACACGTGTAAGCTTGGACAGAGAGCAATCAGGAGTTTGCACATGCTAAAATGAGCTGAAGAGTCCAAATTCAGCTAGCCATGATACAACACTCCTTCTCGCAGGTCTGCCCACATAAGAACACCCTGGTACTCTCAGATATTATTGTGAAAAGGTCAAGTGGGCTTTGTAGTCCTTAGACTCAACTTGCACCACTGACAGGACTCTAAGTAAGCTAGGCCGAGGCAGCACTCTCAGATGACCCTATGACAAGTGTACTGTTCAGGAAACCAAATGAGTTTTATAATCTTTATTTTATTAAAGAAAAAGCATGTTACTAAATATTCAAAGCCAAATTAAACCAAAACAAATAAACTAGCATTGTGCTGTTTAGTTACAAAGATGTAGTGAGGCAAAGAAAACATGAAAAATATAAAAGAGTTCAAAAACCTTATTAAAAATACAAAAAGACATTAAAAAGAATCAAAACAGTTCCAGTCTAGGAAATCATTAGTAAAACAAAATAATCCATGTAGGTTATGAAAAGGCTATAGTCCTCAGTGATCCTATAGAATAAAAATCCCTTAACAAAAGTAAAAATCCATTATATGTCCCATAGTCCTTAGAAAAGAAAAATCCAGTAAATATACCATAGTCCTTACAACATTACAAGAGCATAGTCCATATGGAGTATTCCAAGAAAAGAAGTCCATAAAGAATATTCCATAGAACAGTCCATAGAAAATAGTCCATGCACAGTCCTTAGGAAAAATCCCATAAGTCCAAAAGTAATCCAGCAAAGCATAGAAACCAGTCCATGTAGGTAGGCCACCAAACTCTCTCTAAAGACATCAGGGTAAGTCCCATATGGCTGAAGTGTAGGTCACGAATCACTGAAAGGTCGGGCTTGGAAAGACAAAGTCTATAGGCAAAAAGTTCCTTTTTCAAGAGTAACTGGCAAGGGCTTAATGCACCTTCCCACGATGTCATCCAATCAGAGTTCGTTACTAGGCAAACAGTCCTGTTACATCACATGACTTCCTTCCCATACGCACCAGATGTTATTTGGGTTTTCTGTGGTTTATCAAAGAGTCACAACAATTCCCATCTATCTAATCACACAGAGTCCTTTCTCAGGCTTTCAGAATAACATTCTCTCTGCTCGTCTGGAAAACACTTGTCAGCATAGCAAAGATACTTTATACAAAGAAACAAGATGGAACCTCTCTGGCTCATTTCTTATTTACAAAACCCATATGCCTTAAAAGATTTTAACTCAAAAACCCATCTCATCACATTCGCAGCCACTACAACCCGCTTGTCCCTGGCTGAGGAAATTCAGGCCAGCCAAGCTCAAGATTCCTGGGCCATGCAGTGCTTGCAGGAATTCCAAGAGGGCCCTGCTGGAGACTTTGCTAACCACCTGGGTCTCTTATTTCACCAAGGGGGCCTGTATGTTCTTCTAGGGCCCCTCCAAACCAACGTGCTCTATTTGACCCATGATTCCCTTCCTGTAGGACACATTGGTCGGTATAAGACACTGCATCTACTCACACAGGAGTTCTGGTGGCCCCAGGTTCGCACTGACATCACTTGTTATATCGATTCCTGTGAGGTTTGTTGTCGAGCCAAGGACATACCAGCTAAACCTCCAGGGCTGCTACATCCACTACCCATACCAACCAGCCCTTGGGACATAGTATCTCTGGGGGGGGGCAATGTGTAGCCTGCATAATTAAATTGTAAACCGCCCAGAGAGTGCTTGAAGTGCTATGGGGCGGTATATAAGCAGCACGCTTTGCTTTGCTTTGTATGTATAGATGTATATTAGAGTTAACATAGTACTGGGGATTATTCAATTATAAGGCACTTACATAGAGATATTAAGCACATATGAATTATAATATGATTAAGTAGCCAATGTCAGATAAATATATTTTGTGGTTTTGGGTTTTTTTTTTTTTTTTTTTTTTTTTGCTGAAATGTGGATTTCTCATGATGGTAAAGCATTGATACTCTGAGATATAATTGGTTAGCCAAGGATGTAAGAGAAATTATCTTTAAAAAAATTCAATCACTAGAATTACTATAACTTTAGGACGGTTTATATTTGAATTAAATTTTTAAGAGCAATAAGGTTGATGCAGTCAGATTTATATAATGGATAATACAGTGGTGCCTCGCTTAGCGGGCACCTCGTTTAACAATGAATCCGCATAGCGATGAATTTTTTGCGATCGTTTTTGCGATCGCATTGCGATGGTTTAGATAGGAAAATATTGCTTTGCGATGATTGGTACCCTGTTTCGCATACCGATCATTGCATAGCGATGATTTTCCAACAGCTGATCAGCGGTTTCAAAATGGCCACCGGGTAAATAAAATGGCCGCCTGCTGTGTTTTTGCCCAGATTCCTCGCTTAACGGGCAGCGAAAATGGCCGCCGTATGGAGGATTTTCGCTTAAAGGTGAGTTTTTTTGCCCATAGGAATGCATTAAATGGGTTTTAATACATTCCTATGGGCTTTTTATTTCCGCATAGTGACAAAATCGCTTTGCAGTGATTTTTGCTGCACGGATTATCGGCACTATGCGGGGCACCACTGTATTGTATGAAATGCTTCCACCCTGCCTGTATGTGGGGTTCTGTTCTGTTTTTGTTTTTATTTTTGTTTTGTTTTTATTGCTTTTGCTTGTTTTGTGTGTTCTCTTTTAGTTGTGTATATCTATATGTGTGATAAAATAAAAAAATATTAAATAAAATAAAATAAAATAAAATAAAATATAATAATAATAATAATAATAATAATAATAATAATAATAATAATAATAATAATAATAATAATAATAATAAAAAAGAAAAAAGAAAAAAGAAAAAAGAAAAAAGAAAAAGGAAAAAGGAAAAAAGAAAAAAGAAAATTGAGGGAGGGAGAGTGTGTATGTGTGTATAAGAGAGAGCGAGAGCGACTCAAAACCATTTAAAAAGGAACTGAGGCAAGTGGGATGGAAGGCTTCAATTAAGGCAGGAAGGAAGTCGTGAGAGAGGGACGGGTGGATTCATCAGCTTTTTTAAATGTAATGAGAGGAAATGGATATACTGAACTGAAGCAACTAATTGTTGAAAATTGAGGGAGGAAGGATTTGTGTGTGAGAGAGTGACGCACACACATACACAGAGAGAGATGTGACTCTTTCATAAAACCATGAATAAAGGAACCTTCCAAAGTTAATCTCCACTGCATTTAGGTCTGCAGTTTCTGCTGAGAACAGCAGAAGTCTGAAGTGTGTAGCAATCATGTTTCTCTATTTCTCATCCCCAAATCAGGCAAGAGTTTCATAGTTTATTCCCAAAATCTGAAACCGAGTCTTTCTGCTCCTGGTCCTACATTGACTGCAACACCAAACAAGACTGTGGTTTTCTTTATTGAGTCAATCCATCTTATGTGCAGTCTTTCTCTTTTCCTACTGCATTGCACTTTTTCCTGCATTGCTGCCTTTTCCAGTGAGCTTGTCTTCTTATGATGCCACTGTAGTACAGTACCCTTTGTTTGGTTATTTTAGCTTCTAGTGAAAGTCCACACTTAATTTGTTTTACTTATCTCTCTGACAAGCCATGATATCTTTAAAACTCATTTCCAACACTAAATTTCAAATACAGTGGACCCTCGACTTACAGACATCCCCACCTACGGACTTTTCAATTTACGGACTTCTCCAGCCACAAAATTTCCCATCAACTTGCGGCCGGAGAATCGACATATGGACTGGAAGGGGGAGGCAGGGAACACACCAAATTCAAATTTGGTGCTTTTCCCACCTCCCCCTTCCGGTCCGTAGGTCGATTGCCCGTTGGTCCCCCTTGCCAGTTGTGTCTCCGGAGGCCTCTCAGGGCTTCTCCGCTGCCATGGGAGGCCTCCGGAGGTCCCCCATCGCTGCTGCTGCTGGGAGCCGAGCCACGCTGGGTGATCCTGGCCATCCTCAGACTCCTGGACTTACCCCGCCACTGCTGCTGTCTGAGTGCGGTGTGGCTTGGCTCCCAGAAGCAGTGGTGGGGGAAGTCCAGGAGTCCGAGCATGGCTGGGATCGCCCAGTGCAGTTCAGCTTCCAGCAGCAGCGGCGGCAGTGAGGAAGTCCAGGAGTCTGAGCATGGCTAGGATTCGCTGGTGTGGCTCGGCTCCCAGTAGCAGCGGCAGTGGCGGGGACCTCTGGAGGCCTCCCAGGGCTTCTCCGCCACCATGGGAGGTTTTCCTGGGGGGTAGACCGGGCCTATCAGGAGAGGGCTTCCCCTGGTAGGCCCGGTCTACCCACTGGGAAAATTAGACAATATTCTCAGAGATGTCACAAAAATGGTGAATTACATCATGGCTCATGCTCTTAATTTTCAGCAGTTTCAAGCAATTCTCGATGAGGTTCAGGCACAGTATAACACTTTATTTATGTACAATAATGTCCAGTGGCTGAGCAGAGGGCGAAACCTGGAGAGATTTGTAGCCTGCCTGGATGAAATTAAGCTGTTTATGACTGAAAAGGAACAAGAATATCCACAGCTCACTGATATGTCCTGGTTTACCAACCTCATGTTTTTTATGGATTTTACAGCACACTTCAATGTACTGAACAAAAAACTGCAAGGTTTAGAGAAAACAGCAGAAAGGATGTCTTGTGACATCAGAAGATTTGAGAGAAAACTCCAGGTTTTTGAGAGAGACCTTGAAAGTGGGCAGCTGAAATATTTTCCAAATCTAAAAACGCATTTGGAAAATTCTACAACATTTATAGACAATCCTACAAGCCATCAGGAAATCTACAAGGAATTTTCTAGCATTGTAGCAGCTGCAAAAGAGAATTTTAGGAACAGATTTTTACAGTTCCGTAAGATGGAGACAACCCTGGATTTTCTTACTTCTCCAGATAAAGCCAAATTTGAAGAACTTGATCTTTCCTGCTTACAATGGTTACATTTTGGAAATCTGGAAATGAAGCTATTGGAATTTCAAGAAAACTCTATCTGGAAAAAGAAATTCTATGACCTGCGTGCAACACTGGAGAAAACAGAGTGTGAAGGAATGACAAAGGACAGTAGAGTTGGTAGTTCTGAAAATGAAATCCTTAAAGTGTGGAATTCTCTGCCAACTAATTTTAAGTCTATGAAAGCACTTGGGATTGCTCTTCTTACTTTGTTTGGGTCATCTTATGCTTGTGAGCAGCTGTTTTCAGCTTTGAATTATATCAAATCTGATACCAGAAACAGACTGACAGATGACATGAGTGCTCCATGTGTTGCTCTCAAACTAACTGCATATGAGCCAAGGTTTGACAAATTATCAGCATGCATACAACATCAAAAACCACATTAATTGTGCAAAAGCATGCCAAGTTGAGTATCCCCTATCAAAAAATACATGCATATAATTATTTTAAAAGTTTGTAAAATTACCTGGCTTCAGACTATGTGCACAATGTATTACTTTAATATTTTTCCATTTACTAGAGTTAGTGGTTATTTTTCAATAAAAAAGTGTATCATTGAAAGTTCTGTTATTGCGTTTTTCTTTTAAGACAAAAGGTGTTGATTAGTTCAGACAACTGTATGAGTTATTTTTTCTAAATTAAAATGTCGGTATTCAGGTTTAATTGCAGTGTTGGCACTTTGAAAGAAATAATTTGGTTTTATGTTGCTGTTTGGGCACTCGGGTTCAAAAAGGTTAGCCATCACTGGTATAGATCATATCCTTATCTTCTGGAAACCCCTACCACTGGGTAATTCTTTATGAGGGAAATTTCTGATTGAATTTGTGTGTAGCATATATATTCAATCCTTAAAAACAACAACAAAAACAACAACAACAACAAAAACAACAACAACAAAAACAACAACACCTTTTGGTTTAAAAATCTGGGATATCATTCAAAAAGCCAATAAATGGCCCAATATTGCTGCACAATATTGTGCTCGTGTTGCCAGGAGGAAAAAGGATGCCAAGCTTTACATAGCAGAGGGCAGCTTGAATGTTGACAACACCAATGGCAGCAGTCAAGGTGGTCTACAGCACTGGTTCTTAACCTTGGGTTACTCAGGAGTTTTGGACTGCAACTCCCAGAAGCCTTCACCACCAGCTGTCCTGACTGGGGTTTCTGGGAGTTGCAGTTCAAAAACATCCGAGTAACAAAGGTTAAGAACCACTGGTCTACAGGATACCTTCTTCTGCTCACGACCATTCATACTTTTTAAAAAACAGCCCTGACAATTGCTTTGTGTTTGGCTGAGAAGTGATGAACTGATGAAAAAAGGAGTCTGGGATTTTCCCTTGCGTGGTATCACTTTGTGATGTAGTGTGTGATGATTTGAAGGATAGTGGGAATTGTAGTCACAAG
The DNA here is from genome assembly GCF_051106095.1 of Pogona vitticeps. Lineage (NCBI taxonomy): Eukaryota > Metazoa > Chordata > Lepidosauria > Squamata > Agamidae > Pogona > Pogona vitticeps. The sequence continues at coordinate 55,667,585 of NC_135788.1, read as the reverse complement.
AAAATGGAGACTGTTAGGTTCTGTGAAAGTTGATGTTAAAACCAATGGAATGTGTTAGCCTGTGAGACTATTTTCCAGATTTACCTCCTGGTACAGAGGTAGCTCGAGATAAGTGCAAAGCCACAGAGAAAGCCCCGAGAAGACCAAACATGCATACCGGCTAATTGGAAGCAAGATAATGTACCTGTGGGCTTCATGAGAATTATGGATGGAGAGTTGTGTTGAGCCTTCTTGTAATTAATTGGTTAGCAGCAGCAGAAGTGTCAGGGAGAAGGAGGACCAAGATTTGTAGAAAAATAGTTGTTTTGCGTATGTTCTTTGTTGGTTTGTGACATGTGATGGAATGCTTGAAAGATGTAGCAAGGAAAAACGGTTTGTCTTTTTGAAACCAGAAGGAGCCCAGTTTCAGCAAGATGATTACCTAGAGATTGCAGCTTTATTTAACCATTGTAACTTTTGGATATGTTTTATGTTAATACTTTTGCAAACAGCTAATGAAACTTGTTTTATTTTCTTCATAAAAGCAAACAATCCTCATTGAGAACTGGTATCTTGAAACAGCAGGGCTTACATCTAAATCCAGTGGTGATTTGATAACAGGTCCTACATGGCAGAGCTGTTGTGTTATCTAAGGAAACACAAAGCCTATGCTTAAGTGCTTTGAAAGTAAATAAATATTTCTTTTAACGCCAGGCTTGTCCATGGGACTTGTGTTATGCACTTCTGAGGCCTAGAGGACCAACCTCAGAGATAAAGGTGGTAGATTTGTGCCCATAGTGACTCCCTGCCCAAACCTCATACTCTCTTTAGGGAGAGGTGAGTGTGACGTAGTGCACTACAGGTTTGTACAACAGCAGTATCCTTCACTCCTACTGTTACAAATCTATTTTTACTTTGGTAACTTACTATTAATTAAGATTTTTTAAAGTTCAGTGATAAATATGATTGTGATAGCCATTAAAAATAGACTATGGCACAGGGTGTTTTTTTGTTCGATTCTTTTAGTTAAATAAGCAGATGTAAAAATACACCTCAAATGGACTGCCTTCCAGTCCTGAGTCTTGGCATCTGAAAAAGAATGCCAGGGTCCGGGGAAGCAGGAACCATGAAATAATGTTCTTGTTGCATCAGACAATTTTTAAACACACAGTGCTTTCTGGGAACACTGGTAGCTTTGAAATGAAGACTTTTTTTGCTTGCTTTTGTTTTAAAGACTGACTAGAACTTTTTTGACAGCAAGCTTTCAAGAACTCATTCTGCAAGCTTAGCTTGGGTGGATCCTCATTTGTAACCTCAAAGCTATAAATGACTAAGTAAGCAGAAGCAGATAACATCTTACATGCATGGAAACAGTTTTAAATTCAATCTTTTGATTGTAACACTTCTGTTTGACTTTGAATTCTACAAAAGTTGTAGTAGTGTACAGTATACTCCATTGTTTTTATTATACCGGTCAAAACAGTTATTTTTGTTTATTAAGCTTGACTGTTAACTAAACCTCAATGCTTGCATATATTCCAGTAGCAATATTAAGCATCTGCAACATCAAATGAAAAACAAAGGTTGCAGAAATATAACTTGGTTCTGTTATTGCTCCTTCTGAATGAGACTTAATAAATTGATTTCGGGAATCTAAAGTCAAGAGACAAATCATACACAAAAGTTCAGTCATGCAAGTTGCTCTGCTCTTCCAAACAGGCTCACTCACACAATCATGCCATTGGTCATGTGCCTGGTTCATAAGCAATAGATAGCCAATTACTTGAAGAGGACCCTGATGGAGGAAAGAAACAATTTGCACACACACAGCTTTTCTTCAACAGGATTCTGGCCAGTAAATTTTGTTTGGCATAAGAGACTATGTTCATCTTTAAGATGCCCAACTTTGTTGATCTATGTAATAGTTATGCTACTTTAATGCAATATTTTGGTGGGCATGATAGAAGTTGTAGCCAAACGTCTGGGGTCATGCTTGCTTTCATGTTATAAACTGTCAGTTTACACATAGGACATTCTTATAGGCAGCTTGAAAAATGATTTGTTAAATCCACAGTAGATTAGCTCCTCATTGTATGGAACCTTCATATTCATGAAGCCAAGGCTGATTAAAACAACAAACTACCTTTTCCTCTGGCTTGTAGATCTCTCAGTCGCCTGCTTGGTTACTATGGGAAATTAGTCTGATCCAGTGAGTTTGTGGCTCTCCACATACCATTGGCATACAATTCTGATTACCCTGACAATTGCCCATGGTGCTTGTGGTTGAAGGGAGCTCAATAACACCTGAAATGCTGCAGTACACTGCAGTACAGCTCTCCTTCACTATTAGATTGGAAGCAGTCATGGGAACAACCTGGGTTCCATTTTTTAAAAAACCAGGCTTTCCAAGTTCATCAAAAGAGGCAAATCCTCCTATCCTCCCTCCCCCAGCACCTTCCAGTGCCATGCAACATCCAAGGTGATGCCTCTTGAAATATTTTACCGGACACAGGCACGAACTGCTGAACTGGTGGTTCATGCTGGTTTGTTTTTTGGCCAAACAGGTGTTGTGCTCCCCAGCCTTGCCTCCTTCACTTGGGTGCTGACTCAGAGTCAGTGGTCCAGCTTCCCTATCCTACTTCCTCCAGTACAGCATCTGAGTGGGTACCCATCAGAGGAGGCAGGAGTGGGAAGCACCAAACACCTGTTTGGTCAAAAAACAAACAGCCAGTTCAGAGGTTCATGCCCATCCTTATATTGTACTTTACTTATGTTCTGAAAAACAGCCCTAAATTTGCTGTGGCTTCAAAACAGAACTACCCACACTAAATTGGTCTAGGGTGGTGGTTCTCAAGACACTTAGGGTGCGTCTCTGTTTCCTGCTGCTTTTTTGGTTATTGTAGTACTCGTTAGCATGAATGGACATCTGCAAAAAGGGTCTTCCTTTTTTTAGAGTATTTGAGTGTTTTATACAATCAGCTAGATTTTTAAATTTTCTGCTCTGCCTTCCTCTTTAGGCACAGCATATAATTGCGTATTATATTCTTTGTGCATTGTAGTGAGTGCAACAGAAATTTCAGTTGGCAGCCATGTTAATTTGTTGCAGCAAAATGAACAAAGAATCTTGTGATGAAGACTAAGACGTTTTATTTGGCATAAGCATCCATGCACTGCAGCTCAGATGTTTGCATGCAATCTGAGGAAGTGGGCTACAGGCCATGGAAAACCTGCGCCAAAGTAAAATGTGTTAGTCATAAAGGTATCACAAGATCACTGGTTTTGCTGTTTGAGCTGAATCAGTACCATCTGCTTTTGAATGACTTTGTGGCTGTGTATGTTACACAGAGATACCACTTTTCTTTGCAGCACTATGGCTTTTAGATCTGGGAAAACGGGAAGAAACAGATAAGACAGGCTGTTTTGCAGTCAGAAGCAGTGCTCCCTTAAACAGTAAGTATGTGTGATTATTCTACAACATAATTTTGCAGCTTGACAATGTGTAAATTAGCTTGCTTCTCCCCACAATGAAAAAGGAGGAAGAGGAAGGAAAGGAACACTTATCTAATAATGTCCAGTGGTTTGTGGGATTTATATCACTGACAAAAACAAATGAGCAGGGAGTTACTACAATGCTGTAGTAACTCTTCCCTTCATCTGTTTGTGCTCCTGCAAGCCTGTAAACAATCATGAGTTTCAATTTCCTTCTCCTCCTGAACATCCAAAATTGTATTCCTCCTGTGCAGTGCAAGCTGGCAATCATGCCAGCAAGCCTACCTGCACTGCCACCCGCAAGTCAAGGAAGCAGACATATGTATGACAGGTGACAAGTGGCCAGGGAAGAACTGCTTTATGACTGCCCTTAACATTTTTTTTTTTTTTTGCTAACAGGAAAATAAATACCAATAAAGGGAATAACTTGTAATAAATCAACACAAAACTGCTTTAAACAACATAACCTTTATTAACGATCAATAGTAGTTATTTATTATTCATCAGGAACATATAAACCCACACTAATAAATCAATAACATACAAAAATGTTGCTTATTTTGAAGACAACTCATATAATTCCCCTCTACTGACACTGTCAGGTTGTGCAGCTGCAAGAGTCTTAGCTTCCTGTAGCATTTCCAACTAGATTTCAAATATGACTGTAAAAGCTGTGTTTTCCTCACATAGCTCATATAATTCCCTTCCTGCAGGTTCCAGCTGAGTTACTTCTGAAACACAATGCTGTGCTTTTTTTGCACGGTTGCTCTTAAATCGGCAACAAAACACCTTCCGTCCTTTTGTATTTTTTATACAACATGTTATATAACACCTATCTCTATAAAGAATAACTGAAATGTAGACATGTCCTATATACAAATGTTACTATTTTTTCAAGAACAGTGAGAAAAAACCGTGCACAATTTGGCAAACTTAAAGCTCAGCATTCTCTATCTGAAATATTCTCCAGTACTTCTATTACTGAATGCTCAGAGAAGGACAGACCCATCTTGTTCACTGGTGTTCTGGGTCTGATTGGTGGACAAGGCAGTTTCTGGAAGAGGAGTGGGAGCTTTGCCACGATACTTGCCACATAAACCAACAAATGAGAGGCATGTAAGAACCATGTGCAAAAGGAACTTTCTAAATTTCTCACCAGCAAAAGTATAGATGATTGGATTAAGACAACAGTGGCTGAAAGCTAGTGATTCAGTCACCTGCATGGTGTAATCTAAGAGCCTTAAGGAGCTGCAGTCCTCAAAAAAGTCATAAAACCGTAATGTATGCAGAAAAAGTGATACATGGTATGGGGTCCAGAATAGAAAAAACACGAGCACCACCATTAAAATAAGTTTCACAGCTCTTTTTTTCCGGTGGTTTTTGCAGGAGAACAAGGTTCTGATGATCCTCAGGTAGCAAAAGCCCATGATACACACTGGAAGAAGGAACCCTATGATGTTTGTTTCCAGGTAGGTGAAAACTGGCCAGATTTCCATAAGATGTTCAGGATACTGAGAAGCGCAGCTTTCCTCTGATGCTTGAATGAATACAAAGTGGGGGGCTGAAAAGAAAATTGCCAGTACCCACACCACAAAGCTTGTGAGATATCCACGGTTGACACTCCTAGCTTTTATAAAATATGTTGCATGGACAATAGCCAGATACCTATCAATGCTTATGATGGTAATGAAAAATATGCCCCCCCAAAAGCCCACAGAATACAAAGAGGAAATTATTTTGCAAAAAACATCTCCAAGTGTCCATCCATGTATTAAATAAAAAGCCCAGAAAGGAAGAGAAGCCACAAACAGAAGATCAGAGATAGCCAGGTTCAAAAGATATATGTCAGTGATGCTCTTCTGGCATCCACCTTTCACAATGGTAAAAGCTACCAAGAAATTTCCCACAAGCCCAACAATGAACACAATGGCATATAGCACAGGCAGATAGCGTTTCCCAAGCATCTGAATGTCCCTTTTGTCACATGGAGGAGGCAGGTCCTCATAAACAAAGTTAGCGAGGGTCCCATAATCTTCGGTCATGATGACTGCTTCTTTGAAAATATGAAAGAGAAAAAAAATAGGAATCCAGCAAACACAGTGTGTTCTTTCAAATACACATCAGGTATTATTTCTAAATTACCTAACTTTGATAACAAAAGTGAGCCACCTTCAGTATGTTAGGTGAGGAAACACAGATTTCAACCTTTTGTTGATGCGCATATGTGCACAGCAAAAGTGAATGAATGGAATTTAAGTATACCCTCCTGCTGTGTTTGACTGCAGGTCCCATCATCCCATGTCATTCAACAATAGATCATGTTGACCTGGGATGACAGAAGCTATAGTGACACTTAGAGGACATCAGGTTGGGAAAGGTGACTTTATCCACTTATTTCAGAGTAAACTTGCAGAGACTTACTTCTATTTAGATATGTAAGGGACAAAGACAAAATACAGGTAGTACAAAGTTTTACTAATAGACATAAACATTCAGAACAGGTATGGTGGTAAACCCATTTCGCTGTGCCTCATGTTTCTTTTCTGTCCATTTTACATGACACTTCCACCCTCATTCAGATTCGTGCATGCTGTCAATGTCTACTCAGAATTAATGAGTGTGTGTGGGAATCCTCTTTAATTTCAAAAGGGGCAGCATCTTCACATATACAGTTAGTCAATGAGCCTTAGCATTCAGAGAGCAGAGTGCACCAGAACCATCATTTATTTCTTATCCCAATCTAAGTGCACACTTAGATCCTGTTGAAGAAGGGACGAATTCAGATAGCCTTGCCCAGCCATTTTGCCTTTTAATGTACCTCCATGGAAATTTGGGGGGAATTGCTGCCTTTGCAAACCTCCCCTCCCTTAAAGGTTGCAGAAAGAAGGCTTTAGCCTTTCCTACCAACATATTCACCCTAGTCCAGAATAGGATTGCATATGTTAAGAAAGCAACTGTTAAGAAAGGTTTCTTTCCAGGTTAAGAAAAAAACTGTGACCCAGCTAACACTATATTCAAGGTGCAATTTTGTTTGCCCTTGATGAGTCTTCTGTGTCTACAGTAAATGTTTTGTGCAAGGCCTCGTTCCAGTATCCTCTTCTACTCTTGGTTCAGAATTAGATACATAACACATTATTTTAGAAAGCAAACACAAAGACCTTGCACATTCTTTTACATATCTAACAAAAGCAAGTCCCTACAAGTTTTTACTTTAAAGTATACATTGAGGTTTGTGATTATTTTCAGTGAGGGGCTAAAACAATTCTTCTTTAACAATTTGTTCAAAACATTTGCATAGTGCCATTCAGGATATAATCATACAAAACATCATAGTTGGCTTGTGTCTGGTTCAGTCCCCACCTACCTCCCATTTTATTTTGGAATAAGGTGTCCCTTCTGTTTGGTGCAGGTGTTTGGATAGCTCAGTGGGTTCAGTATCTGGCTGCGGAGCCAGAGATTGGGAGTTCAGTTCCTCACTGTGCCTCTTGTGAAATAAAGTCAGCCTGTGTGGCCTTGGGCAAGCGGCATAGTCCCAGAGAGTTCCCAGAAGAAGAGAATGGTAAAACACTTCTGGGTATTCGTTATGTGGAAAACCCTGAAAAGGTCACCATTAGTCAGAATTGACTTGACATCACATGATTATATTTATTCTGCTTGGTGCAAAAGCTATACCTGTAAAGCACTGTCCCATTTTATTCCTATTTCATAATCTTCCATAATCATCCAGGGAATTTTATTTACTGTCTCATTCACATGTTCTATATAATGACATGCATGTTGCTGTGTGATAACCCTTCTATTGTTGACTACTTTTTGACTGACCGCAGAGGGATTGAGAACATACATACCCCCACCTATGAGCTGTTCATTTCATGAGGCACCCCACAGCAACTAAAACAGTCATTTAACATTGGGAGAATTACTGAACAAAAGCACCTGCAACCCCCCCCCCGCCGAAACTCACACTTCTTCAGTTTGATTCTGCCAAAGCCGAGTCTGAAAAACTCTGTATAAGAAAAGCATCAGAAGGAAGCACCCTACAAATAGGGGAATCAGTGAATGTGATATTATCTGTATACTTGATTTTACACTTACTAAAACACAAGAGCATCCCTACTGGATTGGACCCAAGGCAATCTAGTTCAACTTTCTGTTCTGTGCTGGTCTATGGGAAGTTCAGAAACAAGATATGGTTGTAATTGCACCCTTCAATTCATGTTCCTAGCAGCTGGTACTTACAGATAAAGCAGCCAGGATTCAATTCAGTTGTTCTCCTTGTTCCACCAGCAGAACCAGGATGGGGCAATTCTTCCCCTCCTCTCAAAATCTGCTCTAGAGGTCTGGAAAAGGAGAGAAGGAGAAATCAAGAGGAAGTACACCTGCATATCATTGGGTATAGCACACTGCCTGAGATCATGGAGAGCAGCTTATAGCCACCATTACACATGTGGAATGTACACATTTGCAACACAACAGATAATTACATAAATACAGTATATCATGTATTTCCAATTCTCTACATTCCCACTAACAGACTTAAAGTGCTTATGCAGGGAACAATATTAAACAATGGCTGAAATTCAGTAGTAAGCTGCAGCTAGAGTAGGTCCTTTGAACCACTGGAACTTACAGAGAAGTTAGCTCTCCAAATCCCTACTGGTTCAATGGGCCTATTCTAGTTGTGCCTTCCTTCTGAATTTCAGCCAGTGTGTTACTTGGACTCTAATTCTAAACTCCAGTAAAACAACTGGAATTTATAATGATACTATTAGAAAGGATATGTTCTATTTTGTTCTACATTTGTGTTCTTAGTGCTATGTTTTCAATGATGCTGTGCTGTTTTATTTAAATTATCTGCCACATAAAGAGCCCAGGGTGGAGTAAAAAAATGAACATATTTGGGATTGTAGCTAAAAATCACAATCCTAAAGGGACTGCAATAGTGCACAAGAGGCATTCAGCATCCTGGTAAGGATGGCTTAAGACATTTTGCTGCCTGAAGTGAAGAAGCGAATAATGCTCCCATGTGTTGCAATAGGTTGAGTAAGTAGCTAAAGCCAGCCAAGGTGAGTTGACAATTTAGGCAGAAAATCCCAGAAGTTTCTCTCCTCTGGACTGTTTTTTTTTTTTAAACCAATAAATTAAATAGCTAAAAAAATTTCTGCCTTTTCATGACAATCCAAATGCTTGTCTCATTGAGTTAATGAAAAGGCCAGCCCTCGCAATAGTTACAATAATACTGAGCTCTATAACTGTCTTAACAGAAAAGCAAACAACTGTGCAGCAGCCTTTATTCTAAGGCAAGGATAGGTAATATGTGACCTTCAAGCTGTAAGCAACCACTTCCCTCTTGCCCAGCTGTTTTAGCAACCGCCATCTCTCCCATCCAGAAGCTTTCATAAGTGGTGACTCATTTTTTAAAAGACCTCAAGTTCCCATGACCACTGAAGATGAAATGATACTCATTTTCCAAAATTGGAAATAGATTTCTAATACTTCTGCTTTCATTTTTTTGGATGATTTTGGCTTTTTTTTGTGGTCTGTGCAGTTTCTAAAGAGTCCCATGGACAAAAAATTGGCCCCTAGACCTAGATTTCTGATCTTAGGTAATTGGAATCCCCTGCCTTATATAAATTCTTTGTGCAGAAGACACATTTGAAATTTCTTGGATTAAAAGTCCATGACCATCTGCTAATACCAAAGCTCAGAAACTCTGAATACTACAATTTCCAGTATTCCACAAGAGGCTGGGAGATTCCAGGAGTGACAATCAAAAAAGTAAGTTTACAAAGGTCTGCTCAAGTCTGCTGATTTTCACAATGGCCAAAATCTTATTTAGAACATTAAGCCACACTAAAGTAGGCCCACTGAATCAATGGGAACTGGGTGAGGCAGTGTCTTTGTAAGTTCCATTGATTCAGATGTGCCTTCTCTAACTGCACCTGACTTTAGCATTGTTGTTCTTTAGTTGTTAAGTCATATCCGACTCTTCGTGACCCCATGGACCAGAGTACGCCAGGCCCTCCTGTTTTCCACTGCCTCCCGGAGTTGGGTCAAATTCATGTTGGTAGCTTCGGTGACACTGTCCATCCATCTCGTCCTCTGTCGTCCCCTTCTCCTCTTGCCTTCACACTTTCCCAACATCAGGGTCTTCTCCAGGGAGTCTTCTCTTCTCATGAGATGGCCAAAGTATTGGAGCCTCATCTTCAGGATCTGTACTTCCAGTGAGCACTCGGGTTGCATTTCCTTCAAAATGGATAGGTTTGTTCTCTTTGCAGTCCAGGGGACTCTCAAGAGCCTCCTCCAGCACCACAGTTCAAAAGCATCACTTCTTCAGCGGTCAGCCTTCTTTATGGGCCACCTCTCACTTCCATACATCACTACTGGAAAAACCATAGCTTTGACTATGTGGACCTTTGTCGGCAAGGTGGTCTCTGCTTTTTAAGATGCTGTCTAGGTTTCTCATTGCTTTCCTCCCAAGAAGCAGGGGTCTTTTAATTTCGTGGCTGCTGTCACCATCTGCAGTGATCATGGAGCCCAAGAATGTAAAATTGGTCACTGCCTCCATATCTTCCCCTTCTATTTGCCAGGAGGTGATGAGACCAGTGGCCGTGGTCTTAGTTTTTTTTTTTTTTTTTTTTTTAATTGAGCTTCAGACCATTTTTGTGTTCTCCTCTTTCACTCTTATTAAGAGGTTCTTTAAGTCCTCCTCACTTTCTGGCATCAGAGTCGTATCATCTGCATATCTGAGGCTGTTGATATTTCTTCCGGTAATCCTTGGGATTCATCTAGTCCTACCTTTTGCATGAAAACATACCCACAACAAAAGTGACATGAAATGCTGTGGCACTTACTGCTGATTAACATACACAAGATTGGATTGTTTTTATTGAACAGTGAAGTTGTATTTTATTGCTGACTTGCTCTTTTTCATTTTTTAACCACCTTGGACATGTTTTAACTACTTTTTGCTGTTTATGTGTAATCTTGAGATAATACTCTTGCTGTCTTGGAAATTTTTATCTTAAATTTAAAATTGAGCAACATTAGAACAACATGCTGATTATAACAAAAACTAAACTGATGCTAGGAAATCCATTTTCTTCTGATAAGATTATGGCAACCTTTTATAAACAAGCATTTGTGCACACTACAGTTAAGATGACATGTCTACCAGTTAACATGTCTACTTGATTCTATCAGTGCCCTTTGCCCTCCTTGGTATCCCATGTTGGATATAATCTTGTGTATACTTATTGAGTAAACATTTATGTGTGCCTTACTTTGGAGTTTGCATGTCTTATTTGTGAATTTTATTCAGTTGCTCCCAAGTAAGCAAAGTAAGGTGACATCTTCTACTGAAACCAATTCAGAAACCACTGGAAGGGGTTCATGACATTTATTTATAACTGAAATAAATATTACTTGAATATCCTATTCAAATTAATATACTTGCAAGGGTGACCAGACATGCCCAGATCTCATCATGTAGCTGCAGGTACTTCTACTATTTTTCTTACATGTTTGCTAATTCAAACAGGGTCCAGGCCAGGAAGTCTCAACAGAGAACTGATTCACTCCTAAACTTTGTGTCAACATGTTTGTAGCAAGAACTAAATTGAACAGCTTAGAGCTCATGTGAGGCTAATACACTCATCTATTTCTAGGGGCATTGCTAAGGGCTGAAGAGATTCAGGGGGCAGTCCAACAAATACAAATCTGAGTAAAACTGGTACACGCTAAATTATATGCTTCTATAAATAACATTTTTTTTAAAAAGAGAAGTGCCACTGAACACCAAGGTTGGGGCAGCTTCTTGAATGTATAATTATTTTCCCCTTATTTCACAACTCTATGTGAAATAAGCTGGCTCATCTTCTGTGATGTTTTAAACTAGCAGAATTTAAATTTCCCAAAATGCAAGCCAACTGATTTCCTGACCAGTAGGAAACAACAGATAATGATGGGAATCTGCACCTCCTCCCTTCATTACTCAATAGGACTTCTCTCTCTCTATTTTTAAACCAATGAAGAAGAAATATACTATATAAGTTGCAACTCTTAGTATCACAGGTGAATAACTGCATAATGCTGGACAAAGATAAAGCATTTTAATGTATTTAAAAATACAGTATTATTTAAAGTGGATTCCAAAATATAGTGTGCCCACAAGAATTATTTGTTTCCTACACTCCTTTGCATCCAGACTAGGAGTGAGATGTGTGTATGTGCATATGTTAAAACTATGTCCTGATTTTGTTTTCAGTTTATTGTAAAAAGTGGAATTGCAGGCTTGGCTATCAGAAATTTGAGAAATTCTGAGTTTTTTTGGGGGAGGGAGATTTATTCCAATTCCTGAAATCCTCCTGTAATAAAAGGAAACCTCAGTGTTCAAAGTTTGATTTCTCAAACTTTGCTTCTCACTTTAAGTGCTAGTTTCAGTCTAGGTCTGAAACCAGGCCATAAGGTACTCTAAGGCACTTGTATTTTCCCACTTCAGCACCACTCTTTACCAAAGTATGGTCTGTTGTGCCTACTTGACTGAAGCATGTGTGATTTCAACACAGTGAGAACTGGGTGCAGCTTCCTTCTCTCTGTCAAACATGCCATCAAGGGGTTTGGCTTAAAGGGTAGTGTGTGGTAAAGCTGCAAAATGCTCTCATGGAACCTTTGTGGAAGCCTTGTGTACATTCAGCTAGCAAGTATCACTCCTGCTTCCAGCCTATATGTAAATCCTCCACAGAATGTAGTTCATGTTTTTTCCTATTCTGTTCTCAGTTTTTTGGGCAGTGGGGAGTGAGAACAAATATGAAACCTTATTTGGATGGTTGAATTTCATATCTCATTGCCCCAAATGGCAAATCATATGGTAGATTGGGAAAAAGTTACATAAAGAAATTACCTATGCCAAAATTATCCTTAAGGAATGTGGCTGCATGAATAGAAGGACAGGGCTCCTGTTTCATTAACACTTGTGTGAAAAATGGGATTTCAGCAAGCATAGCTTGTCAAGGGTTAAAACCACATTGCCAGAAAAAAATCAAGTCAAATCCACAGTGACTCCTGTTGTGGCCCATGATGCAAGTCCTATTGTGATTTTAAAATGGTGCCAATCTGCCCATTTAAAAACCGCATGGGGACTTCTGTCACCAGCCAGAAGCTGCTGGAAGGTTTTTTGGTTACTGACAGCACCAGTGCTGAGACAGCAGTTAGTCTACTCAGCATGCGATGAAAACAGAGCCACTAGAGCTGGTATTTGAAGTAATTATGTTTCAACAGCTAATCAATGCAAAGTTAGCCAGGGAGCCTCTCAGCACTGGCTGGCCAGCAACAATCTTCTTCCCTTGGGGGGTAGGGGAGGCAACTCCAGCAGATCTGTTTTCACTGCACATCAAGCAAGCAAGGTCTCTGCTGCCCTGACCATAGCTCTGTCAGTAGCCAGGAAGCCTCCTAGTAATGCAAGCCTTATTGTGGTTTTAAAATGGTGCCAATCTACCATTGTGGTTACTTAAAAGAAGAAGAAGAAGCATCTCTCTCTCTCTTGTGAGGGTAGCTGGACAGAGAGAAGGTCCTCCCCAAATATCTCAAAATCCCAAACAGGCTTGTATAGGAAACCAGGTAAAGGAGGCAGGGGGCTAAACAAAGGACAGCCATACGGAAGCAACGTGTATTTTTCCCCTGCAGAGCCTCCAGGCTTGCAAGATGAGGCATCCGCTAAAATTCCCTGTTCTGTACAACTGTTAATGCCACAGAGGTCATTTTTCATTTCACCACTTCATTAGGAAGGCAGAAATGGCAGTTACGGTCCATGATGCTTTGCTAGGAATAGTACAATGTATATGTCGCTGCCTGCAGGTCAACTGAACATAAGGCATCAGGATGTAACTGGAGCCAGGAACTGGGCTGGGACCAAGCTTGAGAAAAGACACTTAAAGTAAGTTGATATTTGCTACTGTGGCAAATGGTTAGCAAATACAGTGGTGCCTCGCTTAATGAGCACACCGTACAACGACGAATCCGCATAGCGATCCCCTTTTCGGGATCGCTAATGCGGAGGCATACCGATCGTTCCAATGGGCAAAACTCGCATAGCGACAATCGGTAAGCGTTTCGCGGATCATCTGTTCAGCGGTTCTAAAATGGCTGCCAGACGCCCGAGGGCGCGAAAATGGCTGCCGCTATGGAGGAAACTTTGCTGAACGATGTTTAATGCGTTCCAGTGGGTTTTTATGTTCCGTTTAGCAATGTTTTCACATAGCGAGGATTAATCCGGAATGGATTAACCTCGCTATGTGGGGCACCACTGTATCAGGGGTGGGCAACCTTTGGCATGCCTGTGAGCCAAATTTCTGTCTCCAGGCCCCTCTGCCAAAAATGTTCCCTGAAAATTCCAAGCACAAAGCCAGAAGTGGTCAAAAGTCCACTTTGGGGTCTCATTTAAGACCAACATTTACCAATTTTTCAAAACACGGCTCAGTTTACCTAGATTATTTATTGAATCTTTCAGTGGATAAATATAACGCAGCTGAAGTAAAGCAAGGGCAAGTCCCTACCTTCAGTCTATAGGCTGGCAGTGAGTCAATCCCTTGTTAGGAAGTGGTTATTGAGCAAAATCTGCAAACTGGAGAAATGAGAACATATTAGCAACTTCTGGAGAAGAGAGAAAAAAATATGTAACTGTAGAAATTTAAATTCTGCTGTAACCGTAGACCAAAGTAACATCAACCGGTATCAGTCATCTTTCATTATACAGTGTATAAGTGAATATGAGTTAACAGGATTTATAGAATATGAATCTATGATTATAATGTGAGAAAAAATTAACAGGCATCCTCCACAATATGATGTATCACAAGGAAAATGGATTATATACTTCAAATATTATGAAAGGAAAACCATGAATTGTTTAAGTATTAGGAAAAAGTAATGTTATATTGGAGGAGGAATTGATGCTGTAATTGTTAACTACTAAAATAAATTATTATTTTTATAATAGATCTATGACTCTGTGGAATATGATTTTTGACACTTAGAAAGTGTCACATCACTAAATGATATTTTTCTTCATGTTCAGATCCTATTTCCTTGCTAGTATTATCCTTTTTAGTCAGCTATACGCAACCCCAGTCCTGTATAGCCATTGTGCGACACGAGTACTGCTACTAAAACTTCTACTGATAATTTAATTACACGTTTGAATGTTTAAAGCACTTCAGATGCACCAGCCCTGCCAACCTGGAGCCATCCAAATGTACATTGACTATGATTGCAGGTACCTCCAGAGAGGCAGATGGTGCCCCCCTCCCCCATAGCTAGGAAAGATGGGGTTTGTAGCCCACATCTCTAAGGCACCATTTTGGGCAAAGTGACATACATTATTAATTCTCTTTACTCTATTATACTACAGTATTCTTCTCATAATGCAGATGAGAGACTTGAAGCTGCAAATTTATTTATTTATTTCACTACTTGCCTAAGACCACGAAGGACAGAAGGATACTCAACAAAGCTTCCAGATGCTTCGCAGAGATGACCATACATATGGTCATCTCTGCAAAAATGGCAAATGCCAAAGCATTTTTAAGGGTCAAACCTACATGTTAACAGAAGTAAATACTAGGTGTGGTGGGCAGTTAGGAAGCACTATTGGCAGATTGGGAGAAGGGTGTTTTTTTAAAAACCTTTCCCCCTTCCCATGGTCCCACCAAAACATCTCCCCTCCTTCAAACCTCCTATCGGCCTCACAAAAAAAAACTTCCCCACTCCAAATGAGAAATACCCACTATATACATTTATTTCTAACCAACAGTACTTATTTAAGTCTCTTAGAAAAAATATATAACTAAAGAAACCTAAAATTCAACAGAATAAACCCACAACCCCCCGCCGCCGCTGCCTCTAAGGAGATTATACTGACCCCAGCTGCTCCTGGCCAAAATTTGAAAGCAATAACAATAATTCCTCCCCAGCTATCAATTTGCCCTGAGGCTTCTGGGCTGGCCTCTTAAAAGGGGAGCACACAACATTTGCTTTTAAGGAGTAGAGAAATTTGCCCAGATTTATTCATAACATTTCCAACCTGGTTTATACTAAAGTTGCTGCCAGGTGTACCATGTCTATGCCCTTGCTGGAGTTATAAAGCCCATTGTAAAGAATGGTAGGCTGATGCAACAAGTCTTGTGATGAAGCTAGCAAAGTAGTTAAACAATGCAGCTTTGTGTCCCATAATAAAAAGAAAATATTCTGCATTAAAGCATTATCCAATATTTTCCTTCCCTCCCTAACCCCTGGTTGAGCCCTTCATTTTTAAAAGCTTTGAGGAGGGATTGTATACTATTTTTATTACAAGAAAGCAGAATATACTTTGCATTAGTTCTAAAAAATAAAAATGAGTCTTTTGCATGTAACCATCTTTGACTAGAAGGGCTCCACATAAAAGAGGACAAAGATCACCTTCACGTTATTGCTCTCCATTCATATTATCAATTTTAAAAAATATAGTGTCGCTTTCATAGTTTTTGCATAAATTAGTTGTATATCATGGCACAATCTCTATGTACTTATATACTGGAATTGCTGCTGCCACTTCTGTGGCAAGCCATTGGATTTTTTTAAGAATTGTGTAATGAAATAATCTCCTCCCCTATATAATTTAAATTCTTTTACCCACTGTATACTAGGCTGTAGCATTTAATCATCTATAAAGATTTTTATAAAATCAAAAGATATCCCTGATTAACTGGAAGCAGATTAATATAATTTGAATACAAGTACATGTTTTTAAAAAAGATGAAAAAGTGACTCAAATTGCATCATTTGCATCAATATCTCTTTTAAGGTGCCTTCTACAATATATACATGCATCAGCTAAAAACAAAAACACATTTTGTGTTTGACATTTTGCTGCTGAACTATTATTTGAAATTGTACACATATGTAATTAACAAACAGACCCAAAATTCAAATTACCAATCTTTTAAACATCCCTAATCTCTTGTCAGCCCTGCTATTTACTTTCAGAGCTTCTGATTATGTTTAAAATGATATGAGTCTTGTGCATTGGTGTGAGTAGTGTATGTGTTGGAGGAGGGAGGGACCAAAATAATCTCCTATTCTTCTTTTCAGAGTATTGTCTTTCAAATATGATAGAGACTCTTAATCTTACCTTAACACATTCTGCTTGGCTTCAAATAAATTATGGTAAAATCTCACCTGGATAGTTTTTTCATCTCTGTTATAGCCTCCTGCCAAACTAGGGACTGCAGGTGAGGTTAACCTTTTTTCCACAGCAAGCTCAGCAAAGGAAACAATTTTTTTTAAGAGAAGATCTTGCAGAGGCTGAGTTGTGTAAGAATCAGACCACAACAGCCTGTGATGTTCCGCCTTTGTTGCATTGGCCTGAGAAGAGGAGGCAGGACTATGACATGACTTGTCCATCAGGTCTTCAGAAAACTGAATTGTATGCAGCTAGGCCCACTGTCATGAAAGGTCACAAAATTGTTAATTACATAATTTGCTGTCATTGTATTCTCACCATGATTGAAGAGGAGATCCCTTTGTGAGATCTTCTGTTAACAGTTAACAGAGTAACATGGCCTTGGATAATATGTGCTTTTACTTTGGGAAGGGGGTCATTTGGCCAGTCTTGCTTGAATCATTAAGTGTTTCTGGAACATTACTAGCTATAACCAGTTATAATCCCCAACAATAGGAGAGCTATTGATCAATGGGATTTACATAACTGCTGATATAACAGACTTCTCCACTTGAGAGATGGATCTACTCCATGTGAGACTAAAATTAGATATAGTACTCTTTTTTCCTTAGATTGCATCAAATTTTATTCCAAGAACCAAGAATTATTCCAAGAATCTTCCATGGAAAAGTTAGGCCCTGAATCAAGACATAAAGCTCCACTGAACAATTTCACTTATTATTCTCTCAAAGTTGCTATAGATGTTTTTTCAAATTCACATCAGATTTCATCTTGATTCCTTTAATTATTTGACAATTTGATGTAACTTAATTGCTCCTACATTGTGTCGGTATTTGGTACTTTAATTTTTGCATACGCCAACAATGATTTACAGGATCCTCAGTCCCTTTTTAGTACTGAATGTACTTTCTCATTTCTGGTAGGGAAAAATGGTATACACTTAGAAGGTAAAGACATTTGTGCCTTTGCATGGATAATTTTTCCTATATCCATGTGGTTCTCTTTCAGTGAGAAAAGAAAAAAGGGGTGTTAGAAACAACTATGAAGAATGATTGCATTTCAGAAAAACTAATCTAGAGACAGTGGGGAGGTCAGACCTGAACTGGGGCTCACCACCAAACACAGAAGGCAAAGTTGCATATTTCAAATGGATAACATGTAGGATAGAATCCTGTTGAGGATCAGCGAATGTAATACCTCCATGAACATAACACTTTGGCTTAGAGTTGCAATGGGACTTTCCGCTTGTACAGGCTATTATGTGCAAGTAAAAATAAATAATAAGGATTTAGCCTTAGCATTTTTTCCCCACAGAATTGTACAGTTGAGAGGGATCTCAAGCTGTTGAAAGAAATCTACTCTGACATCCACAATTCAGAAAAAAGGAAACAGAGGAAAGGGAACCATAATCTCAAGTATTATGAGTTTGGAGACATGCTAATGTGGACATTTTAGATCCACAGCTTTATAGAATTGAGAATGAAGGCCATGTCTTTTTGCAATGAACATATTACTCTGCTGTATTTTCCCTGTACCCTCCATCTAATCATTTGTGGAGATGGCTTCTGCCCAAGGCATAAGGAGAAGCTAGAGGAAAATAATGTTTTATGTACCATCAGGCTGATTACGACTTATGACAAGCCTTGCAGTATTTCCTGTGTATACTCAGAAGTGGTTTACCATTCCCTTAGTTCAGAAGCACTCTTAAGGCTGTGTAACTTCCCCAAGGCTACACAAGCTGGTTCCCCTCCTGGGAGGCCAATTTCTGGCTACACAGCCAGTACACAATTCAAATTTCATTAATTGATCAATACTACCATGATTTCAGTGGCAACTGAATCATCAGCAGTGATATACTCTGCTGTTAAGCTATGCTAATCTTCAAATCTATATTTTTTTGCACAAAACAAAATGATTTTCCATTTTCTACAAATGCAATCAAGAATGCGAAATATATGCTCATACAGTATATGCTCATATATGACAATATGTGTATGAATTCTCACAGCTGTGTGGTGTGTGTGTGCATGTGTGTGTTAACCAGTGCTGAATGCAACAGAGAAGGAAAACTATTGCCTGTTTATTGACCTGCAGCTTTCCATTTCACCATTGTTTTCCTCAAGAAAAATGGCAAAAGAGCTTGTCAGAGGAAAAGTAAAGAAGAATGACATTATTTGCAGAGATGTTTCAGTTCAGAGAGAAACATAGGGAGAGAAAATAGGGAAGAAATGTATATTGCAATCACGTGGGTCTTACTCCCAAGCAAGTGGGCATAGGATTGCATTCTTCTTTTGCCAACCAAAACTAAAAAGAAAGCTCAAAGCCTGAGATAGGGAACCTTAGTCTCTGCAGGCTGCAAATTTTGTATTCTCTTACTATGTACCATGCTGACTGGGAATTCTGGGAGCAGTTGAAGGGTATAAAGTTCCTCATAGCAGATGTCAGGAATGGAACCAAAGAACCATTTGATGTATAGTTGTTAGTGTAAATTAGCAGAGTTTTTGTTTCAATCCAGGCAGTCTAGTTGAATGACACAAACAAAGACAGCTTCTTCTGATACCAAGTGTATTTACAGTACAGTGGTGCCTCACTTAGTGACCTTAATCCGTTCCGGAAAAAAACGTCGCGAAGTGATTTAATCGCTAAGCGATTTTTAAAAGCCCATAGAAATGCATTAAAACGCATTTAATGTGTTCCTATGGGCTTCAAAACTAACCTTAAGTGAAGATCCTCCATAGGGGCGGCCATTTTTGGTGCCTCTTAAGCGAGGCAAAACAGCTGGCGGCCGTTTTGAAACCACCAATCAGCTGTTTTAAAAGGGTCGGGGAAAATTCTCTTGAACTGTTTGCCTTGCAAAAGCGGGAAGGAGCAACGTTCCCATCTGCTCTCCTTGTCGAGGGAGCCATTTCTCCTTCTCTCTCTTTTTTTCTCTCACACCCACCTGCCTGAGCCCGCCACTGCTTTCCTCGACCGAGTGTGTGGTGTGTGTGTTTGTGTGCGCACGTGTGTGTGTGGGTGCACCTTCCCCTTCCCCTTGCCCCAACGGAGCCCAAGGCCGGACGGCCGGGATTGGCTGCCGAGGGCCCTGAGCTCCGCCCGCTTGAGCCTGGCTTGGAAGAGAGTGAGAAGGAAGGGAAGGGGAAAAAAGAGAGAAGGCAGGGGAGGCGAGGAGAGAAGAGCGGGGCCGCACTCCCTGCACTGCCTAGTCTGGAGCGGGAGCCTGGCAGCAGCGGAGCAGCAGCAGCAGGAGCAGGAGCAGCCACCACCGGAGCCTGCTGGTCTGAGGAGGAGTCAGCCCCATAGCCCTCTCTGCTCCATGGCTGCACGTTCCCCTTCCCCTCACCCCAACGGAGCCCAAGGCCGGCCGGCCAGGATTGGCCGCCGGGGGCCCAGAGCTCCGACCGCTTGAGCCTGGCTTGGAAGAGAGCGAGAGAGCGAGAAGGAAGGGAAGGGAAAAAAAGAGAGAAGGCAAGGGAGGCGAGGAGAGAAGAGCGGGGCCGCTCTCCCTGCGCTGCCTAGTCTGGAGCGCGAGCCTGGCAGCGGTGGAGCAGCAGCAGCAGGAGCAGGAACAGCCGCCACCAGAGCCTGCTGGTCTGAGGAGGAATCAGCCCCGTAGCCCTCTCTGCTCCTTGGGCGCAAGGCAAGCCAGGCGGGGGGGCTCGCCTCCACCAGTCCATGACCATGGGCGACAAGAAGAGCCCGACCAGGCCAAAAAGGCAAGCAAAGCTTGCAGCTGATGAAGCCGGCCAGCGAGGGAGTGTGTGTGGGGGGGGTGGGGGCGGCGCTTCTTTCCATGCCGCGGAGCAAAGCTGCCATTTGGAGGGTTGTTTGCTAGTGAGAGCAAGGAGAATGCTATTCTGAGAGCCTGAGAAAGGATTCTGTGAGATAAGATAGATGGGTTTTGTTGTGACTCTTTGAAAACCACAGTAACCCAAATAACATCTGTTACCCATGGGAGAGAAAGTCATGTGGTACGACTGGACTGTTTGCCTAGCAACAGATAGTGATTGGATGACATTGTGGGAAGGAGCGATAAGGCCTTACCAGTTACTCTTGAAAAAGGAACTTTTTGCCTATGGACATTGTCATTCGTGACTCACCCTAATGTCTTTCAGGACCTAATCTTCAGTCTTTTCGTTACTTACTTGTGGCCTACTCACATGGATTATACATGGACTAATACTAGATTACCCTTTGGCCTATGGACTATTTTCTTATGGAATACCCTTTACGGACTACTTCTTATGGAATACTCATTATGGACTATGATCTTGAATTTTTCACAGGACAATGGGACATATTCTTATACTGGATTTTTCTTTTTGTACAGTATTTTTCTTCTACAGGATTATTGAGGACTATGGACTTTTTCTAACATAATTGGACTATTTTGCTTTTCCTAATGGATTACCTTATTGGAACTGTTTTTATTATTTTTCTTGTTTTTTGCATTTTTGTAATGTTCTTGGATATTTGCATATTTTTCATGTTTTCTTTGCCTCACTACAGATTTGTAAATAACCAGCACAATGCTTATTTACTTGCTTTGGCTTAGTTTGGTTTTGATACCTAGAAACATGCTTATTCTTGAATAAAATAATGATTATAAAAATCAATTGGTTTCCTGAACAGTAAACTTGTCTTAGGGTCATCTGAGAGTGCTGCCTCGGCCTAGCATACTTAAGGAGTCCTGCCTGTGGCGCCAGATAAGTCTAAGAACTACAAAGCCCACATGTTTTTCTAACAGTAATATCTGAGAGTACAAGGGTGTTCTTATTAGGGCAGACTTGTAAGATGGGGAGTTGTTCACGGCTAGCTGAGTTCTAGGACTCACTCAGCACATGTTAGCGTGTACAATCTCCAAATTACTCTCTGTCCGAGCATTCACGTATGCTTTCGAGTGCCGTGTTTGTCACAGGGATGAGAGGCTCCCCCTTAGCCCCCCGCTGCTCTGCTCTCCTCCGGGTGGATCCTCCCACCTCCTCCTGGATGTGCAAGGGTCGCTTTGCCATGATCGCAAAGCGATTTATCCCCATAGGGGCCATCGCTAACCGATCGCTCTGGCGATGGCCAAGACCCTGTCGCTAAGCGATTTCATCACTAAACGGAGCGATCGGTAAGCGAGGCACCACTGTATACAGTAGTGCCTTGACTTACGAAAGTCCCAACCTGCGAACATTTTGAGTTATGAACAGCTCCATTTGCAAAATTTTGCTTTGACTTGTTATGAACGAAAAAAGGGCGGGGAAGGAGGGAAATGTGAACTTTCAGTTAACTATTGGCTAGCGAAGAGGCTGCTTGTTTGCTACCTCACTCGCCCCAGCAGTTAGAGAGTGTAGCTATGGAAGGAGACTTCAGACTGCCTACCGCCTGGTACTGCTTGGTACTGTACTGTACGGACTGGTGTTTTTGGTTTTTATTTTTATTTATTTATGGATTTTTGACTTTCTTTTTTAAAACTGAGAGACTGCCTGTTCTGGGTGAGTACACTGTATTTACTGTACAGGGGTGTTGCAGTTTAGAGTTGGGCTAGGTGGGGAGATTATGTTTCTGTGCTGGCTGTTGGTTTTAAAATCAGAAAACTGTTTGCGAAGGTCTGTCTGGCTGTTGGTCTCTAAAGCTAAGTAACCTCACTTTTGTTTAAAAAGGTGTTGGTGGGTGGGGTTAAAAGGAGCTTGGTTTGATTTAAAATGTGTTTTGTTTAAAAGTTGCTTGGTTTAAAATGTGTTGTAAAATGTGTGGGTTTAAAATGTGTGGGTTTAGCATGTGTGGGTTTAAAATGTGTTTGAGACTCCAAACTCTCTCTCCCCCATTGTCTTCTCTCTGTCTGTCTTCTCTCTTTTTGTGCTTAAAAGCACAAACCTTTGTCCGAGGGGTCTGTGTGTGTCACGTTCCCGGGGTTAGCAATAGCCGAAGTCCGATAAACCAGTCCAGGGTCAGAGATATCAAGAATGCAAAGCCAAAGTCCAGAAACCAACTTACAGAAGGAAGTCCAATGTCAAAGTCCAGGGCCAAAGTCCAGAGTCCAATACCAATGCAGTCCAGGGTCAAAGTCCAGAGTTCAGAGACAGGAACAAGATGCAGGAAATGTAGATGCAAGCCAAGGTTTTGACTCCTTGCTTCCACGAAGTTTCTGGCTTCACTGGAAGCTTGTTTTATAATGAAACAGCTCCTTGAGCTGCTGGAAAGCTTTCTATTCTGCTAGTACTCAGGACTAGATGAACGTAGGTCTCTGTGGAAAGCCTTTGAGCGATCCTCTGATCTTCTTGTCCTGAGTCTTTCCCGAAGCCTTCCCCGAAGCCTGTCTGCTGTGGAGGGAGAATCTGGAGGCGGTTCAGGTGTTTCTGATGTCTCCACATTCTCTTCAGCCACAGTTAACCCTTCTGGGTCTAGGTCTTCGGAAGCACTCATGACAGTGTGCCCCAGTGATGACCTTCTTTTGTTCTTTCCTCTTTTCCCCATTGTTCCCTCCCTCCTTTCCTGCCCTTTTTTTAACCTAAGTTCATTTTAGGTTAAAAGAAGAAAAATTCTCCCCCTAGTGGTAGAGGATGGATTAACCGGTTTTGTATTAGTTCGTTTGGGAACTAATGCTTTGACTTAGAAATGGTGCCTTGACATAAGAACAAAAAACAGCCGGAACAGATTAATTGGGTTTCAGTGCATTCCTATGGGAAATGCTGATTTTACTTACAAACATTTTGACTTACGAACATCTTCTGGGACGGATTAAGTTCGTAAGTCAAGGCACCACTGTATACAGAAGTTCAGCAGTACAAACCAGCAGAATGACAGCACGACATTCATTAGAAAAGATCCTACACCTTCTCCACATGTCCCCACAGTTATACACATGCACATTTACATACAGCCAATCAATGTGGACATTGCAGCATCTCAGACTGCATGAGTCATCATTTTGCACACCTGTCAAGTATGGCTGCTGATTACAATAGGCCTTGTTCTGCCTCAATGTGGAAATTATCCTTGACACCCCCTCCTAATTTACACCTGAGCAGAACATACTCCCAATTCTTCAGTTAGGTCTGTGTGTCTTTATACATTCAGTGGTTTTGTTAGAATGTCTGCTACATTCTTTTCTGTTTCACAATACTGCAGTTGAATTAGTTTTTCTTTTACTGCCTCTCAAACATTGTGTTTGCTTCTACTTCTCATTTTTTTCTGTAGTTGCCATCTATATACATGTGGTGTTGTCCTCAAACACTGTTATGGCCTGATCCATTTTAATTTTCAGAGCTATAAGCAATTGCTTATACCACACTAGCTCTGAACACACTTCTGAAAGAGCAGCAAACTCTGCCTCAGCAGTGGATGTGGTAACAGAACTTTGCTTCCTTGCTTTCCATCCCACCAATGTCTCAGCAAACTTTATTGTGAAACCTGATACTGATTTTCTGTGAGCTATGTCATTGGCCCAATCACTATCTACATAAACCTTTGATTTTAAATCACTAGAGGGTTGTATTAACAAAACATGTGTCAAGGGCACCTTTTAGGTAACTAAATAATCTTTTCACCCCCAACCAGTGTTTTTGTGTTGTCTTTGCAGTATGCCTACTCAGAATATTGACTCCTACAGCAATATCTGGCCTTGTCCAGTTTGCTAGATATTGTAAACTTCCAATTGCTGATTGGTACACTTCTTGTTCTTCAAACTCTTTGCTTTCATCCTCTGACTCTCGAAAATCTACTGTCATGGGTGTTTGTACACTTTTGCAGTCCTGCATGTATTTTATTAGCATTTCCTCTAACTTTAATCTCTGATTTAGAACATAACTATTGTCTTTTGTGTGTCTCTGCCCTTGCATCACTTGCTCATTGCAGTAGCATACCCAAAAACATACTAGGGCTATATAGGAGACCTTTATTATCACCCACTTCAAGAAACCCACTTCCTTCCCTGGCTGGTTCCAAAGCTATTCACTAACTGATTTATCTGAAAAACAAAGCCCCTGTTATTACAACATCTTGTAAGTTAAACATTTTTCCATTAATTGTCTGCCTCTTAACATCGTGTCATTGATCCTTTATATGAAAGTATGTCTTTCATATTTCTATCCTTCTTTATGCGGACGATGCTGTACTTCTAGCAAGAACTCCAATCGGCCTAAAGAGAGCCCTTAAGAAATTTGCAGACTTCTGCAAAATGAAGGAATTAGAAATAAATTATCAAAAGACAAAAATTATGGCCTTTGGTAGAAGACAAAAAAAAGGTCTTGGATGATAAGTGGGCAATCTCTCGAACAGGTTTCCTGTTTTAAATATCTAGGTATGGCCCTTCAATCCACTGGGGACAGAAAGGCTCATATACAATATGCAGCTACCCAAGGGGAAAAAACAGCAAATGTTCTACTACTCCAAAGGGGGGTCAATATATTCCAGCAGCCCAAAAACTCTTTCAGGCAAAGGTGGTCAGCCAGATGCTCTACGGCACCTTTATAGGGCCTCCATCTAGCTGCTTTGACCCGATAGAGCGGGTTCAGACTAAATTCCTTAGAGCAATTCTTGAAGTACCAAGATGCATACCAAATGCACAAATACGTTTAGAGACAGGCTCACTAAGAATAGTAGCTAAAATTACACTAGCCTCCCTAACCATTTACTTCTAAAGGACAATTTTCAATCGAAGTGGCTGAAAGTGGTCCTAAACAAATTGCAAGTTATGGGCTTCTCTCCACAAGCAATACTGAGTATGCAATGGGATGAAGCAAAATCAGCCCTCAAACAGAGAATAATGGACATGGAAAGACAGATAGATCTAGGTAGATGCCCCAACTTTAGAGCGATGGACACGCACAAATATTACGTGCTCCCCATGGCCTATTTGTCACAGCTTGAGACATATAAGTTTAGGAAAGCCTTTACTCTGGCTAGATGTGAGGCCTTTCCCTCAGCAGACCTGGAAGGCAAGTTTAAGAAGATCCCGAGGGAACAGAGACTCTGCCCTTGTGGATCTGGTGAGATAGAATCCATTGAGCATATGATGCTCAGATGTAACAGGCATAACAAGATTCGAGGAAAATATATTACACCCCTCTTAAAAGACATGACAAGCCAGTCAGACTCGGACTACTGTAACCAATTGTTAATTGATCAAAATCGGAATACTACAGAACTGGCAGTGAAATTTTGGGCGGCATGCCATAGTAGGCAGAATAGATAGCCAAACTTAGACATTGGTCTTATATTGTCATATTTGTAGTTTTAGTGCCTTTTGCTTATTTGACTTGGCTTTTTGTAGCATATGTCAGTACTTGAAGCTCTGCATTTAATTTTGTTTTATTTATATGGCTCGATGCTGTAACAATAAAAGTGTGTACATATGAAAGTACCATTACCATTCACAACTGCTCAATACCGGTGTTGTTTTTTTGGTACCTTGATGGAAGGAAACTGCCTCCTTGAAATAAGAGAGACACTTTAAAGTCCAATTTTTAAAAAATTCATTGTATGGCATTAAAACAAAGGTCTGGCTCCTTATGTGGCAGTATTGTGACCTGCAGTAGAATACAGTATTCTACAGAATACACCAGAGCCAATAAAGATTTTAAAACCAAACTTTTCTAAATTCTTGTACGCCTGTAATTTGAATAACTTGTTGAGATGGCACTTTCAGCTTCAGTTCCTTATAGCTGTGAGGAAATAGTTGTTGTGACATGAAATGCACACAATTGGCTGTCTCTGGATAACACTCTTGAGCTTCTTTTTTCATCATATTTGTTTCTGGGAACTGGAGGCCTTTATGGCTGAGCAGCCTGGTAATTTGTTTCTCCTACACCTTTTAGTTCTTCTGGCACAAATTTTCATATGAAATCTCTTAAGTCTGGTAAGAGATAAGAGGCTTATAGATTTTTACTTGCTTCATCCTCACTCTGTAAAGAAGACAATGCACTCTCACAAAAATGACCTCATTGTAAGATTTCTGTTGAATGTACCAAATTGGAAAGTGTAACAAATTTTGATTTGTAATGTGGACTAATAAATGTAGTAACCCTGGATAGGTAATTTATGCATTTTGATTACCTAGCCTGTCCTCATGTGCTTATTGTTTGAACAACTATTAAAAGGGAGAAATATGTTATTTTTTTCAAAAGGATAGGAGTTTTGTGCAAATTATAATTTGTGCAAATTTTAGAAACCACAACAGAAAAAAAGAGTTGATATCTCTGTGACAAACCCAGCACTGATGTTACCTGTCTGTCATGGGTTTGGAGGGAAAGTTCCATCCTATGGGGAGTGGAAGGCGGGACATCAGGAGGAGGGGCTGTACTGTATATATATGTGGAGCGTGTGTGAAGAAGCTGGAGAAGAGCTGAGAGAAGAAGCTTGAGTGGGAGTCTGTGTGTCAGACAGGGTACTACTGTGTGTCAGTCAGTACCAACCTGATTGGTTCAGGTGTCTGTATGGGTAGCCAGAACTGATAGGTTCAGGGTCTGTGCTTCAAGTTAAGTGTTCTGTGTGAACCAAACTGTGTGTATGTATGATTGAGACTAAGCCACGTTACTGTATCTTATTCACCTGATCATTTTATTTTCCCTGTGTGTTGTTTAAATAAACCTTATTCCTTTATTTGTTAAAAATCCATCCCTGGTCTGTGTGACTTCTTATAGGGAATGGTTGGTGGCAGCTTAGTGAAACTGTGGCATGTCCCAGTAGGTCTGGGTTTGTCACATTGATTGGTGTCCAGCGTGTGGGATACGACTGGTCCAGTTGTCCAGTGGTCCAGCAAAGCCTTGGCAAGTGTGCCCAGAGCAAGGGGGGTCTAGTCAGGGACAATCTGAGGTGCGTAGGTAATCTTCTAGGTGTACCTCACGGGGAGGTGCGCTAGTGGAAGAACGTGCCAACTGGGGACTAGATTAGGGAGCTCTGAGGCAGCCTGTTTTGGCGGGAAAAAAGGCTGAGGCAAAACTGTGTAGTAGCAGTGATCTAGCCTGCCTGCTGAGAGGCCTAGCAGAGGGGGGTAGACTCTGGCTCGCAACTGTTGCAAGTTAGTGCTGAAGAACAGCAGCAATCTATAGAAAGCTGGTTCTGAGGCAAAAAAAAAAAGTGGTCGCTTTATTTTGAGGCTTGACTTTCGAAAGCAGCCTGTTCTGGGGGGGGGATTATGCCCTTGACTCGAAGCCAAATGGCAGAAATGGGTGAAGTGAAAGACCCCCAGGTTGACCAAGGTTCTGAGGATGAATTTGGCTCAGTGCAAGGTGACAGCACGGGAGAACAGAACCCAGAACTCAGAAAATTGCTCATAGCCCAACAGCATGAACTGAGGGTGAGGGAAATGGAGGAAAGGGAAAGAGAGAAACAGAGACAATTTGAATTAGAGAGAGAGAGAATGGAAAGAGCAGAAAGATTGGAGAGAGAGAAAATGGCGTTTGAGTTGAGAAAATTGGAACTGATGAACCAGAACAATAATAACAATAGGGATTCTGAGGGAGGCCAATTGTCTAAAGCTGACCTGAAGAAATTCCCTGTGTACCACAAGGGAGATTGTCCTGAAGTGTTCTTTTCCCTAGTGGAAAGAGCGTTTGTGGACTTCTCAGTAAGGGACACTGAGAAGATGACCATCATGCGATCTTTAATCAGTGGCAGCCTTGCAGAAGTCTATGCAGAGATGCCAGAGGAACTGATGAAAGATTTTGCAGAGTTTAAAAAACTGGTGTTTGCCAGACATGGGATAAATGCGGAACAGCTGAGGCAAAGATTCAGGTCAATCACCAAGAAACCAGAGCAGACTTTTACCCAAGTGGGGGCCCAATTGGTGAGGCTGCTAGAGAAATGGCTATCTCAGGAGGGGACAGAGACCTACCAGCAGCTTAAAGACTTGATAGCGCTGGAACAGTTCTATTCAGTCCTGCATGGGGAACTGAAATTCCAGGTGAGGGAAAGGAAACCAAAATCTGTGGCAGAAGCAGCCGAGATCGCGGATTTTATTTCACAAATAAGAAAGCCCTTGGGTGAGGGGAAATCGATGGGGAAACCTAAAGAAACCTACAGCAAGTACTCTCAGGGACCAGGGAAAAGCCAGCAAGGGGGAGGGGCCCATGGTGAAGGGAAGCCCTCAGACATGAAACCAAGACCTCAGATTTTGGAGGGAAAACCAAAACAAGATGAGAAAGACTCAAAATATAGCAGAAAATGTTATTTCTGTCAGGGAAAGGGCCATCTAATCTCAGAGTGTGAGAAATTAAAGCAGCTAAAAGGAATTGTGCCTCAGGATTCGAGTGGAACCAAGCCAAAAGCTGTGTTCTGTGTCCAGAAAGAGCAAAGCTCCTTGTCACTGAGGGAGCCTGTTGCCATGGCTACTCAATCTGGAACAGTGACATCTGCTGATCAGGCTGAGGAAAATGGTCCTCTTGTGGAGGTCAAGCGCTGCTTGCTCGTGAGAACAGATTCTCAGTTGTTTGAAACAGCAGGGGTGGACGTAGGAATACTTGACCATCAGTATCGGGGGCTAAGGGACACTTGTTCCCAGGTGACCCTGTGCCATCCAGATATTATTCCTAGGGAATATATAATCCCAAATGAGAGCATGAAGGTGGCAGGGATTGAGGGGCAGGTGATCTCACTGCCAGTAGCTGAGGTACCTGTGAACTTTCAAGGCTGGAGGGGAGTTTGGCGGCTAGCGATTTCATCGACTCTGCCAGCAGCCGTGCTCGTGGGAAATGACCTGGCTGAACATGTGAAACGGGTGCTAGTGATTACACGTTCACAAGCCACCACGGGGACAGTTCAGGGGGGTACTGATGAGCCAGAGACGGAAGCAGAGGGGAGTTCAGAAGCTGTGGTGGAAACCTTAACCACAGACAGCCGATTTGGCCAAGAGCAAAAGGCAGACGCCACTCTCCAAAAGTGTTTTGAACAGGTGACTGACGCCCAGCTAACACCTGAAACCCCAGTGAGATTTCTAGAGAAAAAGGGGATTTTGTATAGAGAGACCCTGAGGAATACCTCAAAAGGGGGAGATGGGATCCGAAGTCAGCTAGTGGTACCTGAAAAGTATCGCCCCATGATCTTACAAAGGGGGCACTCTGACATGTTTGCTGCGCACTTAGGGGTGAACAAAACACAGCAGAGAATCACACAGAATTTTTACTGGCCTGAAATAGGGAAGCAGATCAAAGAGTTCTGTAAACAATGTGATGTGTGTCAAAGGCAGGGGAATAGCCGCGACAGGACCAAAGCAAAGTTGTGCCCTTTGCCTGTGATTGACACTCCGTTCAAATGCATAGGGGTGGATATTGTGGGACCTTTGCCCAAGGCCACAAAGAGGGGGAACAGGTTCATTCTCACCATTGTGGACCATGCCACGAGGTACCCTGAAGCCATTCCCTTGACTAACATTGAAACTAACACAGTGGCAGATGCCTTGGTGGGGTATATGTCCAGGATGGGATTTGCCTCAGAAATAATCACAGATTTGGGCGCATCGTTCACAGCGAAGCTCATGAAACGCTTATGGCAAATCTGTGGAATTAAGCACAAGGAAACCACTGCCTATCACCCTGAAAGTAATGGGTTAACTGAGAAGTTCAATGGGACTCTAATGCGCATGATTAGGGCTTACTTGGCTGAGAATCCAAACAATTGGGACCAGAAGCTGCAATCCCTTTTGTTTGCTTATCAATCAGTGCCACAAGCCAGTACCGGGTTCAGTCCGTTTGAACTTTTATTTGGGAGAAGGGTGAAAGGGCCCCTTGATTTAATCCAACAAAATTGGGAGCAGATCACCCAGGATGACCCACAAGACGTTGTGACATATATAAACTCTTTAAGGAATGACCTAAAGAGAAACCTAGAGCTGGCAGCAGAGACCCTGCAAGCTCAAAAGGTCAGAAAGAAAGCTTGGGATGACCAGGAAGGCAGGGAGAGGCACTTTAACCCAGGGGAGGGAGTGCTTTGGCCCAGGCCCTGCAAAGAGAACAAACTGCAGCTGGGTAGACCAGAAATAAAATACTTGGGTCACATGGTAGGGGGAGGAGTGATAAAACCCCTAGAGGCCAAAATAGAAGCCGTTCGTGATTGGCCTAGACCCAACACCAAGAAAAAAGTCAAATCATTTCTTGGGTTGGTGGGCTACTACAGAAAGTTCATCCCGAGGTTTAGCGAGATTGCGGCTCCGCTGACCGATCTGACGAGGAAGAAGACTGATGACCGCATCCCGTGGACCAGCGACTGTGAGGAGGCGTTCCAGAGGTTGAAGCAGGCGCTCATCAACTATCCAGTGCTGCGTGCTCCAGACTTCGACCGGGAGTTCATCATCTACACCGATGCGTCTAACAGCGGGGTAGGAGCAGTTCTTTGCCAGGAGGATGAGAATGGTGACCAGCATCCAGTGTCCTACCTGAGTAGGAAACTCCAGAAAGGTGAGAGACATTTGGCAACCGTGGAAAAGGAGTGCCTGGCCATAGTCTACGCGATCCAGAAGGCCAAGCCTTACATCTGGGGAAGACATTTTATTCTGTGCACTGACCATTCACCACTGCAATGGTTAAAGACAATGAAAACCCACAATAGCAAACTTATGAGGTGGGCTTTAAACCTGCAAGACTATGACTTTGAAGTGAAGGTGGTCAGAGGGTCAGTGAACTGTGTTGCTGACGCCTTGTCAAGAAGACCCGAAGAATGAAGACGGCGAAAGAAACATGGACTATGTATATATTTGATGACTAAAGGTTAAATGTACCTGTTTTTTGAACTTGGTTTGTATGAATAAAGGTAAATTGATGTATTGGAAATGGTAAATGTTTAAATGCCTAATTGACATGTTTAGAGTGTAAGTATAAGTAAGTATGGTATTGTATGTTATTATATGACTGTTTTTGTTTGTTTTGGGTCCAGGTTGTTTTTTGGTGAAAAGCACCTTAGCTTTCCCCCTACAAAACAACTTATAAAGAGGGGAGGTGTTACATACAGCACTGATGTTACCTGTCTGTCATGGGTTTGGAGGGAAAGTTCCATCCTATGGGGAGTGGAAGGCGGGACATCAGGAGGAGGGGCTGTACTGTATATATATGTGGAGCGTGTGTGAAGAAGCTGGAGAAGAGCTGAGAGAAGAAGCTTGAGTGGGAGTCTGTGTGTCAGACAGGGTACTACTGTGTGTCAGTCAGTACCAACCTGATTGGTTCAGGTGTCTGTATGGGTAGCCAGAACTGATAGGTTCAGGGTCTGTGCTTCAAGTTAAGTGTTCTGTGTGAACCAAACTGTGTGTATGTATGATTGAGACTAAGCCACGTTACTGTATCTTATTCACCTGATCATTTTATTTTCCCTGTGTGTTGTTTAAATAAACCTTATTCCTTTATTTGTTAAAAATCCATCCCTGGTCTGTGTGACTTCTTATAGGGAATGGTTGGTGGCAGCTTAGTGAAACTGTGGCATGTCCCAGTAGGTCTGGGTTTGTCACAGATATCTCTGTCTTATACTAGTGGTAGGGTCTCCTGAGAGGTGGGTTGACAAATCTTTGTGAAACTGTCTTGCCAAACTGAGACAGCCAAAAACATCGACAAAGGTTCTTCATATCCCTAGATTGTAGTGATAACAATCCAGAACTGCAGAATTAGTCTAATACAATGGTGGTCAGAACTGATTAAAACTGATTAAATTCCCCTGACCTCAGTAATCAACTATCACAGCCAGACTAGAATCAGACAGATAACATTATGGTGTCAATTTGAAAAAAAAAAATTATGTGGGGTGGTGCCACAGTCTGAGCAGCATGTGTGCCTCATGCCAAAATGCTGGGGGGAGTCCCCTACTTCAACTGTAGGGGCCGATGTGTCTGGTAAATAGATTCAAATAAAATAACAAATTACACTACACCAGCAATAATTGTAGCAGGACATTAACACAGCCAAACAATTATCATTATAATAACCGAAATGTAATTATTTTACATACCTAACTATCATGTTGCTGCGTGCCCCTTGGTCATTTCACCAAGCAAAAGTGCACGCTACGTGTCGCTCAGCTGCCACCAGTTGATTGCATCAACTTCTCTATTAATGACAGAGGTCCAGGCAACGTTTCATTTAAATACCAAGTTGAAAATGTTTATTATCACAAGTGATGAAAGTCCAGTCAATGTTGTTAACGCTCAACTAAACAACCTTCTTTATCCACTCTCAGCCACCTACTCTTACTCTCCCCCTCTCTCTCCTTTTCTTTTTCCCATTTAACTCCACCCCCACCAACTCCTATTGGTGCATGCAAATTTCAACATGAGCAGGGTGAACTCCCTCCCAAGGATACATACTGTCATGATCATGAGTATGTGGTTTAAAGCATGCAGTTTGAATGGTTTATATACTCATGAGAAAGAGAGGTGGAGAGAGACATTGTTGTTGTTTAGTCATTTAGTCGTGTGTGACTCTTCATGACCCCATGGACCAGAGCACGCCAGGCCTTCCTGTCTTCCACTGCCTCCCGGAGTTGGGTCAAATCATGTTGGTAGCTTCGATGACACTGTCCAACCATCTCATCCTCCATCATCCCCTCCTCCTCTTGCCTTCACACTTTCCCAACATCAGGGTCTTTTCCAGGGAGTCTTCTCTTCTCATGAGATGGCCAAAGTCTTGGAGCCTCCGCTTCTTGGAGCCTCTGTCCTTCCAGTGAGCACTCAGGGTTGATTTCTTTAAAAATGGACAGGTTTGTTCTCCTAGCAGTCCAGGAGACTCTCAAGAGTCTCCTCCAGCACCACAATTCAAAAGCATCAGTTCTTTGGCGGTCAGCCTTCTTTGTGGGCCACCTCTCACTTCCATATATCGCTACTGGAAAAATCATAGCTTTGACTATGCGGACTTTTGTCGGCATGGTGATGTCTCTGCTTGTTAAGATGCTGTCGAGTTTGTCATCACTTTCCTCCCAAGAAGGAGGAAATTTTGTGGCTGCTGTCACCATCTGCAATGATCATGGAGCCCAAGAAGTTAAAATCTGTCACTGCCTCCATATCTTCCCCTTCTATTTGCCAGGAGGTGTTGGGACTAGTGACCATGATCTTAGTGTTTGTTTGTTTTTTGATGGTGAGCTTCAGTCCGTTTTTTGCACTCTCTTCATTCACCCTCATAAATAGATTCTTTAATTCCTCCTCACTTTCTGGCATCAGAGTTGTATCATCTGCATATCTGAGGTTGTTGCTGTTTCTTCCGGCAATCTTAATTCCGGCTTGGGGTTCCTCCAGTCCGGCCTTTCCCATGATGTATTCTGCATATAAGTTAAATAAACCGGGAAACAATATACAGCCTTGTCGTATTCCTTTCCCAATTTTGAACCAATCAGTTGTTCCATATCCAGTTCTAAATGTTGCTTCCTGTCCTACGTACAGTGGTACCTCGACTCAAGAACATAATCCATATTGGAACGGTGTTTGTAAGTCGAAACGTTCATAAGCTCCTTGCCACCCTCTGTGGGGCCAATGCCACCACCGCTGCTGGGTCCCTGAGCAGCAGGCGGCTTGCCCGCTGGGGGTGCCCAATGCCACCTCCTGCTCCGGCTCCAGTGGCTGCTGGCTGGGGCGGCCACGTTGGGCCTCGGCGTTCCTTACCTCTCCTTGGTGCGGGGGTGGAGGGGGGCTCGATCTTGGCTCTCGGAGGCAGCGCTAAAGGAAGCCGCGTAGCTGGGTGAGTGCCGCTGTTGCCGATGGGCTCCTATGGGGACCGGGAGGAGGGACAGCCTGCTAAGGTAAGATGCTGCATTTTGCTTTTTAAAATCCATTCTGGGTGGGTTTTGCTGTATGGTTTTGAGCTGGGGGGTTATGTTTCTATGCTCTATTGTTGTTTGTTTTTAGGTGATTTTTTTTGCAGTCCCAGCGTGGGACTTGCTCTGTTTATTTTTTGTGGGTTTTTTTCCCCAGCCCCAGCTCGTTCCTATGGGGCTTGCAGTGTTTTATTTTTATTTTATTTTTGGGGGGTGGGTGGGGTTTGGCCAAAATTGATTAATTGCATTCTCATGATTCAACTTATGACCATTTCGAGTTACATCCATCTTTTGGAACGGATTATGTTTGTAAGTTGAGGCATCATTGTGCTTTAAGCAAATCACATAACTATTACACAAACAGAACAGTTAATATTGAACTCAGAAAAAAAAAGAATTTTCTCTAGTCTTCTGGCCTTCTAGACAAAGTGTCCATGACCACATTCTGAGATCCTTTTACACTGTGAATTTCAAAATCAAAGTCTTGCAAAATCAGCACCAATCTCATAGGTTTGCTGGAATGGTCGGTGCAGAGGATGAATTTCATTCCCCAAATGTAGGGCTT
Source organism: Pogona vitticeps (assembly GCF_051106095.1). Classification (NCBI taxonomy): domain Eukaryota; kingdom Metazoa; phylum Chordata; class Lepidosauria; order Squamata; family Agamidae; genus Pogona; species Pogona vitticeps. The sequence goes on along the minus strand of NC_135788.1, from coordinate 55,632,630 downwards.
CAGCTTTTGCAGCATCCACACGATGGCTAGACACTCTTTTTTGATAGTAGATAAATGTCTCTCACCAGGTTGGAGATTCTTGCTTATGTAAGTCCCTGGATCTAAACTTCTGCTGTCGCCTATTTGGCATTAGCATGGCTCCCAGTCCCACATTTGACGCATCTGTGTAAATTATGAACTCACGGTCAAAGTGATACCGGAACATACCCAAACTCGGTTTTATGCACTGCGGGCTAAACTGTAGAAACCTCTGTGCTGCAGGGTCAGAGGACCAGCAGTCGTAAGATTGAATCCACGCAATGGAGTGAAATCCCATCGTTTTGTCCCAGCTCTTTGCCAGCCTAGCAGTTTGAAAGCATGTATATGCGCCTAGATAAATAAGTACCACCTCGGTGGGAAGGTAAAATGGCGTTCCCTAGTCATGCTGGCCACGTGACAATGGAAACTGTCTTCTGACAAGCGCTGGCTCTACGGCTTGAAAATGGAATGAGCACCGCCCCCTAGACATGACTGGACTAAAAATGTCAAGGGGAACCTTTACCTTTTTATCAGTATTGTAGCATAGGCCTCATCGATTTAACAAAGGTATGGGCCTGGGACACTCTCACATAGTTTAGGTAAAGAGAGATACTTTCACAAATAGTATAGAGCTTCCTTTGTAACTTCATCCTTTGCCCATTCAGCTTTGATCTAGCAGATGGCCCAATTCAGGAATGCGGGCAGGAGGAACCAGGCAATGATAGTTGAAACATAAACCCAGCATGGGAGCCAGAGTATGGACATCAGGGCCCAAGAAGGATACATAAACATACCAAAAGATAAGGCAAAATGGATACACTTTCCTCCAGACATTTAGGCGCATCCCAGACATAGGTCAAAGGGAGATGGGGCATCTATAAAGAACCAATAGATTAGCAAAGTTGGCATCATTACCCAATAAGGGACTGGGTCCTGAAAAGGTAACCAATAGAATTGCAGTACTTTATGACTCTTTGTTTGTATTATTATAAAACATATGTACACTGTATTTTCAGGGTCTTCTCTGCTTTTAAGAGAAGTCCCAGCTGACCTTTCCTTTATTGTTTAGCAATAAAATTGGACTTTGGTTCAGCTGGCTGTGTCTTGCCTGATTTCCTTGCTGGAGAAACTTAGAACACAGGTTTGACCTATAACAGAAGTCTGGTGCAATAAGGACAGGTTTTGAAGTCAGTGCTCTCTTCAGATGATCAAAGGCTACCTGGCACTCTGACGTCCACTGGATGTTTTCAGCTTGCTTCTTTCTGGTTAAGTTTGTTAACGGAGCAACTATCTCACTAAACTTTGGGACAAAATGTCTATAATATCCCGCTAACCCAAGGAATGCTCAGATTTTCTTTTTAGAAGTCGGGGTGGGCCAAGTATCAATAGCTTCTATCTTTGCATCTAGGGGTTTGATCATCCCCTCTCTGACTAGATGCCCTAGTTACCTTATTTCAGAGTTCCCTGTTTGACATTTAGCCGCTTTCACTGTCAAACTGGCATCACATAACTTTTGCAACACGACCTCTAGATGGGATTTATGATCCTCCCAGGTCTGGCTAAAAATACTGATGTTATGCATGTATACCACAGTGAACTCTCTCAGGCCATACAAGGTTTTATCTACCAGCTTTTGAAACATGGTTGGTGCATTTTTAGAGCAAAACTCATAACTCGAAATTCATATAATCCTAAAGGACTGCAAAAGGCTGTTTTCTCTTGGTCTTTAGGATTCATAGACACTTGCCAAAACTCTTTAATCAGATCCAAAGTAGAGATATAGGAACATTTCCCTATTGTTTTAATAAGGTTGTCCAGGCGAGGCACTGCCTTGGTAATATGATTTAGTTTTTGATATTCCATACAGAACCTGACACTCCCATCTGGTTTATCCACTAAGACTATAGGAGCAGTCCAAGGACTCATGGAAGGTATAATTACAAATAGGGACCTGTTACTCTGAAAGGACTGACGGCTATGGGCTGCGCAACCCCAGTTTCTATTCTATGCACTATCCCTTTTGTAATTTTGTAATTCCGGGTTTGTGCAAAAACACCAAGTCATATTTCTGCAGGAGAGTACAAAACTTTTCTTTCTGTCTTAATGATAGAGCTGGGCTAAGGACCATGTCTTCAGGGTTATTTTAAATTCCCCCCTACCTTCCAGTCATAGCAATTTTTGCTTCTCTTCTGGGTCTTCCTTGACAGTGTATAGAACCCAGTTTTCTTTTCTATAATAGGGTTTTAACATGTTGACATGGACTACTTTACGGTCTTCATCTTCCGTTTTGAGAATATACTTGACATCATTCATTTTGGAGACCACTGTGTACAGTCCAATCCACGCTAACTGCAACTTATTTCCTTTTATGAGACTCAACATTAATACTTCTTCTCCAGGACCAAATGTTCTTTCTTGGGCGTTTTTGATCATACCAAGTTTTCTGTGTACTTTGGGCCCCCTTTAAGTGTTCCCCAGCTATCTCTAGGGAACTTTGTAAGGTGTATAAATTATCCATGTATTCTACAATCGACTTAGGGTCCTTTTCTTTATAATCTTCCCAGTTCTGTCGTAACAAATCTAAAGGCCCTCTTACTTTATGGCCAAACAAAAGTTCAAAAGGACTAAAACCTGTGCTTTCTTGGGGAATATCCTGATATCCATATAGCAGTGGTTGTAATTTATTATCCCAATCATTTGGATTCTCCGCCACATACACACATATCATTCTCATTAATGTTCCATTAAATTTTTCCACTAACCCACTCATTAGGGGGTGGTAAGGAGATGATGTCACATGGGAAATTCCACAGACCTGCCATAGTCTCTTCATTAGTTTGGAAGTAAAGGAAGTTCCTAAATCTGCTATTATTTCTGATGCAAAAACCATTGGCACATATAACTAATTAACACATCTGCCACAGTTTCCATCTCTATGTTTCTTTAGGGGATGGCTTCTGGGTATCTGGTGGCAAAATCAATAATAGATAAAATATACTTATTTCCTTGTCTAGTTGCCCTGGGTAGGGGACCCATCCCTGCTACCCCATCCCTGTATGACCTTTTGCTCAGTGTGAGAGATGCCCATGTGTGCTCCAAATACATCTTTGTGTGCTTTTTCCAGAATCTTTTCTCAGTTTTTAACATGGACAATTAGCTGTTTGTGGGGCCCTTCTCCACTCCTACAAGGTGCCATTGAAATCTCCCTGTACAATAGGTCTTGGTCCACACAATACCTCTCTCGGGTCTTTCAACAAAAGCTTCAGTGGTTGGGATTCCCATTCAGTGGCTACAATCTGCCTCCCCTGAGAGCAGATACCATGCAAACATTCTGCATATGCTTTGAGAGATCCAAATCAATCAGACAAGGAGCTGGGATTTGATCTGACACAGCTACTTTCCATATACCAGACTACCCAATGGTACTAGCCATTGGCAATACTACAGAATCAGAACTTATCCTTTTGAGGGTGATTCTCTCCTGTTCCATCATGTTTTCTTTAGGAATTATGTCCAGGTGACAGATAGTTACTTGGGAACATGAGTCCCTAATACCGAGATACTTTTTACCATTGATAAAAATAATTTCTCCACAGCTTTCCAGTAAGTTTTGAGCACACTTGATTAAATCAAGTTTTCTCACTCTGCCCTTAGGAAGCTCTAGGCTCTCTGCCAAGTCTGTTCCCTCAGCAACAGTGCAGCCGTTAGAGGCTTCAACTGCCAATGGCTGAAGGCAAAATACTTTTTTAGGCTGACTGAAATTTCTATTTTTCTGAGTTTCACAAAGTAATCAAAAATGTCCTTCTTCATCACAAGCATAACATTGTTTATTTGCCCTATGTTCAGAGTAAAGGGATTAAGTATCTTTTCCCTCGGGGTTATTTGATCTCAGTAGACTTTGCTCTGAGAATGAAGGTCTTGCTTTAAAATGGCTTCCCTTAGCTGGAGTATGACTGAGGTAATTTCTACTGGATGGGGATGCTCTCGGCCCAAACCCTTCTATCAATTTTTACCTCAGAGAATCGAGGATCTTTGATCCCACTAATAGAATCAGCAGATTCAGATGTCTGTTGCACATTTTTCCTTGACAAGATAACACAACTCCCTTGGTAAAATTGACTAAAATTGTTCTAGTCCTAACACATTTCTCATTTCTTCTAAGGAGGTGACCTGTTCCTGTGCTAGCCACTTATTAAGATACTGAGTTAAACGTGCCCCAAGTTGAGCAAAAGACCCCTCAGATTTCTTTGAAATTGATCAAAATGTTCTCCTGAGATGTTCTGAATTAATCCCAAATTGGGAATACCCCATCTTTAGGTGGTGCTGCGGGCTAAACCACAGAAGCCTGTGCTGCAGGGTCAGAAAACCAGCAGTCATAAGTTCAAATCCACACAACGGAGTGAGCTCCCATCACTTTGTCCCAGCTCCTCGCCAACCTAGCAATTCGAAAACATGCAAATGCAAGTAGATAAATAGGTACCACCACAGTGGGAAGGTAAAACGGTGTTCCCTAGTCACACTGGCCACATGACAACGGAAACTGTCTTCGGAAAAATGCTGGCTCTACGGCTTGAAAAACGGGATGAGCACCGCCCCCTGGAGTCAGACATGACTGGACTAAAATGTCAAGGGGAACCTTTTCCTTTACCAAAATCTCTAGCTTGTTCAAGAGGCATCTGTGAATAAATCTCAGTTAAAACTCCCCCTATCTGTGACCTTAGAATTACCATCCTTTCATCATCTTTAATCCCGAAGTCCCAACAAGCTCTCTCAAAAGAAATCAGGAAAGGTTCTGGACAATCTCATTTCTGATATTGGAGAAATTTCTTTAGATCGATATTTGAGGGATTTCCCACACTGGAATTATGATGCTGCTGCTACTGCTGATGGGCAGCTGATTCCAATTTTTTTCATCTCAGATTGGAATTTTTCCAATTCTAATTGGTTTTTCATAGCTGATTCCTTCAGTTTGAATTCTTGTTCTAGCTTCCATTTTCCCCCTCCCTCCTTACAGCACTACTTCTGGTCTATAGTTTCTTGCTCCACTGCTCAGGCCCCTTCTAATTCACTAACCCTCATTCCAACCAAAACCTGGATTGAGTATTTCACAGGGCTATTCACAAGCTCCCTCCCCCTTCCTTCTTTACCATGAAATTCTCAAAATCTCCCTGATTGGCCCCCTGTCACCACCGATCAAGTTTTAGATCTCATTAACACCTTAAAATCTGATAAGGCCCCAGGCCCAGATAACTTTATCTCTGAGATCTTGTCTTCCAACCCTTATTGATGGGCCGAGCTCCTTGCCAAGTTTTTCACATTAGTTAACTGTACCGGCAAATTCCCTGAAACCTGGTTATCCTCTGTACAATTCTCATTTATAAAAAAGGTGATGCCTCTCAACCCGGTAACTACAAGTCAATAAGCCTTCTGGCCAATATTGGCAAACTATATTCCAAATTTATTTTCACCAAACTCCTGTCATGAATTTGATTATGAAAATAGAATAGTGTTGTATTTCATAGGATTTAGTTCAGAGCTGCAACGAAAAAACTAGAAATCTGCTTATGCCCAGGTGCTAATTAGAGACAAAATGTACAAGGTCAGTTCTTCTCCAGCTAAAGAAAAAAAAAGAGTTAAGAAGAGCAAGTTGACCCTTATCTTATCTCAGCTCCGATGGACAAGGACATAACTGCTTAATTTAAGGAAGATGGGAAAAGGAGGAGGAGAAGAAGGAGGAAGGACGGAGAAGAGAGATGGGGGAGATTTTGCTTTCACGACAGCCAGAGACAACACACGGAGAGAGATGCGTCTGGCAGAACTTTAAACAGAAGACTGTGTAAGAATGCTTATTTAAGATATAGCTAGGCTGTTTATTGTTTTCACTTTATAGAGGAAATAACTGGTGGCTAAGGCTGGGGGTTATTTTGGAAATACTGAATAACGTTAAACTAAGCTTGTTGAAATGATATCTTTTGTAATAAAATATAAAAAGACAAATTGTCTGTAAGCTGTCTCCTTGTTTAGACCAAGCTACTGTAGTAAATTGGATATTTTTGAACTAAGATTGTTTTGATCTGGCCACATTACCACATTACCAAATGAGGGTCCTAAATTAATAAAAAAGGAAGAGCAGACCTTCCAGATTGTTTATTTAAAATCGAGACAGACTTGGGTGAAGGAGTGTGAAGTCGCCTAGAGCAAAATTACCGGACCCGATTTTGCTGGCATTAGGGACTAATCATTCTGAATCCCTCTCTGTTTCGTGTAAAGGCAGTTCTTAGGAACGCTTTTACCACATGGTGGCAGCGGTGGGATCTGAGCCTTACGTGCTGTGTTTATGCCATGCTGGCAGCTTAAATATTTGCGCTTTGCTCAAGGGCTGAATTAGCGCTGGTAATTGTTTTATGAAGGCAGATGTGTGAGCAAGCAGATACACACTGCTAAATAAAGGACAAGAGAAACTTCTCTGGCGTGAGCTTCAGAGCAAAGCAGGGAAGGTTGTAAATTATTGTGACTGGAGAAGACTCCTATGCAGAAAGCTCAGGCTAAAGTGATGCAAGGAGAGATTCTGCCAGTGGCTTAAGAGTTCTAAGGAACAAGCTTTGTGTTGTTTAAAAAGTGCCAGCTCAATTCACTCAGGTGACAGAGTGGCAAAATTGTTTTGAGTGTAGCAGGAGTCTATAAGGAGCAGCCAGGATAATAAAAGTAATTTAAAAGTAATTAAATAAAGTTAAAAAAGGGAAAATTTCCTACCCCCAAGCCAGAGCCAAAAGGATTTCCTGGAGGGAAAGTAGGATCAGTCAAAGCTGACAGTTTAATTGTTTTATTGCTCCTCCCGTGCTTCGGCCAAGGCTGCAGGGAGGAAGAGAGGGGGGAAAAAAAGGAAAAATGGCTTTTAGCAGTCGGTGTTCACTGCCTGAATTATCAGTGGATAAGGAGATTTTGTCAGCAATGGAGCATAGTTCCTTACTGCAGTATGGAGCAAGATCAACAACTATTAGTAGATCGCTACAGATACCCAAAGAATTTCATATGAGGAGTGCTGTCACAAGATTTACTGAAGAAGATGCCCAAAGGTTAATGGAAGCAAATCCAGAAGTAGTTAAGCCTAAAGTAATGCCAAGAAAGGCACAGCAGTACACTGGGGCGGAACAAGTTCCAACTCAGCAGGACCTGCTAACAGGAGAAATAATCACCCAGAGGGGAACAGCTGAAGCAAAGGCCAGCAGCAGTCCAGCAGATAAAAGGGATGCGAGTTTCAGGTTGCAAGAACAGCTTACCCTGATGATGGCAGACTTCATGGAGAGCCAGAAACAATGGGTGAATGCACACATAGCTAGTGAACTTCAAGCAAGAAGATACCATCAATTGAAACTACAGATTCTACAGAGCAAAACTGCTGAGAGAGAGCAGGCCAGTGGTTCCTTAGGGAACATGGATAGTGGAAACCTGACTTGTGAACAGGAAGATGATGGATTTATTTCCTTCAAGCAAAGTGAACCTACCACCAGAGTAAGGCCTATTCCAGAAGTGCCTAGAAGGCAGAACCAATATGAAGCCAAGAAAACAGTGGTTTCTGAACCAAGACAGTCTTTTGCTGGAGAGCGAAGAAGCATGGGCCCTAGCCAGATTAGTTTACCCTTGGCTTGTTTCCATTGTGGAGGAGCCCATTTAAAGAAAGATTGTCCAAGACTGTCCATATCAGATAACCAAGACGGGAAGCAAGTTGGTAAACCACCCTTACCTGCCCCACGAAAATTCCGACAGACACCCTTACCCGCACCAAGGAGATTCGAGAAGGCGCCCATACCGGCTCAACGGAAATACAAATCAACAACCCCGAAGGTCAACTATCTCAGTGCAACACCACTAGAAATACCAGAAGAAATACCAGCAGAACCACATGAAGTTAATCAACTATGTAATGTGCTACCCCAGCGACAAGGAGGAGTCAAGCCAAATTTTTCTGAAAGCAGTGAAATGCAAGCAACAGAGCCAAGGATTGTGCCAAGGATAATGGGCTTACAAGTAGCTCAAGTCTCTACAACAGTAAACCAACAAACATCCTCAGGGGAGAAATTTTCAATCATAGAGCCCAGTAGCATCCTACCGGAAGAACAGTTATATTGGTCACTGAAAAGTTTCTCAGAACCAGTAACCCTACATTTTTCTACGGGAGATTTGACCATAAATGCCTCTAGGGATACCGCTGCCGATATCTCATCAATTAACAAACAGTTTGTGGATCCAGAACTAATCTTGAATAACCTGAGATGTCCAATGAAAACATATGGATCAGGAGAAATAATCGAGAGATTCGTACCATTAGTCTACGTGCAAATTAGCTATAAAAATTGGAAAGGCGCAAAATATCTATTAGTGCATGAAGGCAAACCTGATTTTTTATTGGGAAACGATCTAGCATTTCTTAACCACCAACACACTTTAAAATCAGCTTCCATACAAGCAGTGACACGTGCGCGAAGCAAGGCAATAGAGCAAGTCCCAACTGAAGATAACTCTGAGGAGCAATCAGATGGACATGTAACGCAACATCAACCCCTTTCAGATGAAACGGATAGTACAACTGAAATAAAAACTGAACCAGAGGATTTACTAGTACCAATGGGATCAGAGGAATTCAAACGACAACAGATGGAAGACCCTACATTGGATTCTTTGAGGTCTCAAGCCGACAGTTACGCGGTACAACCGGTACAACAAAAAGTAACCTTTTTGTGGGGACAAAATGGACTATTGTACCGAGAATATTTTCCCAAATCAAATGAACAGGCAGAACCAGTACAACAGCTAGTCATTCCAATAGAGTACAGGGAAAAATTTCTACAAATGGCCCACGATAGTCCAAGTAGCGGACATCTGGGAATCCAAAAAACGTTAAGCAGGATTTCACAACATTTTTATTGGCCCGGAATTTATAAAACCGTCAAGGACTACGTTAGTACCTGTGATTACTGTCAAAGAACAGGGAAACGGACTGATTGTACAAAACAAAAATACTATCATGACAAGAAGGCCCGTCACCGAGAGTTTGCAGTGGGTGATATGGTATTGGTACTAAACCCGCTCAGACCTTCAAAATTGGAAGTAGTTTGGGAAGGTCCAGGGGAAATCATACAAAAAGTAGGAAATGTGAATTATCTTGTGAAAATGTTAAATTCATCCAAGAAACCAGTAATGTATCATGTAAATAGTTTAAAAATGTATAGAAACAGATCTGCAAATAATTCTAATTGTAACAATGTGGGGAGAAAAATCGAACATAATGTAACAGATCGTTGAAAATTGTATGCTGATATAATATGGTTACCTTGAATCTCTGTTTAAAATGAATTAACTTATTTTTCTGTGGACTCATAGAGATATTTAGCTATAAGAACAAATGTGTTACTGGTTACTATTAATCAACTTGTTTACTTGTCTGTATTAGAGATGTATTTAGCCATAAGAAAAGATATATTACTGTTATGAATTTAATACTTGGTTAAGATAATTGTAAGTTCACATATAGTCTTGTTAACCTTTCATAATCAAATGTTAAGTTAGTAACAAAATAAGAACTTTAATAGTCCTGTATTTTGTATTTTTAAGGGGGGGCGTGTCATGAATTTGATTATGAAAATAGAATAGTGTTGTATTTCATAGGATTTAGTTCAGAGCTGCAACGAAAAAACTAGAAATCTGCTTATGCCCAGGTGCTAATTAGAGACAAAATGTACAAGGTCAGTTCTTCTCCAGCTAAAGAAAAAAAAAGAGTTAAGAAGAGCAAGTTGACCCTTATCTTATCTCAGCTCCGATGGACAAGGACATAACTGCTTAATTTAAGGAAGATGGGAAAAGGAGGAGGAGAAGAAGGAGGAAGGACGGAGAAGAGAGATGGGGGAGATTTTGCTTTCACGACAGCCAGAGACAACACACGGAGAGAGATGCGTCTGGCAGAACTTTAAACAGAAGACTGTGTAAGAATGCTTATTTAAGATATAGCTAGGCTGTTTATTGTTTTCACTTTATAGAGGAAATAACTGGTGGTTAAGGCTGGGGGTTATTTTGGAAATACTGAATAACGTTAAACTAAGCTTGTTGAAATGATATCTTTTGTAATAAAATATAAAAAGACAAATTGTCTGTAAGCTGTCTCCTTGTTTAGACCAAGCTACTGTAGTAAATTGGATATTTTTGAACTAAGATTGTTTTGATCTGGCCACATTACCACATTACCAAATGAGGGTCCTAAATTAATAAAAAAGGAAGAGCAGACCTTCCAGATTGTTTATTTAAAATCGAGACAGACTTGGGTGAAGGAGTGTGAAGTCGCCTAGAGCAAAATTACCGGACCCGATTTTGCTGGCATTAGGGACTAATCATTCTGAATCCCTCTCTGTTTCGTGTAAAGGCAGTTCTTAGGAACGCTTTTACCACAACTCCTATCTTGGGTGCAGTCTCAAAACCTTCCTGGAATGGAATAAATTGGCTTCCAGGCTGGTGCGTCCACTACCGATCATGTTTTCCTATTATCTTTTCTAGCTGAAAATATTTCATTTATCATCAATCTAACCTCTATGTTGCTTTTGTCGATCTTAAGGGCACCTTCAATTCTATTAACAGAAGTCTACTATGGGAAAAACTCTCTACATGGGGAATTGACCCTCGCCTTTTGTTTTTGGTCTGCTGTCTTCATACCCTTAACTTTACCCATGTCCGTCTCCCCAACTCTCAAGTCCTAACTGATAGGATCCCTGTTCAAAATAGTGTTTGGCAGGGATGTATCCTTGCTTCCTTTGCTTTTTAATCTTTTTCTAGATGACTTCACTTTTCTCTCAAACTCTGATAACACCTCCTGCCCTTAATGGGATTCCTCTTCCTGTCCTCCTTTATGCTGACGATATGGTCTTACTTTCTCTCACTAAACCTGGTTTACGTTCTTCTCTTACCCATTTACAAAAACACTGTTCACTAAATTACCTCACCATCAACTCTGATAAGAGAAAAATTATGGTCCTTTCTAAACGCTGGTCTCATTCTCCCTGGTCAATAGGTCCCCATTCTTGCCATCAAGTACAAACCTTTAAGTACTTAGGGATCCTATTTCATTACAAACTAAATTGGTCCCTCATAAAAAAGCTGTCATTTCATCCACATCTCAGAATCTAAAGGCAATTGCCAAGTTCCACTTCTCTGCTGGTAATCAATCCGTCCCAGCTACTCTCCACATATTCCAAACCAAAATTATCTCGTAATTATTACATGGAGTTCCTGTGTGGATCGAATCGGTCCACTCTGACCTTGACCGCTTAGTGACTTCTTTCTTTAGGAAGATCCTTGGCCTTCCAAAATCCATTCATCTTGCCTTTATCCTACTCGAATTAAGGATCCATCTCCCCTAAACCCTGGCTTGGTCCCTCACTTTTAAATACTGGCTTTGCTTGTTTTTAACTAATCCCCCAGATTCGTTACTTTATGCTCTGCTAAGAGAGTTTTACTCCCCCAAATGGACTCAACTTATCCACTCTAAACTGTTATCCATTGATTACCCAATAGAATCACTCTTCGAATTGGAATTATCTCTTGCTCATTCTTATATCAAAACCAAGCTATATCAGTGGGAGTTTGAACATTTTAGTGACCTCCTTAATCCCACATGCTCTCCAAAATTTAGTGGTTTACCCCTGCTTTAGAATATCCGTTAAATTATTTCAATTTATTGACTAATCCTACACAGCGGAGAGCTTTCATGCTAGCTCAGTTTAACATATTCCCATTGGCCATGCATTTTGGCCATTTTTCCAAGACCCCTAAAGATAAAAGACTCTGCCTTTTCTGCCACTTGCTGCCTGACACCTTAGCACACTATTCTCTTTGGGAAGTCTCTTTAGACCACTGGCTGATCCCCTTTTCGGATTACTTTCCTGATTCTTCTCCCTATCTTCTTGAGTGATCGCTGTGCTTCCCTCACTGAGGCGGTGGCAAACTATTTAACCAAAATTTTGAAACGAACCGATGCTTTATAACGTTGAACTCCTCTTTGCCCCATTCTCCGGGTAATATTTTTGTTTTTCATGATTTTGTGCTTCCTCATTGGTGTTGATTGTGTCTCTTCCCCCTGTGTATTTGTATAACGCCAATAAAGGTATATTGTATCGTATTGTAGCTTCCATTTTTCAAAATCTTGGTAACTTTTGATATTTTTACCTTCTGAAGCAATTATTACTGATGCCTCAGTTTCTTCTTCACTTTGAATTTGAGGGTTTCCATTTCCTTCAGCACCTTGGAGCTCACATTGTACCTCTGTAACCGTATTTTACTTCATTTGGGCAGCATAAACAATACAATTTCTTATTATATTAGACTGGTTCATTTCCCTCACAAGAGCCAAAAGGACCTCTTCTTGGGATTCCCCAGACCTGCATTCAGAAGCCTCGAAACTAAGTCTTCCACAAGACTCTAACGGGTAAGCACTTCTCATGCCACAGATCCTAACCCCTCTTCCCTCCAGACTCAAGAAAATTCAATTTCACACTGGATTGTTCCACATCCAACCTCTATGCCACCAATTTGTCACATTACTGTGTGGCCCTTGGTCATTTCACCAAGCAAAGGCATACGCTACGTGTCGTTCAGCTGCCACCAGTAGATTACATCCACTTTGTTCACTATTTATGACAGAGGTCTGGGCAACGTATCATTTAAGAACCAAGTATACGTTATTTATTGTTACAAGTGACGAAAATCCAGTCAATGTTGTTAACTCTCAACTAAACAACCTTCTTTATCCACTCTCAACCACCTACTCTTAATCTCCCTCTCTCTCCTTTTCTTTTCCCCCATTTAACTCTGCCCCCACCAACTCCTATTGGTGCATGCAAATTTCAACATGAGCAGGGTGAACACTACATCAATGTATAAAAGGAAGTATGAATTAATGAAAAAGTAAATATTACAATTTAGTCTTGGAAATAAAGGTTTTTTTCCTCTTGAAATTAAAGATAATGCATACAGTATCTCTCTTAATATCAATATTAGGAATTATTTTATTATCTCAAAATTGCAGAGTATGTGTAGTTATTGTTTATTCCTAATAAATACATTGGAAAAATTGGTCATTCTTCAGACTTACTGTGTAGTTCCTAAAATGGTATAATCTCTTGATGGAGATGCAAGCTTCTGACATCAGATACCCATCTCCTGAAACAATAGGTCTTGTCTGCTTGCTCCAATATCTAAACATTGTATCAAAACTGACTAATATAGCAAATCCCATCCACAACCACTGAGTCACAACTTTCTCAGGACAGTGAAATGTGTAGTTTGTCAGGGACCAAGATAAAGTAGGAGTTTAGCCTTTTACTGGACCTGCCTGGCTAGCACAGGATAGTGATCAAATGCATGAGAAATTGTTTATGTATTCATTCATATTTTTCAAACGAGGATCTCTTGGCTTAAAAAAAGAGAGGGGTGTGTGGAGAAGACATTGAGCAGTACTTTCCCAACTTCAGCTTTGTGAGGAATGGCTATGGGTCAGGTCTCCTGAATCTTGTTCCATTTATGCCTGTCACATCAGCTGAATTGTCCTCTTTACTGAGAGTTTAATGGTTCAATCTAAATTTAATTGTTAAATCTAGTTGCTTGGGCTAATAAGTAATAATTTATCAGCAGCATGAAAAATCAGGATAGAGCCTAAGTTGTTTTCTGGTTCCCACTTCCTTATTCATATGGAAAAACTATACCTGTAAGCTTAGGAATGACCTATTTTCAATCCCAAATAATCTTTGGATTGTGAAGATAATTATGTTCTGTAATCAGAACTTTTGTTTTTGAGTCACGCACATTAATGTATAATGGCTTAAGATTGTAATTACCAATAAGAAACTTATTTCTTATTTGGAAATGGCCCTCCAGCCTGTCCGGTGAAGCACCCACTAACAGCACTTTCGTCTTACCTGGATTGAGTTTAAATTTTTTAACCCTCATCCAATCCATTATCAGGTCCAGACATGAGTTCAGTACAGAAACCGCCTCACCTGTATTGGTAGAAAATGAAAGGTAGAGCTGAGTATCGTCAGCATATTGGTTACTCCTCAGCCCAAACCTCCTGATGACCTCTCCCAGTGGTTTCATGTATATCCTAAACAGCATGGGGGACAGTATTGAGCCCTGAGGAACCCCATGACATAAATCCCATGGGACAGAGCAACTGTCCCCCAGCACCACCCTCTAGACACGGTCAGCTAGGAAGGAGAGGAATCACCATAAAGCGTTGCCCCCAGCTCCCAACCCAGACCACACAAAACAGCTCTGCTGGATGACATTCTGAGGAAGCAATATGGCTGGAGAAATATTGCCATTTTGCCACCCGTATTGCCATGAAATAGGCCCAATAATGGGCTTTAAGTCATGTTTGATCGGACTCCCAGCAGGATTTCCTCCACCTGCGCTCCAGCCGTCTCCCCTCTTGCTTCATAGGCCGCAGTTCAGAAGTATATCAAGGAGCTGTCTGGGCTCTGCGTGCAGGAGAGGGCACTTAGGAGCAATCGTGTCAACTGCCCGGTTCATCTCCCGATTCCATAGGGTGACCTGAGCTTGGACAGGAGCGCCAACCATCTCAGACGGATAATCCCCAGAGCATTCAGCAAACCATCTGGATCCATTAGTCTCTGAGGGCGGATCATCTTAATAGATCCCCCACCCTTGCAGAGGGGAGAATAAGCTAATAGACTAAACTTGACCAGGAAGTGGTCTGACCATGACAATGGGGTCACAACCAGTCCCTTCACGTCCAAACCACCATCTTCCAGTCCCATTGAGAAAACCAGGTCCAAGGTATGGCCCTTCTCATGCGTTGGGCCAATGACACATTGAGACAGCCCCATGGTCCCATGTCATGGTGGCCATGAAATCCTGAGCCGCCCCAGTCAAGGCAGCCTCAGCATGGATATTGTGGTCCCCCAGCACCAACAACCTGGGAGTCCTCAACATCAGGTCAAAGACTACCTTCATCAGCTCAGGCAGGGAGACTGTTGGTATGCAGCAGGGTGAGCGGTACACCAACAGAATCCCCAATCTGTCTCGTAAGCCCAACACACAATACAGGCCCTCAAGTCCTCCTCTCAAAGGGATAGGAAGCCTGGTCAAGGAGATAGAACTCCTATAGACTATAGCAACTCCCCCTCCCCGACCCTCCGAGTGACATTGGTGCTGGACCAAGTACCCAGGTGGACACAGCTGGGAGAGGGGAACACCACCCTCCTCTCTCACCCAGGTCTCAGTAATGCACGCCAGGTCAGCACCCTCATCCAGAATTATATCATGGATGAGGACAGTCTTATTTTGTACTGACCTAACGT
Source organism: Pogona vitticeps (assembly GCF_051106095.1). Taxonomy (NCBI): domain Eukaryota; kingdom Metazoa; phylum Chordata; class Lepidosauria; order Squamata; family Agamidae; genus Pogona; species Pogona vitticeps. The sequence continues at coordinate 55,617,250 of NC_135788.1, read as the reverse complement.
TCATCAATAACACTGTGTGGCTCAAGGGTTTGCTGACATGGTCACCTGATACCATCTGGTTGGGGGTAGGACTAGAAGAGGGGATAGATGTAAGATATCTAACCTCTCTTCTCCTACATAGGCATGTTCTACCCCTGTCAGAGACCAGCTCTAACATCAGTGAATGGGAGAGATCTCTGAAGAAAAACAAGAAGACTGCAGTCGGAGATTCAAAAACAAAGCATGCTTGGTCGTGCCTGCAGGAAAAGAAAAACTTTCTTGGCAACGCCCGGTACCTCCCTTAATTCAGTACTTAGGTTACACAGGAATCACATTACAACCAATAAGGCATCAGGTATGTTCTGCCTAGCAACAACTGACACATGCATAGATTAACTGTGTTAAAGAGCTAGGCATTTGGCTGATGCATTCTTCTGCCTACGTGACCTTGCTCAGCTGTAATGACGTCAGCAGACTCCCTTATACCCCCACCGCCATTCCTTCCCCTACCCAGCACCACCTCAATGGCTGCCCCCTCCAACACTCTCCCCCTTTCCTGTTCCCTCAAATCCATTGTGGGTCTCTCTTAATTGATGGCAATTAATAATTACAATTTAAAACAAAAACAAAACAAAAACAAAAAAACCCTTCTAAAGCCCCTTCTTCCCCCCCCCAGCCAGGTGGCTGATGTTGAGGAGGGGGTGAGGCAGCCAGGAGTGGCAGGGCCCAATCCTGCAAAGCAGAGGGAGATTGAGCCAGGCTCACTTGGGAAAAGCTGGCAGCCAGCAGCAGCCCAACCACAGTCCCACTGTGTCTCACAAAGGGACCTGTAGCAGGCAGAAGGTCTTCAGCTCCCCTGAGCACAGGAATGCTGGTCCAGTTTTTGCTTCTTACCAGAGTCTCCACCACCGTCCTTCAAGTGGCTGGGAAATGGGCCGAGAGGAAATGAATTTTCTCAGCAAAGATAGGGATGTGGTGGCACTGTGGACTAAACCGCAGAAGCCTGTGCTGCAGGGTCAGAAGACCAGCAGTCATAAGATTGAATTCATGAGACAGAGTGAGCTCCTGTCACTTTGTCCCAGCTCCTCGCCAACCTAGCAGTTCGAAAGCATGCAAATGTGAGTAGATAAATAGGTACCACCTCGGTGGGAAGGTAAAATGGTGTTCCGTAGTCATGCTGGCCACGTGACAATGGAAACTGTCTTCGGACAAGTGCTGGCTCTACGACTTGAAAACGGGATGAGCACCGCCCCCTATAATCCACGTGACGAAGTGAGCTCCCGTCGCTTTGTCCCAGCTCCTCGCCAACCTAGCAGTTCGAAAGCATGCAAATGCGAGTAGATAAATAGGTACCATCTCAGTGGGAAGATAAAATGGCGTTCCCTAGTCACACTGGCTACGTGACAATGGAAACTGTCTTCGGACAAGCGCTGGCTCTACGGCTTGAAAACGGGATGAGCACCACCCCTAGAGTCGGACACGACTGGACTTAAAATGTCAAGGGGAACCTTTACCTTTACAGCAAAGATCATGCTGTAGAAGCTAGAACTCACATCTCCAAGGTATAAAAGAAGGGGACAGAAGTATGAACCTCAAATGTAGCTGCCTACGTCATGTCTTGGTTAGCCCTGAAAGGATATTCAAGATGTTTTGATTGTATTATCATCCTACTTTCATGGAAGTTTACAGTGAGAGTACAGCCACATTGCCTTCTAGTTTTAATACCCTCCCACATTTTCACACTATCTTTTCTTCTATCTTTCCTCCCCAGCCCCCCCAAAAGCAACTAAGTAGGAAAGAGAATAGCTGCATAGTGCCTTTTGACCACTACAAGCTATCTGTCAGAAAGCACCCAAAGATATTTTATTCACTGATTTCATTCTCATGCTCAGTTAGACAAATTACATACTATGCAAACAATTTTTCCTACATACCTCTGGGATGGTATTGGAGTAGCATAGGGCTACACTACAGTAATGTGATTCCAATGGGCAGCACATGAATGTACAAACTGATTCTGATCTTGGTTAAGGAGAACTATGATAAATTTTAACAGTGTGCAAATAATAGTGATTTTAGCACAACTCAAATCTCAATAGCTTTAAAAAATGCTGGAAGTTCAACATGGGAATCTTGTGAACTTAAAAGATGCTGTGAGAAAAGGAACTTTTAAAATATTGCATTGGGAACAGCATTCCTTCTCCTTTCATTATGATGTGCAGCACATGCTCCATGTTTAAGCCAATCTATTCCTTAATGCAAGGAAGACAACACTCTGTCATTTGTTACTTGATAATACCACATCATTCCACCAGTTTGCAGAAGGGCTGAGTTGGCTTTGCTAGCCCCCACAGGTCTGGTCTTTGACCAAAGCTGGGTTTGATCAATGGGTTCAGGCTGCCCACAGTTACGTAGCTGATGCCAGACTGGCTTCCAGACAGTCCTGAGCCAGCCAACTCCCTTCAGCAAGGGCTTCTATGGCTGGGCGACTCACCAGTGTCTGGATTCAAGTCCTTCCTGCTAATACCTCAGGCATTCCTCCAGCACCTCTATTATGTTGGGGTAGAGCCCAGGTGTCCCACTGGTCTGTGTGGTCTCCAAGCGTTGGTGAGATAACTGGAGTAAATGGCTGGCTGAAAACTGGTGTGCCTCTTCTGTGCCTTTGTCACTTAGCCACCTCTATTTGGACCCAGACCACTACCAAGGGCTTCTGGATGGTCAGTATGTCTTCCTTGCCCAAGACACACAACACTGGATCCAGCTCCTGCTCCATCTCTCCCCACTTCTCTACCTCAAATTCTGCAGAGGAAGTTGAGACCTCCCCATTCCCTTATATTGGGCTATCACTAACTGTCCCTGGCCCCTGCCTCCTCACCCAGTTGTGAGCTGGCTCAAGACTTACTCTGGAATGAGGCAGCTCTTATGGACCAATATGTGGAAGGGTTAGCTGATGGGATCCTGGATGAGCTGGCACATGTAGATCGACCCAACACGCTGCAAGAACTAATCACTCTATGCTTATGCATGGAGAGCCAACACTTAGCACAGGGCGGTTCCCACCTCCTGCAGTCACCCTTGACAGCCCCCAATACCAGACCGGAGGATTCTGAACCTATGCAATTGGGTGCAGCTCGGCCCCGCCTCAGCCCTGAGGAAAAAACACAACGCCGCTCCCAGAATCTTTGTCTGTACTGTGGGGGAGCAGGACACTTTGTTTCTGGCTGTTTGGCTAAGCGGCGTAACCTCGGCTCTGTGAAACTATTGCCAGTAAAAGAATTGCCCCATGTCTGAATGGACCCTCAGACGTGGGGCACTTAGCTGGGTCTCCTGAACCATACCTTAACATCCCGGGACCATTCCTTGTACCAGTTAAACTCTGCCTGCCGGATGGACATTGTTTGTTTGTTCATGCCATGGTCGACTCTGGGGCTGATCGCTGTTTCATCGATACAACTTTTGTGAAACAGCATCGGATCCCTGTACAAGATAAAGAGATCCCGACCCTAGTCGAATCCATAGATGGACGTCTTCTCCATTCCGGTCCTGTGACCCAAGAAACCCAACTGGTCATCCTCCAGGTTCAACACCATCAGGAGCAACTACAGTTCAACATTGCCCACATGCCCCGTTTTCCACTTATTTTGGGACTGTCCTGGCTCCGAACTCATAACCCCCTAATGGACTGGTCACAAGGAGAGTTAAGTTTCAGGGACCCGTGTCCGCATCTAGGTCCACCAGCTACCTTGGCCGCAGCAGGGTCAACAGACAAGTCCGTAATACCCTCGGAGTATGAGGACTTTGCCGATGTCTTCGAGGAGAAGGGGGCTGACCAACTACCTCCACACCGACCCTTTGACTGTGCTATCAATTTGGTGCCTGGGGCACCCCTTCCTGTGGCATGGATTTACCCCATGTCAGAACCCGAACTCGCAGCCTTGAGGGCCTTTCTTGATAAAAATCTGAAACGGGGATTTATCCGGCCATCCACGTCGCCTCTGTCTGCACCTGTCATTTTTGTTAAAAAGAAGGGTGGGGAGCTCCGCCCCTGCAATGATTACAGAGCCTTGAACAAGATAACTATTAGAGACCACTATCCTCTACCATTGATCGGTGAACTTCTGGATCACCTTAAAGGGGCACAAATTTACACCAAGTTGGATCTCCGTGGTGCCTATAATTTGGTGCGAATTCGTGCTGGCGACGAGTGGAAGACGGCTTTTGGAACACGTTATGGCCAGCATGAATATCTGGTCATGCCTTTTGGATTAACCAATGCTCCTGCGGTGTTCCAGCGGTTCATGAATGTCATCTTTCGGGACTTACTTGATCACTTTGTAATCATTTACCTGGATGACATTCTGATTTATTCCTGAGACCCCGCTCGGCATACAGAACATGTTTGTCAGGTTTTACAACGGTTACGAGAACATCGACTCTACGCCAAGCTGGAGAAATGTGAATTTAACCTGCAAGAAGTCGAGTTCCTGGGTCACATTGTATCTCTCCAAGGGATCCAGATGGACCCAAAGAAGATAGAGACGGTACTGAACTGGCAGAAACCTCAGAACTGTAAGGACGTACAACGGTTTCTCGACTTCGCAAATTATTACCGTCAGTTCATACCATCTTACACGGATGTAACCACACCACTGACCTGCCTTCTCCGGCCCAAAGAGCCGTTTCTTTGGACTCCGGAGGCAGACCATGCCTTTGCCACGCTAAAAACCCGCTTTACCACTGAGCCCATCCTACGCTATCCGGATCCCCGGCTTCCGTTTACCGTAGAAACAGATGCATCCAGTGTCGCCCTGGGTGCAATACTGTCCCAGCGGGAGGACCCCTCACAGCCACTGCGGCCCTGTGCGCTCTACTCCCAGCAGTTCACATCCTCAGAGTGCAATTACACCATCTGGGAGCGGGAACTTTTGGCCATCAAAGCTGCTTTCAAGGTTTGGAGGCATTACCTCGAAGGGGCCCGTCACGCAGTCCACGTTTTGACGGATAATCAAAACCTGGAACACTTACAAACAGCCCGACGCCTTAACCAATGCCAAATCCGATGGAGTCTCTTTTTCTCCCGGTTTGACTTCCGTATCACCTATGTCCCACATACCCAGAACCGGAAAGCTGATGCCTTGTCCCGCAAACGAGAATACTCCGTTCCAACCTCTGAAGAACCTCTGATCACAGCTATCCTGCCTCCTTCAGTCGTTGCAGCTATAATCACTCATTCCTCTGTGGCTGAAGAGATTCGAGCCAGTCAAGCTCGAGATCCCTGGGCCAAGCAACGTCTGCAGGAACTTCAAGAGGGCTCTGTCAACAACTTTTCCAACCACCAGGGCTTCCTATTACATTGTGGATGCTTATATATTCCTCCAGGGCCTCTCCAAACCAGTGTCCTCCATCTGACTCATGATTCCCCTCCTGCAGGACATTTTGGTCAGTACAAAACTCTGCACTTGCTCACACGGGAATTTTGGTGACCCCAGGTTCGAGCTGATGTCACCCGATATGTTGGTTCCTGTGAGGTTTGTCGTCGAGCCAAGGATGTACCAGCCAAACCTTCAGGTCTGCTACAACCATTACCTGTACCGGCTGGCCCTTGGGACACAGTATCTTTGGATTTTATCACAGATTTCCCGCAGTCACAAAAGTATACCTGTGTCTTAGTAATAGTGGACCTGTTTACTAAGATGGCTCATTTTGTCCCATGTTCCAAACCTCCCACAGCTCCTGACACCGCCCAACTCTATCTCCATCATGTTTTCTGTCTACATGGGCTCCCAACGTACCTAATTTCTGATCGTGGTTCCCAATTCACTTCTCAGTTCTGGCAAGCCTTACACACCAGTTTGGGTACCCAGGTGCACTTGTCGTCGGCATATCACCCCCAAACAGATGGACAGACCGAGCGTACCAATGCCACTCTAGAACAATATCTCCGCCGCTACACCTGTTATCAGCAAGATAATTGGGCTACCCTGTTACCCCTGGTGGAATTTGCTTACAATAACGCTGTACACACATCTACAGAACAGACACCATTTGAAGCCAACTATGGGTACCACCCTCGCTTTTTCCTGGCTACTCTACCGTCAACCATGGTTCCTGCTGCCGATGCTCATATATGCGAGTTGCAGGCCCTCCAAGACTTACTCCAAGAACAGCTTCAGCAGGCTAAAGAAGCTTATAAGACAGCGGCCGACCGAAAGCAACAAGAAGGGCCACCTCTGAAACCAGGAGATCAGGTCTGGCTTTCCATGGGGGGGGGGAAGCTTGTTTTTAATAGGAACTCGGACTTGGTACTTGGTACCAAAGACTCTGACTCCGACCCAAAGATTTGCCAACATTGTTTAGTTGCACCCTGAGTACTTTCCCAATAGTCACCCACTTGATCCCCAAAATTCTCACCATCCTGTAGTAATCTCATATTTCTAATGCTTATATATATTTCAATCATAGCCTACATACTAAGGCCCAGGATTCCTTCCCATACAGCAGAAATGAGAATACATAGCTGCTTCAGGCAGCTGTTATAACCATAAATCTATGTAATGATCTTGTGTTTGTAATTACAGAGTCAGAACAATGTCAGATTAAAGAAGATTAAAACATCAGAACATAGCCAGTTAGAGAAAATTCACTTAATTTTTTAAAGAAAAAAAATGACAAAGTGGGAGATATAGTTTATTGATTTAAGAAAGTTAAAAAAGAAAGAGAGCAGATTAAAAATTATTTTTTTACAGAATAGTTAGATCAAGCAAGCACACTGCAAAATGACTAATTTTAATGTAATGTTTTTAGAGATTTCATGTGACAGGTTTAAGATTCTAAACATAGATGTTTACCAATATACAATGTCCTAGCCTTCAGCTATCTCTCCTTTGAGCCTTCTGTGTCTATTGTAGGTGGGGTTTTGTCATCATTGCATTCTGATATTTAAACTGATGCATTCATTTTTTAGATTACTTGAATATGCCTCTAATCAGAAAGTTTCAGTCTTGACATTTCTCATCTGAGATTTCAAACTGAGAGATTCCAGTATGAAATCTTTCTACTGTTACAAAGAAAAAAAAAGTGTGATTTCAGAACATGGATATTCTAATTTAACTAAAAAGATCTACTCCAGACAAGATAACTTCTACATTATTGTAACAATGGCTTAGATCAGTGGTTCTTAACCTTGGGTAACCCAGGTGTTCTGGGACTGCAAATCCCAGAAGTCCCAACCAGCACAGCTGGTGGTGAAGGCTTCTTGGAATTGCAGTCCAAGAACACCTGGTTTACCCAAGGTTAAGAACCATTGGCTTAGATGATATTGATTAATAAGTTTAATCTGGAGCAAGATATATGGCTTTAGTAAGAGTGAATTCCATGTGACTAAAGTTACCTTCATGCTCTTCTTGCTGTTTTTCGCATTGAAGTCTCTTCAAACTATCATGCTGTTGACCTGAACAAAATAAAAATATGAAAACATGACTGTTGGTAGAATCCATTATTTGTATTAGTCAGAGGATTTTGCCATTGGTGAGTATGATTACTGACAAACTGCAGAACATTTCCTAATATGTGTGCTTTCTATTCTAACCAGTTTGTTATGTAGACCGTTACCCACCCTTTGGAATAATAAATACTGTACTCTTTCCTATCCTAAGCCTTTGCAATTGAACAGTGGTGCTGTCAGTGTAAGAGGCTGGGGCAAATTTCCATCCTCCTACACTGGAGAAGGGCCCTCAAACACAGCTGTACTGTCTGACCACCTAAATGATAGAATGCATGCTATTCTGTAAAGAGGTGTACCACTGAGACATACCATTGGACTAGATAAGCATACATTGTAATGATATTGAGAAATGCTGGGACTTGTAGTCACATAAAGAAGATGGAGTCTGTTAAGTTCTGTATAAGATAATGTTAAAACCAATGGAATGTGTGAGACTGTTTTTTTGCCAAACTGCCTGGTATGAAGCTTGTTACAGAAGATGAGAAGGCAAGGCCAAGAGAGCTTCAAAGAAGACCAAACATGCATACCTCTTAACTGCAGGCAAGATAAGCCACCTGTGGATCTGTGTGAATTATGGGTGGAGAGTTGAGTTAAGCTTTCTTGTAATTAATGGGCTAGCAGCTAAGAAGTTTCAGGGAGAAGGAGGGCCAAGACATGTAAAAAATGATTGTTTTGCATATGGAAAAAGCTTTGTTGTTGGTTGGTGTATGTCGAAGAATGCTGCCAGGATGTAGTAAGGAAAAATGGTTTGTCTTTTTGAAGTCAGGAGGAGGGGGGGGAATAGCCCAGTTTAGAAGCAAGATGATTACCTAGAGGTTTTAGAGCATTTTAGACCATTTGCGGCCCCCCAGATGATAGTTTGTGGCCCTCGCCTTGCCTGCCCCCCCAAAGCGCCCACACATCCTCTGCTGTCAAGAGTAAAAAAAAAGCCTTGCCTCGCTTGCCGGCTCTCTCCCAAGACAGCACCTCTTGCACCCTCCATCCAGAACTGCAGCCTGCCAGCCAGCCCACCTGTCTGTCGGCTAAGGAAACTCCTGGGCGGCTTCCTCAGGCACTTGCTCTGCTTGGCGGAAAATCTGATGCGGCCCAGCCTCACCCAGACTCTGCCTCTAGAGGCCCCCAGGTAAATTGAGTTTAAAACCCCTGTTTTAGAGGGTATTATGTATTTTATCTAGAAATAGCAGCTTTATTTAACTATTGCACAGCAATGGAACACTGGGTGCAGCACTACTCTAAGCTATATTCTGGAGAGAATGTAGTAACTGAAGAGGCATTAAATGACATTGAGTGCCTGCCTGTCTTGAGCAGAAATAAAAGTGGTCTTGGATTCCAAAGGGGACGGGCAATTGCAATAATTACCGTGGCACCTCTCTTCTCAGCGTTGTAGGGAAGCTGCTTGCCTGTGTAGTGGTGAAAAGGCTCCAGGTGCTTATAGACAGAGTCTATCCAGAATCACAGTGTGGATTTTAAACTAATAGATCCACCAGTGACATGGTATTTTCCCTCAGACAGTTGTAGGAGAAATGCAGGGAACAATGACAGCCACTCCTTGTGGCCTTCATATATCTTACAAAGGCCTTTGATTTGGTTAGCAGGGACAGACTTTATCAAATACTTCCCAAGATTGGATGTCCACCTCAACTCCTTAACATCATCAAGTCCTTTCATGAGGAAATGAAGGGCACTGTAGTTTTTGATGGCTCAACATCAGATCCCTTTGACATCCGAAGCGGAGTGAAACAGGGTTGGGTCCTTGTGCCGATCCTGTTCAGGATCTTTTTTGCTGTCATGGTGAAGCACACCTTTGGAACTGCAACAGAAGGTGTCGATCTCTGGACTGGATCAGATGGAAAGCTCTTTCATCTTTCTAGATTGAGAGTGAAGATGAAAGTCCAGATGAAATGCATGCGGGACTTCCTGTTCACCAATGATGTAGCTGTTGTCACCCATTCTGCTGAAGACTTCCAACAACTCATGAATCGTTTTAGCAAGGCCTGCCAAGACTTTGGACTAACTATCAGCCTGAAGAAAACACAAGTCATGGGCCAGGGCGTGGACTCACCTCCCTCTATTTCCATCTCTACACAAGAACTGGGGTTGTACATGATTTTGTGTACCTTGGATCAATGATCTCTGACAATGATCTCTTTCTCTAGATGTCGAGCTGGATAAAAACACTGGCAAAGCAGCTACATGTTCTCTAGACTCACAAAGAGAATATGGCTTAATAAGAAGCTGATGGCATATATCAAGATCCAGGTTTATAGAGCCTGTGTCCTGAGTACACTCCTGCACTGCAGTGAGTCCACAACCCTTTGTGCAGGGCAGGAGAGGAAGCTGAATACATTCCATATGTGTTGTCTCCGACACATTTTTTGTATCACCTTGCAGGACAAAGTTCCAAATAGAGTAGTCCTAGAATGAGCTGTAATTATTAGCATGTATACATTACTGAAACAGCAATGTCTATGTTGGCTTGGGCATGTCGTGAGAATGGCTGATGGTCGGATTCCAAAAGATCTCCTGTATGGAGAATTAGTGCAGGGAAAGCACCCCAGAGGGAGACCACAGCTGCAATACAAGAATATCTGCAAGCGGGATCTGAAGGCTTTAGGAATAGACCTCAATAGATGGGAAACCTTGCCTGGAGGCAGGCGGTGCATCATGGCCTCTCCCAATTTGAAGAGACCTTTGTCCAGCAGGCTGAGGCAAAGAGGCAATCCCTAAACCAGCAAAACCAGGGAGCTGGACAAGGGACAGATTGTATTTGTCTTCAGTGTGGAAGGGATTGTCACTCTCGTATAGGCCTTCTCAGCCACACTAGACACTGTTCCAAGACCTCTATTCAGAGCATGTTACCATAGTCTCTCGAGACTGAAGGATGCCTACTACATTCAACTATTGAAATGGAAGGGTATGCATTGCTAAATGCTTTTGCACAACTGTATACTAATGAAACTACTTTATTTTCTTAATAAAAACAAATACTTCTTAAGAGAAGTCTTGTCTTTGATACAGCAGGGCTCATATCTAAATCTAGTGGTGATTTGATAACAGGTCCTACTTTGCTGGTCTGTTGTGCTGTCTAAGGAAGCACAAAGTCAATGCTCAATTACTTGGAAAGTAAACAAAGGTTTTTCTTTTAAAGTCAGGCTTATGTTACACACTTCTGAGGCCTAGAGGACCAACATCAGAGATAAAGGTGGTAGTTTTGTGCCCACAGTGACTCTCTTTCCAAACATCATACTCTCTTTAGGGAGGGGTCAGTGTGACATGGTTGCAGCAGTGGGATTCTGAATGTGGTCTGAGCTGTTGAGAGACTGAGTCTAAACTGGATACAATTGTTGCATACCCAGACTGTGAAGTGGAATAGAACTGCTTTTCTGTTGTTATTTTGCTAGGGAAGATGACAGGGAGGGAAACTCAGATACCTTCCTTGGGTGATCTGCCTGGAAGCATGGGCTACCTTTTGTCCAATGGATTAGACCAGATTGCTATCACCAGAGCTGAAGCTGTACGTACTTTGGTGCCTGGAGGTGCCAGGCCCAGGATAACAGGACTGTCTGCTCTTGACCCCAAATTCACAGACAGTTTGCCGACTCAAATTTGGGATGCTGCAATGGAGAGGGAGAGATGGCGCTTGGCAAGAGCAGTGGCCTGTGAGGCAGCAGCAGCAGATAAAAGTATTCCTAGAGACAACCAAGAGGATGATGATCTGCCTGGCCAAGGCGCCAGGGCAACCCCTGCTGCTCCGCTTGACTAAGGAACAGTTACAACCCCTGCCGGGACCCCGTCACCTCAACCCACATCTAACACAGACTTGTGAACCCTGATGATGACTTTTTGTTGGCTCAGAAGCAATTAGTTCTCACTCAAGAGAAGAGATAACATAAGGAAGCAGAGCAGGCTGCACAGCGAATGCACAACAACGCACAAGAGGCAGCTAGGAAGCAGAGAGAAAAGGAGAGAGAAAGGGATTCTGTGGTTAGAAATTTGATAGAAAACATATCCCGTATTTCAAGGAAGGAGATGGTCTTCTGGCTTTTTAAACTAACTTTGAGCAGCCTTGTAGAGATATAGGTGCATCTGAGAGAGTCTTTGTAAAGTTGCTACACTCTCATGTTATGGGAAAATTATCTTAAATTTTGGTACAGTGAGCTGGAGAATATTTATCCTGGCAAGATTTTAAACAGCTGGTATAAAGACATTTTGGCTACACTCCTGAGGGATTGAGACAAAACTTTAGCAGCCGAGATGAAGGAATTTCAACTATTCATTGTGTCCTCACTTTCCAACCATTAAGGTATGAAGCCGCCATCATTAAAAGAGTTAAGCTGCCCACCAGAATGACCCAATGGAAATTACAGTTTAATGTGGTGGATTTAGAGTGTTTGATCTCCAAATAGGCAATCTGGTTTGTGCAATGGATGGGTGAGTCTATAATTTTGCAACATTTTGACTTGAGCAGAGAATCTAATTTGCTCGTGTTGCATCCACCCAGTGGCCTTTATTTTCCCTAACCACAAGTCCACCCTCTGGATGCGTTTCCTCTCTCCTCCGCTGCCACCAATCAACCAGTGGATCTTATCCACTTTATAACAAATAGATGTATCTTGCACACGTGCTGCCAATACAACAGATTTATTTATCTTATACAGTGGTGCCTCGCTTTACGATTGCCCCGCATTACAACAAAACTGCATTACGACGATCTTTTTGCGATTGCAATTGCGATTGCAAAACGATGGTCTGAATGGGGATTTTTCACTTTGCGAAGATTGGCTCCCTGCTTCAGGAACTGATTATTCACAAAACGACATTTTTTAAACAGCTGATCGGCAGTTTCAAAATGACCGCTGTTTTCTGGGACAGATTCTTCACAAGACAGGCAGCGAAAATGGCTGCCCTATGGAGGATCTTCGCTGGACGGTGAGTTTTGACCCCATTGGAGCGCATTGAAGGGGTTTCAGTGCGTTTTAATTGTTTGTTTGTTTTTGCATTACGGTGTTTTCGCTTAACGGCGATTTTCCTGGAATGGATTATTGTCATTAAGCGAGGCACCACTGTAGTTGTTATGCAAATCACAGATGTAAATCACAGATGTTTAGGATCATTCATTAAATAGTATTTGATTACACGTTGGTTTGTGTGTGTTTTTATTCACTTTAACGATATGCTTTGACTATCTATTTATTCTCTATGTTTTAACTCTTTCCTATACTCTCTCACATTCCAACTTTCCAATCTGTCTTAACTTTCTGAATTCAATCTCATAACCCTCTCTCTTCAACTCCCTATTTCCACCTCTTTTCTCTAACTGTCTCACTAATTGCCTAACTGTCCTTTTGGTTCTGCCCCTCCTGCCTTCTCATAGGCTCCTCCCCTTGAGCTCCCCATGATGGACAGGCATGACGTGGGGCATTCCGCCACACTAGCTATAACTCATTTGCAAATGCGCATGCTCCAGAGACTTCTGACTGGGGTAGTAGAGCAAGGGCAAGCCGAAAAACAGCCAAGGCAAGCTCTCAGTTTCCTTAGCATACTTAAAACTAGGGGAAGCTGCAGATTTACAGCCTTTAGCGATTGTAAAACCATTGTCAGTTGAAACTGAGCCTCCGTCTCCTAAGCAACCAGAACCAGAGGTTAGTTTGACAAATGTCCCATCAACAGAGAATGTGAAAGTGTTTGTCAGAGACACTGCAAACTTCAATGAGTTTAAAAAGCTGGTGATGACTGATCCATCCCTGGGAGAACTCAGAGATCAGGCTGACAGGAATGAGCCTTTGACTAAATCCAGGCTCATAAGGTTTTACTGGGACCAGAATAGCTTATTGTACCAGCAATTTGCTCCAGATTACAGACTGGATATAAGTCAATCTACCCAACTCGTGGTACCACAGCCCTATCGGGTAAAAGTGTTGCAATTATCACATTTAGAGTCTTTCTAGAGGTCTGTGCCAGAACTAGCATGCCATCTGTGTTGATTTGTGACTAGGCATTTCAAAGTGAGTTGATGAGAGTGTGTGAGCTGTCAGGTACTACTTTGAATTTCAGTGTTGCTTACCACCCACAATCTCATGGTTTGGTAGAGCACACTCAGCAGACTTTGCTCAAAATGATTAAAGCTTATGTCCAAGATTTTGGAAAGACTTGGGCAGATGCCCTACCATATATTTTGCATGCTTACAGAACAACACCCCATGAAAGTCTGGGTGGATTCACCCCTAGTGAAGTTGTGTATGGGAAATATCTGCATGGCCCTTTGGACTTGCTGAGAGCTGATTGGGAAGGTGCCATTAAAACAACTCCGTGCCTGTTCCTGATTTTGTGTATAATTTGTAGTTGAAATTGAATGCTATTCAAGATGCAGCTAAAAGTAATATTCAGCAAGCCCAAGGGAGATAATTAATTACCACAATATTCATGCTAGACATTGTGAATTTCAGGTGGGAGATTCTGTTGTTATTTTGAACCCTCTCAAACTCAATAAGTTACAAATTGCTTGGCAAGGCCTGGGTAAAATTTTACAAAGGATTGGAACTGTCAATTATCTAGTTCAAATACCTGGTTCCGGAAAAAAGCCAACCATCTATCCGGACAACAGCCTAAAGTTGTACAAGGACAGAGCAGCTGTGGTGTTAAGATGTGAAGCAGCTTGTGCTAGGTCTGAGGAGGAGCCTTTGGACATTTTGTCAGACTTTAAAAATGCTGGAACTTCATAGGATAACTTTTTTGACTCTGATTCTTCAGACAAACAAGCTTGGCTTTCTCAAATACTGGAATATTACCAGTGTGTTTTCTGATAAACCTGATACCATTGATTTGGTTACACATGCTATAAACACTGGTGACAACCCTCCTGTACGTTCTACCCCATACAGAGCTATAGGATCTAATGCAGTACAAATTGAGCAGGAGATTCAGAAGATGCTAAATTTTGGAGTCATTGAACCCAGTTCTTCACCATGGGCTTCACCAATTGAAATTCTCCCTAAGCAAAATGCTGTGGGAGAAGTCTTGGATGAAGTCAGGTTCTGTGTGGACTACCTGACTTGTACCCATTAGCCAGAACTGATGACCTTGTTGGGAAGCTAGCTGGCACTAAATATATATCCATCTTAGATTTTAGCACTAGATTTTGGCAAGGAAAATTAGACAAGGATTCTATGGACAAAACCACTTTCATAAGTCATTTTGGGACTTTCAGGTTCAAGAAAATGTCATTTGGATTAAAAAAACACAGGAGCAACCTTCCAAAGGATGATGGACAAACTATTACAGGGTTTACCCTTTGCTTCAGCTTATTTGGATGACCTGGCAATATTTAGTGAGGATTTTGCTTCCCACATGTCTCACATTGAAATTGTGTTGTGTAGATTGCAAAATGCTAGTCTCACTGTGAAGGCAAGCAAATGTCAGTGGGTAAAGGCGAAAGTTGGTCAAGGTGAAATTCAACCAATTCAAGCTAAGTTTGACAGTATCCAACAGTGGCCTATACCCATTAACAAGAAACAGGTCCAGTCCTTTTTAGGCCTGGTTGGATACAACAGACGTTTCATTCCTAATTTTAGTGACCTGGCTGTGCCTCTTACGGAACTAATGAAAAAGTGCATGCCTATTAAGGTGATTTGGACCCAAGAGTGTCAGAGGGCCTTTGATGCTTGAAAGCTAAGATGGTAACTGCTCCTATTCTGATATCACCTGATTTTTCTAAGCTTTTTTGTGTTGCAGAGAGACACAGATGGGGGCCTAGGTTTTGTTTTGTTGCAAGCAGGTTCTGATGGAAAATTAATTATATTCCATTTCTTATTACAGCAAGAAGCTTCTAGCTTGTGAACGGGCTTATTGGGTACCTGAGAAAGGAGCATTATTGATGGTCAGGGCATTGAGCCGTCTGAGGGGCCGGAGATTCATTTTGCAGACTGACCATCGTGCTTTGGATTTTGACTTTGAGGTTCAGCACATTCCTGGATGGATGAACATCGTGGCTGACAGCCTATCCAGAATGTATCATGGAGTGGCAGATGGTTGAAGAAATTGTATCTGATTTAATTGTTACTGAGCACAACCAGAGTGCATTGTTACTGATTTTCTACTAACTTGTTATTTTCTATTTTTCAGACTCCTTCTGAAGGAGTAAGTGATGTAGAGGAAATAGAAAGGAGTGAGCTGTCCCCTCAAAATATGAAGATGGAACAGAAAAGAATGTAGACCAAGGTGTAACAGGACAGAGAGAAAAGTTAAGTGCTAAAGGGGAGAAGGAGGAGGAACCAATTGTGAAAAAAGGGAGATTGAGATCTGTTTGGTTGAGGGAGCAAAGGGAGTAGTAGTTAATGTCAGTCTGGGAGGAGGAAGGTGAAGAGAGTGGAAGCGGGAGAGTTTAGGGTCCCGGTATATAAGCACTCCAAAAAGTGCTTATTTAACTTATATGCAGAATACATCATGCAAAAGGCTGAACTGAATGAATCCCAAACTGGAATTAAGATTGTTGGAAGAAATATCAACAAATTCAGATATGCAGATGATACCACTTTGTTGGCAGAAAGTGAGGAGGAATTAAAGAACCTTGTAATGAGGGTGAAAGAGGCAAGCGCAAAAAATGGTCTGAAGCTCAACACCAAAAAACTAAGATCATGGCCACTGGTGGTCCCATCACCTCCTGGCAACTAGAAGGGGAAGATATGTAGTGAGAGATTTTACTTTTGTGGGCTCCATGATCACTGCAGATGGTGACAGCAGCCAAAAAATTAAAAGATCCCTGCTTCTGGGGAGGAAAGTGATGACAAACCTCGACAATATCTTAAAAAGCAGACACATCACCTTGCCAAGAAAGATCCACATAGTCAAAGCTATGGTTTTTCCATCAACGATGTATGGGAGTGAGAGCTGGACCATAAAGAAAGCAGGCCACAGAAGAATTGATGCTTTTAAATTGTGGTGCTGGAGGAGACTCTTTGAGAGTCCCCTGGACTGCAAAGAGAACAAACCTATCCATTTTGAAAGAAATCAACCCTGAGTGCTCACTGGAAGGACAGCTCCTGAAGCTGAGGCTCCAATACTTTGGCCATCTCATGAGAAGAGAGGACTCCCTGGAAAAGATGCTGATGTAGGGAAAGTGTGACGGCAAGAGGAGAAGGGGACGACAGAGGATGAGATGGTTGGACAGTGTCATCGAAGCTATCAATATGAATTTGACCCAACTCCGGGAGGCAGTGGAAGACAGGAGGGCCTGGCATGCTCTGGTCTATGGGGTCATGAAGAGTCGGACACAACTTAACGACTAAACAACAACAAAGTCAGGATGAAATAAGGATGGGGAAAAATGAGAGAGACAGAGGAATAAAGGTGTGAACTATAAAACACAGGAGTTGCTGGAGGACTTTCCGAATTTAAAAGGGGGAGAACTCTTGCCAGATCCAAAAAGAAGGGAGGTGAGCGACGCGAGACCAGACCACCTAGAATGAACGGTGGTGGTTGTCACGACCCAGCTTCCTGTGAGGGAGAACTTGGTTGGTCGGACAGAGAGTAATTGGAAGTCTGAGTACAGTGGCGCCTCGCATTACGACGTTAATTCGTTCCAGCAAAATTGCTGTAGAATGAAAACGTTGTAATGCAAAAATAAAAAGCCCATTGAAATGCATTGAAACCCCTTCAATGGGCTGGAAACTCGCAGTGCAGCGAAGATCCTCCATAGGGCGGCCATTTTCGGTGCCTGTGCAGTGAAGAATCCATAGCAGAAAACAGCGGGGAGCCATTTTATCTACCCGGTGGCCATTTTGAAACCGCCGATCAGCTGGAGGAAAATCATCATTTTGCAAAGAATTGGTTCCCGAAGCAGGGAACCGATCATCACAAAGCGAAAAAAAACCCATTCAGACCATCGTTTTGCGATCGCAAAAAGATTGTCGTAATGTGGGGCAATCGTACAGCAAGGCACCACTGTACCCCTATGCAGCTGGGCAAGTCCTGGTGACCTCAGCCAGGGCGTACAACAAACTCCTTCTTACTAGTCTGCATAAAAAGATACTTGCTCACTCTTAGGAAAATTCAGCACGAAGTTACACATGAGCTTTGTAGTCCTAAGATCTACCTGACTCAATTAGGTAGAACTCAGTAGCTTAATGTGGCCTTGCTTCTCCATCAGGGTATAGTTAAGACAGCTTCAAGGCTTGCTACAAATTACAATTAAGACAACTAATTCCCTTTTTGTTACAAAAGCTCTAAAAATCTCTAAAAGCTTCTTTAGGGTAGGCAAAAGGCTTAAATCCCCCCTTCTACTCTTCCTTAACTCCCTACATCTTTCCCAGTCCTTTCCCTGCATAGGGCAACAGGCAAAAAGACCTAGAAAAATCTATGGTTCCATCCAAAAGGAAAAATAGGAACAAGACGGAACACTGTACATGACAAAAGTTCCTTTTTCTATGTGTCCTCCTGTCTTCTTGGTCTCCCATGCTATTATCCAATCATGGCGTAAAGGTCAGTCCATTCACATCATGCCTCCTTTTCCCATGAGAAGTCCAGGTGTTGTTTTTCTCAGTCTATTGTCTTCTCCGCCATAATAAATGTCTGGTCTTCTTCTCTTGTATTGGCTTGCACTGGCCTAAAGGAAAAACGTTCCCACAGCCCTCTGGAAATACATTCCCATCATACAAAATCATTCATACATAGAACCAATATGGAATCCATTTTACATTGTTCACGACTACATATCCCATCTTCAGTACATGATTTAATCCACATATTCTCAACTATGACAGTGGTCTTCCCTCGAGCGCAAAGTCCCACGATGAAGGTGATCAGACCGGACTCTATCCATACCAGTCCGTGTCCGCCACCCTTGTTGTGGGACTATATGTGCAGTCAAGAGTGTTCCTTCGAGGAAACCCAATGACTGGGAGCACTTTGGGCCAGCCCCGCAGTAACCGAAGACAGACTTCTTTAAAAGTTAACTCTATCTAAATCTGAACCTTTTTCAAATGTTGATCTGCTTGAACCTACAGAAGTTATTGTTAAATCTCCTATTGCTGATTCTTATAAAAAGTTAAATGTTCAACAAAAAACTCCATAGTTGTTTCCTGCCAAAGGACAGGAACTGCTTCAACTGTTTAATGAACCCAATCACACTCCTAGAATTGCTTTTGTAATGATATGTGTTTTTGAAGCTATAGTGTGTTTATTAGAATGGGTTATGTAGTCATGTAATTGTCTTAATGGCATCCATTTTGAATCAAAGTCCGTGTCTGTGAAAGAAATTTCAAGAAGCTGTTTTCGACTCCCTAGCTCTCAGTCCTTATCTGGTTGCTAGGACGGCCGAAGAGCAGAAATTCTGGTAGTCATAACATTTCTACCACTAACATAATAACACCTGCAAAGTCTCATGTGAATCTAGGGCGGGACAAGACATTCTTTGCTTGTTCCTGATTGATTATCCTGAAGAAGAAGGAGAAGGGGGGTAATGGAGTCTTAGGTTGTAAAATGGAGTGTTGCAGAGAGAAGAAGGCCTTTTTTCTAAAATGGATTCTTTTTCCTGAAATGGAGCCTTTTTCCTAACATGGACCTGATGGACCATAATGGACTATACCGTTCCTGATGGACTATGGAATTCCTGGATACGTAAGAATGTAGTTTTCTTTAAGAGAAGGAAGGCTATGCCATCCTTAACTATAGATTAATATTCATTTCTTTGTTTTATTTTAATTTTTTAGCTGGAGTCTGTGGAGTATTCTAATGTCTTGATTGGAAATGTTACTAAATGCCTTATTTTGCAATAAACTGAATTCTATCTAGAACTATAATTTCTTAATAAAACAGTAATGTTTAAGATCTCATGTTTTGGTCTCTTGAACAGAATAGCCTGAATAATTATTTTGCTACCTAATGATTGGCCATGTGTTTGCTACCATAGAGCCCATAATTTACTTGAGTTCTAGCTCATGGTTTATGTTGTGTTTCTTTCTGTTTCTAACAAAGGGGGTAGACTTGAGGAAGGGTATCAGTGCAGTTGCCTGGCTAAGTTTGGGCTCATCTTAGCTGCATAGGAACTGACTGAGATCCGGAATCTCTCTATTCCCGGCTTGTTCTGATCTCCTCGGAGAGAGAAGGAGCTGACAGCTTTAACACCAGAGTTCTATATTCAAATTGCTGCTGTTAGAACTTTGTCTACCTCATTCTTTGCTAGATAAATTGCATAAGTAAAATTGATATTTTATTATAACATTATATAACTTTAACACAGTGTTCAGTTAGAATACTAGACCAAACTATGTAACCTAGCTTTTGTTTAGTCAAAAAGCAGGATTGTATAAAAACCAGGATTTTTGAATTCCAAGGGAAGGCATGTAATGTTATTGAGAAATGCTGGAACCTATAGTCACATAAAGAAGATGGAGTCTGTTAAGTTCTGTATGAGATGATGTTAAAATCAATGGAATGTGTGAGACTGTTTTTGCAGAGCTGCCTGGTACGAAGAAGCTTGTTACAGAAGATGAGAAGGCAAGGCCAAGAGAGCTTCAAAGAAGACCAAACATGTATACAGTGGTGCCTTCGCTATGCTGAAGCATCGTTGAACGGGGCAGGGATTTCCATTGGAACGCATTAAACATGGTTTAATGCGTTCCAAATGGGCCAAATACTCACCGTTCAGCAAAGCTTCTTAATGGCCAGCAGCCATTTTCGCGCCCTCGCCTCCCTTAACAAGGGCACGAAAACGCTGTGCGCGGCCATTTTGGGCCATTTCTGGGCTTCCGGCGGCCATTTTGGCCGCCGAACAGCTGATCGTCAGGCTTCGTTTTGCGAAGATCGGTAAGCGAAACGCTTACCGGTCTTCGCAAATCGAATTTAGCCCTATTAGAAAAACGTTAAGCGATCGCATTAGCGATCCGAAAAAACGGATCGCTATGCGATTTCATTGTTATGCGGTGCGCTCGTTAAGCGAGGCACCACTGTACCTCTTAACTGCAGGCGAGATAAGCTACCTGTGAATCTGTCTGAATTATGGGTGGAGACCTGAATTAAGCTTTCTTGTAATTAATTGGTTAGCAGCTAAGAAGTGTCAGGGAGAAGGAGGGCCAAAATATGTAGAAAAATGATTGTTTTGCATATGGAAAAAGCTATTTTTGTTGTTGTTTGGTGTATGTCGAAGAATGCTTGCAGGATGTAGTAAAGAAAAATGGTTTGTCTTTTTGAAACCAGAAGGAGGAGGGGGAATAGCCTAGAGATTTTAGAGGTTATTATTTTATCTAGAAATCACAGCTTTATTTAACCACTGAAATGGATGGATATGTACTGTATTGCTAAATGCTTTTGCACAACAACTGTTGTGATGAACTTGGTTATGAAAGCTAAAAGTGATTTACTGATGGAACTTTATAGTTACAAAGTTAGCCTGGAAGAATCCATTTGGTTTCTGTGTGTGAGTTGGAGAGTGGAAAATTCCGAGGACAGTTTCTTTTTGCAGTTTTGCACCTCTGTGCAGTTCAGTGTGACCCTTATCTCGTAACTTAGCAATTATCCTAGTACAGAGGGAGTAAAGACACAACATTTTCCTTAAGACTCATGGGAAGACGAAAGGAGGAGAATTCCAGCACGAGGAGAGAGAGAAGATGGACGTCAGGAGAAAGACACAGAATGGACTTTGTTTTTGAATGGACAGTAAGACTGAACTTTTCCTAATGAAATTTACAGTTTTGTTTGAAGATGTAGTTTTGCTGAAGTTGGAGAGAAGGTCTGTCTTTTCTCTGATTATATTAGTTGGATGTTTGTTATTTTCGTTTCTTGTAGAGGAATCCTGTCTTTTGTTGATTGGATGGGGTTGGAAATATGTAAATATGCCTTGCTTTGCTTTGCTTAGGGACGTGGTGGCGCTGTGGGCTAAACCGCAGAAGCCTGTGCTGCAGGGTCAGAAGACCAAGCAGTCGTAAGATCGAATCCACGCAACGGAGTGAGCACCCGTCGCTTGTCCCAGCTCCCGCCAACCTAGCGGTTCGAAAGCATGCAAATGCAAGTAGATAATTAGGTACCACCTCGGTGGGAAGGTAAACAGCGTTCCGTGTGTAAGTCACACTGGCCATGTGACCACGGAAAGATTGTCTTCGGGCAAAACGCTGGCTCTATGGCTTGAAGAGCGGGATGAGCGCCGCCCCCTAGAGTCGGACACGACTGGACAAAAATTGTCAAGGGGAACCTTTACCTTTACCTTGCTTTGCTTAAACTTATTCCTTTCAGAACTTTATTTTTCTAATAAAACAAAATATGCTTAATGTCTGGAAGTTGGCTTCTTGGATAGAACACACGCTACAATAACTAATTGGCTTGTCTAAATTGATATACTTAATAAGGCCACGTTTACTTAACGCTACCATTTGGGTCCTACATATTCCAGAGTGCTAGGAAGATTAGATTCCCTAGAACTCATGTGTGTGCCTTGGTTCTTAATTAAATCGGGTCAGACTTGGTGCAAGAGTGATTCAGCTGCCCTAAGGTAAAATTAGTGGACCCAGTTTTGCCTGGTAAAGGAGCTAATCATTCTGAATCCTCTCTGTCCCGTGGCTGAGCAGTTTCTCAGAAAACTTGGCTTTGCTCACAACTGTATACTAATGAAATTACTTTATTTTCTTAATAAAAACAAATACTTCTTAAGAGAAGACTTGTATTTAATACAGCAGGGCTCACATCTAAATCCAGTGGTGATTTGATAACAGGTCCTGTTGTGCTGTCTAAGGAAGCACAAAGTCAATGCTTAATTACTGTATTTGGAAAGTAAGCAAAGATTTTCTTTTAAGGTCAGGCTTGTCCATGGGACTTGTGCTATGCACTTCTGAGACCGAGAGGAGCAACCTCAGAGATAAAGGTGGTACTTTTGCACCCATAGTGACTCCCTACCCAAACATCATACTTTCTTTAGGGAGGGGTGAGTGTTGTTGTTGTTGTTTAGTCGCTATGTCATGTCTGACTCTTTGTTCCCCCTGGGAAAGCCTGAGGAGTAGACCGGGCCTACCAGGGGAAGTCCTCCCCTGGTAGGCCTGGTCTACCAGGCTTTCCCGGGCACTAGACCCGGCCTACCAGGTGAAGCCCTCCCCTGGTAGGCCCAGTCCACCCTGGGAAAGCCTGCGTCAGCGGGGGCGGGGGAGCTCCAAGAGGCCTCTGGCAGCAGTGCCAAAGCCCTTGGAGTCCTCCGGCAGCGGCAATGGCGGTCCGAGAGACCTCCAGCAGTGCTGCCGAAGCCCTCAGAGTCCTCCGGCAGTGGCAATGGCGGCGGCTGAGCTCTAAGAGGCCTCCGGCAGCGGCGATGGCAGCGGACCCCTTGAAGACTTCGAAAAGGTAAGGTTAATTTTTTTTTAAAAAAATTAATTGTGTTTGGGGGCGGTGTTTCTTGGGTGGGTTACGGATTAATGGGTTTTCAATGCATTCCTATGGGGAATGCATTTTCAACTTAAGGACTTTTCGACCTATGGACCCCGTTCCAATACGGATTAATTCCTTAGGTTGAGACCCCAATGTACGTAAATTCCTAGAGCCTAACTGAGCAGAGTGATGTCCATGGAAATGAGGGGGAGGTGTGCAAAAGGTATTTCTTAACCTCTCCCATTCATTTCAGTGGAATCTGAGTAGGGTGCATAGTTTTTTCCTATCAGGTTAAACCACTGAACAGTCTACAACAGCTTCCTCTACTCTAATAGATGCCACCCAGGGTATCAGGGAGAGGTCTTACTCAACTCTATATATTAAATACACAGTGGTGCCCTATGTAGCGACGTTAATCCATTCTGGATTAATCGTCGCTATGAGGAAACATCGCTAAACGGATTGAAAAACCCATAAGAACGCATTAAACTTGGTTTACATCCCAGTCCCAATTACTTTCCAAATACAGTAATTATGCATTGCACTCACTTCACATGCTAGCAAGGTTATGCTCACAATCCTTCAAGGTAGGCTTCAGCAATATGTGGACTGAGAACTCCCAGAAGTACAAGCTGGATTCTGAAGGGGCAGAGGAACTAGAGACCAAATTGCTAACATGCACTGGATTATGGAGAAAGCCAGAGAGTTCCAGAAAAATATCTACTTCTACTTCATTGACTATGCAAGAACCTTTGACTGTGTGGACCACAGCAAACTATGGCAAGTCCTTAAAGAAATGGGAGTGCCTGACCACCTTATCTATCTATTGAGAAACCTATATGTGGGACAGGAAGCAACAGTTAGAACTGGATATGGAATAACTGATAGGTTCAAAATTGGGGAAGGAGTACGACAAGGCTGTATATTGTCCCCGGCTTATTTATATGCAGAATACATCATTCGGAAGGCTGGACTGGAGGAATCCCAAGTCGGAATTAAGATTGCTGGAAGAAATATCAACAACCTCCGAAATGCAGATGATACCACTCTGATGGCAGAAAGTGAGGAGGAATTAAAGAACCTTGTAATGAGGGTGAAAAATAAGAGTGCAAAAAACGGTCTGAAACTCAACATCAAAAAAACTAAGATCATGGCCGCTGGTCCCATCACCTCCTGGGAAATAGAAGGGGAAGATATGGAGGCAGTGACTGATTTTACTTTCTTGGGATCCATGATCACTGCAGATGGAGACAGCAGCCACGAAATTAAAAGACCCCTGCTTCTTGGGAGGAAAGCGATGACAAACCTTGACAGCATCTTAAAAAGCTCCAAGAAGCGGAGGCTCCAAGACTTTGGCCATCTCATGAGAAGAGAAGACTCCTTGGAAAAGACCTTGATGTTGGGAAAGTGTGACGGCAAGAGGAGAAGGGGATGACAGTGGATGAGATGGTTGGACAGTGTCATCGAAGCAACCAACATGAATTTGACACAACTCCGGGAGGCAGTGGAAGATAGGAGGGCCTGGCGTGCTCTGGTCCATGGGGTCATGAAGAGTCGGACATGACTAAATGACTAAACGACGACGAAAGCCATTGTATTTTTCTATTAATGTCACCGGAGTCCAGACAACTTTATATGCTCACTTTCAGTAATACCTGCACCTGCTCTTACCTTTTTGACATGGATAAACAATAAAGTAGTCACTGGCTGTGGGCAGCTTCACAGTCATATTTTTGTCAAGTTCCTTAGGTTTTTCATCTACTTCTACTCCTTTGTCTTTTCACTCTATTATCATAAGAGAACAACTTTAAACAATGCAATATAACAGCTCAAAACAGATTTCTCTGAATGCCAGCGTCATGTTGCTAGAGGACTTGAGTTCACACTAGGTGGAAAAATGACTGCAATATCTAAATCTTACACTGTGTCTGTTCACTGTGCCAGTGAGTGAAGTCCATGTCACTCCTTGAACAAGCTGCTGCAGTGTTATGGGATGCCCCAGTGTGGTGTAGTGAATAGAGTGATAGACAAGGACTCTAGAGAACAGGGTTCAAATACTCACTTGGCCATGGAAATTCACTGGGGGAGTGGAACTGGTGAAACCACTATTTAAATATCTCACTTACCTTGAAAGCCTTATTAGGGCCACTATAAGTTGGATCCAACTTGAATGCACAGAACAAACACATGTAAATTCTGTAATACCCAATGTGATGCAGTGGATAGAGTTACAGGAGTCAGGAGATCTGAGTTTCATTCTTAACTTGGCCACTAAAACCACTAGAATGGAAGTGGAAATGGTAAAACTGCTTCTTAAATTATTGCTGCACAATCATGTGACAGCAGAATTTAGCATTCCATAAGCCAACTCAAAAACAAACAAAAATTGTAACTTTGAAATTGGACCTGTGGTCTGCATAAAGCTGGCACAGATATAGACGTCAGTTTGCTCTTGCTCTGCGCCAGATTTGGGCATATTTGGGCACACAGTTTTTGAATTACGCTTTTTAAAAAAAAAGTGTAACTGTTTTACCCTCCATGCAGATGCCAACATCCTTCTGCATCTACAGATTTAAAATAGATCAATTACACTGAAAAGACCAAACCAGCTTATGTGGAGAGAGGATGGCAAGTACCTGCCTTTTTAATTTGGAAGGAATCCAGGCACCCATTGCTCTAATCCTACTGATGTGGGATCAAAGTTTCTGGCACTTAGAAATGCCAACATTCTAAACGGACACATAAACATTGTTCCAGTTTGAGAGCCAAGGACTTGAGGTCTGAACTTTTGATTCAACCAGTCAGGATCAAATTAAATAACTATCAGAAGGAAACTTTTAAACTCCTCCTTAGTCAAACAAACATTAAAAAGAGTTTCTATTTCTGGTATAAAATATTTTAAAAAATTTATAAACAGATAATAAATATTCAGAAGCCTACTCATTTAAGCTATGGAATTACTGTTTTTTGCTTTGTGGTTGAGGATGGTCTGCCTTGATGTTCACAGAACTTGGGTGCCTATTCCACCCATCTTGTCAGTATACCATTTTTTGGTAATTAAGAAAAAAGCTCCAAAGATGCTATGTGCTATCAAGTCACTTCTGCTATATGGTGACTATATGAGTTACTGACTTCCAAAATATCCTGTCATTAACAGGTCTGCTCAGATTTTGCAAACCAATATCTCATGTTACATTGCTCTCTCTTCTTACTTCCCCCGCTTCCTAGCAATATTGTCTTTTCCATGAAGTTCTTCTGCTCAGATCTTGCAAACTAACAGCTGTAGTTCCTTTACTGAGTCAACCCATCTCATGTTAGATCTTCCTCCTTTCCTACTGCTCCATCCCACTTTTCACAGCAACATAGTTTATTCTGGTCATGTCCGTATTTCCATTATATGTTGTAGAATAGGATCACTTAAGTCATTTTTGCTCAAGCAAAAGTCGTGCTTGAACAAAAAAATTAAGAGAAGAAAATATAAAAACATCTTTTAATAAAAGATTTAGAAAATAATTATTTTATAGAGATAATAAGAAATTACTAGAAATTCAAGCTAAAAGAAGAGAGAAAGTGTTGAATTAGACAACATTCAGAGAGATTTGATGTACTGAAAGAGAATTTTTTTGAATATAGTAATAAAAACTCAAAAGTTTTTGGCAAGGTTAGCTCAAACTAAAAGATAAAAAATACAATTGGACTAATTAAAGATGAAACACGAAAAAATGCAGTTTGATGAAAGAAAAATCAAAGATATTTCAAAAAATTTCAAAATATATATAAAGGTAGTAATATATCAAAAGATTATATAGAAAATTATATTAAGGCAAATGTGAAAAGTAATTTAATAGAGAGTGACAAAACAGAACTAGGAAAAGATATAAATGAGGAAGAGACTGCTGAGGTAATCAATAAAATAAAAACTGGCAAAACTCCAGGCTTTGATGGATTGGGCCCAGAATATTATAAATGTTTTAAAGGAATTTTAATTCCTAAGAGGAAAATATTGTATAATTGTATATTGGAAGGAGAAAAAATACCATCATGGAAGCACTCATTAACAATTCTTATACCTAAACCAAACAAAGATTTAACAGATCCAAATTCCTATAGGCCTATTTTGTTAATAAATCAGGATGCAAAGATTTTCACAGCAATATTAGCAAACAGAATGAATAAATTTATTACCAAATATATTAAAGAAGATCAAAATGGCCTTTTAAAGGGAAGACAAATGGCTAATCTAACTGGGCGAGTTTTAAATATTGTATATGACTGTGATGGTGAACCTTTTTGAGTCTGAGTGGCCAAACAGTGACACACAAAACCAAATTATTTCTTTCAAAGTGCCAACACTGCAATTAAACCTGAATACTGACGTTTTAGTTTAGAAAAAACAACTCATACAGTTGTCTGAACTAATCAACACCTTTTGTCTTAAAAGAAAAACGCAATAACAGAACTTGCAATGATACACTTTTTTATTGAAAAATAACCATTAACTCTAGTAAATGGAAAAATATTAAAGTAATACATTGTACACATAGTCTGAAGTCAGGTAATTTATACAAACTTTTAAAATAATTATATGCATGTATTTTTTGATAGGGGATACTCAACTTGGCATGCTTTTGCACAATTAATGTGATTTTTGATGTTGTATGCATGCTGATAATTTGTCAAACCTTGGCTCATACGCAGTTAGTTTGAGAGCAACACATGGAGCACTCATGTCATCTGTCAGTCTGTTTCTGGCATCAGATTTGATATAATTCAAAGCTGAAAACAGCTGCTCAGAAGCATAAGATGACCCAAACAAAGTAAGAAGAGCAATCCCAAGTGCTTTCATAGACTTAAAATTAGTTGGCAGAGAATTCCACACTTTAAGGATTTCATTTTCAGAACTACCAACTCTGCTGTCCTCTGTCATTCCTTCACATTCTATTTTCTCCAGTGTTGCACGCAGGTCATAGAATTTCTTTTTCCAGATAGAGTTTTCTTGAAATTCCAATAGCTTCATTTCCAGATTTCCAAAATGTAACCATTGTAAGCAGGAAAGATCAAGTTCTTCAAATTTGGCTTTATCTGGAGAAGTAAGAAAATCCAGGGTTGTCTCCATCTTACGGAACTGTAAAAATCTGTTCCTAAAATTCTCTTTTGCAGCTGCTACAATGCTAGAAAATTCCTTGTAGATTTCCTGATGGCTTGTAGGATTGTCTATAAATGTTGTAGAATTTTCCAAATGCGTTTTTAGATTTGGAAAATATTTCAGCTGCCCACTTTCAAGGTCTCTCTCAAAAACCTGGAGTTTTCTCTCAAATCTTCTGATGTCACAAGACATCCTTTCTGCTGTTTTCCCTAAACCTTGCAGTTTTTTTGTACAGTACATTGAAGTGTGTTGTAAAATCCATAAAAAACATGAGGTTGGTAAACCAGGCCATATCAGTGAGCTGTGGATATTCTTGTTCCTTTTCAGTCATAAACAGCTTAATTTCATCCAAGCAGGCTACAAATCTCTCCAGGACTCATCCTCTGCTCAGCCACTGGACATTAATGTACATAAATAAAGTATTATACTGTGCCTGAACCTCAACGAGAAGTGCTTGAAACTGCCGAAAATTAAGAGCACGAGTCATGATGTAATTCACCATTTTTGTTGTCTAATTTTTTGCTTCTTTCCCTGGCACAAAGAGCTTCTTGATGTATAATACAATGAAACTGAATGACCGGATGTTTTATTTCTTTAACAAAGAACTATATGAAACCAGATGTTACCCCCACCATGCAAGGTGCCCCGTCAGTAGTAACTGAAACTACTTTTTCTGCTCTTATGTCTTATGACAAAAAAGCTTCCATCACAGCATTGTAGATATCTCTCCCTTGTGTTCTTCCAGGCAAAGACAACATGATGTCACCAACAGCATAACACAAAATTACTGCTAGCCTTGCATGATTATTTATATCTGTGCTTTCATCCAAGCACATGGAGTAACAGGCTGCCTGTTGTAAGTCAGTGGTGAGCTGCTGACTAACATCACTTGCCATACACAGGACTCGATATTTAACAGTATTTCTGCTAATTTTATCCTTGTTTGGGAAATCATGAAAAAGAGAATTACTCTTAGTCAACATGGCCGTTTTGATAAAATCCCCATCGGAGAGGGGCTTACTATGTTTTGCTATGCAGAGTGAAATTTGAAAGCTGTGAGCTGTCAGATGATTTGTGTGATGAGATGGGTTTTTGAGTTTAAATCTTTTAAAGGCATATGGGTTTTGTAATTAAGAGATGAGCCAGAGAGGTTCCATCTTGTTTCTTTGTATAAAGTATCTTTGCTATGCTCACAGGTTGTTTTCTAGGCGAGCAGAGAGAATGTTATTCTGATAGCCTGAGAAAAGGACTCGGTGTGATTAGATGGGAATTGTTGTGACTCTTTGATAAACTACAGTAACCCAAATAACATCTGGTGTGTATGGGAAAGAAGTCATGTGGTACAACAGGACTGTTTGCCTAGTAACGAACTCTGATTGGATGACATCGTGGGAAGGTGCGATGAGCCCTTGCCAGTTACTCTTGAAAAAGGAACTTTTTGCCTATGGACATGGTCTTTCCAAGACCGACCTTTCAGTCATTCGTGACCTACTCTTCAGCCAATGGGGACTCACCCTAATGTCTTTCAAGACGGACTGGTGGCCTACCTACATGGACTGGTTCCTATGCTTTGCTGGATTACTTTTGGACTTATGGGATTTTTCCTAAGGACTGTGCATGGACTATTTTCTATGGACTGTTACCTATGGAATATTCTTTATGGACTTCTTTTCTTGTAATACTCCATATGGACTATGCTCTTGTAATTTTGTAAGGACTATGGTATATTTACTGGATTTTTCTTTTCTAAGGACTATGGGACATATAAGGGATTTTTACTTTTGTTTAGGGGTTTTTATTCTATAGGATCACTGAGGACTATAGCCGTTTTATAACCTATTTGGATTATTTTGTTTTTACTAATGAATTACTGGAGAGGAACTGTTTTTATTCTTTTTAATGGCTTTTTGTGTTTTTGTAAGGTTTTTGAACTCTTTTATATTTTTCATGTTTTCTTTGCCTCACTACTTCTGTGTAACTAAACAGCACAATGCTAGTTTATTTGTTTTGGTTTAATTTGGCTTTGATACCTAGTAACATGCTTTTTCTTTAATAAAATAAAGATTATAAAACTCATTTGGTTTTCTGAACAGTACACTTGTCATAGGGTCATCTGAGAGTGCTGCCTCGGCCTAGCTTACTTAGAGTCCTGTCAGTGGTGCAAGTTAAGTCTGAGGACTACAAAGCCCACTTGACCTTTTCACAATAATATCTGAGAGTACCAGGGTGTTCTTATGTGGGCAGATCTGCGAGAAGGAGTGTTGTATCAAGGCTAGCTGAATTTGGACTCATTCAGCCCACTTTAGCATGTGCAAACTCCTGATTGCTCTCTGTCCCGGCTTACACGTGTGTTCTTGGACCCGTGTTTGCCGACAATTTGTTTTAGAAAGATAGTTACAAAAACTAAGATGCTGTGAGTGATATCTCCTCAATTTCCCTTCAAGAAACTCTTTCATTTCAGCTTCATCAAGTTCAACAACACTTTTGTGGTTAATTTCAAAGTGAGGTCTGACACTTGATGTGCAAGGCACAACACTTTCACAACACAGAATACATAACACTTTCCGACTGCATTGAGTCATTCCAAATGACTCTGTCCAGGCCTCTTGGAATGATCTCCCACTATCCATTTTTAGTTTTTTTTTTTTTTTTTTTTTTTTTGCTGTACTCATTTCTTTCGTGTTCAAGATTTGGAGTCTACAAAAAAAAATTATATTTTAAAACAGATGGATGAAGCACCCAATACAAATCTATCCCTACCAAAAATAATATTGTCACATTTAAACATTTTGTCTGTCTGGTTCTTTATTGATTTTTCCAACTGACAGTTCTTTTAGGAAAAAAGTCAAGTGCAAAACGCTATACTAAATTAAATGCACCCTATTTTTAAAGCTTATTAAGTACATTGAAATCCTGGACTTCTTTCCTCCAAAGTAAGCCACCCCCAGAAAAGCAGCTATATACAGGAGTGCAAACTTTTAAAGTGTATATCTACATTTTATACACTACATAAAGTGTATACACACATTTCACTTATTTGAAATGCAGTGTTGGAAAAGAGTTTTACAGATAGCATGACTTGTCAGAAAGATAAGTAAAGCAAATTAAGTGTGGACTTTCACTACAAGCTAAAATGACCAAACAAAAGGTACTGTACTACAGTAGTGTCATTATTTATTTATTTATTTATTTATTTATTTATTTATTTATTTATTTATTTATTTATTTATTTATTTATTTATTTATTTATTTATTTATTTATTTATTGAATTTACATTCCGCCCATCTAGACAGGGTCTACTCTGGGCAGAAAATTAAAATAAAAGAGTAAAGCTCAAGCAGTGACAAAGGGGAAGGCCTGCCTAAAGAACCAGGTCTTAATTTGGTTCTTGAAAACACCCAGCGAGGGAGCCTGGTGAATCACAGATGGAAGACTATT
This sequence comes from Pogona vitticeps, assembly GCF_051106095.1. Classification (NCBI taxonomy): domain Eukaryota; kingdom Metazoa; phylum Chordata; class Lepidosauria; order Squamata; family Agamidae; genus Pogona; species Pogona vitticeps. Next base: position 55,585,840 of record NC_135788.1, on the reverse strand, counting down.
CATAAGAAGACAAGCTCACTGGAAAAGGCAGCAATGCAGGAAAAAGTGCAAAGCAGTAGGAAAAGAGGAAGACTGCACATAAGATGGACTGACACAATAAAGAAACCAACAGTCTTTTGTTTGGTGTTGCAGTCAAAGTAGGATCAGGAGCAGAAAGACTGGGATTCAGATTTTGGGAATAAACTGTGATACTTTTGCCTGCTTTGGGGATGAGAAATAGAGAAACACAATTGCTAAACGCTTCAGACTTCTGCTGTTCTCAGCAAACTGCAGAGCTAAATGTAGTAGAGATTAACAGTTTTCAGTCTCTCTCTCTCTCTCTGTCTCTCTCTCGCTCCCCCTCCACAGCCTCCATTTTGTATATATATTTAAACAAGCTTGATGAATTGTGTGTTCTTTCCCTCAACTGGAGCTTTCCCTCCCACCCACCCACCTACTTTCTCTCTCTCTCTCTCTCACACACACACCTTACTTCCTCCATTGTGTACATACATTTGAAGTTGCGCGTTCCTTCCCTCAACTGGAGCTTTCCCACACACACACACACACACTCTCCTTCACACACACACACACACACACACACACACACACACACACACACACACACACACACACACCTTGCTCCCTCCATTGTGTACATACATTTGAAGTCGTGCATTCCTTCCCTCAACTGGAGCTTTCCTCCCCCCCCCCACTCTCTCCCATACACACACAGCTTGCTCCCTCCATTGTGTACATACATTTGAAGTCAAACGTTCCTTCCCTCCTTAACTGTCCTGGAGCCTTTCCCTCCTGCTTGAAGCATTTCTTCACAAGCCACAGATTGACTGTGGGGGGGAGGAGCTGTAACCAATCAAGCAGGCTTATCTCTGATCTCTTAAAGAAGGAGTTCCAGAACCAAAGAAAATAGCAGGAGGAAAATAGCAGGAAGAGGTGGCTGACGATGGTGCAGTTTGAGGTTTGACTGTGAGTTGGTGTGGGTAGTGGGGGTGGGTAGTGGGGGGTAGTGCTCAGCTTGTGTGCCAAGGGAGACATCTCCTTGTGCCATAGGTGGCACACATGCCATAGGTTTGCCATCACAGGTATATGAGATAGAAAAAAATAAAACAAAAGCAAGTATCTCATATTTGGATATATTTAAGGCCTTTGACTGTGTAGAGTGGCCAATGCTGAAGACTCTTTTAAAAGGTTGGGGATTTGACAAGAAATTTACAGAAATAATAGATAAGTTATATTTGGATAATATTTCTGCAATAATAGTTAATGATGGAATAACAGAACATATATCCTTAGGTCAAGGTACAAGACAAGGATGTCCCCTTTCTCCAGTTCTATTCAATTTGGTTATTAAAATGTTAGTGAATTCAATTAGGAATGATAATTTAATTAAAGGTGTTGGTAAGAATAATAAAATAAAGATTAATCTATTTGCAGATGATTCATTATTAACAATTAGTAACCTCTTAGGGAGTATAGATAGAATTAAAAAATCATTTAGAAAAGTTTGGGGAAATAACTGGATTAGAAATAAATTAGCAAAAATCGGAAATGGTGTTCTTTAATCATGATAAATTAGAACAAGAATTGTTTGTCGGTAAATATGATTTTAAGATATGCAATTCAATTAAATATTTGTGTATAGATATTTTAAAGGATATACAGAAAATAAAATAACATAACTATAATAAATTTTAAAGGGTATTAAAAATAAGTCACAAGAATATTTTAATTTGAAACTTTCTTGGTTTGGCAGGATTGCCTTGATCAAAATGAAAATTTTGCCCAAAATTAATTTTTTATTTATGATGTTACTGATACAACTATCAGAAGATGATTTTAAGTTCTGGCAAGGATTGATTAATAGATATTGTAATGAAGGTAAAACATCTAGAATAAATAAAAAGTATTGGTACAAGAGCCAAAAAAAGAGGCATAGGGTTACCCAATGTTAAAAGTTATTATATGGCTAGTCAATTAAGGTTTATTGGCTTTATTATATATAATCCAGAAAGGTAATTTGGTGGGAAATGGAATCAGAGTTAGAAGACAATATTGAAAAATATTTATTTGGGACTGTTAAAAAATCCAAATTAAGTAAGATTAACAACCCATATTTAAAGATTATGTTAATTGTATGGTATAAATATAAAAAAGTCTATGCCCCCCCAATTCACCATTAAGGTTAGTAAGTGAAATAGAAATTTTTCCTGCTAATCTAAAAGTTCTTGAAAGTTCAGGATGAAGCGTGTGAGTAGATTAAAAGACTGGATGGAAAAAATGAGATTGAAGAAATAAATGAAACAAATTCTTCAAAGTAAGGGTTTAACTTGGTTAAACTATGAGCAATTAGAGAATGGACTAAACAATGGATAAAGAATAATAATAAATGTAGAGAATATATGAAATATGAACAATTCCTTTTAATCAATGAAGATATACAAAAGGATGATTTAGTGAAAGCTGTAGTAAGTAAAACATGTAAAATAATTTTGGAGTTAGAGGAAGAGACTGAGGGTGAAGGATTGAAACAAGTATGGGAGTAAGATTTTTAAAGAGAAATAAAACAAGAAGATTGGGAAATGATTTGGAAAATGAGGATCTTACGATGTATGTCAGTCAAAATAAAAGATTTTTTTTTTAAAATAATACTATTAAGATGCTACTTAAATTGAATAAAATAAATACTAAATGCTCAAATGTTTATTGGAAATGTGGTAATAAAATTGGTACATACTTTCATTTGTAGTGGGACTGTGAAAGGGTACAAATTTTTTGGAAACTAATTACTAAGGAATTAAGAGATATTTTTGATAGAGATATAAAGCTGAATCCAGTAATGGCTTTGTTATCAATATTTTATACTGAAGATTATGATGTCACAACTAGAGAATTGCTTACTAATTTATTGTCTGCTGCGAAATTAATTTATAGCTAGGAATTGGAATTTAAACATGAGATAATTTTTTTAATGATATATGGGGTAGAATTGAATTTGTGTTAATAAGAGAAAAAGGTAAAGTCCCAAAACAAGGATCAATGCAATTCTGGAAAGGAGGACAATGAGAAGAAGAGTTCTCCAGAAGTTTCCGATGGTGGTTGGGAGCACAATTACTATAGTTTGTACTTTGTCTCTTGTATTCTGTATTTTGTATTTGTTAAAAATATTTTTTTAAAAGTCAGACTTGATTGATCACTCACTTTTCTGTTTTTCTGGCTGCCCTCCATACCTTTAGAACTCTCCTCCAACACCATATTTTCAAATGAATCGATTTTTCTCCTTGCCTTTCTTCACTGTCTTTATTTTACATAGTATAGAGATTTTTATCTTGTTTTCCAGTGACATTCTTTTTAAACTCCAACCTCTTCCCCCTTTTTTTAATTTCAAAAGACATTTTTTATTTCACATTTGTTGAAAAACAGCCCTAATAATGGCTTTGTGTTTGGGTGAGAAGTTGCTAACTGAGGAAAAAAGTAGTCAGCTTCTGGGATTTTCCCTTTTGTATTGTCACTTTGTGAATGGTAGTGAGCACAAGAGGGTATATGATAGACCATCTTGACTGCTGCCACTGATGTTGTCAACATTCAGCCTTCCCTTTGTTATGTAAAGCTTGGCATCCTTTTTTCTGCTGGAAATGCAGGCACTATATTGTGCAGCAATATTGAGCCATTTTGTCTCTTTTTGAATCATGGGTACTGAAGCACAGTATCCCACTTTCATAAACTGAAGGTTTTTAAAAGAACTGAATATCTCACTTTCCATGAAAACCCTACTAGAGTTGCGCCAAGTCAGCTCTGACTTGACAGCACATAACAATATATATTCTAACTACTCTTGTAACACAACATGCCTGCAATAAATGCTCATAACTTCTATGGGATCACTGTAAGTCAGTCTCAGAAGGCAAGGAATCAAGTATCAGGGACCTTAGAGACAGCCTGGGAGAGAGTAACAGATAAGAGGCAAATGTGTTTTTTGGGCAGGTACAACACTGTCCCTGTTATCATCCCTGTCCAACGTCCTAATTCCATCTTCAATCTGTACATAAAGTGATGCTGTCGTTGAACCTCCGTGGACACCTCCTTACACAATATAGCTCTCTAGACTCTAGAGATTAGAAGATTAGAATAAATTAGAATAGGGCCAAGTCAGTCACATGAGCAAAAATGCACCAGAGTGACAGAATGCTCTAGACTCTAGAACATTCTGTCACTCTGGTGTATTTTTGCTCATGTGACTGACTTGGCCCTAGTCTAATCTATTCAACATGTACCAGGCAGGTTGGCTGAAGCACCTACTCTGTGTAATTAAAAATCTGGTTATAACTGAGCCCTCCATCAGCTTTCAGGGAACTGCTGAACTAGGAGGTGGGACAATGGCACCTTGAAAAATGCTCACAGAGAATCAGTGCATGTCTTCCTTTCCACAAATGTTTAGAATGAAACCATTCTGCTGTGAGTTTAGCTCTTCTGCAAGCAGGAGCACATGGCCTTCTCTTTTTTGCAGCCTGTGCTTGCTAAATGAGAAGGAGTTGCTAGGGAGCACAGAGGTCAGAGGACGGAATGATGGGATGGAGCATCATCAAGCAGGCATTGGAAGGGTTAGGAGGTGGTGATATGGTGAAGGACAGTAGTAGGCAGCACCACCACTACTGGACAGGGCAGCAAGCTGTGATGGAAAGCCAGCATGAAACACTGTGGGCTGGATTTGTGTGCATGCAGGAATATTTTGCATGTGTGTTTTGTGCACTGAGCATTTTCTGTTAAAGAGATGTTTTACATGTGCTGGCTAAATTTGAATTCACACCTGACAAGTGCAACTGTCTTGCCAAACTAATCTTTGCCTATTAAATTAACACAAAATGTTCATGCTATGCATACAGGTTCCTGGGAAAACATATTTCTTATGTGTCTTAACTAACTTAAGTCTTTATTAATCACTTTGGATTTGCATATATTTTTTCAGGTGTGTGTTAAAAATTACTACCATTTCTACACAGGAAGCCAGGAAAGCTGACTGTAGCGGGATCCAAAAGATGACGTCATTCCTATCAGAGGATAGGGCAGGAGGGGCGGAGCTAAAAGGACAGTTAGACAGATGGAAGAGACAGGGAGAGACAGTTGGAATGAGATAGGGATAGAGAGATTCAGGGACCAGAAGCTATTGAGAGAGTGTTAGGGTTTAGGAATAGATTAGAGGTGTTAGGAAAGAGACTTGAATAGTTTACATCATATTGAACAAGCAGGAATGAACCCATAAGCATAATATGAGAAATACCAGTGATTGAATACATGATCTAATATATATGCATACCTGAAACGGTTATATGTTGATTTTCCTTTTATTTGTTCATTAATAAAAGAATATTTGATCAAAACCCCTGATTCCTAAGTTATATGAGCAGCTCCTATGTGTGGGACTTGAATTGGTATTAAGATAATACCTGGTGGCAGCGGAAAAGGGCGAGTTTACCTTTGTGGAGCCCAAAGAAATAAGGGGCGCAAAGGGGGATCGCCACACTGACTAATTTGTGTTTTTAAAATAGCTGGAGATTCACAGTTGTATCCAACTTTTATAAAGTCGAAACCATAACTAATTTTCAAACACTGGAATCTACCTGTGAGAACTGTTGCTATCTCTAGCCCAGTACTACCTGTTCTCAGGTGCAGTGCAAAGTCTTGCCCTCTGATGTTTTTGGTAAGGGATTGACTGGGTACTCTGTTCTAATTTGAGGCAACCTTTATGTGGTCTCCAAACATATATGGTCTCTTCAGAGGTTTTGTCTGATCGATCACACAGGCCATGCTTCTGAAAGGTCTCGAGCCTTTTCTTCCAGCTCAGGAACAGACACAATTTCCCATTTCTGTTAATTGTCAGGCCTTGTTTATGTCTCTTTGCATCTTGGAAAGAAGAAGATTGAGTAGTGAATTAGTGGATTAGATGCAATTGATTCAACTTCTTGTTTAGTCGTTAAGTCGTGTCCGACTCTTCGTGACCCCATGGACCAGAGCACGCGAGGCCCTCCTGTCTTCCACTGCTTCCCGGAGTTGGGTCAAATTCATGTTGGTAGGTTCAATGATACTGTCCAACCATCTCATCCTCTGTCATCCCCTCCTCCTTTTGCCTTCACACTTTCCCTACATCAGAGTCTTTTCCAGAGAGTCTTCTCTTCTCATGAGATGGCCAAAGTATTGGAGCCTCAGCTTCAGGAGCTGTCCTTCCAGTGAGCACTCAGGGTTGATTTCTTTCAAAATGGATAGGTTTGTTCTCTTTGCAGTCCAGGGGACTCTCAAGAGTCTCCTCCAGCACCAAAGTTCAAAAGGATCAATTATTTTGTGGTCAGCTTTCTTTATGGTACAGCTCTCACTTCCTTACATCGCACTGCCCTTCTTTAGGATTGGGATGTAGACTGATCTTTTCCAATCCTCTGGCCACTACTGAGTTTTCCAAACTTGCTGGCATATTGAGTGTAGCATCTTAACAGCATCATCTTTTAAGATTTTAAATAGTTCCACTGGAATGCCATCACCTCCACTGGCCTTGTTGTTAGACAAGCTTTCTAAGACCCACTTGACTTCACTCTCCAGGATGTCTGGCTCAAGGTCACCAACCACACTATCTGGGTTGTCCGGGATATCCAAATCGTTCTGGTATAATTCCTCTGTGTATTCTTGCTACCTCTTCTTGATGTCTTCTGCTTCTGTTAGGTCCCTACCATTTTTGTCCTTTATCATGTCCATCTTTGCACAAAATGTTCCTCTAATATTTCCAAGTTTCTTGAACAGAAAATTTTCCTCTATTTCTTTGCATTGTTCATTTAAGAAGGCCCTCTTGTTTCTCCTTGCTGTTCCTTGGAAGTCAGCATTCAATTTTCTGTAACTTTCTCTATCTCGCTTCATTTTGTTTCCCTTCTCTTCTTTGCTATTTGGGCGGCCTCATTGGACAGCCACTTTGCTTTCTTGCATTTCATTTTCTTTGGGATGGTTTTTGTTGCTGCCTCCTGTACAATGTTACGAGCCTCCATCCATAATTCTTCAGGCACTCTGTCCACCAAATCTAGCTCCTTAAATCTGTTCTTCACTTCAACTGTATATTCATAAGGGATTTGGTTTAGATTATAGCTGACTAGTCCAGTGGTTTTTCCTACTTTCTTCAGTTTAAGCTTGAATTTTGTAATAAGAAGCTGATGATTGGGGGAGGAACTTTAGAAAATTTAAGCATTTGTTAGTATAAATTAATGGAGGTAAAACGTTCCTAATTTTGTTGCCTGGTCCAGCATTGCAGAAGATATATTGGGATGTGCCAAAAGTTTCCAGCTGTCACTAGTTGTTATTTCCACTTATACTGTTATATACCGCTCTCTAGGTGGTTTACAACATAATTATGCAAATCTCTCTCTGCCCCCAATCTGAGTACTAGTGACAACAAAACACCTTTTCCCCCTCAAAAATAAAGTTGCTGATATGCAGAAAGTCTGGAATATGGGAGGTAATATAGATAGATCTATGTACTGTATATGAAAGAAACTTTAGTTCTTGTACCAAGCCCTGGTAAACATCTTCCACAGTTCTGTGTCTCACTTCAGCTGCCTTCTGGTATTGTCACCTGTATTGCTGTCTCATGCATTCTGCCGTGTTTTCCCAAAAATAAGACAGGGTTTTATATTATTTTTTGCTCCAAAAACCCATTAGAGCTTATTTTCAGGGCATTTTTTAAAATGTACAACAATCTACATTTATTCAAATACAGTCATGTCATCTTCTGGTTGCTGCACAATGGTGGAGGGTGGGGTTTCACTTAACGGGCTTATTTTTGGGTAGGGCTTATATTATGAGCATACTGAAAAATCATACCAGGGCTTATTTTCAAGTTAGGTCATATTTTCAAGGAAACAGGGTCGTTTGGGATGCTTCTAGGTAAGACCTTCGGTTCCATTAGGTTTATGCTAATCCTATCAGTCAGTCTTGATGGTTCCACTGTACTACAGCTGGGTACTTCGATAGTAGGGGCAGGGGAACGTGTGCTCCTCCTGAAGGGCAAGCTGTAACTCCCATCCATGCTTGACTACGACTGATGGGCACTGAAGTCCAAAAATATCTGTGCAGCCTCAGGTTCTTCCGAGGTGCTGATAGGACTCGCAAAGATGCTCGAGGACGAAAAAGGGTTAAGAACACTATCGCCCTCACGCAGTTGGGGGACGCGCTCTCCCTTTGATTGGCCGAGTGGCGGAGGCGGGGCTGTGACGTCAAGCCATTTTCCCGGATGGAAGCTGTGTAGAACGTCCGCACCTGCGAGATCCGAAGTGGAGCTGAGAAGTTGCTTTGGAGCGGTGGGGAAGGTCCGGGGTTATCCCAGCGGCGGGAGAGACGCGGAGCTGGTCGGTTGTTCCTTGTGTCTCTAGGGCAGGCCCAGTGGGGACTTTTGCGGGGGGAGGAAGGAAACGTGAGAAGAGCCCGGTCCTGTGCAGACTGACTCAGCACCATGGCCGCTTGAGGCCTTACTCTTGAGTCGGTCTGCTTAGAGCCGCATATACAGGATTGTAGCGAGGCCTGCTCTCACTCCTGCAGATGCCACCTGCGGCCCGTTGTTCGCCTGTGGTGGTTGAGCGCTGCTTGACGGCAGAAGAGTCGCTTTCCTTGCAAGCCAATGCCGTTGTCGTCTCCTGAGGTACGCCTGAACGGAGAAGCTGCCGTTCCCGTGGTCCGGATTGGGGCTGGGAGGTGTGCTCTCCTTGTTTCCGTCCCAAAATAAGAGGTGACGGTCGTGACTCCACCACCAGAGTGAAAACGGTTTCGGGAGCAATTTGACGGTGGGCAAAAGTGAACGTTTGCAGACCCGAAGTACAAAGCCGTGGCCCCTTGTTCCAGCAAGAATTAAGCATCGGGGCGGGGAGGAACCTTAGAAAGTTTAAGTGTTTGCTAGTATAAATTAATGGAGTTAAAACGTTCCTGATTTTGACAAGCCATTGCCTTGTTGCCTGGTCCAGCATTGCAGAAGGTATATTGGGATGTGCCAAAAGTTTCCAGCTGTCACTAGTTGTTGTTTCCACTTATAAAAATAAAGTTGCTGATATCCAGAAAGTCTGGAATATGGGAGGATAATATAGATAGATCTGTGTATATGAAAGGAACTTTAGTTCTTGTACCACACCCTGGTAAGCATCTTATTTTCAAGTTAGGTCATATTTTCAAGGAAACAGGGTAGTTTGGGATACTTCTAGCTAAGACCTTTGTTATGCTCTTGCTCTTGTTCATGCACATATTTTTTTCTGTCATTTTCAGCTCTGTAACCTTTTTGTGGCTTCCCACAGCTCCTTATGGCCTTTTCCCACAAAAATCCAGCAAGGAGGCAAAATGGAAAAGCTGCATAGTTGGAAATGCACGTCACTGTGTTCAGTGGGACTTATTTCCTCTTTAGTATTGAGATTATCCTTTTATAGCAAAATCATTTGCTATTTGGTTGTTGCTTTACTTAAATGTTGTTTGTCAATATTAAAGTAATTCCAGTCATGAAGGTTTTAGGCTGCACCTAACTAAAAGTAAACCTCCATTGAGTACAGTAGAATTTATTTTTTAGTAAATATGCAAGAAGTTTACACTATCAGGGTGTTGAAAATGAGATAATAAATGAATTCATCATATACATAGTGCGTATTAAAGAAGCATTATGTTTCAAGGGACTTTGAGGTCCTCTTTAATGATACCAGCATCTAATAGAATATTTTCATAGAAGTTGCTGCAATTTCAAAAGGTGTACTGCAAAGTAATATATTTCACAAGAAGCTGAAAGCACATACTACAGTGTCAGTTAAGCTTCTGGTTGTTTTAAATTTGTTTTCTTGTATAAACTCTGCAGGACACAGGAGTTCTTTTGCTGATATTTCATCAATTTGATTAGTATGGTTAATTAAAGCAAAGCCCACAATGTATGTTGTAGAATTCTGTTGCAGAAGATAACGGCTTTAATATGGATATACAGGCAGCAGTGATATGTTACTTTTCAAAGATGATGGGTGCCATGTATGAATTCTCCTTTTCTTTTTCCACAAAGTTTGTGTTTTTTACTTTCAGATGCACCCTGTGCTGAAAGCCTTTGTGTGTGGTTCCGTCAGTGGGACCTGCTCTACTCTGTTATTCCAACCTCTAGACCTTCTTAAAACTAGACTGCAGACCGTGCAACCAGCTGTCAAAGGGTGAATATCTGACATTTTCAATAAAGACTTTTTTTGGTTTTTGGTTGTACTGGAGACTAAGAGGAGATAAATGAGAATGTGAGGTGTTTCATAATGCAGTAGGTAGAAGTGTTAAGATTCTCATGGTGAAGAATATGCACCAACCTCAGTTTTTTGTTTAATCAGATGTAATATGATTAGGTTTCTCTGTAGGAAACCAGGATAATCCACTAAATGTGGAGGATGAAAGGGATAGCTATACATTCATCGTCTATCAGTTGGCTATTATTTAGGAGTTTGTGCGAAGAAAAATAATAACACCCTTCTCATTTATTTGAGCCAGTCCTGTTTGGGAGGATTGATACACCTGCCTATATGTTGAAAACATATAATCTTCATGAAGACTCCCAAGCGTGCTGATTCCTTCAGCTATGCTATGGGGGCACAGTAATTCATTCTAGATATTATGAATAGAGATGGGGACGACACACTATTTTGGCAAGTTGTCCTGCTTCGTGAATCGTCAGAAGTTGACTCACGAAGTTGCCTCCATGAAGCGACAAATAATGAAGTTATTCATTGATTCGTGTGTATGTGGGGGGGGGGTTATTTTAAAAAAAACCTCACCCCCGCTGCCAGCCCCCCACCCCGCTTTCACCCCTCTGGAGGCTGCCCTTTGCAAAGATGGCAGCTGCGGCTTCTCTAGCCTAAATGAAGCAGCAGCTGCCATCTTTGCAAAGGTCAGGCCAGATGAAGACCTCTGCAGTGGCGATTAAGGTAGGGGGGTGTTGGTGGGTGTAGGGGCTAAAGTAGGGAGAGGAAGGGGTGGGGGTAGTGTGGGGGTGGGTGGCTTGGCGGGAGTGGTAGCTGCCTATCAGCCACTGATCAGCTGATCGGTGGCTGGTAGGCAGAAAGGTTTTTTTGTTTTTTGTAATACAACGGATGAATAGAAATGGGGGCTCTGGAACCCACGAATATGAAGGGACAAATATTTAACTAATCGGCTATTTTCATTGAAAAAGCCAATCGTTTTTATAGTTGTCCCCATCTCTAATTATGAACTATCATGCGGCTACTAAGAAAAGATAAATGATGGGCTCCTCAAAGCAAAACAAAATTGCCACCTTTTTCATCTAGAGAGCACAAGGAGACTTCTGGATCCCAACTGGTTTCCCTGACCCCCCCCTCCCCAGAAATGTGGGGTGATAAGGGTCACATACAGGCGTCATGTGCCATACATACTGGATGTGTGTTGCCTAGCCTGATAGCAAATGCCAGAGTGGTATATTCATTTGTTTACATGTTGACATAATTAATGGTTGTAGCAATCACCCTGCTTTGGCTCAGGTAGAAGATTATTGGCATGTATCAATGAGAGCTGTTGGGAGGCGGAGCCAGAGAAACTAGAAGGGAGGGGTGAGTCAAAGTCTAGTGAGTTCAGTCAGAGAGGAAGAGAGAGAAAAAAGTTTTTGGGGTTTGAGGCAGAGAGAGTGTTTAAGGAGTGATTAGTGTGACCTGTATTAATTAAGATAGAAGAGGTTAAAGTAAAATACTGAAGCTTTGTGTAACTTTAAGAATGTGCTTAAGAACTAGTCCTAAAACAACTTGTAATCAGTAAAGGGAGTGTTGGGATACTTGAGTGAGCTCTGTGTTTGGTGAAACAAACAGGGGCCACGTGGTAAACACCACAATGGTGTATTAATTATCTATTGGAAGTCAATAGATAAGGCCAGTGAGGATTCAACTCCCATTTTGCATTAAGTAGTGGTAGAATAATTCATTTTGTGAAGTCAGTCTTTGGTGGATCTTGTCTTTGTCTGTGGAAAGTTTGGGCTCAGAGAAGGTGGGAAGGATTATGCTGTTATGTATCCTGATTTTACAGAAGGATTGTTCTCTAATATCAGATTTGGCTTTACTTCCAGGTCAGGTCGCATTGGGATGGTAGCTTTGTTCTTTAAAGTTGTTCGCACAGAAAGTATCCTGGGGCTGTGGAAGGGTGTTTCTCCTGTAAGTTGCCTAAATAATAGTGTATTTTGTGTGTTAAACCTGCTGGAATGAATGTCATTTGCCCACTTTGAGATTGCAACAGAAGTTTAATTGTGATCTCAAGCAGATGGTGACTGGTTCAGTGATGAACATATTCAAGAGTATTTTAGAGGTGGGGAGCCCCTATTTTGGCTAAACATATGCTGTACTCTGCTGCCTAGAAGCTTTGCTCTCTGAAATAGGGCAAGTGTTCTGCTTCATGTATTGTTCTACCTGAATGTTGCTGTGAGATATACAGCATTGCCTGATGGCCATTTTTAAATAAAGCATTTGTCAGTGCGAGTAGAGCCTGCATGTGTGTCCTTGGACAAGCTGCACAGTCCCAGGATGCCCCCAGAAGGAGGAAATTGCAAACGACTTCTGAGTATTCTGTACATAGGAAACCCTGAAGAGGGTTGCCATAAGTCATAATTGCCTTCATGGCATGTGATTATTATTGTTATTGTATTTTTCACATTTAGCTCCTTTCCCAAATTTGAGGGCATGTCCCTGTGTATCCCTGAGTCCCAGTAAAACTATAACCTAGAGGTAATTGATCTCTTTTTTTGTAAAGAATGGGAACATATCTCCCTACTCCTTAGTTTTTCATTTTCTTAATTTACATTTATTTGAGTGCAAATAAGCGTATTAGTTTCTGAATCACATCATGCTTCCTCTCCTAAGCTTGATGTGATTACCCCTTTTCTTACTATGCTTCTATGCTGATTGTGCTACAGCAGTGGTGTCGAACTGTGGCCCTCCAGATGTTCTTGGACTTCAACTCCCAGAAGCCTTCACCACCACCTCTGCTGGCCAGGATTTCTGGGAGTTGAAGGCCAAGAACATCTGGAGGGCCACATTTCGACACCACTGTGCTACAGTCAAGTTCTAACTTCACCCACAGAGTAGTAGGGGTTATACATGAAAAATGTATACCAGGATATCCACAGAAGATTGTAGACCTGTCCTTGCTAATACATTAACAATATGTTGAGGGTTTTTTTTTTTTTTTGGAAGAAAAAGTGACCAGGGATAAACAACCTGGTGCCCTCCAAATGTTATAGACCACAGCTCCCATACTCCCTGGCTCTTAATCATGCTGGCTAAAGAATATAAGAATTGTAGTCCCAAACATCTCAGGCTGTCCACCCTGTTGCAGTTTCCCTGTAATCTCTTTTCTTACTAGTTTTGTTTTCTTCTGCTTGCCATCTTTTCATAGTCTTTTGCAAGATGCATTCCAGGTGTGGGGATTTACTTCAGTACTTTATATATGATAAAACAGCGCTGTCTGCTGGATCGCTCCCCTACAGCCCTGCAATCAGTTCTTCTGGGTGGAACCTCACGAACTGTAGCTGTTGTTTGTATGTTGCCTATCACAGTTGTGAAAGCACGATACGAGGTGAGGTGGTTTTGATAACCTTAAACATTTTTACATGTTTAACTTGTAACTACGTTGTCCCCTCAACTCTTGGGAAGTTTTTTCTGCCTTTCACTAGTACTGGTCAACATGCATACATAACTTGCTTGTGATGCAGATGTGAAGTTTCATACTTGTGTTTGATTTGCAGAGTGGGAAGTATGCCTATGAAAGCATATGTGGAGCTCTGCGAAATATCTATAGATCTGAAGGTGTCCAGGGCCTGTTTAGTGGCTTGACAGCAACACTTCTACGTGATGCACCCTTCTCTGGCATTTATCTGATGTTCTACTTGCAGACCAAAAAGATTGCACCATATGGTAAGGGTTGTAGTAGTAGTAGTAGTAGTTGTTTGTTATTTATTTATATGATGCATTTCTCTCAACAAGGGACCCAAAGCAGCTCACAACATTAGCATTCACACAATTAAAAAGACAATAAACTAAATATTAAAAGATAATGGTTGTTGTGGGTTTTTCGGGCTCTTTGGCCGTGTTCTGAAGGTTGTTCTTCCTAACGTTTCGCCAGTCTCTGTGGCTGGCATCTTTAGAGGACAGAACTTTTTATCAGGAAAAATGCTTATATTATCTTAATGGCAGGTGTGCTGTAGTATTATGGCAACACTTGACAATGGTTATGTCAGAGTCAATTTGGAATACCATAGTAGCTGTTTTTAAACAGATGGCAGTGTTTCTTTATTTCAGCATAAGCAACAACAACAAAAAATCAAAGCTTAAGTATTGTGTCCCCTTAGACTAATAAGTTTGAGTTTAGAACTTTCACCTCCTCAGACACAGGAAGTTTGCAGAAGTGGATTGTAATCCATAAAAGAATAGCTATTTTCATATTTTAAAAGCTGAGGTTGGGATGTTAACTTTTCTCATTAGAAGCAAGAAGCTGCTGATGTAAGAAGAGGCCAGACTTAAATACCAAAACAGTTAGCAATTGTGACACGTTGTTGAGGACATTAGACTCTCCTTCTTGAGAGTATTTTAAATGAAAGTTTTCATTTTCTGCACCTGTTTGTCCAAATAGATGAGTGGAGTCTTATCTATTTTGACTAATAGGTGCTAACTCACCTCTGGCTAAGGCTACCAGCAGCCAGCTCACTCCTGCCTGCCCCTTACCGCAGGTGGAGGTGAGGGCCCCACTCACCTAGGTTGCCCTTCTGCTACATGTATGTGTGAATGCCCACTGTATATGTGCATTTTTTCATGAATGAATTTAAACTTATGGCTCTGATTCCACCTATTATTTCTGACTGTGACTAAGCATTTTGTGCCACCACCCCACCACAGCAGGTACTAGCCACCGCTGACAATATCATAAAGCAGGAACTAAGAGTGTTGGACCTTCATGATTGTGTCCTAGTAAAATTTGATCTTGTTTTTAAAATTTTCTTGCTTGCTTCTTTTCAGACCAAATCGATCCAGCACTTGAACCTCTAGCGAATTTTGGCTGTGGAACGATTGCTGGGATTCTGGCATCATTAGCTACTCAGCCTGCTGATGTCGTAAAAACCTACTTGCAGGTGTCATCTGAAAAGTATCTTGGGACAAGCCAAGCAACTGCCTTAATCTTTAGGGTAAGGTTGAGTCATTTGGTTAGTTAATTAATCTCATTTTCATTCTATCCTTTTAGTGAACTCAACCATTCCCAAACTCCTCTTCTCTACCTCACCCCTCCCTTCTGATTTCTCTGGCTCTGCCTCCCAACAACTCCCATTAGTGCATGCAAATATGAGCCAAAGAAGGGTGATTGCCAGTCCTCCACGCTTAATAAGTTTGTTTTATGAGGGAAATCCACCAGTTTGCTCTCATAAACAAACAGCTAAGTACATGCATATTTAACAATAACTTACCAATACTTATACATACCCTATAATACAATTTTCTCTCTACGGTGGTGCCTCGACTTATGAAATTGATTCATATTGGAACGGTGGCCGCAACTCGAAATTTTTGTAAGTCGAAGCACCATTTCCCATAGAAAGGCATTGAAAACCAATTAATCCGTTCCGGCGGTTTTTGGTTCGTATGTCAAGGAGCCATTCTAAAGTTGAAGCATTAGTTCCCATAGGAACAGCCGATTAATCCGTCTTCTACCACTAGGGGGAGAATTTTTCTTCTTTTAACCTAAGATGAACTTAGGTCAAAAAAAGGGAAGGAAAGGAGGGAGTGGGGAGGGAACACCTTTTAAACAACACCTTTTAACCCAAGCACCTTTTAGATTTAAAAAAGGACAGGAAAGGAGGGAGGGGGAGGGAAGGAACAATGGGGGAAAGAGGAAAGAAAGAAAGAAGGTCATCACACAGACCCCTCAGACAAAGGTTTATGCTGTTAAACACAAAAAGAGAGAAAAGAGAGAGAGAGAGAAGACAATGGGGGGGGAGACTTGAGGCTATAGTAAACTCCATTTTAAAGCCTGCCTGCCTGCATCAACAAGCACCACAGCCCCTCACAGAATATTTTCTGATTTTAAAAAAGACAGACCTTGGAGCCACATTTTAAACACATACATTTTAAAACAAAAGAGAGGTCACAGTACCCAAACCCTAGGGGCCACAGAATGCAAAATAAATAAATACATTTTACATTTTAAAGTTACAATCTAATTTTCACATTTAATTTTAATTTAATATTACAGTCTACTTTTCACATTTTAATTTCACATTGCAAGACCCATCAGAGCACAGAAACATAACCCCCACCTAGCCCTAGCCCCCACCAAGCTGCAAAACCCCCTGTACAGTAGAGTAAATACATTGTACTCACCCAGAACAGGCAGTCTCTGTTTTAAAAAAGAAAGTCAAAAATCCAAAAATCCAAAATTAAAAAAGCCAAAAATTACAGTCCGTACAGTACAGTACCAGGCAGTACTGTACAGTACCAGGCAGTATCAGGCAGTCTGAAGACTTTCTCCCTATCCACTGTCTTAAGTGCTGGGATGAGCGAGGTAGGAGACAAGCAGCCTCTTCGCTGGCCAACAGTTAACTAAAAGTTCAAATTTTGTGATTTTCCCCGCCTCTCCCGCGGTTTTTTCCCCGTCTGTAACTCGAAGCTGCAGCTGCAAGTCGAACCAATATTTTGCAGCTGGAGTTTTTTGTAACTCGAAATTTTTGTAAGTAGGGATGTTCGTAAGTCGAGGCACCAAACATGTCTACTAAATCAGACTTACCACTTTATACATTTAAGACAACCAATACTGTTAAAACATTGGCATTTAACATAAAGTTTTTCTCTAATCATTATGTCTTTGGGACAAAGCGTCCGCAACCACCTTCAGGGACCCTTTGACACTTCTGATTTCGAAATCAAAGTCCTGTAAAATCAGGTCACATCTGGTCAATTTACTACTGTTAGATTTCATAATCATCCATTTTAAAGGCGAATGATGACTGCAGATAATGAATTTCCTTCTCCATATGTAGGGCTTTAATTTCTGCAGTGTCCAAATGATGGCTAAACATTCCCTCTCGATGGTCGATAAATGTCTTTCGCTAGTATGGAGCTTTTTGCTCACATATGTTACCGGATGTAAAGTTCCACTGTCATCTGATTGGCACAGTATAGCTCCAAGTCCGACATTGGACACATCAGTGTAGATGGTGATTTCCTTGGCGACGTCTGGCGCCACAAGAACAGGCTTCGAGTTCAGCGCTGTCTTAAGACTGTCTAAGGCATCCTTGCACCCTGGGGTCCATGAGAGTCTCTGCTTGCTTCTTTTTGGTTAAATTGGACAATTTCACTGAAATTGGGTACAAATCACCTATATGCGGCTAGTCCAAGGAAAGCTCAGATTTTCTTTTTGGAATTTGTGATGGGCCACATATCAATAACCTCTATCCATCTAGGGTCTTGATCATCCCTCCTCCCACTAAATGTCCTAGGTACTTTATTTCACAGTTACCAATTTGACATTTAGCTGCTTTTGTAGTCAAACCGGCTCTCAGTATCCTTTACAGCATGAGCTCTAGGTGGGATTTATGTTCCTCCCAGGTCCGGCTAAAAATACCTATGTAATCCATGTAGGCCATAGTGAACTCTCTCAGGCCATACAGGGTTTTGTACACCAGCCTTTGAAATGTGGCCGGTGCATTCATTAATCTGAAACTCATGATTCAAAATCTGTACAGTCCCAAGGGACTGGAGAAAGCAGTTTTCTCCTGATCCTTAGGATCCATAGACATCTGCCAGAATCCTTTCGTTAAATTTAACCTGGAAATGAAAGGACATTACCTATGGTTTCAATCAGGTTATCCAAGCGTGGCATAAGATAGACATTAGCCTTGGTGACATGCTTTAATTTCCTATAGTCCACACAGAAACTGACACTACCATTGGCTTATCTACCAGGACTATAGGCGCAGCCCAAGGACTCATGGATGCGGTGATTATATCAGCTTTCAGCATCTCATTGAGTTCTGTGCAGATTTTATCAACATAGGAACCAGTTATTCGATAAGGGGTAACAGCTATAGGCTGGGCATCCCCAGTATCTATTCTGTACATGACCCCTTTTGCCACTCCTGGTTTGTGCGAAAACATAGACTAACTCTTCACTTCAGACTCTCATCTTTGACTCAAACTCCTCTTCTCTGGCTCACCCCTCCCTTCTGGTTTCTCTGGCTCCGCCTCCCAACAACTCCCATTGGTGCATGCAAATATCCTCCTATATGAGCCAAAGCAGGGTGATCACCACAATTGTATTTTGCATGCTCAGCTTAGTACTACCTGTGCCCTGTTATTGCCTCAGTTGAATATTACATGAGTCTGAATGCAGGTCTATAATTTTGAGTATTCCTTCCTTCCTACATACATAAATGCATACATGCCCTGCTTTTCTCCCTAAAAGGACCCAAGGTGGCTTATATCATTAAAAGTCAAAATAACAGCTAGCAATAGTGAGTATACAAAAAGGATATTTTTTTAAAAAAACAAGCAAAACATATAAGCAACACCAAAACACCTTCAAAAGTAAGGTACAACAATCCATTGAAACAAACCTACTGAGGCAGCCAGCCACTCAGGGAAAGCTTGCCTGAAGAAAAAGGTCTTCACCTATCGGAGGTACAGCAAAGATGGGGCCAGCCTGTCCTCTTGTGGGAGGGAGTTCCAGAATCTGGGAGGAGTAACAGAGAAGACGCTCTCCTATGTCCTCACCAAACATATCTATGAAGGTGTCAGGTCTGAGAGAAAGGCCTCTCCTATGATCTTAATACTTGAGTAAGCTCATAAAGGGAGATGTGGTCCTTGAGATACCCTGTTTCCCTGAAAATAAGACCTAACCTGAAAATAAGCCCTAGTATGATTTTTCAGGATGCTTGTAATATAAGACCTACCCCCCAAATAAGCCCCAGTTAAGTGAAACCCCGTCTTTCACCATTGTGTAGCTTTGTGCAGCAACCAGAAGAAAATAACATAACTGTAAAATAAAACATCCCCTGAAAATAAGTCCTAATGCGTTTTTTGGAGCAAAAATTCATATAAGGCCTTGTCTTAAATTCTAGGAAAGATGGTAACTTGAGCTAGATATTATTGTGGATCAGCTGAAGCCACCGTACGAAATTCTGTTCTTGTTTTTGCATTTGAGAATTGGTTAATTTCTTTCAGTAGGATTTTAGACTCAACTGTGTTGCTATAAGAAGAAAGGAGGGCCTGGCGT
Source organism: Pogona vitticeps (assembly GCF_051106095.1). Taxonomy (NCBI): domain Eukaryota; kingdom Metazoa; phylum Chordata; class Lepidosauria; order Squamata; family Agamidae; genus Pogona; species Pogona vitticeps. The sequence continues at coordinate 55,566,565 of NC_135788.1, read as the reverse complement.
GCTCTGGTCCATGGGGTCACGAAGAGTCGGACACGACTAAACGACTAAACAACAAAAATGTTGCTATTATCCATTATTCTTACTTCTTTAAAAGCAGTTTATACTAAATGTATATACAGTGGTGCCTCGCAAGACGATTGCCTAGCGGGATGATTAATCCACAATACGATTAGTTTTTGTGATCGCTGTTGCGCTTCGCAAGGTGGTTTTTCCTATGGACGATTTTCGCAAGACAATGTTTGGGTCTATGCTTCGTAAGATTTTTTTTAAAGAGACGCTTTTTTGCAGGACGATGTTTTTGACAATTGGGTCCGCGACTAACAAAACAATTTTTTAACGGACACTTTTTTGCAAGACGAATGTTTTTCTATGATATTTATAAAGTTTTCTTATTTGACTTTGTTCTGACTTTTTTTTTTGCCCATAGGAACACATGAATTACATCTCAATGCATTTCTATGGGAAAACATGTTTCACAAGACTTTTTTTCCACAAGACGCCAATCCCCCCCCCGTTGGAACACATTAATTAGATTTCAATGCATTCCTATGGGGAACCGCATTTCGCAAGACAATGTTTTCACAAGACGACGTTTTTCACGGAATGAATTAACATCGTCTTGTGAGGCACCACTCTACTTTTTATTCTATTTTCATGTTAATTGTGTATGTAAATAGCCATGTCAATTGGTTGTTTAAGGCTGATGATTTTCTGTATTTTTCTTTCTGTCCTTTAATGGTATGTATTAAATAGAAAACATGGTGCTTTGGGAAACATTTGAAATTTGTGATGGTAATAGCAGTAGTTAGATTTTTATGAACATTCCTGTCAGCACATGCCTCACCTGTCCTGCTTGAAAGATTCTCCCTCTTTTTCTCCATTGGACCTCAGCTTCAGTAAATTCTAGTCAAAGATCACACCATTAATTAGGTTTCATGGTGGTTATACATTAATAACACTGATAGTAATGCAGAGAACATAGATAAAGATGTTCACCTGTTCAGGAAGCATTACCCTTAAACTGAATTGGCCTCATGCGCCTTTGGTGGTACCCGATTAGTGAATTACATGACAGGTCTTCATGTGCATTACCATCAATGCTATTAATGTATAACCATTGTGCAACCTAATTAATGGTACAACCTTTGACTAGAATTTACTAGAGGTGAGGTCCGATGGAGAAAAGGAGGGAGAATCTTTCAAGTAGCAGGGAAATATGTTGCAAGGAGTAGGGTGTAGGAGGTAAAGGTTCCCCTTGACATTTAGTCCAGTCGTATCCAACTCTAGGGCGCGGTGCTCATCCCCGTTTCCAAGCCATAGAGCCAGCATTTGTCCAAAGACTGTTTCTGTTGTCACGTGGCCAGCGCGACTATACATGGAACGCTGTTACCTTCCCACTGAGGTGGTACCTATTTATCTACTTGCATTGTCATACTTTCAAACTGCTAGGTTGGCAGGAGCTCACTCCATCACGTGGATTCGATCTTACGACTGCTGGTCTTCTGACCCTGCAGCACAGAGGCTTCTGCAGTTTAACCTGTAGCGCCACCAAGCCCCCCCCTTTTAAAAGGGGGTAGGAGAAATAGTGACAAATGATAGCTTTGAAACACTTTGATGTTCATTCATCAGGGCTTCATATCTGAAGAAGTGGATTGTAATCCACAAAAACTAATAGTGAAATAAAATGGTTGATTTTAAAAAGTGGAATACTTTTCTTTTTCTCTCTTGTTCTGTTTTTGCATACACCAAGGGTTTTGGGCAGAGGATACATCTGTGTGGTACCTTCATGTGGAAAATTAGAATTAGTAAAACTCTATTGCACCTTAAGATGCCATCTAGTTATTCAAGGGTTTGGATTATTGTAAATACAGATGGTGCCTGCTTCTTTCTCCTTGTTACAGGATTATGGATTGGTTGGCTTTTTCCGTGGTGCTGTCCCGAGGGCCTTGCGACGCACACTGATGGCAGCAATGGCATGGACTTTATATGAACAGATGATGTCTAAAATGGGCTTGAAGTCCTGAATGGCCTGACTTGAGACCAAAGGAGACTTGGTCAGTTGGTAAGACTGGCAGTCTGGTCTGCTCCACGTGATATGTGCAGAAGCCATGCCTGACTCCTGAGGCTTGTTTTAAGAAATGGAAGTGAGTGGAGTCAAAGATTGTTTTAGTCATGATTTGAGAAGCATTCCAAGAAGACTGTGTCATATTGGTTATGAGAAGTGCCCAAATCTTGATATTTTTATGTGTCAGCTGTGCCACTGCAAAAGCATGTCTTCTTGAGAGGAACCTAATTAGGAAGATTTCGTTCAGCTGTTCTGAACATCTGCAGAGGATCTAATGAAGAGTGTGAAGGTGCAGTACTAGCAGTTGGGTCTTCTGAATCTAACACCCTCATTACGCTCCATGGAAATGCTTGATGGTTGTGTGGTGCCTCTCCAGTGTGCTCCATCTTCACTCTGTGTTCTTGCTTGTACACTCAACAAACAGTATAGAGGAGAGCTTTATAAAAGACTTCAGGAAAGACATCATTTGGGGAACTTGCCATCTGAAGTTGCTAGTGTGCTAGGTGTTAAAAATGAATGCTAGGACTGGAAGCTACATGAGGAGACTGTGATTTTCTGGTTTTTTTACAGTATGGCTGAGGAACATGTGGCCCTTCAGATGTTGTTGGACTGCACATCCCATGACCCCCTACTATTAGTTATCCTGGCAAAGTCTGATGGGAGTTGCAGTCCAGCATGATCTGAAGGGCCACTTTTTTTGCGTTATAGCTTTAGTGTGTTCAGCAATGGAGACTTTTAAGATTCATATATCCTCTGCTTCCATGTCATCCATGTCTTCATTAAACACTCCAAAGATCCTACATACAGGAACCATAGCCTTGTTTTTCCTGTTTAAAATGTAGCTGAAAAGTCATATGCTGGTACAAACTTTGCTTTGGACAATATGTCATTTATTTAAATTAGGGTTGGGGACTGTGTACCACCAGATACTTTTGGATATCAGTTGCCGTGACCCTGAGCCAGCATGGACAATAGTGAGGAATGATGAGAGTAATTTCTTGATATCTGAACAGCTCAGTTGTCATCTAGCTTTTAGTAATGTGAAAGCACTGCTACACAATTCAACGGTCACATACACAGTATTATACCATTTTTTTTTTCAATTTCTGCCTTCCTTTAGTTTGTTCACATATTCCAAATTGCTCTGTTGAAACAATCAGCCTCAAGGATGGAATCAATGCAGCTCTCTAGAAAGGATGATGGGACTTGGGAGTTCAGTAATAACAGGGCTTTCATGTTGTTAAAAAGCTATCTTGTTCTTTCCAAAGATCTGAGACCTTGAGACCTAATGTGAGAACTTCTTTTTGTCTGAATTATGATGGATTCCATTTTACTTCAGAGTCTTCAGTTATCTCTTTTATTATTATTAAAAGCATGGCCTTTTAAAAGTGCTGCTTTTCTTCTCTTTTGTTTAAACCTTCCTTTCCCTGTATTCTCTCCCCACCACCACTACCTTTTGATTGATGCCTCTGTAATAGAGGGAGGCAACTGCCAGAGGTTGCCAGCCTGTACACAGCTGTTCTGGGGCACTGAAGGCCACAACTGCTCCATTGACCCTCCCTGTCCCCTACTCCCATATTTTCATTTTTCTTTCTTGCTGAAAATCCTTTTAATAGTGCTAGGGAACAATTATGACATTTACTTGGCTGTTCGTGGACTTTTTTAGTTGACTTTTGGTTTTAGCCCCATGGCCTAAAAACAACTAAGGGAGCCCCAATCAGACAAAACAGTTTTCTGTGCCCCCAAGAAAATATTTTTAGAGCCACACCCTTTTTGTTTTTGTGCTTAAATTTTAGTAATTAGCCCTGCCTCCCCCAGGGACCCCAGTTGAGACCCTTGATGGCTGCATGTTTGTGGGGTGCACTTTCCTAATCCCTGTTCTGTACTTTGAAACAAAATCAATAGTTGAAACAAAATCAACAGTCATGGTTGAAATTATGTTTAGTACAACTCTAAAAACAGTAGCCATTTTCATAACTGTCCACTCATGATTTTGCCACTGCTGCCGGCTCCACGGAGGCTTCTTATTGCACTGTTCTCCGCAATGGATTAGCCACTCTCCGACCAAGCAGGTTTGTCATCCAACCTCCTGCCAGGACTGGGTAATCGATTGTGGACAACGGCACAATAGGAAGGTCCGACGAGCTCGGTCCCAAGGTGAGCATAGATGTGAAAGAAATGCTTGAAAAAGGAGCTATGGAGAAAGTTGCGCCTTTTAAAATCCCCGGGCCCCCCATCTCTTTGGCTAGCAGGTGTTTCATGTGTGTGGTCTGCTTGTCCCCTTCCTTCCTGCCAGGAGTGAAAAGGGCAAGAATCTAAGGATGTGTTGTTGCGACTGACCCGTGGGGTAATTGGCTCTGGTTGCCTGGGAGCAGTCTGGCAGGCCTTATGTCAGGGATTGCCTGGAGGCTGGGAATGTTGGCAGAAGCCCCAGGAAGTGGCAAGCAGGCCTGGAGGGCCAGAAATCAGGCAAGTGTGTCTTGTTTAGGGCTGTTGGGATCTCCTTTGACTTGTAGGGAGACCCAGGGAGCATTCCTTCTGCCTACTGTTGTACCATCCTGAACATACCTGATCGCACCTGACTCTGGGAGCTAAGAAGAGTTGGGTCTGGTTAGTATTTGGATGGGAGATCACCAGGGAATACCAGGTGATGTAGGCTTTTGCTTTCTTGCTGGCTTTTCGATGTTCAGTGGCTTTTGAGCCAACACCCCCTCCCTGAGCCTAAGAGGGCCTTTCAGGTGCACCAAGGTGCAACAAAAGATATACTGAAGGCATTGATGAACATACATTGTCGTCATTCCCCAGGGTCCCCAGAAAGGGGTCACTCCTGGGACAAAAGGTCCAAAGGGTTCTCTTTCTTGCTCCGCTCCTTTCCACAGAAGCAACCAAGAAAGCTCACAATCATCACTGATGAGAGAGAGAAAAAGGGAAATGAGTTAAAATCAGCAGAAGGGGGGAGCAAAAGAAAGTGCCCTGTGTGTCTCTCTGCTGATAAAAGGTTTGGGATGAGGACCTATGGGTCTTTCAGAGTAGCTGGCAGGATTCACTTGTGCCTTGCCCTATCTGCCTCTTGGGATCCTGTGAGGCCCAGCTGAGGATGGGGATGGCTGCCATGGATGTGTTGGGCTAAAAAGCAAAGTTGATGGGCCATGTTTGCCTCTATTTATTTATTTATTTATTTATTTATTTATTTATTTATTTATTTATTTATTTATTTATTTATTTATTTATTTATTTATTGTCATTGTAAGTATATACATAATATACCCATACAATGAAATTCACAGACACCCAGAGACCAGACACATGCACACTCTATACAGGGGGTGCGGTGGTGGTGTTGGTAGTCCCAGGTGGGGGCAGGTGGTACTAGTGATGAAGGAGTAGGCAGGTCTCTGCCTTTCTCTGGTATTAGGTTATCAGGACCTCCTTCGACTTCAAGGGAGACAATAGGAGTATAGTGCCTATGGGCATACCACCCTGCGTAATCTTATGTGATCTTGAAAGCTAAACTACATTGGGCCTGGTTAGTACTTGGATGGGCGACTGCCTGGGAATAACAGGTGTTGTATAGACTTCTGCTATCTTCCTGGCCATTTGCAACTCAGCTCTTTTAGGTTCTCTCCTTTCCACTCCCCCAGCAATTGTTGCAAGTCCAGACCCAAGAGCAAATGAAGGCATTAAAGAGCATACACATGCTCAATATGAAATTGTGTAGGAGCAGCAGGTGCCGTACATTTTTTAAATCTAGCTTTTGATGGCTAGGCTCATTTTAAGACTCTGGGCCCACTTGGAACAGCCTCTGCAGACATTATCCCAGGAACTGCCTCTTGAATCTTAAGAGAGGACAGGATCATGTCCTGATTGGTTTTCAAGGGAGATGCAGAAGGATGTGTGAACTTGAATTAAGCTGCAATACCATTTAACAAGGAATGAGGGTGTTGTATATACAGTATGTGTGTGTATACTGTATAGCTGAAAGAGTCTGCAATTCCTTCCTCCCATTTTCTATCCTAAGATACTGACTGTAGAGAGTTAATTATTTCCCTGAGTGTCCCATCCCCTTTCTTTACAGGTAAAAGCAAAATAGAAACAAAAATAAAGTCAAAAGTGTGGTGGCACCTTAAAGACTAAATTTTAGATATTTTTAATATGCGAGTTTTCATGGACAAGACTAATATAAAAGTCTTTAAGGTGCCACAAGGTTTTTGTCTTTTTTTACTTTTAATTTCTATTTTGCTTTTACCTAATTCTTGCGCAGACTAACATGGGTACCCCTTCTACCCCTCTCTTTGTTCACCTTCTGTGATAATGAGATTTGATTATTTTGAGTGTCTGTGCATTTTTTTTCATGGCTACGATTAAGATTCATATGAAGAATAAATGAAAACTAGTGAAAAAAAATTAGTACCATGTTTTCCCCAAAATAAGACAGGGTCTTACATTAATTTTTGCTTCAAAAAAAAGCATTAGGGATGATTTTCAGGGGATGTTTCTTTTTTTGTGTACAACAATTTAATTTAAAATATCCAAATAACATCTCATTACTGTTAAAAAATAGCCATGACTTGAAATGACTCCTGATGAAGGTGAAAGGAGGAAGTGCAAAGGTGGGACTACAGGTGAAAACTGGGAAGATGAAAATCATGGCTGAAGACATGTTTAATGTTGCCACTGAAGAATCCGAAATTATTATAGATACATGACCCAAAAGTCAATGGAAGTACTCAAAGTCCCGTTAGACAGACAAAATGGAAAAGTATTCACCGAGGCAAAAAATGTTAAAATGCAGCTGTCTTGCCTGGGTGATGGCATGTCCTCTCCGAAGTGAGTCTCAAGGGAGAGAGCGCCACTCCTCGGTGTTCTTACAGAATGTCAGCCAACCTATTTGTAGTGTTAATAGCGAATCAACCCCATCCGGAAATGGGAGAAAATGGATATTTTTGATAGCGCCTCCCCCCCCCCCCCCGCACTAGATGGGTACAAATGGTACCCGCTTCATAAAAAGTTTTTTAAAAAAAACAAAAAACAAAACAGGACTTGGGTGTTGTCCACGGTGCCTGCTGCCTGTTTCTGGCAGTAAAGGAAAGCTAATAAAAGTAGGCAGTCGTCTACGAAAGATGAACCTGATGCTGAAATAAAGTCATTTTAGGAGGTAGCCGTGTTAGTCCGCGCAAACGTATTAAAAGACAAAAACGTTGCAGCACATTAAAGACTATTATATTTTTAATATAAGCTTTCGTGGATCTTAAATCGGTGTAGCCTTCACGATGACCCAAGACATCACAGATAATCCGCAGTGCGGTACCGCGCAGCTCTGGTTCTCCTGCAAGTACACACCAATCTTCTCGTCTTAGGCAACAAAGAGATGGTAGACCCGGAGAAATTACCAAACCATCTACGATTCCCAATCGGGCGCGGAGCAAGCCGTACACAGATACAATAACCCGTACACAGAGTAGGGAAAAACCTCCAGAGGAATAACTTTGCTAGTCTGCGGTTACAGCAAGAGTCTTGTGGAGCTTTAAAGACTAACCAAAACATTCCTGCGTCACTTTTGTTGTCTTTCCGCTGGCAAGCAAATCACTTTTCTGGTTAACTGCTCCCGTTTCCTAGACCGACCCTCTACGTCTGGCTCACGCTGGCTTCCGCCCGCAAATGGCGGCACCGAAACGACCCCCGGAAATGATGGCCTTCCCCGCCCTGGATGGGCGGAGATCAAGAACGTGTCGCCCCGACGTCACTACCTTTCTGGGGAAGCAGGATTTGATTGGAGGAAGTAAAAGGTATATATAGACGTCATCGAAAATTGCGGCCCTCTTTCTCTCCTACTCTAGAGAGGCTTCCACGCGGCTTTGTCCTGTGTGAGTCCTCCGGTGGCTGTGTTGGGGGGCAGAGTAGCTGGGCAAATAAAGGGGCTGGAAAGGGAAATGCAAAGGGAGGTTTTTTGGGAGAAGAAAGCCGTGTTACATCGTGCTTCGCAAGTCCGAAATGCGGAAGCTCCGGGGCGGAAAGTGGGAGGCCAGGCCAGGCCGGCCTGCCGAGGCCTTCCGCTTTTTCTGCAATACGGAACGATTAGTGTTCATTTCTCATCGTTTCGCAAGTTTTCGTTGAGGGCAAAGTAGAAAGACCGAACCACGTAAATTAAAAGTGGGCGTCATAAAGACTTGAGGCAATGCCACTGTCGGGTGCTTGCAAGATGAGTGTGTTAGTAAAATGCGAGGGTTGCTTGCTGATCACTTAGTAGTTTAAGCAGTCCTACGTTGATGGGCTGAAGTGGGTATATTTACGTTATTCTGGGTTTGGCTGTATTCTTGCTCCTGCATACGATGCAACATCTAGACTCAAAGGCAGCAGACAACGTTCTTTTGGTAGAAGTGAGTTTGAAAACACCGAAAGAGAATTTGAATCTTAAGTATTCTTTACAGTTACATAGGTAAGGTAGTAAAATGAGTGTTTGCATCTTATAGCAGGGCAGCAGAATGGCAATAGCGATCTTTTAAAGGCCACAATTAACTTAGCAGCTCCTTTGGTTTTAGGTTTCCTGTCGTTGCTTTAAAAGGAAACTTCACAATGTCCGGAGGCCTGGATGTCCTGCAGATGAAGGAGGAAGATGTCCTCAAATTCCTTGCTGCAGGAACCCACTTGGGAGGCACCAATCTAGATTTTCAGATGGAACAGTACATTTATAAAAGAAAAAGTGATGGTAAGATAGTAGTGTGCCACTTGGAACTGTGGGAAATTTACTTTTGTTATTATTAATGCTCCCATAATCTGTAAGTGTGTGAACACAGTAAGAGTTTATTGCTTCACTATAGAAGTCCCATTTTGATCAATTTAGTGGGTTTTTTTATTTCCTTTAGTCTTGCTCCCTATCTGTATGGCAGAAATACATATATAATTATTCCACAAAAAATCAGTGGGTTTTAATTACAGTTAAATTTAGCTTGACCTAAGATCATGTGGAGAGCCCTGGGGCTGAGCTGTTAGCTAGGATTTCCCCCCCCCCCATTTGCATAACAACTTTTTAGGTTCATAGGTTTCCCACAATATTTTTGTTATTGATGTTGGATAGAAGCACTAGATGGCTTAAGTGTGGATGAATAGTAGGCATGCTACATATTTTAGCTGCACACCGTTAAAGCTCAGAGTGAGACCAGCGTCTTGTCAATGAACTGTTGAGTGTCGGAGGTGTGCTACAATAAATGCTGGCAGGATTTTCGCTAACACCAATAGAGTTCTGCTCTGTGACTGGAGTTTGATAGTAGTCACTGCCACATGCTGAACATCATAAGATGAAGATGCATAACTAGTGACTGAATGCTTGGTGAACATGAAGTTTGGCTGTATGTAGTGCTTGGCTTTTTGGTCATGTAAAAATAGAGCTCATCCGGGCAGAATACTGGCTTACCAGAGCAATCCCAAAACGTACTCCAGTGAATTTGGAAGATCCAGTGGAGCATGCTTTTTGAAGCCAGATTGGGTTGCAGCTGAGAGCCGCTGAATTCCCAGATCCCAATAGTTCTCAACTGCTGTTTTCTGCACTATCTGGATGACTGCAGGAGAAAAACTGAAGAAACAAGAAGGGTCCTCCTTGCACTTTTTGTGAGTCCATTTTTCAGGTACCAGCAGAAATGGTGAGAGATGCAAGAGGATTTGGGTATGTTCTTTATCTTTTAGAGAAATTTGTGTTCTAGTATTGTACTTCCCCTTCCCTCATGCAATTTTAGCAAGGCAAAAAGTCAAGTGTAAAAAGGAGAAGCATATGTTTATGCTATTAGTAATTTTAAAATGGAATTCTTCATGTTTTATGTAGGCATTTACATCATCAATCTGAAGAGAACATGGGAAAAACTGCTCTTGGCAGCCCGTGCCATTGTTGCCATTGAGAATCCAGCTGATGTCAGCGTAATCTCTTCCAGGAATACTGGGCAGGTATGGCATGGGTGTTGGAAAATGAAAATGGTGTCCTGATTCCACAGTTGGTTAAAAGAATATCCAATATTGAGTGTTTTGTTAGGTATTATAGTATATCTGCAGTTTTGCAAACTGAATGTCCAGGAAAAAAGGAAAAGATAATCTGCTTGGTTTCCCAAAATGACGGTCTCATGAAGGAAATTGCTGCAGAATTGCTTTTCATTAAAAATGATTTGATACTTTCAGCTTAGTTTCTTACCTCTACACTGCAGCGTGCTGTTTTGAAATTTGCTGCTGCTACTGGTGCTACACCAATTGCTGGCCGTTTCACTCCTGGCACCTTCACCAATCAGATCCAGGCTGCCTTCCGTGAACCCCGCCTTTTGGTGGTCACTGACCCAAGAGCTGATCATCAGCCACTGACTGAGGCTTCTTATGTGAACATCCCAACCATTGCCTTGTGCAACACTGATTCTCCTCTGCGCTATGTGGATATTGCAATTCCATGCAACAACAAGGTAATGTATTATCTGACATATTGATCCATGGTTTTCTACTAAATATGTTAAAGGCATAAGATCTTGTTTTACCGTGTTTTCACAAAGATAAGAAAGGGTCTTAAATTAATTTTTGGTCCAAAAACGCATTAGGGCTTATTTTCAGGGCATGTTTTATTTTACAGTCATGTCATCATCTTCTGGTTGCTGCACAATGATGGAGAGTGAGGTTTCACTTAACTGGGGCGTAATTTTGGGGTAGGGTTTATATTATGAGCATCTTGAAAAATCATATTAGGGCTTATTTTCAGGGAAACGGGTAGTAGTTTGTTTGATTGGAAGAATGGTTCATATGCACACTGTTAGAGCTCAGAGCTGAGGTCAGTTATTGGCTGATGAACTCCTGAGTGTAGGAAGTGTGCTATATCAGTCTTGACAAGATTTTTCGCTAACGCCATAAGGATTTTGTGGTCCAATGAATGGGGTTTGATAGTGATTCTTGCCACATTTTCATGAGAAATAGCATAGGTCCTGAGGAAGATAATGTGTGGAATTACCTGATTTTATTGCATTTTGGTTCCACAAATTCTCTGAACAGTACCCGTCTTATATCAAAAAGTCGTGGTTGTTCTAATAGGCAATGAAACTGGAAAGTGGACTGAAAAGTTTACTCATGAATATAATCATGTTATCAGGTGAATGTCATAAAAATAAAATGACAAGTGAATATTTAATGTCTCTTCCAGGGAGCTCATTCTGTTGGCCTGATGTGGTGGATGTTGGCTCGTGAGGTTCTCCGTATGCGTGGCACTATTTCCCGTGAGCATCCATGGGAGGTCATGCCTGATCTCTACTTCTACCGGGATCCTGAAGAGGTAAAAGCCTAGTATGGTTTTATTGCGTGGTGGGAAGTTGAAAGAAAAGAATAATTTTATGTGTTTTAATAGTTATGTACTTTATCTTGGTGGAGTCTTTTATAATGGCCTAATATTTATTTTGAAATGGGTTTTACATGGTGGGACTTTAATTACACATGGTGGTAGCTCAGAAACTGATGAGTAAAAGAATTAGTTCGAAAATGGAGTTTGCATGGACATGGATACACTGAGTTTCAAAATCATTTTATGGCGTTTTACTTGGACACCTCCAGAAGCACTCTGGTTTCTGAAAGAAATCCAGTGTAGTTCAGCCATCTAACAAAAGCAGTAGTTACAGTTTTAACTTCTGGTGTTTTTCTTTCAGATTGAAAAGGAGGAGCAGGCTGCAGCTGAGAAGGCAGTTACAAAGGAAGAATTCCAGGGTGAATGGACTGCCCCTGCACCCGAATTCACTGCACCTCCACAGCCTGAGGTGGCTGATTGGTCTGAAGGAGTACAGGTGCCCTCTGTTCCAATACAACCATTCCCAGCTGGTAAGTGTCTTAAGGAATAGGATGGAGAAGAAAAACTTTTGGATTGATTATGAAATATCCAACATAATTTAGGCAGGAACCTTTTTTTGACCCAGTGGCTGTTTTGTTGTGAGGAAATGGGGGCACATCCTATTATAAGCAAGAACCAAAGGTGGGCAGAACCAGTACCCAATGTAATTGGTGCTAGGGCCATTCTTCTCTTTGTCATTGTCCTTCATCTTGTCCCTTGAGGGACATGGAAGGAGCTTCCCCAGAGAATATGAGGATTGTGAGCTCTTCCTTGTGTTTCTTAGGCAGCGGCCACATCCTGCTGTCTGATTCTTCTCCTGAAGCACCACTGGATTGCTTTTGTCATTAATGAAGAAGACAGCCCTATCCCATACACATTAACATTTAGTATTCATTGAGTTTCCTCCCATCTCTGGTACCCTGTTTGTCCTTCCACAACATTCCCTGATCTGCATTACACTTATGTTTGAAAAAACTATATTCCTGACAGTGAGTAGGTTGTTAAATAGGACACTTGGAGATGTTTCCTTGTATTTGCAATTCCTGATGGTGATTCTGTGTTGGTTTTTCAGAGGATTGGAGTGCGCAGCCTGCCACTGAAGACTGGTCTGCAGCTCCCACTGCTCAGGCAACTGAGTGGGTAGGAACTACCACGGAGTGGTCCTAATGCAGTAACAAGAATTCAGGAGTACAGTCAGAAATGAAAATAAAGATCTTTCTTACAGACTAAGCTTGGTTTATTTTATAGTTTTAGCTACTGCTACTGCTACTTGTGGAATTCACTTCACCTAGTGTTTAACTTGCCATTGTGCTGTATGTTTGTTTCGGCTTGAGGGTTTATTTCTGGCAAGGTCATAAGTACATAATGCACCTGACCCAGGAGGATTAATATGCAAATCCTTTTAAAAAATGATAAATAGAATGAATTCATTATAATGAAACATAGTTTATAACTATCAAAACCTAATTTTGTATAAATTTATATTTTTAACTTCGTATCAACATTACTTGACATGAGTTATATAACATGACTTTGCAGAATATGGATGTGGGTTTTTTCATGCAACAATAAATCCCCAAAGGTAGCTGAGTCAGTCACTTAGAAGAAAACAGCATCCCAACTCCACATGGCAGGGAAATAACATAATAGAACGATCTAACATTCCACAAGAGTATACAAGAATTTGATTACTAGAGCCTTTTCATTATGCTCTTATTGCTTGGCTTGATACAGAGTTCTAGGGAATTTGAATGTACGCTTATGAAAAATTAGTTGGTCTTGTGTAATAAGAACATTTCTCACCTGTCGCTAATAAAGTACATTACGTTGCATTTAATGAGACATGAAATGTAGCTAGCTTTCCAGTTGGGGTTTTCTATAGTTCAGTATCCCCACATTCAAGTACAAGATAACAATCTCCACCTAAAATTAGGTCAGCATTGCCCCATCTTTCACAATTGTCATGTTAGTGCTTGGTGCTATTATCAAGGCTCTTCCAATTTACAACAACCTTAATGGGTTTTAAGGTAAAAAGATGTTCAAGGAGTGGTTTCCCACTGCCACCCCACAATGGTTTTCCATAGCCAAGTAGGGATTTGAACCCAAGTCTCCTGAGTCTTGCTCTGACACTGACCACTACATCAGCTGTCGATACTGTGTGTCCTTGAACACACCTTTCTTCATTCCCCACTCAGTGTTCCTGAAGACTTGAGTATTATGCATGCTCCAACTAGGACATTAAAGAGATGATGCAAAGGTGAATAAAACATCATTTCTTGTAAGTCCAAATGTCATGTGAAGAACACAGTAGGTGCAACACGTGTAAAGGTAAGTTATTTAGCTTCATTACTTAGTAACAAATGCGGTTTTCTCCCCTCCACAGTCTTCCTGACCTGTAGAATTTTCTAGGGTCTGAGGGACTGTCAGGAAAGGGGCAAGAAAGTCCAGGTCTGCCTAAGTAGTTGCATGTGACTAAATCTGGGTTCAGCATGTAAAATGTGAATGTTGTACAGTTGAAAGTTGGAGGGTCCCTGCTGGCAGAGTCACAGTTGTACAGAAAAAAATGCTACTATCCAACACCTATGAAATTATTAGTGCATCTTCCCCTTTCCAATTCCAGGGTGAGGCCCCCTTGGATAAGACCCTTGTCTTGGTAGATGAGAGACAGGTTCCCCTGTTCTTGGAGTAGGTGGGCGAGTCACTATTAGATAAGGTGGAGTATCTGGTATGACTCCTCTTGCAGGGGTGTAAGAATTACTGTTTCTGCTTGCTCCTGCAGCTCCACTGGTTTTGTTGCTGATAGATTCAAGGTTGTTACCTTGTAAAGGAAAGAAAATGAATTTTATTTTGCTGACTATATATCCTGCAAAATCCTATTAGCTGTTCAATTTAAGTACAGCAAATCCATAGTCGGACACCTAAAATTGTTTGAGAACAGGCCCAGGGAACCATTAATTTTCCAGATGTTGGTGTTTGATAGAAATCGGAGGCCAAGAACATCTGAAGGACCATCTGTTCCCCAGGTGTGTTCTGGAAGTCTAAGGAAATTGGTTAAACCACAATGTGAATAATCATAATAGTTCAGCATCAGTTATTCTTGATTTCCTTTTACCAGCTAATACCATAATAGTTCAACAATACTTACACTTTTGTACATGCCTGGAGTCTTCACAAGTATCTCTAGGATGCAGCTGCTTTGTGTATTTTGGGGACAAAGGCAGGCGGGACAGGTAGGTAGGTGAGCAGATTGACTGATTGTGAAGTAAAAATGCAGGAGTGGGAAACCTCAGTCTATCTGGCCCATGTTGCAATGCCTTCTCCACGATTTGTTTGTTGGTTTGAGAGCTTTTGTAGACATTTTCCCCATCCTAGAAGCTCCAGATATCTCCCCTGTGACTTAGTTACTGGAAATAAGACTTGAAAATCAAGTATGCCAATGTTTTGTCTCTCAAAACTTAACTGAAATGTAATTACACCTTTGGGCAGATAAAGGTTCTTCATCTCTGGCATGGTCTATTGCAGTGGTTCTAAACGTGGGCAATAACGCCCCCCAGAGGGCGATTTCATTTTTCAGAGGGGCGGCAGAACGAAAAGGGGCGGCGTGGGAGCGAAGGAACAGAACGAAAAGGGGCGGTGTGGCAGCAGAAGGAACAGGGGCGGTAGGGGGGTGCTGGAGCCAGCCAAACCTGTGCTGGCAGTGGATCCAGCTCTTTCTGCCTGCCACGTCTCACCTTTCTCCCTTAGGGGAGCACCGAGTGTGGATTGGGTGGAAGGAAAGGGTCTCGGGTTCCCATCCTTGCCTGGTGAAGCGCTGCCTCACACCTGGGTGGGGAGGGAGAGACAAACCCCATTTGTCCGTCCTACCTTCCTGCCGACCTTCCTGCCCGTTGCAAGGGAAGCGCAGAGAGAAATGGGTTGGTTTGGGTGGCGTGGGAGGATTTCTAGGGATGGGGCTGGCTTGGGTCATCCTGGGTGGGTGGAAATTTGCCAGTTTTCCGGCATTTCTTGTCCTGTTGTGGCTGGCTGGCTGTCAGGGGGAAGAAAGTTCAGCTGGCCGACTTTAAATGGCTTTGAGGGACGTCGAACTTGAGGTCTTCTGGTGTGATGTGCCTCTATGTGTAAATCCTCTGGGAGAGAAAGCTCTCAAATTGAACTGAGAACATTGAGGGCAAAATCCCCGGGGCTGTCATAGAGAGACTTAAGCAAATGCACTGCGGAAAGTCAGCTGCTCCTCCTCCCTGAACCCTGAGGATCCGTTTAGTGAAGGCAAAAAGGGCAGCATGTCATCATAAGCATCCTTCAGTCTTGAGAGACTATGGTAATGTGCTCTGTGTGGAGGACTTGGAACAGCATCTAGTGTTTTGACGCTGTACGCAAAGCTGGAGTGTCCTCTCCGGGGCACGAAGCCTGGGTAAAATAATATGGAGGATAGGCTGTTACCCAACCAGCAAACCCCCACTCTCCACGTCACTGAAATAGTCCAATGGAAAGGCAAGAGCCAATACAACTGGTTCCAACGACGTCGCAGGAGTTGACAGAATGACACAAACTGCCCCCGGCACTCCGGCTCCGGATTTTGCCTCGAGGTTGACTCCTGAAGCCTTTTCCATCAGTGATCAGTGGCTTGAGCATAACAGTTTGCTTCAAGAAGGGGGTGGCGGGGGCTCTCCACAAGTTTTGGACTACAACTCCCACAATCCCCTGCCCTTGGCCCACCTTCCTGCCCATTGCAACGGAAGCGCGGAAAGAAATGGGTCGGTTTGGGGTGGTGTGACATCTCTCATTGAGCTATTCAGCAGTTCAGTTGTTTATTGTTCTGTTGGGTACTTGGAAAGTTGTTTTTAAGGTAATTTGTTGTGGATGTTGTTGTAACCCTCCTCCCCCAAAGTAATTTGTGTGAGTAAATGTTGCAAAAAGTCTTAGTTACTCATTATTTTCTGACTACTGTAAAACCCTTAGGACTGTGAAGTGAATGGCATAAAACTTGAAAATTCTTCTCAAAATCTTCTGAAAAGATAATGTGAAAATGTTACATTAAATAAGTTTCGTGTGTAGAAGGTTGCTTTGGTCAACAGACTTTTGCATTATTCTAACAATGCTCTTTGAATTAAAAGAAAAACAATTTTAAACTGCTACAAGGCAATATACAACCCTAATTTGCTTCTCTATTTCCTTAATACAAAGTCTACTATCTACAGAATTTCTCTCTAACTTTGCTCTGCCTTTTCAAAAAAATTATTTTGAGACCCAAGTGGGTTACTATGTTGAATTTAGGGTTCAGACAGCAGCAAAATCAATATTCCTTTCCTTTCAAACAAATATTCTATTCTAAGATTCTCTGATTCTTAAGATTCTGTTAGGACTTGTAGTTGAAGTGACAAAACCAATTGCTAGCATATTATTGCCAGCAATGGCAATAATATGCCAGCTGACATATTATGGTCAGTATGAAGACTGTCTTTTGGTGAAACTAGAATGGGCCATTAATACATAGTCCTGGCTATGTTTTCAGGCCTTCAGATCCTGCTTGCAGATATCCTTGTATTGCAGCTGGGGTCTCCCTCTGGGGCGATTTCGCTGCACTAATTCTCCATACAGGAGATCTTTTGGAATCCAATATCAAAGGGATCTGATGTTGAGCCATCAAAAACTACAGTGCCCTTCATTCCCTCATGAGAGGACCTGATGATGCTAAGGAGTTGAGGTGGACATCCAATATTGGGAAGTATTTTAAAAAGGCCCTTCCTGCTAACCAAATCAAAGGCCTTTGTGAGATCTATGAAGGCCACAAAGAGTGGCTCTTGTTCCCTACATTTCTCCTGGAACTGTCTGAGGGAGAATACCATGTCACTGATGGATCTATTAGCTCAAAATCCACACTGTGATTCTGGAAAGACTCTGTCTGCAAGGACTTGGAGTCTCTTCAGCACAACACAGGCAAGCAATGCTGAGAAGAGAGATGCCAGGGTAGTTATTGCAGTCACTACTCTCTCCTTTGTTCTTATACAGTGTGACGATGTTTGCTTCGTTTTTGAATTCTTGTTGTGCTCTTTAAAACATTTTGTGTGTCTCTTTGTATTGTACTTTTTTAACGTGCACTCTAGTTCGATATTATATTTTGGTTTCTTGGTTTTATGGTTTCAAATTTTTTGTGTGCTCTTCGTGTAAACTTTCTCTCTCTGTGTGTTTATATATATAGTCTCTCTGATTTTTGTTGCTTTCCTTCTGTAAAAAAATTCTTTGTGTCTTTTAAACCCTTTTTACAGTGTGCATGAATATATATTTTACTTGAATCTTAATTTAATTTCAGAGTTTACATCTTGAAATTTTTAGTTCCTGCACTGCGGTTCGTTTTTATGCCCATTTTATATTTCTTTTTGCATCTTAAAATTCACTTGTAACTAAATCATTAAATGTTACTGTTTTTTGGGGGGGCATTTCATTTTCTTGCAATTGAATTTTATTTTCAGGGGTCATTGGATTTAAGTGTAATGAATGAATGAATGAATGAATGAATGAATGAATAAATAAATGAATAAATAAATAAATAAATAAATAAATAAATAAATAAATAAATAAGATATCGCCGTGGGGAGGGGGGCAATGATAACTTCCTCAATGGTTCAAGGGGGCGTTTCTTTCAAAAAGGTTAAGAACCATTGATCTATTGCATTCATACTGTTGGCTTTCACTCCCCACATGATAGTCCTGTGATATGAGGAGAAAGACAGGTTCTTTCTCTCACTACAACACTGAAAAGTGATAACAGTATTTTGTTCCCCTGCCTTTCTTTTTTCCCTCTCTTTTGCCAATATTTTGAGACAGATTAACACAGCTACTTATCAGGAAATTATATCACTAGGGTTGCTGTTGGAAGAAGGGTAAAATGAGTTTAATTAGTAGTAAGAGATTAATTAGTAACTACTGTAGCCTCATACAGCTTACTGAAGTATGAATGGGCAGTTCTTACCTTCCCCTGGTTTGGGCTTTTCCATGGACTTTGCACATGGGACAAGCAAATCTTCTAGATCCTGCATTGCAGGGTTGGTGGATGCTTTGTTATTCTTCTTGTTTTTCTCATCTTCACGTTGCTATGCAGAAAAAATGTATTGGGCATGAGAAAAAAAGATTAAAATAATTTGAAAAGTCAACAGGTTCTAATTTAGGTAGAACTAAGACTGAAGATGAGACCAGTGCCTTTATTATAATCAGGATATTTTAAAAATTGGTATTTGGGCACTATTTGAACTTCTGTTTGACCATGTGAAAGCTTCACTGCCACATCTATCAGTCTGAGGTTATGCTTCCCTACTACTATTTAGAAAAGATGTAGAAAAGAACAGACAGATAGGCCCCTGCCATTTTGGAGGTATTAGGCAGGAATATTGGAGAAGCATCTTTGAAAGCTCTAGGGCTGGCTGCCATATTTCACTTATTTGATATAGCTGGCCTTTTGGCATTTGCCATTTGACTTGCTTACTGCCAGCTCTTTTGGTTCATACTATTTTCAGGTATGAGCTGAGCTGGATATTGAAACCAAAACTGTTTTTGATTCAGCATATTTGGCATTCATTGTAATTTACCATTTAAATATTTAGGTAGGCATGAAGTATATATACTTTTACAAAAATGCAATGTGCTGCTATACTTTCAAAAATAATATAAACCTAATAATATTGCAAATAATTGTAAGTTGCCTAGAACTCATGTGAGAGCCTACCAACCAGAAGCTTCAACAACAAGAAAAAAATTATATGTAATACAAATAGCCTATGACTGACCTCACCCCCCCAATATGACATAATTTAGCAAAGTAATTTGATGAAATGCAAACATCGTACCATTAGCATTTTCCTCTTCAGCTCTGCATTGGCATGTTGGTATGCTGCAGCCACAGCATTCAGATAATATATGGCAAGCCTACAAAATTAAATGTCGAAAGTTTTTCTTTGTGATGGGTAATGAGGACTCAATGTATATAATCAGAGGCATGTATCATTTAGTGTTGTGGAGACCATCTTAAAACCAACTCTGAAATTCAAGACACTTTCATTCTCTTAATCCTACTTCCATTAATTCAGTCTTTATTAAACACACTTTTGTGGAATGGAGTCTAAACTCCGTATTTCCAATCTGGTCCTCTTGCTGACCACAGCGAAATAACAATTTGTTTTGGAGATATAAAGGAGAGATGTCTCAGGAAAGAAAGTGATAATCCATTTATGAAGATACAGTTTTACTTAAAAGATGGACACAGTTGTACCTTTTATATTACAGTGAAACTGATTAATTTTTAAACGTAATAATCTAAAATATCTTGCTGAAATCTCCTTAGTTTTTAGGTCATCAGCCTTCTTTTAAAGACACAGTAACTTACACCATAAGTAGAATTGCCGTCATGATCAGTCCTGGATTTGTCAAATAACCAAGGATTTTGGCTACAAGGGGTGGAAAGTCATATGTGATGGTCTCTTGGATGACATCATACATTTTCCTTTTTCCACTGGAGAGAAAGATACAGGTACATATAAATGTTGATAATTACATTATAGTAATTGGAGCCTGCTGTGGAACTTTTCATTCACCCAATCTGTAGAATTATATAGCATTCAGAGACTTCCAGCATACATAACTGAGTACCTCAAGACACAGGTTCCCCTGCTATTCTGTTATTTTTAATATGGCAGTTCGGCTCAAGAGGACACACACACACACACACACACACACACACACACACACACACACACACACACACACACACACACACACACACACACACACACCCCGCATAGGTGAAAGACCAATGTATCCAGACATCATTGTGTGGAAAAACAACAATCCGTTTTCTGTTCCTAAATGTAATATAGTAAATTACTCTTAGTTTTAAAAAAGATGATGATCACCATTTGATCAAAAAGCATGCCATTTTATATCAACATGCACCATTTTGTAACTATCAAGAGTATGATACTTCATTGTTACTATATACAGGGCTGTTTCTTTCTTTAAGGATAGCAGCTGCAAGCTTTATGTCCAGTCATCTATGGTCTATAATGCAGTTTTAAAGGGCAAGACAACTGTAGACTAACAGGGTTATTTAAAAGAATTCAGAAATATGCTTCATACATACCTTTCCCCCCTCGCAACACTGAAAGTCTTCTCTTTTGAACCATTTCTTGCATTGAGACCGTATCTGGCAGACTAATAGCAGTATGGGCTTAGTCTGTGCCAAATTTGGAGAAATTTGGACTAGTACTTTTGAAGTTCAAGTTTTTCATTTAAAAAAAGCCCCCATCCTGAACTTGTTTTGCCATGTAGCTAAATCTTTTTCAGGCAAGATGTTTTCCTTTTTTTAAAATTTAATGACTTGGGATAGGGTATGGGATACAGAAGGTAATGGAAAATGTAAGGGGGGATGGGGGGGAGAAACACAAAATATACTGATATCCAATCTATTCATATTGCAATATCAAAATTCAAACTTTCTGCTTTTCTACTATTCGCTGCCCTCCAGATTTAAATTCACGTTTACATCCTAGTTTTGATCTATGTTATTCAATCACTATTTGGTGATTCTAACCATTTATAAAATAGGCAAGATATTTTCCAAAGGGCAACAGTGAGCAACTCAAAACATGAAATATCACAATTAAATCTTGTTTGAATGAAATGAATGAATCTCTTAAATTTTTAGACCAGATGCCTAGCTACTAGATATTGGTAAAGAAAAAGCATTGTGCAATTTGATTCTCTCCCCCCACCTCCGAACACTGGTTCCTTGTTGAGTGTTATTTTAACCCTTTCTGTAAAATATTCATCGCTCTTGACTGTGCAAAGATGGTGTCCCATGTAGTCCTTCTGGGTTTCCCCTGCCATTCTGCCCTACCAAACGTGGAGCACAGAGTTCTGCACTATTCTATTCTTTAGTTGCTTACTGGTTTATTCTCTCCTCTTCTCATCTGGGTTGGCCAGATGGAAGGGAAAGAATGTGACCATACTGGAGATTTCTTCTAAATTTCAGAATTCAGGGAGTTGTCCATCATTAACTCAGTTTGGAGAAGGCTACTGCAGAATGAGGTGTTGTGGTTAGAGGAGCTGAGTTGTGGTGTCATATGGGCGCCAGCCAAACAGGTGTCTTCAGGTTTTTTTGCTGTTACTATATAAACTCTGAAGTATATTCCTACAGTAATACTAACAGTTCTGTTTCTTGTATCTATCTGCATAATTTATGCAGCTATGAGTTGTGGAAGACTTGTGTTGTCTAAGATGGAGGACTTTAAGTTTCTAACTTTCTCGTCCTCAGCGAGGAATTGTTGGCCACTCTGGGTGAAACCTAACAATGCTGTGTCACCTGCATTGAGACACATTCCTTCGTCTGCTACATTACTCCTCAATTAGATCCTGCATTAAAGTGCAGATGAAAAGGACTTAAAATCAGTGTTCCCCACCACTTCCATTCTTCCTCCTCTTTCATGGTGCTTGCTTTTAATACTTCACCTGACAAAAGGGAAATGTGCCCAGAAAGGTGTGCATTTCAGTGTGCCTCTGTACAGTTGAGTGGGCCTGGAATTCATTTTGTGTGAAATGTGGCTGTGACGATCACCCACATCACTCATGGCATTCATATTCATAAGCTGATTTGCATGAACCTATGAGAGGACTGGAGAGGCGGAGTCAGCAGCTACATGAGTTTTGGCAGGAGAAAGAGGAGTCAGATAAGGCTGGTTAGTCAGAGAGAGAGGGAACAGATATTGAGAAAGATAAAGGTGGTTAAGAAAATAGGTAGAGCAGGTGGTAATGATATAGCAAGAGAAAAAAGTATGTACTGAGAGAACTGTTGATGATTTACTTATGTATAATGCTTATCTGAGAAACCTCTGTTATTATTCAGTCTGCTTCACTTCAATAAATAAGTTCTGTTTCTGTTCACAAGTCAAGTGTTCAGACAAATGTCATTTATATTGTGGATTGAGGTAATCCACTGGTGGCAGCGAGAGGAAAACATGACGTGAGCCTTTGTGAGGGAAAGATACACAGGGGCCACAAGGGCAAACATCACAATTGGTGTCCAGAAGCGGGATACGAAGTAATCCAGTAAAGCCAAAGTTTAAAAGTTAATTTTCTGGAGCCATGGGTACCTTTTAGTCAGAGTTCTGTGGTGAAGAAGTGGGGAACCTCCTAGAGCTTTTGTGGAAAAGCTTAGTGGCAGGGTTTCTGAACACAGATGTGGGGGAACTAAAAATAGGGAACCGACTCTAAAGGAAAAAATCTTTTTTTGTTTACCTCAGGATTTGAGAAACCCAGTGGCTAGCTTGAAATCCAAGGCTCTGAGAGATAAGGGAGCACTGGTGGATAATAGGTGAAAGCCAGGGTCAGAGCAGATCTGAGGTGATAGGAAAATAAAAAGCAGAGGCTTGAAAATAGACTTTGTTTTGTGTCTGGAGGAAGAAGGTTGTTTCAGACCGAGAAACATCGTAGCTTGTGTGTGAGGCCAGTGTAGCCATCTTTAGCTGCCGAGTGAGAGCTACATAGTACCCCAGGAAAATATTGGGAAGAGAAAACAGCAATAAAAGTGTTTTAAAAAGAGGCCTGACTAACTCAGCGATAGAAATCAGTCCCTTTATTAAGAAAGTACATACTTATGCCACCCAAAAGAACTAAAAAGCCAGTAATGGAGGAAATTGATCCTCAAGAGGCACAAAGTTTACCTCAGGAAGTGGAGGGAAATGGCTTCAGTGGAATGGGAAGAGACTGATGAGGGTGCCTCAGAGAGAGTGTGTTCTAAGCTCCTCAGATTTTGAAAAATGGAAACAGGAATGAGAATTTAAATTGAAGGAGCTAGCTATGAAAACCCAATTAGAGGAGCTAGCTATGAACAACCAATTAGAAATGGAAAAAGCCAGGGCTGAAGAGAAAGCTCAGGAACTACAGCTTAAAGCTGAGCAAGAGGCCAGACAAATGGCATTTGAGCAAGAAAAAAAAGCAAATGGAATTAAGACAAAGAGAATTGGAGCAAGAAAACAGGCAAAGGGAAATGGAATTTCAAATACAAATGGAAAAATTAGGATTAGCTTCTCAAAATAACAACAAAAATAACAGCGCTAGTGAGGGAGATCTCTCAAAGATCGATTTAAAAGTATTTCCCCAATATAGGAAAAGAGATTGCCCTGTATCTTTCATCATTTCATTTGAGAGAGCGTGCTGGCACTTTGAGATTAAGGATGATGAAAGGATGATAATTTTGAGATCACAAATAAGTGGAGATTTAGCTGAGCTTAATTCTCAGATGCCTCTGGAGCAAGCTAGAGATTTTGAGGCATATACAAAAATGGTATATTCTAGATTTGGCATAAATGCAGAACACCTTAGATGAAAATTTCATTCCCTTACCAAAAAGCCTGAAGAATCTTATGCCCAATTGGGGGCTAAATTGATTAAATGTTTGAACAAAACAGCTATCCCTGCTTTTATTTAGGTCAAGAGCGACACCTTTGAGAATGAGGAGGAACTGGCATTACACAAGAATATGCCTGTGTATAAGGGCCCCTGAATTTGGGACAGGTTACTTTTGAGTCAACCATGCCTGGGAGTAACTTTTCACAAGGCTTCTCACAGTGTGCCTAACAATACAAAGGTAATCTGGTCACCACAAGTTAGGTGTGCATTGAGGATTGGGATCTCTCATTACCTGAATGGTCCACAGTCAAAGGAGGGAGGCAGGGACATGATGGTGTAGGCAACTGGCAACACACTTAAGAACAGGATCAACAGCAAGAGTCCCATATAGAAATTGTTGGATTTGGATGCCTTGAAGACGCGCTCATGGGGAACGTTACTGCTCATAACAGCCCAACTCTGGAAATACATGGAGGTTAATAAACGTAGCACATTTATGCCCACTAGTCCTGGTGCATAAAAGGATCCCATCCTGTAAGGGGACAAAATGGAAACAATCGTAATAATACAGGGAAGCTCAGAAGTTGCTTTTAACAATGACATTGTAAGACAGTTTTACCCTCTTCCTACTTAGAAGACCCTAATTTTCAACTGTTGCTAAACCACTTGAAAGGAGAGAAATCAGTCTGCTTCTGGAATGAATACCACAGAGGAGCACTAACTATTAGATTTATTCAATGAAGGTCTTTTACCTGGATGTAGTGTCTGCACTGAAATGTGATGTACAGTACTCATAATAGGAATGGTCATCAAAATAAAGCATTTTCAACAAGGGGCACAAAAGGAAGCAGTCTATAACCTCTAGCTGTTCTATTTCACTTTAGCATGAGCAAAGAAAGCTGGGGTTACCATCAGTTCTACTGAGCTGTTAGTTCCATTTTCAAAGCCATCATCCACCACCTTTTTCTACCAGGCTGTACTGGAGGGAGAGATGGAAGCAGGGCCACTCCATTACATCTGGTCATTTGCAAGAACTCTCCAGCTATATTGTTTTCATTTTCCTGCCCACTCTTTCCCTCCTTTGTGACCTTGCGCCATTAACTATCCAGGAGGACGCACAAGCTGTGGCAGAATCAGTGAAAGGTTCCCTTTCATTAAAGTAAACAATCCACATGAGAGCATGGTTATAACAGGAAGATCTACTTGGATGTCTGAAGTAGTGCACTGTGTCTTGTGTAGATTGCAAGACAGTTTTAGCCTCTTCCTACTTGAAAGACCTTAATTTTCAACTGTTGCTGAACCACTTGAAAGGAGAGAAATCAGTAGCCTTTCCCTTGGCCCATTCACTTCCTCCTAACAGGCACCCTCATGCCTTTGGCTTTGACAAGCATGCTTTTCTGCCCCTGGCTATATTTTCTGGAAATAAATGATTAGAGAAGGAAGGGAGTGCCTTGAGAAAAATGCTTCCCCCCCATGCCCCACAATGTTTTTCTGTGTCTCTCTGCACATCCCATTTACTTCATGCCCTATTTGTACAATAATGCGTTATTTGCTTTCTTGAATCAAGGAAATGAAATAAATTGTGGCAACTTAGCTTCCTCTCTTGAGGGCCAAACTATGCAATACAGATAACATGTTATAAATCACAGTAGTGTTTAAGAGATATGACAGAGGCATTTTCTGGTCTGAAAACCATACTTGCCCGTGCTTAGTTCTGATGAGAAATCACAGAACAAAACACACTAATTTGCAGGTTCCTAGAAGTGAGAAAAACTTTAATTTGACAATTATAAACAACCAGCACTTAGTAATTCCTCTTTTAGTAATGACCTCTATAGTCAGCCCCATGTTTTTGTTGTGCTACAAATGGATTTCTCACACCAAGTCCACTTGCAGACATGTATGTGATTGTGGTGTCCACCCAGGTCATGAATATTCATATGCTATCTGCATGGACCAATGAGAGTGCTGGAGAGGCAGAGTCATAACAGTCTCTGCAGGAGGCGATTGAGAGTTTTAGATTGGAGTTTAGAGACTGGAGATTAGAGTTTGAGTTTGGGAGTTTGGAGCTGAGAGAGAGTTTGGGAAGGTGGTAGAGAATAGAAAGGAAGGTTGTTTTAGTTGACAGTTAACAACACTGACTGAACTTTAATTTCTTGTAACAATAAACAATTCCTATTTGGTTTTTAAAATGACACATTGCCTGGACTTCTGTGATTAATAATAAACAATGTTGATGTAATCAACTGGTGGCAGCAACAAAACACGTAGCTTGTGCCCTGGGACTGATGAAACAACCAAGGGATAGGTGGGAACATGACAAATTGGTGGCAGCAGTGGAATATGAAACAATCCAGTGGAAAAAAAATGAATGGGCTTGAGTTTGAAGTCATTCCTAGCTAGGAGGGGTTAGGATCTGTGGTAAGAAGTGGTTACCCATTAGAGTCTTGTGGGAGACCTAGTTTTGGGGATTCTGAACCCAGATCTGGAGAATCCTAAGACAGGGAAAATACTTACTCAAGAGAAACCATTTATCTCAGGATTTACAAGACTAAGTGGCTAGCTCAAAATCCAGAGCTCTGAAGGAAAGGAGCAATAGCAGATGGAGTAGAAGCCTAAGTCAGGATAGATTTGAGATGATAATAAAAACTAAAAGTAAAAGTAAAGAAAAGCTAAGCAGGAAGTTGTTCTTGCGTCTGGAGACAAGAATCACCAAGACAGGAAAATATTGTGGCAAGGGTTGCGAGCTTCGGAGTAGCCGAGGTGAGCTGCTTGGAAAAGTGCAACCTAGTTAGAAGGAAAGCCACTGGGAAAAAAAGCCACTGGCTCTGGTGAGGGAAAAGAACCAGTACAGTTTAATAAGAAATTGTATTATGTATGCGCCCCCAAACGAAGTAAGAAGTTGGTTATGGAGGCACAGGCTGAACTCCAGGGTGCTGTGGGAAATGGGAACGCTCAAATTCAAAGTGATGAAGAAACGGAGGGCTCACTAATAATTGGCTCAGTAGGAGAAAATACCCAAAGCTCCCAAGATGTTGAAAAAAGGTAGCCAGAACAAGAATTTAAACTGAAGGAGCTAGCTTTGAAAATCCAATTAGAGGAGCAAGCTCTGAAAAACCAATTAAAATTGGAAAAAGAAAAAACCAATTAGAATTGGAAAAAAACAGAGAACTTGAAAGGAAAGGAAAGGGGAATTTGAGGTAGAAAACAGGCAAAGGGAATTTGAGCAAGAAAACAAACAAAGGAAGAGAGAAATGCAATTCAAAATAGAGATGAAAACATTGGAATTAGCTGCTTATAATAACAACAACAAGAACAACAACAACAACAGCAACAACAACAACAACAACTATTATTATTATTATTATTATTATTATTATTATTATTATTATTATTATTATTATTATTATTATTATTATTATTATTATTATTATTATTATTATTATTATTATTATTATTATTATTATTATTATTATTATTATTATTATTATTATTATTATTATTCCAGTGTGGTAAATCCCTCAAAAATCGACCTAAATAAATTTCTCCAATATCGAAATGGAGATTGTCCTGAATCTTTTCTGATTTCTTTTGAGAGTGTGTGCTGGGACTTTGGGGTTAAAGGTGATGAGAGGATGATAATTTTAAGGTCACAGATAGGGGGAGTTTTATCTGAGATGTATTCACAGATGCCTCTGATATAAGCTAGAGATTTTGAAGCTTATTGAAAGATGGTGTATTCCAGGTATGGGATTAATTCAGAGCACCTCAGAAGAAAATTTTGTGCTATTTAAAAAAAATCCGAGGAGTATTTTGCTCAACTTGGGGCAAGGTTGACTCTGTATCTTAATAAATGGTTGGAACAGGAACATGTCACCTCCTTAGACCAAATGAAAAATGTGTTTGAACTAGAGCAATTTAATTCAATTTTACCAGGGGAGTTGCATTATCTGGTTAAGGATAAGGATCCTAAAAATGTGCTACAGGCACCTGAATATGTTGATTCTATTAGTGGGATCAGAGATCCTTGATTTTCTGAGGTAAAAATTAGTAGAAAAGTGTGGGACGACAGTAAGAGATCCCAATTTAATAAAAATTGTCTCAATAATACGCAAGCTAAAGAAAGCCATTTTAAAGCCAAAGCTTCAGTCTCAGAGTCAAATCTGCTGAGACTGAATAATCTGGAAGGGAAAACTAATGAAACCCTAATGAAATGGGGAAGAATGATATTTTTGGCTCAATGTGAAAAGCCTAAAAATGGAAATTATAATAAGCCTAAAAAAAATCTCCTTCAGCCTTTTGCAGCTGAAGCACTGACCCATTGCTGAGGGAACGGACTTGGCAGAGAGCCCAGAACATCCTGAGGCTTAAGTGTTACAGTGTTTTTTTATCAAATGCGACCAAGATTTGCTGGAAAGCTCTGGGGAGACTATTTTTATTGATGACATAAAGTATTTGGGTTTAAGAGAGATATATTCCCAGATTACTATTTGTCACTCAGACATCATTCCTAAAGAAAAAATGTTAGAACATGAGGTCATCACCCTCAAAGGCATCCGTTTGGACTCTGTAGTTTTGCCAACAGCTAGAGTGGCATTGAAGTACCATGGGTGGTCTGGTATGTGGAAAGCAGCAGTGTCAGATCAGATCCCAACTCCTTGTCTGATTGGTTTAGCTCTATCTAAGCATTTGCAGAGTGTTTTAATGGTAACCTGCTCTCAGGGGAGGCAGATTGAAGCCACTGAGGGAAGCAATGAAACCATCATTCAAAGACCCATTTTAGGGGAGCAGCCTGAAATGAGGGAGACAGCTAATTTAGTGCTGTTGAGAAACCCTAAAAGTTCCTTCTTTATTAAGGAACAGAAAGAAGATAACTCCTTAACCGATTGCTTCAAAAAAGTTAAGAAGAATCCTATTCCACTGACCCCTGAATATCCAGAGAGATATTGTGTGGACAAAGATTTATTATACAGAGAGGTTTCAATGATTCTTCATGGGGGGACCCCACAAACAGTTAATTGTACCAGTTAAATAGCATGAAAAGATTTTGGAAAAAGCACACAAAGATGTATTTGGAGCACACATGGGCATCTCTCACACTAAGCAAGGAGTGGCACAGAACTTTTATTGGCCAGGGATGAGGAACCAAGTTAAACAATATTGTCAAAGCTGTGATGCTTACCAAAAATGAGGTACTGGAAATGACAAGATGAGGGCTAAGCTATGCCCATTGCCAGTGATCTCGACCCCTTTCCAATGTGTGGGTCTGCAAAAGTCCTTAGAAAGAGCAGAGCAAAACTTAAAGGGTGCTCAAGAAAAGAAGAAAAGCTGGCATAATAAAAAGGTCTAGGAAAGAACTTTCTGTCCCGAGGATGAGGTACTGACGCTGAGGCCCATAAAGGGAAATGAATTGCAGTTAACATGGTCAGGACCTGTAGATTTGTTACGACAGCACTGGAAACCTGAAGGGACTAGTAAGAAGGCGCCCCATATAGCTGCAAAAGCACTGAGAATCCTGCAAAACAAGCCCCTACCTGAGAAACCAGAGATTAATGGGAGAAAACTAGATGATGAAAATCTCAATAAATCTGAAATAAGCCAAGTGTTTGAGATTGCACTTAAAACTATCTGTGAATTTTGAGTTGACCCGGGAAAGTGGGCCTCTCAGATGAAGAGCTTTGTGACAAAAGTACCTGTGGTAGAGTTTATGGGAGAGGTTGAAGGCAAGGGCAAGAAGATTTCAAAGAAGAACACAGTCATAGTTGTTCTGGAGGAGTTGAAGAAACTGCCTACCCTTCCCACAGTTGAGAAAATGAAGCCACTAATACAAAAGAAAATGAACTTAACCTGAAAGAAGCAAGCTGAAAACATCCAAGTGGACATGCTAGGTAGCCTTCGATTGTCTGAAGAGAGCACTGACTTCAGAACCTTTCCTTGTTGCACTGGACTTCGACTGTGAATTCCTCATCTACATGGATGTGTGAAACGTGGGACTGGGAGCCGTGTTGAGCCAAGCCGACGACAGTGGAAATCTGCACCCAGTGATGTACACCAGCAAGAAACTTCGGTCGGGTGAGAAACACTTGTCCACAATAGAAAAAGAGTGCCTAGCTATCATATGGACACTGCAAAAGCTGAAGTCATACAATTGGGGAGAAGGTTTGTCCTGTGCACCAACCACTCTTCATTTTTATGGCTAAGAACTATTTGAGCCAACAGCAGCAAATTGATGAAATGGGCACTGATTCTACAAGACTTTGACTTTGAAATCCACAGCATAAAAGGGACCCAGAATGTGGTTGCTGACGCCTTGTCTCGAAGGCCAAATGACTAGAGAAAATTCTTTGTTTTATATCAGTTCAATATTAACTGATCTTTTTGTGTTAATTATGTGATAAGCTTGAAGTGCAAGGTTTGCTTGGATGTTAATAGACTAAGAGGTATGTATAGTGATGGTAAAAATAACAGTAAGTATCCTTAGTAATGTAAGAGTAATGTAATGTAAGAGTAATGTAATGTAATCCTTATTAATGTAAGTAATGTACTGTTAGTAATGTAAGTAATGTAAGAGGTTAATATTTGCATTTAAGTTAATATTTGCATTCATAAACTCTTTAATTTATCTAGATTGAGAGCGAAGACCAAAGTGAAATGCATGCAGGACTTCCTCTTCGCCGATGATGTAGCTGTTGTCACCCATTCTGCTGAAGACCTCCAACAACTCATGAATCATTTTAGCAAGCCCTGCCAAGACTTTGGATTAACAATCAGCCTAAAGAAAACACATGGGCCAGGGCGTGGACTCACCTCCCTCTATTACCATCTCCACACAAGAATTGGAGATTGTTCATGACTTTGTGTACCTTGGCTCAATGATCTCTGACACACTCTCCCTATATGTCGAGCTGGATAAACACATTGGCAAAGTGGCTTTCATGTTCTCTAGACTCACAAAGAGAGTAGGGCTTAATAAGAAGCTGACGGCATATACCAAGATCCAGGTCTATAGAGCCTGTATCCAGAGTACACTCCTGCACTGCAGTGAATCCTGGACCCTTATGCATGGCAGGAGAGGAAGATGAACATGTTCCATATGCATTGTTTCTGACACATTTTTGGTATCATCTGGCAGGACAAAGTTCCAAATAGAGTAGTCCTAGAATGAGCTGGAATTTTTAGCATGTGTATATTACTGAAAGAGCGACGTCTATGTTGGATCAGGCATGTTGTGAGAATGGCTGGCAGTCAGATTCCAAAGGATCTCCTATATGGAGAATTAGTGCAGGGAAATCGCCCCAGAGGGAGACCACAGCTGTGATACAAGGATATCTGCAAGCGGGATCTGAAGGCCATAGGAATGGACCTCAACAGGAAAACCTTGACATGTGACCGTTCAGCCTGGAGGCAGGCGGTGCATCACGGCCTCTCCCAATTTGAAGAGACACTTGTTTAGCAGGCTGAGGCAAAGAGGCAGTCCTGAAACCAGCAAATCAGGGAGCTGGACAGGGGACAGATTGTATTTGTCTTGAGTGTGGAAGGGATTGTCACTCTAGCATTGGCTTTCTCAGCAACACTAGATGCTGTTCCAAGTCCTCTGTTCAGAACATGTTACCATAATCTCTTGAGACTGAAGGATGCCTAAGTAAAAGTAAAATTTGCATTATTCCATACATTTTCATTTGTTTATGAGGGCAAACCATTACGTTTCCCCTCCTGTCACAAACGTATTAAGGGGGGGAGTGTGGCATCTGCCCAGGTCATGAATATTCATATGCTATCTGCATATGGACCAATGACAGTGCTAGAGAGGCAGAGTCATGAGATATAAGGGTCTCTGCAGGAGGAGACTGAGAGTTTTAGATTGGAGCTTAGAGATTGGAGATCAGAGAGTTTGAGTTTAGGAGTTTGGATTTGAGAGAGAGTTTGGGAAGGCAGTAGAGAATAGAAAGGAAGGTTGTTTTAGTTGAGAGTTAACAACACTGACTGATATTTAATTTCTTGTAACAATAAACAATTTTGTCGGAATATTAAAAATTTACAGGCCTGAACAGAACAGAAGCAATAATAAGCTGCCATGATATCCAGGTGTGTAAAATCAGTGACTCTGGAGAGGTGGTGCCTGGATGATGCTACACCTGCTCTGATTGGGCAAGGGCAGATGCGTAAGTGTATATACATATGAACTGTACAGAGAGAATGTACCACCCTTCACTTTGATGATTCCATGCTGTCATGCTGCCGCTTTATATATATGCTGTAAATACATGTGTCGTGCTGGAGGAAGCTGAACATGTCTGCATGAGTTATTTTGCCATCAGGACCTGAAATTGTACTCTGCTGGATTTCTGTGGGTTCTTGCGGTAACAAATGTTATGGGCCCAGCGACACGCTCTGCTCAGACTGCCTAGTGTGAAGAACCTTGGTGAGTACCAGTGGGTGGAGGAAGAGATAGAGGTCATGGAGGAGAGCAGTTCTGCCATTGGGAGCCCAGGAGGGGAAAGAAAACGGAGGACTGATAGCAGAGCAGGCAGCAGGCAGCAGGCAGGCGTTTGGGGGAAATTTTCCCTTAATAAGAATTCATGACTGTAATTACCAGACCTGGTCCGTGAAAGCAGAGATGCTGTTAAAGGAGGGAAGAATTATGGCAAATTGTTGCCAACCCCCTGGCAAGATTTGATGAACATGAGGAGCGCCTTAATGAGAAAGCTCTGAGTACGTTAATACTTTGTTTGGAAGACAGCCAGTTAATCATGTCCATGGCTTGGCTACAGCAAAAACAGTTTGGGACTGTCTTAAAAGGATTTATGTGAGAGACACGCCAGGATCCAAAGTGTCTTTAACTAGGAAGTTCTACAGATGTAGCTTATAGCCTGGGGAGAGCATGTCTGGACATTTACAAAAAATGAAAAGTCTCTTTAATGAACTAGAGCAAAGGGGAGTCCAGTTCCCGGAAAACCACAAAGTGTATGTGATTCTTAGTAGCTTATCTGATGAATACGATAGTCTAGTTACAAGTTTAGAGTCAATGGCTGATGCAGATTTGACTTTGGAATACCTGACGGGCCAATTGCTGGAGGAGGAATAGCGTTGGAATGAGAGATTTGACAGCAGAGAAAATACAGCCTGGATCGAAGGAACCGGGACAACTTGAGGCAGAAGACAGATTACAGCTCAC
This sequence comes from Pogona vitticeps, assembly GCF_051106095.1. Lineage (NCBI taxonomy): Eukaryota > Metazoa > Chordata > Lepidosauria > Squamata > Agamidae > Pogona > Pogona vitticeps. The sequence goes on along the minus strand of NC_135788.1, from coordinate 55,533,595 downwards.
AGCATAAAGAGACAACTCCTAGGAGGGGAGATCAGAGTGGCCGCTGTGATGATTTGTGTTTTTATGTGTATTAGAATGGGATATGTAGTCCTAAGATTGTCCCAATAGCATCCATCTTGATTTAAAGTCTGTTCTGTAGTAGGAAAGTTTTTCATGCTGTTTCAGAGAAGCTTCGCTCTCTGATTATCTCGTTGCTAAGATGAGTAGAGAGCAGAGACTTTCGTAGTCAAAATAATTCTGCCACAAAACTTGATAACAACTCTCAAGCTCTCATGAGAAAGTTAGGCGGGACAACAAGACCCAGGAGGGGGTGTTCCTTATGAAGAATTCTGGGAAGAAGAAGGAAGTTGGTAAGGAGTTGAAAAAAGATGGAGTTGGACTGAGAAAGGTCAGACACGTGCTTTTTCCCATAATGGATTATAACTTTGCTAGGGACTATTTTTCCTACCATGGACTGATGGAAGTCAACTGGATTTTATCTAGCGCCAGCCTGTGAAGACCCAAGACACGTGAGATGGACTGTGTTATGCTTTTTATTAGTTAGCATAATTCCATTTCTTTATTTTTATAGCTGGAGTGGGGAGGGGAGTATTCCGTTTGTCTTGATATGAAAATGTACCTACTGAACTATTTTACCATCAACTGAAACCTTTTCTAAAGCAATTCTTTTCAATAAAGCAGTAATGATTTAATCTGCATGCATTGGTTCTTGTACAGACTAGCTGAATGTCTAATTGGCCATGTGTGTTTGCTACCAAAGATTTAGAGCCAGATTATTCTGAGTATAACTCATGGATTTGTCTGTGTGTGTTGCTTTCTTAATAAAGGAGATTGGCTTTTGAGGAAGAAGTGTTAGACAAGATCTTGCTGAGACCTAAGGGCTCTGCTCAGCAGTCAGAGGTTTGTCTGGACTTCGGACTCATCCCAGTCTCCGGCACCCCCGTAAATCTCTTTGGAGATAAGGGGCTGCTTACAGCCGCGCTATGACCGTGAGACGCTGTTTCGGCTGCGGATCTGTGCAACATCTTCTGAGAGACTGTGGACAAGCCAGCAACAGAGATGGCCAAAAAGCTAGCTGCAGAAGCGAAAAGCGAAAGGGGAGGATTTCTTTTGTTCAATCAACAAGAGATAAATCCAAGGTCATTCAGCAGGCTTGTCAGCAAGCTTGCTGGATAATTGATAGTGGTGCTGTAGCACATTTAACTAATGAGAAATGTTTATTCTCTTCTTTAGGTGCGTTGGAGCAATGCAGTGTGAGCCTGGCCAACGAACAAAAATTACAAGTTGCTGAAGAAGGGCCAGTGTTTATATCAGCTCTGGGACAGAAACTTGAAAGTGTGCTTTTTGTTCCACAGCTGGACTGTAATATACTAAGTGTGTCTGCATTAGATAAACAAGGCTATATAGTTATATTTGAAAATTGTGAATGTAAGATTAAGAAAGGAAACTATGTTTGTGCAAGAGCAAAACAAGAGAATAATTTTTATGTACTGAAATGTAAAAGGCAAAGTGACACACATACACAGCATGACCAGTGTGCACATTTATTGCACAGAAGATTAGGTCATGTGAATTTTAGAACATTTCAAAAATGCAAACAATGGCAAAAGGTGTTAAATTAAAAGAGTGTAGAAACTATTTAGACTGTAACATTTGTGAACAGGCGAAATCTAAAGTGTCCCCTAAGAGTAAAGAATGCACTAGTCAGCCTTTTCAACTAGTGTGTGCTGACTTGATTGGAACTTTCGCCCCATCCTTGGGTGGAGCAAAATATGTGTTGGTAATAGTTGATGATTATTTAAGGTACTCATTTTGTTTCCCTTTAAAGACAAAAGCAGAAATGTTTAATAACTTTAGAAATTGGCTGAACTTTGTTGAGAGGCGTTATGGCCACAAGGTGGTGGAAATTGAAACAGATAGAGGCTCTGAATTCATGTCAAGCAAATTTCAAGGTTGGCTGCAACAAAATGGGATATATCACAGGAAAACTAGAACTTACTCACCCTTCCAAAATGGAGTGGCAGAACGAAGAAATTGCGTTCTGCAAACTACGAAAGATGCTTTGTTAGCTGACGCTAACATGAGTCATGGTCTGTGGGGAGTAGCCCTGCTTACAGCGAATTATATTTTGAACAGATTGATGTCATCCACGATAGGGCAGACCCCTTATTTCATGTTGTATGGGAAAGAGCCATCATGAGGGTGTTTGGGTGCAGTGCATGGGTGCAAGTCCCAAAATAGATCAGAAGGAAGGGAAAACCAAAGGCAAAGAAAATGAAATTTCTACGATATGAAAGAGGCTCAAAAGCATACTGCTTTTAAGACAGAAACAGGAATGTAGTGATATCAAGGTCAGCTAGTTTCTGTGAGCATGAAAATTGGGATAGGATTCATGGTAACTCTCAGGTTTTCATACCCATTACAGATACAAGAAGAAGTGAGAATAGACAGTTAGAGCCAAAAGAAGAAGAGGCTGAAGAAAGCACGAGCTGGTCCATGACAGAAGAAGAAGAAGAGGACGACGGGCAGTGTAGTGAGTCAGAAAGTGAGATTGAAATTAAGAAGGTGCCACAAATCAAGGAAGAGCCACAAACCCCCAGGAGATCTGAGAGGGCTAACAAAGGGATTCCACCTACAAGGTTTAGTGTAGGGGAAATAAAGGTATGGCATGTGTGTCAGGAGCCCAAAGGTTATGAGGAAGTAATGTCACTTCCAGATGTAGAGAAGAAGAAATGGCAGGAGGCCATGAAAGAGGAAATGAAATCAATGGATGACCACAAGGTCTTCACAGAGACTAGGCTTCCACCAGAACATAAGGTGATTGGCAGCAAGTGGGTTTTCAAAAGAAAACTACAAACAATGAGGATTTTAGGTACAAAGCGAGGTTGGTGGCTCAGGGCTTTACACAAAAGAAAAATCTGCATTATGATGAGGTGTTATTGCCTACTGTGAAAAGCAGCTGAAAAAAGAATTTAAATTGAAAAATTTGGGTCCAATACAAAATTATTTAGGGGTGCAAATAAAGAAACATAACAAAAGATGAAAAGATGAAAATTGAGCAGATGTTGGAATGATACAATTTGCAAGATTGTAAAAGTTTACAAACCCCTATGGTTATAGACTCATTTCACACACTAGCAAGGTTATGCTCAAAATCCTACAAGGTAGGCTTCAGCAGTATGTGGACCGAGAACTCCCAGAAGTACAAGCTGGATTCCGAAGAGGCAGAGGAACTAGAGACCAAATTGCTAACACGCGCTGGATTATGGAGAAAGTCAGAGAGTTCCAGAAAAATATCTACTTGTGCTTCATTGACTATGCAAAAGCCTTTGACTGTGTGGACCACAGCAAACTGTGGCAAGTCCTTAAAGAAATGGGAATGCCTGATCGCCTTATCTATCTCCTGAGAAACCTATATGTGGGACAGGAAGCAACAGTTATAACTGGATATGGAACAACTGATTGGTTCAAAATTGGGAAAGGAGTACGACAAGGCTGTGTATTGTTCCCCAGCTTATTTAACTTATATGCAGAATACATCATGTGGAAGGCTGGACTGGAGGAACCCCAAACCGGAATTAAGATTGCCGGGAGAAATATCAACAACCTCCGATATGCAGATGATACCACTCTGATGGCAGAAAGTGAGGAGGAATTAAAGAACCTTGTAATGAGGGTGAATAGAGGAGAGTGCAAAAAAACGGCCTGAAACTCAACATCAAAAAAAAAACTAAGATCATGGCCACTGGTCCCATCACCTCCTGGGAAATAGAAGGGGAAGATATGGAGGCAGTGACAGATTTTATTTTCTTGGCCTCCATGATCACTACTGATGGTGACAGCAGCCACAAAATTAGAAGACGCCTTCTTCTTAGGGGGGAAAGCGATGACAAACCTCCACAGCATCTTAAAAAGTAGAGACATCACCTTGCCAACAAAAGTCCGAATAGTCAAAGCTATGGTTTTTCCTGTAGTGATGTATGGAAGTGAGAGCTGGACCATAAACAAAGCAGACCACCGAAGAATTGATGCCTTTGAATTGTGGTGCTGGAGGAGGCTCTTGAGAGTCCCCTGGACTGCAAGGAGAACAAACCTATCAATTCTAAAGGAAATCAACCCTGAGTGTTCACTGGAAGGACAGATCCTGAAGCTGAGGCTCCAGTACTTTGGCCATCTCATGAGAAGAGAAGACTCTTTGGAAAAGACCTTGATGTTAAGAAATTGTGACGGCAAGAGGAGAAGGGGACAACAGAGGATGAGATGGCTGGACAGTTTCTGCAAAGCACCCAACATGAATTTGACACAACTCCAAGAGGCAGTGGAAGATAGGAAGGCCTGGCGTGCTCTGGTCCATGGGGTCACGAAAAGTCGGACACGACTAAATGACTAAATGACAACGACGACGGTTGTAGATTTTCAAAAGTCTGATGGAATTAGCAAAGAGTTTGAAAATCAAGACATGTATCAATCTGCAATTGGCAGCTTAATGTACTTAGTGAGTTTGACTAGGCCAGACATTGCAGCAGTGAACATACTAAGTAGACATGTGTCTAAGCCAACTGTGAAACATTGGCAAGGTGTAAAAAGTGTATTTAGATACTTAAAAGGAACAAGTGACAAATGTTTATTCATAAAGCCTTCAAAAGAATTGAATTTAATGGCCTATGTTGATAGTGATTGGGCAAATGATGAAAGTGACAGGAAGTCAATGTCTGGATTTGTAGTGATGTTTGCAAATACACTAGTAGGGTGAAAATCTAGGAAACAAAGTTCAGTTGCTACTTCAACAGCAGAAGCTGAATTTGCTGCTTTATCAGAGCTATGTTCTGTAGTAGTTCTGGTAAAAGCACATGATTAAAGATTGAAAGGTTGAAACAGATAATGCAATAAAGGTATTAGAAGACAACACAACTTGCATACAAATGGCTGTAACAGAAAAAAATGAGAAATAGGAGCAAACATGTAGACATTAAGTATCATAATGTGAGAGAAGCCATAAAAGAAAAACTAATAGAATTACATTACTGCAAGACAGAGAATAATGTTGCTGACACTATGACAAAACCTTTGAATGCTCACAGATATGATGAAATAACCAAGGAATTGGGTATGATTTCTGTTCAGGCGTAAATTAGGAGGGGTGTCAGAATTAAAAATTTACAGGCCTGAACAGAACAGAACAAAACAGAAGCAATAATGAGCTGCCATGATATCCAGGTGTGTAAAATACTGAGTCACAGTGACTCTGGAGAGGTGGTGCCTGGATGATGCAACACCTGTTCTGACTGGGCAAGGGCAGATGCTTAAGTGTATATATATATGAACTGTACAGAGAAAATGTACCACCCTTCACTTTGATGATTCCATGCTGTCGTGCTGCCACTTTGTATATATGTATATGCTCTAAATACACGTGTCATGCTGGAGGAAGCTGCGTGAGTTATTTTGCCATCGGACCGGAAATTGTACTCTGCTGGATTTCCACGGGTTCTCGCGGTAACAAATTTCTATTTGGTTTTTGAAATGACACATTGCCTGGACCTCTGTGATTAATAATAAACAATGTTGATATAATCAACTGGTGGCAGCAACACAACACGTACCTTTTCCCCCGGGATTGGTGAAACAACCAAGGGACAGGTGGGAACGTGACAGTGATTAAGGACAACTCTCTGGTAATTTCTGCTTTATCAGATAATTTTTATGCTGACAGACCTTCATACTGTCAGGAATCAAAATTAAAGATGAATTCTTTTAAAAAGAATAATTATGCTTATCCATATGTAAATGTCAACAGGTATATGCCTAGGCAAATAGATATGATTGGGCTCATGTATAGGCTTGGTATTCTGCAGCTTCAGTTAAAAAAAAACTAGGGACATTGCGGAAATTATTAATTTGCACTGGAAATGTTATTCAATCCATGTCCAGTGACTGATCTCTTTAAATCAGTAGTTTTCACCATGTTCTGCAGGATCCCCACTGAAAAAAACTACAATGCTAGACTGGGATGTAGCTATGTGACAGACTCCCCCATAATCACTGAACCTCCCCTTTGTGGAATCACAAAGTTGTGAAGTGTGTTCAGCAGCGCACTCTCAATTTGTGTGGGTTGCAGTCAAACCCTATGGATCCATTCGCTATCCACAAGATCAGTGTAAGCATTCTCAAAAACCTAGACTTTTCATTTAAAAAGTAAGGTTTCTGACATGCAAAATTAGTATGAAACAGGTTCCTGCTGTAACTAAATTTGGTCAAACCTTCTATGGTATAATGTACATTTAGAGAATACACAATGGCAAAATACACAGTGGTCCTCAATTCAGTGCAGATCTTATTATTTCTGTGTGTGTTGTATGCTGTCAAGTCAGAACCAGTTTATAGCAACCCTTATAGAGCTTTCAAGGTAAGTGATATATTTAAGGAGTACTTTAACAGTTCCACTCTCCCAGTGAACTTCTATGGCCAAGTGGGGATTCAAGCCCTGTTCTCCAGAGTCCTAGTTCATTGCTCTATCCACTACACCACACTGGGAATCCATATTTCTCTAAGAACAATTGACAAAAATATCTTACCAGATCATTCCCTGGTTGAAGACCAAACCCAGCACATTGCCGCTAATGTCAAACTCTGCATACGAAGGCTGTAAAAAAGAGTGAGTGTGAGTGTCAAATATTTCTGCTGAGTGGACACTGCACAAATTGAAAGAGAAAATGAAATATCTTCAGCTGAAATCACAGTTGAGGTCTGCCTCTATTCTCTTATGTTACCTTTTGGGCTATTTGAATGAATATGAATTTCGTTTGTGAATTTGTGAATTTCGTTGTATGGGTATACTGTGTATATACTTACAATGACAATAAATTATTATTATTAAAATATGAAAGTGATAAATAGATCACAAGGGATATGCAATGATTTTGATTTAACCCCAAACTGGAAAAAAAAAGTTAGGCTCTTTGGACAAGTTTTATGACTTCAGAGGTGAAGTTGGCATCAGTCCAAACCAAACCAATGCTGGACACTGCATGAAACCTCATCACTGTTTGGCCTCCACAAATGGCATCTTTTCCACTGTGAAAAGAGTGCCTATGATGATGATGATGATGATGTTTTAATTTTAATTTTATGGCTAGAATCCTATTGGGATTTTGCTCTGGAGTAAATGAAACTGAATACATCAAAATGGAGAGTTGCAACTGTCATGATCATGAGTATGTAATTTAAAGCCTGTAATTTGAATGGGTTATGTAGTCATGAAAAATACAATATGGAATCAAAATGGTTCTGTGTAAGGCTGAGTTTGAACTCTGGGAATGTTTTCTGAAGAACTGTGAGAAGATTTCTCTGACCGACACAGCAAGGACGAAGATAAGGGGACTAAACACCACATTCCATCGTAATTGGGACCAAGATTAGAGAAGAAAAACAACACCTGTGTTCTCACGAGAAAGAAGGGCGGGCAGAGACGCGACAACTCTAAATAACGATTCGTCAACACCTCCAAGGATGAACAAGAAGGGTATGGTTTAGTTAGTAAAAAAATAGAGGTTTTGCTGTGTGGAATGTTCCTTAGTCTTTAGAGAGGCTTTGGATCCTTTTTTTGCCTTTTTCCTTAGTTGGAATAAGGGACTGAGTATGTAGGGAATGAGAGAAAGAAAGAGGGGGGCTTCATGCCTTTGCCTACTCTGAAAAAAAGAGCTTTTTTAGAAGTTTAATTATTTTTTACTTAGCTGGAATTTGTTATTCATTTAACTGCAATATTCTATGGGAATGTAATCTATGCTTTGCTTATGCATCAAACTGAATATCTATAAAGACTTTATTTTTCAATAAAAATTATTCTTAAAAATCCTTAAGAATCATCTTTTGAACAGCAAGTCTGCTGAGCCTGCTTCCAGAGGGGTTGCAAGGCCAAGAGATTGCTAATAGAGTCCTATCTTTCTGAGTTTTAGTGAGTCTTCAGGGACTACAAAGCCCAGGTGCCTATACTTGTTAAGTATAGTTAAGTGCAGGAGTGAATCTTTTAGGCTAGACTTGTGGGAAAGGATTTGTGATACGCCTTATCTGGTGTTACCAGGACTTGGCCCAGCTGAATAGGGGTACCCAGACACTTGGATGCTCTCTAGCCCAGTGGTTCTTAACCTTTGTTACTTGGATGCTTTTGAACTGCAACTCCCAGAAACCCCAGTCAGGACAGCTGGTGGTGAAGGCTTCTGGGAGTTGCAGTCCAAAACTCCTGAGTAACCCAAGGTTAAGAACCAGTGCTCTAGCCAATGAACAGCGCTCTCTAGAGAGAGGCTGATTCACGACAGCAACCAATTAACAGGATGCCCAGCACAAGACCACATACAAGCACTTTGTTATTTAGCTGCAATTAGCCACCATGACTTCTATGAATTTACTTATTCCAGAGTATGATATGTCTGCTTCTTAATCCTATGGCATATTTTACCAGTTTTCCAGTTTTCCTATGGCTGGATAGAGCATATTTTGTGTGCCTGAGGCAGCAAAAAATTCTAACATTTAGGTGAATAAGTGCATTTTCGTGTATAAGACATGTATAGGACACCCCCATTTTTTTAACCCAAATTTTTTTCCTTGCAAGAAAGTGGAGGGGTAAATGATTCCTCCTTTCCCCTACACTTTCTGTGCAAAAAGCAGCTTTCCCCCTCCACGTTTTGCAAAGAAAATGGAGGGGAAAACTGATTCCTGCTTTCCCCCTACATTTTCATTGCAAATGTTTTCTTTGCAAAATGTGGAGGGGGAAAGCAGTCTTTTGCAACAAAAATGTAGGGGGAAAGCAGGAATCACTTTTCTCCTCCATTTTCTTTGCAAAATGTAGAGGGGGAAAGCAGGGATCCCAGTGCTTTGATCCCTCCCCCCTTACCTCTGTGTATAAGATAACCCTCAATTTTTCCTTTAATTATTTAGGAAAAAGTGTCATTTCATTTACGGAAAAACACAGTAATAAAGGTTTCTGCTTATGTGCTTGGCACGTGTCTGGCACCTGTAAGCCTATCAGATCTCCTAAGAGATTACTGAAGGTTGTAATAGAGAGGTTCCAGGTCCAATAGACCCCTATTTGAGTTGAGATGAGTCCTTGTCTCAACCAGGCTGTCTATCTGGCACCCTTTCCCAAGTCTATCCCCAATTAAAAACCACTAAGAAACCAAATTATAACCATGAGTCTTAGAGACCTTTAAAACCCTCAGAACTCAGAAAAATACTGGACTCAAAGTAGCTTAGTTTTGTGGCCTGTAAATAATCCAGTTAAGTATGGTAGCAGGTTACCTGTTCAAGAGACCAAGCATAAGTTCTTAAGTATTATTGTTTTATTAGAAAAATAAAGATTTAGATAAATTCAGTTTGTTGCAAAGCATAGCATTCAAAGTCATTTCCATAACTACAGGTAGTTAGAATCTTAGCAAATCCCAGCTACAAAAATAAAATAAGAAAATTCTACTAAGTAGAAAACAGGTAAGGCTAGGCCCCCCTTTCTATTCTCCTACTAAGAACTACATCTTAGCACTGGGAACTCCAAAGTCCATTCAAAAATCAAAAATCCATGGTAAAATCCATTAATCCAAAAATGAGTTAGAAAAAGAGTCAGAAAAGAGTATCTCTCTCTGTACCATCCTGTCATTTTCTTCACACGCTGAAAACACCCCCTCCTTCACTCTCCACTGGCGTAAGCCAATCAGGACAAAGGATTCTTGTCTCTCTCCACCTCCTCCTCTCATGAGAACTGCAGATGTTGTTGACATTCTTCCTTGATGTTATGACTTCTCGTCTTCGTCTACGCCAAGCTTAGCCTTGGCCACACTATCTACATGATAACATTCCTAGCTAGCTGCAAAGGAAAAACAGTTCTTGATGCTTCTAGTAAAATGCCACAGGCTGAGTTGATTTCCTTCTACATCATTCCATGACTACAAATCCCATTTAGAAATTACATTTTAGCTTCAATAACCTAGATCATGACAGCACCTTGTCAATTAGCCATGAAAGGTTTTGCAATTTCAAATGCATGGTAAAAACCAATAGCATTGTGGCCAAAGTGCTAACTTTTGTTCGCTAAATTTAGAGCACTCTAAGAATATACTGTATGAATCAATTCACATATGTTATCTTGCTAAATGTGAAGCTCCACATCTAGGTTTCCAATATTTTCTCCATATTGCACATTGCACAGGTAGGATAGAGACAGAGAAAATCATTTCATATTACGTGGATATCTTAATATAATAGTAATATTAGAACTGCTGAGCTGGAAGGGATCCTATGGAACGCTGAGTCCAGCTCCTGTCAAGGAGGCAGAGTGGAGAATCAAACTGCCATACCTAAACCACTGAACTGTCTAGCGGTTCTTCCTGCTGAACCACACTGCCACCATAACATATTAGAAAAAAACAGAGTACAATAATAGTAATATAATAATAATAATCTTGTTAGACTGTTCTTCATTGCAGTTACAAACTGTATGCACATGACGTTAGAGATGATAAATTGCATCATGTCACAATAGTCAGCAAAAAATTAGAGAAACTGTATAAAGTTCTGGATATAATGAGGTGTCTAGCAACGTACAGTGGTCCCTTGCTTAGCGTCGTTAATCCGTGCAGCAAAAATCGTTGCTAAGCGATTTTAAAAAGCCCATAGAAACGCATTGAAACCCCTTCAATGCGTTCCTATGAGCTCCAAAACTCACCTTAAGTGAAAATCCTCCATTGCAGTGGCCATTTTCAGTGCCTCTAAAGTGAGGCAAAACAGCAGGTGGCCATTTTGGAACTGCCAATCAGCTGTGCGAAAATGGGGGCTTTGCAATGATCACAGGGAAGCGATCATTGCAAAGCCCCCATTTTCGCACAGCTGATCGACGGGTCTTTGTGATGATCGTGGGGAAGTGATCATTGCAAAGCCCCCATTTATGCACAGCTGATCGGCGGGGCTTTGTGATGATCGCTTCCCTGCGATCATCGCAAAGCGAATTTTCCCCATAGGGGCCATCGCAAACCGATCGCTTTTGTGATCGCAAAAACAGCGTCGCAAAGCGATTTCTTTGCTATGCGGAGCGATCGCTATGCGAGGCACCACTGTATTCTCGAAGGCTTCCACGGCCAGGATCTGATGGTTGTTGTATGTTTTTCAGGCTGTTTGGCCATGTTCTGAAGGTTCATCTTCCTAACGTTTTGCCAGTCTCTGTGGCTAGCATCTTCAGAGGTTCCAAAGGTTCCAAAACCTTTAGAACACGACCAAACAGCCCGAAAACCTACAACAACCATCTGATTCAGTTTTAGCTTTTGACCAAACTCCGGGAGGCAGTGGAAGACAGGAGGCGTGCTCTGGTCCATGGGGTCACGAAGAGTTGGACACGACTTAACAACTAAACAACAACAATATGGCAGCTGTAATATGTTTCAGCTGTATATATTGGTAGCAGTTTTTAAATTTTCTGTAAATCTATTAAGTTATCCCTGTTGTCAATTTAATCCAGCCTTTAGAGGAATCCTGTGTTTAACGGATGTTAATATGAGAATTAAAACTAGATGTGATGATAGAAACTGCATCATTAAAACTGCATCATTAGAAACTTCATCACTAAAAAAAAATTAAAGGCAGGTGCACTTGATTTTCTTCAGGCCTGTTTCTCTTTCTCTTTCTCTCTTTAAGCAACCTTTATTGGCATAAAACAGTTAAAACATACAATCCAATAATAAATTAAAATAGTGGGGGAAGTTTGGTTAGTTTTTTTGAAGTTTGGAGAGTGAGCACTTTAGCAAGAAACTCAGCTACTGGGGTCGTAGTTTCCAGAGAAAAGTCATGGAGGAGGAAGCCTGTCAGAAGCTGGGGGGGACCAGAGAAGCCCGAGATGATTGGACCTAGAATTCGGTCTCGGAGATCTCTAAACTTGGGGCAGTGACACAGGATATGCGAAACTGTATCGGGTTCTAATCTGCAAAGGTTACAAGTTCTTTTTTCGAAGGGTACTCGGGCGTATCGCCCCTTGAGGACCTCAGAGGGGAAAATATTCAGCCGCGCTAGCATAAAAGCCCTCCTGGTTAGGGGGTTCAGCAGGGAGTGTAAGTAAAAATGTCCAGAGCCAAAGGTAGGGAAGATACCATAGTGGATAGGAGAGCATGTTTGGTTGATACTGGAGACCAGATGGATATACTCGGACTCCCATAGTTTCTCTTTAACAAGAGAGAGTGCCTGATCAAAATTGCTGTTAAAGATGGAATTTAAAGGTAAACCAATCGATCCAAGTTTGGTTTCACATAACGTAAACCACTTGGATTGATAATGATCCTTAAGAAGATGAACTAAAAGAGAGTCTGGGTCTGTTTTAAAGAAAAGGCGGAGCCAGAATTTGAATGTGAGTGCCCACGCTACCGATGAGGGTAGATGCATGCCTAACTCTAGGGCTATAGTCGATAGTTTAATTGAAGTTGGTATCCCTAGAATCCGGCGGTAAAAAGAGGCAGCCAGTAGATCTACTTTGTTGTCCATAGCATTTATCCAAATTGGGGCGCCATAGAGTAGGCGGTTAATCAGTTTTGCCTGAAAAATTCGGGTGGCAGCTGGAACAAACTGGTTCCCAGAGTTATAATGGAATTTAGTTATCGCACCAAGAAGGCATGAGGTGGATGCGATTGCAGAATCTCTATGTGTGGTCCATTTGAGTTGAAAATGGAATAGTAAACCTAGATACTTAAAGGATCTCACCTGTTCAATCTGTTGACTATTGGTTTTCCAGTGTAAGGGCTTCCATGATTTTGAAAAGACCATAATCTTGGTTTTCTCAGTGTTAATAACAAGATCATTGCGTAAGCAGTAAGATTGAAAAAGAGAGAGAAGTTGTCTTAGACCAAGACTAGATATAGAAAGGAGAGCCGCATCATCCGCGTATAACAGAAGGGGAACGGGTATCTTATTTAGGAACGGAGCAGACTTTTCGGCTGGCAGCAGCTGAGAATGTAGATCTGCTAAAAAAAGTTTGAATAGGAACGGAGCTAAGATGCAACCCTGTCTCACTCCTCTGTTAATTGGGATCTTTTCTGAAATGGAGCCACTATAGTTAGAACGGACTTGGCAGAAGTTAGTGTGGTGTAATTTACGAATTAAAAAAAGAAGACGTGGGGGAATTCCCCACGCGGCTAGTTTTCCCCACAAAATGGACCTATTGACAGAGTCGAAGGCCGCTTTCAAATCAACAAAGGCCACAAACAGGTTCCCTTTAAAATGATATACATACTTCTCTGCTAAGAACGAGAGAGTTAATGCGTGATCCAGTGTTGAACTACCCGGGTGAAAACCGATTTGCTCTTGTCCTGGAAGGTTTATAGAAACGGACCAGGAAGTGAGATGGACCAGAAGATGTTTACTATATAGCTTTCCGATGGTGGAGAGTAAACTGATCAGTCTATAGTTGCCCGGGTTAGAAGGGTCGCCTTTTTTAAAAATAGGAACCAGGATGGAGGTGAGCCAATCCTCTGGAATAGAGCCGTGTTCGTCTATTAGGGTGAATAGATTTGCCAGAGGATCAGCCCACCATTGGGCGTTGTTGATTAAGAGGTCATTGGAGATTCCGTCAGGACCGGGAGACTTCCCGCGTTTCAGAGCATAGATGAGCTTTAGGACCTCGTCCCTAGAGACCGGTGGCCAGAGGGGGAGCTCAGAGGGAAGATTCTTTGGCATAGGAATTGGGTCCTGGGAAGAAAATATTTTTGTATAGTAAGTTGACCAATTAGAAGGGGAGATAGGCAGGGAGCTTTTATAGGAGTCTTCCGAAAGGGAGTGGGTAATGAGTGACCAGAAAAGTTTGCTGTTCTTTGATGTTGTGGCCTCTAGGAGCTGGCACCATTTCCGCAAAGCAAAATTGTGCTTCTTGGCGTCAATGAGACTGCGCCATATAATTCTCAACCTGCAGTAAGTAGCCTTGGTCTCTGGGGAGTTGTAGACTTGAAATAAAGAGAATAAATGGCGCATAAGGCGCTTAGTGGCCCAACATTCAGCGTCAAACCAAGTGTGATGTTTAGCTTTATTTTTTGGTTTGGCTTCAGATCTGAGCAGTTCTGCTAAGGAGTGGGTAATCTGCTGATAAGATGAGGCAGCTATTGATGGTGATGTAGTGGACCAAATTGTTTTCCTAAGGAGGATCGTATCAGGGCTAAGAGACCATTGGTCAAAAGCAGATCTGATTATGGGAGACCATTTGGGCCAAAGCTTGGAGCAAAAGGGCAGGCTGTCTTTGGGTTCCTGAGAGGAAGAAATCGAGATTTTTAAAGATAATGGGGCGTGGTCACTGTCAATGCGGGCACCAATGGAAAAATCACTGCATCTAGACAGCAACTCGGGTGAAACCAGGATATAGTCCAGCACACTGGCACCTTGGAAGGAAAGAAAGGTAAAGTTATCAGCGTGAAGATACTGGGGTGAGCCGTTAATAATGTGAAGGTTGTAGGCAGAACAGAGGTTTGCTAAGTGGCGCGCGTTCTCATTAAAAGAGGTGTCCTTTGAGCTTCTTTCCAAGCGGAGCCAGGCAGGGGTCAGTTCATCAAGTTCCCAATTAAGGAATTTGGCCAGTTCGTTGTTATTAGAACCTAATCTTGAGTTAAGGTCTCCGACTATTACTACAGAGATTGAGGGGTAGGAGACTAACACGGAGTCTAAAAGCGTCGTTAGTTCTATCCAAATTGCTGGAGCTGCCAACTCTCTGGAGGGGATGTAAACATTAACCAAAAGGATAGACGGATCAACGCCTTGGAGGATAAAGGGTTGGATATAACAAGATTTAAAAGGAAAGGGGGTAACAGAGAATCGTGAAGAAGGTTGAAAAAAGCAACAGAGGCCAGCACAATGGCGGCCCATTTTGTGAAATTTAAAGGCTGGCACATGGTATGAGGTTAAGCGGGAAATGTGAGGGCCACTCGGAGTCCAGGTTTCTTGTAGACAGATGATGTCAAATTGTGACAGGAAATTGATAAAGTCCGGATCCGATGATTTGTTCCCCCAGCCGGCAATGTTCCATGACAAGATCTTCACCTTAAACCTGGAGGGTGGAGCTGTAGAAGGGGCTGGCAGTCACTCGGGATACTCAATAGAGACCAAGCTCTCTGTGAAGTTCTGAGAGATACATCCATTGGAAGGCCTGAACTGAGCTGGAAGCACCAGTTCTGGGTGAGAATTGGGTAGGGTGTTTGAGCCAGCCTGGTTACCAATCTCTGAACTTGTTCCATTGAGTGCAGGAGGTAAAGAGAGGTTTTGTTTGGGAATAGTATAGTCATAATCCAGCGGGGGCACCGTTTGAGCCTGGGCATCAACTAGGGTGAATGTTCCCCCCTGGGAATCTTTGTTTATAATGCAGGTAGGAGAGAGTGGAGGGGGGGGAGCCTTAGCTGCTGTGAAGTTGGATAGGAGGTATTCAGTCTCTGGGCGAGTCGCTCTCATGGTGTCTTGCCCAGGTAGGTTGGTAGCAGCTAAGTCGTCAAAAATAATTAGTTCCTCGTAAGGGGTTGAAAGAGGAAGGGCTTGTGAGGGATTATAGGTAACCTTTACCCCATTGGTGATGTTGAGGGGTTTCTTGATTGCAGGGTCAGAAGACTGAGCGTTGGCTTTGGGAGTGGTCTCATAGGAGGAAGTTGAGACGAGGAGCTCCTCGGAGGAGCTTGCTACTTGATCTAGTGTAGCTAGTATGTCCGAGCTCTTTAGTTCCTTCACTTGATTTCTTAGGGCTAAGAGGCGATTCTGTAGCGAGAGTTGATTACTGTTCAAGTCATTTGGGAGCTGGTTTATTCCCCAGTCTTTAGCCCATTTGCTAGAAGGAGAAGGGCCCACGGTCTTCTTGAGTTTAGTAATAAACGATCTAATATTCCTGACTAAGGGTTTGGGGTCCGCTTCTTTAAAAACCCTAGAGGGGTACACCCGATAGCTCATGAGGTGGGGTGCAGACTGGAATATCCTCCGGGGTATGTCGCTAGAAATAAATGTATTGGAAGGGAGATTTAAGTCTCCTTTTCCCAGATGCTCCTCCAACGAAAATAACCTCTCTGCCACTGCATGCACTGTGTGTGATTTTGAATTGTGCAACACTCTGATATGAATTTCTTTTTGCAGCTATGAGCTTTAAAGGGAAAATGCTGCCATTTGTGAATAAGGGCTTTCTTTCCAATAGCTCTGTATTTAAAAAAAATGATAACTGGAATCTAAGGGAGGCAGGATTAATCCTCCCCATATGATACATTCCCCAATTGCCTAGAGAGTACATTCTGACAGTAGATGGCTCCAAGGGCAGGGGTAACGCTGGATCACATTCTTATTTGTTTGAACATCTTCCCTCCAAACCTATAAAGCGTAGTTCTGTTCTATGCATGCCTGAACAAGAATAGGCTTTGTTTTTCAAGGATGCAGAGTGCATCTCAGCTTTATGCCTGTCAGCTGAAGAGTACCAATGTGACAGGGTTCTGACTGCAATACATAGCTTGGCGATAGCTTCTGGAGCTTCAAAGCCCAGCAGTTCTATGCAACAGTTCCCTTGTTTGTGATAGATATATTCTGGGGACTGAAACATCCTCTCTTTTCAACAGTTAGGCTAGCCTTTGCCTATAAGAAAAGAAATTACATAGTCATACAGCTTTGAAGCATTTATTAAAACCTATTATAAGCAGGATACGATGCTTCATATATAAATCATTTACTTACAAATCCAGCCTCCAGATCCCAGCACCAGCAGTAGTTTATGAATCTGACAAAGCAGGCCCGGAGGAAGTCTCCCACTAATATTGTTACAAATGTCACGAGTATATCAGATACAGTAAGCCTCACAAATTCCTGCAATAAAACCAAAATCAAGAGACATTTAGCTAGTAACACTTACAATCTATATTCAGCTGCAGACCCTTAGGTATTTTGTAAGTTTCCAAGGAACTAGAGGTTCACTAGAGGTTCAACTAGAGGTTTTTCCTTTTAGGGGTGCGGTGGCACTGCTGGTTAAACCACAAAAGCCTCTGTGCTGCAAGGTTGAAAGACCAGCCGTCGTAAGATTGAATCCACTCGAGCTCCCATCGCTTGTCCCAGCTCCTGCCAACCTAGCAGTTCAAAAGCATGTAAATGCAAGTAGACATAGGTACCACCTTGGTGGGAAGGTAACGGCCTTCCATGTCTAGTTGCACTGGCCATGTGACCACGCAAACTGTCTATGGACAAACGCTGGCTCTATGGCTTGGAAATGGGGATGAGCACCGTTCCCTGGAGTTGGACATGATTGGACAATTTGTCAAGGGGAACCTTTACCTTTACATAGAGGTTCAAAATGAGGGAAAGTATTTGCGAAAAATGCCAGTACCCAGAGCTTGGAAACATATAGTTGCGTATGTAATAAGATAATTTTATTCCTTTTACTCCTTTAATAGTGTTTTAATTTTGCAATTAAAACACTATTAAAGTCTTTTAATTAATTTAATAGTTACAGAGTTTTCTGGCGTAGATGTGTTTTGCCACACAGAGCCCTGGGTCATAACATTCTTGTTTTAGTTCAAAAAAGTAATTGCATGTAATAATTCTCATTATTATTGAATAATGGAGAAATGTGACAGTAGCTGACTCATCATAGGCATCCTTCAGTCTCAAGAGACTATGGTAACGTGCTCTGTATGGAGGACTTGGAACAGCGTCTAGTGTTTTGACCCTGTATGCGAAGCTGGAGTGTCCTCTCCAGGGCACAAAACCTGGGTAAAATAATATGGAGGATAGGCTGTTACCCAAGCAGCAAATCCCCCCTCTCCACATCACTGAAATATCCAATGGAAAGGCAAGAGCCAATACAACTGGTTTCAGCAACGTCGCAGGAGTTGACAGAATGACAAGAGGCCATTTTCCTCTTCTGAATTTCTTACTCGATTCATTTCAAAATGACAGTCTCTGTGCTAACCCAACAATTCGAACTGCCAACCTGGCAAACACAAGGCTCCTTTCCCTTGTCTCTTCTCCAAATGGAGCACACTGAATTCTAAGGGGAAAGGTAGCTGACTATTTCTTGGGAATTTGGACTGTAACTGTAAGTGGTCACTTTTCAAAAACAGTTTTCTAAGCTCTGGTTGTACCACTAATTGTGTGCCCCTAGAATTTCAACTCTTTCCTAAAATAAATTGGAATGGTAGAAGCCATACTGAGTGAGCTGTCAGGACCTCACAACATTTTCTAACTCAGAAGTCCTTTATTGTGATCAAATTTGTTCAGCTCACAGTAGAGACAAATAACTCTTCAAGTCCCAGACCTGGAGGAGCTAAAATAAAAGAAATATTGTCTCCTGTGAGCACTCTTGTGTCAAAACAGTGGCATGTCTCATTTCCACTGCTGTTCCTGTTTTCTTATTTTAAGGATGCCAGTCAGATGCTGTGTTTTTAGTACTATACAGTACATCAGCATGCAGATACAAATTCATAATACCAGATACAGATATTTCCTGCAGACGGAGAACCAGATGTTAGGGTAGTCTTCTCACTAACATGCTTGTTCTCTATGAGCAAGGTGTTAGAATATGTAAATATTATACAACCCAGCATGTATATAAGAATGGGCTAACTGTATTATTTGCATAAGAGAACATGTGTAACCAATCTGGTTGTGTCTAGTGTCTGCCAATAGGTGTTTAGAGGGTTAACTGACAGATATAAGAACAAGTATCAATTAGTGTGAGACTTGACTGCTGATAGGTTAATTTTTCAGGACTCTCTGCTCCTAGGATGTCTGCTGTTAGTATATTTGTTATGAGTCTACAGTAGTTAGTAAAGAAGATGTTAGGACACTGCCAAGTGTCTGTTAATGAAACTGTTATTAAAAGTCATCAACCACAAACCAAATCTATACTAAGTCAAATATTCAGTTATTGTTTGCTTATTCTTTAACACATTTTTAAGTATATGTTCTTAAAATTTACTATGGCTTAATGATTTTTCTTTGTGCATGCATATATGAAGAGAGAATATTATACATAATCTGTGTGGTGTTTTTTTTTTTTAAAATCACACAACGTGGAGTGTGCAAACTCACAAAAAGCTCAGCACAAGGAATGTTTTGTATTGCAGAAGTTTCCACACAGCATGTTAAGTGTGATTTTTTAAAAAAACCCAATAAAACAGATTATGAATAATATTCTCTCTTGATATATGTATGTGCCAGCAGATAAAAGAAAAATCATTAAGTCATAATAAAATTTAAGAACATTTACTTAAAGATAATTGAATATTTGACTTGGTATAGATTTGGTTTGTGCTTGACAGATTTTCTGTAACAGTTTCCTAACAGACACTTATAACTGATAAAGTCATCCCAGCGTATTCTAGCAAAAAAAACAAAAACAACAAAAAAAACATAGGGTCTGTAGTACCTTAATGATTAGCCAGTTTTATTTGTCATAAGCTTTACTGGACAGTTGGCCACAGTAGGTCTCTGAAGAAATAGTTACAGTCCCTTGTCATTCTTTAAGGCACTGCAGGAATTGTTGGTTTTGTTTTACAAGTAATTCAATTCTGTTAGCTCTCATTAACATTTGAAATGGTACAGCCTACGTATAGAACTATCAACTCAGAACCAGTCCTAAGTCTGCATCTCTCTCTCTCTCATTCTCTCTGTCTCCCTTCATCCGCGCCCCCCCCATCTATCTTTCCACTAGAATAGTACAACATGTTACACTGCCAAATGATTGCTTTCCAAATATATATTCTGGTTGACGAAAATGACCAAGTGTAGCCATGTCATTAAGCAGAGTGTTGCACTGCCACAAGCACCGTATTTTGGTTTTCATGCAGAAGCAGCAACATGTATTTTACTGGGATGGTAGAATACAGGTTTGTGGGTTAATTTCCTTGCTTTTTGTTATTTTGCACTGCAACTTGAGTATGTGTGTGTGTATGTGGGTGAGACACAGCATGCCATTGTTTTACCATCTCAGCTACCAATATGTTTGGCATTCAAAAAAGAAAAAGGAAAAGAAGAAAAAGGCATTTGCATCTGCCAGATCTTCTCTCATAATGCCCACATCCTTCTGAAACAGCAATGTCATGAAGCAAATGGGGCTGGGAGCCCATGTTTGCTTCACAGTGTGTAGTTCCCTCCACAGATCTCTTAACCTCTTGGTTTGCTCATTCATCTCTCTCTCTCATTACACTTCCAGCCCTGCTTCTCTTTTTTATCCCACTCTTCTACTTCAAGCATATCAACAAGAAACAGAAAACAAAATGAAAGGCAAAAAGAAGGAGAAGGAGGAGGAGAAGGCAAAGATGTGGCACCTTAAGGACTACCTGCTATATTTTAATGTTGAAGAAGTGGATGTGTTCCATCAAAGCTCACATTAAATTGTAGCAGTTAGCAGGGGAAGATCTACTATGAAACTAATGAAGCATAAGCTCCAGAGCCTCTAATCCTACAGGGGCCTCAGAAGTAACTAATCCACATTTCTTTAAATGTGGAACAACCCCATTGAAGAAGATAACAGTGGTTACCCAGACCTCATTACTAATTGCAAAGAGGACCCCATAACAGTTTTAAGATTCAGGGGCCAAAAAATGTAGGCGGTTAGTATTTAATGTGCCACAATGTTTTTGTCTTCGTTACTGTTTTTGTTTTGTATATCTTTTTGATAGGCTTGTGCAGAGTAACACGGTTACCACTTTGACTTAAATGATTCAATTGCAGGCATTTTCCTCCATTTCCTTTCTGCTGAGACCACTAGATGTCTCTGTAGTAAAGTTTTAGCGCCTACACTGAAAAGCCTTGTTATTCCTTGTTAGTAATACTGAAGAAACATCTACATCATGAAAACGAGTTATATAATCTCCTTTTCCACTCCCCACAAATGACCACAAATGACCAAATAAAGGGAACTAATACCCAAGCCACACAGATCAAAGGTCTTTCCAGACACAGTCTTCATGATACAATCATCCTGCTTCATTCAATAGAATTTGTAGACTACAATGTCTTCCATTTGTAACTCTCCTGTGAATAGATGGGGCCCTCTGTGTGGAAGCATCCAAAAGGAAGAATCAAATGGGTTGAATATACATGCAACTACATTTTCCTTTTAAATTACAGGTGGAAACCACATAGGATTCAAGCAGAGTTTATTTACTTATTTAAAATTAATTTTAAAAATCATCAGCACAATTTCAGGGACAAAGCCTGAGAATTATGCGTGTGCCTGTGTGACATCATGGGGGCAAATCATTCACCAAAAGTGGCAAAATAGTATATGAGAGACAAGAGAATGTGAGGAGATAATAATGGGCGTGAAGCCAAGAAGAAACAGTAGCAATATTTTAACTTCCTCCTGGCCCTAATATACAGTGGTGCCTCGACTTACGAACACCCCTACTTAAGAAAATTTTGAGTTACGAAAAGCTCTGGCCGCAAAATATTGCTTTGACTTGTGGCTGGAGCTTTGAGTTATGGACAAAAAATGCAATGGGGGCAGGGAAAGCGCGAAATTTGAACTTTCAGTTAAACCAGTGAAGAGGCTACTTGTCTGCTACCTCGCTTGTCCCAGCGGTTAGAGAGTGGATAGGGAGATAGTCTTCGGACTGTCTGGTATTGCCTGGTACTGTACAGTACTGCCTGGTACTGCCTGGTACTGTACTATACGAACTGTGTTTTTTTGGCTTTTTTAATTTTTTTTTTAATTTTTGACTTAAAAAAAAAAAACAGAGACTGCCTGTTCTGGGTGAGTACACTGTATTTACTGTACTTTACAGGGTTTTTTGCAGCTTGGGGGGGTAGGGCTATGTGGGGGCTTATGTTTCTGTGCTCTGATGGGTCTTGCCATGTGGATTTAAAATGTGAAAAGTAGACAGTGATATTAAATTAAAATTAAAAGTGAAAATTAGACTGTAATTTTACAATGTAAAAATTATTTATTTATTTTTGCCTTCTGTGGCTCCTAGGGTTTGTGTACTGTGACCTCTCTTTTGTTTTAAAATGTGTGTGTTTAAAATGTGGGTCTAAGGTCTGTCTTTTTTAAAATCAGAAAATATCCTGTGAGGGGCTGTCTGGCTGCTTTGCTCTAAAATGGAGTTTAGACTCAAGTCTCTTCCCCCCCCCCATTGTCTTCTCTCTCTCTCTCTCTCTCCTCTCTTTTTGTGATAAGGAGTTCTATGCTGGAATAATGGTTGCTGGATTCTGTGACTTCTAGGGTTTGTGTACTGTGACCTCTCTTTAGTTTTAAAATGTGTGTGTTTAAAATGTAGCTCCAATGTCTGTTTTAAAATCAGAAAATATTCTGTGAGTGGCTGTGGTGCTTGTTGATGCAGGCAGGCAGGCTTTAAAATTGAGTTTACTGTAGACTCAAGTCTCTCTCCCCCCATTGTCTTCTCTCTCTCTTTATGTTCTCTTTTTGTGATGATGGGGTCTGTGCTGGAATAATGCTTGCTGGATTCTGTGGCTTCTAGGGTTTGTATACTGTGGTGTGCTAAACAGTCATGGTTCCAAAGAAAGAACAGAGCAAAGGCAAAAAAAATCATCTCCATTGAAACAAAAAGGACATTATCAAAAAGCAAGAAGATGAAGATGGCACGTGTTTGTCTGAACTGGCTGCTGAATACAAGATGGCAAAGTCAACCATCAGCACTATATTAAAGAAGAAAGATGCCTTGAAAGACATTGATGTGGCAAAAGGAGTCACAATCCTAATAAAGAACAGGCGACCCCTGATGGAAGAAGTGAAAAAACTTTTACTGGTGTGGATGAAGGAGAAACAGCTGAAAGGAGAATGCATCAGTGAAGCCATCATTTGTGAAAAAGCGAGAAGCTGCACCGTGATTTAATGGAAAGAAACCCCTCCGGAAGTGCAGCACAAAAAGAATTCAAAGTCAACATGGGGTGGTTTCAAAAGTTCAAAAAGAGAAGTGGCATCCACTGCATTACAAGACACAGGGAGCCTGCAAGTTCTGACCATGATGCTGCAGAAGCCTTCAAGTTGGACTTTGCCAAATTCATCAAGGAAGAAGACTACCTCCCTCAGAAAGTCTTCAACTGTGATGAGTTCTGGAAGAGGATGCCCAGGAGAACATACATCACTCAGGAGGAAGAGAAAATGCCAGGCCACACACCCATGAAGGACAGATGGACCCTTTTGTTCTGTGCCAACGCCACCGGTGATCTGAAGATCAAGCATCTGCTGGTGTACCACTCCCAGACTCCTTGCCCATTCCAGTGAGAGAAAGTTAAGAAGGCCACACTGCCTGTCATGTGGAGGGCCAACTCAAGAACTTGGATGACAAGGTAGCTGTTTATGGAATGGCTCTATGAAGTCTTTGCACCCACTGTCAAGAAATATCTTTCGGACAAACAGCTTCCTGAGAGGTGCCTTCTTCTGATGGACAATGCCCCGGCACACACCCCCATCCTTGGTGGATGATATCAAAGAGGATTTCATCAGGGTCAAGTTCCTCCCCCCCAAAACAACACCTCTTCTGCAGCCCATGGACCAGCAAGTGATCAGCAACTTCAAGAAGCTGTACACAAAGGCACTATTCACCAGGTGCTTCAATATCACCAAGGAGATATCCTTGACCCTGAAAGAGTTTTGGAAGACACATTTCAATGTCCTCCACAGCATCAGACTCATTGACAAGGCCTGGCAAGATCTCACAACTAGGACCTTGAACTCAGCCTGGAGGAAACTATGGCCATAATGTGCCACAGACAGTGGCACTGAGGTGACTGATTCACAGGTGGTGAGGGACATCGTCTCCATTGGTGAAGACATGGGTGTGGATGTCGATGAGGAGGATGTAGAGGAGCTGGTTGAAGACCATGAAGAGGAGTTGACGACAGAAGAATTAGCAGAACTGCAAATTGAGCAGCAGAAGGCTTTTGTGGAGGAGTTTTCCACTGAGGAAGGGGAAGAGGCACCGCAGGTTAGCAGCGAGGGGATCAAATCCATCTGCCAGATGTGAACGAAGTACCAAGACTTATTTGAGAGGCACCACCTAAACAGGACTGTGACAGGAAGAGTTATGGACATGGTGAATGACAACGTGGTCAGCCACTTCAGAACGATTCTTCAGTGCAGGATGAAACAGACAAAAGTGGACAGGTTTTTCACCCGGATGGAGCCTGCTGTCAAGAGACAACGACAGGAAACCCCTGGAGAAGATGACCCAGAGGAGGGGACCTCTACCTCACAGTGATGACCATCTCACTATCCTCCAGCCAGAAGTCACTGTGATGTCCTCCAGTAGACACCGAAAGCTAAGCGATCTCTCTTTTGTTTTAAAAGGTGTTGGTGGGTGGGTTTAAAAGTTGCTTGTTTCATTTTAAAATGTGTTTTGTTTAAAAGTTGCTTGGTTTAAAATGTGTTATAAAATGTGTTGGTTTAGCATGTGTTTTAGATTCCAAACTCTCTTTCCCCCATTGTCTTCTCTGTCTCTCTTTTCTCTCTTTTTGTGCTTAACAGCACAAACCTTTATCTGAGGGGTCTGTGTGCCCCAGTGATGACCTTCTTTCTTTCTTTCTTTCTTTCTTTCTTTCTTTCTTTCTTTCTTTCTTTCTTTCTTTCTTTCTTTCTTTCTTTCTTTCTTTCTTTCTTTCTTTCTTTCTTTCTTTCTTTCTTTCCTCTTTTCCCCATTGTTCCCTCCCCCTCCCTCCTTTCCTGCCCCCCTTTTAACCTAAAATGTGTTTGGCTTGGTTTAAAAGGTGCTTGGCTTGGTTTAAAAGGTGTTTGGCTTGGTTCGGTTTAAAAGGTGCTTGGGTTAAAAGGTGTTCTGTTTAAAAGGTGTTCCCTTCCCCCTCCTTTCCTGCCCCTTTTTAAACCTAAAAGGTGCTTGGCTTGGTTGAAATGGTGCTTGGTGTCATGAGTGCAGCTGAAGACCTGGAACCAGAAGGGTTAACTGAGGCTGAGGAGAATGCTGAGCAATCAGAAACACCTGAATCGCCTCCAGATTCTCCTTCCCCAGCAGACAAGCTTTGGGCCAGGCTTCAGGGAAGACTTATGGCAAAAAGGTCAGAGGATAGCTCAAAGGCTGTCCACAGAAACATCCGTTCAACTAGCCCTGAGTATTGACAGGATGGAAAGGTTTCCAGCAGCTCAAGGGGCTGTTTTACTATAAAAACAGCTCCTAGTCAGATAGAATTTCGTGGAAGCAACAAGTCAAAACCTCTGACTTGCATCTACACTCCTACAACCTTGAATCGTGTTTCCTGACTCTGGACTTGGACTTTGGACTATGTTGTGTGTTTGACCTTGGACTCTGACCTTGGACTACGTTGTGTGTTTGACTCTGGACTCTGACTTTGGACTACGTTCTGTGAGTTGGTTTGGTAATTGAATATCGGCTTTGCATTCCTAGTATTCCTGACTTTGGACTGGCTTATTGGACCTTGGCTGTTGTTGTCAGCAAAAACGGGTTCGAAAACACACGTGTAAGCCTGGACAGAGAGCAAACAGGAGTTTGCACACGCTAAAATGGGCTGAGTGAGTCCAAACTCAGCTAGCCATGCTACAACACTCCCTCTTACAAGTCTGCCCACATAAGAACACCCTTGTACTCTCAGATATTACTATGAAAAGGTCAAGTGGGTTTTGTAGTCCTTAGACTTAACTTGCACCACTGACAGGACTCCTAAAGTATGCTAGGCCGAGGCAGTACTCTCAGATGACCCTAAGACAAGTGTACTGTTCAGGAAACCAATTGAGTTTTATAATCTTTAATTTATTAAAGAATAAGCATGTTTCTAAGTATCAAAGCCAAATTAAACCAAAGCAAATAAACTAGCATTGTGCTGGTTATTTACAACTCTGTAGTGAGGCAAAGAAAATATGAAAAGTAGAAAAGTGTTCAAAAACCTTACAAAAACACAAAAAGCCATTAAAAAGAATAAAAACAGTTCCAGTCCAGTAATTCATTAGTAAAAACGAAATAATCCAAGTAGGTTATAAAAAGGCTATAGTCCTCAGTGATCCTGTAGAACAAGAATCCTGTACTAAAAAGAAAAATTCAGTAAAAGTCCCATCCAATAGGAACTAATGCTTCGACGTACGAATGGCGCCTCGACGTAAGAACCCAAAACAGCCAGAACAGATTAATCAGTTTTGAATGCATTCCTATGGGAAATGGTGCTTCGACTTATGAAAATTTCAAGTTGTCCTTAGAAAAGTCCAAGAGTATAGTCCATATGAAGCATTTCAAGAAAAGAAGTCCATAAAGGATATTCTATAGGTAACAGTCCATGCATAGTCCTTAGGAAAAAGCCCATAAGTCCAAGGGTAATCCAGTATAGTAAAGGTTAGTCCCATGTGTCACGAATGAATGAAGAGTCGGTCTTGAATGACAATGTCCATAGGCAAAAAGTTCCTTTTTCAAGAGTAACTGGCAAGGGCTTATCGCACCTTCCCACGATGTCATCCAATCAGAGTTCGTTACTAGGCAAACAGTCCTGTCGCACCACATGACTTCTTTCCCATACACACCAGATGTTATTTGGGTTACTGTAGTTTATCAAAGAGTCACAACAATTCCCATCTAATCACACCGAGTCCTTTTCTCAGGCTATCAGAATAACATTCTCTCTGCTCGCCTAGAAAACAACCTGTCAGCATAGCAAAGATACTTTATACCAAGGAACAAGATGGAACCTCTCTTGCTCATTTCTTAATTACAAAACCCCATATTCCTTACAAGACTTTAACTCAAAAACCCATCTCATCACAGTTGTAACCCCCGGGAACGTGACACTTGGCTTGGTTTAAAAGGTGCTTGGTTTGGTTTAAAAGGTGCTTGGGTTAAAAGGTGTTCTGTTTAAAAAGTGTTCCCTCCCCCTCCCTCCTTTCCTGCCCTTTTTTGACCTAAGTTCATCTTGGGTTAAAAGAAGAATAATTCTCCCTCTAGTGGTAGAGTACGGATTAACCAGCTTTGCATTAGTTCCTATTGGAACTAATGCTTCGACGTACGAATGGCGCCTCGACGTAAGAACCCAAAACAGCCAGAACAGATTAATCAGTTTTCAATGCATTCCTATGGGAAATGGTGCTTCGACTCATGAAAATTTCAAGTTGCGGCCACCGTTCCAATATGGATTAATTTCGTAAGTCGAAGCACCACTGTATTATTGAGAGAAAGCATGCTCGGGCAGAGTAGGAGTGGATTTGGCGGTGAAAGGACTGTAAGCCCATTTGGATCTGGTAGTCAGAACAAATTCCTCTGATCAGAATTCTTTAGTTCTAAAGCTACTCCCCTGTTTGAGGAAAACTGCACACGGGATCGTTTGTTCTGAGTGCAGACTACTCATTCGAGGGAGAATCCAGTAATCCCCCTTTTTTTGCAATGGGGCAATATGTGAGTTGCATAAGTGAAAGCAGAAGATCAAAATGGGAAATGTAGAACCCTGCTAGCATGGAACCCTTATGCTCTGTTTTTTAAAAATTGGATACTGAAGTGTGTTTATGAGTATTGACTTGGGGGTCTGAACAGAATGAGTTCCCGAACCTATGGTTGCAAGATCAGGAGCATTAATTAAAAACAATTAAAACAAAAAGCATTTAATGCTAAACTAAACCAAAATGCCTCTGCTGGTATTTCTTCCTACAGAAGAACATGCCTATGAGCAATGCCTACATTTATTGCCAAGGGAATATATCAGCCATACCCTCTGTCTCTGCATGACAAAAATAGGATTTATTGCTTGCATGGCATTTTGTTGGAAATAAATAAGTCACCACCAGATTTGGACAGATAGAAACACATACAACCAGAGTGAATTGACCAGGAACAGAGACATTGATTCCTGAAATATACCTGTTCTTTATAGAAAAGCCCTGCATGATCAATTCGGTCAAGTAGAGAATCTCCAAAATTTTGTGCTGCCTTGTGTCCTTAGTTGCATTTAACAAATTGTGATAGGGGCAAATAATGCATGTACTGGTTCTCTAGCTTTGTGAGAAAGCAGTATGTGCTATAGAGCAGTCTTAGGAGTCTCCACCCAAGTGATTGTAGGCACAAGTGGCACTACACCAAGAAATTTAGACTACAAGCTTATGTTGCCTAGCCCTTAAATACTCTTATTAAAGGACTGTTGAGTGTGGTGTACTCGTGTTAATGATTTCTGAGGGAAGTTACATTTTTTATTCTCTAGATAGTGGTGTAGCTAGGACTAGATTTCTGGGCAGGATGCCAGAATGTAAAATAAGGGTACACAGCCTGATACCCTGGGGCTGCCTGTTATTCTTAGGTGTTCCCTATGTGTTCCTCTTTTCCCTATAGGTACATATGTAGGGAAGCAAATGCTGTTTCCTGGTTTCTGAAATGTCTATTCACTTTCTGGTGATAACTATAAGTAAACAAGTATCCCAGTGGAGATGAATGACAATAAGAACACAGTGAAATGCATGTGTGGGAAGATATGTGCTTGCTGAAAAATATCTCTGTGTGCATGTGGGTGTGAGAGTGTGCCTGTGTGCCCATGCATATAGAACTCATGGCCCTCAGCTGACATTAGGTGTAGTCCTCAGTGCTAAAAAGGCTATGCAACCTGACATTTTGTCTCAACTTAACTAGCAAGGTTGTACTCCCTTGTCTAAAATTAACTAGTAGAAACACTGCCTTTAGGAGGTTCTGGAGTATTAATATACCTAGCGTGCAGAGTGAGTCATGGAGTTTGATTTTAATTCTGATTCTGCCTGAATAATTCATTGTGACAGGCTTACCTTACAGTAACCTTTGTGGCTTGCCTTGTGGTAAGTAACCTTTGTACACTGGACACTTGACCTGGTAAATAAAGAATATGCAATTGCAGCAGTTTCCAGGTCCTTTAAAGCAATAGCTCAGGAAAAGGAGACTCTAATTCAGGAAGAAATTGTATGACACTTCGTCTGTCATACAATTTGTGAAGTCATAAGGGGAGAGTCATAAAGGGGCAAAATGCAACCAGCAGTGCTTGGTGACATATTTGAAGTCTTCAGTCTTATCAGGAAGTTGAGGGGAATGCACATAGCTCTGTGAGATGAGGCCTGAAGTCAGACAGGGGATGGAGTTGAATATCACATTTCATTCTGTGACATGGAGCCGCACTAGACAAACCACTGATCACCATCTAGAAATAGTGCACCTTAAGAGGAAAGGTCTGTCTCTTTATTCTAACATGCCTTAATGTGGGTATGGCAAAATTGCTTTTGTTTCATTAGCAGGGTGATAGCACAGCTTTGTTTACATGTCTGATGCCTCAGACACATAGATATGAAAGATTTGCAGACCTGGAGGGATAGCACTGTAAGAGGATTATGTAGTTACCTAATGTGTGCTCATGGTCTGAAGGCTTCTCTGATCATAGTTCAAGAAGCAGGCTAGTGGGACACTTTCTTCAGACACTATAAAAACACTTACAATTCCCACTGTTGTTTCCCAGC
Organism: Pogona vitticeps; assembly: GCF_051106095.1. Lineage (NCBI taxonomy): Eukaryota > Metazoa > Chordata > Lepidosauria > Squamata > Agamidae > Pogona > Pogona vitticeps. Next base: position 55,504,200 of record NC_135788.1, on the reverse strand, counting down.
AAGGTCCTCGATGTACATCTGCTGGATGCATAGGAGGTGGAGTAACAGTACTTTGGTTTCCTGCAGATGAATTATGGTACATTAGGATGGTCCAATGTGTCATGTTCCTGATTACTCCTTCTTCAGCAAGCTATAGTGAAAGAGACATTTGCATAACAATAATTTGACCTATGTTTCCTAAAATGCCTGCTGAGGTCTAAATTTGCATCCATATAACAGTAACGTAAACATAAATGTGTAAGACTTTGGCATATGGGGGGCCCTGACATTTACTTAACAGTTCTTAGGATACCTCAGTTTCATAGATTTGTGCTTCAGTGTTTTGCTCTCAGCAATGGGGTCAATTCTTGAGAATTCCTTGTCGACAACGATACTGCCTGTGTATAGTTGGGGCCCTTGCATCTTCATAGGTTTTTTTATACTGTAACTTTTATGTAAAGCTATAGGAGATTGCTTGTATAAATTTCAGGGTTATTTTGGCAAGTGGCTGGTTACATATTGTGTGTTTGACTGCAACTCCTATGCTATTTCCCATATTGCTTATTTTCTGTTAGCTGCAGAGTGAATGTGATTTCAGTTACTTGGTAATACTAAATATTCTCCCACTCCATTTTTCAGGGTACATTCTTTGTGTTATGTATAAATGCTTTGGTGTGCGCTTTGAATGGGACATATGACCATAATAAACTATATCGGTCAATGAATTAGAATCTTAGTTCCTTTTTAAAAAAACACAACAATGACAGTGTTTTAACACAGATAACTTGAATTCTTGTTATTCACAGTAAGCCACCTCAAAAGCATACATCATTTATTAAATTCTGAGGGTACTTCGAAATGGACAAGACACTTCAAATATATCAATAGATATCATCAATGAGAATGAAAATCTATTTTCTTTGGAGATTTGTGATGTGGTCAGGTAATCATGGGAGTGATGCAGGGCAGCCTGAAACATTTTTCTATTAAGACAAGGACAAGTTGCCTTTCCTCCTCACCCTAGAAAGGACACCACAAGCAGTAGGATAGCTTATGGGGGATGGCACACATAAGATGATGTCTGGTTCTACACCTGTTGCGCCGCACAGCATCTGCTAGCTATAGCAGATGCCTCACTCTGCCTAATATAGGGCCAGGGCTGGTTTGTAGGGAAGGGCTTTTTATGTGTATATGAAAGAAAAAAAAACAGAAGATACTCTTCCTTTGTTTTTATGTCCTTTTGTTGAGTCCCAAAACAGAGCTTCTAAAACATGAATGATTTGTATTGATGAAAGACGGGTATATAAATCTTTCTTACTCTTTCATGTTCTATGTTTACCTATTTTTTTTAACCTCTCTTTCATTTCTCTGTCAAATCGCCTAGGAAATGTTTTCATCCAATAGTGTCATAAGTGCTATTGTTAGCAGCCAATCAACACACCCAGGAAAGGGGACCATGAATTTTGAATTTGTAAAAGGGCTTTGAATGAGGAGGTATACTCTTCTTTATGGGTGAGATTTACGTATGAATGGTGCTGAGCTCCTTCGTGGTGCTCTCCATCTTGGATTGTGCTGTTTTCCTCCTGCTGCCTGTGAGACTCAAAAGAAAAGAAGAGGTATCAAGTGGTGATGGTGGGGGAAAATATTCATAATTTCTGGTGGCTTGGGCTTGTAGAGGGACTTTCATTTTTTAAATTTAATTTGCTTGCTTCCTTTTCTTAGCTTGGGGGAGATGGCCTGTGTTTGTAGGGGTTTTTAAAATTAATTTTGTCATTTCTCCCCTTTGTGTGTTTATATCAGATGAAGGACTGTTGGTTGATTTATTTTTTTAAAAAAATTATCTGTGTATTTACTCTGTTAAAAGTGTATATTCTGCTGGGGATTTTTGGAACTGTTTTGTGTTGCTGTTGTTGGTTGCTTCACTGCATGTTAGGCAGCACCTATCTTGCTAGCTGCTTGTTTGCTTTTTTGTTTTTGTTTTGTTTTTGTGCTGCCCAGCCCCAGAGGGCTTCTGGTGTGCTGGGTGAGCAATACTAAACTCATACTGTTGTTTTCTATTTTCTAATTTTTGGGTGCTTTCATGCATTATGAATTGGGTTATGGGTGAGTGAGTATTTGTTTGCTTATGCCTGATAGTGATTTTTCTTTCTCATGTATTGTTACCTGCTTTTGGAGAAGACTGATTTTTGCCTTGCCTCAGCTTTTTTGTAGTAGCTTTTAATGGTTCTGTAGGGTTGAATTTGGACTAACATCAGGAACCCTGACAGGAAATAACCCAATTAAAGTTTTCTTTTTGTATTAAAGGAAAGGTCTGATGTGGGGAAAGAGTTAAAACAGAATACAAAAGTGGTGGCTGCAAAAAGAAAAAAAAGAAAAAAAAAGAAAAAAAGAAAAACCCAGAACAAAACAAATTCAATATTTTCCAGTGTGTATATCACTACAGGTTGGATCTTGATTGTCATTGGTAATGCCAGTGGCAGCTCATGTGCATTATGACATTGTTGTGAAATGGAATGCCCAGTACACATATGTGGGCAGAGCCAGGGATGAGAACCTGCCACTACATCCTGCTGCTTCCCCCATCCCTCCCTATGCAGAATATGAGGCTGGGATTTCAACAGGATGAGAAGAGAGATGGGGCCCTGATCACATTGGATTTTTTTTTGCTACCTCACATGCTGCCTATGGTAGGTGTGGCTGGGAGGGACCTTTCTATCCTGAAGTGGCTGTCAATCTGTCCAGCACTAGCCAGTCACTCCTTCCCTGCCCCTGTTCTCTCTCTCTCTCTCTCTCTCTCCCCCCTTCTCCCCTCTTGGTCTGTTTGAAAAAAATAGTGAGTTTGTTGAGACCTGTTGCTGAAAACAGTCAGTCATGTTTGTTAGTTTTGCTGTAGATCTGTTCAAGTTGTAAGTAAATAAACATTTTCTTTCTACTATTAGCATTTCAGAGTGAGTCTAGAAATGTCAGTTGACAAATAAAAAGGGCTGGACTAATCTGGGGAACTTGAAGTTATTCTCTTCTGTAAATACCTACTTTTTTGCTGCAAAGCTAGAAGAATTTAACCAAGAATTCAAAACTATGCAACAGATCCTATGCCTCTAGTTAGGTTAAACCCTATGTAGTGTAAATTATTGTTTCTATTCTGGATACAATTCATCACCCCTGAGCTTCTTTACGCTTACGTATTATTTTAGTTAAAATTCTATAGTAGCAGGATAATGCCACAATATGTTGCATCTTTGGCCAGACTTCTTAGTGGTGTGAAAAAATACCAACACATTTCACCCACTCTGGCTGCATTGCATTGGCTGCCCATCCGCTTCCGCATCGACTTCAAAGTGTTAATGCTTACATATAAAGCCTTAAATGGTTTAGGGCCTCGATACTTAGCGGAACACCTACTCCCACCAAGATCTACCCGTGTCACCCGCACGAGCCAGGAGGTGAGGCTGTGGAGCCTAACGCCAAGGGAGGCCCGGAAAGAAAAGACAAGAAATTGGGCCTTCTCGGCGGTGGCTCCTTGCCTCTGGAATAACCTCCCTCCTAATATTCACGCGGCTCTCTTGCTGGACATTTTCAAAAATCAACTAAAAACATTGATGTTTCAGCAGGCCTTCCCCTCTGTCAATTCCTGATCTCCCCCTCCCCCTCCCCTCTCCTTCCACTCCCTAGTGTCTGTCCCATCTTGCTGAAAGTTTTCCTTATGTAAAATTGCTTTTAATTATATTGTTGTCATTTTTGCTACTGTAAGCCGCCTAGAGTAGTCTTAACTGATTAGATAGGCGGGATATAAATAAAATTTAATATTTTTTTTGTAAGACTTTAATGAGGCAACCGGTTAGGCTGTGTAATGAATTTCATGGAAAGTTAATCCCTACATAATTCTTCCTCTTACTGTCAGGTAGGTTTTCAAATAATTGGGATAAGTCTGGTAGAGTCCTAGAAACTTCTCCTTCAACAGTTTAATGTGGGGTTCCGGTTTCATTGCAGTGATACCACTTCCATTTGGGGCTCCGAGCAGAGAGGGGGGAACCCAAACACCGGGGTGTCCGCAGTACACATAGGTGTGCGTGCCAGTGCGGCGCGAGCACTCCCCCACCCCTTCATGGATCCACCCGAGCACCCGCACGAAGGGGGTGGGTGGGCACGCGCAAGGGCATGCAGGTGCTCTTGCGCATGCGTGAAGGGGTGGGGGAGTGCTCATGCCGGCACTGGCATGCACACATGCATTCCTCCACTGCTTCACACTTGTGCCCAAGAATGCATGCACATGCGCCCAGGAGAGCTCGAGCACCTGAGAGAGAGAGAGAGCACGGAGGGTGCTCAGCCTTCCTCAGAAGCCCAGCCTGTCCGCAGTCCTAAAAAGTTTGGGGACTGCTGCTTTATAGATTCAACTGAACCTTGGAATTCTAAATATATTAAGATCCAGTTGGGATCTCTGGAACTGTATAAATAAACAATTTACCTACAGGATATTTCTCTAACAATTCAAAGATCCAGTCCAGGTTCTGGATTTCCAATATAGACAACTCCAGGTACATCTGGGTTGGACAATACTCCTTTTTTAGAGGCTATTGGTCAAGGCTATTACTTCTCCCCCCTTCTAATTTCATTTTTTGAAACCAATAGTTAGAATCATTGGAATTAATATGTAGAAGATCAAATACATCAAAAAAATCCACACAATAATAAAAAAGGGAGATCCTCTGTAAGAAGGAAACAGACTAGAGGAAAAATTTAAATCTGTTTGAGGCATCACCTTAAAGAGTCTTATTGATGAATTAAGAGTGTTTACATTTTTTGACTTCATCTTAGTTTTTCTGAAGCCGTTAAGCTTGATTTGTTATTGAATTGTAAGTGATTTGTTATTGCTTTTGATATATAACACACTGTGAGCTATGCTAGGTGAAGGGGGAAAGCTAGAAGAGGTTCAAGAAAATGAGTACCACAACAGCTAAAGGTCCTAAAAAGATGGGATCTGCCTCTTCCTCAGGAGTATCATTAGCAGCATTATCTACAAACACAAGCCCTGCCCAATAGAAACATTTAGGAGATATTATTCAAAAAGAACAACAGAGCAAAGAAATGCAAGCTATCTTGGAAATGTTTTCTGATATAAAACTAAACCAGCAATGTATAGAAGAAACTATTGGTACAAATCAGGCTAAATTAGAAAATAAAATGGAGCAGATTGTTATATTAGTTAACCAAATTGCAGAAACAAATCAGAAAGTTCAAGAAAATAAACAACAAAATGAGAAGGTAGATGAAAGATTAATAGAAAGCCAAAAAGAACTGGCAAAATTGAAAGAGCAGAGGAAAAAATTCCAAGAAGCTTCAAAGACCTATACAGATGCAACATTGGTATTGGAAATAGACAGGGCCTCATACACTCTTAGATTTCATAATGTTCCTGAAGATAAGGACATTGAACTTTTAGATCAAATGGAAGAAGCTTTGGCAGATTTCCTAGACATGGAGAAATCCCAGATGAGTCAAGAAATTGACCAAGTGTATAGAATTAAGCTATGCAAGCAAGAATAAGACCCCAAGGGATGTACATATAGTTTTCATGAGCAGGAAAATTAAAGAAGATATTTTGAGGAAGCTAAGAGACAACACATTAAAGATTCAAGATAAGGAGATGGTAGTTTTGAAACAGATTCCATGGAAAATTAGAGATATTAGAAAATAATATTTTTTTCTGGCAAATAAATTAAATGAGAAGAACATAAATTTTAGATGGCTGGTACTAGAAGGAATTTTGGTGAACTGGAAGTCAAGAAGATTTAAGCTAGAAAGCTTTGACAAAACTAGAGATTTTTATGAAAAATATATCGCCACAGGGGAAGAACAAAGTTGTTCAACAGAGATGGAAGAAGAGGGGCGGATGAGAGCATTTGTAGCCATGAAAGTGTAGGAACACAAGGACTGCTCAACAACCTACCAGATAGTGCAACAAGAGATACAAATTGATTTGGATTCCAAAGCTATTGAAAAGAGGAAAACTAGAGCAGTCAATCCAACATATAAGTAAACATGGAGACAACAACAGGAATATTTTCAATTAATATAAATGGATTGAATTCCCCAAATAAAAGACAAAAAACTTTCTTAAAGCTTCAAAAAGAAAAGGTGGATGTAATTGTCCTTTAGTGAACCCACATCAAAGAAAAAAATTGTAAACTATTAGAATGCCCTAAATTAGGTAACCTCTTCTACTCATGTGATCAAAAACAAAAGAAAAGGGGAGTTGCTGTTTATGTGAAAACATCCAAAGAATCAAAATTCATCTATGCAGGTCAAGAGGGAAGAATCCTAATGGTAGAAACAGAAGTCAACAATAGAAAAACATTGTTAGTTGCTATATATGCTCCAAATGAAGCACAAGAAATTTTCTATAAAAGAATTTATAATCTTTTGATGGAGAAAAACTATCAAAATATTTGCCTAATTGGAGATTTTAATTCTATAGTTGATCAAACAAAGGATTATAAAAAGAACCACAAAGGGAAAAGCAAAAGAAGAATATTACCTAAAATATTTTTCCAAATGGCAGAAGAGTTGGGCTTGGAAGATACCTGGTGTGGACATAATGGAGAAAAACTACAATATACATTTTACTCAAACCGACATAGATCTTGGTCTAGAATCAACATGATATGGACAACGATGGATTTGAGGTCAGGAATTGACAAATTGAATATACAAACAAGCACATGGGTGGATCACAATCCACTTGAAATCATTTGGAAAGAAAGGAGAAAACAAAAAGGAAGATGGACCCTTAACACGGCAATTTTGAAAGAACAAAAATTCATAGATAAAGCTTAAAAAGAAATGCAACATTACTTTAAAGAAAACAAAATACAGCATTCTTCATTACAGGTGATATGGGATGCAGCTAAGGCAGTATTCTGTGGCTTTGCAATTTCATATATAATCAAAAGAAATAAAAATAGAGAACAAGGATATGACAACATGAAAGAAGAACATAAAAGACTGGAATTAGAACTTCAAACTAATCCTAACAACAAAGTGGTGAAAAAGGAAATGGCATTGCTGAAACGTAAGTTGAACCTTATGAATACAGAAGAAATGGCACAATAGATAAAAGCTACAAAACAAAAAAATTTTGAAAATGCAAATAAGCCAACAAAATGGCTAGCATATAAACTGAAGAAACAGAGAGAAAAGAGACAAATAAATAGATTAAAAGATATAAAGGATACTTTACAAACTCCAAAAAGTCAAATACATAGTATTATAGTGGACTTTTACATCAACCTCTATAAAATACAAGCAACAAACAGGAAGCAAATCTTCCCAAACTACCTGAATAAGCTAAAAAGATAATAAATGCAGAAATAACATCGCTGGAAATTATGGGAAGTATAAAGAGAGAGAGAGAGAGAGAGAGAGAGAGAGAGACAGCACGCCCCAGGCCCAGGTGGACTCCATCCCAAATATTATAAAACATTTCAAGAGGAATTAGCGGGGCCTTTGAAAAATGTTTGCAAACACTTAAAGAAGCAAAGATTCCAAAATCTTGGTCAGAGGCAAATATTACACTAATACCTAAGGATGAAGCTGATTTGACTCAAATAGGCCAATTTCTCTTCTTAATGTAGATTATAAAATATTTAATCCATTATGGTGGAAAGACTTAAAAAACATCTTACGCAGTTTATACATATAGACCAAAATGTCTTTCTCCCAAAAAGGCAATTGAAGAATAATATAAGAACTATAGTAGACATTTTAGAATATTATGAAGCTCACCTGGAAAAACAAATGGCTCTCCTATTTTTGGACGCTCAAAAAGCTTTTGATAACTTAAATTAGGAATATATGAAGAAACAACTTGAGATGATGGACTTTGGAGAAAACTTTTTGAATATGATAGGGGCAATTTATACAAATCAATCAGCAAAAATAATCATTAATAGAGAAATAGCAGGAAATATTGAGATTGCTAAAGGAACAAGGCAAGGATGTTCACTTTCCCCGTTGCTGTTCATCTTTTCATTGGAAATATTAAACAGAAATTAGACAGAATCAAGGAATACAAGGAACAAGGAACAAAGACAAAGTTTATAAACTTCAAGCTTTCTCAGATGACCTGGTTTTTATTTTAGAAGATCTATTAAAATCAGCCCCAATTTTACTTCAACAAACTGAAGAATTTGGCAAGGTAGCTGGATTGAAAATCAATAGAGAGAAGACAAAATTCTTAACTAAAAATTTAACCCCAAAACAAAAAAAGCCAGCTCATCTTAAATACAAACATTCAAACAGCAAAGAAAGTAAAGTATTTGGGAATTTGCTTGACAGCTAGACGTTCTTCATTGAAAGAAGATAACTATGTGAAATAAGAAATTCGCTTTTAAGGATTTGGGAAAAAGTTAAATCTAAAATATATGTGAAAATAGCTAGATGAGTCTCACCAATGGAAATGTTCACATACCCAAATTTGCTAAACTTCAAAAAAATAACTACTTATAATGAGCTTTTGAATTCTGAGGGACTTCTGAAGACAAAAATTCAATTAGAGAACCAAGCACTAATCTTTTCATGATGTCCTCAAATGCAAATACAATCAATTTATAATCAAGATAAAAAGGCACAAGGTTTTTATAAAGAATATACAACATTTGATGAAATATTACTTACTATAGAAGAAAAACAAATTCAAAAATTGTATAATTTTTTACTGCAATGGGATACACTAGATGAAGAAGTTAAAGATACAGTGTTAAAATGGTCTAAAAACTTTGGCTATAATATGGAATTAGAAAAATGGCAACAAATTTGGACAAAAATATAAGTTAACATTAGCAACTTCCTACAAAGAAAATTTTATATAAAATGTTTTATAGATGGCATTTATAATCAGCTAGACTTGCAAAAATATTCCCAAATATGCCAAACAAGTGTTGGAAATGTAAAAATCATGAAGGAAGTTATTATCATATATGGTGGAGTTGTGATATAGCAAAAAATTATTGGGCTAAAATCCACGTACGGATTAGGCAAATGTCAAAACAGGAAATAGAATTTAAACCAGAAATATTTTTGTTAGGACTACTACCATCTATACTACTATCTATACTGTAGATATACAAAGCTATTATTTAATACTACATGTTTTGACAGCAGCTAGGTTAATATGTGCACAGGTCTAGAAAGAAAATTCACCTAATGATAATATGATTATTAAAAATATTAGAAAGTGCAGAAATTGATAGAATAACTAAGAGGCTAAAGGGACAAGAAGAATAATCTCTTTCTTTAAACTGGAATTTATTTTACAGTTGGTGGAAAGTAAAAGTCCCACAGTAAAGGAACAGAAAATGAATAAAAAGTGAGATGTCATGGATAGGATCTCATCAGAAGAATTATTCTAATATACATGATTGCTTTTAGATTGACCCTTAGACTTATTTTTTGCATTTAGATTATCTTTTTTTATTGTTTGATGGTTAGAGATTCTTACACTTTATGCTTACTGTTTAAATGCACATTGTGTCACATACCTATGTTTTTTAAATTCTTTGTTGGAAAATATTTTTAAAAAACCAAAAAAACCCCACAAAAACAGTTTAATGTGAAGCCCAGTATGGCACTGTAGACTTTTATTTGAATCTGTGAGGCAAGCTGGTCAAGGAGTGGGGAGTGGGTAGTCTTGAAAAGGCCTTGGTTTCTGTAGCGAACAGCCCTGACCCCACTTGTCCGTCACTGCGGAACCTTGATGCAGGAGCCAATGAGAGCACGGAAGGTGGAGCCAGGGGGGAGTGGAGCAGGATAAAAAGACTGGTGGGTGGAGTCTGAGAGAGAGAGAGAGAGAGAGAGAGAATGTGTGTGGCTTAAAAGTGAGAGAAGAGTGAGTTAGAGAACAGCAAGAGTGTAGATTGAAGTAAAGGGTTAAAAGAGTTTTAAAGCTCTATCCTACTTGATCCAAATAATAGTGATTTACAGCCTGTAATTTACCCCATGAGTATTTATTATCAACTTCCCTAGTTAAATAAAAGACTTATGTTTTGATAACACACGTGTCTCAATACTTAAGTGATATTAAAGCATTAATATTTGGTGGTAGCGAAGAAGAAAAGAGAGCGAGATCCTTGGAAAGGCCAGGGGTATAGGGGCTTCAGAGGGGATCGTGACAGTTTCATTTCAGAATGTCTTTTGGGAACCTGCAGGGCTTCAAATACTGGACTTCAGTTCCTGGCCTGCCAATAGTGAAGGATAATGGTGAGATGAACTTGCTTATGAAAGTTAAATAGATTTACTTTATAGTGACAAAGTTAGTCTAGAAATCCATTTGATTACTGTGTGTAAGTTAGAGAGATGTCCAAGGTCAGTTTGCAAAAGCTTTGTGCAGACCAAGGTGACCTTTATCTCGTCGCTAAGCAACTATCTTAGCCCAGAAGGAGCAAGGACATAATTCTTTATTTAAGATTTATGGGACGAGAGAAGAAAGAAGAACCAAATGAGAGAGAAAGAGAATTCCAGCACGGACGGATGAAAGTCAGAAACTTTATTTTTGGAATGGACAGTAAGATTAAACTCTACCTAATAGAATCTCTAGTTTTATTGAAAATGTAGTTAGTTTGTTATTTTCGTTTTTGTAGAGGAATTATATCTTTTGGTGATGGCTGGGGTTTGGAAATGCTAAATGTCTGGAAGTTGGCTTCTTAGATAGACCATAAGCTACTATAGTTAATTGACTACTTTAAATTGATGTGTTTAATCAGGTCACGCTCACGCTACCAATTTGGGGTCCTACATATTAAAGAGTACTAGGATGATTAGATCTCCTAGAACTCCTGTAAGTGTGTTGTTCTTTGTTAAATCGGATCAGACTTGGGAGAAAGAATGTTTCAGCTGCCCTAGGGTAAAATTACAGGACCCGGTTTTGCCTGATAAGGAGCTGATCATTCCGTACCCTCTCTGTTCCGTGGAAAAGCAGTTTCTTCGGAAGAAGCTTTTCTGACAAATGGGAGTTATAGTTTGCCACTGGGAGCCAGTGTGATATAGTAGATGGAGCTAGGACTCGGCTAGGGGAAACTCACTGGGGAGTGACAATTGTTAAACCACATGTAAAAATCTCTCATATCTCAAAAACCTTATCAGATTTACTACAAGTTAAAAGTAACTTGAAAGCATACAACAAATTAGTGCATCAATATCTGGAGTGCCAGATTCCCCAGTCCTGCTTTACTTGCTTTCTGAACATCTCACTGTTGGGCTGTATATGTCTTCTGCTTCTTTTCTTGTTTACCTGTTTGTTTGATGTCCATCCCAGCTTTGCTACCCAGTTCCAGATATTACAGACTCCTCTGCAGCTGTACATTGACATTAGCCTGTATGTTTTGCAATGGCAGATTCAGCAAGGTCTCTTTATTTTTCAGTGAACTGATTTCAATGTCTCTGCCAGTGAAATTTTGCTGAACATTCTGCTTCAAACCAGATAGCTTGTTAAGTGTTTCTTCTAAAGCAGGAATAGGGAATCTCTGGCCCTCCAGATTCAACTTCTGAAAGCCACAGACCCCTGGCAAGCTTGGCCAATGGTAAAAGTATTGCCAGCATTTGTTTGAACTCCTGCCTTCTTCCACAGAGACAGGAACATCATAATCAGCTGCCTTCATGTGAGGCAAGAATTTATTTACCTGAGCTGTTGTCTTTAAAGATCCATTGCTATTCATGATTGCCAATAATACATACACTGTAGGCTAGAAAGTGGCCTGTACACTCTTTTCAGCTTGGAACCCCCAGGTGACACCTCCCCACTCTCTAGCTCACTGGTCATAGAATCTCCAGTGGGCCTTGTTTTGGTGATTGTGGTCAGGATCAGGTATCCCAGGCAGTAAGTAGAGTGACTGCTGGATCCTGGATCTTGACTTTTGAAAATAAAGTTGGGAGTAAGCTTTGCTAGCCATAGAGTCATGGTCCAAGCATTCTCTTTTGATATCTTGAGTTCCTTTGGTGTGGGTTGCCTTACCAGTGGCATGCATCTAAATCTGGATTCAACTCATTATATTTAACATGGTACAGTGGTGCCTCGCTTAGCGAGCGCACCGTAGAATGACGAATCCGCATAGCGAGGGGGTTTTAGCGATCGCAAATGCGATCGCAAAGCGATGGCCCCTATGGCCGAAAATCGCTTTGCGATGGTCAGTAAGCGGTTCGCTTACCGACCTTCGCTTTGCGACCTGCGGATCAGCTGTTCGGCGGGTCCAAAATGGCCACCGGAACACCCGAAATGGCCACGGGCAGCGTTTTCGCGCCCTTGGTAAGTGAGGGGAGGGCGCGAAAACGCTGCGCGCGGCCATTTCGGGTGTTCCAGTGGCCATTTTGGACCCGCCGAACAGCTGATCCGCAGTCTCGCTACGGCCGAAATGGCCGCGCGCAGCGTTTTCGCACCCTGCCCTCGCTTTCCGAGGGCGCGAAAATGGGTGCCGGACCTGGAAAACATTGCTGTATGGTGAGTTTTCTGCCGATTTGGCTTTTTTTGATCCGTGAGAGCAAGTTCTAAAGTGAGGGCCTAGAATGTGTGTCTTTGATTCTATAACAACAATGCATAAGCACCCCAACAAATTGTCTCAAATTGGATTTTGACTAGACGGCTTAAACTTATTTGAATTTAGAAACAAAACTGCATGCTACATTAAATATATGGCATGCAATGGAAAATCTTGCTTTTTTAATTCTAAAAACGTTTAAGTAATCATAGGAGTAGGATCAAGCATAGAGTGTACATTTTGTTAGCAATCGTTAATTACAATGAATCTTTTTTTAGTTTTAAGTAAATATAGGGCCATCATACATGAGTAGATGAGGTTTAAACTTTCTCTAGCATTTCTTTTCCTAACTCCGCACACCATGGAGGTCTAAAAAGGAAACAAAACCTGCTGTTCAGAAAGCAAATAACGCATATACTGTATTGTTCTATCTTTCTTACACAAACACCACAAATACATAATAGTAAAAGATATATGTGTTTATGTATTTTTATATTGCCACAAATATGTAATATTCATAATTATATGTGTGTGTGCCGTATATTGTATATTTCACATAGTTGATCAGATATGCTATCAAATCATAGGGATGTGTTGTGCACCCGTTGTGCTTGTTACTGATCATTTCTATATGCTTGCACTTATTCTTGATTTATCACTTGCAGGTCACTTAACCACAGAAAACTTTGCTATATTTATCTAATGTGAGCTCTTGTATGCAATTGGTAAGCATGTGAAGTAGGGTGGGGTGGGGGATGGTTTAATGGCTTGAGATGTCATATAGGAACTGATGACATTCTAAAACAGAAAAGACTATGCTACTTTGATATCACAGTTGCTAAGGCGAAGAGGCAAGACTGTGTGTGAGAGCTGTTTCCGAGGTGAAAAGCATGCAGCTTCTACAACGACAGGATTGTACCTCCCTGCCCTTGTATTGTCCTTATGGCACCTTTCCCAGCAAAGCTAATGTTGCGCTCACCCTTGTTGAACTGGCAAAACAGTTCAAGAGGAATAAGCTGACTTGCAGAAAGGTATAAGAAATTAATTTGGAGTGGGTGGGTAGCTATCAGCTATATACATTCAAATGCAGATTCTCTCTTATGTTCCCACCTTTTCTTTGACATCATCCATTAAGGCCAACAAGAAAGTATACAGGTTCCCAAGGAAGAGTGCAAAGATCCTCCCCAGTTGCCATTTCAGCCCAATGCGAGGATGGTAATCTTCTAAAGCTGCAATGGTTTCAAACAGTGGTGGGCAAAACATTCCAAGCAAGGACATCACAATTTCAACCTGCACAAAGATAGAGAAGATTTGTCACCAGTGAACTGTTGGCTCAAGACTGTGAAAATGTTTCAGACATTTGCTTCTTACTGCTGATGCTGTGGCTTCATCAATTTGCTGAATAGTGGAGAGTGGGTGGGGAAAATACTTTAGATTTGCCAGAGCACCCGGAATACAGTTCCCAATCAAGTCTGTGGAGATGCTGTTTGTGGTTGCCTGGCAACACTCAACCCCAAGGTGCTTATTTTTTCCAGGTCAGAACAGGAAAAAGAAGAGGATGGATGATTATCAACAGAACAGAATTGAGGAAATGAAGAAAGAACAACACTGGGGAAAAGCTCAACTTGGTTTTTGTTCCAGGTACCTCAAATCTTGGGGCTGGCTTTCTGTAATTTGACCTCTGTGACGGACAGGCCAGAAACCACACCTGTCCATCACAATGGAACACTGATTTAGTAACCAATGGTTGAGCAGGAGGGCAGAACCAAGGAAATATAAGAAGAGAATGGAGGACAGGAGTTAAGGTTTCAGTTAGTGATGAGCTAGGTTTTCAGTTAGTCAGGAGTTAGGGAAAGAGTTATGTAGATGGAAGAACTGATATGAAGAGTTAGAACTAGGAGAAGATTTGAGAGAGAGAGAGATAGACAGTGATTCTTAAAGTCAAAAAGTAACACTTGGAAAAACGTATAAGAGAACTGAATGCAATGAAAACTAGAAGAAATAAATAAACTGAAACTAAATACCAACTAACCAGCATATTTCTAAGTTGAATGAAGTTTAATGAATATCAAATACAATACCATCTATGATTTCCTTGATTCTTAAATATGTTAATCTGTTAATAAACAACGTTATATTTGACACAACTGATTTTGTGGTCCTAATTGGTAATTGAGGAAGGATTTCCTCTGGTGGCAGCGGAAGTGGAGATAAGAGAAATTATCATACCCGAAGGCAAATCTGTTCTGTTAGGGAGAACATACAGAGGAGCTGGGGTGTATGACAACCTCACTCTTATAAGACAATGTTCAGCATAAAAGCTGTAAGTGAACAGTGTGAGACATTATTCTTTAAATGGGCATCATTCAGCTACTCTTTGGTGTTACATGTGAACAGAGCCCCTAACTTTAGCATGGTGGATCAGTCCTGGGGACCCTGGAGTGGACAGGGAGATGGTTGAGAGAAGGATGTGGGATAAGGAATATTGGTGGTGAGAGGATGTTACTGGGTTCAGTTACTGGCTGCCCTGCCCTTGCAGCCCACTTGATCCTTTGCATGGAAAAAGCAAATATATGAATGATGGATGAATAAGTGCTTTCTGTTTGTCACCTTGCTGCAGATTATTCATGAATTGCTCATCTGACCTAATTAGGTTAGTTGCCAGAACCTCTACTGTTTTGCATGTAAGCAATTGTCCATGCTGCTGGGAGTGATGGCAATTGTAGTTAACCAGAGTCAGAGGGTAGTAAATTGGTTCTATTTAATGAGAAGATGGAACCTTATGGGGCAGCTTAGCAACCTGCCCTTCTTCATGGTGATGTTTTTGGCTTTAGGTTTTAGAAGGAAAGAAAAACATGTGGTTCTATAACTTTTCAACCATCATTTTCTTTACCCTCCATAATGACTTGGCATTCTAGCAGGTGATCTCTATAAGAACTTAATTTGCTCTGTGAACAAACCAAAGCACATTTCTGAGAGCTTTCAGTCAGCTGTCAGTTAGTCCATGTCTCACAGCAACCAGGTTCTACACAAGGGACACATACTCATCTTCGTCTGCTTGTATCCTCCCAGACAATTTTAGAAAGGCATTGGAGAGATTCACTGTGGACCGGCATTATCAACAACTAGGAGCTATGACAGCTAAACAAAAACTCCAGGCTCAGAAGCATTTTACCTCTAAATATGAGAGGTTAGGCAGAGACTTCAAGGAAAAACAATTGCCAAGTGTAGGAATACATTGATTTCCATTTAATCCTGTCAGGCAACTGAACAAATATTTTCAAATGCCAATGCTATAAAAGAGAAGACATTTTACCTCATTTCTTTCATACCAGCCAATGTTTTGCATTTTTGAAAACATCTGGGACCGCTTAACAACAAAATAAATGAGGTAGCCGCTGCCACATAAGCAACAGGTGATCAGTACGTTGGCCAGAACCCTCAGAAACCTCCTCAGATGGATGTTCTCTTCTTTGTTGCTTTCTTGCTCATCCACAATCGATTCCTTCAGATGTTTAAGAAACAAAAGGAACGCATTATTCACAGCATGATTTATAGCATTTCTTAAAAAGGGGATGCTTTGTTTTGTAGATTTCATCACTGACTAAAATTGTACATATACTGTACAGCTTTGCCTAGGCTTTGTCATTGTGACTTTATAACCTTTATTAACTTGAACCTGTTCTTCCTATATCTCACATTTATTTATTTTATTTTATTTATTCTATTTGTATCCTGTCTATCTGGCCATTGTGACCACTCTAGGCGGCTTACAGAGTCATAGTACTATGATAAAATAATAACAATAATAACAACAAAGGAATTATTACATTAAATATATAAAACTTCAAGGTGGGGAAAAAAGGGGGAAGAAAAAAAAGAAAAATGAAAGATAGACCACAAGAAAAAAGAAAAGAGACAGATATTAACTGGAGGAGAAGGCCTGCCTGAACATCCAGGTTTTTAGTTGGTTTTTAAAAATACCCAGCGAGGGGGCCGCGCGAATCTCCGGAGGGAGATTGTTCCAGAGGCGAGGCATAGGTTGTTATGTTTAAATCAACATACAATATTGATTTAAACGTAACAACCTATGGGTTGGTAAATGCAATTTACATCAGTGGTTTGACTATGTGTAATACAACCTTCAAGGCAGAGATAGGCAGCTGTGGCCCCTCCAGACGTTTTTGGCCTACAAGTCCACCAACCCGAGACAGCATACGTTAGGGTGAAGGATCAGAGCTACAGCTGCCCAAGGAGGGCCACAGTTGCTCTTTTCTCCATGAATTAAAGAAGAACGTGGTGGTGCTGTGGGTTAAACCACAGAAGCCTCTGTACTGTAAGGTCTGTAGATCTTCAGCTTTAAGTTCGAATCCACGTGAGCTATGGGACTGTGCAGCTCCATGGCACAGAGAATAGGAGGTCAGGTATAAGGATTAATTCTTGGTTTCTAAAACCTTAACATTGTTATCATCTGTATCAGTGAATGAAAATAATAAACTAGATTAAGACATACAGGGGAAACCTGAGATTCTTTTAATGAGTCATTTGGGCCTTCAACCTTCATTTTGCTGAGCAACACTTGTGTCAAGTTTTCCCTTTAAGCAGGAAACTTAGAAAATGGAAAATAAAAAGAAGAGGGATTCTTTTGACAACACCATAATGGCTGCAATGTAGAATGCCTTCACGATCTAAAATATGTTTATGTGTCCTCTTGAAATGCAGCTGAAGGTGCAATGCTGCTGTGTCTTGCTGCAGAGATGGAAGGTGGGGCAGTGGAAGTTACCTTGAAGCTGGTTGTGATGGATGCAAACTTGTTGTCTGCTGTCTCTGGGTTGCCTATGAGATAATCCCAACTAGTGAACATTTTCCAGCTAAAAATGAAATTCTCATCATCTCCATCACCTGTGTCCTCATGGGCGTTCCGTGCCATCCTGCAAATTGACAATTTCACGTATGGTTGTGTGCAAACTATAATTCAAGCACTAGGTGCATTAAAAAGTCCTGATAAAAAGAAGATCCAAAGTTCCTTCTAGTTTTCTTTTCTTTCTTTCTTTTTTTTTGGGGGGGGGGGACAAATGTGCATACTTCTTTATTTATCTGTATAAATACATTTGGAAATGTTGATTGACTAAAATTGTATACAAATGTGTAGAATCAAAGTAGATTTCAGGCTGAATGTGTCCGTTTACACCTTTGTAACCAGCAGTGTGTTATGCTTGTAGTAATGGTTGTTATGATGTTGCTCTTCCTCACTTTTCAAAAAGAAAATAACACAAAAATAACAGTGCAATATAGCTAAGATGGGATGCCTATGTTGAGTCCCCAGTATTTGTGGGGAGAGCAATGTCAGATGCTGTGGGTGAATCCTATACTCTGGAGTTACATGCCTGTCCCCTTAGCTCCACTTGATAGTTTGGGGGCCATTGAAACATATCCTGCAATATATTTGGTAACCACTGTACCAACTACACTCTCCATTGGCTTTGTCTGGTACAGTTTATATCTCTGATGTTGAGGCTTGCCTTTTTAGACAGTACCAAGGATTCAGCTAATCCTTTTTCAGGTTATCATCCTAGGTTAATTACCGGTTGGCTCAAAATGCCATTGTGATATTTGTACTGGCACTGCATGGAATAAATACTGTGTGGTCATATCTCAAGTTTCAGACTATGGAGATGGTCTCTGATTGCTTTGTTTGATCTGATGACTGAAATACAAGATGTGAGCAGTGCCTAATTAATAGTATATGCTTGTCTCTTGAAAACAGAGATCTGGTTACTGATGCTGAGGTTTCATTGCAATGTCAGTGTGTTTGCCCATCTCCTTATGTCCAATTTGGAAGAGCTATTATGAGCACTGAATAGGAGGCTGGGGAACCCTTTGCGCACAAATGTTAAAAAACCATTTGGCCTAGATTCATTCCTAAAGGAAACCCTGACAGCTTTGTTTTAAAATTGTTTGATTAAGGAAAAGGAATGTTGTAAGATGAAGGATCCATTCTTGACTTCGTACTTGTATTGTGTGTGAGCCCAGGAAGGTCACTTTAATGCTCAATGTTCTGTTCTGATAAAATGATGCAAGGCTCACTGTACTTGTGAGCCTGAAAAAAGGGAGCATAGTGTACTGGGTCAGCACACAAGGCAGCTTCAAATATTACAAAGTTGGGGAAAAAGATGTCAAAGTGATTTATGTTCCTTCAGTTGAAAATTTCAGTGTGGTGGACAAAAGGGGAAATCCGTGCCTTTTCACTACAATAAGATGAGCTGTGCATCTGGTGCCCAAGTTCCTTCTTTCTATAGAGTGGGAAAGAATCCATAGGAGTTGTGCAGGACACTGATGGCCATTGGCCATGGTGGCTGGGGGATGCTGCATGCTGTAGTGCAAAAAAAGTAAATCATCCAAGCTGTGCTTGGGGCATTGTCATTCATTAGCTCGGTGTAACAGCAGTTGCACCCTTCTCCCTGCGTTAGGACTGTTCTGGACAAACAGGGAATTTTCCTCACAGCATTCTCAACAGAAATTGTCCTCCTGAAGTTTTGGTTTTGGTCCTCCTGTTTCATGGCAACAGGATGCAACTATATGTTCCATTGACAAACACCATTTCCCAAATGTAAATTTGCAGCTCAAGGTAAAATGTAAACCAGCCTGGGCAACTGAAATATTCCACAAATTTGGAACTGCAGGTCCCACAATTCTTACCACTGACTAACAAAATCACTGAAAGGAAAGAGGCTGTTGGTGCTTACCCTTTCCAAACTTGATAGTTTCCCCCCACAACCCCTCTTAGACTCCCCCCTCTTTTGGGCTTGTTATTGGAGAAAATATTGACAACGTTACTTCTTCCACTCAGTACAGATTCTAGAATCTCCCAGGCAGAATGGCCAGTGGCAGGGGGATTCTGGCACTTCTAATCTGGGGGGGGGGAAGAGAAAGAACAACACCAAACCCCTTTTGTGCACTTTGTCTCACAGCTATTTTTTTAAAAAAGGACTTACGATCTTATTACAACCATTAGACTGTATCCATATACGCCAACAACACCAACCATGAAATATGCCATTGGTAGCCTGTACTTCAGCCAACCAATTGTCCTTTGGTTATTGTAATAGCCATAGAAAAGAGCAGAATACTTTATGTAGCCCTGAAAAGTGGAGAAAATAGTGGAAATCAGTTTGAGCTCATCTCTTTCAGACTTTAATTCTTATATAAGCTTCTTTCACAAACAGCAGCTGAAACAGTTCTGGAGAGATCACTCTGGTTCCTCATTGCTAAAATTTATGGGATACATATTATAGATAAGATGTTTGTTCTTGACTTCATTAGGATATTCATTAATGGCATTATGGACACCAACAGAGTTTGTTGGGCACAAAAGAAAATATGAGCATAAACTTTAGCTAATGAAGAAGCTGCTGCTGAGCCTTGGCTTCAGCAGCGTGGCTTACCTTTGCCATCTTCCCTGGAGGACGTGAGATCTCTGTCAAGTCTTGTGTGCACAGCTTTAGAAGGGGGGGGACAATAGGCTATTTAAGGGCTGTTCCCCCCTCTTTGCTTCCTCTTTCTTACTGGTATTTCCCAGAGACGGAGACTTGCTGTTTGGATCTTGCCCAACTGTGCAGTAGCTGCAAGGTCCTCTCAGCACATCGTGTGGATCGGGGGGTGGCATTGGCTTCCCCGCTCAGTTTGGCTTTCCATTTTTGGTTCATTAATTTTCTTTAAATTTTATTATTTTATTGAGAGGATTGGTTGCAGCTTGTATACTTGGTTTTTTTTGAAGTTAATTAATTGTATTGATCTGGGTTGATTGCATTAAAAAGGGGTGTGTATGTGTGACAGCGGCACTTGCGTGAGCCATGCAAACACCATTCCTGGACTTAAATAATTCATGTATTGTTATTTTTAAAAAGGAGTTAATAAATAAACAAGAGGGAATAGGGGTGATCAACCAGGGTAGTAATTAATTAGTTAACCCATCGGTACTAGACTAGGGAGTAGGTGGGAGCATGTTTGGCCGTTAGGCTTTTAGATACTAGCACACCTTTTTTCCTTCTACCCCCCTTCTCTTCCCCTTGCTTCAGTGCTGAGTGGTTACTGGCTGCATGTTTTGAATTGATAATTGGCGTTTGGCTGTGATGATTGCTGGGGGAGTGGTTAGAGCAAATTCAATTCTTTAATAGGCTTCTTGGTTTGGTGAGAATTTTAATTAATGTGACTGAGATTTAATTATATGATTTGATAAGCAAATTTTAGTTTAGCTAATTAAGCTCTGATTGAGTTGACAATAATTTGGATTAATTAAATTACTAGAGTATTTATGTAATCAACTAAGTGAGAGGGTTGTAATTATAGAATATTGACTTAATTTAATTTAATTGTAATTGAATTTGATTAAGTTTATAGGTTGTTGAATAATACATTAATTTGACTTCCACGACCAGGGTTATTATAGGCTTATACATATAGGGGTACTTAGGATTTAAAAAAGAGAGAAAAATAAAGTAAAGTAATAGCATTATTACTGAGAATTATAATCGGAAAAATCAAAATAAAAAAATATGAATTTTTAAAAGAAGGAATTAATAAAAATAAAATAACAGGAAGAGGTTTTAATAATAAGATTAATCCTATTGGGATAGGACTCTATGGAGCTGCACAATAGCAAATTCCTGGTATTTAGACCCATTTCTTAGCACTGCTTTGGTAAGTCTGAGGTCACATCGCAAATAAGGGGATTGGACACTGAGGTTTGGGCTTTTTTAGGGATCAGGGGCAGAATCTAGATTGCAAAATGGCATTGAAGATGGGTCAAAACAATAAGAATAGAAAACACAGCTGGCCAAAAAAAAAAAGAGGCTAGTACCCTAGGTATCCCCGCCCCAGTCCTCTTTAGACGAGGAGTCATGGCCTATTTGGCAGCAGTTCCAGAATAAAATTGTTGCTCTCAAAGCTGACAGGTCAGCTAGGACAACCCTACAATTAGCTGAGGCACAGCCACATTGGTCGGCTAAGGAATCCAAGGGTCACCACAGAGCTAAGCTTAGGGCTCTGGCTGACAATTTAATGGCCAGATTTGCCATTTTAGAAGCTGAGCAGCAGCTGGAAAGCTCAGCTGGAATGGAAGCCAAGGGAACAGCAGGGCATGCAACACGCAAGGACACCAATGATGACAGGTCCACGCCAACTATGGTAGCATCTGCTACGTTGGCCTCTGGTAGGCAGTAGACAGCAAGGGAGGTTTGTCGGGATGACATATATGGCACGGATGAGCCTGTCACCTTGCCTTTGTCAGGTGAGTCCCCTTATCCATATGACACTTCATTGCATTTCCCTACATGGCCTAGACCAAGCACGGGGCAGACACATACATGAGACACAGCTATACCATTCCAGCATGGCCTCAGATAAGCAACAGTTTAATCTCTACATCCGGCTTGTCATCAACACTGCCAGCGTGGCCTTGACTTGGTAGTGGCTACGTTAACATGCAACCTTTATGCAGTAGGTAATTCACAGGCACATGGAGATCCATGTACATCAAGGCCCTACAGGAGTGCCCATTTAGGTGGTTGGGCTGCCCCATTTACACAATCTCCAGTTCCAGCCCCAGTAATTCCAGCCGCTGGTGTGGGGTATGTGGCCGTACCCCTCGGCTCCAGACACGGGATACAATACCATGCTTCTACAAGGCGGCCACTCAACACCAGCAAGGAGAAGATTTGAAGGTAAATGCATTGATTTGTTTGAGTTATTGAACAGAGACAATGAAAAGGAGGATTTAGATAAGGAAGATGAGAAAGACAAAAGAGAGGCATTGGTGCAAGAGGCTGGACAGAACGTGGTCCAACTGGCTGCCTGGTTTCTTGATCTATGCGGGGGTGGTAGTAGGGGCGCAGCCTTGGTGGGCATTGTCCATATTTCAATATTTAGACTTTATTTATAGGGCTTATGTGGATTTTTCAGGGCAGACACAGCTTTCTTATGTTGAGGCGTCCGTACGAGAAGTGCCATTCACTCAAATTTGCATTGGGATGAGCCACTGGCTGGA
Organism: Pogona vitticeps; assembly: GCF_051106095.1. Lineage (NCBI taxonomy): Eukaryota > Metazoa > Chordata > Lepidosauria > Squamata > Agamidae > Pogona > Pogona vitticeps. Next base: position 55,481,652 of record NC_135788.1, on the reverse strand, counting down.
CTTCTGGCTGCAGTTGACAAACTCAGCCAGACCCAATTTAGGTGACAGGTCGGATAGTGGGCAATTGATTAGAAAGATAGTGCTAAATCTGACTCCCTGTTTAAGCACTAGGCAGGTAGCCCAGCTCCACTTGCTCTCCTGGGAGTACTACTGTAGAAGTGGGTGCTCCAAGAAACCTTGCAGGCCTTGGCATGAGTGTACAGTGTGGGGGGGGCAGCATCCCAATGCTAAATGCTTCCGGGCTGATGCACCGAGGCAGGCCAGGGCCCCTGGTAGTGTGAAGTGAGCACAATTAAGTTCTTAGTCTTAGAAACATGGCTGTGCAATTATCCCAGCAGGGATGATGCCACTTATTTATTAGAAGATTTTAAGAAAGGCTCTAGGATACCAGCAGCTGGGAGCACAAGGCATTCTTTGCCCAAAACATTAAATCAGTACACGGCATGGAAAAGGTGGTTCAAGAAAAAATAGCTAAGGCAGTAAGTGAAGGGGTGGTGGATACATTGCTGGTCTTGCCTTTAGGAATAGTACCAAAGAAGGCACCAGGTGAGTTCAGACTGATCCATCATCTGCCTTATCCTGAAGGGGGCTCAGTTAATGATGCCATTCCGCAGGAACTTTGTACAGTATGTTATACCACCTTTAGTGCAGCAGTTAACATGGTACGTGGGTGTGGTGTAGGGGCAGAATTATCAAAACGTGACTTAAAATCAGCATTTTAGATTTTGCCAGTCCACCCGCAGGATTTTGACTTGTTAGGATTTTATTTTCAAGGTTGTTTCTATATAAATAGAGCGTTACCTATAGGCTGCTCGTGGGCTGGATAGCTCAGTGATTTAGGTGTATAGCTGGGGAGCCAGAGGTTGGGAGTTTGATTCCCCACTGCGCCTCCTGTGCGTGGAGCCGGCCTGGGTGGCTTTGGGTAAGCCGCTCAGTCACAGGGTGCCCCCAAAAGGAGGGAATGGCATTCTTGGTTTCATGTGCAGCATTTGAACGTTACAGTTCTCTTTTTGAGTGGAAGATAAAGAGTGGAGTGGGAAGTAAAAATACGGCCCATTGCCTTGATGATTATCTTTTTGTGGTGAAAGTGACCCTGGGGGTGCTACAGGAGATTGTTGGACATTTAAGTTCTGCCGGCAGAGTGGTAGCACCTGGGAATGCCTTTCTGTGTCAGCTTTACAATGCAATGAAGAGATTACATCATCCATTTCACAGAACTAGAGTTACGTATGGCATGCAGGAGGAATTGCAAGTATGGAGTCAGTTTCTAACCGAGTTTAGTGGCATTTCCTTTTTGAGAGAAGATAGGATGCTTAGAGCGGAGTTCCAGGTCCAGTCAGATGCTGCAGGCTCCTTCAGGTTGGAAATATATTTTGGAGGCAGATGGTGCACTGTCAAGTGGCCAGAATGGCACCACACTGGAGTCATCAGAGATTTGAAAGTTTTGGAGTTCTTCCCATAGCTGGCGTGTTATGGCTTTGGGCAAGCAAATGAGCCAACTCTATGGTATGTCCATGGTGCGACAATCTGACGGTGGTCTGGATAATTAATAACCCCACATGCATTCAGATCATGTCACAACACTGGTGCAGGCTAGGCACAGACCATGTGTAGAAGATAGCTTAGCCGAGGCATTATTACACCAACGGATTGAGCAATTCAGGGAGTTAGATCCAGGAGCCAACGAATTCAAAGAGACTCTTCCCCTGAAGCTTGGCAATTTGGCATGGTGATTTGAAGGGATGATATGACTGGCCCGGGCTTTGAGGGCACAATAGGTGTATTCTATAGTGAGTATAGAGTTTCTGGAGTTTAGGAACTTAGTGGATTTAGTCCCTACGTAGCCAGGACCTATACAGGGTAGGTTACTGGTGCAGGCTTTCTATCCTACAGTTCATGGGATCAGATTTATTTTTCAGACTACAGCCTTCAGAAAATGATTGGAGGTTGGTCTAAGGAAAGAGGCAGATCTAAAGATTCAAGAGTACCTATATCACTGGAACTAGTATAAAGCATTTGTAAGCAGTGGTAGGTTATAGGCAGAGATGTTTATTAAGTTGTTTTATTCTGAACCGCATCCTTAATAACTTTTCAGCACTACCAGAATTAGGTAGCCAATGGAAGGGGAGACAGAACAGGAATGGCTCTACAATGGTAGGATGTTTGGGTAGTTACCAGGACAGTGCAGATCCACATCCACCGATCCAAGGCCAATTAGCAAGGCACCCCCTGATGTCTAGGTAGGGGGCTACTTTGTTTTATCTTGCAGATACCATAGCGATGATGAGAAGGAACCACATCATGATTATGGGCTGCAGCTATGTTTTGGGCAGCTCAGTATGCTGCCATATCCCTATGGGGAACCAGTCTTGGACGTGGAGCTAGAGCCCTTATCGAGTGAAAAGGATGGCATGGGATGCTGCGAGGACAATTTTGCCTTGCAGTTGTCTTGATCAACATCCCCCATATGTGTGGGAACACACTTGGACGGTAACGACCTAACCAGGATCGGTGGGACAGACTGATCCTGGATGAGATTCGTGACTTTACATGGTTGAGGGTTGAGTACCCTGCTATGGACATCATATAGTCAATGATCATCCCTCGGCTAGCATGGAGGGATGTGAGACAATTTTAGCTCACTAATGCTGCATGAAGGAGTGTTAGCAGGGTGATATGCAGAGCTGTCTGCAGTGGCCTGGATTGGTGATTGGTCACCAGAGGATCCATGGATAGGCCTGAGTTTTCCGATCAGTGAAGGCACTGTATGCAGCATATGGCCGATGATCATCCCTCTGCCAGTACGATGGGATGTGAAGCATTTTTTGACCCACATAACACTGCTTGAAGGAGTGTTAGCTAGATAGGCTGCAGAACTATCCGCAGTGGCCTGGATCGGTGATTGGTCACCAGAAGATCCATGGATCAGAGTTTTCTGATTGGTGAAGGCACCGGATCAAGCTATGAACACTGTATGACCAATGACCATCCCTCAGCTGGTATGGAGGGATGCGAGGCATTTTTGGCCCACAATACGCTTCATGAAGAAGTGCTAGCAGGATAGGCTGCAGAGCTGATTGCAGCGGTCTTGGATCTGTGATTGGTCACCATGAATAAGCCAGAATTTTTCTGGTCAGATAGTGTGCATTAGTCCGAATAAGGTTTGGATGTCCTCCTGGAAGACATCGGGGGGGGGGTCAGTTGCTGGAGTTTGGTGAGGTCAATGGCAGGCATGGGACTTAGCTTGGCTAGTCCCTATGCTGTGGCAGTTAAACAGGTATTTTGGGGAGTCCCATAGCAATAGCAGGTAATTATAGCTCATCTGAACTCCCAGCATTGTGGATCATGTGATTGCAGTGCCTGGGGGGAAAGATGCCCTGGGGACACACCCGGACTAACAGACAACAAGGAGAGACTGACTCGAGGTCCAGGGTAGTCACATTTGGCCAGCAGAGTTTCTCACTGTCTTCATGGCTGGGAGAACTTGGGCCAAGGACTCGCGTGTTGGTTGGTTAGAAAGGTCCGTTTAGTCATATATTTTGAAACATGAATCTGCACTACAGCAGGCCCCCTTTGCCAAATGATTGGCAACAATGATTATATTCAATAAAGTGTTGGCCCGTGTTTAATCCATATTTCTGGTCTCATTTATTTATTCCAGGGTAAGGGGTCATTTCCAACACAATCCTTATCTATGCTGAATCAAAAGCACCACTGAGTTGAATATGACCTATGCCCCCCATGCAAGTGGCTTGATGAGCTACTGTTCATCCTATACATATCAAATACATGGCATAGTTTTCACCTGTAGCTGATTATTTGAAAAGCAGTTTTAACCACTATATATATACATCCCCAACTAAACTGGATGCATTTGGTAATTTGCTTAAGATCATTTTTGTTACATATCTGTAAGTGATCAATGCATGCTTTCCAGTGCTTTCAGATACAGTGGTGCCCCTATGGGGGGAAAACTTACCGCTAAGCGGGAATCCTCCATCCGGCTGCCATTTTCGCCACCTTGGTAAGCGAATGCAGCGCGCGAAAATGGTTGCGGCGGCCATTTTGGAACTGCCAATTAGCTGTGTGAAAATGGGGCCCTTGGGAGGACCAAAGCCCCCATTTTCACACAGCCGGCTGAAGCGCTTCGGAACGGCGGTGGGGGAGCCCTCCCCCGCGGCCGCTCCGAAGCACCTGCAGCGAAAATGCCACAAAACCACACACACACAAAAACCACAAACATAACCCCCCAGTCCAAACCCACCCTCCAAAACCGACATAGAAAAGTTTTTTAAAAAGGACTTACCGGTCCGAAGCCTCCCGGTGCTCTGCTGGTTCCACACGGCCGGAGGCGAACGGCTAGGGCCCCGGCCTGCTCTAGCCACCGGGCGCTCCGCTGGTTCCACACGGCCGGGGGCAAGCGGCTAGGGGCCCGGCCTGCTCTAGCCGCCCGGTGCTCCGCTGCCTTTGGAGCTTTCAAAGGGCTTCCTCCAATGTCGGGGAAAGCCCTTTGAAACCTCTGAAGGCACCAATCGCGGCGGCGAGGACCCCCAGGGAGGTCTCCCATAGTGGCGTGCAAGCCCTGGGACACCTCCCTGGGGGTCCCCACCGCCGCGATGGGCGGCTTTGGAGCTCTCTGAAGCCAAAAAGGCAGTGAGAAAACATGGGAAGTTCAAACTTCCCATGCTTTCACCCTGCCTTTTTTGCTTCGGAAGCAAGCCAGCAGGCCAGGGAGGAATTGGCTCCCTCCTTCCAACTGACGGTGAGTCCCCTTCGTGCTGGCTGAGCTCAGCCCAGTGCGAAGAGGACCCAGCGTCGGGTGAAAGGAGGGAGCCGATTCCTCCCTGGCCGGCCCTCCCCCGTGGCCGCTCTGAAGCACCGGCCGGCATTTTTGGGCCGGGCACGTCGGAGCGGCCGTGGGAGAGGCCTCTCCTGCGGCTGCTCCGACGTGCCCGCCCGAAAATGCTGGCCAGCCAGCCGGCGCTCCACAGCAGCCGCAGGAGAGACCTCGCCCGTGGCCGCTCCGACGCGCCCGCCCGAAAATGCTGGTCAGCCAGCGCTTCAGAGTGGCCGCGGGAGAGACCTCACCCACGGCTGCTCCGACATGCCCGCCGGGGGCCTATGGGGAAAAATCGCAAAGCGATTTTTCCCCATAGGAAACATCACAATGCGATCGCTTTTGCGATTGCAAAAAACGAATCGCTATGCAGATTCGTCGTTAAACAGGGCGCTCGTTATGCGAGGCACCACTATATATTGAACTACACAGCTAACTATGGGATTATGGGAAACAGATTGGGAAGGGCTAATGCACACAGATGTCAGATCTGCTCCCTCTTCTATGTTTTTCTGCTCTCTTGGGAAGACACATATAGTGGATTCGTATCTGTATCAGGCATGTTCTACCCCCATCTTCCAAATAGACACTTTAGCCCCTCCCCATTGCTCCAAAATTTCATTTTTTTGTGTTCCTATAGGTCACTGTTTTGAGTATAAAGTTATTCCAACATGATTCCCCCTAAGACAGTGCTTCCCAGCCTTAGGTCCTCAGATATTCTTGGTCTACTGTACAACTTCCAGAAATCTTGGCCAGCATAAATACAAAAAGATAGTTATTCTTTTTGGCCACAGCTGAATTTCTGCTGAGACAACAGCAGTGAGAACAGCAGTACAGAAAAGCAGCAATATAGCCCTGTAGATATTGGGTCCGGATCTTTAGTGCATGTTGCCAAGAAAGCTACAGGCAAAAAGAAAGCCAAGCACAAAAGAACTCACTTTTGGTGTTCATTAGAAAGATTATTTTCAGTTTGGGGGCCTTGAAAAGAAAATTATAGCCTCCAGAACACTCTGTTGAGTGAATTCAGAGAATTCTCATCGGTTCGCTGTAGAATAGAACTAAAATAGGCTTCATCGGTAAGCCTCTGAATTCACTCGGCAAATTCCTGTTGGATATAATTAAAACTAATACAGCCCGAGAACCCAATTTATAGTTTTAGTGTTTTAGGGGCTGTTTCCATAAGCTGTACTCTGTACCCTTTGTGTGTTTGTATGTATTTATTATACCAATAAAGGTATCCATTCATTCACTCTGTTGAAAGGGATGTCTTGAGCTCTGATGAGGCCTATTCTTTCTCTCTATTGTTCTTTGTTATATAACCCATTTGCTGGAAAAGAATGATTTGTTTTATAGACTTGCATATTCATTCTCAAAAGCAAGGTTTGCTTGAATCAGTGCTGCTGATTTTCATTTAGAATCTCGAATCTAATCTCTGCATTTCCCATATATTATTCTTATGGAGTTTGTCATCTGAACTTCAGTGCTTTTGCAGACAGACTGGTTTCTAAGCCTTCATGGTTGCAACATAGCATATGGATCACTAGTAGATAAAATATTGCTACTTATGCTTCTCCCAGCTGCTGGCAGGGTTCATGTGGGCAGTGCAAAAGGGCTTGCATGGGTGTTGCACACATAACATTGGCATAAGAGGTAGTACAGGATACTCTCATTGTCTCTCTCTCTCACTAACGTGTGTGTGTGTGTGTGTGTGTGCAGACACAAACACATTATGCTGCTACTGTCACCTAAGGTCACATCCCTGATCTCAGGTTCTGGTCATATAGTCTTAAGTAATGGGATGGTGCTGACATGCAAACTTAACTTGATATTTTCCTTTCACATGCTGGGCTTCCTTAGACAACTCTCCAAAACTGAAACAGCTGGCCATTAGAGGTAATAAGCTCTACGACAAGGATACAAACGAAGCAAAGTTTTAAACTGTTACCATATTTTTCCGTGGATAAAATGAAACTTTTTCCTAAAATAATTAGAGGAAAAATTGAGTGTCGTTTTATACATGGAAGGAAGCAGCTGCGCTTGGGCACCTCTTCGTGCCACTGCCACTGCCCAGTTGCCTCTTCCAGAGCTCATGGCTTGTCCCCTCTGGTGGCCCCAAGGCAGCAGCAGGAGGCAGAGGCAAAAGAGCATTCACATGTGCTTGGGGGCCTCTTGCTGCTGCCATCCCCACCCTACTGCCTTCCTCCCCTGCCCGATTACCTCCTCCAGTATGACTGCCGACTGCCGGGGCTCACCTCCAGCTCACGTCGCCCGCCTTGTCCCCTCTGGTGGTGGAGGCAGGAGGAGGCAGAGGCAAACAAGCATTTGCGTGTGCTCAGGTGCCTCTTTCTGCTGCCACCGCCAGATCACCTCCCACGATCTCCTTAGGGCAGGGGATAAGGCAGCGATGTGAGCTGGAGCTGAGCCCCAGCAGTCGGCAGTCACACTGGAGGAGGTAATCGGGCAGGCAGCGGAGACAGCAGCAGCAGGAGATGGAGGTGGAGGAAAGAAGTGGAAAGTAAGTGAACCTTGCTCTCTACCTAATCTACCTTGCTTAAAGCTCTGACAGGAAGTGATCGGGTGGCAGAGGCAGCAGCAGGAGGAGACGGAGGTGGAAGAGCAGTTGCCCATTAACTGCTCCTCCGCCTCCATCAAGGGTCAAAATTAGGGGGTCGTTTTATACATTGGGGCTGTATACAGTCGTGCCTCGCTTTACGATTGCCCTGCATTATGATGAAACTGCATTACGACGATCTTTTTATGATCGCAAAATGATGGTCTAAATTGGTTTTTTTCGCTTTGCGATGATGCTTCAGGAACCGATTCTTCGCAAAACAATGATTTTATAACAGCTGATTGGCGGTTTCAAAATGGCCACTGGGTAAACAAAATGGATCCCCGCTGTTTTCTGGGACGGATTCCTTGCAAGACAAGCAGCGAAAATGGCTGCCCTATGGAGGATCTTCGCTGGACGGTGAGTTTTGACCCCATTGGAACGCATTGAAGGGGTTTCATTGCGTTTCAATGGGGTTTTTTCGCTTTACGATGTTTTCGCTTAATGGCGATTTTCCTGGAACAGATTATCGCTGTTAAGTGAGGCACCACTGTACATGGTAAAATATGGTACTTATTGGGACAACATACAATCATAGAATCATGGTGTCAGAAGGAGCCTATAACACCATTAGGTCTTGCCACTGCTCAAGTCAAGAATCCAAATCAAAGTACAGTGGTGCCTCACTTTACGATTGGCCCACATTATGATGAAACCGCTTAATGGTGATCTTTTTGTGATCGCAATTGCGATTGCAAAACGATGGTCTGAATGGGGGAATTTCGCTTTGTGATGATCGGTTCCCTGCTTCGGGAACCAATTCTTCACAAAATGATGTTTTTTTAACAGCTGATCAGTGGTTTCAAAATGGCTGCCGGGTTACTAAAATGGCTCCCGCTGTGTTTAGGGACAGATTCCTCACTATACAGGCAGTGGAAATGGCTGCCATATGGAGGATTTTCGCTGGAGGGTGAGTTTTTACCCCATTGGAACACATTGAATGGGTTTCAATGCGTTTCAATGGGGTTTTTATTTTTGCTTTACGATGTTTTCACTTAGCGGCGATTTTCCTGAAATGGATAATCGTTGTTAAGTGAGGCACCACTGTATATTTAACAGATGATTCTCTAATTTTTTCTTGAATGCCTCCAGTTATTAATTATCCAGACCACCGTCAGATTGTCGCACCATGGACATACCATAGAGTTGGCTCATTTGCTTGCCCAAAGCCATAACACGCCAGCTATGGGAAGAACTCCAAAACTTTCAAATCTCTGATGACTCCAGTGTGGTGCCATTCTGGCCACTTGACAGTGCACCATCTGCCTCCAAAATATATTTCCAACCTGAAGGAGCCTGCAGCATCTGACTGGACCTGGAACTCCGCTCTAAGCATCCTATCTTCTCTCAAAAAGGAAATGCCACTAAACTCGGTTAGAAACTGACTCCATACTTACAATTCCTCCTGCATGCCATACGTAACTCTAGTTCTGTGAAATGGATGATGTAATCCCTTCATTGCATTGTAAAGCTGACACAGAAAGGCATTCCCAGGTGCTACCACTCTGCCGGCAGAACTTAAATGTCCAACAATCTCCTGTAGCACCCCCAGGGTCACTTTCACCACAAAAAGATAATCATCAAGGCAATGGGCCGTATTTTTACTTCCCACTCCACTCTTTATCTTCCACTCAAAAAGAGAACTGGAGTGCTAATTGTGATGAAGTGTATTTTTCTAATTAGAGATGGGTTATGTAGTCATGTCTTAACCATAGAGAAATCCATTTTGAGTCTGACACAGGCTAAGTTCTAGAAAATTATTAGTAGTTATTTTCAGCTTCATGTCGCTAACCTTATCGCTGCAGCTGGAGAGGAAAACACGGCAGAGTCAAAATATCTCTAACCTGAATTATAAACAATTCTTTGGTGTTGGTGGGAAAGTAGGGCGTACCCTATGCTAATTCTTTCCTTCTTGATTATTCGAATATGTCAGGAAGGGGCAGGTTGGAGAAATTTACAAGAGGTTGGAAAAGAGGAAGCCAGAGAGAGAGAGAAGGATGAAGAGAGTTTTGGGTATCTGGAAACATGGCGAAGGAACCTGATTTAACAATATGGACTGTGTAAGAATATCGTTTGTTTACCTTAGTTTATAGTTTAGATTTTGTTTTGTTTAATAGTTAAATTTTATAGAAGGTGCTGAAACGTTATGCTGTTGCTTAGAAATGAAACTGTAGAGAAATGTTTTCTTTGTTCACTTAAATAAACTCATGTTGTTTAATAATTGGCCTTTCTAGTCCTTTGAACAGAACAGTTTCCCTATAGAATAATGAATTTGGCCTTACGTTACCAAAATTGAGTCATTGAACAGTAAAGATACGGTATTAAGTGGTTTCTTTTTAGTAAAATCGAAACAGCCTTAAATGCAGGTTTCCCAAGAGTTCATGTCCCGGAACTGTGTTTGACTCAAGCAGTTAACTTCAAACGGGAGTGAAGGAAGCCTGGATTTTCCTGTTTCGTGGGTTTTGATCTCATTTATGGGACCAATAACTCACACTAATCACTCCTCAAATCCCTTTGGAGCCCTGAAGCAAAGGGATTTGATTCTGCAGAAACCCCAGATGTCAACATAGTCTTCCTATCTATTCTGGCTTCTAATACACCTGCCCACAATTTCAGGGGTTAATTCACTTGTTTATCTTCCAATGAAATGTAGGGGTGTGAGTATTGTCCTTCTGTGTTCTAACATAAGGTAAAAAGGCCAGCCTCAAAGCAAAAAAGAAAAAAGAAAAGAAAAGAACATCAGAAATGTGGAAATATTTTTTAAAAAATAATAGAGGAACATTTCAACTTTCCAGACATTGTACTACTGACCTTAAAGCTATAACTGCACAGACTAAATACATTTCAAATGGAATTTAGAGTGAGTAATGTTTCAGTCTATCAACAGTGGTTTGCCTTTGGATGTTTTCTAATCACACTATGTGCATGCTATGCGCCATCAAGTTGCATCTGAATTACGATAACCTGAATAATTTTTACAAGGTGTGGGAGACGTTTAAGAAGTGGTTCTACCAGTGCAACACTCCCAAGTGAGTTTCCATGGCTGAATGGGGGTATGTACCTGGGTGTTCCAAGTCCCAGCCTGTCACTCCATCCACTAATCACATCACATCTTTTTAATTGTCTTTCCAGTGCCTGGATGTTTGTGTTTTCAGCAAAAGCTCTTTTGTGAATGGTCAGTGTTAATTATTAAGTGTCACTGTCAGTTTTTTCTGCTCTTAATTTCTCCTTGCCCTCACTGTTTATACCATCTCCACCCTTCTGGACCCCATATAATGCATATATTCCTGAAACTGTGGATACTACTGATGAAGTGGGCTACGGTCCATGATAGTTTAGGCCACAATAGATTTGTTTAAGTCTTTGAGGTGCTACCAGATACTGTTGTTTTTACATGACATGTGTATCACATAGCTGACTCAACACTTGATACAGTATTTCGTTTTCTTTGAACATAGTGCTTTACAGTAGATTCAGCTATCATATTCACCAGTAAATAACAAAGTGTGGAGTCAAGAAAATCCCATTCATGCATGAACCAGTTTGTAAATATTGTTTGCTGCGTGTTGTTTTCATTATGTTTACAATGAGGTGATTATATGGGACAGGTAGATGATGGGCCTATTTCTTTTATTAGCACTGTTCACTAGCCACAAAGAAAAGTGTGGCAATGATATGAGGAATAACCACTTCTCTTGTTTGTTCTTGTTTGTTCCCCTTGTGATTAACCAATTAACCTGTTTTCCCTCCCACACTGCAAGATGTTCAGACACACTGTGCTTCAGCAATTTTACTTGCCAGCATTTACTTTCCAGTGGCCACTCACAAAATACAGCACACTAAATGTGAGATAAATAGGTGAAGAAAATAATGTCCTATGAAAAGCTCTTTCCTGCTTGGGGGAACATCTTTTCCAAAACCCTGATAAATGTATCAACTAGTTTTACACTCAGTTGTATCTCATGAAGCATTTCTATGAAGACTTTATTTCTCACATTACAGCTAGACTTTTTGGTGACTTTATCTACCCGGTTACTTTATTGGTTTCACTGGTATGACTTGCACTAGATATTATTTCTGTTTCTTATGGCAAAATGTGAGGTTTTATGCTGGGTCCACCCCACCTCCCATCATCATAAACAATCAGGGGGCCAAAGATTTTGAAAAGTTTTTTGTTTATATTCATGGCAAGTTAAATGTAAACATGAATGAACCTACCTCAAAATCCCAAAGAACAGAAAAATCCATTGCAGTTGGTTGTTCAGCCTTGGGCACAATTTTTCTTGGTATACTTCCATATGATGCTCCCATTAACATCTGGAACAAGATAAATGAATTTAATTATGGCATGTGTAGCACTGAAAATATTTCATTTTGCTATTCATCATTAACAGAACATAGCAACTTGTCTTTCCTGTTTTGAGCTGCATTGTTTTAAAATATGGAATGAATGGACTGATTTAAAAAGACTGACTCTAAATATCAACTGTATCTCTATGTCAACCTGCAATGTATTTTGATCTAAAATGCTCCAATTGTTCTGTTGGCTTAGGCTGTACAGCTATTTTTCATGCCATCTTTTCATGCCTAATACTTGAAATGACTGCCCTTTTCACCGTATTTCATGGGATCCAAGTTCCTCAACTTTGCAGCGGGTGAGAAGAAATTAATTGCTAAGAAAACCATCATTAAGATCACCGAAGACCTCAGTTTCTCACGTAATTTATATATCTCCTTTTCCTGCATAGAGGTAAAGTCTGAAAATTTTCACAATAGTAAAATGCTTTCTGAATATATGAATATGAATATGGATGGCACTTTAAATATGTGAAGAAACTGACAACAATGTTGAGGCAATATTGGTTTTAAACTTAATGACCAAAATGAAGTTGGCAAAAACCCATACACATAAGGCAATGATGCAGCAATTTGTCCTTTTCTGTCAACTTCCCATCACACTATGGTTATGCGACCAGTTGTCTGCCTGATTTTGCAAGCAATGCAACACTGTACACATGACAAAGAACCTATGAGAGGGGAGGCAATCACGTTTATGCAGTCATGTAAATAAAGAGGATTCTGGCCAATGCATGGCAAACTTTGGAACTAAACACGGGAAGAAATCTGTTGTTCTGTTTATAAAAAAATGGCTGCCCTAAATGTTGGATATAATGTACATCAGTGGCCCCCAACCTTTTTGGCCGCATGGACTGGCTGGGGGAGGTGGGGCACCCCCTGTGCTCGTGTGCATGCACAAAGGGCAGCACAGTGCTCGTGCAGGCACATGCATGCTTGTGCGCATGCACAAAGGGCGGTGCCGCGCTTGTGTGGGTGTGCTCATGCTCGCACGCAGGCGCAAATGGACTATGCAGGGGGGGAGTACATGCGGGGTTGGGGGGAGGTCTCTCTCCACGGCCCAGTCCAGCTCAGGCCATGGACCATCACCAGGCTGGGGGTTGGGGACATCTGCTGTACATGATATAACAAAATTAACAAACCCTGTCAGAGTTATGCATGGTAAATACTGAGAAAGGAAGCTTCAAAACAAATTAAATTGTTTGCTGTATATTAGAACAGTTACACCGCTCAGAGACCATTGGTAATGGTGTGGCTAAAAAAATATCTTATAAATAAATAAATAAATAAATAAATAAATAAATAAATAAATAAATAAATAAATAAATAAATAAATAAATAAAAATTATAATATAGAATCTTCCTATCATGAGGTTTGGTGGATTTCATTATATTGTTACACTGATGGTTTTTCTGTCTTTCAAATCAAATAGAACACTAACGTAATGAAAGTTCAAAATAAAACACCAATAACTCATACATTTAAATAATCTTCATAAGTAATGCATAAGGAGCATGATTCATACAATAGCAATTCTACTCATTTGGGATAGATGGGAGAACTCTCATTGCCATGAATGTCAGGTTATTTCCACTTGAACATAGTAAAAAGATTACCTTTATCTCTCATGCAGCACTCATCCTTCTACAAAAATCAGGACCAAGTTGGGAATATTTGTTCTTGTCCAGAAAGGAGCTTTGAAGAATATAACTGTCATGCTTGTGAAATTGTCTTTGTGTGTATATGTGTATGTAAGCATTTAAGGTGGTTGCCATGTTAGGTTGTCCTGTAAATGTGCTGGATTACAATTCCCATCACCTCTGGCCAGTTGATGGAAGTTGTAGTCCAACACATGTAGAGGACATCAGGTTGTGGTAAGAATTCAAAAGGATAGACTGATGATGGTTGCTCCAGGGATTAGAATAAAAGCCATGGGCAGAGAGATGTGGTTACTGCTATGTTTAACAAAAACAAGTATGGAATATAATTTGTGAGGACTCATTAATATAATGTGTACTCCTAATGTTTTAATCAAATGCCCCAAAGCTAAATAGCTAATGATTTTGTATATGAGTGATGGGGAATATAAAAAGTATCCATGGAGCTATTTCATGCATGAAGATACATCACTGATGATTCCACTGGTCCCTTGCAGCTCAGTGTGTGAACTGAATCCATCCTACTATGATAAGCAATGTGTCCTGCAACATCTAGTGTTACACACTATGAAAGCTGTATCTGATATGTGCAATGATTTTTCCTCAAATTCAGGTTTGATTTTTCATGCTTGTCAGTAATTTTCTAAAACGTTAGATGGTAACTTCTGAATGATGCAGATGCATTTGTGCACCTGCCTGAAGTAATTTCTGTTAGTGACTAACTGTTCTCAGCAAGCAGTTGTCGGCACTGAAGAAATCTGTTGGCAGATGCTGCTCATGGGTGGGAGTCTAGACTCAACAAAATTCAAAATGAGTGTTAACTAAAATAGAAGAAGCCAGAGGTTAGGAGTAGGACTCCCCACTGTGCCTCCTTGATGAATCACAGGGTCCCTTCCAGCTCTGCAGTTCTTTGATGATGATGATGATTTTCCCACTTACTTACCTCTGGAATTATAACAAGTCCAAATATTAAGCCAAACAAGACCAGGTTTACCCCATACATCCAACGCAGAAATATGAAATAAGAGGCAACTGAAGATCCAAAATGACCTTAAATAATGAAAAGACGCTATTAGAAAAGTGTATGGGTCCCAACAGAATTTGCTATAAGGTAGTACTAATTCATTTTTGTGCATACCTTTACCAACCATGTTTGAAGCATCCCTTTTTTTCCTCTTCTGGTGTTCACTCATTCTTAAAAATGGAATGGACAGATTGGCTTCAGCCCACACTTAAAATTTCCTCATGCCCTCCTCCTTGCTGTAAGCAATGTTTGCCCCTTCCACATAAGCTCCATCATTATTATCCGCCACATTTGATTTGTCTCGGCTGTTTTTAAATACAAGCAGCAGCCAAAAAAGCAGCACCACTTGTAAGATGGCTTTTAAAACTGGCTTTTACAATGGGCGTGTTCACTGCATGCAGAATTTCTAGGGAAGGGATAGGGAAATGTCATCGGACTCCAGCTCTCATCATTCTGATGTTTGGTTATGCTGTTTGTAGCTGATGGGAGTTAGACGTCACTTCCGCTCGGGGGGATGACCAGCTAGGAGTGAACCCTTTGTATCGCCTAGCAAGGTAAAAAGCTATTAAAATAAATTTCTTCCTTTAGAAGACTGGTTTTTTTTAACATAAATCCTTGGAGAGAAGGATAAGGAAAGCGTACAGCTAATTAAAAGCTTTAAGGACTATGTTATTTTAAAACTACGAACTACTTTCACTTTCGAGTCCGAATAGCTTCTGGCTTTTTTCAGTTGCCCTGCTCCTAATGAAAGTCTGAAACAATAATAATTATTTATTATTTTTCCCTTTATCTCTCTCCCAATAAGATCTTTCTTATATATATGTAAGTGTGTGCATATATATACATATATATGTCTCTCTCCTCCCCTCTTTCTCCTTTTTTAACTCTTGATGTTTTATGCTGTTTTCTAATCTATTGAATAACACTATTTACCTTATTCTTGTTCTTTACTTTTTTCTTTCTCTCTTTTGTGTAAATTATATTCATATAATCATACTAAACACACTAAATTTAGATAGTAAAAGTGATAACAAAGTTAAAATTACTAAAAACTAAATTTACATTTTTAAAGGATTTTAGTAAAGGGGGGAGAGGGGAAGGAGAAGGGTATTCTTATTCTTATTTTTATCTTATTATTATTTTAGTACTAAATATTAAGTTGAAATGTAAAAGTTAAATGAAAAGATCAGAGGTGAGGCTCTGGTCGTGGTTCCGCCGGATGATGGTGGCGTCTCCCCCCCACCTTTTGCTCATGTCTGTAGTCATGGCATGGGACCATGGTGGAGAGGATGCGAATGTATATGTTCACAAAATTGGTGAAGATCAATTATGGGGTGTTGTTATGTCTATTTTATGTTTTAGTTTATTTTTGGTAGGTTGGTGGTATGTAAGGTTACGCACGGGACCCACTGGAAAGAAAATTTTCGAACTCACATGGGTAGAAAAATAAGACTGGCGACATTAAACGTTAAAGGCCTGGGATCAACAGTGAAAAGAAGAAGAATAGAAGCATTGTTGAGGAAAAATAAGCTGGACATTGTCTTTCTACAAGAGACTCATCAATCAGAAAATGGAGTTAATGAGTTAAAGATGAACAATATAGACATTTATGAAAAATTTTTTGGGACTTCTAAATCTAGAGGTGTAGCAATTATAATTTTTAAAAATTGTGAATTTAAAGTAGAAAAGGTAATAAAAGATTGTAATGGTAGATATATAATAATGCAAGGTAAAATGGGGTTGGAAGGATATACTTTGGTAAATGTGTACATACCTAATAATAAACAAGGAGAATTTTATGATTTGGTTTTTGAAGAAATGGAAAAGGTAAAGAAAAGTTACGTTATTATGGCAGGAGATTTCAATATGGTTATGGATAAGATAAATGATAAAACTGCATATGGTCGGAATGATATTTATCATAGAAACACAATATTAAGTAAAAAGATAACAAAATAACCATTTGAAGGATATTTGGAGAGAAATGAAAGGTGATGAAAAAAGATATACTTATTTTTCAGTAGTACATAATACTTACTCTAGAATAGATCATATATTTATATCTCAAGATTTACTTTCTAAGATAGTCGATACTGAAATAAACCCTATTAAAATAACAGACCATGCATTGATGTTAATAGAGATTGAAATAAAGAAAGATTATAAAGATTCCAAAAGGTGGAGAATTGATAATAATATTTTGCAGTACCCAGAAATAATAGAAAAGATAAAGAAGGAATGGCTAGAATTATGGACAATAAATGAAACAGGAGGTGCTAAACCAGGCCTGTTGTGGGACATAATGAAAGCAATCACAAGAGGAATAACAATAAGAGAATCGTGTAAATTAAAAAAAATTAAGGAGGGACATGTGAAAAAACAGGAAGAAGAATTGAAAAATTTAGAAAATAGATTTTTTACAAAAAGAGATAGAAGAATTTTATTAGAAATTCAGGCTAAGAGAAAGGAATTAGATAATATAGAAATAGAGAAAGTTCAAAGAGATCTGAAATATTTAAAGAGACATTTTTTGAATTTAATAACAAAAACTCAAAATTGCTAGCTAGAATGTGTAAAAATAAAAGAGCAAAAAATTCAATAGGGATAATTAAAGATGGAACAGGTAAAAATTGTAATATAATGAAAGAAAAATTGAAGATTTTTCATGAATTTTTTCAGAAACTGTATAAAGGAAATAATGTAAAGAAAGAATGTATAGAAAAATATATAAATGATAATTTAAAAACTAAATTATCAGAAGATGATAAAAGAATATTAGAAGAAGAGATTAATGAACAAGAGATTGCTGAAGTCATAAATAAATTAAAAAAATGGTAAATATTGGAATAAACTCTTGGCTGCCTTTTTGGACATTAAGGCGGCATTTGACTCAATCCCGAGAGAGTTGCTGTGGGCCAAGTTGGCCAAGTTGAATATAGATCCCAGACTGCTCTTCCTGATTAAAAACCTATACTCATCTACTAGTTGCCAAGTCAGGTATAATCTTCAGGGGAACTTAACTCCGGGAATTCCAATTTGCAAAGGCGTGAAACAGGGCTGTATTCTTGCTCCAGCACTTTTCAACTTATTTTTAAACGATCTAGCCCCAGCCTTATACACAATCAATGGGCACGCCCCTAAACTTGCTCACCGCCATATTCCCATCCTCCTATATGTGGATGATGCTGTTGTATTGTCATGCTCCCAAGTTGGACTGAAGCGTTTATTACGTCAAACTATGACTTACCTCCATCTTAACAATCTAACATTGAATACCAGGAAAACAAAGATCTTAGTTTTTTCTAAGTCATGGAAACCACTCTCATGGTCAATACAGGGAAGCGTTATTGAGCAGGTCAAATCAATCAAATACTTGGGGATCAATTTTTTTCTACAATGGGAGCTGGCTAACCCACCGCAAGTGCGCTCTATCACTGGCAAGAACTAGTGCTTCGGCTATTGCCCGTTTTTTCTATCTGAAAGGGAACCGATATGTCCCTATGGCTCTAAGAGCTTTCAATGTGAAATCTTGCTCCCAACTCCTATATGGTGGCCCCATATGGACTGAAGCCTTCGATCGCACCATCGAAGGCTTACAATCTGCCTTCCTGAGGAAAATACTCGGATTGCCTAACTGTGTCCCCTATGCCACTATGTGCATAGAAACGGGATTGCTATTGTTGGAAACCCGTGCTTGGCTTTCGACCTTCAAGTTCTGGCTCCGCCTTTTATTCAACGCCAAACAGAACTCTTTTACCTTTTTGAAGTTGACGGATCATCATGCTTTCCAATGGTTGACCAAGATTCAGAAAAAAATCATGTCCTTAGGAATTTTCCTGGATACATTCCACCTGTCCTCTAGTCAGGCAATACTTCGATCAATCAAAGCAAAGCGTGCTGCTTATATACCGCCCCATAGCGCTTCAAGCACTCTCTGGGCAGTTTACAATTTAATTATGCAGGCTACACATTGCCCCCCCAGCGAGCTGGGTACTCATTTTACCGACCTCGGAAGGATAGAAGGCTGAGTCAACCTTGAGCCAGCTACCTGGGATTTGAACCCCAGGTCGTGAGCACAGTTTTAGCTGCAGTACTGCGGTTTAACCACTGCACCACAAGGCTGTTAGACATCCAATTCCAACATCTGACCGAGGCAGTTCGGAAAACTTGTTCCCCTAGTCATTTGGGCCTACCCCTGAAGCCAGGGCTCTTAGCTCCCTATTTCTCCTTTCTAACTGACGCCCACTACAGAAGAGCATTTATGCTGGCAAGATTCAACGTACTACCGTCGGCTATTCTACTTGGTAGATACCATAGAGTCCCACTTAATCTCAGACGATGCCCCTGCGGTCAAGATGCCATTGAAACAGTTTCTCACGTTCTCTTGGACTGCCCTTTCTACAACAGCTTGCGAGCAAGATTTCTAGAACCATTGCTCTCCAGTTTTCAAGGACGCTCCGATAAGGCCAAGGTTTGCTTTTTAGTCCAAGGGAATATTAACCATGTCACTACCTATGTCGCTCGCTTTTTACATACTGTGATTCAAATCAGAGAGACCATCCCCCAGGCATAGTTGAATCACTCTCCCAACGTAATCTGGTCATGGCTCTATTACTCTCCACAGCTTTTTTTATTGATTTAAGCTTTGCATTAAGCATTCCTAATCTACATGATACAGTGGTCTACAACTACTGTATACCTTGAAACTATGCAATGCTTTATTCTGCAAGCATTGAAGCTTTTTGATCTGCTTCATGCATCTATCTGAGGACCCCTGCTTGTTGTATGTTTTATGCCAATAAAGGTTATGTTGATGATGATAAAAATGGTAAAACACCAGGTCCTGACGAATTGGGTCCAGAATATTATAAACTCTTTAGCTCCATTTTGATACCTAAGATGAAAATGTTTTATAATAAGATAATGGAAGGGGAGACAATACCTGCGTCATGGAAGCATTCATTAACTATTCTTATTCTAAAACCCAATAAGGATCAAACAGATTCGGGATCATATAGACCCATATCTTTAATAAACCAAGATGCTAAGATTTTTACCGCTATATTGGCAAATAGATTAAATAGATTTATAGCAAATTATATTAAAGAAGACCAATGTGGTTTCATTAAGGGTAGACAAATGGACAATTTAACTAGACGAGTTTTAAACATTATATATGAAATAGAAAAAGAAAAAAGAAAAGCAATGATTTTATCACTGGACATCTTTAAAGCTTTTGATTGTGTTGAATGGGCAACACTAAAACTTCTCATAAGGGGTTGGGGATTTGGTAAAAAGTTTAAAGGGGTTATGGATCAATTATACTTAGATAATACTTCAGAAATAATAGTTAATGATGGTCTAATGGAAAAGATCTTTCTAGGCCGAGGTACTAGACAAGGCTGCCCACTTTCACCAATATTGTTTTGCATGGTTATAGAATTATTAGCTAACGCAATAAGAAATGATAAATCAATTAAAGGAACAGGCAAAAATGATATAATTAAAATTAATTTGTTTGCTGATGACTCCTTACTGACTATTAAAATTCCACTAGAGAGTATGGAAAACATTAAAAACCATTTAGAAAAATTTGGGGAAATAACAGGTTTAATGATTAATTGGCAAAAATCACAAATGATGATGTTTAACTATAATACACAGGAACAAGAAATGTTTGTGAATAAATATAGCGGACGAAAACCCCTTTTTAAAGAAACCTGTTAAATATTTGGAATAAATATAAAGAGAAGTTTAGTTCCACAACTTCACCATTAAAATTAGTGACTGAGATAGAAAGTTTTCCTACAAATTTAAAGGATTTAGTAGAACTGTTTAAGAATAAAAGGGTTGCAAGACTGAAGGACTGGATGTGTAAAATGAAATCGAAGGAGTTGATTATGTCTAAACTTCAAACTAATAAACTATCATGGTATAATCTTATTCAGTGAGACACCTGGACAAAGGATTGGTTGAAAACTAACGGCAAATGTAGAGAACTTACTAAGTACGAACAATTTCTGTCATCACATGAAGATATGCAAGATACAATTTTGAAAGGAATAATAAGTAAAATATATAATGTAATTTTGGAACAAGAGGAAAAAGAATGGGGAATAGAAGGTTTGAAATTAATTTGGGAAAATGATTTAAAAATAGAAATTAAAATAGAGGATTGGACAAAAATGTGGAGGATGAGAGTCTTAAGATTAATGTCAACAAGAATAAAGGAAAATGTTTAAAAAATCTGCTTAAGGTGGTATTTGACTCCTGTAAAATTTAATATAATAAATCCAGCATACCCCAAAGCATGTTGGAAATGTGATGAAGAAATTGGTACATATTTTCATATGTGGTGGGAATGTAAAGTGGTTAAGAAATTTTGGGAACAAATTTTTAAGGAGATTTGTGATATATTTGGTAAAGATATTGATCTTACTGCTAAAATTGCTTTATTGTCAACTTTTGATAACACAGATTTGGACTATTATTTGAAAGAATTAATCACCAATTTTATGACAAGTACTAGAATATTAATAGCTAGATTTTGGAAAGATAAGAATGATATTAAAATAGAAGACTGGTATTGTGAAGTATGGGAAATTGCATTAAATGATAAATTGACTATGGAACTTAAAATAAAAAGAGGGGAAATAAGTTCTAACAATTTTTATGATATTTGGGGTAAATTTGTAGAATTTGTGTTAGTGAAAGGAAGGGGGAAAGCCTTTAAAGAATATTCAATACAATTTTGGAGAGGTAATCTGTAATAAAATATTATTAAATGGAGTCCCGTGGGTATGGGGTACACGTTAGAATTTAGTTTATAATAAGCACTATTATTTGTATTTTTTTCTGTATTTTTGTTGTTATCTATGTTATTTTTTGTGTTTTTCTGTATTATAAAATTAAAAATTAAAAATTAAAAAAAAGAATTCATCAATATCAGGGTGAGGGGGTGTGCAGGCATAGATGATCAAACATTAGCATACAGAGTTGCTACCATATTGAAGCTATTGACACCTAAAGCTATTCTGCAAAACCAAGATGGCAATGCCTATACCCAGCACCATCCTGGAAGTTTGTAGGCTAACTCCAACTTCATTCTAGGATGATTTTAAAGAAAGCATATAACAAAATTTGCCACCCAGTTGGACCTTATGAACATCATGATATAACTGCAGATGGATTTCTTTAAAATGACCTGTCCTAACGTATTTGCTGCTTTAGATCATAATAAGTGTAGTACATAAAATATGAGGTTTACTTAAGCTGACACGATGTTTCTGAAACTCATGAATTTCTTCAAAACCATCATAATCATTCTGGTGAGTTTTGTGTGGTAATGTCATACAGCTGGGTCAGCAACACGTCATCAGGCACATGGAGGGCAGCATGCTGTGAAAGCTATGAATGAAGGAGCTTGACTCCTCCTGATTCTCTGTGCAAAGCATCTGGCAGATTTTCCCTATTAGTCTTTTCTTCCCATATCATAAATCCATTCTAAACCATGCATTTTTACATTTTCTCTGTCTTTCCCATTTTCCTTCCTTCTTTCGTTTCACCCAGCAGCTGTTTTGGTTTGATGCATTTTTCCTCTTTATGAATTTTCCCAATCTTTTCCTCTTTCCTATCCCTCAGGCTTCCCAAAGGACAATATTTTGTTGCTGGAGTTCTTTGTGCTGCTATGTGGGATTTGACACGTATAGTCAGAATCCTATGTGAGAACAGAAACAACCACTCTTTCCCCTCCTCTAAATTCTTCCTGCTCATTGCCTAACATCCCTTTGTCAGTCTCCCTCCCTTCCTCCCTCTTTGTTTTTTTTCCAGATTTTACTGCTTTTCAGACACCACCTGGTATTTCTCTGTCTTGTAATCTGCACCCCACATTTGCAAACTATCGGGCTATAAATGAAATAAATAAATAAATAAATAAATAAATAAATAAATAAATACATAAATACATAAATAAATAAATAAATAAATAAATAAATAAATAAATACTTCAGCTTCATCATATTGTCATCTGTATGTGGCTGCTTCTTTGCAGTGAGAGAGTCACCAGTGGCCACTGTGCCTGCACACTACTGATGCTCACCTAAGGAAGGAAAAGACAGACTGTGCCCACAGGATCCAATCTGTACCCATTTCAGTAAGAAGAAGACTGTGTTTATATGTGTTTGCCTGCTTAAGACAAAGGGATTGAATATGCTCTCTCACACCTCTCTCAGCACGTACTAAAAAAATTGACTAACATGCTGTCCTGTTGATGTTGACTGAATGAAGCAGAAAGACTAGTTATTCTAACTCTTCTTGATGTTAACTCCCACTGCTGCTGCATGCTTTGAGGAAACAGATGGGCCATTATGACCTCATGCTGTCGCTGCTAGAAGGAGAGAGACTGGACATTGTGACCACATGCATGGCACCAGACTGAAGGAAGGAGACTGGTCATTGTAAAGCCTCAAAAGAAGACTACTTGGCCATTATGATATTATAATGAAAATGCTTGCCTAAAGAAGGTTGGTCACTGTCACCTTTTGTTGATGTCACTAGAGAAGGGAGGAATGGGTCCCCGTTCCCTCTTACAGCTACTATCCACCTGCTTCAGAAGTTGGCAATGATTTCCATAGGAAAGACAGCCTTTTAACCCTTACTAGGTAGGGAATTAATTTTCCTTCCACTCTTCTGTGCTCAGAAATCCCAGATTTACCTTTCTGAAGCATGCGTAACAATCACTGGTGCATCCACACCAGTGAATGAATAGAAAGCACTGAAGAGTTGTTATTGTTATGTGTCATCAAGTCAAAACTGACTTAATGACCCTAATAGGTCTTTCAAGTTAAATGAAGTGTTTAAGGAGTAGTTTTACTAGTTCCACACTTCCAGGGAGTTTCCATGGCTGAGTGGGGGTTCGAACCCAGGTCTCCTGAGTTCTAGTCTATCACTCTATCCATTACACCACACTGGGTACCTTGCTGAAGAGTTAGACATCATTTATAGAAGAGAAAGTATTACAGACAGCCATCAGCATCTCTTTCCAACTTCAGAGTTTTTTTAATTCCCACAAAGCAGTGGCAAATTTAGTAGAAAGAAAGAAAGAAAGAAAGAAAAAGAGGGAGGGAGGGAGGCTGTAAGTAATATAAAAAAAATCCAGAGTTAGTACTCCCTTTTTTACTTTTTGCTTGCTTGGTTTTCTCAAATATCTATGGAGAGTCAGGGGAGATCAGAATTCCTCGTTGTACCATCTATTTAGGGTATGAAATAATCAAATTTATTTCATTTGTTATATGAAACAAATGCAAGGCAGGTGTCCTCCTGTGTTGACTATTCTAAACATTATTAAATAACAATCACATAGAAGGGGGGGGAAGCAGGATTGCAAATGCAGTATTGGGAGGGAAATAAAGTAATAACTGTTGTCTCTCCAACCATAAGAAGTTCCCTAGAGCTGTAGTTTGCCTGAGAAGGAAAGAGGGTTTCTTGTCATCACTGTTTCTTTCTAATTTGAATTCTATGCATGGATGATGTGGAATATTTTTACACTTGGCCTTTGCTTGCTGAACTTATACACCTGTTTCAAAATAACAAGTTTTTGGTTTTGGTCTCGGTTTCCTTCCTTCTTCATTTCACCTAGGTATTATGTTGCATATAGAGCAATTTTTAGCCCTTCCCATTTTAAAAATTGCTCTTATTTTCATGACAGTTTCCCCTTTTTAGCAATGGCTGTTTCTGAAGAATAATCCTTTTCTATTGTTGGGATTCCCTGAGCTGCTGTCCAGTTTAACCGTATTCCAGTGGCGTGTGCACACACAATGTCTGCAACTTTGTTCCAAGTCCCAAATGGCTTCTCTTCTTTCTTCGTCTCTTTCCTCAGACAGGACTGTTCTGCTGCCCACCAGGTGCCATGTGGTCTCTCTCCCTCTCTTTCTTAATATTGCCCCTATTTCATGATGTGTAAATGGAGTTCGCATAAAATGCCTGCCTTTGCCCATTGCTTCTATTGCATTCACTGCCTTCAGCCACGTGTCCTCTCTGTTAGGCCACTATGGGACATAAACTGAGTTGTGAAACTCACTTTTTGCAATGTTATGCTAGGATTAAAGACCCTTCTGCTGCCTGCAGCCTGCAGCCTGTCACTTTGTCTTTCAAACTGCACCCAGCTATGATATATGCCTCAGGTTGTTAACATGTTACACACAGGATTCTTCCAACATACTCATAAAAAAGCATTCTGTCTCATGCTTTTGCTTCCAGCCTGCCCTGGTCCTGGGTCAGTTCTATAAGTAAAGCCTTAGAATAGCTGGGGAGCCTTCCATTAGTATTCACTTCTCGATCTATATGCTGCTTCCTATTCAAGTGAGGGAAATACTGATGTAGTTATGATGTTGCTGCTCACTTTAACAGGAGAAAGGGACACTTTTGTCCATATGCATCTTCCTGCTTCAGTGAGAGAGACCAACACTATGTTCACATGCTTCTGCTGTCTGTTACCAGTGGTGTTATTACAACAGCTGAACTACTGCAATCATGCTGCGTGCTGTCACATTCTCAGGGAATTCAACAGGTGAAAGTCCGACAAGCCAATCCAAGGTTAGAAGTCTGGGAGATCAAAACAGATGCTGAATCATCAAAACCAAAACACAAACCGTAGTCCAAAGTCAGAGTTTGAGAGCCAAGGGTGAGGGGAGCAAGGTTCAGGTAGTTGAAGATAAACAAGAGCGTGAATGCAAGCCAGGGAATTGACTTGTTGCTTCCACGAGTTTCCAGACCTCTGTGTACAAATTATATAGAAGCAACAATCATCTCATTCCTGGGAACACTCCATCCTGCTAAAACTCTGGACTGGCTGATCTGATATTTCTATGAGAAGCATGCATGCGAGCTTCAAATCTCTGTGTTGTAAGTTTCTGCCAGAGCCTATCTCTAACTCTGGCCAGCTGAGGAGAAGAATCTGGCAGTGATTCATCCCTAATTGGAGCTGTCTATGATAACAGAGGGACCTTCTGTTCCGCTAATTGCCCTACACTTCCTTCTGCTTCAATCAACTCCTCCAATTCCAGGTCTTCCTCAGCTGAGCTCATGAGACCTGCCTGGAGGAGAGAGACTGTCTATAGTGACTTTATGGTGATGATGCTCATTTGAAAAAAGAAAGCTGACTTTTGAAACATAAGGTTGCCTGAAGAGGAGAGAAATTGATGAATACATCTCCCGTAAAGTGCTGTCCACTTGAAGAGGAAGCAACTATTTTTCAACTGTTAACAACATCCACAAGAGAGGTACTCTTTTGCATTCCATCCAGATAGGAGTTCTTTTTCTTTAATGCACTATCCTCACAAATTGGTGTTTTATCTTACATGAGCAGACACCTGTACTCACCAGTGCCATTTGGGATATAAGATAACTGGCATTTAACTCCTGCTGGCTGCCAGTAAATAAACAGAAATATAGAATGGCATTCAAATATGGAATGAAGACTCAGGAGCCACTGGCTATGGATGGGACTTTTGAAAGGCTGTAATTACTACCACAGAACAGTGCCAGTGGTCTTTGGCTCTCCCAAGTTTTTGAGTGATATCTCCCAGAATCACTTGTATTATTAACCACATGCCATCAAATCCATTCTCACTTGTGGCAATGCTCCTCTGGATTTTCTAGATATAAAGTACTCAAAGATGGTTAATCATTCCAATCTTTGAGGGGAGCTCTGAGACCATGTAGCTTGCCCAGAGCCATGCAGAATCCTTTTCTTCCAGGAGTCACAGTAGAGAATCAAATTCTCAACCTCTGATTCTGCAGTCAGCAACTCCAGTTCATTGGGCTATCCATCCTGTCTATTGTTCTTTTGATTCTATTTTAATAGCATGGTTAGAAGCTTTGCAACATAGGAAGCTGCCCTGTATTGTGTCAAACCCTTGGTCTGTTCTAGCCCATTATTGTCAACTCTTGACTTGCAGCAAGGGCTGTACAAACTCAGCCCAGATTCTTTCCTCACCCTTCCTGGAGATTCCTTGGTATTCCCTGGTGCTCTGCTCTCCCATTCAAGTACCAACCAGCCTTGACCCACTTACATTCTGAAATCAGATGAGGCCCTGTGTGTTCACAGTGGTGAAGTAATAAATAGAGCAGTAGTACAATGGTTGTGTATGGACACTGACTTGGGAATTGTAGTTGAAAAGCAGTGCATATATGCATTAAAAGTTTGTTAAAATAAAGCTTTACTATAACAAGTATGAGGGACGTGGTGGCGCTGTGGGCTAAACCGCAGAAGCCTGTGCTGCAGGGTCAGAAGACCAGCAGTCCTAAGATTGAATCCATGCAACGGAGCGAGCTCCCGTTGCTTTGTCCCAGCTCCTTGCCAACCTAGCAGTTCAAAAGCATGTAAATGCGAGTAGATAAATAGGTACCATCTCGGTGGGAAGGTAAAATGGCATTCCCTTGTCATGCTGGCCATGTGACAACGGAAAACTGTCTTCGGACAGGCGCTGGCTCTACGGCTTGAAAAGCGGGACGAGCACCGCCCCCTAAAGTCGGACATGACTGGACTGAAAATATCAAGGGGAACCTTTACCTTATAACAAGTATGGGATAAGCTAGCGGAGACATTATGTTTGTGTTGTGATGTCTAAAACAAATGTATACTACCATATTTTTCCATGCATATGACCCCCCAATGTATAAGACAACCCCCTAATTTTGACCCTTGCTAGAGGCAGAGGAGCAGTTAATGGGCAATTGCTCTTCCACCTCCGTCTCCTCCTCCTGCTGCCTCTGCCACACAATCACTTCCTGTCAGAGCTTTTAGCAAGGTAGATTAGGTAGAGAGCAAGGTTCACTTACTTTCCACTTCTTTTATCTTCATTTCCCAAGGTATACATTGAGTCTTAAAATTGTCAAAATCTCTCTTAAACTTGACCCATTTCTGAAAATAAACACACAGAAGATAACGTTGTTCCAGGACTGAGGGAGGCAGAGGAGAGCTTGTGGAATGCTTAAAATGATTTACTAGAATCTTGAAAACTAAAGTTAAGCCCTTTCACTCAAGCTGTTGGATTTCAATTACCTTGCTGACATATTATGTTCCTGATTCATGGGAGGGAGGACAAGTGGGCTTTTCTCTATCTCTTATTTCCCACAGTATACATAAAAAGCAACAATGATTAGGCAGAGTGATGAAGTCCAGGGGTGAGGTAGCTGTTTTCACAGGCTTTGTGAAACGTTTGCAAATTTCTATCTAATCAATCATTGAACATATGCAGAATGGGGAGAAACATGTTGGCTATACCAGTGGTCCCCAACCTTTTCTGAATCGCAGACTGGTTGGGGGAGCGGGGCACCTCCTGCACTTGCAGGTGGGTGGGGCACACTTGTGGCTGGGCAGGGTGTTTGCTTGCTCATACACAGATGGGTGAGCTGCACTTGCATGCATGCATGGATGGGTGGGGTGTGCTCATGGCTGGGTGGGCATGCTCATGGGTGGGCTGGCCGTGCATGCATGTGGGTGTGCGGGGGGAGTGTGTGTGGGAGGTGGGATATCCACCAGGTCTTGCCAAGGACTGGGGGTTGGAGACCCCTATTATATAATAGGGGTAGTATAAAACCCTATTATAACCCCTATTATATATAGGATTGGAAAAAACCCTATATATAATAGGATTATATATCCTATTATATGGGACGTGGTGGCGATGCGGGCTAAACCGCGGAAGCCTGTGCTGCAGGGTCAGGAGACCAAGCAGTCATAAGATCGAATCCACGCGACGGAGTGAGCGCCCGTCGCTTGTCCCAGCTCCCACCAACCTAGAGGTTTGAAAGCATACAAATGCAAGTAGATAAATAGGGACCACCTCGGTGCGAAGGTAACAGTGTTCCGTGTCTAAGTCGCACTGGCCATGTCACCACAGAAGTTTGTCTTCGGACAAAACGCTGGCTCTATGGCTTGGAAATGGGGATGAGCACCGCCCCCTAGAGTCGAACACGACTGGACAAAAATTGTCAAGGGGAACCTTTACCTTTACCTTTACTATCCTAATATATATAGGATTGGAAACCCATATATATATAGGATTGGAAAAAATCAGTCTACATCCCAATCCCAAAGAAGGGCAGTGCCAAAGAATGCTCCAACTACCCAACAATTGCACTCATTTCACACACTAGCAAGGTTATGCTCAAAATCATACAAGGTAGGCTTCAGCAGTATGTGGACCAAGAACTCCCAGAAGTACACGCTGGATTTCAAAGGGGCAGAGGAACTAGAGACCAAATTGCTAACATGCGCTGGATTATGGAGAAAGCCAGAGAGTTCCAGAAAAACATCTACTTCTGCTTCATTGACTACGTAAAAGCCATTGACTGTGTAGATCACAACAAACTATGGCAAGTTCTTAAAGAAATGGGAGTGCCTGACCACCTTATCTGTCTCCTGAGAAATCTATATGTGGGACAGGAAGCAACAGTTAGAACTGGATATGGAATCACTGATTGGTTCTAAACTGGGAAAGGAGTATGACAAGGCTGTATAGTGTCCCCCTGCTTATTTAACTTATATGCACAATACATCATGCATAGGGAAATGTTAGAGAAAGAGCATACCAGAGATTCTTTAGAGAGCATTGACAGGAGGAATTTGCCTTGTTACCAGGAGGGCGATGATATTTTGTCCTTTTTGACAAATTTTGAACTGTTTTGTAAGGACTTGAACTTGCCAAATCATTTGTACGTTAAACTGCTGCACACACAGGTCTCAGGACATTTGGCAACCATTTTAGCTGGGCAAGGAGATCAACAAATTGCTTGGGATGATTTTAAAACTTTGCTTCAGCTGAAATTTGGTTTTACTCCTGAAATTTTGCGTCAAAAATTTAGATAATTGAGGAGAGGTCCCCAGGAAAGCTATTCTGCCCTGGCGGAAAGAATTGAGCAAGTAGGTGATCAATGGTTAGAGTCAATGGGAGTTAGCACATTCAATGATTTAAAAAAGTTGCTATACATTGAACATTTCATGAACATGGTGCCATCAGAGATAAAAAGTACCTTGTTGGAGAGAAATTATCAGGATTTACAAACTTTGGCCTTAAAAACTGATGAGATACTGTCTTTTAAGACAGTGGTTCTTAACGTGGGCGATAATGCCCCCCAGGGGGCAATTTCATTTTTCAGGGGGGCGGTAGAACGAAAAGGGGTGGTGTGGGGGCGCTGGAGCAGAAGGGGGGAGGTAGGAGGCGCTGGAGCAAGCCAAACCTGTGAAGATGGCTGCAGCCTTTTTACAATGTGCATGAATATATATTTTCTTCCTATCTTAATTTAGTTTCAGAGTTTTTGTCTTGAAATTTTTAGTTCCTGCATTTTATGCCCTATTTCTTTTTGAGTCTTAAAATTCGCTTGCAACTAAATCATTAAATGTTACTTTTTGGGGGCATTTCATTTTCTTGGAATTGAATTTTGTTTTCAGGGGTCATTGGATTTAAGTGTCTTAAACAAACAAACAAATAAATAAGATATAATAAGAAATAAGAGGGGGGCGATGATAACTTCCTCAATGGCTCAAGGGGGCGTTTCTTTCAAAAAGGTTAAGAACCACTGTTTTAAGAGACCTGAACCTAGTGCTGAGTCTAGGCCTACTCCAGAAGTGCCCAGAAGACAGAGCCAGTATGACCTCTCTGTTCTTCCTCTCTCTCAGCAATCCTCCATTTTTCTCTCTGTCATTGATGTTACCAACATGAACTTGACCCAACTCCAGGAGGCAGTGAAAGACAGGAGGGCCTGGTGTGCTCTGGTCCATGGGGTCATGAAGAGTTGGACATGACTTAATGACTAAACAACAACAATTATATATTATTCACTTTGCCCTGGGAGTTAGCTTTGCCACATGAAGCTAGCTTTGCCACCTCAAAATATCTTACACTGCCATTGTTAAAAATACGAAGAACCGTACTATAACAAATCCTGCCCCATCTTAACTGTTGAATCAAATCTTCCTCCCTCTCATTTATCTTAATGGTGATTATGTGAAATGTACATAATATGCCTTACTTCAGATTGTTACCCTGCTTGTTCACTTTTAAAGCTGTTTGGCACCACGTTTGTTTTAACGTCTGTTTGGCACTACGTTTGTTTTAACGTCTAGATTCCAGCCAGAACTTGGGAAAATGACCTTTTTTGGATGACAACTTTTAAAATCCACTTGGATTCTGCGATTGAACTCAATTTTTTTTCCTGTCTCTGATTTCAACCTTTCTAAAGTTTCAATATTCAGATTTGGAATACATGTCCACCTCTGCAAGATTTCAGAAACACTGCAGAACAACAATAGCAATGACTTTGCCTATCAGCAGCACTCTTGGTCTTCAGTGTGTTGAAGTAGCAACAACCTGAACAGAGAGAAGTCTGAACTTGCTTTAAGACCAAAAGTGTATATGTAGCTCAGATGCAATCTGACCCAGGAATTTTCCCGGCTTTCACAATTGTCAGCTGTTGTTCTATTAAATCCTATTTCCACACCCTTGTCAGTGGACCAGTGCTGCAGTTTTCACATGTCGGCATTTTCATTAGAAAGCAAGTTAGGGAGCCTTCCAGCATTAATTTAACCCCGCAGATGCTACACAATTGTTACCAAGATGACCCTGTGATGTTTCATGGAATTGTGGAACTATAGAGCAGGAAGCATTCCCAAGGGTCACTTGTCCTCCCTTTTGCCCATGTAGGGTATCCACAGACAACTGGCCAGCCAATCTCTGTTTAAAAGCTTCCAGTGAAGGTGAGTCCACCACCTTCTGGGAAAGTCCATTCAATTATCAGGTAGCTCTTATCATGAGGTGGTTCATCCTAATGTTTAGTTGTAACTGCCTTTCTTGGCTCCTGGAGCACAAAAATAGTCTGGCTCCATTTTCCACACAACAACTCTTCGTTTCTTTGAAGGTAACTGTCACACTGCGTCTCAGCTTTCTCTTCTCCATCTTCCTTTAAGATTCCCCTTCATTTGTAGAAAGGCTGTGGTTCTCCTACGTTCTCTCAGAATTGTACAATCTTATTTGTTTGGGAAAATTGAGTCCTCTCCTTCCTCCTCCCTGACACTCATACATCCATTGCAGGATGACATGACTATATGAACACTCTCTGGTAATGACTGTGATATCACCAGTCACAAGCACTACAGTTCCTTTCCCATACTCTGTTCAGTGGTTTTCACAAATACTTACAATTTTGTTTAAAATTGACCCTCTGGATGTCTTGGATTATGGTCTCCACAATCTCTTACCATTAGCCAGAATGTGAAAGATTAATTTTCAGTAGTAATCCACCACATTACTCATCACTCACATCAGCATTATCTTATGTTACCTTAGCTTCTATGTGATAACTCATTCCACTATTGTTCCATTAGTTAACAGCTATCTTTAATTATGTGGTGGAGAGCAAGCACCAAGTGTCTTTTTTTCTATTTTAAATGTGAAAATAAGGGTCACATGTCACCACAGAGGCATGCAATCCTTATTTTCACATTTAAAATAGAAAAAAAGATTTATTTTCACATTTAACATGGACTTGTCTCTTCCTTTTCCAATTATGTTAGAACAATCTAAGAAGTATAGGAGGTAGCCACTCACAATTTCTTGAGAACATCCCATTATTATAGTGATGGGACCTTGAGGTACTCCAGAAACTGTACAGAGTTCCTTCCCACAATTCTTGGACTATGTAATTGTCAGAGAAGGAAGAGTGTTAGAGTCTCACCCTGCTCTGGAGACTTATTTTGTAGATAAAATTATGGAAAAAAGCTTAATGGCTCCCTTATATAGTCATAGTGAGAAAATGGCCAAAATCTTATCCATTATGCCTGGGTCATGTGACTCAGTGTGCAATAGGAAACACCTATATTGATTTTTTAAAAAGTGGAATAGTTTGCCTCTGGAAATTATGCCAGCACATGTAACACACAGAGTTTTGGCCAAATGCTTTAAAGGCTGAGGGATTGCCCACAGTTTTTATCCCTTTAAAAAGGGCAAATCACCCTTGCACCAGTGCCCAGACATAAAGATAACTTGCAGTTGGAACTGAAAGGACATTAATGTTACAGTCAGATGACCGAGGCTGCATTTCAGGTTTGTGAAACTGAACCTCTAGAAATCCCAATTAAAGTCCTGAGGACCAGTCACCAGACAAAGCAATCTTGTGTGCATATTCCCAGAGTGTCATGTTCCCAGGGGTTTCAACAGCAAAGTTCGATAAGCCAGTCCAATATCAGAAGTTCAGAGGATGCAGAGCCTATACCAAAATGCCAAAACCAAATCACAAACCGTAATCCGAGGTCAGGGTCCAAAGCCAAGTCACACAATGTGGTTCAGGGTCAGAGTCCAAAGCCAAAGGTCCAGAGAACAAGGTTCAAGGTAGTCAGGAGCATGGATGAGAGCCAGGTATTAACTTGTTGCTTCCACAAGCTTGCAAGCCTCTGGGTGCAGATTTTATAGCAACAGCCGTCGTCTAAACACCTCATCCTGCTAAAACTCAGGGCTGGTCGACCTGATGTTCCTATGGGAAGCATTCACGCAGGCTTGGGGTCTTCGTGTCATGAGTCCTTGCCGAAGCTTCTCCCTCACTCTGGCTACTGGGAGAGGAGAATCTGGTGGTGATTCAGCTGCCTGCAATTCTGATTGCCCAGCATTCCCCTCAGCTGTAATTAACCCCTCAGATTCCAGATCTTCTTCGGCTGAACTCATGACACAGAGGCACAAGGACCTCCTGATGTGACATACTGAGACACTTCATTAGTAAAGGATTTTCCTCTCCTAGTCAAGGACTATCTTTAATTTTCATTTCAGGCACTGCTGGATTTATGCACAGGTTTAGGGCTTCATATTCTGAAGAGTCTATAAATGCAAGCAAATAAACAAAACGAACTCAGGCAAAAAATCCCCCAAACAAAACAATATGTCTTAATCTGGCCTGAGAAGGCAATTGAATATTTTGAATAACTACATTTGCACTTCTAATACAAGAAATGGAGGTGTTTAATTTCAAGCATGAAACACACAAAAAACAAATAAATGGAAAGTTTGTCAGAAATTCTTGTATCGCTTACCTTTGCCATAATCATTTTATATGCATATAACTTTTTTCCTTTGCCCTTTCCCAAGGCACCTTCAAATTTTTCTACAAATTCTTGAGCCTCCCTAGTTCAAAAATAAAAAAGATTAGATTTATAACTTTATTTCTTTAAATGTGGAAGAGATGGTAGAATCATGAACACCCACTATGCTGTTGATGATCACAAATGCAGCACACATACTGAAGCCCCATGGCTTGTGTTTTGCCATAGATTCTGGAGCAATGTTAACTCATTTTTCCACTGAGTATCATCATGTAGAAAAATGTTCTGCTGTACAATTTCACACTGCAGTATAATTACCTCAGCTTTCGTCTCCAAGATCAGGCTACACTAAAAATATTAACTAATTTGTCATGTCTTCGCTTTCCTTTTCCTGACACATTAGAAACAGTTGCATAATTGCCTGTGAGTAATGCTGGTTTTATCTGAAGATGATGCATCAGACCACGTATATCCTGGCTACTGTCTTCATGTTTCCTCAGTTACTTTACCTCGACAAATTCCAACTGTATTACTCATGCATAGGCATTTGTATGGGGCAGAGGACACATTTCCTCAGAATCCTAAAGTTCTATATTTTGACTTGTGCAGAACTACATCCAGTCAGGCAATGTAATAGCCACCAGGGCTTATTTCCTATAATAGTGTAGATTCCCCCTTTCTAGAATCCCCAGATGCCCAGTTTTCTTTCCAAAAGAAAAACAAAGTTCTGATCCTTGTCAAAGCTGAGGAATGGGGGGGGGGGGAATGTACAGTTGCTATTCTGCTCAGCTAGCTCAGTCCCATAGCATTTCAGTGTATTTAGCCAAATGAATTAAGCAAAAGCAATCACTGAGACAATGTTTCTACAGTGAAGGACTTTCTGATTCATTTTAAAGCCATTGGTTTGGTTTTGCTGAGTGGACAGTGATTATTGTCCCATTTGTGTTTGTTGGGAGGATCAGAAATCTAAGATTTTTGTTAAGCCGTGTTTGTCTATCCACTCTCCTCCAAATGGCTGCAATGAAGAGATGAGTTCATGATCAACTCGTTATTTAGAATTCTCCCCTCCTTATTGTGAATAGTAAAAAGAAATTATCCTGCCAATGTACATGGATAAAAGGCATCATGATTATACCCTTATTGTCAGCTCTGTGGCTGTGAGACTATGAGTTATGTTAGAAAAGTAGCCCAGTATTGTTATATCAGTTTTGTTATGGAGAGTTAGAATAGTCTCAGATAATTCCAAAATGTAGTCCTATCCATTTCCTGCTGTGCTGATGATTTGCTGGAAAATGCAAGGGGTTTGTGAACTTGATTATAGCAGAGTGCAATTTATTAAAGGATAAAGGACCATTATATTGGGTGATTGGAGTGTATAGCTGCAGGCTGAAAGACACACTCTAAACACCAGCTCTACACAAAGAAAAGCAGAGGAAGAGGAAACCTAGTATAAATTTCTCAAAGTCCAGAAACAACAGATCCATTCTCTGAAACTATCAGAACTTTTCCCCTTCCAAACACAGTGTTCTTCCAAAAGCATTTGCACAGTTAAATATGCCAGTAATGTAAACATTGTTTTCTTTGCTGATGTAAAAAATGGTTGATGAAGTGAAAAATAAAATGAGCTACCCAGGCTCCTTTGGAATCCCAAACTCAATCATAGGGATCTCTTCCCCACCACCGTCAAAGAGGCCCCTCATGGCTCCCTTATGTTGCTCCCATAATCTGCCATGGCGAATTGTGACTAATTGACAAGGTGATGAGTTATATCTTAGGCCATGGTCACATGAGAGGAATGTTCTTTAGTTATCCCCCAGTTAGTTCTTTGCTTTTTTTCCTGGCCACATGATGCAGAGTCAAGATTGATACATTTTCCCGGCCAGCGGTATAACTGCGGAACGTTTCCCCATCACCAGGAGAATTGTGTTATTTTATACCTTTGTTGTACTGGTGCATTCCTTATTGGGATTGCCTGTGTGCATGCCCTGCCTCACTTCTTTTCAGAACTGAAGCCAGGAAGGTGGCCACCATTACTGTGGCATGCACATTATTTTTTCAAATTTGTTGTGCCCGATACATCAATATGTTGGTAAAAGTATGTCACGGGGGGGGAGCTCCACCATCACATTACTGGTGAGTAATAATTTTTATTATTATTATTCTATGGGGAGATACATTGAAATGTTGGTATGCCAGTGTTACTGGGGGGGAGGGGGTGATCGCCAGTCCTGCTGCATGGATATCCGAAGTCCATTGTGTGTAATGCATTTCTGCAGGAGCAGCCAGTGAAATAGAGAGACACTTTCCTAAACAGAACCTCCTTCCTGATGAACATTCCCACTAATTTCCACTTCCCTATGTGCGAATCTGCCCCTCCTCCCACATGGGGTTCTGTTGTGACAGGAATGAAAGGAGTTGGAAACAATTGCTGTGGGTACACAGGGAAGGAGGAAAGCTGTCTGGAGGGGGAGCAGTGTCAAGTGTGTTCACACAGTTGTGCATCTTAGAGGAAGCCATGTTTCTGATATATTGATGTATCAGAAACATCAGAAATGAATATATATAGGGGGAAATGATGATGATCTGCATCTGGAATGTACACAACAACCCTGTGTATTGTCCTTAGCATTACAGAAAATATCCAGAATATGGAATTTGGCAGCACTAATGCTGAATATGAACTTTGACAAAAGTTTGTGTGCACTGAGGTAGATTTTTTAAAAATAATGCCTAAGACGGTTAGCTGGGAAAATCCAGATGAACAAATACAATACTGAAGAACTCACTGGCTGGAATCCAGTAAGGTTTGCATACCTTGCCATGTTTGACTGTGGCTAACTACAAGATGCTTGAATACACCTCATTTGTACAACTGGGCTCATGACCAGAGATATGTGATCCAGGCCCTGAGCACACAAGGAAAATGTTTTCTTGTTCTTCTGATAGTTTCCATATCTCTGTTTTACTGAATTGTGGTCACATGATTTATATCCTGGGATGAATGTCCCAAGAAGTTTTGGCAGTACTGATTATGATCAAGGCGCTAAATTGCCCCTTGAAGCAAAGGAGAAAATAAACCAGTAAAGTGTTCCTGACCATAATGATAAAATTGGAGGAAATAAATCAGTACTCTAATTGTCCCTTTTTTGTGTGGAGTAGATATTTAAAATAATTTTTAAAAGCAGTATTTTTACCAGTCTTAGAGGGCTGAGAAAATGACCTTGAGGAAATGCATGATTCCCATCCCTGCTTTATGTGTTACTTGCTGCCATGAACTATGGACTAGCCTGCCATGAACTATGGTTCTTCCTTTACAAAGGCAAAGAAGCACTATTGCTTGAAGTACATTTTATCATTCTTTTGGAAAAGTTGGGCAGCTGTTCAGTACAGATCAGCAGTTCATGCAAGATGTTTCTCCTGACAGCTTACAAATATTGACACTGGAAAGCTCTGGGGAGCGGAAGCATTCCTTTGATTCCTATATACATATAATCAGCAATCAGAGAAAGGTAGAGATCTTATGTCAGGAAAGTTTCTAGAAACCAGATTTTCAGGCCTCTTAGGTTTATTCCTGCTTTCAGAGGCCTTATTATTAAAACTATCTCAGGTTGCAAAATGCTTGTTTGATTCCCACAATTAGGGGCCCCCTGAGGACATGGCAGCTGTATAGATGAGCATAATTCATGTCTGACAGAATAGTGGGCTCTACACACACACACACACACACACACACACACACACACACACACACACACACACACACACACACAATATAGCGTTCACCCTGCTCCTGAATATTTATATTGAGATTTGCATGCACCAATAGGTGGGGGGTGGAGTTAAGTGGGGGCAAAAGAAAAGGAGAAAGAGGGAGATTAGAAGAAAATAAGTTTTTAGTTGAGAGTTAACAATATTGGACTTTTATCACGTGTAACAATAAACAATTTCTAAATGGTTTTTAAATGATACGTTTCCCAGACATTTGCCATTAATAGTGAACAAAGTTGATATAATCACCTAGTGGCACCTGAACAACACGTATTGTGTGCCTTTGCTTGGTGAAACAACCAAGGGCCATGCGGGAATGTGACAAATTGGTGGCAGTAGTGGGATATGAAACAATAAGTGAAACTGAATTTTCTTGAGTCTTCAGGAGAAAGGGGTTAGGATCTGTGGTGTAAGAAGTGGTTACCCATTAGAATCTGTGGAAGGTTTAGTTTCAGGGCTTCTGAACCCAGGTCTAGGGAATCTCAAGAAGAGGTCTGTAGTGTCCACCCAGGTCATGAATATTCATATGCTATCTGCATAGTCCAATGGGAGTGCTGGAGGGGTGGACTCACAAGATATAAGAGTCTCAGGAGGAGGGGGTTTTAAATTGGGAGACTGAAAGGGAGTTGAAGAGGTTTTGGAAATTAGGTGGGAGAGGAGTGGTTGAGTGTGGATAAAGGAGGATGTTTGTTTAAGAGTTAACAACATTGCTTGTCCCATCAACATCTGTAACAATAAACAATTTCTAGTTGGTTCTTTTAAAATGACATATTGCCTGGACATCTACCATTAATAATAGATAATGCTGATGTAATCAACTGGTGGCAGCTGAAAGACACGTAGCGTGAGCTCTTAGTTTGGTGAAACAAACAGGTCACATGGCAATCGTGGCAAATTGGTGGCACAGCACTGGGATCCGAAGCAATTCAGTGAAAATTTGAATGGGCTTGAGTTTAAGGGTATTCCTAGCTAGTAGGGGTTAGGATCTATGGTAAGAAGTGGCTACCCATTAGAGTCTTGGGGAAGACTTACTTTGGGGGCTTCTGAACCCAGATCTGGGGAATCCTAAGAGAAGGACCTACTCAAGAGAAACCATTTTTACCTCAAGATTTAGAAGACCTAGTGGCTACTTCAAAATCTGGAGCTCTGAGGGTAAAGAGCAGTGGTGGACAGAGTGGAAGCCTAGGTCAAAATAGATCTGAGGTGATAGGAAAGGCTAAACAGAAAGTTGTTCTTGTGTCTGGAGACAAGAATCACCCAGAGAGGGAAATATTGTGGCAAAGGTTGGGAGCTTGGGAGAAACTGAGGCAAGCTGCTTGGGAAAGCACAACCTAGTTACAAGAAAAGCCACTGAAAGAGAGGAAAAGGGCTTGTACTTTTGGCTTTTGTGAGGAAAGAAACCAGTCTAGGTTAATAAGAAATTGTTTTGTTTATGCCACCCAAACAAAGTGAAAATTTAGTTATGGAGGCACAAGTTGACTCCCAGTGTGCTGAGGAACCCTCAAATTCAAAGGGATGAAGAAACGGAGGGATCTGTATTGATTGCCTCAAAGGGAGAAAATATTCAAAGCTCCCAAGATTTTGAAATTCTCCCAAGTGGAGAATTTAAAATGAAGGAGAAGTAGCTGGCTTAGAAAACCCAATTAGAGGAGCAAGCTATGAAAAACCAATTAGAATTGGAAAAAATTAAAGAAAGAGAAAGAGAAATTTAAGAAAGGGAAATGCAATTTCAAATGGAGATGAAGAAATTGGAATTAGCTGCTCAAAATAATA
The DNA here is from genome assembly GCF_051106095.1 of Pogona vitticeps. Taxonomy (NCBI): domain Eukaryota; kingdom Metazoa; phylum Chordata; class Lepidosauria; order Squamata; family Agamidae; genus Pogona; species Pogona vitticeps. The sequence goes on along the minus strand of NC_135788.1, from coordinate 55,442,534 downwards.
ATGATAGCAATAATTCCAGTGTGAGAAATCTCTCAAAAATCGATCTGAAGAAATTTCCCCAATATCAGAAAGGAGATTGTCCTGAATCTTTCCTGATTTCATTGGAGAGAGCTTGTTGGGACTTTGAGGTTAAAGATGATGAGAGGATGATAATTTTAATATCACAAATAAGTGGAGTTTTATCTGAATTTTATTCACAGATGCCTCTGGAGCAAGCTAGAGATTTTGAGGCTTATAGAAAGATAGTGTATTCCCGATTTGGGATTAATTCACAGCACCTCAGAAGGAAATGTAAATCAATTTCAAAGAAACCTGTGGATTCTTTTGCCCAACTTGGGGCACGTTTGACACAGTATCTCAATAAATGGATGGAACAGGAATATGTCACCTTCTTAGACCCAATGAAAAATGTGTTTGGACTAAAACAATTTTATTCAATTTTACCAGGGGAGTTACTTTATCTTGTCAAGGATAAGGGTCCTAAAAATGTGCTGCAGGCATCCGAGTATGCTGATTCTATTAGTGGGATCAGAGATCCTTGATTTTCTGAGGTAAAATTTGGAAGGAAAGTGTGGGACGACAGTAAATCCAGCAAAAAAGTTACTTCAGTCAGGCGTAAGCTAAAGGAAGCTATTTTAAAGCCAAACCATCATTCCCAGAGGACAATCCCCTGAAATCAAATAGTCCTGAGGGAAAAATTAATAAATCACTTTATTCTAAGCATAGGGCCAAAAAGAAATGTTTTTCCTATGGAGAAGACGGACATTTTTGGGCTCAACGTGAAACTCAAAAGAACAGGGACTTTAGTCAGCCTAAATGTGGAAATAACATTCAGCCTAAAATCATTTCTTCTTCTGTCTTTGGCAGCTGAAGCTAGCAGCAGCACTGTTGCTAAGGAAACGGACTTGGCAGACAGCCCAGAAATTCCTGAAGCCAGAGTGGTACAATGTTTTCTAATCAAGTGTGATCCTGTTTTGATAGAGGGCTCAGGAGACCAAGTTCTAATCAATGGCATAAAATACCTTAGCCTAAAAGATTCATGCTCTCAAATAACTATTTGCCATCCTGATATAATCCCTGAAGAAGACATGATAGAATACGAGAATCCCTCCATTAAAGGGATTGGTTCTAAATTGGTGGTCCTACCTATAGCCAAAATATCTGTGAACTATACTGGGTGGTCTGGTATATGGAAAGTTGCTGTGTCAGACCAAATCCCAGCTCCTTGTCTGATTGGTTTAGATCTAGCCAAGCATGTGCAGACTGTTTTAATAGTAACCCACTCTCAGGGGAGGCATATTGAAGCCTCTGAGGGAAGCACTGAAACTCTTGTTGAAAGACCCACTTTAGGTGAACATCCTGAAATGAGAGAGACAGCTGATTTAGTGCTGATGAGAAATCCTAATAGTTCCTCTGTTATTAAGGAGCAGAATGAAGATATTACCTTAAATGATTGCTTTGGAAAGGCTAATGAGAATCCAATTCCACTGACCCCTGAACACCCAGAGAGGTATTATTTGGAAAAAGATTTATTATATATAGATGTTTTAATGACTTTTCATCGGGGGAGGAGGACCCCACAGTTAATTGTCCCTGTTAAATAAAGAGAAAAGATTATATAAAAGACACACAGAGATGTTGTTGGGGCACACATGGGCATCTCTCACACTAAGCAAAGAGTGGCACAGAACTTTTAGTGGCCAGGGATGGGGAAGCAAGTTAAACAATATTGTCAAAGCTGTGATACTTACCAAAATGAGGTACTGGAAATGACAAGATGGGGGTTAATCTATGCCCATTTCCAGTGATCTCAACCCCTTTCCAATGTATGGATCTTCAAAAGTCCTTAGAAATAGCAGAGCAAAACTTAAAGAGTGCACAAGAAAAGCAGAAAAGCAGGTATAATAAAAAGGCACGGGAAAGAACATTCTGTCCCAAGGATGAGGTACTGATGATGAGGCCCATAATGGGAAATAAATTGCAGTTAGCATGGTCAGGACCTGTAGATTTGTTACGATAGCACTGGAAAGCTGAAGTAACTAGTATTAAGAAGGCTCCACATACAGCTGCAAAAACACTGAGAATCCTGGAAAACGGTGATTACTTAAGAAACCAGTGATTAATGGGATGGAACCAGATTATGAGAATCTCAATAAATCTCAAATAAGCCAGGTTTTTGAGATTGCATGCAAAAGAAATCTGTGAATTTTGAGATGACCTTTGAAAATGGTCCCCCACATATGAAGAGCTTTGTGACAAAAGTATCTGTGGTCGAGTTTATGGATGAGGGTGAAGGCAAGAGGAAGAAGATTTCAAAGAAAAATGCAGCCATAGCTGTTCTGGAGGAGTTGAAGAAACTACCTACCCTTCCTATAGTTGAGAAAATGAAGCCACTAATCAAAAAGAAAACAGGTTACACCCAAAAGAGGCGAGCTGAGGACATCCAGTGGACGTCAGAGTGCCAGGTAGCCTTTGATCATCTGAAGAGGGTGCTGACTTCAGGACCTGTCCTTGTTGCACTAAACTTTTACCGTGAGTTCATCATCTGCACGGATGCATTGAAGGGACTGGGAGCCATGCTGTGCCAAGCAGACGACAGTGGCAGTTTACACCCAGTGACTTTCATCAGCAGGAGACTCCAACCTGGTGAAAGACATTTGTCTGCCATTGAGAGGGCATGCCTAGCTAGTGTTATGGATGCTGCAAAAGCTGAAGCCCTACATTTGGGGAAGGAAATTCATCCTCTGCACTGCAATAGTTCGGTATTGCTATGAACTATGAAATGCAATAGCAGCAAACTTGCAAGATTGACACTGATACTGCAAGACTTTGACATTGAAATCTGCAGCATAAAAGAGACCCAGAATGTGGTTGCTGATGCCTTTTGTCAAAGGCCAAATTACTAATGGGTGGGTAAAAGTTTGTAATATTGTAATAACTGTTTGTGTAATACTTATGGAATTGGCATAAAATGCAGTTTCCTTGGATGTTGATGAACTGAGAGGTGTGTATAGTGATGGTAAAAAGAATGGTGAATATCCTTATTAATCCCCTTTCATGGATCGCTGCCTTGTCATGGTGAAGGGGCTTGAGCAATTCAGAGAAGCTATGGGCTATGCTGTGCAGGGAGACCCAAGTCAGACAGGTCATAGTGGAGAGTTCTGACTAAACGCGATCCACTTGGACCAGGAACTGGCAAGCCACTCCAGTATCTTTGCCAAGAAAACTTCATGGACAGAAACAAAAGTCTAAAAGATATGACCCTGGTAGATGGGCCCCTCAGGTTGGAAGGTCTCCAACATGCTACTGAGGAAGAGTGGAGGACAAATACAAGTGTAATGATATGTGTTTTTGAAGCTATTTGTGTGTTTCTTAGAATGGTTTATGTAGTCTTATGATTGTCTTAATGGCATCCATTTTGAATCAATGTCTGTGTCTGTGAAAGAAATTTCACATGCTGTTTTCGACTGCCTAGCTCTCAGTCCTTATCTGGTTGCTAGTATGGCTGAAGAGCTGAACTTCTTGTAGTCATAACAAGATATAACACCTGCAAACTCTCATGAGAATCTGAGGCGGGACAAGACACTTTTTGCTTGTTCCTAATTGGTCATCCTGTGGAGGAAGAAGAAGGGGGGCAAGTTGTAAAATGGAGTGTGGCTGAGACAGAGAAGAGCCTTTTTCCCAAAATGGATTCTAATTCCTGAAATGGAGCTTTTTCCTAACATTGACCTGATGGACTACAATTGGACTTTGCAGTTCCTGATGGACTATGGATTTCCTGGATACGTAAGAATGTAGTTTTCTTTAAGAAAAGGATGGCTAAGCCTATACTTTATTTTAGCTTAGTAGTCATTTTATTTGTTTTATTTTTCTTAGCTGGAGTGTGTCTTGGTTGGAAATGTCTTGGTTGGAAATGTTACTAACTGCCTTATTTTGCAATAAACTGAATTCTGAGTAGAATATATTTCTTAATAAAAACAGTAATGTTTAAGATCTTATGTTTGGTCTCTGGAACAGAATAGCCTGAATAATTGGCCATGTGTTTGCTACCATTTGAGCCCATCATATACCTGAGTTGTAACTCATGGTTTGTGTTGTGTTTCTTTCTTTTCTTAACAAAGGGGATAGACTTGAGGAAGGAGGTTTAGTGCAGTAGCCTGGCTGAGTTTGGGCTCATCTTAGCCACATAGGGACTGGCTAATCTCCAGAATCTCTCTATTCCCGGCTCATCTGATCTCCCTGGAGACAGATGAAGCTTACAACAAGTAGCTCCAGAGCTAATGAAGTGGTTGGGTCAAAGCCAAAAGGATGCTAAGCTGTGGACGTGACTAGAAGTGAAAGGAAAGTCTGATGCTGCAAAGAAAAATATAGGAAACTGGAATGTAAGATCTATGAACCTGGGTAAGCTGAATCCCAAAGAAGGGCAGTGCCAAAAAATGCTCCAACTACCCAACAATTGCACTCATTTCACACACTAGCAAGGTTATGCTCAAAATCATACAAGGTAGGCTTCAGCAGTATGTGGACCAAGAACTCCCAGAAGTTCAAGCTAGAAAGCAAATTGCTAACATGCGCTGGATTATGGAGAAAGCCAGAGAGTTCCAGAAAAACATCTACTTCTGCTTCATTGACTACGCAAAAGCCATTGACTGTGTAGACCACAACAAACTATGGCAAGTTCTTACAGAAATGGGAGTGCCTGACCACCTTATCTGTCTCCTGAGAAATCTATATGTGGGACAGGAAGCAACAGTTAAAACTGGATATGGAATCACTGATTGGTTCAAAATTGGGAAAGGAGTAAGACAAGGCTGTATAGCCTGTATAGCCCCTGCTTATTTAACTTATATGCAGAATACGTCATGCGAAAGGGTGGACTGGATGAATCCCAGGCCAGAATTAAGATTGCCAGAAGAAATAACAACCTCTGATGTGCAGATGATACCACTCTGATGGCAGAAAGTGAGGAGGAATTAAAGAACCTCTTAATGAGAGTGAAAGAGGAAACTGCTAAAAATGGTCTGAAGCTCAACATAAAAAAACCCTGAGATCATGGCCACTGGTCCCATCACCTCACTGCAAATAGAAGGGGAAGAGATGGAGGCAGTGACAGATTTTACTTTCCTGGGCTCCATGATCACTGCAGATGGTGACAGCAGCGACGAAACTAAAAGATGCCTGTGTGACAGAGAGCTCTCAGAACACTCAGGTCAGAGCTCTGATATGGGAGCCTATTGTCATGAATTTGATTATGAAAATAGAATAGAGTTGTATTTCATAGGATTTATTTCAGAGCTGCAACGAAAAAGCTAGAAATCTGCTTGTGTCCAGGTGCTAATTAGAGAGAAAAATGTACAAGGTCAGTTCTTCTCCAGCTAAAGAAAAAAAAAGTTAAGAAGAGCAAGCTGACCCTTATCTTATCTCAACTCCGATGGACAAGGACATAACTTCTTAATTTAAGAAAGAAGGACGGAGAAGAGGGGAGCGACGGAGAAGAGATGGAAGGGAGAGAGACGACACACTGAGAGAAATGCAGCCGACAGGACTTTATTTTGAGATTGCGTAAGAATGCTTATTTAAGATATAGTTAGACAGTTCATTATTTTCACTTTATAGAGGAAATGACTGGTGGCTAAGGCTGGGGGTTATTTTGGAAATAATTTGGAAATACTGAATGACGTTAAAATGAGCTTGTTGAAATGATATCTTTTGTAATAAAATATAAAAAGACAAATTGTCTGTAAGCTGTCTCCTTGTTTAGACCAAGCTACTGTAGTAAATTGGATATTTTGGAACTAGGATTGTTTTGATCTGGCCACATTACGCTACCAAATTAGGGTCCTAAAGTAATAAAAAAGGAAGAGCAGACCTTCCAGATTGTTTATTTAAAATTGAGACAGACTTGGGTGAAGGAGTGAGAAGTCGCCTAGGGCAAAATTACAGGACCCGATTTTGCTGGCAATAGGGATGGATCATTCTGAATCCCTCTCTGTTTCTTGTAAAGGCAGTTCTAAGGAACGCTTTTACCACACCTATGACATGACAAAAGGGGCAGAACCAGGGAAATAAAAGCAGAGAAAAAACACTGGACAGTTTAGGCAGCTAGGGCCATGGTTGTGTTAGAGAGAAGAGAAATTGAGAGATAGAGAAAGAGATAGGAAAAGAACAAGTCTTGGAAAGTTTATGTGATTAAGAATTGAATGAATTAAAAGTGATTATAATAAAAGAAACTGGTTCAATATAATAACATCGTGTTTAAAGAAAACAGAAAATAAGACCATCTTTGATTTCCATGTATGATTGAACTGTTATCCTGTAAATAAACCTTGTTAATGTTGACAGCTGTAATTCATTATTACAGTTTGGTAGATTGAGGAAAATCCTCTGGTGGCAGCATATAAAAGGGTGAAAACTGTTTGTAGCACCCAAAGGCAAATTTGGAAGTTAAGAAAAACAAACAGAGGAGCTGGAGGGTTGCGACAGCCTGCTTCTTGGGAGGAAAGCAAACAGAAACCTAGACAGCATCTTAAAAAGCAGACACATCACCTTGCCGACAAAGGTCCGCATAGTCAAAGCTATGGTTTTTCCAGTAGCAATGTATGGAAGTGAGAGCTGGACCATAAAGAAGGCTGACCGCCAAAGAATTGATGCTTTTGAATTGTGGTGCTGGAGGAGACTCTTGAGAGTCCCCTGGACTGCAAGGAGCTCAAATCTATCCATTCTGAAGGAAATCAACCCTGAGTGCTCACTGGAAGGACAGATCCTGAAGCTGAGGCTTCAATACTTTAGCCATCTTATGAAAAGAGAAATTTCCCTGGAAAAGACTCTGGTGTTGGGAAAGAGTGAAGGCAAGAGGAGAAAGGGACGACAGAGGACAAGGTGGTCTGGGAGTTAAGAAAAACAGAGGAGCTGGAGGGTTGCGACAGAAAGTGGTAGGATTTGAATAGAGTCCAGTAAGGCCAAAGAAAAGAGTAAAGTCCTGAGTCAAAGATACCTATTAGTCAGGGAGGTCTGTTATGGATAACTCTCTAGAGCTTTTGGGAAAAGCTTAGTAGAGGGGCTCCTAAACGAAGATCGGATGCTAAGATAGGAAAAGACTCTGAGGGAAAAATTTTTGTTAGAGGTTTACATCAAAAATTTGAAATACCAGTGGGCTAGCTTTGGATCCTAGGCTCTAAGAAGGGAGTGCTGAAGGGGACAAAAGCAGAAGGCAGGGTCAGACACAAATTTGAGGGAACTGGGCCAAGCAGAGGAACTAGAGACCAAATTTCTAACATGCGCTGGATTATGGAGAAAGCCAGAGGGTTCCGGAAAAATATCTACTTCTGCTTCATTGACTATGCAAAAGCCTTTGACTATGTGGATCACAGCAAACTATGGCAATTCCTTAAAAATATGGAGGCAGTGACAGATTTTACTTTCTTGGGCTCCATGATCACTACAGATGGAAACAGCAGTCACAAAATTATAAGATGCCTGCTTCTTGGGAGGAAAGCGATGACAAACCTTGACAGAATCTTAAAAAGCAGAGACATCACCTTGCCAACAAAGGTTGGAATAGTCAAAGCTATGGTTTCTCCAGTAATGATGTATGGAAGCGAGAGCTGGCCCATAAAGAAAGCTAACTGCCGAAGAATTGATGCCTTTGAATTGTGGTGCTGGAGGAGACTCTTGAGAGTCCCCTGGACTGCAAGGAGAACAAACCTATCCATTTTGAAAGAAATCAACCCTGAGTGCTCACTGGAAGGATAGATCCTGAAGCTGAGGCTCCAATACTTTGGCCATCTCATGAGAAGAAAAGACTCCCTGGAAAAGACCCTGATGTTGGGAAAGTGTGAAGGCAAGAAGAGAAGGGGACGACAGAGGATGAGATGGTTGGACAGTGTCATCAAAGTGACCAACATGAATTTGATCCTTGTAACGGACAGACATAACATCACATGTCCGTCACAGCTGGGCAGTGAGTCATCAGCCTATGGTGTGACGGAGGGTGGAACTTAAGGGGAGGAGCTAGTATAAAAAGGGGGGTGAAGAGTGTGTGAGGGGGATGAGAGATGAGAATCTGAGCTGAGAGTTAAAAGTGATTAGTAGTTAGAGTGAGTGAGGGAGCCTGTCAGTGGTGAAATAGTCTGTGTGAGCCAGTGTTTATTAACAGTGATTGATTAATTGATTCTTTACCCGTGATTTGCCATTCTTATTTTTGTAATCAATAAACCAGTTTTTGTTTTTCAAAGTTACACTTGTCCTTCGCATGATTTTTAAGGATAAGTTGGTGGCAGCAGAGGTTTTTGAAGTAGCAACCACTCTGTGAAGTGTGAGGGTGGCTTACAATAAATTGGTGGCAGCAGTGGGATCCGTGTGATCCAGTGAAGCCTTGTGCGGAAAGGTGCCCAGAGCAGGGGTCTTTAGTCAGGGACGTCTGAGGGAGCCCGTGGGTAACCTTCTAGGACTTGTCTCACGGGGAGAGAGTCTAGTAGAAGGGCGTGCAAACTCAGATTGGGGGACTAAGACAGGGACACTCTGTGGTGACCATTTCTGTGTGAAGAGCTGCCCAAAGTAAAAGCTGTGGCAGATTGGCTGGCTTGTCCTGAGTTTAGGGTAAACTCTGAGAGGACAAAGCAGAACCAAGGGCAGTTAGGCTGAGGGAACTCAAAGGCAGCTGAACCTGGGACAAGGGGAAGCTGTGTATGGGTTTAAGACTTGGTGTCTGAGACAGAAAGGAAAATTCTGTTTTGGCGAGAGGCCTAGCTGGAGGCTGAAGCCTGGTAACAGTAGCTAGCTTGCCAGTGCTGGTGGAGCAGCAACTTTATAACAGACTCACTGACAGGAAAAAAGTGTACGTTTTAAAATCAAGGCTTGTAAGTTGGAACAGAAGCCTGAGAAAAGGAAAATGCCCTTGACTAGGGGAAAGAAAGCTGAACAGAGGCCTTATGAGATGGCAGCTGGGTCAGACAGTGAGAATGGGGATGTTGAGGAGGGATTTACCTCAGCTCAGGAGGGAGAAGCCTCAAGGGAAGACCTATCCGAGTTCAGAAAGTTGGAATTGGCTGAGGCACATGAATATAGATTGAAACAGCTAGATATAGAGAAAGAAAAACTGGCCTTACAAATGGAGATGCAGGCCAGAGCTGAGGAGAAGGAGGAAAGACTGAGGCAGAGAGAATTGGATGCCCAATTAGAGAAAGAGAAAATGGAAAGGGAGGCTGAGATTGAGAGAGAGAGGATTGCCTTAGAGAAAGAACGTATGTCTTTTGAACTCAGGAGGCTAGAATTGGCAAACCAAAACAATAATAATAATAGGGGAGACAATTCTGAGGGAAGTCAGTTATCTAAAGCAGACCTAAAGAAATTCCCAACTTTTAGAAAAGGAGATGATCCAGAATCATTCCTTGTGATGTTTGAAAGAGTGTGTGAAGATTTCCAAGTGAGGGAATCTGAAAAGATGATTATATTGAGATCCCAAATTAGTGGAGGCCTCGCTGAGATATACGCAGAGATGCCAATTGAATTAATCAAAGATTACCCTGAATTCAAAAAGTTAGTGTTTGCCAGGTATGGCATAAATGCAGAACATCTGAGGCACAAATTCAGATCACTAACTAAGAAACCTGATGAATCCTACTCACAATTGGGGGCAAACTTGTCCAGATGTTTGGAAAAATGGCTGTCGCAAGAGGGGGTTCAAACAATTCAGCAGCTGAAGGATATTATGGGATTAGAACAGTTTTATTCCCTCTTACATGGTGAACTAAAATATTTGGTCAAGGACAAGAGACCCAAAAATTTGAAAGAAGCAGGAGAGGTTGCTGGTTTCATCTCCCAGATAAGAAAAACCAGCTTTTCTGGGGGGGGGGGCAAAGTATGAGGAAAACTTGGGAGGATTCTAATAAATCTCCTAGAGGACAGTTTAAAGACCAGCAGAGGGTTGGCGGCCATTTTGTTGGAAAAGCCTCAGAACAGAGCAAAGCCAGAGGGCAAAATTTGGAGGGAAAAGTAGTAAAAGGGGCTGGAAATGAACAATGGAGTGCTCGGACTTGCTTCAAATGTAATGAGAAAGTCACATTGCATCCCAATGTGGTAAAGGCAGAGAAAATAAAGAATTTTTACCACAGAAAGTAAATTTAAGCAAGCCTAAAGCTGTTTTCTGTGTCCAGCAGGGACAAGTTGATACAATAGGTGAGCAGTCAGTAGCCATGGCAACGCCAGCAGAGCTATCTTCTCCAGATGAGGAGAGTGAATCTAGTATTCCTTTGGCTGAGATCAGGCACTGCTTTTTGATTAGAATGGATCACAAATTATTTGAAACGGCTGGGGACAATATTGGTATTTTAGATAACAACTACATGGCGCTGAAAGATTCCTGCTCACAGGTGACCTTATGTCATCCAGATATTGTACCACACCAATACATATTACCAGAAGAACACATGGCAGTGAAAGGAATAGGACAAGAAACTATTATCTTGCCTGTGGCTGAAGTGCCAATTCGTTATCTGGGATAGCAGGGAAATTGGCGTGTAGGAATTTCCTCACAGTTGCCATCGGCTGTTTTAATTGGTACAGACCTCACTGAGCATGTTAAGAGAGTTCTGGTTATAACGCGATCACAACATGAGCAGACAGAGACAGCTGAGGAAAAGAATGACAGCCAGGGGGAAGAAATGAATGACAATAGAAACACAGCTGAGATATTTACACTTGACATGTCACAACACAATACTTTTTCCCAAGGACAACAATCAGATCCCACCTTAAAAAGCTGCTTTGAAAAAGTGTCTGGAATACAGTTAACCCCTGAAACACCTGAAAAATTCCACATTAAGCAGGGATTACTGTACAGAGAAACACTGGTAAACCCCTTAAAAGGGGGCGAAGATATTCAAAAGCAGTTGGTAGTGCCTGTAAAATACCGCCAAATGATATTAGAAAGGGGACATTCTGACATATTTGCTGCACATCTAGGGATCAATAAAACCAAACAAAGAATAACGCAAAACTTCTATTGGCCACAGATAGGAAAGCAAATCAAAAGTTTCTGCCAGAGTTGTGATATTTGCCAGAGACAGGGTAATAGCTGGGACAAAACAAAGGCAAAGTGGTGTCCATTACCCGTAATCTCTATCCCATTTCAATGTATTGGCATGGATATTATAGGGTCGTTGCCTAGGGTCACAAAAAGGGGAAACAGATTTATCCTTACTATTGTGGACCATGCCACACGATACCCAGAGGCTATTCCCCTTAGTAATATTGAGACTCATACAGTGGCTGAAGCCCTGCTGAGTTATTTGAGTTGAATGGACTTTGCTTCAGAGATCATGACTGACCTAGGAACATCTTTCACCTCAAAACTCATGCAGAGACTATGGCAAATATGTGGTATCAAACATTTAAGTACTTCCCCATATCATCCACAATCTAACAGGTTAACAGAAAAATTTAATGGTACCCTGATGCGCATGATTAGGGCCTATTCTGCTGAAGACCTTAATAATTGGGACCAGAGGGAAGCGAGTACCTTGACAGATGATACAACACTAACCTCTGATTACCCTGAGAAATCTGGGACTGACTGAGATCTGATATATGGAGAAGGAGTGCAGTCAATAGAGCATGTTCAGAGTGCTTTCACACTTACACTTCCACCAGGAGGCCAGGAATCACCCTCTGCGGCTGAAATTGTTACAGTATCAGCAAAGAGCCTGCAGAGAGATGTTTCCATGGTTACACAGCTGGAGAGTGTTGTTGGAGCTGATCTAGTGTTTGTGAGAGCCCCAACTAAAATTGGTGTAACCCAAGAGCAGCTAAATGAATTAAAAGATGTGGTTACAACGTACCAACATGTTTTCCCTAACAAGCTTGGGTTAGTCAAGGGAGTGGTGCACAAGTTAGATACAGGATATGCACCCCCACAAGCAGTGATTCCATATAGAGTCACTGGGACATACATTGGCAAAGTGCGGCAAAAATTAAAGGCAGTAGGGCTAACAGTGAAAGCAGGCAAATGCCAGCTGGGTAGCCCTGAAATGAAGTACTTAGGTCATGTGGTAGGGGCAGGTGTAATCAAACCCCTGGAAGCAAAAGTAGATGCTATAAGTAGTTGGCCTAGACCCACCACCAAGAAGAAAGTTAGATCTTTTCTTGGGCTGGTAGGCTACTATAGGAGATTTATCCCTAGGTTCAGCAAGATAGCAGCGTCACTGACGGAACTGATGCGCAAGAAGAGTGCTGACAGCATCCAGTGGTCCAGTTGCTGCGAGGAGGCGTTTGGGAAGCTGAAGGAGGCATTAATCACCAACCCCGTGTTGCGAGCTCCAGACTTCGATCGTGAGTTTACTGTCTTCACGGATGCGTCCAACTCCGGGTTAGGAGCTGTGCTGTGCCAGAGTGATGACTGCGGAGACCTTCATCCGGTGGCTTACCTGAGCAAGAAGCTACAGAAAGGGGAGAAACACCTGTCCACCATCGAGAAGGAGTGTCTTGCCATTTTGTTTGCGGTCCAGAAACTGAAACCATATATTTGGGGGAGACATTTCATCCTCTGTACTGACCACTCCCCACTGTTGTGGCTAAGGACTATGAAGGCCAACAACAGTAAACTGATGAGGTGGGCTTTGATCTTGCAGGACTTCGACTTTGAGGTTCGAGTGGTCAAAGGGACTCAGAACTGTGCTGCAGATGCCCTCTCTAGACGACCCAACGACTGAAGATGGAAAAGAAAAATTTGGACTCTAAGAATGGTTTAAAGTGTCTATAAGTTTCATAATGGTGATTACTGTAAAGTTAATAAAGTTAATGAAAATTAATTATAAAATATAAAGTGATAAGGTAAAGTATATTGTTGGACTTAATAAAAATGTTTAGAGTATAAGGAATATTAATTGTTTAAAGTGTTTTAAAGTAATAAGAAGGAAAAGTGTTATATTGTATGACTTTTTCTGCTATTGAACTGTTAAACATTTTGGGTAAGTGTGCGTGTCATGTTGGGGAAATGTAATTTTTGTATTTTGCTCCTCGTTGTTTTTGGAGAAAAGCACTTTAGCTTTCCCCCACAAAACAACTTATTAAGGGGGGAGGTATTGTAACAGACAGACATAACATCACATGTCCGTCACAGCTGGGCAGTGAGTCATCAGCCTATGGTGTGACGAAGGGTGGAACTTAAGGGGAGGAGCTAGTATAAAAAGGGGGGTGAAGAGTGTGTGAGGGGGATGAGAGATGAGAGTCTGAGCTGAGAGTTAAAAGTGATTAGTAGTTAGAGTGAGTGAGGGAGCCTGTCAGTGGTGAAATAGTCTGTGTGAGCCAGTGTTTATTAACAGTGATTGATTAATTGATTCTTTACCCGTGATTTGCCATTCTTATTTTTGTAATCAATAAACCAGTTTTTGTTTTTCAAAGTTACACTTGTCCTTCGCTTGATTTTTAAGGATAAGTTGGTGGCAGCAGAGGTTTTTGAAGTGAAGTAGCAACCACTCTGTGAAGTGTGAGGGTGGCTGTTACAATCCTACTCTGGGAAGCAGTGGAAGACAGGAGGGCCTGGCGTGCTCTGGTCCATGGGGTCATGAAGAGTCGGACACGACTAAATGACTAAACGATGATGGACCAAGCAGAGGCTTGAAAAACAGAAAAATAAAAGTGATCTGAAATAGCTGGATGTCTAGAGGCTAAAAGAAACAATGTATCATACAAGGAACAGTGAGGCTAGGTGCCTAAAGTAACAAAGTAGTGATCTTAAGCTGTCAGGGGAAAGCTACTAAGTATCAATAATCTCTCTCTAACACAGAGGGGGGAAAAGAGGTCCTTTAAAAATGAGGCTTGTTTATCTTAATCTGTGGGAAAACAGCCTGCCAACAAAAATAAAAACGGTTAAGCATGCCTTCTAAGAGAGGGAAAAGATTAATTATGGAGCTAGCAGAGAGTCAAACATTATCTCAGGAAGGGGAAATTTCAGACCAAGAGGGCCAGGAATATGAGGGTTCAAGGGAACAGGCGGGTGCCTCAGGGAAAGTAAACTCCCTAGAGTTTCAAAAATGGAAATTAGAGAAAGAACAGGAGTCACTGTTGTGACCTAAGCAATTGTCCTAAACTGACTGCGCATTCTAGCCAGGTGCCTAATACACCAAGTAAAGCCCCACCTGTTCTCCCACACATATGCCACACGATGCCTAAGATAAAATATCTTTGTTATGCACCCCAGGAATATCAGCAGCATCCTGTGTAGCCAGAAGTGCAGCCTGGGTGTAGTCAAAGCTATTACCTTAACCAACAGGGTTTACTGCCTCTGCCTGGACAGGAAGGAGTTAATCTTCCAGTACCCCCCTGTGCCAGCCATGGAGGAATTCCAACCCCTCCCACCTACCAGCCATCACAAATACTCGGCGTGGGTGCTCGATGGAAAACTACTGAGGCTGAGAGACATTTTGAAAATCAGTCTTCTTTTACTATTTTGGATCCTAACACCTTGGTGTCCCAGGAACAATTGCTTTGGTCAAACCAGCAGTACCATGAGTGCATTGAGATTATAACCCTTAGGAATGTTACCCAAATATCTTCTCTTAAAGATTCGGCTGTGGACTTAAGTTTGATTTCGCTTAACTGCATTTCTCCTGAACTGATTTTACCTAATTTGAAATATCCAATTCAGGTATATTCTCCAGGGGAGACTGGAGAAACTTTGGTGCCATTAGTCTACGTAAACTTGGCTTATAAGGGTTGGACTGACTCACGACATTTGTTAGTTCATCAATCAGGTCCAGATTTCTCACTGGGAAATGATATTGTATATTTGGCTTATAAACAGAGTCTAGAAACTCCTGCAATTAATGTGGTTACAAGATCCCAAAGTAAAACAAAAGAAAGTTCAGAAAATGGAGGTTCTGAAGCTTCAGAAGCATGCTTGAATGCAGAAGTCATAGAGCAGTGGCATCTAGCATTAGAAGCCAGCCCTGCAGTTGCTAATTAAAAGCCTGTGGTTACTGACAAACTGAAAAAACAGATCCATTGCCTAGACAACCAAGTTCTCTGGCTCAGAAAGCTGAACCTACCCAGCCAGAAAGTACTGTTACACAAATGAGTGGTTCAGCTGAATTCAAAAGGTTGCAAGAGTTTGACCCTACCTTGACAACATATAAGTCTCAGGCAGATCAATATACCTTAATGAAACCCAACCAGCCAGTGAGCTTTTTATGGGGGAAAATGGACTGCTTTATAGATAATATGCCCCAAAAGGGAAAGTAGATGCACAACCAACTCAGCAATTGCTTGTTCCTAAAGAATACAGGGAGAAAGTCCTAGAGATGGCACACAGCAACCCCTGTAGTGGCCATCAAGGGTTCAAAAAGACTTTAAGCAGAATTACACAACATTTTTATTGGCCTGGAATTACAAAGAATGTTAAAAACTACATCTCTATATGTGATTCTTGCCAGAGGGTGGGTCATCAGACTGATCGTACCAAGGCTGAAGTTCAACTGGTTTTTATTGCTGATCAAGTTTTTAAGTGTTTGCGAATGGACATATTGGGACCTTTTATACCTACTAAATCGAACAAACGTTATGTAATTACTTTTGTATGCCAATCAAGTCGTTGGATCTAGGCTTTCACTATTATCTGCATAACTGCGGAAACTGTAGCATGAGCTTTTGTGGATTTATATGCACGTATTGGTATTCCTTCTAAACTGATTTGTGATAGAGCTGGTGCTTTTAGAAGTGAACTGATGAGAAAAATCAATGAAATAAATAATATAACTATTAATTGTATCATTGCTTATCATGCCGAGAGCCATGGGTTAGTGGAAAGAAGCCAGCAAACTTTATTGAAAATGATTAAAACTCTTATTCAAGACTATGGTAAAAGCTGGGATGAACTGCTTGCTTACAGAAGTGCACCTCATATGGCACTAGGTGGTCTTATGCCCAGCGAAGTGGTTTTTGGTAAAAATTTACAAGGGCCTTTGGACTTATTGAAAGCAGATTAGGAAGGAGTTCTCCAGTCTAGCTCAATACCAGTTGCTGATTTTGATATGAAGTTGCAAGAAAGGTTATTAACTGTTCAAGATATAGCTAAAAAGAATTTGCTGAAGTCTCAAGCTAAGCAGAAATATTTTCATGACAGGAAAGCAAGACACAGGGAGTTTGCAGTAGGTGACCAAGTGCTTGTTTTAAACCCACTTAAACCTTCTAAATTTGATATTGCCTGGGAAGGACCCGGGAAAGTCATTCAAAGAACTGGAACTGTCAGTTATCTGGTCAAAATGCCTGATTCTGGGGAAAAAACCTATTATGTATCATGTCAATAGTCTGAAACTGTATAGAGACAGATCTGCTATGATTTTGAAATGTTATGCTGCTTGTATGCAACCAGAACAAGAACCTATTGATTTTTTGTCTGAATTAGAAATGCAGGTGACTGGTTAGACAATCTGATCCTTGCAGGTACTCTAGAAGAGATAGAACATCTTTTACAGATTTTAGAGCATTTTAAAAATGTTTTTTTCAGACAAACCTGGTTTCACTACTTTGGTAAATCATGTGATTGATATAGGAGACAATCCACCTGAAAGATCCAGTCCTTATAGAGCTATTGGCGATCATGTTGTACAAATTGAACAGGAAATCAAGAAAATGTTGAATCTGGATGTGATTGAACCGAGCAATTCTCCATGGGCGAGTCCTATTGTTATTGTTCCTAAGAAAAATTCCTTAGGGGAAACCCTTGAT
Organism: Pogona vitticeps; assembly: GCF_051106095.1. Classification (NCBI taxonomy): domain Eukaryota; kingdom Metazoa; phylum Chordata; class Lepidosauria; order Squamata; family Agamidae; genus Pogona; species Pogona vitticeps. Next base: position 55,425,812 of record NC_135788.1, on the reverse strand, counting down.
GGAGTGAGATTTTGTGTTGATTACAGAAAGCTGAATAGTATAACTGTTCCAGATCCTTATCCTTTGCCTAGGATGGATGATTTCATTGAACACTTATCTAAAGCTAGATTCATTAGCATATTGGATTTAAAAATGCTTATTGGCAACTAAATTTAGATGAAAATTCTCAAGACAAATCAAGTTTTATCAGCCATGTAGGTACTTAGCATTTCAAACATCTCGCTTTTGGACTGAAAAATGCTGGTGCTTCATTTCAAAAAATGATAGACAAACTTTTGGATAGATTGACATTTGCTTGTGCTTATCTTGATGATGTTGCAATATTTAGTTCTGATTTTAAATCTCATATGTCACACATTGAAACTGTTTTGTCCAGAATACAGCAAGCAGGTTTAACAGTCAAAGCAAATAAATGTCAATGGATACAAGGCAAAGTCGTGTATCTAGGTCATCTGATTGGACAGGGAGAAATTCAGCCCCTGCAAGCCAAAGTGCAAGCCATAAATGAATGGCCTGTGCCTACTACCAAGAAACAAGTTCAGTCCTTTTTAGGCCTAGTCGGCTACTACAGAAAATTCATTCCTGACTTCAGTCATTTAGCAACACCTTTGACAGAGTTAACTAAGAAAAGACAGCTTGTCAAGGCAAAATGGACACCTGAGTGTCAAGGTGCTTTTGAAGCTTTGAAAGCAAAGATTAGTTCTGCATCTATTTTGAAGTCATCTGATTTTCACAAACCTTTCATATTACAGACAGATGCTTCAGATTTGGGATTAGGAGCAGTGTTGTTGCAGAAAGAGGATGATGGCACTTGTAGTCAAATCATGAAAAAATTACTCCGTTCCAGAGAAGATGACATTATCAATAATTTGGTCACTTCAACATTTATGCCCATACCTTTGGGGACACAAATTCACTCTGCAGACAGACCATAGAGCATTGGTTTGGTTGCAGAAGATGAAATCTCACAATCAGAAATTGTTGAGATGGAGTTTAGCTTTACAAGATTTTGTTTTTGAAGTTCAACACATTCCTGGAAAATTGAATGTAGTGGCAGATAGTCTTTCCAGAATCAATTGTGAAGATCAAAACGTGGCAAATGGTTGAAACAATGTTTGTGATTTTACTGTTTCACTACTTATATGTTCCTGAGCGCACACAGAGTGTATGGGAATAGACTGTCCTCTATGCTCATTGGTGAACGTCTCAGAGGGACGAAGAAGATAGAAAATGGAGGATGGTGTCACGTGGACAGAGTTGGAAGAGATTGGAGGGCTTAGAGAGCTTCCAGACGCAGATGCAGATTCTAGTTTCTAGAGATCCATTTTTATGCTTTATGCTAAGATGTAGTATATAGAGAGAGTTAGAGGGGAGTTAATGGAGAGTTAGAGGGGAGCTAATGGAGATCCATTTTTATGCTTTATGCTAAGATGTAGTATATAGAGAGAGTTAGAGGGGAGCTAACCCTTGCCTACCCTTAAAGAAGCTTTTTAAGATTTTATTTTATTTTTGCCAATTGAATTTTGTTAAGATTCTAACTGCAATATCTTATGGAAATGTAACTTATGCTTTGCTTATGCAACAAACTGAATATCTCTAAAGACTTTATTTTTTCAAAAAATATTCTTAAAATCCTTAAGACTGGTCTCCTGAACAGCAAATCTGCTGAGCCTGCTTCCAGAAGAGTAGTTAGGCCACAGAATGCTATAGAGTCCTTTTGCCTGAGCTTTGTTCACCCTGACAGACTCCAAAGCTCATGATGTTTCTCTTTTATTTTTCTTGCTTAACTTACTTAAGTACAAGCAAGGGTTTTCTTTAGAACAGACTTGTGGTAAAGGGTTTGTGTTACATCCTGGCTGAGTCACACGGACTCTGCTCAGCTAATTAGGAGTATACATTTGCCTGGACACTCTCTGTTTGGGAATCAAGCAATCCTTCAGGGGATGCTGGGTTCTGACAACAGAAATTCCAGTTAAAACAGAAATAAAAACTAGGGCTGAGGCAGAAGCCAGACAGAAGGAAATGAGGGAAAAAGAGATGCAACACCAGTTGGAAATGAAGAGATTAGAAATAGCTGCCCTAAATCATAATAACAATAATTCAAATGATAATGAAGAGAGTCTATCCAAAATGGATCAGAAGAAATTCCCTCAATTTAGAAAGGGGGATAATCCTGAGTCATTTTAAATTTCTTTTGAAAGAGTCTCCTGGGGCTTTAGTATTACAACCCAAAAGAAAATGATCATATTAAGATCACAAATAAGTGGAGAATTGGCTGAAATATATTCTCAGATGCCACAAGAACAAGCCAGAGACTATGAAGTTTTCAAGAAACTGTTTTTTTCAAGATTTGGAATAAATACTGAGTATCACAGAAGGAAATTAAGACAATTAATTAAAAATCATGAGGAATCGTATGCTCAATTTGGGGCTAATCTAGTCAGATATTTGGAAAAATGGCTAGAACAAGCTGGTGTGAGAACAATAGAGGATATGAAGAACATCATAGGTTTAGAACAATTTTATTCAGTGCTGCCAGGAGAACTAAGATATTTAGTCAGAGACAAACAGTCCAAAACAGTTCAACAAGCAAGTGAGATAGCAGATTTTATAGCAGAAATTAAAAACCTGAGATTTTCTGAAATAAAATTGGGAAGAAACTGGGAAGACAGAAAGAGCCCAGAGATTTCCACAAGAACAAACAAGCAACTGGAAGCCATTTTAGGGACAGATCCTCAGAGCAGTACCAACAGAAGAATAAAAGCTTTGAAGGGAGGGGAGAAAAATCCCTTGATTTTGATCAAAGAAAGGTAAAAGTGTGCTTTGTCATGATCAGCTCCTCTAAAGGAATGAATGACTGGTCGGACAGAGAGTAATTAGAAGTCTTTGCGCCCTCATTCAGCTGTGTTGGGTCCTGGTAACCTCAGCCAAGGCCTGCACCAAACGTCTGCTTACAAGTCTGCCCTAAAAAGATACTTATGCAACCTTAGGAAAATTCAAAAAGGAAAAACACATGAGCTTTGTAGTCCTTAGATCTACGTAGCCCAATAAGGTGGGACTCAGTAGCTTAATTGTGGCCTTGCCTCCCCTCAGAGTAATGCTAAGACAGCTACACTGTTCAAGAGACCAAATGATTTTTATAATTATTATTTTTATTGGAAAAATAGAGATTTACAAAATAAAGTCAGTTTGATGCAAAAAGCAAAGCATATTACCATTTCCAAGGCTTGTTACAAAATAGCAATGAAGCAATAATTCTCTTTAATTATAAGAGGACTAAAAATCCTAAAAATCTCTAAAAAGCTCTCTTAGGGTAGGCAAGAGGCATAAAGCCCCCCCCTTCCCTTCTTTCCTGATCTCCCTACATCTTTCTCAGTCCTTTACCTGCACTGAGCAGCAGGCAAACAGACCTAGAAAAACTATGATGGAAAAATAGTCCAAAATTGTAGAATAAGATAAGGGAATCTTGCTCATAGTAAAAGTTCCTTTTCCAAGCTTTGCTGGAACCACCCTTCTCCTCTGGCTCTCAAGCTGTCATCCAATCACAGCATGAGGTCAGGTAAACAATCCCTCCTTATCTTCTTTCTTCTCTTCTTTGTTCTCTTCCCATGGGAAACAGGTGTTGTTTTTCTTAGCACATCTGCAGCTATGCCATAACAAGAGTCTGGTCTTCTTATCTAGGAATGTCCTCCTCAGGCCTACAGGAAAACATTCCCACAAACCTCTGGAAAATACACTGTCAGCATGCAAAATCATTTATACAGAGAACCAACATTGAATCATTTTTACATTGTTCTCAACTACATATCCCATCCTCAGTAAAAGATTTAAACCACATAAACCAATTCATGACATGCTTCGGATGTGGAGAAAAAGGGCATTTTATTTCACAATGTTTAAAATCTAATAATAAAGAATTTAGTCAAGAGAAAGCAGGGGGAATTGTGCCAAAGAAGGTTTACTATGTCCAACAGTAGAAAGAGAACTCTGAGGCAGTTCAAGATGCTGCTTTAACTAACACAACAGAGAGTCAGGAAAAACTGCCTCTGGCAGATATTGTTCAATGCTACTTTATAGAAAGCAACATGGAGTTGATGAGTGTTCTGGTGAAAATATTTACATTAATAATACCAAACATTTAGCATTGAGAGACTTGTTCTCATATAACTATATGCCATACTGATATTATTCCACAGGAAACTATCATTCAAAAGGAAAAATTACAGTAAAAGGGATTGGGAAAGAATTAGTTAATCTACCTGTGGATAAAGTACATATAAACTATGAAGAGCGGACTGGTATATGGAAAGTAGCTATTACAGACCAGATCCTTCCACCTTGTTTAATTGGGCTAGATTTAATTGAGCATGTCAAAAGTGTTTTGATCAATACACGCTCACAGAGAGAAAAGATAGAAAATCCTGGTGAGAATAATGAGGTTCATGAGGAAGACTTAAGTGGAAGTCAATCAACTGAAATAGCTGAAGTATTAGCTGTAACAAATTCTCAGAAAAAAAAGTTTAAACAAGAACCAGAAAAGGATTCTACTTTGCAGCAATGTTTTAATCTAGTCAAAGAAGAACCAGTAACCCCTGAGTTCCCTGAAAAATTTGTAGTGGACAGAGACTTATTATATAGAGAGGTTATGATAAACCCTAAAAGGGGAGGGGAAAGTATCCACAAACATACTGGTTATGTATTGTTGTTGTTTATTGTTGTAAGCCGCCTAGAGTAATCTTAATTGATTAGATAGGCGGGATATAAATAAAATAAATAAATAAAATAAATAAATAAATTATCCCTTTTAAATATAGAGAGAAAATAATAGAAAAAGGACATGCAGATTCTTTTGCAACTTATTTAGGAATAGCACACACCAAGCAAAGGATAGCACAAAAGATTTACTGGCCTGGAATGGGAAAACAGTTAAGAGCATATTGTAAAAGTTGTGATATATGTCAAAGACAAGGGAATAACCAATACAAAAATAAAGCTAAATTGTGTCCTTTACCCATTATATCAACCCCATTTCAACGTATAGGCATGGATATTGTGGGACCATTACCTAGAGTGACTAGAAGGGGAAACTGTTTCATTTTAACTATAGTTGATTATGCCACGAGATATCCTGAAGCAGTCCCATTATGTAATATCGAGACTGAATCAGTGGCAAATGCTCTGTTAAATTACATGTGCCTCATGGGCTTTGCTTCGGAAATTGTCACTGACTTAGGAACATCTTTCACTTCTAAATTAATGAAAAGACTGTGGCATTTATGTGGTATAAAACATATTACCTCATCCCCATATAATCCCCAGACAAATGGGCTGGTAGAGAAATTCAATGGAACATTAATATGTATTATCAGGGCGTATACAGCTAAAAAACCAAATGATTGGGATTACAAAATACAACCTCTATTATATGCTTACAGGTCAATACCACAGGAAAGCACAGGGTTTAGTCCATTTGAATTATTATTTGGGAGGAAAGTGAGAGGACCCCTGGATTTACTTAAGCAAAATTGGGAAGAAAGGAAGGAAGAATATCCTGAAACTGTGATCCAATCCATAGATAATTTAATGAATTCATTACAAAAATCTTTGAAATTAGCTGCAGAAAACTTGTAGCAATAACAAAATAAACAAAAAGCATGGTACAATAGAAAAGCAAGAGACAGATCATTCAGTCCAGGAGAGGAAGTCCTGATGTTAAGACCAATAAAAAGAAATAAATTACAATTAAATTGGTCAGGGCCTTTTAGAATTATAACTAAAATGAATGAAGAAAATTATACTATTCAGGAGGAAGGAGAAGCAGGCCAAAGAGTGGTACAGGTTAAGATGATTAAATTGTACTATGGAAAAGAAAATAGTATCATATATACAATAGAAGTAGTGCCCAGGAGAAAATATGAAATGCAATATTGGGAAGGAAGAGGAGGGCACTATTATAACTTTGAGAAAATAGTAATAAACTTTACTCTGCTCATAGAACAAATAACAGAAGCAAGAGTAAAAGTTTTTGTAAGGATAGCAAGCTATTGGGTAGTCCATTCCAGAGATATAGCCTCTCTTTTAGAAAATGTAAAAGCCATGAGAAAAGCGGAGAAGATCCTGTGGTCGAGCAGATGCCAGGAGACCTTAGAGAAGTTGCAGACTGCAGTGATTTTTATTTATTTATTTATTTTTATTTATTTATGTATTCCATTTATACCCTGCCTATCTGGTCATTGCGACCACTCTAGGCAGTGATGGTCGGTCGTGTTGTGAGAGGTCCAGAGTTCCGGAGGGACTTCACCATCATCGCTGATGTACCCAGATTCGAATCAGGAGCCATGCTGATCCAGGAGGACAACAATGGGAACCTTCATCCGGTGACATTCATGAGTGAGAAGCTGCAGGTGGGCGAGAGACACCTTCCCACCATCAATCATGAGTGTTTGGCGATTATATGGTCTTTGCGGAAGCTTGGACTACACATACAGGAAAGACATTTTGTTCCATGCAGTGACCATGCCCTAAGGTTGTGGTTGCGGACTAAAAGAGAGAACAATAAGCAATTGAGGAGGTGGGCCATACTCCTACAATATGGTGACTTTGAGATCAAAAGCATCAAAGGAACTCAAAACATAGTAGCTGATGCCTTATCGAGAAGATCTGAATGGTAAAGAAGAAAAAGGACTAAATTAAAATGTAAATGTAATAGAATGCAAACTGTTCAAAATTAAATGTTATAAAAGTGTGTTAAAATGAAAAATGATTAAAAATGTAAGTATATATGAAGTATATATGTGTTATAAGAACAAGTATGTATAAAGTAGTCCATGTCAACATGTTAAAACACTAGGAACCCAGAAAACTGGGTTCTATACACTGTCAAGGAAGACCCAGAAGAGAAGCAAAAGAGAAGCCTTTTGCAGTCCTTTAGGATTATATAAATTTTGAGTTATGAGTTTTGCTCTAAAAAATGCACCAGCCATGTTTCAAAGGCTGGTAGATAAAACCTTGTATGGCCTGAGAGAGTTCACTATGGCATACATGCATGACATTGGTATTTTTAGCCAGACCGGGGAGGAACATAAATCCCATAAAGAGGTTGTGTTGCAAAAGTTACATGATGCCAGTTTGACAGTGAAAGCGGCTAAATGTCAAACTGGGAACTCTGAAATGGTACCTAGGGCATCTAGTCAGAGGGGGATAATCAAGCCCCTAGACGCAAAGATAGAAGCTATTGATACTTGGCCCACCCCAACTTCTAAAAAGATAATCTGAGTGTTCCTAGGGTTAGCAGGATATTATAGATGTTTTGTCCTAAAGTTTAGTGAGATAGCTGCTCCGTTAACAAATTTAACCCGAAAGAAGCAAGCTGAAAACATCTAGTGGATGTCAGAGTGTCAGGTAGCCTTCGATCATCTGAAGAGAGTGCTGATTTCAAAGCCAATCCTTATTGCACCAGACTTCGACCGTGAGTTCATAATTTACATGGATGCATAGAATGTGGGACTGGGAGCCATGCTGTGCCAAACAGACAACAGTGGAAGTCTACATCCAGTGACTTACATAATCAAGAAACTCTAACCTGGTGAGAGACATTTATCCACTATTGAAAAAGAGTGTCTATCTATTGTAGGGAAGCTGCAAAAGCTGAAGCCCTACATTTGGGGAAGGAAATACGTCCTCTGCACCAACCATTCCGCTTTGCTGTGGCTAAGAACTATGAAATATAATATTTATTTTTATTTATTTATTTATTGTATTTATACCCCGCCTATCTAGTCATTTCGACCACTCTAGGCGGCTTACAACATAAAGGATAACAAGTTCAAGAAAAATTTATAACAATTAATTAATTAAATGATTCTGCGATGGGAAAAATATAAAATAAATCAAATAAAGAGAAAAAGAATAAAAAAGAAAGAGGACAGGAATTAACTGGAAGGGAAGGCCTGCCTATACATCCACGTTTTTAGTTGGTTCTTAAACGTACCCAGCGAGGGTGCAGCGCAAATCTCTGGAGGTAGGTTATTCCAGAGGCGAGGAGCCACTGCTGAGAAGGCCCGGTTTCTAGTTCTTTCCTTCCAGGCCTCCCTCGGCATCAGGCTCCTCAGCCTCACCTCCTGGCTCGCGCGGGTCGCACGGGTAGAACTAGTTGGGAGTAAGCTGTTACATAACAGCACTGATGTTACCTGTCTGTCATGGGTTTGGAGGGAAAGTTCCATCCTATGGGGAGTGGAAGGCGGGACATCAGGAGGAGGGGCTGTACTGTATAAATATGTGATGCCTGTGTGGTGAAGAGGGGATGCTGAGACAGACTGTGAGACACTGGGAGGGACGAAGCAGCAGCTGGGGAAGAAGAAGCTGTTGTGGGAGTCTGTGTGTCTGACAGGGTACTACTGTGTGTCAGAGTACCAGCCTGAAAGGTTCAGGGGTCTGTTGGTTAGCCAGAACTGATGGGTTCAGGGTCTGTGCTTTAAGTTAAAGGTTCTAGGTGAACCAAACTGTATGCTGGTGTGTGTGAAAATAAGCCACGTTACTTTATTTTATTCACCTGATTGCTTATTTTTCCCTGTGTGTATTTAAAATAAACTTTATTCTTTTTGTTGTTTAAAAATCCATCCCTGGTCTGTGTGACTTATTATAGGGAATGGTTGGTGGCAGCTTAGTAACTGTGTGATAGATCCCAGTAGGTCTGGGTTTGTCACATTGATTGGTGTCCAGCGTGTGGGATACGACTGGTCCAGTTGTCCAGTGGTCCAGCAAAGCCTTGGCAAGTGTGCCCAGAGCAAGGGGGGTCTAGTCAGGGACAGTCTGAGGCGCGTAGGTAATCTTCTAGGTGTACCTCACGGGGAGGTGCGCTAGTAGAAGAACGTGCCAACTGGGAAGACTTAGATTAAGGTGCTCTGAGGCAGCCTAGTTTTGGCGGGAAAACGCTGAGGCAAAACTGCGTAGCAACAGCGAGCTAGCTTGCCAGCTGAGAGGCCCAGCAGAGGGGGGTAGGCTCTGACTCGATACTGTTGCAAATTTAGTGCTGAAGAACAGCAGCAATCTCTGGGGAGAGCTGGTTCTGAGGCAAGAAGGAAAAAAGTGGTCGTTTTATTTTGAGGCTTGACTTTTAAAGCAGCCTGTTCTGAGGGGGGATTATGCCCTTGACTCGAAGCCAGATGGCAGAAATGAGTGATGTGAAAGACCCCCAGATTGACCAAGGTTCTGAGGATGAATTTGGCTCAGTGCAGGGTGACAGCACAGGAGAGCAGAACCCAGAACTTAGAAAATTGCTCATAGCCCAACAGCATGAACTGAGGATGAGGCAATTGGAAAAAGAAGAAAGATTAGAGAGGGAGAGAATGGAAATGGAGAGGGAATTGCAGAGAGAGAAAATGGCGTTTGAATTAAAAAAACTGGAAATGATGAACCAGAACAATAATAACAATAGGGATTCTGAGGGAGGCCAGTTGTCTAAGGCTGATCTGAAGAAATTCCCTGTGTACCACAAGGGAGATTGTCCTGAGGTGTTCTTTTCCTTAGTGGAAAGAGCGTTTGTGGACTTCTCAGTGAGGGAAACTGAGAAGATGACCATCATGCGGTCTTTAATCAGTGGTAGCCTGGCTGAGGTTTATGCCGAGATGCCTGAGGAACGGATGAAAGATTTCGCAGAGTTTAAAAAACTGGTGTTTGCAAGACATGGGATAAATGCAGAGCAGCTGAGACAAAGGTTCAGGTCCCTCACCAAGAAGCCAGAACAGACTTTTACCCAAGTGGGGGCCCAATTGGTGAGGCTGCTTGAGAAATGGCTGTCGCAGGAGGGAACAGAGACCTATGAACAGCTTAAAGACTTGATAGCCCTGGAACAGTTCTATTCAGTTCTGCATGGGGAATTGAAATTCCAGGTGAGGGAAAGGAAACCAAAATCTGTGGCAGCAGCCGCAGAAATCGCAGATTTTATTTCCCAAATAAGAAAGCCCTTGGGTGAGGGGAAATCTGTAGGTAAACCCAAAGAAGCCTACAGCAAGTACTCTCAGGGACCAGGGAAAAGCCAGCAAGGGGGAGGGGCCCATGGTGAAGGGAAGCCCTCAGACATGAAACTAAGACCTCAGATTTTGGAGGGAAAACCAAAACAAGATGAGAGAGAATCAAAATACACCAGAAAATGCTATTTCTGTCAGGGAAAGGGTCATCTAATCTCAGAGTGTGAGAAATTAAAGCAGCTAAAAGGAATGGTGCCTCAGAATTCTAGTGGGACCAAGCCAAAAGCTGTGTTCTGTGTCCAGAAAGAGCAAGGCTCAGTGTCACAGAGGGAGCCGGTTGCCATGGCTACTCAGTCTGGAACAGCTACCTATGCTGAGCAGGCTGAGGAAAATGGTCCTCTTGTGGAGGTAAAGCGCTGCTTGCTGATAAAAACAGATTCTCAGTTGTTTGAGACAGCCGGGGTGGACGTAGGAATACTTGACCGTCAGTATAGGGGGCTGCGGGACACTTGTTCCCAGGTAACCCTGTGCCATCCCGATATCATTCCCCGGGAGTTTATAATCCCAAGTGAGAGCATAAAGGTAGCAGGTATTGAGGGGCAGGTAATCTCTCTGCCAGTAGCAGAGGTACCTGTCAACTTTCAAGGCTGGAGGGGAGCTTGGCGGCTAGCGATTTCACCGACTCTGCCAGCAGCCGTGCTCGTGGGAAATGACCTGGCTGAACATGTGAAACGGGTGCTAGTGATTACACGCTCACAAGCCACCACGGGGACAGTTCAGGGGGGTAATGATGAGCCAGAGACGGAAGCAGAGGGGAGTTCAGAAGCTGTGGTGGAAACCTTAACCACAGACAGCCGATTTGGACAGGAGCAAAAGGCAGACGCCACTCTCCAAAAGTGTTTTGAACAGGTGACTGACGCCCAGCTAACACCTGAAACCCCAGTGAGATTTCTGGAGAAAAAGGGGATTTTATATAGAGAAACCCTGAGGAATATCTCAAAAGGGGGAGATGGGATCAGAAGTCAGCTGGTGGTACCTGAAAAGTATCGCCCCATGATCTTACAAAGGGGGCACTCTGACATGTTTGCTGCACACTTAGGGGTCAACAAAACACAGCAGAGAATCACACAGAATTTCTACTGGCCTGACATAGGGAAGCAGATCAGGGAGTTCTGTAAACAATGCGATGTGTGTCAAAGGCAGGGGAATAACCGCGACAGGACCAAAGCAAAGCTGTGCCCTTTGCCTGTGATTGACACTCCGTTCAAATGCATAGGGGTGGATATTGTGGGACCTTTGCCCAAGGCCACAAAGAGGGGGAACAGGTTCATCCTAACAATTGTGGACCATGCCACAAGGTATCCTGAAGCCATACCCTTGACTAATATTGAAACTAACACAGTGGCAGATGCTTTGGTGGGGTACATGTCCAGGATGGGATTTGCCTCAGAGATAATCACAGATTTGGGGGCATCGTTCACGTCAAAGCTCATGAAACGCTTATGGCAAATCTGTGGAATAAAGCACAAGGAAACCACTGCTTATCATCCGGAAAGTAATGGGTTAACTGAGAAGTTCAATGGGACTCTAATGCGCATGATTAGGGCTTACTTGGCAGAGAATCCAAACAATTGGGACCAGAAGCTGCAATCCCTTTTGTTTGCTTATCGATCAGTGCCACAAGCCAGTACCGGGTTCAGTCCATTCGAGCTTTTATTTGGGAGAAGGGTGAAAGGGCCCCTTGATTTGATAAAACAAAATTGGGAGCAGATCACCCAGGATGACCCACAAGACGTTGTGACTTACATAGACACCTTGATGAATGACCTAAAGCGAAATCTAGAGCTGGCAGCAGAAAACCTGCAAGCGCAGAAGGTCAAACAGAAAACATGGTATGACCGCAAAGCTAGAGAGAGGCACTTTGACCCAGGGGAGGAAGTGCTTTGGCTTAGGCCCTGCAGAGAGAATAAGCTGCAGCTCAAATGGGCAGGACCATATAGGGTCATTTCCAAGATGTCAGATCTGAACTACCTAATAGAGCAGGAGGAGAACCAAGCAAGGAGGGTGGTTCATGTGAATGCCCTAAAACCCTACTACAGAGGGGAACAGAGGGTTCTATTTGCTATAAAAGCAGCTGAGAGTGAGGAAGCTGAATTACCCTTCTGGGAGGGTAGAGGGGAAGTAAAATACAACCCAGAGGAGGTAAAGATCAGTCCTGCACTCACCCAAGACCAGCAGCAAGAACTAAAAATGCTGCTTAGCAAATATCAACAGGTGTTTTCCAACAAGCCGGGGATAGTGAAGGGAGTGATGCATCGGATCCACACAGGGGATGCACCCCCGCAGGCAGTATCCCCATACCGAGTAACGGGACCCTATAGGGACAAGGTGCGGAAGGAGCTGGACGAGATGCTGAGGGAGAACATAATCGTCCCCTCTTCTAGTCCTTGGTCCTCTCCGATAGTCCTTGTGGACAAGCCTGATGGGAGCATTAGGTTTTGTGTCGATTACAGGAAATTAAACCGTGTAACCACTCCTGATGCCTACCCAATGCCCAGGCTAGACAACCTGATTGAAACCATAGGGGGTTGTCGGTTCATCTCATCATTGGACCTGGTAAAGGGATATTGGCAATTAAGAATTGATCCCAGGGATCAAGAAAAAACTGCCTTTTGCAGCCCTTTTGGTCTCTATGAGTTTCGAGTCCTGAGCTTTGGTCTCAGAAATGCACCAGCCACATTCCAAAGGCTGATGGACCAGACCTTGGCAGGGCTCAGTGACTTTACAGTGGCCTACATTGACGACATAGGGATCTTCAGTAATACCTGGGAAGATCACCTGATACACCTGGAGTTAGTGCTGCAGAGGTTAAGTGCAGCAGGGCTAACGGTAAAGGCCAGCAAGTGTCAGCTGGGTAGCCCAGAAATAAAATACTTGGGTCACATGGTAGGGGGAGGAGTGATAAAACCCCTGGAGGCCAAAATAGAAGCTGTTCGAGATTGGCCTAGACCCACCACCAAGAGAAAAGTCAAATCATTTCTTGGGTTGGTGGGCTACTACAGAAAGTTCATCCCGAGGTTTAGCGAGATTGCGGCTCCGCTGACCGATCTGACGAGGAAGAAGGCTGATGACCGCATCCCGTGGACCAGCGACTGTGAGGCGGCGTTCCAGAGGTTGAAGGAGGCGTTAATCAACTATCCTGTCCTGCGTGCTCCAGACTTCGACCGGGAGTTCATCATCTACACCGATGCGTCTAACAGCGGGGTAGGAGCAGTTCTGTGCCAGGAGGATGAGAATGGTGACCAGCATCCAGTGTCCTACCTGAGTAGGAAACTTCAAAAAGGTGAGAGACATTTGGCAACCGTGGAGAAGGAGTGTTTGGCCATAGTCTACGCGATCCAGAAGGCCAAGCCTTACATCTGGGGAAGACATTTTGTTCTGTGTACTGACCATTCACCATTGCAATGGTTAAAGACAATGAAAACCCACAATAGCAAACTTATGAGGTGGGCTTTGAACTTACAGGACTATGACTTTGAAGTGAAGGTGGTCAGAGGGTCAGTGAACTGTGTTGCTGACGCCTTATCAAGAAGACCTGAAGACTGAAGACGGCGAAAGAACATGGACTATATGTATATAATGAAAACAAAAAGTTAAAATGTACCTGGTTTTGAATTTGGTTGGTATTAATAAAGGTAAATTGATGTACTGTATATGGTAAAATGTTTAAATGCATATTTGCTATGGTTAACTTGGAGTGTAAGTATATGTAAGTATTATATGGTATGTATAAATGTTGTTGTGTATTTTATGCAGGTTGTTTTTTGGTGAAAAGCACTTTTAGCTTTCCCCCTACAAAACAACTTTTAAAGAGGGGAGGTGTTACATAACAGCACTGATGTTACCTGTCTGTCATGGGTTTGGAGGGAAAGTTCCATCCTATGGGGAGTGGAAGGCGGGACATCAGGAGGAGGGGCTGTACTGTATAAATATGTGATGCCTGTGTGGTGAAGAGGGGATGCTGAGACAGACTGTGAGACACTGGGAGGGACGAAGCAGCAGCTGGGGAAGAAGAAGCTGTTGTGGGAGTCTGTGTGTCTGACAGGGTACTACTGTGTGTCAGAGTACCAGCCTGAAAGGTTCAGGGGTCTGTTGGTTAGCCAGAACTGATGGGTTCAGGGTCTGTGCTTTAAGTTAAAGGTTCTAGGTGAACCAAACTGTATGCTGGTGTGTGTGAAAATAAGCCACGTTACTTTATTTTATTCACCTGATTGCTTATTTTTCCCTGTGTGTATTTAAAATAAACTTTATTCTTTTTGTTGTTTAAAAATCCATCCCTGGTCTGTGTGACTTATTATAGGGAATGGTTGGTGGCAGCTTAGTAACTGTGTGATAGATCCCAGTAGGTCTGGGTTTGTCACATAAGCATTCCCCCAAGTATCAAGGTCCTAAACTGTTTAGAGCTTTATATGTAAGCATTAACACTTCGAAGTCAATGCGGAAACGGATGGGCAGCCAGTGCAACATGGCCAGATTAGGAGAGATATATTGGTATTTTCTTACTCCAGTAAGGAGCCTGGCTGCTGCATTCTGCACCATTTGAAGTTTCCTCATCAGCTTCAAAGGAAGCCCCACGTAGAGCGTGTTACAGTAGCCTAATCTAGATATTACGCATGCATGTACTAAGGTAGTGAGCATCCCCGTGTCTAGGTAAGGTCGCAGCCAGGCAAACGTGGAAAAAGGCGGTGTGGACTACCGATGCCACCTGCTTTTCCATGGTGAGCATTGGGTCCAGGTGTACCCCCAGGCTGCGGACCCCACTCTTTGCAGCCAGGGCCACCCCCCAAACATGAGGGAGTTTCCCAAGCCACCATCCACAGGGCCACACACCCTCAGAACTTCTGTCTTGTCTGGGTTCAGCCTCAGCCCGTTCTCCTGCTTCCATTGCTGTACGGCCCCCAGGCAGTGCTGCAGGGACAGGACGGCATCACCTGCAGTTGGTGAAAAGGAAATATAGAGCTGGGTGTCATCAGCATATTGATGACACGATGCTCCACACCCCACGATGACTCCACCCAGCGGCCTCATATAGATGTTAAACAGCATTGGGGAGATGATCAACCCCTGTGGAACCCCACAACTGAGATTCCACAAGGCCGAAATACTCTCCCCAAGCTGCACTCTCTGGGGGTGGTCCTCCAAGAAGGAACGGAACCAGGCCAGAGCCAAGCCACCAATACCCAACTCAGAGATCCTCCCCAGGAGGATACTGTGGTCGACGGTATCGAAGGCCGCCGAGATGTCGAGGAGGACCAACAAAGAAATTTTACCGCTGTCGGCCTCCCTCAACAAGTCATCGTACAGGGCGACCATGTACCGTGGCATGGCCTGAAGCCTGACTGAAAAGGATCCAGGGCATCTGTTTCATCCAGATGTGCCTGAAGCTGGTCAGCCACCACCCTCTCGACCACTTTGCTCATGAAAGAAATATTGGCAACGGGCCTATAATTGCCAATTTCATCCGCCGCCAATTTAGGTTTCTTTCTTATGGGCCTAATGAGTGTCTCCTTGAGGGCAGAGGGAAACCTGCCCTCAAGGAAAGACCCATTTATTATTGCAGTGGCCCATTTTGTTGTTATTGGCCTGGCTGCTTTGATTAGCCAGGCCGGGCAAGGGTCCAAGGAGGAGGAGGTGGCTCGACAGCAGTCAAGCACTCTGGCCACAGAATCAGGCATGACAGGCTGAAAGGAGTCAAGGGTTACCGGGCAAGACGGAGCGCTGGACATCTCTGCTCTACTCACTGTGTTCAAAAAAGGAGAGAGGTCCCGTCGAATGGCCTCCACTTTAGATTTTTAAAAGGCTGCAAACTGGTCAGGTGAAAAACTAGGGGGAGGCCTATCATCCAGACCAGTTTCGGATAGGTCGCGCACTATACGGAATAACTCCACCTGCTGGTTGGACGCTTCGCTTATCTGGTTAGCGAAGTAAGTTCGACAAGCAGCCTTTACCTTAGACAGGTAAAGGTTAGTTGCGACCCTGACAGCTATCCTATTATAATCCAACGGGTTCTTCCTCCACCTACGCTCTAGCCTTCTCCTATGTCGCTTCAGCGCTCGAAGCTTGTTAGGGTTTTGGCTACAGTAGAATACGCAGAGTTATTGAAGACACTTTACCAGTTCTTCTTGTGTTGCAAGACAGTTGTATTTACAAGTATTTACAGTTATATACAGGCAGGTATCTTAACAGCACAGCAGGAACTCTTTATACAAACTGGCAGCATGCGTGGTAGCAAGTGATAGTGGAGGAAGAGAAAGAAGCAAACACACAGTCCACTTATATACATATACATGGCCAATCAGAAAACAGATGACTTCATGCTTTGCACCTGGTCTTCTCCTGGTTTCAAGTCATTACATCATGTCCAGAGTGATTCAACACTCTCACATCTGTGCACAATGGCAGCTCGTTAATGAAACACATATACAGGTTCAGGCTTATAAAATTTCTATACTCTGACAAAGCTCCTGGTTAAACCAGGGTGCTGGACGAGCTCTACGACGGAGAGGGCGTTTAGGTGTGATCATGTCTATAGCCCTGGTTGCAAAGGTGGACCAGTTATCAGCCAGAGTGTCGACAGGAGCGCTAGCCAGGTCCGCCGTGACCCCTCTCATGACGTCCTGGAATCCAGCCGGATCCAGTAGCCTTCGAGGGCGGACCATAGAAATAGGTCCCTGCTCCCTGCGAGGGGGGAGAGCCACTGTGAGGTTACATTTTATTAGGTGGTGATCTGACCATGACAAGGGGACTGACATGAGGTCTGTCACCACCAGATCACACTAGCTCCAACTGGAGGAAAAGACCAGGTCCAGTGTGTGACCACCCATGTGGGTGGGGCCGTTGACATGTTGGGGCATGTTCAAGGAAGCCATGGTTTCCAAGAACTCATGAGCTGACCCAGATGGCTCTGTCCCCACATGCACGTTGAAATCACCCAAGACCAAAAGCCTCGGGGATCCCAATAGTGCTGCGGAGACAAAGTCAGTCAACTCCGGAAGGGAAGTGGCTGGATCGTGGGGAGTGCGGTAACCCAGTAAAATCCCAATACCATCCCTGGCCCCAATCGACACGTGGAGTGCCTCTAGACCCGGCTTTACCATCGAGGAGCACCTAGTAACCTCCAAGTTGGATTTATAAACAATGGCTACTCCTCCCCCCGCCCCTCCAGTCTACCCTGGTGCTGGACAGCATAACCGGGCGGACAGACAAGAGCCAGGGGAGGACAATAGCAGCAAACTTACAAGATAGGCGCTAATTTTTCAAGACTTTGATTTTAAAATACACAGTGTAAAAGGATCTCAGAATGTGTTTGCGGATGCTTTGTTTAGAAGGCCAGATGACTAGAGAAAATTATTTTTTTCTGAGTTCAATATTAACTTTGTATAATAGTTATGGGATATGCTTAAAGTGCAAAATTTGCTTCGATATTAATAAAGTAAGAGGTATGTACAGTGATAGTAAAAACAATAGTATGTATCCTTCGTAAAGTAAGAGATTAATATATGCATTCTTCCATGAACCTTTGCTTGTTTATTAGGGCAAACCATTACATTTCCCCTCCTAAAACAAACTAATTAAGGGGGGAGGGATGTAACATTCACCCTGCTCATGAATATTTATGTTGAGATTTGAATGCAACAATAGTAGCTGGTGGGGGCAGAGCTAAGTGGGAGAAAAAGAAAAGGAGAGATAGGGAGATTAGAAGAAAATAAGCTTTTAGTTGAGAGTTAACGACATTGGACATTTATCACTTTTATCAATAAACAATTTCTACTTGGTTTTTAAATGCTATGTTGCCCCAACCTCTGTCATTAAAAGTGAACAAAGTTGATGTAATCAGCTGGTGGCAGCTGAACAACATGTAGCGTGTGCCTTTGCTTGGTTAAACAACCAAAGGCCATGTGGGAACATCTCACACACACACACACACACACACACACACACACACACACACACACACACACACACACACACACACATGTGCTGGCTGTGAAAACTAAAATTGCTGAGGATGTGTTGCAGGTTACCTCAGCACACGTAATTTTTTTGCCATCCGCCAGGGCTTGGTTCTCATAATAGTTATTAATTTTTTCTTCTCTTCCACCTGTTCCTTTAGCCTGGCCAGTTCCCCTTCAGACAGGGACTCTTCATTGGAAGTGCTGGAAACAGATGAGGATGAACTAAAAGGGGAGGAAAAAAACCAAAAAAGACACAAAAGCCTAGTTATTTGCAGCTATGTCCTTCCTATGAGCTTATAGCAGTGCACTTAACTTAAGGTTTCCCACTTGATCCTCACAATGACCATATGTGGCAAATCAAGCTTAGTAGAGTGTTGAAATAACTAATTAAAAACTATGTGTTCCATAGAGCTAATTCCCTTTTTCAATACCTATGAAAATAATGACATTATAATTTTCATGTAATGAGGGATAATTTCACTTGTTCCATGAGATAATGATAAGTTTTCTTTTTTGCACTTTTAATACTTACAGTCTCACTACGTAGGTGTGTGTCTGGTTTATGGTAACAAAAATTACAATTAAATAAGAAGAAATGGACAAGGTGTTAAAGACTTGTTAACCTGAGCCCTAATTGCCATTTACCGTGTGTCTTGGAAGTAAAGATGGACATGAACTGAACTACAAATGGAAAAAAAACTACAAACTGGGCTCTTTCATTGTTCAGTTCATGGTCAGTGTGGTGTTCGCCCAGGTCATCAATATTCATATGATATCTGCATAGACCAATGAGAGTGTTGGAGGGGCAGAGTCATGGGATATAAGAGACTCAGCAGGAGAAGGGGGAGTTTAGATAGGGAGATTGAGAGTTGAGAGAGTTTTTGGAATTTGGGTGGGAGAATGGTGGTTGAGAGTGGATAAAGGAGGATGTTTGTTTAAGAGTTAATAACATTGCTTGTCCCATCAACATCTGTAACAATAAACAATTTCTAGTTGGTTCTTTTAAAATGACATATGGCCTGGATAATGTTGATGTAATCAACTGGTGACAGCTGAAAGACCCGTAGCATGAGCTCTTAGTTTGGTGAAACAAGCAGGGGGCACATGGGGATAATGACAAATTAGTAGCACAGTGCTGGGATTTGAAACAATCCATTAAAAACGCTGAATTTGCTTGAGTATTCCTAACTAGAAAGGGTTAGGATCTATGGTAAGAAGTGGTTACTCATTAGTGTGATGAAGTATATTTTTCTAATTAGAGATGGGTTATGTAGTCATGTCTTAACCATAGAGGAATCCATTTTGAGTCTGACACAGGCTAAGTTCTGGAAAATTACTAGTAGTTATTTTCAGCTTTATTCGCTAACCTTATCGCTGCAGCTGGAGAGAAAAACACGGCAGAGTCAAAATATCTCTAACCTGAATGATAAACAATTCTTTGGTGTTGGTGGGAAAGTAGGGCGTACCCTATGCTAATTCTTGCCTTCGTGATTGGTTGAATATGTCAGGAGGGGGCAGGTTGGAGAAATTTACAAGAGGTTGGAAAAAGTAACTCTGAGAGAGAGAAGGGAGAAGAGAGTTTTGGGTATCTGAAAACATGGCGTCGAATTTCTTTGATCCAGACGAAGGAACCTAATTTAACAATATGGACTGCGTAAGAATATCGTTTGTTTACCTTAGTTTATAGTTTAGATTTTGTTTTGTTTAATAGTTAATTTTTATAGAAGGTGCTGAAACGTTATGCTGTTGCTTAGAAATGAAACTGTAGAGAAATGTTTCCTTTGTTCACTTAAATAAACTCATGTTGTTTAATAATTGGGCTTTCTAGTCCTTTGAACAGAACAGTTTCCCTATAGATAATAAATTTGGCTTATGTTACCAAAATTGAGTCATTGAACAGTAAAGATACGGTATTAAGTGGTTTCTTTTTAGTAAAATCGAAACAGCCTTAAATGCAGGTTTGCCAAGAGTTCATGTCCCGGGAACAGTGTTGACTCAAGCAGTTAACTTCAAATCGGGAAGTGAAGGAAGCCTGGATTTTCCTGTTTCGTGGTTTTTGATCTCATTTATGGGACCAATAACTCACAATTAGAGTCTTGGTGAAGACTTAGTTTTGGGGCTTCTGAACCCAGGTCTGGGGAATCCTAACATAAGTCAGGTTTGTGAATCCTGTTTTGCTGAAATGAAATGATGCTCCCAACTTCTTGGGGCTTCATTTTGCTTTGGTAAAATGGATGCCCACACCCTTACTGCTGCCCCCTGTTGCTTCCCTACGAGACCCAGCATCCTTCTCCTCTTCATCCTCCTCCTCCGACAACTTTAGAGACAGTGGCCCACCTTCCCTTGCAGGGTTCGGGTCTGTTGTCTCTGCATGTGCACATCTATCAGATGATAGGCATGCACATGAGCAGAGACAGATAGGAAGGTGATGGGGCAGTGGGAAGGGGGCAGGCAGGTAGCAGAGGGGGTGGAGACATTAAGATCCCTTCCTGCATGCACAAACTGGAAAAAACAAATCACAAATCAGTTCATTTTCCTGGGTTCGGGGGTGGTTTTGGTTTGTGGATAGTCATGAACCACAAACCACTCCAATTTGTAATTTTTCCAGTTCTTGCCCATCTCTACTTGAAAGTATATGTAACTGTAACTAGAGGATTTCATGGCTGAATGAGGATTTCAACCTGGAGTAAATAGTTCCAGTTGAAGACTCTAACCACTATACCAGACAACCTCATAGTATTAATGATGGGGGAGAGGCTTGAAAAACTGTAGGGTTTACTTTACAACATCTGCTCATCCACTCCTGTGTAGCCATTGGTGCCCATACAAGTTAAAACCTTAAAACAGTTTTTTAAAAAAAAAAAAAAATTCTGACATGCCCATTGTGTTTGCACAATACATTTATACTGTGTTTGGCAGGAAATATAGATTCTCAGTTGGCTGTACATTGAGGGGCTGATATGCCAAAGATATTAAGTGGCTATAATGCCTTGAGTAGTCATGTAAATTGACTATAAACAAGGTTGCATATCTTTATTAACAGTGGAAGATACTAGAGAGGCCATGGAAAATTCAGGACAAGCACAAAATATACAACACTTGCATCATGTCTAACCAGAGCTTGGAAAAGTTACTTTTTGGAATGTGTCTCCTAAAATTCCTGGCCGGCATGGCTCTTGATGAATTCTGGGAATTGTAGTTTGAAAAAGCAACTTTTCCAGGCTCTGCATTTACCCCTTACAATGTGCAAAGCTAATTTCAACTACTTGGACATCTCAGTGTCATGCTAACAGACTAACCCTCCCCTCACACATTAGATTATTTACTTGATCTGAGCTCCTGGGATATAGAACAGTTTTCAAACCAATTGCCATCGTGGTTTGTGTTGTTGTTGTTATTCATTCTCACACTCACACTCACACTCACACTCACACACTCACACTCACACTCACACTCACTCTCTCTCTCTCTCTCTCTCTCTCTCTCACACACACACACACACACACACACACACACACACACACACACACAAAGTTTCCATGGCCAAGTGGGGAATCCAACACAGGTCTTCTGAGTTCTAGTCTGTCACACTATCCAATACATCACTGGTTCTTAACCTTGGGTTACTCAGGAGTTTTGGACTGCAACTCCCAGAAGCCTTCACCACCAGCTGTGCTGGCTGGGGTTTCTGGGAGTTGCAGTTCAAAAGCATCTGAGTAACAAAGTTTAAGAACCACTGCAATACATCACTCTCGGTACACATCCATGCTGATAGCCAATGAGAAATCATCAGGAACCATGCTTTGCATATACAGTGTTATGCCACAGATTGCCTTAAATCAAAACGCAAGCATGTGCTCTGATTTGTTATAATACATGGGCCTTGTTCAGCATCTCCTTTACAAATGAAGGATGAAAATTAGGATGAGATGTAATCACTAATGATGGCACCCGGTGGCGCTGCGGGTTAAAGCACAGAAGCCTCTGTGCTGCAAGGTCAAAGGCCAGCAGTTGTAAGGTCGAAGCTACGTGACGCTTGTCCTGTCGCTTGTCCTAGCTCCTGCCAACCTAGCAGTTCAAAAGCATGTAAAAATGCGAGTAGATAAATAGGTGGGAACCGTGTTCCGTGTCTAGTCGCGCTGGCCATGTGACCACGGAAACTGTCTTCAAACAAACACTAGCTCTACGGCTTGGAAATGGGGATGAGCACCACGTCCTAGTGTTGGACACAACTGGACTAAATGTAAAGGGGAACCTTTACCTTTACCTTAGTCACTAATACTTCAGTACACAGTGCACATTTTACAACATACCCAAGTGACACACAAGTGCTAATTAAATCACTATTTGTCCAAGTGAAATACACAGAAGTGGATCAGGTTGGACTCTGTGTGTATGTTTATTTTCCTAGCCATTTGAGCAATTTCAATGTAAAACATCATTCTGAGCATTACTATTTTGTAAAGAATTCTCAGAACCAGAGTACCAAATCTCAAGAGTCCTCAGGGCAAATGTCTCCAACCTGGTGCCTTCCAGATGTATTGGATGGCATTTCCCACAGCCCTGAGCCAGGCTAGCTCTTACTTGTACTGGCTGAAATGATGGGTTTTGACTTGAGAACTTAATCCGTATTGGAAGGCGGTTCTCAAGTCAAAAAGTTCTCAGGTCAAATCTGCATTTCCCATAGGAATTCATTGAAAACCATTTGATCCGTATCTGCTCTTTTCCGTCCATAGAAACAAATGGGAAGCTGCTATTCTGCCTTCGACCACTAGAGGGGGATATTCTGTTTCTTTTTTTCTTAGGTCAAGAAAGGTTCAGGGAAGGCAGGGAAAATACAGTCCAGGCAGTACAGTACCAGGCAGTCTGAAGATTGTCTCCCAATCCACTCTCTAAACCCTGGGAGGAGTGAGGAAGCAGACAGGCACTCTTTTCACTGGCCAACAGTTAACTGAAAGTTCAAATTTTGCACTTTCCCTGCCTCCCACGTGGGTTTTTTTCAGTTCTTAACTCAAATCTAAGTATGTAAGTCAAGTCAATATTTTCCTATGAGAGTGGTTCTTAAGTCAAAATGTTCTTAACTCGAGCCGTTCTTAAGTCAAGACCCCACTGTATCTGAAAAATGTGTCAGGTTGGGGAAGGCAGACTTGTGGCATATCTTTCTATTATAAGAGTGCTGAAAATCTCATACCTCCCTCCTGTGGTTTTCTTTTTCTTTTCTTTTTCTTTGGTTTTCTTGTTTTCTTGTTTGTCCTTATTTTTAGCATCTTTTTGCTCTTTGCTGGACACATTTTTGCCTGCCTTCTTTGTCCCCTTTATTACTTCTTCTGCTTCACTTTCACCTCCTGCGTTGTCACCTGTTTTCTGATTTTTCTTTTTATTGTTTTTTTTCCTCCTGGGACTTTCCTCTTCTGTCTTTTCACTTTCATCATCAGCATCCCTCCCATCTTGTTTTTTCTTTGCCTTGATGGTTGGCTTTATATTCTGCTTCCTGGCTATCTTATCCTCCTCCTCATCCTCTTCATCTGTTCTCAAAGGAAATAATATTTATTTGAATTAAAACTCCACTCAATTGAAGTTATTATTGAGGATTTTCTAAGACAAGATAATTGAACCCTGTTCCTGACAATCTTTGGACATATCTCTAATGACCATAGTAGTTTCTGGATCAGGGCTTTTAATGCACCATGTTCAGTTGGATGTAGACTCTTACTTATAACAGACCCATTTAAATCAGTGGAATTTACATTAATGGCACTGGGCTAAATGCCATTGTTCCTCCCAATTGGAACAGACAAACAGAAGGAGTGAAACTTGGTTAAGTTGCACTTCCATAAGTCCTGTTGATTCAGTAGATGCACTCTAACTAGGATTAACAATCAAATTCAGCCCATTGATTTCAGTGTATTCTAAGTGTGACTAAATTTGGATCCATACCTTGTCTATGAGGCTTTTGGGTATCCAAAGAGCTGATGGATTGAGGCTCTAGCAGTGAAAAGGGCTGTTATTTCAGGAACATTAGATGAGACTAAGATGTTAACTTGGGTTTTAAGATGCAGGAAATAAATGAACTAGAAGAAAAATATAAGCTATTTTATAATACAGATTAAGAAGCTTTGGCTTTCTGGATGCAGTGGGTCTAAAGCATTGCTCTGTGGCTCTACTTCCATGCTTAGCCCACCAATACAGCTTGCATTATAGTAGGATGGTTCACTGGCAATATAAGGAATAACTTTTTACATGTAAGAGTCAGCTGTTTTTAGAAGGCTATGGAATGGGCTTCATTGGCAGTATTTGAGCAAAGGTCAGGAGTGAGTAAAGTGTGGACTGCAGCTGCTGCTGATCCCAGAGGCTGTTTTTGTAGAATTAGCCTCTTCCCCTTGCCAGAAAAAGCAGTGAACTGCCAGTCTTGGAAACCTTTTAAATATGATTGTGTCTCCTCCCCCGTATTGCACCCCCCAAATATCAGATTTTTTAAGACTGGAAAAAGACTTACAGTCACTTCCAGAGATTTTGCTATGTCTTGTTTATCTTGGCTTTTAACACTTGGGGTGGTCCATTTGATACTTGCTCCCTAGAGATTCCAGGGACAGAAAACTGGCCCCCAGATCTGCTTAGGCTAACTACCCCGCTTTCGGTTAAGGAACTCTGCTTCTGGTCTGGTGGAAGGGTGGGCTACAGTGCCTCTTCTGTATGTACACTCAGACCTTGGAAAAATTACTGTCCCTGGACAGTATGATTCCCACTGGCTTTAATTATTGAGGAATTCTGGGACTCCTTCTCCAAAAATGTAAATTTCCCCAGCTGTGTCCAGTGAGATACTAAAAATGTTTGGCTTACCCACAGTAGACTGCTGACAGACCAGCAAAAATGAACTTTTACACATAAGTCAGACTTTGTTTTAAATTGGTTAATGCAAAGGCTAACAGTCACTGGCAACAACCTGTATTAATACTTCCTGTACATTTACTATGCACTCCTCCTCCTCAGGGAAAATAAATTCTTTAACACTCCTTTTCAATAGACAACAGCCATTAATCTCTTATTTACCTTCACTTTCTGAGTCACTCTCCACTTGTCCATCAATCTCTATCCCAGCTGCAAGGCAAAAGCAATGAGATGATTATCTTAATGGCTGGCACTTTACAGGCAGTACTCTCTTCTCAGGACTTCTGGCTAATGAGAGTAGAATTTGCAAATACATACCATACTATTTTTGTCTGCTTTGACATTTCTAAGAGTGTGCCAATTAACCATGTTTTTCCTTATGCCAAATTATATCAAACATTCTGTGAACATAATCTGTGAAACAATGCTGAATATTCCAGCCCCAATACAACATGCAAGGAACCGTGGCTGAAAACTAGTGAATTCATACAAACCATCTTCCATGATGACTGCTAATTCACATTTCTTCTTCTTCACCATGATGGATGCTTTCCTTCCTTTTCCTTTCCTTTATTTTCCCTTCCTTTTAAAATTCAGCACCCTTGGATGAGGGATTTAGCCCCACTATTTATAAGTAGGTGCTTATGCCTTCTTGCAATACTTCCTTCTTTGGCTACATGGTAGTATGTTCAAAATAAGCTGTCAATGAACCTGCATTAACTCTTTCTCTGAAGCATTGTTCTTGTGTTACATAGTCGCTTCATCTTACAGTCTGCAGGCTTCAGAAGATTCACGGAACCAATCTAATCCAGCCACTTTTAACTCTGATCTTTTTTCAACACAGAGAGTACCTGTGGTGCATTGCATTGCAGCATATTATTTAAACATGAAGGAAAGCCCTTGGGTGAGTACTCAGTAGTATCAACTGAGAGGAAGATGTAGTTTTTTCCCATTGCACACAGCATGATCACAGAATTATCTTATTCAGAGCTAAGAAAAGTTGGGGACTATAATTCCCAGAATCCCTGTGGGATTCAGAAAGTTGTCCAAAAAGTATTCAATTCTTAAAAAACAAAACAAACAAAAACACCCCACCAGTGTATGAATGTGAGATATTGTGCTTCTCTAGTCATGATTCAAAATGTTGGGAAATGGCCAGATATTACTGCACAATACTGTGCCTGCTTTGCCAGCAGGAAAAAAAGGTGCCAGACTTTATATAGCAAAGGGCAGCCTCAATGTTGACAACATCAAGGGCAGCAATCAAGATGGTCTACAGCAGTGGTCCCCAACAGTGAGTGTTCGAATTTTAAACCTTCGGTCTCCACAACAAATTCAGGAGTCTTTTTTAACTTTGAACCAGGGGAAAGGTTTACTGGAGTATTTAACAAGAAATCAGTGTCCAAACAATTGTTCCATAACTTGTCAGCTGTCACCAACGGGTCAGACAGGGGTACCCAAATGTAATTCAAAAAGGGATTGGTATTGTTGCTGTTCCATGGGCCTGGCCACCCAGTTGTCGCATCTTCCTTCAAAACCTCTCTGACCTCTTCTTCCAGTAGGGGAATGGCCTCGTCTTCGGTGGGGTCGATCCACCTGCCATCTCTTGTTGGGAAAAAGGTCACCCAGAGTCCTCCGGGAAGCCTCTCCTCCTCATCTCCTCTACTCTTCATGTCAATCTCTCTCTCTTTTCTCTTTCCATCTCCTTTTCCTCCCTCAACCTCCTTCACCACTCCCGGGCTTCAGCCTCACCCCCATAGGATGGTTGAGGTGAATCTCTCTCCTATGCCAGTAATTGGCTTCCTCTTTAGGTACCCACAGACACTCCCATTCTCTGGTCCATGGGTCCTACAACCACACCCATTCCCAACCTGGCAGCAATGGGCTTTTCCCCCTTTTTATCTCTGCTGTCCCTGCCTCAATCTCCACCCTCTTTGTTCTTCCTATTCCCACCAAATCCTCTGTTTGAATGGCTACCGTTAACCTGCACAATTCTTTCTCAAAGTCCAGGGTGTCCCTATCCCGTTGTTCTCTTCTGCAGGGAGCTGGGGTGGGCAAGGTCTGGTTTTCCCTCTCAATAGTTTGTGGGAGGGGGAGGCAGAGCTTCATCACTGTGGTGTTCAGCTGTACTCTCCCGGAGCTCCCGGGAGAGAGGCTGGAAACCGACCGGTCAGAAGACACCTGGAGACATCAGGAGTCAAGGAGGGGTCAGGAGAGACCCCTCTGGCTGAGCGTGAGCATAGGGGGGGAAAGGAGGGGCGGCGGCCTCTCTTTTTTCCTCCTCTGAAGAGATTCACGAAGCGCTGACTGGGACGGTAGCCATCTTGAGGCAAATAAACAGTGAGTAATCCACAACACCGGGGGAGAAAGAAGAGCAAATAATTGCAGTTAAAAGGGACAATAGTAATAAAACTTGAAGTCTCTAAGCTAACGAGCAGATAAAGGAGATAAGGACCGAAAGGAAATTACTGGCAGCGAGCTTTTTGATGACCGGCCTCATTTTAAATGAACTAACCTGAAAGCGAAACTGCAGAGAGCCGGTCCAAGGTCAGAACAATAAAAGCGTGCCTGGGAGTCGTTTGTAGAATTAAGGTAAACAGCTGTGGACAGATCCTGTCTGGACGTTATAAATAATCTGACAGAACTTTTAAGAGTAGATGGAATATCGGTTCTGAGACTTTGGGAAGATAGTGTCTTTCTGCGGGGGAAACCCCCCCCCTTCTCTCTGCTTGCTGAAGAGGAACCTCGGCTAAGTGGATTTATAAGGAATCAGACTGTGCCTGGGGAGACGACGACATCTACTGCTGGAAAGCGGAATATCCTCACCAACTGGAACACACTTAATTGACTCATTTAAAGAAAAAAAAAGCCTTTGGTTCATCTTACAAGCTTTTGGGATTTTGGAGATTTTGTAACAAGAAGGGAACTGAACTGCGGAAATACTTGGTCTTCTTAGTTTTCTTCGTTTAGTTCTGACTTGGCTCTGGAAAGAACACTGGGATAATCACCTTGGCTCTCTTCTTGGATTTGTTTTGTTTGTACTCCTGCTGATGAGACTATATATGATTTGAACACCCCTCTTTTACAGCTCATCTAACTGGTGGGTAAAAAAAACCTTGGGACACCAGAACATTGAAGGGTATCAACTCTTGTGTCTATTAACGTGGTGTTTGTTTGATCCACTAACTCTTGTATTTTTGGGGGTCCATTTAATTTGAAGCTCTACAGAAGGACTTGGTGGAAACCCATGAGTTGAAGTGAAATCTAACTTTATATATTGTAACATTGGGTAAAGATTGGGGGAAGGTACTGGGGAGGTAGCGGATTGGGGGTGCTGAATTTGCGCTGAGGGTATAATGGCTGCAAAGAAACCTAAGCCCCAAACGCCAGGGACTTCCCCAGCCCAAACATCAACATTAGCCAAATTAACCCCCCAGGATCAAGGAAAATCTGACAAAGAATGGCAAATATCGTTTCAGAACTTGCTGACAGGGGGGTTTGAAGAAATAAATCAAAAATTGAATCAAATGACGAGCCAAATGACAAATATGCAAGCAGAAATTAAGGAAACAAGGGAACAAGTGATGCAAATCAAAACCAAAACACAAGAGATAGAGGGAAAAATTGAAATCACAGACGCCAGACTAGACAAAACGGAAGAAACTGTACAACAGGTCCAGAAAAATCAGAGGCAATGTGAGGATCAGCTAATATTGTTATAAATGGACAGGGCCCTGAAGATGTTAAGATTTCAAAACGTCCCAGAAACAGAGAATGAAGATTTGGAGATATTAATGAGTGAAGCACTGGCGCCAGCAATAGAGATGGATGTAGCGGAATTTCGTCAAGGCTTGGAGGCAGCCTTCAGAGTGAGTACAGCATATGAGAGAAAAAATAAGTTACCCAAAGAAGTGCATCTGAGATTCACAAAGAAGGCAATCAGAGACAAGGTTTTAAAGGCGTCACAAGAAAAACAATTGACAATAGAAGAGAAAAAAATCAACGTCCTAAAACAAATCCCGTGGCAAGTGAGACAGAGAAGAAAGGAATATACTTCCTTGGTACAGCTACTCCAAAAAAATGGAATCTCATATAGATGGCTAACACCAGAAGGGCTATTTTTCCGGATCGATATGCAGAGATATAATATAACGTCTCCAATGAAAGCAAGAGATTTTATAGAAAAAAATGAGAAGAAATTGGGAAAGCCAGGTGACAAAGAATCAGAAGAAAGACCTTAGAGGAACAACTAGAATCAGACTCCGAGTTAAGAGAGCAAGAAATAACTGAGCCAAGATGCACCAGAAGTATGATGAAGAAAAAACAAAAAGATAGTAATCTCGAGCAAGATGTCTAGAAAACAAATGAAGATTATATCAGTAAATGTAAATGGCCTAAATTCACCCCAAAAGAGAAAAAGGATCTTTCTTCAACTTCAGAAACAGAAATCTGATGTTATATGCATCCAAGAAACACATGTTAAAAGAAAGGATTTGAAACTATTAGAGTACCCCAGACTAGGAAAGCTATTTGCAGCCTCAGACGTGAGCAAAAAGAAAAAAGGAGTAGCTATTTTCATCAAGAAAGAGTGGGAACCCTCCCTGATTTTTGCCTCAGACGATGGAAGGATAGTAATGGTCGAAATTCAAAGAGAATCCAATAAATTGTTAATAGTCAATATTTATGCACCAAATGGAAATCAAGAAAATTTTTACAAAGAACTGCAACAAGAATTGGCAAACAAAGATTATGATCAGTACTGCATAATTGGAGATTTCAATGCCGTTTTTGATAGAGAATTAGATACGAAATCAGAAAAAAACAAGTAAAAAGAAGAGAAATATGATTTCAAGAAATTTCTTACAATTAGCAGAAGAATTAAACATTGCAGATGTATGGAGGACATGTAACCCCAAGACAAGAGATTATACCTTTTACTCTAACAGGCATAAATCATGGTCAAGGATTGATGCATGCTGGATGTCAATAAGCATAATGAAAGAATTGGAACAAATAGACATATTACCAAATACATTCGCAGATCATAATCCAATCCTGGTACAAGTAGGCAGCAGACCAAGAGAATTCAATTGGAGACTTAATACATTGTACCTAAAAAATGAAGAATTTAAGAAAAAAGCAAAAGAAGAAATGGATTTCTTCTTTAAACAGAATATGAGACCAGATACATCAATGCCTATGGTATGGGAGGCAAGTAAGGCTTTCTTTAGAGGATTAGCTATAAGATTTGCAGCAAAACAAAAAAGAGAAAGATGGGAAAAATACAAGATCTTAGAAAACAGATTAGCCTTAGATGAGAAGCAGTTGAAACAAAATCCAACCAACAGAGAATTGATAGAGAGGATAAAATCTATACAACATCAGATTAATATACTGCTCACCGAAGAAACTGCAAAGAAGTTCAAATTTGCAAAGCAAAACTTTTTTGAGAATGCAAATAAACCAGGAAGATGGTTAGCATATAAATTAAGGAAAGAGAAGGAGAAGACTGTGATGATTTGTGTTTTTATGTGTATTAGAATGGGATATGTAGTCCTAAGATTGTCCCAATAGCATCCATTTTGATTTAAAGTCTGTTCTGTAGTAGGAAAGTTTTACATGCTGTTTCAGAGAAGCTTCGCTCTCTGGTTATCTCGTTGCTAAGCTGAGTAGAGAGCAGAGACTTTCGTAGTCAAAATAATTCTGCCACAAAGAATGATAACAACTGAAGCTCCATGAGAAAGTTAGGCGGAACAACAAGACCCAGGAGGGGGTGTTCCTTATAAAGCATTCTGGGAAGAAGAAGGAAGTTAGTGAGGAGTTGGAAAAAGATGGAGTTTGCCTGAGAAAGGGGCAGACACGTGCTTTTCCCATAATGGACTATTTTTCCTACCTTGGACTGATGGAAGTCAACAGGTTTTCATCTAGCATCAGCCTTTGAAGACCCAAGACACGTGAGATGGACTATGTTACCCTTTAGATTAGTTAGCATAGTTTCATTTCTTTATTTTTCCAGCTGGAGTGGGGGGAGTGGAGTGTTCCGTTGGTCTTGAATGAAAATGTACCTACTATACTATTTTACTATCAACTGAAACCTTTTCTAAAGCAATTCTTTTCAATAAAGCAGTTATGTCTAAATCTGCATGTATTAGTTCTTGAACAGACTAGCTGTATGTCTAATTGGCCATGTGTATTCGCTACCGAAGATTTAGAGCCAGATTATTCTGAGAATAACTCAAGGATGTGTCTGTGTGTGTTGCTTTCTTAATAAGGAGATTGGCTTTCTGAGGAAGAAATTTAGACAGGACCTGGCTGAGATCTAAGTGGCTCTGCTCAGCAGTTAGAGGTTTGTCTGGATTTCGTACTCATCCCAATTTCCGGCACCCCCATAAATCTTCTTGGAGATAAGGGGCTGCTTACATGGTTGGCAGCGGTGACACGAAACACGGGCTTTGATTTATTGTGTTTACTTTGGCTTAAGTTGAAAGAAGCAAGCATCTCGATGCATGTGCTTTTCACAGCTGAAACTCCCAAGCCTTGGCAAAGGGGTTTCTTTCACGCTATTTACTTTGAAGAGCTATAAATTAGCCAAATTGCTTTTTCTTTTAAGCTAAGGGTCTTAATGAAAAGACTTAGCTTTAAGCCAAGTCTGTAAGAACTAATGCTTTGGTTATGTAATTGGGCTGTTTAATGGGTGGGCATTTTCATGCAAGTAAACGGTCGCCCTTCTGAAGCTCCAGTTTAGGGCTGTTTCCTGCCAGAATGTTTTATGGCTTGCCCACACCCTACAGTTTAGGCTGCAGGAGTGGGGAGAGGATTTTTCCTTTTGGAATTGCTTGGCGTCTGCGTTAGTTGCAGCTTGCATGGAGCAACACTTAGAAGGAGAAGAATTTTTGGAGTTGCCTGGAGAGCTGTTTGTGACTCAGAGAAAAGTTAAGATTGGTGGTGCATCTGCTAAGCTGCCTTTGGTTAGTAAAGATACGAAGCCCTGGCACCAAGAGCTTTTGGAGGCTCTTGAGCACGACGTCTTGACTCAAAGTGGAACTAAGCAAAGGATTACTTATGGTTCTTCACAACTGAGAAGGGAATTACAAAAGGGAAATATAATGGCTAAACTCCCAGCACAGGACGTCCAGGATCTACTTAGATCTGATCCAGATCAGACTTGGACTAAGTTGCAACAGATGGATCAGGCAGAGGAAATGGCGGGTGCCAGCACTCCAGTAGGGAGGGGAGTGCCAGGCAGAGGCATTTCTGATGGGACAGCAGGAGCAGCAGCAGCAGCAGCAGCCGGTGCTGAGGGTCCTGATCCTAACAAGAGTCTATCACCAGTGGATAAGTTAACCCTTATGTTTGCTGATTTTGTTGCTTGTCACACTCAATCTATCCATAATCAGAACATTGCTGATGAGTTATTGAAGCAGTACAGAGAGGCAAAGGTGGAGCGTTTGGTTAATGAGCTGAAGGAAAAAGAGGAGTTTAAGAACTCAATAGCCAGTGTTGATAGAAGCAATCTACCTTACTACCATGATGGCGATGATATCTTATCATTTTTATCGATATTTGAACAAGCGTGTAGAGATCTTAAGATACCGGAGGCCTGGTACCTCAAGCTATTGCGTACTCAGTGTTCTGGGCAACTTGCCAACTTGGTAGCCAAATTATCTGATGAGGACCCTGACTGGCCTATTTTTAAAGAGGTGGTAAAGAGAAAATTTGGTTTCACTTTGGAAATACTGAGGCAGAACTTTAGAAAACTGAAAAAGCAGCCTAATGAGTGTTATTCTGCACTAGCTGACAAAATAGAACATCTAGGTGATCAGTGGTTGAGCTCCTTGGGCGCCAGTACTTTTGAGGATTTAAGAACTGCGTTGTACATGGAGCATTTTCTTAATTTAGTGCCTTCAGAAATAAGGAGTACTTTGTTGGAGAGAGGATACAAAGACTTGCAAACCCTTGCTTTAAAGACTGATGAAATTCTCTCCTTTAAAACGCATGAACCTGCTGTTAGGGCAAAAACTGCACCAGTAGCGCCTAAGAGACAGAGTCAGCCTGAATTTAGAAAGTCTTTTCCTCAAGAGCCCAGGCAAAGTTCATTTGAGCAACGCAGGAGCCTAGCTCCTAGCCAGAGTAAAACGCCTCTTAAATGTTTTGAATGTGGTGGCTCTCATCTGCGACGAGATTGCCCAAGGTTGAATGTGCCAGCTAGCCAAGTTAAGGAGCCAGCTAGAAAAACACCTGTGCCAGCTCCACGCAGATCTAAAGCAGGCACACCCAAGATGGCGTATGTAAGTTCTGTGCCAGCGGGAACTCAGCAAGTGCCAGCTGCCAGTAATGCAGTTTCTGTGCCTCACCAGTCAAGCATTGTGCCTTCACAGAGTCAGGAAGGAGTTAACCTAACTGTGACCCCTTCGCAAGCCAGTGGAATGCAGGCAGCAGTAAACCAATATGTGCCTAGAGTTTTGGACTTACAAATTGCTTCAATTTCCTCAGAAATTGTAAAAGAGACTGCATCAGGAGAGAGGTTTTCTGTTATGGATCCTGATTGCATAGTACCAACTGCACAAAGGGACTGGGCAACCCGTACATTTTCTGAGGTGGTTTTTCTTCACACACCTGGAGGTGATATGGCTTTAAGTGCTTTTCATGACTCGGGTGCCGACATTTCTTCGATAAGCAAACATTTTCTAGACCCCACCTTGATCTTGAACAACCTGAGGTGTCCAGTAAAAACTTATGGATCTATAGAGACTGATCAGCATTTCAGTCCTCTAGCTTATGTAAAAATTACCTATAAGTGCTGGTCAGGTGCAAAACATATTTTAACCCATGAGGGAAAACCTGATTTTCTTCTTGGAAATGATCTTGCTTTTTTGGATCACATGCAGAGTCAAAATGCAACTTCGATGTCGGTAGTTACGCGTTCTCAAAGTAGGGAGATGCATAATCCTGAACGGGAGCAGGAATCCACTGAGGATAGCTCAGTTGGAGACCTTACCCAACAGCAGCCTCTTGTGACCGAACCTGATAATGCAGTTACAACTGAAACTACAATAGAGGAGGTGATACCTAAGGGATCAGAGAACTTTAGACTGAAGCAACTTAATGATCCCTCTCTAGCTTCTTTGAGGTCACAAGCAGACAACTATGCTGAACGTGCTGCGCATCAGCAAGTTAGTTTCCTGTGGGGAGAAAATGGACTTTTGTACAGAGAATATTTCCCCAAATCCAACTTGGATGCCCAACCTGTTCAACAGTTAGTCGTGCCTACTGAATATAGACTGAGAATACTGGAAATGGCTCATGACCATCCGAGTAGTGGGCACCAGGGAATACAAAAAACCCTAAAGAGGATTTCTCAACATTTTTACTGGCCTGGTGTTTCTAAAACTGTAAAGGACTATGTCAGTTCCTGTGACTTTTGCCAATGCACAGGCCATCAAACTGACAAGGTAAAGGCCGAAATGCAGATTTCATCTGTTCTGCCAGTAGGTGGATCGAGGCCTACGCTATTAGCAACCTGACAGCTACCACCATAGCTAGAATTATCGTGGACTTGTGCTCGCGTATTGGAGTACCATCCAAAATAATTTGTGATCAAGCAGGAGCCTTTACAAGTGAACTTATGCGTAAGATCTGCGAGATAAGTGGGATAACCATCAGTTTTAGCACGGCCCATCATCCTCAATCTCATGGTATGGTGGAAAGAGGTCAACAAACTTTGCTTAGGATGATTAAAACTTTGACCCAAGAATATGGAAACATTTGGGATGAACTTTTGCCTTTTGCTTTGTTTGCTTACCGTAGCTCAGCTCATTCTTCACTAGGTGGCTTTTCTCCAAGTGAGGTAGTGTTTGGAAGAAATCTACAAGGACCATTGGACTTCCTGAAATCCGATTGGGAAGGTGTGGTTAAAAGTAGTACTGTGCCAGTTGCTGATTTTGTTAGAAAACTTCAAGAGAAACTCTTGGCTGTCCAGGAGTTGGCCAGAGACAATTTGTTGGACGCTCAAGCAAGTCAGAAGTTCTTCCATGACAAGAGATCCAGACACAGGGAATTTTCTGTGGGTGATTTGGTACTGGTTCTGAACCCACTCAGACCTTCTAAGCTAGAAGTTGTCTGGGAAGGTCCAGGTGAAATTGTTCAAAAATTGGGAAATGTCAATTATCTTGTCAAAATGTTGGATTCTAATAAGAAACCTGTTCTTTACCATGTCAATAGTTTGAAACTGTACAAAGATAGATCTGCAATGGTTTTCCAATGTCATGCTGAATATTTTCATGCTGCAAATGAACCTATTGATATGTTGTCTGAATTGCAAGATGCAGGTACATGGTCTGATAATCTTGTTTTAACAGGTACCGTTGATCAGAAAGAAAGGTTGTTTCAAATTTTGGAACAATACCAAGATGTGTTTTCAGATAAACCAGGTTACACCAAATTAATCAGTCATGTGATAACTACTGAGAACAATGCCCAGCCCATACGGTCTAGCCCATATAGAGCAATTGGTAATCATGCTATCCAAATTGAACAAGAGATACAAAAGATGTTATCTTTGGGGGTGATTGAACCGTCATTCTCCCCTTGGGCTTCTCCGGTGGTTCTGGTGCCAAAACGTAATGCTCTGGGTGAAATTCTCGAGGAAGTAAGATTTTGTGTTGATTACAGAAAGTTAAACAGTGTTACTGTTCCAGATCCATACCCATTGCCTAGAATGGATGATTTAATTGAACATCTTTCAAAGGCTAAGTTTATCAGCATTCTCGATCTAAAGAATGCTTATTGGCAGTTAGATTTAGCTGAAGATTCACGAGATAAGACCGCTTTCATCACGCACGTGGGAACTTTCCGTTTCCGAAGATTGCCATTTGGTTTGAAGAACGCCGGTGCGTCATTTCAAAGGATGATAGACAAACTTTTACAAGGTTTACCTTTTGCAAGTGCTTATCTTGATGATGTTGCCATTTTCAGTTCTGATTTTGATTCTCACATGTCTCACATTGAAACTGTTTTGTCCAGACTTCAGCAAGCAGGACTGACAGTCAAAGCCAGCAAATGTCAATGGATGCAAGGAAAAGTCATGTACTTAGGTCATTTGATTGGGCAAGGAGAAATTCAGACTTTGCAAGCTAAAGTACAATCTATTAATGATTGGCCTATTCCAAAAACTAAGAAACAGGTACGCTCGTTTTTGGGCCTAGTTGGCTACTACAGAAAATTCATTCCTGATTTCAGTCGTTTGGCTTCACCTCTGACAGAGCTCACTAAGAAGAGACAGCCTGTCAAGGTAAAGTGGACACCAGAGTGTCAAGGTGCCTTTGATGCTTTAAAAGCTAAGATTATGGATGCGCCTGTGACAAACCCAGACCTACTGGGATATGCCACAGTTTCACTAAGCTGCCACCAACCATTCCCTATAAGAAGTCACACAGACCAGGGATGGATTTTTAACAAATAAAGGAATAAGGTTTATTTACATAACACACAGGGAAAAATAAAATGATCAGGTGAATAAGATACAGTAACGTGGCTTAGTCTCAATCATACATACACACAGTTTGGTTCACACAGAACACTTAACTTGAAGCACAGACCCTGAACCTATCAGTTCTGGCTAACCATACAGACACCTGAACCTATCAGGTTGGTACTGACTGACACACAGTAGTACCCTGTCTGACACACAGACTCCCACTCAAGCTTCTTCTCTCAGCTCTTCCTCCAGCTTCCTCCTCCAGCTTCACATATATATACAGTACAGCCCCTCCTCCTGATGTCCCGCCTTCCACTCCCCATAGGATGGAACTTTCCCTCCAAACCCATGACAGACAGGTAACATCAGTGCTGTATGTAACACCTCCCCTCTTTATAAGTTGTTTTGTAGGGGGAAAGCTAAGGTGCTTTTCACCAAAAAACAACCTGGACCCAAAACATACAAAAACAGTTATACATTAACATACAATACCATACTTACTTATACTTACACTCCATTAGGCATTTAAACATTTACCATTAAGAATACATCAAGTTACCTTTATTCATACAAACCAACATGTTTAATAAACAGACACATTTGACTTTTTGTCATCAAAATATATACATAGTCCATGTTTCTTTCGCCGTCTTCATTCTTCGGGTCTTCTTGACAAGGCGTCAGCAACACAGTTCACTGACCCTTTGACCACCTTCACTTCAAAGTCATAGTCTTGCAGGTTTAAAGCCCACCTCATAAGTTTGCTATTGTGGGTTTTCATTGTCTTTAACCATTGCAGTGGTGAATGGTCAGTGCACAGAATAAAATGTCTTCCCCAGATGTAAGGCTTGGCCTTCTGGATCGCGTAGACTATGGCCAGGCACTCCTTTTCCACAGTTGCCAGATGTCTCTCACCTTTCTGGAGTTTCCTACTCAGGTAGGACACTGGATGCTGGTCACCATTCTCATCCTCCTGGCAAAGAACTGCTCCTACCCCGCTGTTAGATGCATCGGTGTAGATGATGAACTCCCGGTCGAAGTCTGGAGCACGCAGCACTGGATAGTTGATGAGCGCCTCCTTCAACCTCCGGAACGCCCCCTCACAGTCACTGGTCCACGGGATGCGGTCATCAGCCTTCTTCCTCGTCAGATCGGTCAGCGGAGCCGCAATCTCGCTAAACCTCGGGATGAACTTTCTGTAGTAGCCCACCAACCCAAGAAATGATTTGACTTTTTTCTTGGTGTTGGGTCTGGGCCAATCACGAACTGCTTCTATCTTGGCCTCTAGGGGTTTGATCACTCCTCCCCCTACTATGTGACCCAAGTATTTTATTTCTGGGCTACCCAGCTGCAGTTTGTTCTCTCTGCAGGGCCTAAGCCAAAGCACTTCCTCCCCTGGGTCAAAGTGCCTCTCCCTGGCTTTCTGGTCATCCCAAGCTTTCTTTCTGACCTTTTGAGCTTGCAGGGTCTCTGCTGCTAGCTCTAGGTTTCTCTTTAGGTCATTCCTTAAAGAGTCTCTATAGGTCACAACATCTTGTGGGTCATCCTGGGTGATCTGCTCCCAATCTTGCTTGATTAAATCAAGGGGCCCTTTCACCCTCCTCCCAAATAAAAGTTCAAACGGACTGAACCCGGTACTGGCTTGTGGCACTGATCGATAAGCAAACAAAAGGGATTGCAGCTTCTGGTCCCAATTGTTTGGATTCTCTGCCAAGTAAGCCCTAATCATGCGCATTAGAGTCCCATTGAACTTCTCAGTTAACCCATTACTTTCAGGGTGATAGGCAGTGGTTTCCTTGTGCTTAATTCCACAGATTTGCCATAAGCGTTTCATGAGCTTCGATGTGAACGATGCGCCCAAATCTGTGATTATTTCTGAGGCAAATCCCATCCTGGACATATACCCCACCAAGGCATCTGCCACTGTGTTAGTTTCAATGTTAGTCAAGGGTATGGCTTCAGGGTACCTCGTGGCATGGTCCACAATGGTGAGAATGAACCTGTTCCCCCTCTTTGTGGCCTTCGGCAAAGGTCCCACAATATCCACCCCTATGCATTTGAACGGAGTGTCAATCACAGGCAAAGGGCACAACTTTGCTTTGGTCCTGTCGCGGCTATTCCCCTGCCTTTGACACACATCACATTGTTTACAGAACTCTTTGATCTGCTTCCCTATTTCAGGCCAGTAAAAATTCTGTGTGATTCTCTGCTGTGTTTTGTTCACCCCTAAGTGCGCAGCAAACATGTCAGAGTGCCCCCTTTGTAAGATCATGGGGCGATACTTTTCAGGTACCACTAGCTGACTTCGGATCCCATCTCCCCCTTTTGAGATATTCCTCAGGGTCTCTCTATATAAAATTCCCTTTCTCTCACAAAATCTCACTGGGGTCTCAGGTGTTAGCTGGGCGTCTGTCACCCGTTCAAAACATTTTTGGAGAGTGGCGTCTGCCTTTTGCTCTTGGCCAAATCGGCTGTCAGTGGTCAAGGTTTCCACCACAGCTTCTGAACTCCCCTCTGCTTCCGTCTCTGGCTCATCATTACCCCCCTGAACTGTCCCTGTGGTGGCTTGTGAGCGTGTAATCACTAGCACCCGTTTCACATGTTCAGCCAGGTCATTTCCCACGAGCACGGCTGCTGGCAGAGTCGATGAAATCGCTAGCCGCCAAACTCCCCTCCAGCCTTGAAAGTTCACAGGTACCTCCGCTACTGGCAGTGAGATCACCTGCCCCTCAATCCCTGCCACCTTCATGCTCTCATTTGGGATTATATATTCCCTAGGAATAATATCTGGATGGCACAGGGTCACCTGGGAACAAGTATCCCTCAGCCCCCGATACTGATGGTCAAGTATTCCTACGTCCACCCCTGCTGTTTCAAACAACTGAGAATCTGTTCTCACGAGCAAGCAGCACCTGACCTCCACAAGAGGACCATTTTCCTCAGCCTGATCAGCAGATGTCACTGTTCCAGATTGAGTAGCCATGGCAACAGGCTCCCTCAGTGACAAGGAGCTTTGCTCTTTCTGGACACAGAACACAGCTTTTGGCTTGGTTCCACTCGAATCCTGAGGCACAATTCCTTTTAGCTGCTTTAATTTCTCACACTCTGAGATTAGATGGCCCTTTCCCTGACAGAAATAACATTTTCTGCTATATTTTGAGTCTTTCTCATCTTGTTTTGGTTTTCCCTCCAAAATCTGAGGTCTTGGTTTCATGTCTGAGGGCTTCCCTTCACCATGGGCCCCTCCCCCTTGCTGGCTTTTCCCTGGTCCCTGAGAGTACTTGCTGTAGGTTTCTTTAGGTTTCCCCATCAATTTCCCCTCACCCAAGGGCTTTCTTATTTGGGAAATAAAATCTGCGATCTCGGCTGCTTCTGCCACAGATTTCGGTTTCCTTTCCCTCACCTGGAATTTCAGTTCCCCATGCAGGACTGAATAGAACTGTTCCAGCGCTATCAAGTCTTTGAGCTGCTGAAAGGTCTCTGTCCCCTCCTGAGATAGCCATTTCTCTAGCAGCCTCACCAATTGGGCCCCCACTTGGGTAAAAGTCTGCTCTGGTTTCTTGGTGATTGACCTGAATCTTTGCCTCAGCTGTTCCGCATTTATCCCATGTCTGGCAAACACCAGTTTTTTAAACTCTGCAAAATCTTTCATCAGTTCCTCTGGCATCTCTGCATAGACTTCTGCAAGGCTGCCACTGATTAAAGATCGCATGATGGTCATCTTCTCAGTTTCCCTTACTGAGAAGTCCACAAACGCTCTTTCCACTAGGGAAAAGAACACTTCAGGACAATCTCCCTTGTGGTATACAGGGAATTTCTTCAGGTCAGTCTTAGACAATTGGCCTCCCTCAGAATCCCTATTGTTATTATTATTCTGATTCATCAGTTCCAATTTTCTTAACTCAAACGCCATTCTTTCTTTTTCCAGAGCAATTTTCTCTCTCTCCCTCTCCATTCTTTCTTCTCTTTCCATTTTCTCTATTTCAAATTGCCTTTGTTTCTCTCTTTCCCTTTCCTCCATTTTTTCTCTCTCTAATCTTTCCTCCATTTCAAATTGCCTCATCCTCAGTTCATGCTGTTGGGCTATGAGCATTTTCCTGAGTTCTGGGTTCTGTTCTCCCGTGCTGTCACCCTGCACTGAGCCAAATTCATCCTCAGAACCTTGGTCAACCTGGGGGTCTTTCACTTCACCCATTTCTGCCATTTGGCTTCGAGTCAAGGGCATAATCCCCCCCCAGAACAGGCTGCTTTCAAAAGTCAAGCCTCAAAATAAAGCGACCACTTTTTTTTTTCTCTTGCCTCAGAACCAGCTTTCTATAGATTACTGCTGTTCTTCAGCACTAACTTGCAACAGTTGCGAGCCAGAGTCTACCCCCCTCTGCTAGGCCTCTCAGCAGGCAGGCTAGATCACTGTTACTTTACAGTTTTGCCTCAGCTTTTTTCCCGCCCAAACAGGCTGCCTCAGAGCTCCCTAATCTAGTCCCCAATCTGAGGTTACACGTTCTTCTACTAGCGCACCCCCCCGTGAGGTACACCTAGAAGATTACCTACGTGCTCTCAGATTGTCCCTGACTAGACCCCCCTTGCTCTGGGCACACTTGCCAAGGCTTTGCTGTACCACTGGACAACTGGACCAGTCGTATCCCACACGCTGGACACCAATCAATGTGACAAACCCAGACCTACTGGGATATGCCACAGTTTCACTAAGCTGCCACCAACCATTCCCTATAAGAAGTCACACAGACCAGGGATGGATTTTTAACAAATAAACGAACAAGGTTTATTCAAATAACACACAGGGAAAAATAAAAGGATCAAGTGAATAAGATACAGTAACGTGGCTTAGTCTCAATCATACATACACACAGTTTGGTTCACACAGAACACTTAACTTGAAGCACAGACCCTGAACCTATCAGTTCTGGCTAACCATACAGACACCTGAACCTATCAGGTTGGTACTGACTGACACACAGTAGTACCCTGTCTGACACACAGACTCCCACTCAAGCTTCTTCTCTCAGCTTTTCCTCCAGCTTCTCCTCCAGCTCTCCACACACGCTCCACATATATATACAGTACAGCCCCTCCTCCTGATGTCCCGCCTTCCACTCCCCATAGGATGGAACTTTCCCTCCAAACCCATGACAGACAGGTAACATCAGTGCTGTATGTAACAGCGCCTATACTGAAATCCCCTGATTTTGACAAACCATTCATTTTACAAACAGATGCCTCTGAATTAGGCCTTGGAGCAGTATTGTTACAGCAAGGAGAAGATGGGAACCTTTACCCTATCTCATACTTCTCTAGAAAACTCTTGGATAGAGAGAGAAATTACGCAGTACCTGAAAAAGAGGCTCTTTCTATATTTTGGTTTCTCAATTTACTTAGACCTTACCTATGGGGTCGTAAGTTTACACTCCAAACAGATCACAGAGCTTTAGTTTGGTTACAGAAGATGAAATCTCACAACCAAAAATTGTTGAGATGGAGTCTAGCTTTGCAAGATTTTGATTTTGAAGTTCAACACATTCCTGGAAAATTGAATGTAGTGGCAGATGGTCTTTCTAGAATGTACTGTGAAGATTCTTATGAACCTGAACGTTGAAACGATGTATTCAACAGTGTGCTATGTTTCAGTATTGTAATAGTTAATCTGTAGGTGAATTTTGAGATATAACCAGTTAATTACTTTGAATTACTTTTTAGTTACTTTTGCTTGATTTCTTAAAATTAGATCAGATTAACTGCTCTGAATTTTAACGATAATCAGGGGGGGCATGTGATGATTTGTGTTTTTATGTGTATTAGAATGGGATATGTAGTCCTAAGATTGTCCCAATAGCATCCATTTTGATTTAAAGTCTGTTCTGTAGTAGGAAAGTTTTACATGCTGTTTCAGAGAAGCTTCGCTCTCTGGTTATCTCGTTGCTAAGCTGAGTAGAGAGCAGAGACTTTCGTAGTCAAAATAATTCTGCCACAAAGAATGATAACAACTGAAGCTCCATGAGAAAGTTAGGCGGAACAACAAGACCCAGGAGGGGGTGTTCCTTATGAAGCATTCTGGGAAGAAGAAGGAAGTTAGTGAGGAGTTGGAAAAAGATGGAGTTTGCCTGAGAAAGGGGCAGACACGTGCTTTTCCCATAATGGACTATTTTTCCTACCTTGGACTGATGGAAGTCAACAGGTTTTCATCTAGCATCAGCCTTTGAAGACCCAAGACACGTGAGATGGACTATGTTACCCTTTAGATTAGTTAGCATAGTTTCATTTCTTTATTTTTCCAGCTGGAGTGGGGGGAGTGGAGTGTTCCGTTGGTCTTGAATGAAAATGTACCTACTATACTATTTTACTATCAACTGAAACCTTTTCTAAAGCAATTCTTTTCAATAAAGCAGTTATGTCTAAATCTGCATGTATTAGTTCTTGAACAGACTAGCTGTATGTCTAATTGGCCATGTGTATTCGCTACCGAAGATTTAGAGCCAGATTATTCTGAGAATAACTCAAGGATGTGTCTGTGTGTGTTGCTTTCTTAATAAGGAGATTGGCTTTCTGAGGAAGAAATTTAGACAGGACCTGGCTGAGATCTAAGTGGCTCTGCTCAGCAGTTAGAGGTTTGTCTGGATTTCGTACTCATCCCAATTTCCGGCACCCCCATAAATCTTCTTGGAGATAAGGGGCTGCTTACAAAGACAATAATCCAAACTCTGACAGATGAAAAAGGAATAGATAAATTTAAACAGGAAGAATTAAAGGAAACTGTCGAACATTTTTATCGCAAGTTATACAAAAAAAAAAAAGAAGTTGATAGAGGAACCCAGGAAGAATATATATTAAATACTCTTTCCCTGGCCCTCTTGTCATACCAATGTTTTTGCTTTCCCTGATTGCTCTTTAAGTTCTCTGCTGCTAACTCCAGAGACTGTTGCAAGGAGTTCATCAGTTCATCAATGTATTGGACAACTGACTCAGGATCATCCGCTCTATGTTCCTCCCAGTTTTGATGGAGTAGATCTAGGGGTCCCCTAGCTTTCCTTCCAAACAATAATTCAAAAAGGCTAAATCCTGTACTTTCCTGGGGTACAGATCTATAGGTGTATAACAATGGTAATCTATGGTACCAGTCATTTGGATTCTCAGCTGTATATGCTCGAATCATCCTCATTAGGGTACCATTGAATTTCTCAACGAAACCATTGGTCTGGAGATGATAAGGGGATGACATGACGTGAGTAATGCCGCAGACTTGCCACGATCTTTTCATTAATTTGGAAGTAAATGAAGTCCCCAAATTGGTAATTATCTTGGAAATGAAGCCCATGTGGCACGTATCATTTATTAGTGCATCTGCCACTGTCTCTGTTTCAGTATTCAGCAAAGGTACAACTTCCAGATACATTGTGGCATAATCAATTATTGATAAAATAAATCTATTCCCATGCTTGGTAACTTTGGGTAGGGGTCCCACTATGTCTAGGTCTATTCGTTGAAAAGGGGTCGAGATCAGTGGTGGGATTCAGCCGGTTTGCACCTATCGGTTCTGCAGAACCGTTTGCTGGCCTGCTGAATTCCACCACTGAATACAGGTATAGAGATATCTTGCGGGGGGGGGAGAGAGAAATAAAGGCGGCTGGGGATTACTCTTCTGCTTGTCATCCAGGCTCGCCTGCCCTCCATGTCAGTCTTTAAAGGAAAATTTCTCCTCCTGCAGAGGGAAGCCCCTGGTTGGGAAGCCCTGCCCAGCTTTGGTCGTCCACCAGCGGTGGGTACTCAAGCAGGGGTGCAGCGCCATGGTCCCCACAAGCCGCAGCCCCCCCGCTGTTCTGCAGCTCACTGGGGCTCCATCGCCAGCCCGTGGCTCTTAGCGTGGGTCTCCCCAGCAGACGCAGCTCGGTCCAAGGCTCCGCGGAGCATCCCCCAGCACTGCCTCCAGGCGTGGACGTGGTGGCGCCTCCACTGCCACCTTCACCTTCACTTGCTGCTCCTGCTGCCACCATCACCCCATTGGGTCAAAATCTGCAGCTCCTCCGGCTCAGGATTGGCATCCCGGCATCTCTGCCTTCCCGCCTTGCCTCCGCTTCTGCAGCTCTCGCTGTGCACCCAGAGCAGGCTTGCGTGCTCGCCTACCGAGCCCAGCCTGGGCATTCCTCAACTGTGCCCTGGCGCCACGTCCCGAGCAAGTCGGAGCTCTCAGC
The DNA here is from genome assembly GCF_051106095.1 of Pogona vitticeps. Classification (NCBI taxonomy): domain Eukaryota; kingdom Metazoa; phylum Chordata; class Lepidosauria; order Squamata; family Agamidae; genus Pogona; species Pogona vitticeps. The sequence goes on along the minus strand of NC_135788.1, from coordinate 55,381,261 downwards.
TGAGTGACCTCGATCTCCCTGCCTCCTTCCCCCCTTCACACATGGCCCATCATCATCATCATGACCTCCCTCCCCTGCCTGGCTCACGCGCTCGCCCCAAACTGCAGCTGTTCCGAAGCTCCGGATGCTTCCTCCCAAACCCATATGGGAATGCTGAGTATTGTAGTTTTCTACATCTTTACTCTCCCACTCTTCAGAAAGAAACATTTCAATTTTTGGTAGTCTTTTGCAGACTGTGCCTCTTTCCATTTCAGCCTGGCCTGGGAACTTGCCCTGAGACTCTGAGACTTTAATAATGCCTAAAAACTTGGCGGGGGACAACTACCCACCAGAACTTGGTGTACAGCCTGAAGAAGTGGAATTATCTTTGAAAGCATGTTGGTGGTGGTTTGTTTCTTTTTCCTTTTTTTTTCTCTTGCCAGGGCACCACAGTTTAGAGGACACTGTAATTTAGGAGGGAATCTAGTGTGTGTGTGTGTGTGTGTGTGTGTGTGTGTGTGTTTCATGCCATCAAATCAGAACCTGTACTAGGGGTTTCAAGGAGTGGTTTTATCAGTTCCACTTCCTCTGGTGAATTTCCATGGCTGAGCAGGGATTTGAACCCTAGTCCACTACACACCAACACCGTGAACTCCATAGCAACTGGTGGACAGAAAACCCTAATTCTAACCCAGAAAAGAAACAACAACCTATCTGAACTCTCTTGAATTTTTTTTTGCTGGAAGGATGAAACTGCCGGATGGCTCCATGATTTAGTTATGGTTGGGAGTTCAATTCCCCAGTGTGCTTCCTTTGACGGGCTGGACTCATGGGGTCCCTTCTAGCTCTGCATTTCTAAGATGATGATGATGAAGTTTTTCTTTCTTTAGAGGTCAGGGCCATCACATTTTTCTCCTCCTTTTTCATGACAGCTCTGTTAAGATCGCACCAAAAGTGTTATTTCTGAGGATCAGGTAGTTCTCACATTGCCGGGGGGGGGGGACAAACCATCCACAGTGTTGTGGGCAGGATTCCACCCTTAAAGTGAGTAAAGTGGTGATCTTTTGAGCATGTCGGATAAATTAAACAGACCCACCCATTCAATAACTCCATAGGGCTGCTCATGAGGAATAGCTTGAATAACCCAGTCTTCTCCAGACTAAAACTGTTCCAATCTCTTGGACTATAAAATCCCATGATCTGAAGGTAGCTAACCTGTCTAGAAGGGTCCAGGTTCAGGCAGGCTGGAAAAAATTGGTCACATCAATGAGGGCAAGCTTTTCAAGCCAGGAAGGCGGAAAAAAATAAGAAAAAACTTTCATGGTGAGAATAAAAATAAACTTTTTATGGAGAGCCCAACATCAGCAACACTGGAGAATCACAGAATAATTCAGCTGAAAGGGACCTACAAGGCCATCAAATCTCAATGCATAAATCCACATAAAAGCAGACCTGAGATATTTTCTTTTGAAGGCCTCCAGCGTTGGAGCGCTCACCACCTCCTGAAGTCATGGGTTCCATTGTCATACTGCTCTAACAGTTGTAAAGTTTTTTTTTCTGATATTCAGCCGAAATCTGGCTTCCTGACGCTTGAGCTCATTGTTACGTGTCCTGCACTCTGGGATGATGGAGGACAGATCCTGCCCATCCTCTGCCATCTCATAGAGCGAGTTGTCACAAAAACACTCTGCAAATGCTCAGCTAAATCTAGGCCTACTAACCATGGGGCAGGAATTTGATAAGATATGGCCACCTTCCAAACTCCTGACCATCCCTTATATCTTATGGGAATTTTTACCATAGGCAACACCACTATTTCAGAACCAATCCTTTTAATAGAATGTGGGGTTCCACAGGGGTCGATCATCTCCCCAATGCTGTTTAACATCTATATGAGGCCGCTGGGTGGGGTCATCAGGGGATGTGGAGCATCGTGTCATCAATATGCTGATGACATCCAGCTCTACATCTCCTTTTTACCAACTGCAAGTGATGCCGTCCTGTCCCTCCAGCGCTGCCTGGGGGCCATACTGCAATGGATGCAGGAGAACAGGCTAAGGCTGAACCCGGACAAGACGGAAGTTCTGAGGGTGGGTGGCCCTGTGGATGGTGGCTTGGGAAACTCCCTCATGTTTTGGGGGGGTGGCCCTGGCCGCAAAGAGTGGGGTCCACAGCCTGGTAGTACACCTGGACCTGACGCTCATCATGGAAACACAGGTGGCGTCGGTAGTCTGCTCCGCCTTTTTCCACCTTTGGCGGATTGCCCGGCTGCGACCTTACCTAGACACGGGGGCGCTCACTACCTTAGTACATGCACTTGTAATCTCTAGATTAGACTACTGTAACGTGCTCTACGTGGGGCTCCCTTTGAAGCTGATGCGGAAACTTCAGGTGGTGCAGAATGCGGCGGCCAGACTCCTCACTGGAGTGAGAAAATGCCAACATATCTCTCCTACTCTGGCCATGCTGCATTGGCTGCCCATCCGTTTCCGCATTGGCTTCAAAGTGTTAATGCTTACATATAAGGCCCTAAACGGTTTAGGACCTCGATACTTTATGGAACGCCTGCTTCCACCTAGATCTACTTGGATCACCCGCATGAGCCAGGAGGTGAGGCTGAGGAGCCTAACGACGAGGGAGGCCCAGAAAGAAAGGACACGAAACCGGGCCTTCTCGGCGGTGGCTCCTCGCCTCTGGCACAATCTCCCTCCTGAGAGCCGGGCGGCCCCCACTTTGGACACTTTTAAAAGTCAATTAAAAACATGGCTATACATTCAGGCCTTCCCTCCAGTTAATATCTGACTTTTCTTTATTCTCTCCTTATGTATTTTCTATTCTATTGTTGTATTCTGTTTATTACAATATGATTTATGTAATTGTGTGTGTTTTTTATATTATTTCACTGTTTTTACTATATTGGAAGCCGCCTAGAGTGATCTTTTAGACGAGACGGGCGGGGTATAAATCAAATAATTAAATAAATAAATAAATAAATAAATAAATAAATAAATAAATAAATAAATAAATAAATAATATTTTCATATTCTAACATATTTTCCTTAGGGACTATATCCGGGTGACATATTGTAACTGTGAGCAAGAATCTTTTAGTGCAAGATACTTATTATTATCAACATAAATAACATGGTCTGAGCTACGTAGAAGATTCCGGTTGTTTAGTCATTTATTTATGTCTGACTCTTCGTGACCCCATGGACCAGAGAACATCAGGCCCTCCTGTCTTCCACTGCCTCCTGGAGTTTGGTCGGATTCATATTCGTAGTTCCAAGACACCGTCCAACCATCTCATCCTCTGTCTTCTCCTTCTTCACTTGCCTTCACACGTTCCCAACATCAGGGTCTTTTGCAAAGAGTCTTCTCTTCTCATCAGATGGCCAAAGTATTGCAGCCTCAGCTTCGTCCTTCCAGTGAGCACTCAGGGTTGATTTCCTTTAGAATGGATAGGTTTGTTCTCCTTGCAGTCCAGGGGACTCTCAATAACCTCCTCCAGCACCACAATTCAAAAGCATAAATTCTTCAGCAGTCAGCTTTCTTTATGATCCATCTCTCGCTTCCATACATCCCTACTGGAAAAAACAGCTTTGATTATGTGGACCTTTGTCGGCAAGGTGATGTCTCTGCTTTTTAAGATGCTGTCGAGGTTTGTCATCGCTTTCCTCCCAAGAAGCAGGTGCCTTAATTTCGTGGCTGCTGTCACCATCTGCAGTGATCATGGAGCCCAGGAAAGTAAAAATTGTCACTTCCTCCATATCTTCCGCTTCTATTTGCCAGGAGGTAATGGGATCAGTGGCCATGATCTGTTTTTGATGTTGAGCTTCAAACCATTTTTTGCGCTCTCCTCTTTCACCCTCATTACAAGGTTCTTTAAATCCTCCTCACTTTCTGACATCAGAGTGGTATCATCTGCATATTGGAGATTGTTGATATTTCTTCCGGCAATCTTAATTCCGGTTTGGGATTCATCCAGTCCTGTCTTTCGCATGATGTATTCTGCATAGTTAAATAAGCTGAGGGGACAATATACAGCCTTGTCGTACTCCTTTCCCAATTTTGAATAAATCAGTGTTTTTATATCCACTTCTAACTATTTCTTCCTGTCCCACGTATAGGTTTCTCAGGAGATATATATAAGGTGGTCAGGTACTCCCATGTCTTTAAGAACTTGCCATAGTTTGCTGTGGTCCACACCGTCAAAGGCTTTTGCATAGTCAGTGAAGCAGAAGTAGATGTTTTTCCAGAATTCTCTGGCTTTCTCCATAATCCAGGGCATGTTGGCAATTTGGTCTCTAATTCCTCTGCCCCCTTGAAATCCAGCTTCTACTTCTGGGAGTTCTCGGCCCACATACTGCTTAAGCCTACCATGGAGGATTTTGAGCACAACCTTGCTAGCGTGTGAAATGAGTGCAATTGTATGGTAGTTGGAGCATTCTTTGACAGTGCCCTTCTTTGGGATTCTCATGTAGACTGATCATTTCCAACCCCTTGGCCACTGTTGAGTTTTCCAAACTTGCTGGCATATTGAGTGTAGCACCTTAGCAGCCTCATCTTTTAAGATTTTAAATAGTTTGACTGGAATGCCATCACCTCCACTGGCCTTCTTGTTAGCCATGCTTTCTAAGGCCCACTTGACTTCACTCTCCAGGATGTCTGGCTCAAGGTCAGCAATCACAGTATCTGGGTTGTCCAGGACACCCAGATCTTTCTGGTATAATTCCTCTGTGAATTCTTGCCACCTCTTCTTGATGTCTTCTGCTTCTGTTGGGTCCCTACCATTTTTGTCCTTTATCATCTCCATCTTTGCACAAAATGTTCCTTTAATATCTCCAGTTTTATTGAACAGATCTCTGGTTTTCCCCTTTCTATTATTTTCCTCTATTTCTTTGCACTGTTCATTTAAGAAGGCCCTCTTGTCTCCCCTTGCTATTCTTTGGAAGTCTGTGTTCAGTTTTCTATAACTTTCCCTTTCTCCCTTGCATTTTGTTTCCCTTCTCTTCTCTGCTATTTGTAAGGCCTCCTTGGATAGCCACTTTGCTTACTTGCATTTCCTTTTCTTTGGGATGGTTTTTGTTGCTGCATCCCATACAATGTTACGAGCCTCCATCCAGAATTCTTCAGGCACTCTGTCTACCATCTTTGGCTGCGGAGAATATAATCAATCTGATTACGGTATTGCCCATCTGGTGATGTTGATGTGTAGTCGCCTCTTGTATTGTTGGAAAAGAGTGTTTGTGATGACCAGCTTATTCTCTTGACAAAACTCTATTAGCCTTTGCCCTGCTTCGTTTTGAACTCCAAGGCCAAACTTACCTGTTGTTCCTTTTATCTCTTCACTCCCTACTTTAGCATTCCAGTCCCCTATAATGACAAGAACATCTTTCTTTAGTGTCAGTTCTAGAAAGTGCTGTAAGTCTTCATAGAATTGGTCAATTTCAGCCTCTTCAGCATTGGTGGTTGGTGCATAAACTTGGATTACTGTGATGTTGAAAGGTCTGCCTTGGATTCGTATTGAAATCATTCTATCATTTTTGAGATTATATCCCAGTACAGCTTTTCCCACTCTTTTGTTGACTATGAGGGATACTCCATTTCTACTACGGGATTCTTGCTCACAATAGTAGATATAATAATTCGCCCATTCCCTTTCACTTCAGTTCACTGACGTCCAGGATGTCAATGTTTATTCTTGCCATCTCCTGTTTGACTACATCCAGTTTACCAAAGTTCAGAGATCTTACATTCCAGGTTCCTATGCAATGTTTTTCTTTGCAGCGTTTTTCTTTGCAGCATCGGACTTTCCTTTCACTTCCAGGCACAGCCACAGCTTAGCCTCCTTTCGGCTTTGGCACAACCACTTCATTAGCTCTGGAGCTACTTGTACTTGTCCTCCACTCTTCCTCAGTAGCATGTTGGATGCCTTCCGACCTGAGGGTCCCATCTTCCAGCGTCATATCTTTTAGCCTTTTGTTTCTGATCATGGGGCATTCTTGGCAAAGATACTGGAGTGGCATTGCCAGTTCCTACTCCAGGTGGATTGCGTTTAGTCAGAACTCTCCACTATGACCTGTCCATCTTGGGTGTCCCTGCACAACATAGCCCATAGCTTCTCTGAATTACTCAAGCCCCTTTGCCACGATAAGGCAGCAATCCGTGAAGGGGAGAAGATTCTTGTTACATTCTATCAAAAAGCATTGGACGACCCTAGCCACAGGAAGCTCTTGGCTCTCTGACCTCTCTGTTACTTGTGTTGCCATGGTAACTGCTTCATTAGTTGCTCCATTATCTCTACATAAAATACCTTCTTTGGCTGACTGGAATTTCCCCCTTTTTGCTGTTTAACATTCCTAATCTTTTGGGTCTGATACACATAACATTGTTTACTGGCTCTGGGTTTGAAATACAGGGCCTTGCCAACCTTTCCCTCAGAGCTATTATGTTTCAGGTGACTCAGCTCTGTGGATTAGGGCCACACTTTCCCACCAATTTTTACCTCAGAGAACCTGGGGTTTCTAATCTCACTTATGAAATCCGCATTTTTACTTGCTTTCAGTAGATTTTTAGGATTTTTGTCTCTTACTAAATAATGCAATAGAATAAAATTGCTCCAATCCAATCACATTTTTCATTTGTTCTATAGAAGTGACATTCTCACGCTCCATCCATTTTTCCAAATAGAGACTAAGCTTAGCCCTTACTTGGTGCTACCAACATGTTTGTGTCCATCCTCTGTAGAAGTTTTCCCCAATCTCATTTTGTATGGGAACAGAGGGCCTCACTAACAAAGTTTTCATCCCCTGTTCAAACTCTGAGTCAACAGAAATGCCTCATTCCTTCAGATAGGATAGACTGCTACCACCTTTCCCCCAATTCTCAATGGGTAGAAAAGGAACTACCGCTGTAGGCTACCTTTGAAATTCTTCCTGTACCAGATGTCTGGATAAATATTTCAAGCCTGCAAGGTTTCCCTCCCTTTTCTGTAGCTGGGGAATCTCTGGTTTGCTTGCCTTGTGGTGCAGTGGTTAAACTGTAGTACTACAGTAAAGACTCTGCTCATGACCTGAATTCAATCCTGATGAGCTCAGGTAGCCAGCTCAAGGTTGACTCAACCCTCCATCCTTTCAAGGTCAATAAATTGAGTACCCAGCTTTCTGGAGGCACAACGTGTAGCCTGCATATTTATGTTGTAAACCTCCCAGAGAGTGATTTAAGCGCTATGGGGCAGTGTATAAGCAACACACTGCTTTGCTTTACAGAACAGGTACAGGGAACAGGCTGACTAGTATAAAAAAGAATTACATTTTGGGGGGATCATATAGCTTGCTATTTGCTTCTTTTTGATGTGATTTGTTCTGTTGAGATTTTGATATGAATACAGTAGTACCTCGGTTTGTGAAATGGATCTGTTCTACATGACGTTATGTAGCATGGAAATTTCGCAAACCAAAATGCCAATTGCACTACAAAAGGGGCAGTGCTATAGGTGCAATGAGCCCTGGGAAAACCCTTTCGTAGTGCAAAAAAAAAAAAAAAGAAAACATAAACCGAGGCTTTATTTCTTATGGATTTCGGTTCATAAACCAAAAATTACATAAACGGAGGCGTTCGCAAACTGAGGTACTACTGTATGCATTAAATATAAATGTTGTATAGTTGAAAGTAAAATAGCTGATTTTACCTGAGTCATTGTACGGATTGTATTCAGGTGCAGTTACCAAGGTTTGAGACTGACTGTTGTACAGCTGTCGTACATGATGAAACTTTGTGCAAATGAAAATGAAGTAATGTGTTTTCTGATTGGTCCCAGAATTGTACATAAGTCATGTGTAAAGGGGACATTTTATCTGCTGTAAGTCAGATCACTTTTTCCTATGCTATGTGTTGGATCATGTCATGTTATGCTGCCAGATGAATGTCTATTCTCTCTGTATATATGTTAATAGACTAAGTTGATGCAGTGTTTTACTCTCTCTGTGTCATTGTGTCAATGCAAAATAATATCTCCTTACTCTGCTAATGTTCTGAGAATACATGTTTAACCAAAATTTTCTTTTTTCTGGTGACCACATGTGTTTAAAGTAATAGTGATTCATCTTGCCCCTCTTGTGAGCTGTTCAGCTCCTTTCTGGAACAGCACTAAAATTGCATTTTATTTAGTGTGATTGGAAGTGCTCCTGATTATCCTCTTCTGTAGTCTGGGTGGCTGCTTAATTCACTCTCAAACAGAGCTGTAGGCAGCTGTATACAGTGGGTTGTGAAAATAGAAAGGATGGCAGAAAAACCCTCACCTCTATTTTCCTCTTCTTATAATTCTTTTTTAATGTTCTCTAAAGCAACACACATTATTTAACATATAAGTATCAATGCTAGGTGATGTAGTGCTGCAGCGCTATGCCACTTACTAAATTAAACCAAAAAGGGAAGTCATTGTGGCTTGTGGAATGACAGCTGAGATAATGTGGGGAAAGGAGTGGAGGAGTGGCATCAATAATCATAAGGGGAGAAATGGGAGTGATCTGCTGATTAGATATTCTCATGGGAGAAGAAATCTTTGTGAATGGAAAGATTGTTCAAGTGCAAAATAAGGTAGATTGCATTGAAGATAAGAGCCTTTTAAATGTGACCCAGATTGCTCCAAATGCATCTGTCTAGTTGCGGCCTGTATTGCATGTTACAGGGAAAAATGTATTATAAAAACAGACCATCTTAGCAAAATAATAGCACAGGGCTCTTTTTCTGGATGTTACGTTAAAAAAGAAATATTCTGCATGCTCAGTTTAGTAATAAAAAATAAGAAATGATCGAATGTGACTAAAAGGCTGACTAGACAGGCATTTAGCACACTGTTTGGTCTGCTGCAAGGACAGGCTGGTTCACTCCTAAAGATGGTGATCAAGTGATGTCTTTGCTGGAGGAAAGCAGCCAGCCAGCATAGTGGGCCTACCCACATTTTTCTGGCCCTGTCAGGGTTTCTCCTTTCTTGATGTGGGTAGGGGCACTCTCTTTAGGTTCATTTCCAATGTGTGTGATTACTGGGAATAAGTGGCTTAAGAAAGCCACCTCAGGATATTGGCTAATGGAACACTCCCTCTGCTCCTTGGGTGAGGGGCAGAGAAAGTAAAAATTATTTTTAGTCTCCATTACAGCAGAGAAAATGTACAGCATCAGTTACTAAAAAAAGATGCAAATCCTGTTTTTTCTCCTTATCTTATAGGGCCAGTCAAGAAACTGTCCACAGCTGAATCCACCCACCATGGCAGTTTCTTGACTGACCCTATAATACAAGGGAAAGAAGTGTATTTGTGTATTAGGTATGTGTATTAGGTTGTGGCAGGCTCTCAATCAGATCTTTAAGAAAAGTGTATTTGTGGGGGAATGCCCCTCCCCAAAGTTGCTAAGCTGTTGGCTTATTCTATAGTAGAGCAAACTCTCCTGGATGACGCCACAGCTGCTTCTGGGAGGAGCTACAACCCATTCTTCTTCTTTCTCATAGGTAATAGAGAGCTTGCTTAATTGCCTTCCTTTGGGCCAATCATAATAGCATTATGTAACCATTATCCTATTGGAACTCTGCAAGCTATCTGTATACTGTCAACTATCTGTGAGTTTGTAAGGTTAATAAACATAGTCCTCCTGGGGGCAGGGCAGTCGTCTTATTCGAGGTCCTCTTCTACTAGTCACCCATCAGGAGCACTGCTGGCAGACATCCTTGGGTGTGGCTGACTTCTTTAACTTCTATTCTCTAAGACTATTTGTTATCCTAATTACTTGTGACTACATAAACTATCAGCCTGCTCATTTTGTGACTCCAACATGTATTAACCTCTCCTTCTGCTAGAGGTCCTTATGCCATTTGGATGTGAGGATTGGACAAAATGGCACACTAGACCTCCTAGCAATCGCGTTTATCCTGTTCCAATGGGCTCCAACCCAGATGAGTAGACAAGCCCTAACTTAGATGTCTGGAAATCATAACCTGAGGCTTCTCCTGCTTTTTCAGCCATGGTTCATGTAAGGTGCCAGTTGTCCACAGGTCCCCTTACTAGAAAGCCAGAACAAAGAAATCTTTTCCTTGGCTGCTAATTAAAAAAAATCTGAATGAGTTTAGTTAATATATGTGAGTGTTCCTCCTCCTCCTCCTCCTCCACCTCAACATTGAGTAGCTATCTCATTATATTAACCCGTCTCTGTGCCGGCTTTTAACTTGGACAGATATATTGCAATTTATGATTCCATATGATGGCAAAGGTGGCTGCACTTATGACACTAATTTATTCTGCTCCCTGCTTGAGGCTTTTCTGGATAGTCGTTATATAAGGAAAGCCCTTTAGTCTCTGGGGTGCCTGCTAGCCCCTGTTCCTTCTTTCCTTGCCTCCAGCTATGTGCTGCTGCCCATTCCAGTGAAAAAGGTAATGATACTTCCCCACTCACCTTAATAAGAGAAAGGGAGATGGGTCTATGTGCTTCTTCCTGCTTCAGGGAAGGAGTCTCCTATACTGACACACTGTTGCCTCTGCCACATGTTGTCAGTGGGAGAAACTAATGTGCCCGTATGATACTGCTGCCTGCCAGAAAAAGAGAGATTGGCCATTGTGACTCATGGTGATGATGTGTCTCTGTAGGAGACACTATTGTGACATCATCCAGATGATGCCTATTTGAAAAAGAAAGACTCACCATTGTGACTTCAATTTGAAAGAGAGAAAAAACTGGTCAATGCACCCTCTCAAAAGGTACTGTCTATCTGAAGGACAGAGAACAGCTTCCATGTTGCCAAAAACATTCATGAGAACTTTCATGCTCCCCACATCTGAGAGAAGATCTTTCCTCTTAATTGCCCATCCTCTCAAATACATCTTGTTTTCTCAGGCAATCACCATTGTCCTCTAGGAGGTTATGACACTGCCTTATAGTTCTTTCTGGTTGCCACTGAACAAATGAAAATATCTGAAAGGTTAACAGTTACTAACTGGGCATATTGCAGAGATAACTTGTGAAGGATCATTTCCACAATTCCTCACTACTGGACATGCTTGGGGGATTTTAGGAGCTGTAAGCCACCATCAGGTTGCACATATTTTCCAGCAGGTGGCTAAATCTTATTTTTATTTATTTATTTATTTATTTATTTATTTATTTATTTATTTATTTATTTATTTATTTATTTATTTATTTATTTATTTATTTATTTATTTATTTATTTATTTATACCCCGCCTATCTAGTCATTTCGACCACTCTAGGCGGCTATCACACAAGACTCAAGGAAAGGAGACAGCTCACTTCCCCTGGCAGCCCCCAGAGCACTCTGACAAGCCTCATCTGGCATGTATGACAAGGCTGTCTGGTAGCAACTGGGAAGGAAAGGAGGGCACCTTTTTCCTTCAGTAAAGACCAGGTTCTAGGAAAACAAGATGCAAATGCTTCCCCATGAGCCTTGTCATCCTTGAGACCTGGAATCCAGAAGAACCACAACCCCTGTCAGGCACTGTCCATTACTGTGGAAGGCAGATATTTCAACTCTTCCTTTGCAGCCCTGTTCCATGTATGTTTCTGCAGAAGACAGGTCTTTCTTGAACAGCACTTGTTCTTAGGCAGGTGTGCACAGAACTGCAGCCTTAGGAGTTTCAGGTCATTTTAAAGAGTTATTTATCACAATGTAGAATTGTATTCTTATATGGAATGGCAAGTCCTTAAAGAAATGGGAGTGCCTGATCACCTTATCTACCTCCTGAGAAACCTATACGTGGGACGGGAAGCAACAGTTGGAACTGGATATGGAACAACTGATTGGTTCAAAATTGGGAAAGGAGCACAACAAGGCTGTATATTGTCCTCCTGCTTATTTAACTTATATGCAGAAAACATCATGCGAAAGGCTGGACTGGATGAATCCCAAGCCGGAATCAAGATTGCCGGGAGAAATATCAACAACCTCCGATATGCAGATGATACCACTCTGATGGCAAAAAGTGAGGAGGAATTAAAGAACCTCGTAATGAGGGTGAAAGAGGAGAGTGCAAAAAACGGTCTGAAGCTCAACATCAAAAAAAGTAAGATCATGGCCACTGGTCCCATCACCTCCTGGTAAATAGAAGGGGAAGATATGGAGGTAGTGACAGATTTTACTTTCTTGGGTTCCATGATCACTGCAGAAGGAGACAGCAGCCACAAAATTAAAAGACACCTGCTTCTTGGGAGGAAAGTGATGACAGACCTCAACAGCATCTTAAAAAGCAAAGACATCACCTTGCCAACAAAAGTCTGAATAGTCAAAGCTATGGTTTTTCCTGTAGCGATGTACGGAAGTGAGAGCTAGACCATAAAGAAAGCTGACCACCGAAGAATTGATGCTTTTGAATTGTGGTGTTGGAGGAGGCTCTTGAGAGTCCCCTGGACTGCAAACCTATCTATTCTGAAGGAAATCAGGCCTGAGTGCTCACTGGAAGGACAGATCCTGAAGCTGAGGCTCCAATACTTTGGCCATCTCATGAGAAGAGACAACTCCTTGGAAAAGACCTTGATGTTGGGAAAGTGTGAGGGCAAGAGGAGAAATGGACGACACAGGATGAGATGGTTGGACAGTGTCATCAAAGCTACCAACATGAATTTGACACAACTCTGGGAGGCAGTGGAAGACAGGAGGGCCTGGCGGGGTCACGAAGAGTCGGACACGACTAAACGACAGTCATCCTAGGACCTCTATTGACAAGCAGGAGCGGCCTGCAGTGTTGGCAATCTAAAACTGTCATGTAAGATTTTCTTTTGAAAGCTGAGCATATACTGTATGGTGATTAGCAGAAACAAAATAAAATGATACTGTTCCTGACAAACCCTAAGAGAAATTAACTGGAATTGCCTACAAAAACACTTATGCTCCTGCATTCTTATTTCTTTGAGTGAGGCTTGAGCAGGAGACATTCCTGTTGGATTACGCCCTGTTTGCTCATTCCTTTTTTCCATGCTGCAGATTTGTAATTAGACACTCATCTTTTCACTTGTGGTGAGCAAAAACTGCCTCCAAGAAACCAAGCAAGCTCTTTAAAGTTATATAGGAAACACAGAGACAGTCCTTGGCAAAGCCACCAAAATTCACCATGGTTAATACTGAGCTAAGCTCTGAAGTCAGTGAATGGAGGTATTGATCTCCCTTTCAGAGGTAGGGTGCAGCCGTGTGGAAGCAATGCATTAATATCCATTCTTGTCCCCCCCTGTCTTCCAAAAGCATGGTAGGACAGGATGAGGGTGGTACAAGAGAAGAGGAAGCATGATTATATCAATGAACAAGAGGTTAAGAAGTTGAAGGGCTGGCAGCTAACTAACTCGTACAAGCTTGAGTCAACCATATTTCAAAACACCACAAAAATCAAAACAGCCAATTATTCAATCCTGATCACATCACTATGCCTAGAACAAATCATTCTATAATTCAGTTCTGGACATATCAAATGGCCATTGTGATAGATGGAATCATTATCACAGATCCTGACAGCATCTATGATAATGAAAATAGACATGGATCTTAACTACGGATTGAAGCAATTGCCAAAGACCATCAGCCTTCATATATTTAAGTACGAACATGTTTATTAGAATGGAGATTGTTTTAAGGGCTCACAATGTGCTTCTAAGAGCCAAAACTGTTTTATGGAAACAAGGGGATATGGGGGAAGGGGAGTTCCATAAATTTATTTTCCTCTGATGTACTAGTATTTCAGCCAGCTACATGGCCTTGCACAACAGTAAACTGCCATTCATGAATGCGATTTCACAGTTCAGATTCTTGCACAGCATAGTGCAGCACTAAAAACATCGCTGTCATTCCTGATAATTTAGTAGTACAGCAATTTCAAAAATCTGCCAGTCATTGCTTCAGTTAAAAAGAAACCAACAGGTTGAGTCGGGCTCCGCCACTGTCGTTGTCCCCCCCCATGACACACACACACTGGCAGCTCCCAAAATCCCTCCATTCTCTTTCCTCACACACACACTACCTCGCTGGCTGGCTCACTTGTGGGACCATGCAATCGGGGTGCGCACGCGCCCTCCCGCCTGTAGAGCTGCCGGCACAACCAACCCGCCTCAACAGGCTCACCCCGCACGTGCCCAGGCCAGCCAGCCAACCACCCTGCCCGCCTGCAGAGCCCAGGAGTGCCTCCGCCCACCTATAGTTACCTCCTTCACATGCGCTTTGCCAACCCTGCACCCCGTTCCTTGGGCTGGTCTTCCGATTTCTCTTCCTTGCTGTTTCCCACCACCCACAGTCACACTGTGCGTTCCTCACTGCCTTCCCTGCCAGAAAAACCACTCCATTCATCTAGAATCTCCTGGTCAGCAAACGGTTCTGCAGAACTTAGATGGGGGGGGAAGGCAGATCCAAGCCTTTGCAAAGACTCACTGTGTTTGCAAAGGAAGTGCAGCTGAGGGGGTCACTTTCAACTCTTTCCTCCTCAGGGCTCCCCATGCGTAGGGCGGGAAAGGTGAAGGGCTGGATTCTCCAGATGCACAGCCTTTGCAAAGGCAATGGGTCTTTGCAATCTCTTGGATCGGTCTGTGCCCCTCTTTCTCTCTGGCACTGAAAGAGTGTGAAAGGAAACAAAGCAGCCCCCTTGCTCCGATCACTTTGAGCTCTCTCTTTCACACTCTTTCTATGGCGATGGGGAGAGAAAGAGGGGGAAAGGCAGATCCAAGCCATTGCAAAGACTCACCGTGTTTGCAAAGGAAGTGCAGCTGAGGGGATCACTTTTATCTCTTTACCCCCTTGGTCCTCGATGCTCCCCGCTGCCCTCGGCGGCCCCATGGCAGGAAATTCAAATGGGGGAGGGCGGCAAAGAGCACTGAGGACCGAGGGGGAATGGAGCTGGAAGCAGGTAAACAGAGTCTCCCTACCTTGCTTAGGCTGGCCTGGGTCTCCAGGCGACGTCCCTCTCTTAGCCACCTCCCTTTCCCACAGCTTTGAGGCAAATCCCTGGCCAACAGAGCCTTCCTGTTAATTGCCCTTCTATTTAAATGTTTTCCTTTGTGCGACACGCCCCCCCCACGGGCGGGGGGGTGGAGACCTGTGTCCGCGGCCCAGTTCAAGGAGGCCCAGGGACCGGCAGTGGGCTGCGGACCGGGGGTTGGGGACCCCTGATATACAACATTCTCTTTTCATGCTGTGAGTATGAAACGATGAAAATTTCCCTAATGACTTTGTCAGTTATTGTTTTAATATTGTTATTTTAGTTTTATTTTACTGAAATGTATTGGGTTTTTTTACACTTATTTGGAAATAGTCATTGAACACATTTTTGGTAAACTCACTTTATTTAAAAAAAACATTTACTATGAAATGACAAACATAAGAACTCTGACAGAGGCAATGACCATACTGTGTTTATATTGTGATGTCCAAAATACTTACATCAAAACTTCTTTCAGTCATTTGTGTCACAGCATGTAGAGATAGAGCATGAGAGACAGAAAGGTTAACTTAGAGTGGAAATACACAGGTATTTGTCCCACTGTTTGGCCTGCTCTGCAAACAAGTATGATTTCACTCCTTTTCCTGACATCTAAAATGACATTAGTGCCAGTGCAAACCAGCCCATCCCCAGAGTGTTCATACTCATAGTTTTTTATTCCTTATCAAGGGCTACTCATTTTAAAATGTGAGTAGGGTTGTTCTGTTTTGGTTGTCTTCCAATATGTGTGATTGCTGAGAACAAACCAAATTGAAAGTTTCCTCCTAGAAGGAGGGAGAGACAGGAGGAAGCATATAGGGGCTTGTTTTGTTTTATTTTTTTCTTTCCCTTTAAAGGGAGTTTGAGGCTTGAGGTGCATATGTCATGTGGGTGCAAGGATGGCACCAAATGGCATATTGCACCTCAGTGCAACCTTAAGTGACTCTATGTCGCCCAATCTAGCTTGCTCCAATTAAGCTGTGTAGCCAAGCCTTTACTTTTCACTTCTTTTATCTTCAGTTCCCAACCTATACATTGCGCCTTTAAAATGGTCAACTCCCATGTAAACACAGCATTCAAAATGTTCATGGGAAGGCGGCCCTCTGCTGTGGTCAAAAGCTACCCGTGTCTCCAGATATTTTGGATTCTAAGAATTAGGAAATTCCAAAAAGTTCCAATATAGGAAATGGTCAGCTTATATCCATCATGAATATACAAAATTGGGCTATATTTACTCAATGAAAAGGCAAAAGCACTTTGCACTGGTCAAGCTCACCCACCTTGGTTGTCACTCTGTGCTTTTCAAAGTGGAACTTTGGCTTTTAAAACTAGTTCTAGGATTGTTCCTCTGAGTATATGTGTTTCACCGCACATCTTCCAAAGATAGTTGATGCAGATTTCTGTATATGATGTGGCTAATTATTTGCTCTCCCATTTGTTGTGGAACAAGTATTTAAATTACTCATTTTTCCACTCAGCATATGGGGTTATAGTTTTCCTTGGAGAATATAAACAGTCTTATTGGCTTTATTTCTCCCTCAGAATTATGGACTAAGATCTTAATAACTTTTTCCCCCTCCAGAGCTTGCTCCACACACAATATAAATTAGTAATGTGCAACTGTGAACCTAAACAATTACTTACGTAAATGTCAGACTAGCATGAACAATGCATAGAGCTGTAGCAATGCATTTGGGATGTCTGGACTGGTTTAGATGGTGGGTAAATTGAGTCTTTCTTTTTAGTGGCTACAACTTTTAAATTTATCTCAAGACTTAATACACATGAAGCATAAATTGTTTTGTAATTTACAAATGTTGTAGAACCCCTCCTCTAGTTATGTTACCAGACAAATTGTAACTGAATCCTTGAAACATACCCACCAGACTACTTAATATTTAACCAGATCATGTTGCCTTCTTTTCTTCATTTTTGGTTAACATAGGGCTTTAGCTAATTAATCCTTCAGTTACATTTATTCACCATTCAGCTCATCTATGTCTAACCCTTGCCTGAAAGGCAGGGCCATCCTAAAACATTTTGCTGCATGCGGCAAAAAACAAGATGCCGCCTCTTCCACTGCTGTAAGCCAATGTCTCTTTCATGTATCCCCAATATCATTCTACCTAGGACAAGAGTGATTAACTATGACCCTTGAGAATATTCTTACAATTATGAGTACTTATGCTGAATAAGGCTGATAGGAATGGCAATCAAATAACATCTGGAGAACCATGATTGCTCTCTACTCACCTAAAGTAGAGTTTGCCTCACTGAGAAAGTTTTCCTTACTTGTTTCTTTTACAATTGTGCCATAATTCATTCCTCTTTGTAAGCATATCAGCCTTCCAGTTTATTGATTTTATACAACAGCCATTGTGGATTGGACAATTCATCTTCTCTGGAACACAAAAATACCTTCAGGTGAAGTAACTTTAGGAGCAGCTCAACATAATCTCTACTTCATTAGAGATGAACAAACAGATTAATCCAAAAGATACAAAACAGGAGGCGTCACTTCTGCGGGGATGGGATGCACAGCTGAGTCTTCGTCTCCTCGCCCTGCTGAATGTAAATAAGTTGCTAAATGCCTTTTTCTCTTCTTGAAATGTGAGTAAATCTGCTTAAATTGTGAAAAGTTCAAGCAGAGATAGAAGTGCTTTTTAAACTGTAAAAGCCTGGCTGCTTATCTGGAGAATGCCAGTGAAAGTTGAACAGCTAATGAGCTGTAAAAAATTACTTTGTTTTCCTGTGCTATGAATGTTTTGCTTTGCTTATGAGAAAAAATAGAGATAAGAGTTCTAAAAGTTGGACTATCAGATTGTAGTCTCGAACACTTAAGACAAATAGAGGTGGAATCCCCTGCTCATAAAGAAGTTTCTAAAGAGACTTGGGAAACTGCTGAAAAAGGAGGGGGGAGGGACTACCTCTCTAAGCAGTCTTATTGAACCCTGCATGGAAAAAAAGATGGCCGAATTAACAACTCATCTGAAAGATTTGGCTAAAGATATACCATGCCAGATTGGTAGAAAACTGGAACAGGTTCTTTCCAAAATAGACACTTTAGTGAAGGAATGTCAACAGATGGGAAAGGACATGAAAGCAATCCAGGGAGAAGTACAGGGGATGAAGGCAAGTGTAGTAAAAATGGAGGACAGAGTAAAGAAAATGGAAGATCTATCAGAACAGAATGAAGAGAAAACAAAGGCACAACAACAGAAGATAGAAGATTTGAAAAAGAAGGTGATTTATCTGGAAGATAGCTCAATTTTTATTTATTTATTTATTTATTGCATTAGAGCGGAGGACAAGTACAAGTAGCTCCAGAGCTGATGAAGTGGATGGGCCAAAGCCGAAAGGACGCTCAGCTGTGGACGTGCCTGGAAGTGAAAGGAAAGTCTGATGCTGGAAAGAAAAATACTGCATAGGAACCTGGAATGTAAGAGCTATGAACCTTGGGAAGCTGGAGGTGGTCAAACAGGAGATGGCAAGAATAAACATCGACATTCTGCGCATCAGTGAACTAAAATGGATGGGAATGGGTGATTTCAACTCAGATGATTATCATGTCTACTATTGTGGGCAAGAATCCCGTAGAAGGAATGGAGTAGCCCTCATAGTCAACAAAAGAGTGGGAAAAGCCGTAATGGGATATAATCTCAAAAATGATAGAATGATGTCAATACGTATCCAAGGCAGACCTTTCAATATCACAATAATCCAAGTTTATGCACCAACCTCCATTGCTGAGGAGACTGAAATTGAACAATTTTATGAAGATTTACAACACCTTCTAGAACTGACACCGAAGAAGGATGTTCTTCTCATTTTGGGGGACTGGAATGCTAAGGTAGAGAGTCAAGAGATAAAAGGAACAACAGGGAAGTTTGGCCTTGGAGTTCAAAACGAAGCAGGGCAAAGGCTAATAGAGTTTTGTCAAGAGAACAAGCTGGTCATCACAAACACCCTTTTCCAACAACACAACAGGCGACTCTACACATGGAAATCACCAGATGGGCAACATCGAAATCAGATTGACTATATTCTCTGCAGCCAAAGATGGAGAAGCTCTATACAGTCAGCAAAAACAAGACCTGGAGCTGATTGTGGCTCTGATCATCAGCTTCTCATAGCAAAATTCAAGCTTAAACTGAAGAGAGTAGGAAAAACCACTGGGCCACTCAGGTATAATCTAAACCAAATCCCTTACGAATACACAGTAGAAGTGAAGAACAGATTTAAGGAACTAGATTTGGTGGACAGAGTGCCTGAAGAACTTTGGATAGAGGCTCGTAACATTGTCCAGGAGGCAGCAACAAAAACCATCCCAAAGAAAAGGAAATGCAAGAAAGCAAAGTGGCTGTCCAACGAGGCCTTACAAATAGCAGAAAAGAGAAGGGAAACAAAATGCAGGGGAGATAGGGAAAGTTACAGAAAATTGAATGCAGACTTCCAAAGAATAGCAAGGAGAGACAAGAGGGCTTTCTTAAATGAACAATGCAAAGAAATAGAGGAAAATAACAGAAAAGGAAAAACCAGAGATCTGTTCAGGAAAATTGGAGATATTAGAGGAAAATTTTGTGCAAAGATGGACATGATAAAAGACAAAAATGGAAGGGACTTCACAGAAGCAGAAGACATCAAGAAGAGGTGGCAAGAATACACAGAGGAATTATATCAGAAAGTTTTGGATATCCCGGACAACCCAGACAATATAGTTGCTGACCTAGAGCCAGACATCCTGGAGAGTGAGGTCAAGTGGGCCTTAGAAAGCCTGGCTAACAACAAGGCTAGTGGAGGTGATGGCATTCCAGTCGAACTATTTAAAATCCTAAAGGATGATGCTGTTAAGGTGCTACATTCAATATGCCAACAAGTTTGGAAAACTCAACAGTGGCCAGAGGACTGGAAAAGATCAGTCTACATCCCACTACCAAAGAAGGGCAGTGCCAAAGAATGATCCAACTACCGGACAATTGCACTCATCTCACACGCCAGCAAGGTTATGCTCAAAATCATACAAGGTAGGCTTCAGCAGTATGTGGACCGAGAACTCCCAGAAGTACAAGCGGGATTCTGAAGGGGCAGAGGAACTCGAGACCAAATTGCCAACATGCACTGGATTATGGAGAAAGCCAGAGAGTTCCAGAAAAACATCTACTTCTGCTTCATTGACTATGCAAAAGCCTTTGACTGTGTGGACCACAGCAAACTATGGCAAGTCCTAAAAGAAATGGGCGTGCCTGACCACCTTATCCATCTCCTGAGAAACCTATATGTGGGACAGGAAGCAACAGTTAGAACTGGATATGGAACAACGGATTGGTTCAAAATTGGGAAAGGAGTATGACAAGGCTGTATACTGTCACCCTGCTTATTTAACTTATATGCAGAATACATCATGCGGAAGGCTGGACTGGAGGAATCCCAAACTGGAATTAAGATTGCAGGAAGAAATATCAACAACCTCTGATATGCAGATGATACCACTCTGATGGTGGAAAGTGAGGAGGAACTAAAGAACCTTGTAATGAGGGTGAAAGACGAGAGTGCAAAAAACGGCCTGAAACTCAACATAAAAAAAAAACTAAGATCATGGCCACTGGTCCCATCACCTCCTGGGAAATAGAAGGGGAAGATATGGAGGCAGTGACAGATTTTACTTTCTTGGGCTCCATGATCACTGCAGATGGAGACAGCAGCCCCGAAATTAAAAGACGCCTGCTTCTTGGGAGGAAAGCAATGACAAACCTTGACAGCATCTTAAAAAGCAGAGACATCACCTTGCCAACAAAAGTCCGAATAGTCAAAGCTATGGTTTTTCCTGTAGTGTTGTATGGAAGTGAGAGCTGGACCATAAAGAAAGCTGACCGCCGAAGAATTGATGCCTTTGAATTGTGGTGCTGGAGGAGACTCTTGAGAGTTCCCTGGACTGCAAAGAGAACAAACCTATCAATTCTAAAGGAAATCAACCCCGAGTGCTCATTGGAAGGACAGATCCTGAAGATCCATGAGAAGAGAAGACTCCTTGGAAAAGACTTTGATGTTGGGAAAGTGTGAAGGCAAGAGGAGAAATGGACGACCGAGGATGAGATGGTTGGACAGTGTCATCGAAGCAACCAACATGAATTTGACACAACTCCGGGAGGTGGTGGAGGATAGGAGGGCCTGGCGTGCTCTGGTCCATGGGGTCACAAAGAGTCGGACACGACTAAACAACTGAACAAACAAACAAATGCCGCCCATCTAGACATAGTCTACTCTGGGCGGCTCACAACATACATGATAAAAACAGTTTAAAATATACACAGTTAAAACAAAGCGATATAAAATATAAATCGTAAGTTTACAATTTTAACAATTAATTTAAAGTAAACAGTTCCAAGATGGTGTGAATCAAAAGAAAAGAAATAAGAAGTAAGAGTCACTTAATTGACTGAAGGGAAGGCCTGCTTGAATAGCCAAGTTTTCAACTGGCTTTTGAAAATGCCCAGTGAGGGTGCCAGCCGAATTTCGGTGGGGAGGGTGTTCCACAGCTGAGGGGCCACTACCGAGAAGGCCCGGTTTCTTGTTTTTTCCTTCTGGGCCGCGGGGGGGGGGCGGCGGCGTGTCGCACAAAGTGTATTACAGTGGTCTGTCTCGAGATTACAAGCGCGTGGACTAGAGCAGTTAGCCCCCCATCAAGATAGGGTCGCAGCTGGGCAATCCGCCATAGATGAAAATAGGTGTAGTGGACCACGGACGCCACCTGGGTTTCCATGGTAAGCGCTGGGTCCAGATGTACCCCAAGCTACGGACCTCACTCTTTGCGGCAAGGGTCGTCCCCCCAAAAGAAAAGGAGTTACCTATACCGCTGATGGAAGGACCGTCCACCCTCAAGACCGGTTCAGCCTCAACCCATTCGATTGCATCCATTCCAATATAGTCTCCAGGCAGCGCTGAAGGGACAGGACGGCATCCACTGAGGTAGATGAAAAGGAGATGTAGAGCTGTGTGTCATCAGCATACTAGTGACACGATGCCCCACACCCCCTGATGACCCCACCTAGCGGCCTCATATAGATGTTAAACAGAATTGGAGAGATGATCGACCCCTGTGGAACCCCACAGTTGAGACTCCACGGGGCCGAGACACTCTCCCCAAGCTGAATTCTCTGGGGACGGTCCTCCAAGAAGGAATGGAGCCAGGCAAGTGCCAGGCCACCAATTCCCAACTCAGAGAGCCTCCCCAGGAGGATACCGTGGTTGACAGTATCAAAGGCCGCCGAGGTGTTGAGGAGGACCAAAAAGGACATATTGCCCCCATCGGTCTCCCTCAGCAGGTGATCCATCAGTGCGACCAGTGCTGTCTCTGTACCATAGCGCGGCCTGAAGCCCGACTGGAATGAGTCCAGGGCATTGGTTTCATCCAAGAGCACAGGGAGCTGATCTGCCACCACCCTTTCAACCATTTTGCTAAGGAAAGAAACATTGGCGATGGGCCTATAATTGCCAATGTTGTCCGTCGCCAAATTTGGTTTCTTCCTAATGGGCCTAATGTGTGTCTCCTTGAGGGCAAGGGGTACCTTGACCTCCTGAAGAGACTCATTAATTATTGCAGTGGCCCATTCAGTTGTTACGGGCCTGGCTGCTTTGATTAGCCAGGCTGGGCAAGGGTCGAGAGAAGAGGTGGTGGCCCGACAGCGATCCAGCACCTTGTCCACTAAATCTGGTGTCACAGGCTGAAAGGAGTCAAGAATTACCAGGCAAGGCATCTCTGGACATCTCTGCTCGATCCATTGTATTTAGAAAAGGAGAAAGGTCACAGTGGATGGCCTCCACTTTGGATTTTAAAAATGCTGCAAATTGGTCAGGTGAGATGCTAGCGGGAGGCCCTTCACCCAGACCAATTCTGGATAGGTCGCGATCTATATGGAAAAGTTCTGCCTGCTGGTTGGAAGCTTCACTTATCTGGTCAGCGATGTAAGATCTTCTAGCAGCCTTTACCTTGGCTAGGTAACGGTTAGTTGCGATCCTGACAGCAATCTTATTATAATCCATTGGTTTCTTTCTCCAAATGCACTCTAGCCATCTCCTTATTCACTTCATCGCTCGTAGATCCTGATTATACCAGGGTCCTGGCTGAGCTCTGCTTCTGAGAGGGCGTTTGGGAGCGATCGTGTCTATGGCCCTAATGGCAGCGGAGAACCAGCCATCGACCAGAGCTGCAATAGGAGCACCAGACAGTTCTGCTGGAATCCCTCTCATGGTATCCTGGAAACCCATTGGATCCAGTAAACTTCGAGGGCAGGCCATCAAAATAGATCCATGCTCCCTATGAGGAGAGAGCACCACTGCGAGGTTACATTTTATTTTTATTAGGTGCTAGTCTGACCATGACATGGGGACTGACACGAGGTCAGTCACCATCGGACCATGCTCACTACACTCGGTGGAAAAAACCAGGTTGAGCATATGGCCACCCATGTGTGTGGGGCCGTTGACATGTTGGGATAAGTTCAAGGAAGCCATGGTTTCCAAGAACTCAAGAGCTGGACCGGATACCTCCGCCTCCACATGGATGTTGAAGTCACCCAGGACCAAAAGTTTCGGGGACTCCAACAGTGCTGCAGAAACAGTCCGCCAGCTCTGGTAGGGAGGTGGTTGAGTCACGGGGAGCGCGGTAGCCCAGCAAGATCCCAATACCATCACTGGCCCCAATCTGCACATGAAGGGCCTCCAAACGTGGCTTAACGACCGAGGAGTGCCTAGTAACCTCTAGAGATTTTCTATAGATAATGGCAACTTCCCCCCCGCCCCTCCAGTCTGCCCTGGTGCTGGACTGCATAACCTGGAGGACAGGAAAGGGTCAGAGGAACCCCTCCTTCCCCTCCCATCCAGGTCTCAGTTATGCACTCCAGGTCTGCATCCTCCTCCAGAATAAGATCTTGAATAAGCTGGGATTTGTTGGATACAGACCTGGCATTCAACAGGACCAGGTTCAGAGTAGAGGGCCAGCTAGGCTGCCTACCTCGATATTGGCAGTTGGTCACAGTGCCAGAACAGGGAACAGCCTTCAAACATCTGTTCACTGTTCTTCTAACACGAGTAGGCACTGTGCCAGCACCATATCTCCCTCTACACATAATCACCATGATGTTAGAACCCTTGCTGGGCCGGCAGACCTTCCTCTCCATATCAGTCAAGAAAGTGGAAAGAAGGGAAAAGAAAAAAGAAGAAAAGGAAGAACAAGAAAAAAATACACTAAATTAATACAATCAAATAAATAACAAATAACAAAGCTCAAGATGCAACAACATCAAAATAATGAATTTTAAGCTTCTAAAAGGAGCTGACCTTAAGCAGGAAGTGGTGACCTGGATAAATTCTATTATGAACTCCCAGCATGTGGCTGAAGAGAATATAGAGAAAATTCATTTTGTTGGGAACCCCAGAAATAAGAGGTCAAGACCTATAATATTGAAAATTTTCAACTATGCTAAAAAAGAGCAATTTCTCAAGGTCACTAAAGAAAAAAACGGAACTATTAGTTTATAGGTCAAACCCAGTATAGATTTATCAGGATTTAAGCAATGAATCAATACAGTGGAGAAAAACGATGAAATTCATTACATCAATTCTAATCAAGAATGGATGGAGATACAACTGGGGTCACACAGTCTTTTTAAAAATATGGAAAGATGGAGTCCTCTTCAGAATCTTTTCTTTTGAAGAAGGCAAGCACTTGTTAGTCATGTGGGGCCTATGGCAAGAAGATCAAGATGACCAAGGTGCAAGCAAGTAGGCCTGCAAGGAGTAGAAACATGAAAGAGAAGATATCTGGACAGAGAGAAACCATTTGATGCTTGAAGACTCTCCCCTCCCCCTTTTTCTTTTCTCTTTCCCTCTTTTTTGCCCTTTTAATTTTTTACACTGTCCCTTCCCCCCTTTTTGTTTTTTTAAAGATTTTTTTACACTTTTCCTCCTCCCCCTTTTGTTTTGTTTTGTCTTTTGTCTTTTTTTCTTTTTTTGTTGTTCTGTTTGCTTATTTTGTTTTTGTGAGGATGGAGAAGAGAGAGGAAAGATAAGGGATGAGGATGTTAAGATAAATAAACAACTCAAATGAAAGAAGGGAAGGTATTAAGGGAAAAAACAGAGTAGGGTGAAATAGAAATGAGGATTTGACTGTGGTCCGGACTGGTGTGGGTGGTGTCTCCCTCCTGGAGCTCACATCAAACCTTAGTGAGGCACAGGGAAGTGGGAGGGAGGAAAAGAGGTTAGGTTTTGAGTGGGAAGTTGGAATAGGAAATCAGATAGGAAAAATGTGAATTTGGGTTTTTTAAGTGTTTTTGTTTTGTGGGATGCAAAATGGGACCAAAAAAGATGGGACATAGAATGGATATGGGAAAAAACATAAGGGTAGCTACTTTAAATGTGAAAGGCCTAGCGTCTGTAACAAAGAGGAAGAGAATAGAAACATTACTGAAGAACAAGGTGGATATTATTTACCTACAAGAGACTCATCAATCAAAGGTTGGAGTTAATGAACTGAAATTACAAAATATTTATGAAAAAGGGTTTGGGACTTCCAAATCCAAAGGTGTAACGATATTGATTTCTAAACATTATGAATTTGTGGTAAAAGAAATAGTAAAAGATAGTAATGGTAGATATTTGATAGTACAGGAACTAATGGGGGAAGAAGATTATATGTTAGTAAATATTTATGCACTGAATGTGAATCAAGGAGAATTAACTGTCATTAAAGAGATGGAGAAGGTTAGAAAGGGATATGTTATTATGGCAGGAGATTTTAATATGGCTTTAGATAAGGTAAATGATAAAACTGTATGTAAAAAGATGAGCTGAATAGAAGAAGTACCCTATTGAGTAAGATATTGAAAACTACGGGTTTAAAAGATATATGGAGAGAATTGAAGAGAGATGAAAGAAGGTTTACGTATTATTCCTCTGTGCATAATAGATATTCAAGAATAGATTTTAAGTTTATATCTCAAAATTTAATTTCTATAGTAGTAGATACAAATATTAATGTGATTAAAATAATGGATCATGCATTGATGATGATGGAAATGAAAGTTAAGAAATATTACAGAGAAGCTAGAAGATGGAGAATAAATTCCAATATTTTTCAGTATACAAATGTAATGGATAGAGCTACGAAAGAATGGATGGAAATATGGTCAATAAATGAAGCAGGTGGGAGTAAAATAGTAGTGTTATGGTACAGTATGAAAGCAATTATGAGAGGAGTTGGCATAAAAGAACCATGTAGAATAAAAAAACTGAAATAATAAAATATATATAAAAAGAAGAATCATTAAAAGATTTAGAAAGTAAATATTTTATAGATAGAGAGAATAAGAATTATTAGAGATTCAAGCTAAAAGGAGAGTTAGAAAGCATAGAGTTAGAAAAAGTCCAGAGGGATTTGATATACTTGAAGAAGAATTTTTTTTGAGTATACTAATAAAAACTCAAAGCTTCTAGCTAGGGTCGTTGTTGTTTAGTGGTTTAGTTGTGCCCGACTCTTCGTGACCCCATGGACCAGACTACGCCAGGCCCTCCTATCTTCCACTGCCTCCCAGAGATGGGTCAAATTCATGTTGGTTGCTTCGATGACACTGTCCAACCATCTCATCCTCTGTCGTCCCCTTCTCCTCTTGCCATCACACTTTCCTAACATCAAGGTCTTTTCCAAGGAGTCTTCTCTTCTCATGAGATGGCCAAAGTATTGGAGCCTTAGCTTCAGGATCTGTCCTTCCAGTGAGCACTCAGGGTTGATTTCCTTTAGAATTGATAGATTTGTTCTCCTTGCCATCCAGGGGACTCTCAAGAGCCTCCTCCAGCAGCACAATTCAAAAGCATCAGTTATTCAGCGGTCAGCTTTCTTTATGGTCCAGCTCTCACTTCCATACATCACTACAGGGAAAACCATAGCTTTGACTATGTGGACTTTTGTTGGCAAGGTGATGTCTCTGCTTTTTAAGATGCCGTCAAGGTTTGTCATTGCTTTCCTCCCAAGAAGCGGAGGTCTTTTAATTTTGTGGCTGCTGTCTCCATCTGCAGTGATCATGGAACCCAAGTAAGTAAAATCTGTCACTGCCTCCATATCTTCCCCTTTCTATTTTCAGGGAGGTGATGGGACCAGTGGCCATGATCTCAGTTTTTTTGATGTTGAGCTTCAGACCATTTTTGTCACTCTTGTTGTACTCCAAACACATTTTGAGTGATCAGAGATAAAACAGAAAAGAATTGTAGCCTAATGAAGGAAAAATTAATGATATTACAAGAATTTTACCAAAGGTTATATAAAGTGACATTGAAAGAAGATATAGAAAATTATATTAAAGAAAATGTAAAGAGTAAACTATTAGAGAATGATAAAAAAGGAATATAAAAAGATATAAAAGATGAAGAGATTACACAGATTATTAACAAACTAAATAATGGTAAAACTCCAGGCTTTGATGGAATGGGATCAGAATATTATGAAGCTTTTAAATCAATACTGATCCCCAAGTTAAAAATACTTTATAATGGAATATTGGAAGAAGAGAAATTACCAGATTCTTGGAAATATTCGTTAACAACTCTTATTCCAAAATCCAATAAAGATTTTACACACCCAAATTCATATAGATCTATTTCATTATTAAATCAAGATGCAAAGATATTTACTGCAATCTTGGCAAATGGAATGAATAAGTTTATTGCACAATATATTGAAGAGGATCAAAATGGGTTTTTGAAGGGAAGACAAATGGAAAATGTAACTAGGAGGGTTTTGAATATTATATATAATATAGAAAAAGATAAATCAAAGGCAGGTATTTTATCATTAGATATTTTTAAGGCATTCGATTGTGTAGAATGGCCAACATTAAAGACCTTTTTAAAGGATTGGGGTTTTGGAAATAAATTTAAGGGGGTAATAGACCAATTATATTTGGATAACACTTCTGCAGTAATTGTTAATAATGGGATGACAGAGCAGATAGCACGGCTTTTCCTATCACTTTAATCATTCTATGTGTGGTGTGCAAAAAGGAACAATCCAGGCTAAAGGTCATGTCACCCACCCTGGTTTCCTCAGCCCAACATCAAAGGACCAATGTGCTATTTTTTATCATAATCAATGGAAAACTCAGCATGGCAAGAGGATTGGAAAAGATCAGTCTACATCCCAATTCCCAAAGAAGGGCAGTGCCAAAGAATGCTCCAACTACCATACAATTGCACTCATTTCACACACTAGCAAGGTTATGCTCAAAATCATACAAGGTAGGCTTCAGCAGTATGTGGACCGAGAACTTGCAGAAGTACAAGCTGGATTTCAAAGGGGCAGAGGAACTATAGACCAAATTGCTAACATGCGCTGGATTATGGAGAAAGCCAGAGAGTTCCAGAAAAACATCTGCTTCTGCTTCATTGACTACGCAAAAGCCTTTGACTGTGTAGACCACAACAAACTATGGCAAGTTCTTAAAGAAATGGGAGTGCCTGACCACCTTATCTATCTCCTGAAAAATCTATATGTGGGACAGGAAGCAACAGTTATAACTGGATATGGAACAAATGATTGATTCAAAATTGGGAAAGGAGTGCGACAAGGCTATATATTGTCTCCCTGCTTATTTAATTTATATGCAGAATACATCATGCTGGACTGGATGAATCCCAAACTGGAATTAAGATTGCTGGAAGAAATATCAACAACCTCATATGCAGATGATACCACTCTGATGGCAGAAAGTGAGGGGGACTTAAAGAACCTCTTAATGAGGGTGAATGAGGAGAGTGCCAAAAATGGTCTGAAACTCAGCATCAAAAAAACTAAGATCATGGCCACTGGTCCCATCACCTCCCTGAAAATAGAAGGGGGAAGATATGGAGGCAGTGACAGATTTTGCTTTCCTGGGTTCCATGATCACTGCAGATGGGGACAGCAGCCCAGAAATTAACAGATGCCTGCTTCTTGGGAGGAAAGCGATGACAAACCTTGAAAGAATCTTAAAAAGCAGAGACATCATCTTGCCAACAAAGGTACGCATAGTCAAAGCTATGGTTTTTCCAGTAGCGATTATGGAAGTGAGAGCTGGACCATAAAGAAGGCTAACCACCGAAGAATTGATGCTTTTGAATTGTGGTGCTGGAGGAGACTCTTGATAGTCCCCTGGACTGCAGGGAGCTCAAATCTATCCATTTTCTGAGTGCTTACTGGAAGGACAGATCCTGAAGCTGAGGCTCCAATACTTTGACCATCTCATGAGAAGAGAAGACTCCCTGGAAAAGACCTGATGTTGGGAAAGTGTGAAGGCAAGAGGAAAACGGGACGACAGAGGATGAGATGGTTGGACAGTGTCATCGAAGCTACCAACATGGGAGGCAGTGGAAGACAGGAGCGCCTGGTGTGCTCTGGTCCATGGGATCATGAAGAGTTGGACACAACTTAAGGACTAAACAACAACATTTATAAAGCTTTAAATTGAAATACTGCACTTGTTTCTTCCAAAATAAATCACTCTCAGAAAAGCAGCTATATATAAGAGTGCAGACTTTTAATACACATTTTATACACATTTTATACACTACATAAAGTGTATACACACATTTAACTTATTTGGAATTTAGTGTTGGAAATGAGTTTTAAAGATATCATGACTTGTCAGAAAGATAAGTAAAGCAAATTAAGTATGGACTTTCACTAGAAGCTAAAACAACCAAACAAAGGGTACTGTGATGCAGTGGCATCATAAGAAGACAAGCTCACTGGAAAAGGCAGCAATGCAGAAAAAAGTGCAATGCAGTGGGAAAAGAGGAAGACTGCACATGAGATGAATTGACTCAATAAAGAAACCCACAGTCTTTTGTTTGGTGCTGCAATCAAAGTAGGACCAGGAGCAGAAAGACTGGGATTCAGATTTTGGGAATAAATTATCATATTCTTGCCTGATTTGGGGATGAGAAATAGAGAAACGCAATTGCTACACACTTCAGACTTCTGCTGTTCTCAGCAGAAACTGCAGAGCTAAATGCAGTGGAGATTAACTTTGGAAGGTTCCTTTTTTCATGGTTTTATGATATGCAATTAGAATGATGGACTAATGAATGGGAAAAGAAATATAACAAAGGTAGAGAATACACAAAGTATGAACAATTTCTATTATCATATGAAGATATTCAGATGACTGATTGAGGAAAGGGTACAGTGAGTAAAATTTATGGATTCCTGTTGACTTAGAAGAAGAAGAAGAAAGTGAGAAAGAAGGATTGAAGTTAGTGTGGTAACAAGATTTTGGAAAAAGAATAAATGAGGAAGAATGGAGGAAGATGTGGAAAATGAGGGTTTTAAGATTTTTGTCAGTGAGAATAAGAGAAAATTTTTAAAATTGGGCTTAAGATGGTATTTAACACCGACAAAATTAAATAAAATTAATGCTAGTTATCTGAATGTCTGTTGGAAATGTGAGAAGGAAATTGGTACATACTTTCATATGTGGTGGGAATGTGAAAAAGTACAAAGATTTTGGAACTAATCTTTAAGGAACTGAATGACATATGTGAAAAAGATAGAGAATTTAATCCTGAGATAGCTTTGTTATCAATATTTGAAAATGTGGAATATGATAAAATGACTAAAGAATTGATTACTAATTTATTAACAGCAGCTAGATTAATAATAGCTAGGCAATAGAAATAAAAATCTGAATTTCGAATGGATGAATAGTATAATGAAATATGGAATATAGCTATAAATGATAAACTAACTTGTAATTTAAAGGTTAAGAAAGGAGAGTAGAAAAAGAATAATTTGAAAAATAATGGGGCAGATTTTTGGAGTATGTGTTAGCAAGAGGAAAAGGGAAAGCTCCAAATCAAGAATCAATGCAGTTCTGGAGAAGAGGACAATAAAAGAAGAAGAATATAGATGGAGGAAGAAAAAGATTATTTCAAGAGATCCCGATTATGGTAGTGGGGAACACATTTAATTCGTATTTTGGTTTGTGTATTTTATGTTTATGTTATAATTAAATAAAATCAAAAAAAGAATTGGACAACGGGTTATGCGGAAAAAGTACAGAAGTTCTATTCCATGGTGATCGGGGAGAAAAAGAAGTTGCTGGTTTGAGTATGTGACTTGAAGGAGAAAGAATGTACTGTAAGTGGAGAGAAAGAAGGAGGTGGGGCTAGCCCACCTTAGCCCAGCTTAATAGTGTTTTTAAGGGGGATTAGTTATTTTATTTAACTGTAATGATCTTTGAATATGTTCTTTATGCGAAAGCTGATTCTATGAAACTATTTTTTTCCTACCATTTGGATTTGCAGGTTACTTGGCATTTTTAATGAGGTAAAGTCATACCTTCTCAGAATGCAGAGTTTCTTTCTCCCCCAACAGACTTCTCATTCACAGATATACATACTATCTTTAATATCCTGCTTGGGAAACACTGTCCTAGAGACTATTTGTCATTCAGAACAGATAATAGTGGGTGGTATGGACCAATGGTCTAACTGAGCTCTTAATGTCCAATGACTTCATCCTCAGGCTCAGATGAGGGGACTTCCATATTATCTAAATCAGCAATTCAGAGTGGCATACAGAAATAGAATGAATCCAATTATAAAGTGATCCTGAGCTCCCTCTTGTGACAGTACAAAGCAAAGAACCCTGTGTTGTGAGGTCTGAGCTGCAGAATCCAGTCTTCTTAGACTTCGGTCATAGTAAGGTATTCATCCTGAAAGCATGTAGTGCTAAAGGATAGTAGGAATGGAAGTGTGTATGTAAGCCAAACCCACCATGTTGCCAGCCCATCCAGAGGACCTGCAAAGTCAAATCAATGGGATTTGTGTAAATGGTGTTGATTCAGTGCATCTGTTGTAGCTGGGACTTTGATTCAGACCCAAGTGACTATGGAGGGGGTATGATCAACAGAGTAGTCTTACTATACTTTTCAGTGCACATATCTTCTTCATAGAACTAACATGTGAAGAAGGTGGAGGAAGTATTGAAAATCATAGAAGATTATGGACAAGTGGTGGGTTTTAAAATAAATTATCAAAAAACAAAAGTTATGACTAAAAACATAAAGAAGGAAGAGGTGGGAAAACTGGTGAGGGAAACAAATTTTGAAGTAGTACAAAAATTAAATATTTAGGAGTCACCATCACCAAAAAACCTAGTAACTTAATGAAAGAGAACTATCTTAGAATACAGAAGGAAATTCAGAAAAACCTGGATGAATGGAGTAAGCTGCAATTGTCACTGACTGGAAGAATCGAAAGGATAAAAATGATGATTTTGCCTAAACTTTTATTCCTCTTTCAAAATCTAGCAATATTACTACATTTTAAATACTTTAAAGACCTGGATCGCCTGACAACAAAATTTGTATAGAAGACTAAGAAACCAAGAATAAAAATTAAGCTATTACAGGATTTGAAAGAAAGGGGGGGTGCAGGACTACCGAATTCGTTATTATATTATAAGGTGTGCGCTATGATATGGATAAAAGAATGGATAACTCTTGTAAACCAAAGTTTATTGAAATTGGAGGGGCATGACTTAAGTACGGCTTGGCATGCATATGTGTGGTATAGGAAACATAAGGAACAATCATATTTCACGGAACATATTGTAAGGAAAGCATTAGGCCTATTGTGGCATAAGTTTCAAGCACAAACCTACAAGAAAATTCCAATATGGGTAGCTCCTATAGAAGCTTTTACGTTGAAAGTGTTGAATCAGAAAGGAGTGTTACTAACATATAAAGAATTACTTAATAGAGAACAAAATATAAAAAATAAGCAAGAATTAGAGAAACTAGGGGTGGCAACAGATTGGCGGTCAATGAATAAACTAGAATCAAGATATAAAAAAAGATAAAAATATGGGCTTCTTTGAGGGTGAAGTCCAGGTGGACAAACTGTGGATTTACACTGATGAGAAAATAATAAAGAAAATGTATACATACCTATAGGAATATGAACTGGAGGATGAGAGGATAAAGATGATGATAAAATGGGTTAGTAACTTTGGTTATAATATTGATACTGATCATTGGACAATGATGTGGAAAGAGTGTTATAAAATGATTAAGCCGGTCAACTTAAGAGAAAATATCCTCAAAATGTTTTATAGATGGTACTACACCTTGTAAGGCTGGCAAAAATGTCAGAGGGTAGCAGCAATATTTGTTGAAAATGTTAAAAAAAAAAAGAGGAGGAACCTATTATCATATGTGGTGGACATGTGAAAAAGCTAAGGGTTATTGGTTACAGCTGTGGGAAATAATAAAAGGAGTCACTCAACAGAAATTAAATTTTAAACCTGAAATAGCACTACTAAGTATTATGCCAGAAATTACTGATAAGAAAATTAAATATTGTTTGATGTATATATTTGTAGCGGCGAGGTTCCTCTGGGCCCAAAAATGGAAAAGTGAAGACACACCTATGATGGAGGAGTTCCTGAAGAAACTGTTGGATATTGTAGAACTAGACACACTCTCAGAAGCACTACGAGAACAACCAAAGGACTATGCAAAACAAAGCCGGAACTTAATATATGTTTGGGCCCAGGGACAGATCAAAACTTAGGGCAAAATGATTTATGTGGTTTTTTTTCCCAATGCTCTCTGGAAACTGGGGAAATTTGGAACTTAATGTGGTTGGAATCTCTGTCCTCAAAAGGGGGAGGGGGAATTTTTTATTTTTCTTTTTTTTTATTTTATACTGTATTTTGTTTGTAGTTTGTAGATTTATATGTTCAAATAAAAAAAGAAGAAGGTGGAGCTGTCCTGAGGCAAAAGGCAAGATGACACCCCATTCCATATCACCTACAAAGACTGCCCAGACTGGCAATCAGTTCTTGCTTTGTCACTGTCAAGCATTTAACAGTTGCATTTGAAAGAAGCAGGCTTGCTCAGGAGGTGCAGGGCTGGCCATATGGCACATGTAGACTTGTTTTCTAATGTCCCACTTTCTGCTCCTACAGGATATGCTGCCTGAGATGTCTGCATGCTCTAGGTAATGGCCAGTCCACTGAAAGGGACTCTGTGAGAAAAAGAAGTTAAAGTAGGCAAGAGAGGTGGAGAAGAAAGAGAGGAAAAGAAGATGGTGAAGGAGAGGGAGAAAAGGAGCAGACTTCAAACATCCAGTTGCTTGTAGTCTAAGAGTGTATAGTTGCTAAAATGTTGCAAGGTTTATTGATTAATTTACGTATTTTAGGTTAGACTTAGAGGCTTAGGATCTGTCTTTCTCTCCATCCACCTTTTGTCTTCTTCTTTTTGTTGGTATAAGTGTGAAAATACCACTTTCTGCTGATTTTTATGTCATTGCTAGAAGTAGGCAGAAGTAAAAGCTTCCTCTGTGATTTATTTTTCCTGAGTATTTCAGGTCTACCATGTCTCTAGAACTGATGGCACCATGTCACCTGCTCCCCACCGCAAATTTTGTTTTTCTCCATTTGAGGGAATGGGTTTTTCATAGAGAGCTAGAAATGCATGAGTACTGTCGTGGACCTGGACAAGGATGGGGATATGTGATCAGACAGTTGGAAAGTACACACTGATTGCACTGGAAAGGGCTGCTTTAACAGGAGTGATCACCCTTAAGGTGATTCTTCTGCGTGCTCGGGAAATGCTCCAACTTGGCCCCCAAAAGTAACAGTCCTACAGCTGGGCCAAAAAGGTTCAGTTTGGGCATGGATTAGGGCTGGGCTGGAGCACATTTCCCTGAATGTCATGAAATAAATTGCACTGAGCTGTTCTGTAAGCGGTCCAGAATACGATCTATTTCTCCATGTGCTCATATCCTAAGTTGGAATTCAATTCTTCATAAAAAGTTATGTTATATGAATGTGGGGTATTGTGCTTCTGTATCCATGATTCAAAAAGCCAGGAAATGACCCAATATTGCTGCAGAATATGGTGTCTGTGTTGTCAGCAGGAAAAAGGATGCCAAGCGTTACATTGCAAAGGGCAGCCTGAATGTTGATATCAATGGCTACAGGATATCCTCTTCTGCTCAGTACCATTAACTCTTGTTGAAAAAATAGCCCTGACAATTGCTTTGTGTTTGGCTGAGAAATAGTGAACTGATGAATAAAGCAGTCAGCTTCTGGGATTTTCCCTTGTGTGGTGTCATTTTATGAATGGTAACAGTGCTGAAGGACTCCTATTTCAACATCTTGATGATTAGCCTGTGGAGTGTCTCAGGGTTCCATGATTCCTTATACTATTTCACATATACATGAAAAACCTGAAAGAGACTATCCAGAATGTTGTGGTCTGTGTACCACCAGAGTGCTGATGACACCCAACTCCATTTGATTTGGATGTCATCAGCATTCTGATGGTACCAGACCACAAAATTTTGGATAGTTATATATAAAAAACACATGCCCACTGTGCTTGCCTAGTCAATGTCACCTGGTAGCTCAAGCATGCCAGGACAGTAGTTGATGGTGGTAGCATGACATAACTGATGTAGTGTTCACCTTTGTTACTCAATAAATTATGTATTATTCATGAGTTATATGCTAATGTGGTTAAGAGGTGGGGCCACAAGAGATGTTAAAAGGCATGGCCTGAGAGAGGAGTTAGTTAAGTCAAATTATGTGGAGTTGCGTCAGTCTGTGTTAGGAATCAGAGACAGAAGGAGGGGGTCTGAGGAGCGATTAGTCTGAGTGTAAACTGTGATAATTACTATAGGTTAATATTGAAGCTTGATGAAACTTGAAGAATGTGCTTCCAGAAACCAACTGTAATTAATAAACCTGTTCTATTAAAAAGTCAGTACTGAATAGACCTTCGTCTTTTCTAAGTAAAGTGTGTTGATAAGGAGATCAACTAGTGGCAGTGTGTCAAGAGGTGTTTTGGTTTGCCTTTGTGAGCTCTGTGTTTCATGAGACAAACAGGGGCCACGAGGGTGAACGTCACAATTGTGTTAAATATGTAGATCTTTTAGAAGATGTGTAGGAGAAGGTTGACTGAAACAGTCTCCTTTTCTGAACAATGCAATCTATGCTCTAATAGAGAAAATAGATTTTCATTCTTAGCTGCTATGACTGTTTCAGAATAAAACTCAAAAGGATTTCTCATCTTTATTCAATGCAGAAAATAAAAATAGAATTGAGTTTATGTAGACAGAAACCTCTTTTATTTGCCTTCTAATTATTCAAAGATATTTCACCTTGTCATAATGATAGCGTGCCTCTAGTTTGAACAGCACAACAAATATTAAAAGTGATAAAATTCAGCAAATAGCAAGTGCCAACTCACTGTTGCAAAGAATGTGCAGATGGGCTATTAAGTGCTTTGGAAGGGAAATAAATTCAAAAGATGTATCAAAGCACAATTCATAAAAGATCACAGGAGACTGTGCATTACTTTCTGATGCTGTTCAGGGTGTGATTAAGAAATATGTTTTTCTACAAGCCATTCCATACCAGAGTTTGGACAAATTCCTTTTATTTTCTGATGACAAATTCTCCAGCCAACAAGTTTAGATGCACTTTCTATACATATTAAACAGAGAGGAGTAGAATAGTCTTTCTCATGAATGTGCTTGCTATTTCATGAATTTACTTGTTATTTATTTAAAAAAATAATTGGAAGGCAATTCAAAACCCGGATACCCCACTGCAGTCTGAATTGGTAAAATTCTTGCACACAGAGCAATAATCACCACCACATACTGTCCCACATATATTGAAATAATATGTAAAATGCCTCTGATAGTGTATGTCTCCTATTGGATTTGATCCAGCTGTAGTCAGTCTCATAGACACGAATGGGGGTTAAATTAGTCTCATCATTTGGGTGTGTTGTATGTATGCCACCATCAGAAGCCCATCTATTGCTAGGAGCTGGAGCATTGCATTTTGTATCAACTGACCTCTTATCTACAGTTTCTTTTAGATGGTACTATAGCAACTGATCTTTGGCAATTCATACTCCTTTGAATGGGGATTGTTTGGATTTTGAAGAAAAGTGTCTGGTTAGATTGTCCAAAAGCAAAAATAGATCTGGGAGTACTCATACACTATGAGTCTACCCTGACAAAGGCAATAGATTAACATCTGCAATATAATGGCAATGTTCTTGTTGCACTTGGCATGCCATAAAGCTAACCCTGCAGAGGTAGGGAGTTATGTCCAGATAATCCATATTGCATGCATGATTGCTCAGTTGATTGTGCAATTATTTGTACAAATTTGCTTGCAGAACTGCTTACTAGATATGACTTCTGCCTTGGTGCATATTTTGCAGCTGCTTGTGTAATTTCAAATTATGCAGTCTTAGTTGCACAACAGGATTTAGGCCACTAGG
Source organism: Pogona vitticeps (assembly GCF_051106095.1). Taxonomy (NCBI): domain Eukaryota; kingdom Metazoa; phylum Chordata; class Lepidosauria; order Squamata; family Agamidae; genus Pogona; species Pogona vitticeps. The sequence goes on along the minus strand of NC_135788.1, from coordinate 55,343,992 downwards.
TGTGGGTCATTAGATCACCAGGCACTGTCATTTCCAATTCATATTTATGAGGCTGGAGAAAGGTGGGACAGTTAAGAACAAAAGTAGCTTGGCAAAATTACTCTCTTTTTCTGCCTTAAACTCCAAAAATATGGTTTGGAGATTGTGGGCTTTGTAGCTGAACAGTAATTTCTTTGACTTTGTGTAACAGTCTGAAACTCAACTGATCCAGTAAGGGCTAAGACCATAGCAAGAAAGACAAAGTGTACATGCCACAAGCATGAGATCCTGTCATATAGGGTGGGCTACAAATATTTTAAAGAAATAAATAAATAAGCAAGCAAGCAATGTCCTATGTATGTAACTACAAAATTTACTCTAAATGGTGGCTAGAAAAAACACAGAAAATGGAAACATCTGTCAATCTCTTGTTGATGTGTATATTTCTGTATAAAACTATATGACCTTGGACTTAAGATTAAGAATCATACACAAAGGGTGCTTATCAATGGCTCCTTCTCAAACTGGGAAGAGGTAACAAGTGGGGTACCCAAAGGCTCAGTCCTGTGCCCTGTGCTCTCCAACATTTTTATTAATGACTTGGATGAGGGTATGCAGGGAATACCTATCAGATTTGCAGATGACATGGAATTGGATGCAATAGTTAATACCCTGGAAGACAGGAACAAAATTTTAAAAGGTTTTGATAGGCTTGAGCCTGGGTTGAAAACAACAGAATGAAATTTAACAGGGATAAGTGCAAAATTCTTCACCTGGGGGAAAAAGCCAAATGCATAGCTACAAGGTGGGGGAGACTTGGCTCAGTAATACTACATGTGAGAAGGATCTTGGGATTGTTGTAGATCAAAAGCTGAATATGAGCCAACAGTATGATGGGGTTGCAAAAAAAGGCCAATGCTATTTTAGGATGCTGTGACACACCCTTCATGTGTCCCCAGGTTGTTTCGCTTGCCTGAGGCCCACAACATGTTCTCTCCTTTCTGCTGTCACCAGTTGACCTCTGTCAACACCCTTTAATTAGAAAGATTGAAGTCCAAGCTGAGTATAAAGTTGAACAACATAGGTTTATTGATTACAGTTCACTTAAACAGGATCTTCACAGACTTTAATGTAGTCATTAGATTAGTAATAACTTGTTTCACTCTTAGCTCTCTAGAAGTTCCACACTCTTAACTCCTAACTCTGCCACACTCTCCCTAACTCCCACAGACAAAATCTTACTTCAGACTCTCCCCTCTGACTCTCCCTGACCTGAACTCCTTCAACTTTTCTTCTCTGACTCATCCCCTCCTTCTAGTTTCTCTGGCTCCACCTCCCAAGAGCTCCCATTGGTGTGTGCAAATAACCTACTACATGAGCCAAAGCAAGGTGATCGCCACAGATGCATTAACAGAAGTATTGTCTCCAAATCCCATGAGATACGTAGCAATTCCCCTCTATTAAGCCCCCCCAGTCAGGCCTCATCTAGATAATTCTGTTTAGTTTTGGACACTTTAAGAAGGATGCCAACAAGCTGGAGCAAGTTCAGAGGAGGGGAATGGGGATGATCAGGGGATTGGAAGCCAAGTCTTATGAGGAAAGACTGAAAGAACTGGACATGTTTGGCCTTGAGAAAAGAAGACAGAGGGGGGAATATGATAGCACCTTTCAAATACTGAAAGGTAGTCATACAAAGGAGGGTCAGGATCTGGTCTCAATCATCCCAGTGTGAAAGCACATAACAATTGGCTGAAGCTATAGAAACCAGGTTTAGGCTGAATATCAGAAAAAAACTTCTTAACTGTTAGAGCAGTACGACAGTGGGACCAATTGCCTCAGGAGGTGGTGAGCACTCCAACATAGGAGGCACTCAAGAGACGATTGGAAAGCCATTTGTCAGATCTGCTTTTACCTGAATTCCTGCATTGAGCAAGGGGTTGGACTCAATGGCTTTATAGACCCTTCCAACTGAATTATTCTATAATTTTATGATTTACAAAAATATGATCCAGGCACCAAATTCACAATCCACCTTTGCATTCCTAAACAGCTGTCCTGTAGATGCAGACTACAAATCCCATTATCCCCAGTCAGTGCAGTCATCTGGAAGACACCCAAATGCAAAAGGCTGATCTATCTAATCAGTATATTATATTATGGCCAGGAGTAACATACTCTTTTTGTTTTGCTGCATTTATTGCAGAAAAGAACATTTGTGAGACCCTAGTTCCTTCCGAGGTCGGTAAAATGAGTACCCAGCTTGCTGGGGGGGGGGCAATGTGTAGCCTGCATAATTAACTTGTAAACCAGAGAGTGCTTGAAGTGCTATGGAGCGGTACATAAGCATCACACTTTGCTTTGCTAGTTCATGGGGCTTTCTTTATTATTTGTTTTAACATGTTATTGTAATCCAAATAAAGATTATTTAAAAAATTAATAGGCAAATTTACAGATCCATTTTTGTTTTTTAGCTGTTAGAGAAGTGGAAGAACTTCATAGTCTCTGTTCCCACATAAGAAAATAATATTCTTTTTCTGTAGGATGAGAGAATAATGCTTGAAGATACATACTGTATATAAGTACTGAGCTGTCAATGAAGTAACATGTTTGAGTCTCTGACAGTGCCAAGATTCCTTTCTGTGTGAAATCCAAAATTCCTTGTTTATAACAGAAAATAAATAAGGCCACTGGCCTTGATCATGTAATCTAGGATAGAGATGGGCAGAGCATAGATAATAGAGGTGGTCAATTTGAAGCTGATCAGCAAAGTGCTGTTTCGCAATAGTTCAACAACAACAACAACAACAACAACAACAACAACAACAACAACAACACATTTCTTCAGGGGGTGTCATCAGTTTAACTGCTACAGCAAAGTCTGGGGAGAAGCAGAGCAGATGTGGTCGTGTGAAAAGTACACTGACCTCATTTCTGGTTCTAAGAAAAAATTCCTGAGTTCACAGATACCCTATTTCTCAATTTTATGTACATGTCTCTTATCATAGAATCATAGAAAAGTGAAGTTGGAAGGGGCCTACAAGGCCATCAAGTCCATTCCCTTGCTCAATGCAGGAATACAATCAAAGCATATCTGCCAGGTGATTATCTAAGTTTTTCTTGAATGCCTCCAGTGTTGGAGTATTCACCAACTCCTGAGGTAACTGATTCCACTGTCCACTCTTCCTACTTCTCTTATATTGCACCTGACTTTGGTTAGACATTGGGTTTCTTGTAGAATACAAACTAGAACCCACAAGGCTGTAATCTGTCCATTCATGATCTTGAAGATGGATCAGCCTGTTGTTCATGTTGTGATTTCATAGCATATTGTGATCGGAATTCCATGTATTCCAGAATACAAGATAATGCAGGATCACAGGAACATAGGAAGGTATCGTTATACCTTGTCTGACCATAGGTCTATGAAGCTCACTATTCTCTACAATGACTGGCAGTAAACTCCAAAATTTTAGATATGGAGCTTTCCTAAGTAACGGGAGATACCAGAAATTGAACTTGTCCAAATTGTACAAGTCCAAAGACGTAAGCAAAATGTGCCATTTTCATTTGACCTAAATACTTGTCTCTACCAGAAACCCAGAGCTTGGAAAATTATTTCATTGGACTCCAGTTCTCAGAATCTTCCAGCCAGTTTGGCTACCAGTATGACTACCCCAACAAGTTCTCAGAATCTGGATGATGCAGTCCCAAAAAGTAACTTTTCCAGGCCATGCCAGATGGGGCATTCTTGGTGTTGTCATCAACATTTTACATCCAATGATCAGCTCAACTGGCCTTAGACTTTTCAAAAAAAAAATCTTTAAAATAATAAATCATATTACACTTCAGATATGGCTGTTCTCCAAAGCAGGCTTGCTTCTTTATGGCCATGATCATGGAATGGCACAGTGCCCTTCAGATCCAATCGGGGCAAAGGCACCATCTGCCCTAAATCACAGATTTTTATACCCTTGTCAGAACGTGTCTGTTACATACATTTTATTTTTATTTTATTTATTTATTGGACTTATATACCGCCCCATAGCGCTACAAGCACTCTCCGGGTGGTTTACAATTTTTTAATTATACAGGCTACACATTGTCCCCCCCAGCAAGCTGGGTACTCATTTTACTGACCTCGGAAGGATGTAAGGCTGAGTCAACCTTGAGCCGGCTACCTGGGGTTTGAACCCCAGGTCGTGAGCACAGTTTTAGCTGCAGTACAGCGTTTTAACCACTGTGCCACGAGGCTCATACATCATTTCACTTCCACATTCTCAGTTATAATTTGGGACTTTTCTAAGTTGCAACACATTTTAGACAGTACATTTTGCGGCTTGAGTTAACTTCCGGTTAAGTTCCTCTTTTTAACATTGGTTGGAGTGGTCATTTTTTGTGGTCAATTTCCAGATTGCTTCAACAGTTTCTCAATAGCTTCTGGCTCAGAAGCTTCAGCTTTGTAAGAAAGATCAAACTATAAGTTCTATCTGCCTGTTATTAACACATTTTTTATTAATATAGTTAATAAAATTATTTTCTAATGGACTCAGTAAAGGAATATTAACTTTGTAAGTCAACAGTAATGGGATTAAATCCTAAATATGCAGTTAAGATGGATCTCAGTAGGCAAAATAACTTGGATAATATGAGATGTTATGACAATACAGAAACATTCTGTTACTGTGGTTTACTGAGGATTCATCTCCTCCCCATCTAAGTCAGTATGGGTCTGTTCCTCCATTGCCAATTATCAGTGTCATATTATTGCTCTGTATGTGTTGTTTTATTGAGTTATGTAGTTTTCAAATCGTAGCATGGCTGACCGGCACTAGGGAGTGCTTTTATTGCTAATCTTATTGATAACTATCAGAACGTCTCTCTCTCTCTCTCTCTCTCTGCTTAATTCAATTCATTGAAGAAAAATGTCACTTCCTTTTAAGCAGCAGAGCAAATCTGTACTGCTCAGGATGAGACAGCATTCCTGATTGAACATAGAGCACTGATTTTTGAAAAGATATTTTATTCTGTGAATATATGAAACAAAAATGCCTCTGGAGATGTTATGGTATAGATAGTGCGAGTTCTCGCATGGCCTGTGGAGAATTGTTGATGAGAGTGGATTACTAAATTTCCCTGTTCCTCAGATATGAATGCTGAGTCATCTTAAAATGCTTGTTATCCTTCATTTTGTTCTTTAAAACCTAATAAAGTTGTTCATATTACCTTGGGATGAACACCTTCTGTTCAGAACCTTGAATAGCCACATAGGCATGGCATGATTTATAGTAGGCAAGAAGCTGGTGAGCATATTACTCACAGGTTACATTGTTCTAAAATGGGAAAAAAGGACTGATAGCAGACTCATGGATTCTAGCATTTACAGGTGCTTGTAAAGAGTTATTACACCAATATCCAGACAAACAATGAAATGTAGATATAGATACATAATTCAAAGCAAGAGATTGAGAAACTGTATTCTCTCAGCCAAAACAAAATGAGGAGTGGATTGTGGGTACTCATCATGAACTGTTAATAACCAAAATTAAAATAGCTGAAAAAGAACATTAAAAGAATCGTAGTGCCAAAATTTAATCTAAATAACATTCCTGATGAATTTAGTCCACAGAAACCCAGACCAGATTCAGATGAAGGAAAAGTGAAAATTGGTGGAAGAAATATCAATTTAAGATATGCAGATGACATCTTACTGGCAGACAGCAACAATGACTTAAAACAACTTTTAGTGAAAGTGAAAGAAGAAAGTGCTCAATCAGACTGCACATGAACATTAAGAAGACAAAAATCATGACTACAGAATAACTACACAACTTTAGCACTGGCAATAAAGAAACTGAAATAGTTAGAAATTTTGTATACCTTGGTCCAATCATCAATTCAAATTAATACTGCAGACAAGAAATCAGAAAAAGATTGAAACTAGGAAAGGCAGCAATGAAGGAATTAGAAAAGATTATCAAGTGTAAAGATGTGTCATTGGAGACCAAGACCAAAGTCATCCATACTCTTGTATTTCTGATCACCACGTATGGGTGTGAAAGCTGGACCTACAATGAATTTCAGTTATCAGAATTATACCAGATAAATCTAAACTGCCAGTCCAATAAATTTTAAAGTCCAACAGGCTGCCAGGAGATGTTCCAACAATTATTGGCTTCAGCTCTGCTCTCAGATACAGATAGCAGCTGACACAGGTAACATCAAGGGAATGTATGAGGCTTTAGGTCCAATACAGAAGAAATTTGCTCCCTTGAAGTCTGCTACAGGCATGATCATCCAGGACCGAGCACAGTAGATGGAACGCTGGGTGCAGCACTATTCTGAGCTATATTCCAGAGAGAATGTAGTAACCGAAGAAGCATTAAATAACATTGAGTGTCTGCCTGCCTGTCTTGGAAGAGTTGGACAGCGAACCAACTTTAGCAGAAATAAAAGTGGCCTTGGATTCCCTTGCTTCCGGCAAGGCACCTGGGAAGGATAACATCCCTGTTGAAATGCTGAAGTGCTGTAAAGAGATCTTCACCACCTAATAGTATGAAGTCTTTAGTCTTTGCAGGAGGGAAGGTGAAGTACCACAGGACATGAAGGATGCAAACATTGTCACATTGTATAAGAATAAAGGAGACGGGGCGACTGCAATAAGTACCATGGTATCTCTCTTCTCAGTGTTGTAGGGAAGCTGCTTGCTCGTACTGAAGAGACTCCAGGTGCTTGCAGACAGAGTCTATCCAGAATCACAGTGTGGATTTCGAGCTCATAGATCCACCAGTGACATGGTGTTTTCCCTCAGACAGTTGCAGGAGAAATGCAGGGAACAACGACAGCCACTCTTTGTGGCTTTCATAGATCTCACAAAGGCCTTTGATTTGGTTAACAGGGATGGACTTTTTAAAATACTTCCCAAGATTGGATGTACACCTCAACTCCTTAACATTATCAGGTCCTTTCCTGAGGAAATGAAGGGCACTGTAGTTTTTGATGGCTAAACATCAGACCCCTTTGATATCTGAAGTGGAGTGAAACAGGGCTGTGTCCTTGCACCAACCCTGTTTGGGATCTTTTTTGCTGTCATGCTGAAGCACACCTTTGGAACTGCAGCAGAAGGTGTCTATATCCAGACTAGATCAGATGGAAAGCTCTTTAATCTCTCTAGATTGAGAGTGAAGACCAAAGTCCAACTGAAATGCATGTGAGACTTCCTCTTTACCGATGATGCAGCCATTGTTGTCCACTCTGCTGAAGACCTCCAAGATCCCATGAATCGTTTTAGCAAGGCCTGCCAAGACTTTGGACTAACAATCAGCCTGAAGAAAACACAAGTCATGGGTCAGGGTGTGGACTCACCTCTCTCTATTACCATCTCCACGCAAGAATTGGAGGTTGTTCATGAATTTGTGTACCTTGGCTCAACAATCTCTGACACTCTCTCCCTAGATGTAAACTCACAAAGAGAGTATGGCTCAATAAGAAGCTGAAGGCATATACCAAGATCCAGGTCTATAGAGCCTGTGTCTTGAACGCACTCCTGTACTGCAGTGAGTCCTGGACCCTTTTGTGCATGGCAGGAGAGGAAGATGAACACATTCCATATGTGTTGTCTCCAACATATTTTTGGTATCACCTGGCAGGAGAAAGTTCCAAATAGAGTAGTCCTAGAACGACCTGGAATTTTTAGCAAGTATACATTACTGAAACAGCGACATCTACATTGGCTTGGGCATGTTGTGAGAATGGCTGATGGTCAGATTCCAAAAGATATCCTGTATGGAGAATTATTTATTTATTTTATTTATTTATTTACAATATTTTTAGCCGCACCATTGCCAGTGGCTTCTGGGCGGCGCACAACATCAAAACCCAAAAACATTAAAAACATTTTAAGAAACAGTATAAAATACCATATATTAAAATATTTCTTAAAACAATTAAAACATTAAAATTAATTAATTAAAATGCTGGGTGAACAGAAAGGTCTTTGCCTGGCGCCGAAAGGCCAAGAGTGTCGGAGCCAGGCGGATCTCTCTAGGGAGGGTGTTCCAAAGTTGGGGGGCAACAACCGAGAAGGCCCTATTCCGACATGCCATCCCCTTCACCTCTTTCAGGGATGGCACCTTCAGAAGGGCCTCCTGGCCTGATCTTAGAGGATGGGCAGGCACATATGGAAGAAGGTGGTCCTTTAGGTAACCAGGTCCTAAGCCGTTTAGGGCTTTATATGTCAAAGTAAGCACTTTGAATTGGGCCCGAGCAGCAACCGGCAGCCAGTGTAAATTTTTCAGAACCGGCGTGATATGAGTCTGTGCGGCGGCACCACTTACCAGCCGCGCAGCCCGGTTCTGTGCCAGTTGCAGTCGTCGGACCGTCTTCAAAGGCTGCCCCACGTATAGCGCATTGCAGTAATCCAGTCTGGTTGTTACCAGTGCATGAGTGACTGCTGCCAGGCTCTGCTCATCCAGGTAAGGGCGAAGTTGATATATTCTCCGCAGCTGTAAGAAGGCACCTTTGGACACCGAGTCCACCTGGGCTTCCAAGGTCAGACTGGGGTCAAGGAGCACCCCCAAGCTGCGGACCCTATCCTTTAGGGGGAGTGTGATCCCGTCTAAGGTAGGGAGATAGCCCTGTAACCTATCTGGCGGGGCACCTACCAGCAGCACTTCAGACTTGTCTGGATTGAGCCTCAGTTTATTGACCCTCATCCAGACCATTATCGAGTCCAGGCACGAGTTCAGAACGGTGACTGCCACACCTGGATTGGTAGAAAAAGAGAGGTAGAGCTGGGTGTCGTCAGCATATTGCTGACTCCTCAGCCCAAACCTCCTAACGACCTCACCCAGCGGTTTCATGTAGATATTGAACAGCATGGGGGACAGTATAGAGCCCTGAGGAACCCCATGACGCAACCGCCATGGGTCAGAGCTACTGTCCCCCAGCACCACCTTCTGGACTCGATCAGCCAGGTAGGAACGGAACCACTGTAAAACAGTGCCTCCAATTCCCATCCCAGCCAGTCTGTCCAGAAGGACACCATGGTCGATGGTGTCGAAAGCCGCTGAGAGGTCCAGGAGAATCAACAGGGATGCATTACCCCTGTCTTTCTCCCGGCAAAGGTCGTCATACAGGGCGACCAAGGCAGTTTCCGTCCCATAACCCGGCCTGAAACCCGATTGAAATGGATCTAGATAATCCGTTTCATCCAGGAGAGCCTGGAGCTGCTCAGCCACCACACGTTCCAACACCTTGCCCAGAAAAGGGAGGTTTGCTATTGGACGATAGTTGTTCACTAGACCTGGATCCAGATTAGGTTTTTTTAGGAGTGGGCGAATCACTGCCTCCTTTAATGGGGCAGGAACCACTCCCTCTCTTAATGAGGAGTTGATAACCTCCAGGATCCAGGTACAAACTCCCCTGGCAGATTTCTTTATTAGCCATGATGGGCAAGGGTCGAGTTGTGTAGTGGTGGCACGAACCGATCCAAGCACCCTGTCCACATCCTCAGGTCGCAACAACTGAAACTCATCCAATAAATTATGACATAAGTCCGGAGCACTGGACACAACCATGGGCTGTGCATCAACAGTGGAGTCCAAATCTTTGCGAATCTGAGCAATTTTTCCCTCAAAGTGTGTAACAAATTCGTTACAGTGAGCCACTGAGGAGTCCAGGACCTCCACCAAACCATTAGGCTGAAGAAGGTCCCGGACCACTCGAAATAGCTCTGCTGGACGACATACCGAGGAAGCGATACGGCTGGAGAAATACTGGCATTTCGCCAGCCGTATTGCCACAGAGTAGGCCCGATAATGGGCTCTAAGCTGTGTTTGGTCATAGTCGCAGTGATATTTCCTCCATCTGCGCTCAAGCCGTCTCCCCAACCGTTTCATGGCCAGAAGCTCCTCTGTGTACCATGGAGCCTTATAGGCTCTGCGGGCAGGGAGAGGGTGCCTAGGTGCGATCGTGTCAACCGCCCGGGCCATCTCCTTGTACCACAAGGCGACCTGGGCTTCGACAGGAGCGCCAACCATATCAGCTGGAAACTCCCCTAGAGCATTCAGGAATCCTTCAGGATCCATAAGTCTCCGGGGGCGGATCATTTTAATTGATCCCCCACCCCTGCAGAGGGTAGTAGTGGCAGAGAGTCTAAATTTTACCAGGAAATGGTCCGACCATGACAACGGAGTCAAAGATAAATCCACCACATCCGGACCACCATCCCCCTGTCCCGTAGAGAATACTAGGTCAAGTGTGTGGCCTTTCTCATGAGTCGGGCCGATGACATGTTGAGACAGCCCCATGGTTGTCATGGCGGCCATGAAGTCCTGAGCTGCCCCTGATAAAGTGGCCTCGGCATGGAGATTGAGGTCCCCCAGTACCAAAATCTGGGGGTCCTCAACACCAGATCCGAGATCACCTCCGTCAGCTCAGGTAGGGAGACTGTTGGTAAGCAGCAGGGTGGGTGGTACACCAGCAGAATCCCTAGTCTGTCTCGCATGCCCAACACACAATACAGGCCCTCTAGACCATTTCCCAAGGGGACAGGGAGCCTGGAAAAATGGAAGGAATCCTTGTAGACTATTGCCACACCTCCTCCCCGCCCCTCCGGGCGACCCTGGTGTTGGACCAAGTACCCAGGGGGACATAACTGAGATAGAGGAACTCCTCCTTCTTCTCCCACCCAGGTCTCAGTAATGCATGCCAGGTCGGCCCCCTCATCCAAAATTAAGTCATGGATGAGGGCAGTCTTGTTTTTTGCCGACCTGGCATTTACCAACAATACCATGTGGCCCGGGGGGTGGCTGATATGGTCACCTGGTACCATTTGGCTAGGAGTAGAGCTAGAAAGGGGGATAGGTGTAAGGTATCTAACCTCCTTTCTCCTACTCGGGCATGCTCTACTCCCACCGCCATATCTTCCCCTGCCGTATATTGTCTCTATTGGTTGCCCCAGAGACCCCTCAGACCCCCCTGTTTCCCAGCTTGTTCTCCAGCCGGTTCCTTCAGGGAATCTGGCAGCCGGCGAGAGCCCAGCCATAGTCCCACCGTCTCTCACTCGGTGAGCTGCGGAAGGCAGATGAAATTCGGCTCCCCCGAGTGCAGGAGTGCAGATCTGAAAGGGCCCTAGAAGCAGTTCCAACTTAAGAGCCTTCTTTTCCCCTTGAGCCAGGTGGCTGATGTAGGGAGGGGAGGAGGCAGCCAAGAAGTGACAGGGCCCAATCCTGCAGAGCAAAGGGTGACTTAGCCAGTTCCCTTGTCAAAAGGCTGGCAGCCGGCCAACCACAAACCCACCGTCTCTCACTCGGTGAGCTGCGGAAGGCAGATGAAATTCGGCTCCCCCGAGTGCAGGAATGCTGGTCTGAAAGGGCCCCAGAAGCAGCTCCGACTTAAAAGCCTTCTTTTCCCCTTGAGCCAGGTGGCTGATGTAGGGAGGGGAGGAGGCAGCCAAGAAGCAACAGGGCCCAATCCTGCAGAGCAAAGGGTGACTTAGCCAGTTCCCTTGTCAAAAGGCTGGCAGCCGGCCAACCACAAACCCACCGTCTCTCACTCGGTGAGCTGCGGAAGGCAGATGAAATTCGGCTCCCCCGAGTGCAGGAATGCTGGTCTGAAAGGGCCCCAGAAGCAGCTCCGACTTAAAAGCCTTCTTTTCCCCTTGAGCCAGGTGGCTGATGTAGGGAGGGGAGGAGGCAGCCAAGAAGCGACAGGGCCCAATCCTGCAGAGCAAAGGGTGACTTAGCCAGTTCCCTTGTCAAAAGGCTGGCAGCCGGCCAACCACAAACCCACCGTCTCTCACTCGGTGAGCTGCGGAAGGCAGATGAAATTCGGCTCCCCCGAGTGCAGGAATGCTGGAATTAGTGCAGGGAAATCTCCCCAGAGGGAGACCACAGCTGCGATACAAGGATACTGTATCTGCAAACAGGATCTGAAGGTCTTAGGAATGGACCTCAACAGATGAGAAACCTTGACATCTGAGCGTTCAGCCTGGAGGCAGGCAGTGCATCACAGCCTCTCCCAGTTTGAAGAGACCCTTGTCTAGCAGGCTGAGGCAAAGAGGCAGTCCCTAAACCACCAAAACCAGGGAGCTGGACAGGGGACAGATTGTATATGTCTTCAGTGTGGAAGGGATTGTCACTCTCAAATTGGCCTTCTCAGCCACACTTTTATTCGTCCAATTTTGCAAAGCATCCCCGGAAGAAATGATGAGTACTATACATGTTATCTGCTGGCAGACCAGTGTCCATTAGTCACGATTAAAGTGGTCAGCTTCTGTGCAGCAGCACTAGTCTGCAGGTGAGAAATGGTGCCTTAATCTTCTAGATATAAACATGTATGTATGCATTTATGAGTATGTATGAATTGGGGGTAGGGGTATGCTCTTAACAATTATTTATGGAATGTGTTTCCCTAAGAGTCTGCCACACCTAATATATATCATAGTTGTATTGATTCTGTTTACTCTTATGCAGTTGTTCTGTGTTATTCACATCTGATCTGTTGATCACACAAATAAAATTAATTAATTATATGGGTGTGAAAGCTGGACCTACAATGAATTTCAGTTATCAGAATTATACCAGATAAATCCAAACTGCCAGTCCAATAAATTTTGCTGCTTGGGGAGAAGATCAAGATGTTACACTCTCCCATTTCCATATATAAAAGCTTGCTGATGTAACAGCTGAATCTCGTCCTCCTTTGCACCTGAAGGTGGTAGGCTATCAAGTGTAGGACAGGCAACATGGCAGTCAACTCCCTCCACCAACATCTTCCCGCCACCTCTCAGCATCTGCCTTCTGAGATAACCACCTCACTCTGTCTAATGGTAGAATCAACCCTACAGAGTCACCATCTGGCAACTGATGGATGATCAGGGGCTTAAGGTAAGTGCATTGATGTTCCTTCATGGGTAGAAATTGCTTCCTTTCCTTTGAAATGTCTCAAGCTTCAGGCAACAGGAAAGTAACTGAGAAGCAATGTATTTTGGAAGGAAGTATCAAGGAAATATCTAGAGAAATAACAATATTTGTATTGGATTTTGTGGGTGTAGGTGCAGAGAACCCATATCCCAGCATGGTTTGGCTTCAGACTCCAGTGCATTAATTCTCTTACTGGTAATCTAATCATAGTCTTCCGTGTACCCATTTAGAACTTCTAGAAATTGGGTTATGCAGAATTAAAAGATGTGAACAAAGAGAAAGAGAAAAAAAGAAGAGAAAGCAGAAGAGGAAAAACCTTTCTGTTGCACACAAAAGACAAATTGACATGTTAGCAATCAAATTCCAGTCAATGAGCATACAAAGAAAGAAAAACCTGATACTGTGCCAAGCCGTACAAGGACAAGCCTTTTAGTATTTCAGTTGCAAAAACAGGCATTGCAGTGACTGCAAAAAATGAATTGTGGAAAGTGAAGGAGTTGATTCCTGGCTTCTTTCTCTCAATGCCCCTCTTTCCCTCTCTCAGTAGACCATAACCTTGGACCCCCTTTTTTTGTCTTTACACTTTGTCAGTATAAATTGTCATTTTTCAAAGCACGTTAAAATTTATTGAAGAACAAACTGAATGAAGGAAGTTAGTGTTTGCATCCAACAGGCATAAGGAAACAAACAGATGTGACCTTCATTGAAATATCTCACTCATATATTATAGGACACATGTTAAAAATGTCTTCCCTTAACACTTATTTTGATGGGAAATAGAGTGCTTCTATTCAGGGTTGCAGCCAACTGGACAGCTAGCTATGCCCTCCTCCATAATGATATAAACTGTACAGGAGTCAGGAAGGTGAATCCAGCTCCTATTGGCAGGTTTTGATCGGTCTTTTCCCACTGACACAACAGTCTGCGATAATCTTGTGGCTCAAAGAGAGCCACTGAGCAAAATGGAGATGTTATCTGTAGGTGGAGGACTGATTCATTTTGATATTGTTTCTGTATATGTACTGTGTATCTCAGGACTTACAGAAGTATGCTGATTTCATCCTCTCTCCTGTTTCTTAATTGTCCTGTTTTGCCTCATTTGCTACCATAGTTGAGTTAACTGTTAAAGGGAATGATGAATTTCGTCATGCAAATTCCTGTTTGTCATAGAAGATCTGGAGCAGGAAGAAAGAAATCCAGATTACTGCTCAGCCCCATGCTTTCTAGGTGACTTGGGACAATCTATTTTCTCTGACTCCTCTTCCTCTTTATAAAGAGGAAACTTGAATGTTCTACCACGTATGATTGAGGATCAAAAAAGAATGGCACAATGCCAGTGATTTTGAAATTACAGCTTTTACTTTCTCATTGTGAGGACAATGTGTGATTCCCAATCTCGTGTTTCTCTTGGATGAAAGGGTAGAGATCAGTGGGTATTTGCAGGATAAAGCTAGTGGTTGGAAGCTGCTTAACCTTTCCCTTCCCTGTCTACTAAGCTGGTGGGAGAGGAGATGTCCTAGGAAATAGAGTGGAGGAATTTGTGGTGATTTGTTAGGTACCTGCCTACCTATCTTCCCTTGTCAGTGCCCCTACCCACTTATTCATCATGGAGTATGTGAAATCATGACTGTGCCATCTGCTGGTTTCTGGATCATGAATACAGAGAAGAAAAGTTTGTGATATCCCAAATAATATTGAAGTGTACAGAAGTCCTGGAAGTGAGACAGTTGTGTAGATTGCAATTCTGTACATAATTACCTGGGAATTAGTTCATTATAGTCAATAGGTCCTGCTTCTAAGTAAACCTGTAAAACTCCTGCAAAGGAAAAGACATAATTTGATGGCAATGTAGTTTCTAGGAAATAATACAGTTTCATACTATTTTAGCATGTGTGTAAAGCAGAGATTAGAGTCTTGTTGATACCATTTCAGCCAAAATAAGAGCTTGGTAAAGTTACTTTGACGGTTAGAATTCCCAGAGTTCCCCAGTCCATGCAGACTAGTTGATTTATAGAGAGTTATTATCCAAAAATCTTATTCCCCCCCCCCCCACAAGTTCTGGGATTCAGTTATTTGTTGAAAAGTGTGTAAGCTACCTTGACACTATATTTTAGTGAAAAGGTGGCATATAAGTGCAATAAATGAACAGAAAAACCTTATAAGATATGAAACTAGTATAAAGTCTGAATGTAGCCCTCGGGTTGCAGGTTCCTCACCCTGCTATATAAGGTCCCAGGCTCAGATTATGCATTTGATTACTCCAACATCAGTGGCAGTTGGATGATTTGTCCATTTAAAAAACCTGTACATTTCATTCCAGGCAATATTTGCAAGATTCCTTCCTTCCCTATAGGTTTTGCCTAAGAGGGACATTTTAAAAGATTAAAGAAAGGTTCCAAGCTAGCATCTGAGGATTACAGTGTCATGATGTAACACGATTAGCTTTTGAAGAAAGACAAGCCATCAGCTTTTAGGAAAAGAACATGACATCCCTGGGAGCCAAAGCAATCTCTCAAAACAGCAACAACTGTGAACATGTTTTAAGATAAATCAGACTTCAGTGCACCAGTCTTTCTAAACACAAAACAAATTAAAGTGAAAGTAGCAGTCCTAATTTAAAAGCACTCATCGTCCCCTGTAAACATGCAAATCTTTTGCTTTCCAGGAGTTATGACTCATTTCCGGATCTTGAATACAGTTGGCCCTTGAGCTCAGAGCTTGGGAACTACTGCAAAGATAGCTCTAGGGCAGAGAGCAGGTGGCCCACAGCTGTTGTTGGATCACAACTCCCATCAGTCTTAGTCAGCATGCTAATGATAAAGAATAACAGCTCGGGTCCAACAATGTCTGGCAGATTGCACATCCCGCCCACCCTCAGTCTAAGGCAAGACATATCTCAGATGTTGAGCAGGGATCAAATGAAGTAGTTCATAGATCTTGCTAGACTGACACATCTGAGTCACCACCTGGCTTGCTCAGTATTTCAAATGAATTTCAAGGTATGGTGCTTGATGAACATTGTGGTGGAATGAATTGTACCCCACCTGACTTCAGGTCAGTTGGATGGCTCATTTCCCCTGCTTTGTAACTCCTACTCTTTGAAACTTATATAGCAACCAGTATCTACTCATGCATAGATTTATATTTAACAAGCAGCCCAAATTTACTTGCCAAGCACTTGGGCCACAGCCTCATTATGAACGATGAGGCAGATGTAATTTTAGAGTTCCTGCAATTGTTTGAGGAGGAGAAGCAGCTGCTGCTGTGTCAAGCAAAGCTGACAAAATGCTCAGCTTCATTTCATGTAATCATTTCCCATTCATAGTCCCTCTAATGAGTCAGCCATATCCATCTGAAGTCAAAGGGTAAATAAAATTATCTATTGACTTTCATGGGTGAAGATTACAGCACCACACTGAGTTTGGGCTCTTGGAGGGGCATCACATAAGTGAATTTATCCCTTCCCCCTTTAGAAGTTCAATACTGGAGGATATTTTTAAAAAAGAAGTAAAGACAATTCTTCCAAGATGTACATATATGATCTCTCTCTTTTTCTCCCTCTCCTTTCTCCTTCCTCCTTCTCACAAGTACACAACTTTTGAAAAGTTACCTTTCTATCTTGATAAATGAGTGACTCCATAAGCTGGTTATATGTACTGGAAAACCATGGCTTGGCAGTAAATGAACAAATTTATAAACAACTTTGGAACCCAAAGTGACTTCTCTTGTCATAATTTCCTAAATCCACCTGCTGTTATGGTTTAGATGGGCCCTAAATAGCATTCTGTGATGTTCCCTTAAAGCAGAGTTTTATTTGGTTTTGATTGTTTAAAATTGTTTTAGCTGTGATTAAACATTAGATTTTAGGACAAGATATGCTTTTAGAGTTATGATCAGTCACATTTGCTTTGAATTTAGTATTAGGCTATTCTTTTTAATGTTTATTATTACTCATTTCTTATACTTACATTCTGCCCTTTCTCAAAACAGTTCAAAAAGGCATATATGGCTTTCTTCCACTTTGTTCTGTCCTCAGAATAACTCTGAAAGGAAGGTCAAGCAGAAAGTGTGCGAGTCACCCAAGGTCACCCAGTGTGTTTCATGCCTGAGTGGAGATTTGACTTCCAGCATGCAGAGCCCCAGTCCAGAATTCTAACCACTTACTTCTATAAAATAGAAATGTATTTTTATATCAATTTACCATTATTTACATTATATAACTGCTAGAAGCAATTGGGATAATTTTTTACTCTCTAAGACATCCTGAAAATATTTTAAATACATATTTGAATATATTTTTTATATTTAAATGAATATTTAACTTACCCAATAAGGCAGGGTACTCCCAGCACCTTCTCTTAGGCCCTCCATACCCAGGACTCTTGTCTTCAGCTCCGGAACATAAGCAATTATGTGGTCATATCCCACACGAAGGCAGCAGTGTTAGGACAAGGCACTGAAACTTTAAACAGTAGAGCCAGCTCCTTCAGGAGACATTGGCCTACCATGGTGCGGGTCTTGCTAGCTGGCTCTGTTGAGACAGCTTCTCTCCACAGTTCAGGGAGCCGTCCAGGGTCCTGACTCCAGTGTAGCGAGTCCTGCCCCAATCTTTTCCATTCATGCCAGAAGTGATCCAGTGTTGCTTCCTGAGCAAATGGATCAGCAGTCACGGTTTCTTCACCCAGAGGATTCCCCAATGTACTCATGGTCATCACATACTTCTAGAGGCTTCTTCCGTGTCCCCTCACTCCTCCCCTCACTACCTTGACTTCCTGCCTTGACCTTACTAGACTTTGCCTTGTCTGATGTCCTGATTTGAACAGCCTGGGAGAGTCCCTGGTTGGCTGGTTCCACTACCTGGAGAACTCAAGTCCCAGTGGAACAAGATGTCTCCCCTCATTTATCATAATTTTTCTGCTTCTTGCTCTGCATTTTTTTTCCTGGATTCAAAAACTATGTTTTGCATTGCACTTGCCCTGAACTTTAGTTATTTGGTAACCTATATCTATTTCTCCGTTTCTGTTTCTCTGGTCAAATTAGCATCCCACAAAACTGCAATGAAGGAAGGAAACAGCATGTGAGAGATTGAATCCCACAAACAACTTTTTCTAGTTTTGAAACAAAGCGGTGGATCCAAGCAGCTGAAGTGGTAGATAAATATCTTCAGAGAACTTTCTATCTATATATCAGGACTTTTGGCTTTCTTCTATCCCTTGCAGTCCTTTGTCCCCCTTGAAAATGAGGTCCTTCTTGAGTAGCTTGTAATGCATTGTGAGGAAATGCAGTGGAAAGGAGGAACACAGAGAGTCATGATTGGTACATGACAATGCATGGGTACATATTGGTTCTTTGGGGCTTAGTCTCTGAGTACCCAAGGCATTCAGAAGCTTTATGATCTCTTCTGGAAAGAAAAACGGTATATCAGCACTGTGTGGGGTTGGCCATTAGGTGGCAGTGTGTCCAACTGGTTACAATTGTAGCGTTTGACTGTTTCCAGTATTTGTGTTAAGCATTACCAATGAGTTGCATGGCTTGAGCTAACTGCTAGATCCAAAGGGATGAACCCCAACTGAGCTAACTGAACTTAATTCCTACTGAAATAACTGGGATAAGTGATTCATGACTTAAAATTAATTGAAACCAATGGGTACTGAGTTCAAGTAACATTGTTTTCATCCTGGCTAGTGCAATTAAGTGAAAACACCAACAAATTGATGTATAAAAAGCCAAAATGTAGAAAGTAAAAGGGTGAACAGAATGTGTGTGGGTGTGTGGGAAATGATTAAGCAATGACAGTGACCTGAGAGACACTGGAATTGGGTAGAGATATATTAATGGAAACCAAGCCACAGAGAATTACCAGAAGTGGTTTCTTCATGAAGACGAACTGGCTACTGTGCAGAACAAATTTCATGCATTGAAAGAGAGATAAAAGAAAGGAGGAAAGAAAATACGATGCAACGATCAGAGGAATGGATAATGAGTGATGATAGATGCAGAACCTTGAGATATAATACGCTAAAGGTTATCCATCTATACTTCGCCCAAACATAAATAAAAGTTCTGCTGGGGGGGGCAGCATTAATTTCTCATTATGAATGATAATAAGAAATTAGTATAGTCACAAGTGCTCTATTTCATTTTTAAGACTGCAATAAATTTAAAGCATTAACTGTAACAATTCTTGTGTTGGTTTTCTGACTTAAACGTTATTTAATTCAGAAGGGAAGGCGAGGGATGCAAATGCATTTGTAAACATGTTTCTTACCTTCCTTGGCACAAGTCTCAGGATACACTTTGGGATAGCTGGGTAGCTCAGTGGTTTAGGTCTCTGGCTGCGGAGCCAGAGGTTGGCAGTTTGATTCTCTGTGTTTCCTTAATAGGGTCTGGACATGATGATCCACAGGGTCATCCAGCTCTCTAGTTCGATGATGATGATGATGATGATGATGATGATGATGATGATGATGATGATGATGATGATGATAGATAAAAATGGCAACATTGGGCTTGATCCAGCAAAAGTAGTGGTCAGAGTGGACCTATTCAAGCCACGGGCCATGTATGTCCCCTTGGTTTCAGCCAGACTACTGCAAATAAGACTAAGTGAGGTTCCAACATTTTAACTTTACTGTGCAAATTTTATTTGTATATGGCTCAGGAAACCATAGTTTGAAAAACGATAGGGAGACCTTCCAAACAAACAAAAGTAGAAGTTGATGACAAGCTGAGCATTTTCTCCCTCCACAGTTTTACAATAACCTGCAGCAACCACTGATTAGTTTCTTTCACCCATCATGGTGGGACTTATAGTAGAATGAGATGGATTTTAATACATCAACAACATGACCAGCTCCTCCAACAGAGAAGAATGAGTCAACCTAGTGGTGCCCCAAGGAAAAGATTTTCCATAGATGAAGAAGCCTTGTATGTGTTGCCAAGGGCACTGCTTTTATTGCATTTGGCTTTTACTCATAGATACATTAAAATAACACTCTCATCTACAGCTTTTCTGCAGTAAACAATACAGCCAACATATTCCCACACAGAACATTTGTATTAGCCACACAAAAGCTCCTGCATCAAATTTATGACAGTGCTCTGTGAACGGATGTCTGTTTTCTACAGCTTTGTTTCCATGACAGTAGCCAACAGATGGCTGTGCTCTGATTAATAAGCTGCCATTTTCCTCCCTCCCCTTTCCTTTTGGCACTGAGTTCCTTACTTCAGGAATGTATTCCTGGAGAACTACATTAATCACACATCCATTCTAATTACAGTGAAATAGGTTGTATGTGAAAAGTAGCAGATGATGAATCTTTAGTTAGAATGGAAGCCTGGAGTTGCATCCCTTTTTGTATCTTAAAACAGATTCTTTATCAGTATCTTTTCCATGTACTAGATGGGGTGGGGAAGTTTGGTTCACTAGACATTTTGGGCCACATTTCTCTTAATCACTCTCTTAATCCCTGGAGCTTCTGAGAGTCAAACTTCACCGACATCTGGAACCTTAAAGATCCCTCACTTCCTATAAGGCAATGCAGAAGTTATGCTCAGAGGATAGTATCCCAAGAGCTCTATGTAAAAGCAAAAAGTAGTGCTGTACATGTGTACAAGAGAGGCATGTCATTTTCCACCACAACCAAGCCCAAAGCTTGGTAAAGTTATTTTTTGGACTACAACTCTTAGGGTCCTACAGTCAGCATGGGATTATGGGAGCTGTAATTCAAAAAGTAACTTTTCCAAGCTCTGCTGTAACTGTATGAAAGATCACTCTAGACGAGTTTCCCTACTTTGAGTCCCCAAATGTTCTTGGGCTACAACTCCAAGAAATCCTGGCCAACACAGCTAATGGTGAAGGCTTCTGAGACTTTTAGTCCAAGAACATCTGGGGACCCAACCACTGCTCTAGATCAGAAGTCCCCAACCCCCGCATGCACTGAGCCGGACCGGACTGCAGGGGCAGACTTTCTCCCCACCCCTGCATGCACTCCCCCTGCACAGCCCCTTTGTGTATGTGCGTGCATGCCTGCACCCATGCAAGCATTCCCCCTCCCCTTTGTGCATATGCACAAGTGCTCCCGAGCACCGCGCCACCCTTTGTGGATGTGTACGAGCATGAGTGCACTTGCACAAGTGCCCTCCTGCTCCTCCACGTATGTGCACGAGTGCACACAAGAGAGAGAGCACGCATGCTCCTTTACACATGCGCATGAGCACGGGAGGGTGCCCCGCCTTCCCCAACTGGTCCAAGGGGTTAAAAAGGCTGGGGACCACTGTTCTAGATGATCCTCCAGCATTCAGGAAATAGGTTTTAGAGGGTCCAGTAAAATTGGAGAACTGGAAAAGACCATGGCATATATAGAACAGCTGTCTGGATAGCTCAGTGGGATAGGCATCTGGCTGTGGAGCTAGAGGTTGGGATTTCAATTCCCCACTGTGCCTCCTGAAAGTACAGTCAGCCTGTGTGGCCTTGGGCAAGCTGCACAGTCCCAGGGCTGTGATGAGATGGGTTTTTGAGTTAAAGCCTTGTAAGGAATATGGGGTTTTGTAACTGAGAAATGAGCAAG
Source organism: Pogona vitticeps (assembly GCF_051106095.1). Lineage (NCBI taxonomy): Eukaryota > Metazoa > Chordata > Lepidosauria > Squamata > Agamidae > Pogona > Pogona vitticeps. Next base: position 55,322,520 of record NC_135788.1, on the reverse strand, counting down.
AGAGGTTCCATCTTGTTTCTTTGTATAAAGTATCTTTGCTATGCTGACAGGTTGTTTTCTAGGCGAGCAGAGAGAATGTTATTCTGATAGCCTGAGAAAAGGACTCGGTGTGATTAGATGGGAATTGTTGTGACTTTATGCGAAACCATAGTAAACCCAAATAACATTTGGTGTTTATGGGAAAGAAGTCATGTGGTGTGACAGGACTGTTTGCCTAGTAACGAACTCTGATTGGATGACATTGTGGGAAGGTGCGATAAGCCCTTGCCAGTTACTCTTGAAAAAGGAACTTTTTGCCTATGGACATTGTCATTCAAGACCGACTCTTCATTCATTCGTGACACATGGGACTAACCTTTACTATTCTGGATTACCCTTGGACTTATGGGCTTTTTCCTAAGGACTATGCATGGACTGTTACCTATAGAATATCCTTTATGGACTTCTTTTCTTGAAATACTTCATATGGACTATACTCTTGGACTTTCCTAAGGATAATGGGACTTCTACTGGATTTTTCTTTTTAGTACAGGATTTTTGTTCTACAGTATCACTGAGGACTATAGCCTTTTTATAACCTACTTGGATTATTTTGTTTTTACTAATGAAATATTGGACTGGAACTGTTTTTATTCTTTTTAATGGCTTTTGGTATTTTTGTAAGGTTTTTGAACCCTTTTCTATTTTTCATGTTTTCTTTGCCTCACTACAGAGTTGTAAATAACCAGCACAATGCTAGTTTAGTTGCTTTGGTTTAATTTGGCTTTGATACTTAGAAACATGCTTATTCTTTAATAAAATAAAGATTATAAAAATCAATTGGTTTCCTGAACAGTACACTTGTCATAGGGTCATCTGAAAGTACTGCCTCGGCCTAGCATACTTTAGGAGTCCTGTCAGTGGTGCAAGTTAAGTCTAAGGACTACAAAGCCCACTTGACCTTTTCATAGTAATATCTGAGAGTACAAGGGCGTTTTTATGTGGGCAGACTTGTAAGAGGGAGTGTTGTAGCATGGCTAGCTGAGTTTGGACTCACTCAGCCCATTTTAGCATGTGCAAACTCCTGATTGCTCTCTGTCCAGGCTTACATGTGTGTTTTCGAACCCGTGTTTGCTGACAAGGGCAACCCCAGAAGAAGAGACAGGTAAACAATGTCTGAGTATTCTTCATGTAGAAAAGCCTGAAAAAGGCCTCCGTGTCAGAATTGATTTGATAGAACACAATTATTGTTATTGCCATCCAGCCCTGGAATAAAGACACAAGACAGTAATATGGGTTAAATATGGGCCACACTTTATTGATAACATCCAAATATGAAATTTGCCATCATTTGGCAAAAGAGGGGCCTGCCGTAGTGTGGAAACAGTTGAAGGCAGGGGTATCCAAATACCCCTATGATCATGACATTGGTGAGTCCCTGGCCCCAGGTCCCTGTGGTCAACTGACAGCAGGAACCCAGCTAGCCACTGATAAACACCCCCAGACCTCAAGCCATCTTTACTTGATGAATGTTGGTCCGGAAGTGGCTCAGTGCATCTTCCCCCACAGGCACTGTAATCGCACGATCCACAGTGCCGGGAGGTTGGATGCGCTGTTGGCTTACCTGAGATTACAACTGGGAATCACCAAAATGCCTGTTATTTCTGCACTACCCGCCAGTGTGACCAAAGGTTATTTCCACCAAATTGCCAGCAACCCTCTTTCAGTGTGGGATAGGCAAAAAATCCCCCCATCAAAGGCCAATCAGGATGAAAATCAAAAATTCCTATCCGGCACCTTAAAGGCGACCAGAAAAACTCACACTGGAAATAGGGAGGGTGGGAGAGCACCCGAAAAGAAGAGGACGGTGTGGGGGTGGACAGCCCCTTAAATACCCTGGGCTCTCCACCACCACCAAGTGAGTCTCACGAGACAACAGAGTTCTCAGTCTCTCTGGGGTGCTCACACTCCTCAAAGTCCAGGGGACTTAGCAATCAGCTCAACATTGCTGTCCAACCCCGGAATAAAGACATGAGACAGTAATATGGGTTAAATATGGGTCACACTTTATTGATAACATCCAAATATGAAATTTGCCATCGTTTTACAAAAGAGGGGGCCTGCTGTAGTGCAGAATCAGGTGATGGCAGGGGTATCCAAATACCCATATGATCATGAAATGGGCGAGTCCCTGGCCCCAGGTTCCTGTGGTCAACTGACAGCAGGAACCCAGCTAGCCACTGATAAACACCCCCAGACCTCAAGCCATCTTTACTTGATGAATGTTGGTCCGGAAGTGGCTCAGTGCATCTTCCCCCACAGGCACTGTAATCATATGAGCCGCAGTGCCAGGAGGTCGGATGCGCTGTTGACTTACCTGAGATTACAATTGGGACACACCAAAAATACCTGTTATTTACGCACTACCTGCCACAGAATGGGACTAGCAAAATTATGTCCCACCCCGCCACAGAGCTGCTCAAGCTCAACAAGCAGACCCCCATTGATGTCATCCAAAAATAGATCCAAGCCTGCTTCTGACAGGTGGACACTATCACTCAGGGTTTGTCACTTGGATCCTGTGGTGACCTATCACTGATTTGAGGCCGCCGCCATAAACACCTCTACATATTTCTCTGTTAACCCCCCACCGGGCCTTATTAACAGCAGCAATCCTCCCAGAGCCTCACCAGGCTAACTGAGGAATAATATTGGACCATAAGATCCACATCATAGGATAACTGGCATTCAACCACTTAAGGTCGTGCAGAATGTCCAGAGTCAACACCTTACCCAAAAACCTAGGCAAATAATTGCCTCTGAGTTGAACCACCAGCACATCCAGTGGGGACTGACCAAATGCCGTCATCCTGCCGAGCTGGATCCACTGCATGCCTCATAGCCCTTTCCATGTAATATGTGCCCAGGCATTGAGCCCCAAATCGCTCCCCCACAGGGAGGTGGCAGCAAAACGCTCTGCCCAATAAATGTAACTATGGCCAATGATCGCTTTTGACCTCCAGACCCTAGAGGACCTGTAAAGATATAAATCAGGCCCCTGCCTACACATTAGGTAAGGTCCTCATGTATAGCTTGGCAAGGACCAATGGCCTATTTGTTTAATTTCCTCTGGGCTGTAACCCAGGGCTGCTGCAGTGGATGCCACTCCAATCCTAAATGAATGAGTACCAAACCTTATGTCATCGACCCATACCTTACTTAAAGCTAAATCCATTCGTTTCCAAAACTGATATTTAGTCACAGGCGACTTATCAGCATGTTGGAAGAAATATCCAGCCTCTTGCCCTTGACACTCCACATATACCTTCGCTGCTCTCACTGGGCATATGTTTTCTATGCTGCACTGCCCCAGAACGAGTTGCCTCCCTTTGCCCGTTTGGTCGGCCTTAGATTGTCTAATGAACAATTCTACTCTTCCATCCAGGACTTTAACATCCTGCCATTGTAAGGCTAACCTTGATTTATCCTCCTTGTCTGCAGCTACCAGCTCACTAATCCTAAAGGCACTGAAAAAAGGCTAGTAGGAAAGCTGCCTTAAATAAAGCTCTTTTGTACCCATCCCTGCACAGGAGCACCCACTGCTCACATATGTGCTCTAACAAAGGAGGGGAAACGGGTGCCCTCATGTCCCTCATTCTCCCTCTCTCTTTGGACCAGCCTTCTAACATTTTCTTAATTCAATAGTCCCTTGAAAAGTCCTTAACGCCATTTACCATTGCATGAAATGCCAGAGCCGACAGCTTCCCCTGTATAGTGCCTGCCATCTTCCTATTAAGATAAATTGTTGCAAGTCTTCCACTGGGGCTGGCCAAACCTGCTCCAAGTCAACCAATCTCCTAAAGTTCATGTAACTGTACTCACAGCTGAGTAACCCTTCCTTGTTCTTGATGCAAGGGCCAAACCTATTGCTCTGGATGCGTCCTCACACCAATCCGCCAGACCTCTGGAGGAAGAACTTCTGGCAACTCCCTGGCATCTGGTGCTAGCTCCCTGAACAGTTCCATGACCCGTTCTGATTGTGACGTAGAGTTGTTTATGATACAAACAACTGCCTCATTGTCACACCAGAAACAGACTACAGAATTCGACCATTCCTAAGCTTAAACCCAAAGAACACCCACTATAGGGAAAAATTCCAAAAAGGTAAGGTCCCTTGTGATGCTTTCCCTATGCCATGCCTCTGGCCATGAACCTGAACACCACCTACCTCGAAAATAGATGCCGAAGCCTAGCGCTCTGGCAGCATTCAACATTACCAGAAATTCTACTTTTAGACCCATTTCAGACCTCCAGAAGGAGATCCCATTAATTTTTTTAAGGAATTGGCTCCAAACCTTGAGATCTTCCCTCATACCTTGAGTCACCCTAATCTTTGTGCATTGGTCATTTGAGACCCCTCATGGCTGCAAAGAGATGTCTGATAAAAGCACACCCTGGTGCTACTACTCTACAGGCAAAATTTAAATGCCTGACTATTTCTTGCAGTTCCTTTAGTGTTGTTCTTTTGCACAACAATCTATTCTCGCCCTAAAGCCTATCAATTCATTCAAAGGCAGACTCGAGGTTTGCCGTACCGTATCTAATTCTATACCCAAAAAGGTTAATGCCGTGGCTGGCCCCTCCATTTTCTCATCGGCTAGGGGCAACCCCAACTCCTGTGCTAAAATTTGAAAGGAATTCAGTATGCACCTACATTTACCTGAGTTCGATTCTCTGCAAAAGAGGAAGTCATCAAGATAATGAGCTGTGGAATTACAGCACACCCTTTGTCTAATTTTCCATTCTAAAAATGTACTAAAATTCTCAAAAGCGGCACACGACACTGAGCACCCCATAGGTAAAGCCCTATCTATATAAATTGAGCCACCAAACTGAAAACCCAGAGGGTCAACAGGCAAAATCCTGAACACAGATTTCACAGCACATTTTGCCAGCTCAGCCCCCACCCCACGCTTCTTAACCATACTTAAGGCTTCATCTAATGAAGTGTACCTAACTGTGCATAACTCCGGAAGAATAGCGTCATTGACTGACTTACCCTCTGGAAAAAATAGATGATGAATAAAATGGAATTCACCCTGAGCTTTCTTGGGGACTATACCTAACGGGGAAACCCGTAGATTCTCAATGGGAGGTGTAGTGGAACCCCATGCCATGCCTGTCCATCATGAGAAGCTCAGAGGACAGGAGGGGCGGAACAAAAAGGACAGTTAGAAAGTTAGACAGACAGTTAGAGAAGAGAGTTGGAGAAAAGAGGTTGCAGATAGGGAATTGAAGAGAGAGAGAGAGAGTGTTAGGAGATTGAATTGAGAAAGTTACGACAGAGATTGGAAAGTTGGAAGGCTATGAAGAATAGGAAAGAGTTCAAATACATAGAGAATAAGTAGATAGTAAAAGAATATTGTAAAAGTAAATAAGAACACATACAAACCCAAGCGAAAGCAAATGAATTAATGAATTATTCTAAACATCTGTGATTTCTCCTGTGATTTGCATAACATCTATAAAATCAATAAATCTGTTGAATTGGCAGCACGTGTCTTAGATTTCTCTATTTGGTATTGAGGGAATAATACCTGGTGGCAGCATGAAGTGAGGACAAGTATCCAGAGGGTGGACGTATGTTTAAGGGAAAATAAACAAAGGACACGGGGTGTACGTCAGAGGAGGCTTTGGAAAAGGTCCAATGACTCTCCCCTCCTTTACCTCTTTATCAATTTTCTTCTGTACTATACTTTCCATACCCTGAACCAACTGCAGGTTTTGCACAAAATACTCCTTGTGCTTGCTGTTGCTAGTATTCTAAACCCATAAATAAAGCCTTCCGGTAAATATCTAGCACCCTCCTTATGAGGATAGGTCCTCAACCATTTTTTCAAAACCTCAACTTTAATTGGGCTGTCCCTTTTCCAGGGTTACCCCACCACTGTTCTGCTTTTTGGCACCTTCTGCCCCTTTCTCCTGTTGTTGTGCACCTGCTTTAAAGCAGTTTGTATTTGAGTGCTGTCCACCACAGGTAAGGCATTCGTGCTGAAATTTACAAGGCCTCCTAGTGCAGAATCCCCTGGATTTATGCTGGAAACACAGCAGGCGGGGTTGAACTGCCTGCCCTGCACCAGGGTGATGTCATATTCCTATTTAAGTGACCACTGTCAAACCTGTCACCTGTATTCGGTCTGGCAGGAGTCATATGCTGGAGCCCCACAGGCAGTGGTACATCCCAACACAAATTTGGCTGAATAGAACTCCTCATACGGAATGCCTGATCATACTGTAGCCAAGCCTGTACAACAAAATCTGTGTAAGCCCTATAAATTATGTCCAAATATTGAAAGAGGGCGTGCACCCTCCAAGTTTGGGCTTTAACAATAACACCAGCATAATTCAAAAACCTAGGCAGCCAATTGGCCCAGGTCCTGTCTGGCTTTTTCCTATTATGTTTTTCTTTCTCTTTCTTGTCCTCATTAATGTCTTTCTTATCAATTTCTCTATTGAGAAGGTTAAAAAATCAACATATTGTCTTTTCAAATCTTCTCTTTTGTAGCAGGCGTTAAATGGTCTCCCAAGGTCATGGAGTAATCTCCATACAGTAAAGCCCCCAATGGCACTGTATTATATCCTGTGTTGGGGACTGATCAGTGTCATGGTCTAGGTTATTGAAGCTAAAATGTAATTTCTAAATGGGATTTGTAGTCATGGAATGGTGTAGAATGAATTCTTCATGCTGAAGGCTAGAATAGAGAGGTTCTCATTTGCAAATCATGATAATTTCTCTCCATTAAGGTACTTTTTATCTCTGATGGCACCAAGTTCATAAAATGTTCCATGAAAAACAACCTTTTCAAATCTGCAAATGTTCTAACTCCTGTGGACTCAAGCCACTGATCACCCATTTGCTCAATTCTGTCTACCAAGGCAGAATAGCTTTCCTGATATGTCCATTTAACTTTTCTAAATCTTTGATGTAAAATTTCAGGAGTAAATCCAAATCTCTGTTGAACCAAAGTTTTAAAACCATCCCAGGAGATTTCTCGGTCCCCTTGTCTCGCTAGAATTGTGGACAACTGTCCTGAGACTTTTTAAGAAGCAATTTAATATACAGATGAATTGGCACCTTCAAATCCCTACAAGACATTTCAAAGTTCGTCAAAAAAAGATAAAACATCATCGCCCTCCTGGTAATAAGGCAAATTCTTTCTGTCAATGCTCTCTAAAGAGTCCTTGACACGTTCTCTTTCTAAAGTCTCTCTATGTAATAAAGCAAGTTTTTGTTTTCTGTATTCCTGCGACAACTCACCAGTACGCTGAGCGTTCACCCACTGTCACTGACAAGCCACAAGGTCAGCCATCATGAGCGTTAGCTGATTACCTTCTTGTAAACTTGGGCTCCTTTGATCAGAAACATTCCTGCTGGCATCTGCCGAAGCATCTCCCACAGGCATCAGCAGGCAGGCCCATCTGGACTGGAACTTCCTTATCCCCGCCGGCTTCCTGTTGCTCCTCTTGGGCTTCCATTTCCCTCAGTTTGGTCCAGGTCCGGTCTGGATCCTCTGCAAGTATCATTTGCGTGATATCATCAGAAAAATGGGACATCAAGCTGTCCCTTTGTAATCCACTGGATAGTTGAAAAGAAACACTGGATCTGCCAGTAATCTTTGGCCTTGCTCGCCTCTGAGTCACAAATCGTTCTTCCATCGCCTACAATATCTAAAGTTCGCTGAGCCATGCTTGTTAAATCTAGCTCCGTGAGGGATGAGCTTCTGTTACGATACATCCCGTCTCTCACCTCACTCTGCCTGTTGCTTTTGCCAAAGCAATTAGCACAGGAAAGGAAGGCAACAATAAAACTGTCTGTCTCTGAAATGAAGCAGAGCAGACACACACACAGGAATCTTGCTACTTTTCTCCACCAAGCTAATGGAAATGCAAACTGAATTTCATTTGGATTGGTCCCTTAACAGATTCAGCCTGAGCTAAAGTCTTGTTACCTCTAGCTATTGTTCAGGTAGCCACACAGCTTAGAGTGCTACCTTCAAAATGCAGAGAGCAATACTTCCACTCTGTCACATTTAGTGATCAGAGCTTCAAGCAAAATAGCCACTTTGCTACCATGTAAATACTTAACAAAATTCAGCTTGTGGATATGTCCCACGCTGCCAACCATGTAATCAATCAGCTCTCCTAAGAGAATGCTGAAGGCTAGAATAGAGAGGTTCCAAGTCCAGTTGACCCCTATTTAAGTTGAGATGAGTCCTTGTCTCAAGCAGGCTGTCTAACTGGTACCCTTCCACCAAGTCTATTCCCACTTAAAAATCATTGAGAAACCAAGTTAAAATCATGAGTCTTAGAGTCATCCAGAAGTCCCAAAACTCAGGAAAATACTGGACTCAAAGTAGCTTAATTTGTGGCCTTTAAGAAAAACAAAATAAGTATGGTAGCAGGTTATCTGTTCAAGAGACCAAGCATAAGTTTTAAGTATTATTGTTTTATTAGAAAAATAAAGAATTAGATAAATTAAGTTTGTTGCAAAGCATAGCATTCAATAACATTTCCATAACTAAGGTAGTTAAAAATCTAGCAAATTCCAGCTACAAAAATTAAAATAAGAAAATTCTACTAGGTAGAAAGGCAGGTAAGGCTAAGCCTCCCTTTCTATTCTCCTACTATTGCTACTGTTCTATTCTCCTACTAAAATAGCCTAAGCCTATTTCAGAAATGTCTAGAAAGCAAAGTCAGTATGAGTTTAAGAAGCCTGCAAGGCCTGCTTTTCAGAAACCCAGGCAAACGTCATTTGGGGGGCACAGAGGCAAGGCTCCTAGCCAAAATAAGCCACCTTTCCAATGTTTTAAATGTGGGGGAGATCATTTAAGAAAAGACTGTCCAAAACTGAATGTGCCAGCTAGCCAAGTTAAAAAACCAGCTAGCAAAACCCCTACTCCTGCTCCACGCAAGGTGAAGCAAAATACTCCTAAGGTGACATATCTAAGCTCTACCCCTCTGGAGAGCCAGCAATTGCAAACAGAAAGCAGTTCAGTTCATATGGTTAACCAGTCAAGCCTTTTGCCTAAACAAGGACAAGAAGGAGTTAAACTAACAGAATCTCCTTCGCCAGCCAGCGGAATGCAGGCAGCTGTAAATCAACTTGTTCCTAGAATTTTGGGGTTGGAAATTGCTGAAATATCAACTGAGCCTGTTAAACAGACTGAAACAGAACCTAAGTTCACAGTGGTGGACCCTTGTACTTTGGTGTCTGAGGAGCAATTACTTTGGAGTAAAAAATGTTTTCTGAGACAGTGCAACTGAAAACTTCTGATGGTGTTATTATCTTGAGTGCCTCACGTGACAGCGCAGCTGATATTAGTTCCATCAGCAAGAAATTTATTGATCCTGCATTGATTTTGAATAATTTAATGTGTCCTGTGAGAACTTATGATCCTGAAGAAGCTGAGAAGATATTTGTACCTCTAGCCTATGTCAACTTATCTTATAAGCGTTGGACTAGTTTCAAATATATTTTAACTCATGAAGGAAAACCTGATTTCTTGCTTGGTAATGATTTGGCTTATCTAGATCAGTGGTTCTTAACCTTTGTTACTCGAATGTTTTTGAACTGCAACTCCCAGAAACCCCAGCCAGCACATTTGGTGGTGAAGGCTTCTGGGAGTTGCAGTCCAAAACTCCTGAGTAACTCAAGGTTAAGAACCAGTGATCTAGATTATCAAGAGAGTTAAAAAACTCCAACTGTTCAAGTGGTAACACGTTCCCAAAGCAAACGAATTCAGGATGCTAAGCCTGACTTGTCTTCAGAGAATACCTTAGATGGGAACCTAATGCAACAGCAGCCTCTTGTGACCAAACCTGGTAGTGCAGCTACTAATGCTATTAAGCCTGAGGATTTGATTACTACAGGATCAGCTGAATTTAAAACAAAGCAACTGAATGATCCTACCTTAACTGCTTTAAGGTCATAAGCTGACAATTATGCAGTTCAACCAGTGCAACAGCAAGTTAACTTTTTGTGGGGACAGGATGGACTCTTGTACAGAGAATATTTCCCCAAAGCTAAGGTTGCTGCTCAGCCTGTGCAACAGTTAGTAGTTCCAAGGGAATACAGAGAAAAGATTCTTGAGATGGCTCATGATAACCCATGTAGTGGACACCAAGGTGTACAGAAAACTTTAAGTAGACTCTCACAACATTTTTACTGGCCTGGTATTTCAAAGACTGTTAAGGACTTTGTTAGTACCTGTGATTATTGTCAAAGAACAGGCCATCAGACTGACAAAACCAAAGCAGAAATACAACCAGCAGCAATCCCAAATCAAGTGTTCCGGTGTTTACAAATGGATGTTAGGACCTTTTGTTCCTACTAAGTCTAAAAAGAAATACATAATCTCATTTATTTGTCAAGCAAGTAAATGGATCGAGGCCTACAGTATCAGCAATGTGTCTGCTCAAACAATAGCACACGTGGTGGTGGACTTATGTTCACGTATTGGAATACCTTCTCAAATAGTTTGTGATCAAGCAGGTGCTTTCAAAAGTGAACTGATGAGGAAGATTTGTGAGATAAGCGCAATCCAATTATCTTTCAGCCAATCTTATCATCCTCAATCTCATGGACAGATTGAGAGAGGCCAGCAAAATTTGCTTAGGATGATTAAAACTTTGGTGCAAGAATATGGGAAAAGTTGGGATGAACTTTTGCCTTTTGCTTTGTTTGCTTATCACAGAGCACCACATTCTTCTTTAGGAAATTTTTCTCCAAGCGAGATTGTTTTTGGGAAAAATCTACAAGGACCTTTGGATTTGTTGAAATCTGATTGGGAAGGAGTGATACAGAGTAGTACTATTCCAGTTGCTGATTTTGTTAGAAAACTTCAAGAGAAACTGTTAGCTGTGAAAGAATTAGCTAAAGAGAATTTGTTGAAAGCTCAAGCTAAGCAGAAGTATTTTCATGACAGGAAAGCCAGACACAGAGAATTTGCAGTTGGTGATTTGGTGCTTGTTCTGAACCCACTCAGACCTTCTAAGCTGGAAGTTGTCTGGGAAAGTCCAGGAAAAGTTATTAATTAACTGGGAAATGTTAATTACCTGGTCAAAATGTTGAATTCTGGGAAGAAACCTGTTATGTATCATGTCAATAGTGTGAAATTGTATAGAGACAGATCTGCAATGATTTTTCAATGTCATGCTGCATGTATTCAACCTGAACATGAACCTGTTGATATGTTGTCTGAATTACAGAATGCAGGTACATGCTCTGACAATATTGTTTTGTCAGGTATTCCAGGAGAGAGAGAGAAGCTTTTTCAAATTTTAGAGCAATTTAAAGATGTTTTTTCAGACAAACCTGGCTATACTAATTTGATTAGTCATGTTATAGACACTGGTGACAGCCAGCCTATACGGTCCAGCCTGTATAGAGCTATTGGTAACCATGCTGTCCAGATTGAACAAGAGATACAAAAGATGTTATCTTTGGGTGTTATTGAATCTAACTCCGCCCCTTGGGCGTTGCCAATAGTTCTGGTGCCGAAAAGAAATGCTTTAGGTGAAATTCTTGATGAAATTAGATTTTGTGTTGATTACAGAAAGTTAAACAGTGTTACCGTTCCAGATCCATACCCATTGCCTAGAATGGATGATTTAATTGAACGCCTTTCACAGGCTAATTTTATAAGCATTCTCGATCTAAAGAATGCTTATTGGCAGCTCGATTTAGCAGAAGATTCACGAGATAAGACTACATTTATCAGTCATGTGGGAACTTACTGTTTCTGTCATTTACCATTTGGTTTAAGGAATACAGGAGCATCATTTCAGAGAATGATAGACAAACTTTTACATGGTTTACCTTTTGTTAGTGCTTATCTTGATGATGTTGCAATTTTCAGTTCTGATTTTGAGTCTCACATGTCACACATTGAAACTGTGTTATCTAGAATTCAGCAAGCAGGACTGACAGTCAAAGCAAGCAAATGTCAGTGGATGCAAGGAAAAGTCATGTACTTAGGTCATTTGATTGGGCAGAGAGAAATTCAGTCTCTGCATGCCAAAGTACAAGCTATAAACAATTGGCCTATTCCAACAACCAAAAAGCAAGTACGTTCTTTTTTGGGCCTAGCTGGCTATTACAGAAAATTCATTCCTGATTTCAGTCATTTGGCAACACCTCTGACAGAGCTAACTAAGAAAAGACAGCCTGTCAAGGTAAAATGGACTCCAGAATGTCAAGGTGCTTTTGAAGCCTTAAAGGCTCAGATTAGTGATGCACTGTGAGGAGGAAGTAGCAGGAACATCAAAGAGTGAGCCGTCCCCTCAACCTCCCGAGATAGAGCAAGTGATAAAGCCTGAAAGAGAGTTAGGAGCAAGACCAAAGGAAAGGCAGATGGCAGACGCGCGCGCGAAGGAGGAGGAAGGGACCCGCGAGGCTGAGATAGGAGAGGGAAAAGGAGGGGAAAGGCGCGAGGAGGAGAAACGGAAGAAACGGTCGGAGACATCAGTGGAGAGCGAGGAGGGAGCTTGGAACCACGGCAGGGAGAGTGTAGACGTGTTTTTGACGACGGAAGAAGGAAATAAGTCAAAGGAGACACAGAAAGTAACCGTGATAGAGGAAAAAGTGACTGAAGAACCAGACGATGATGTGAGAGTGTTCTCAGTCCCACAGAAAAGGCTAGCCGAGGGTAACATAGACGAAGAGTATAAAGATTCAGCGAAAGGAAAGTTCAAACCCATAATACCTGGCCTTAGCCCGGAAGAATGGACAGTCCTGGTGTATCACAGGGCTCAAGGTCCAGAGAAGATGGTACATCAATTAGATCCGGAAGTAGAGAAAGAGCTGTCGAAAGAGGGGGATTGGGCCCGCCACCCTTGTTGCGGGACCCTCTGTGCGGTCCGCAACGGATTTCTGAGAATGCCAACCGAGAAAGAGAAAAGTGCGAAAACTTACTATTAAAAGAGTTTCCTGTTGATAAATCATTAGCATGGTTTTGGGATGATTCCCCACCTCATTTGATGTTACAAAACCCAGTTACTGTTCAAGAAAAGGTTGACTCAAGATGTGTTAATAAAAGTTCTTTATTTCTTAATTCTGAAGCCTCTTTCATCCTTCCTGATGTAGAGTTACATAAGTCTGCAGATGAACCCCCCCACATGCACCTATACTGAAATCACCTGATTTTGACAAACCATTTATTTTACAAACAGATGCTTCAGAATTAGGTCTTGGAGCTGTGTTGTTACAGCAAGGGGAAGATGGGAATCTTTACCCAATCTCATATTTCTCCAGAAAACTCTTAGAAAGAGAGGGACATTACGCAGTTCCTGAAAAAGAAGCATTATCAATTATCTGGTCTTTAAATCTATTGAGGCCTTATCTATGGGGTTGTAAATTTACTCTACAAACAGATCACAGAGCCTTAGTTTGGGTGCAGAAGATGAAATCTCACAACCAAAAATTGTTGAGATGGAGTCTGGCATTGCAAGATTTTGATTTTGAAGTTCAGCATATTCCTGGAAAACTGAATATTGTAGCAGATGGTCTTTCCAGAATTTATTGTGAAGATCAAGATGTAACTGACCATTGAAACATTGACGATGTTTCATTGTTCCAGTATACTCATAGTAACTACTGTTTTGATATTTACTAACATGACTGTTTTCTATTTTTCAGATAGTAGAAGTGCTTAACCAAAAGAATATATTGATATGCAGTTATTAGAATATTTTCTACCTCAATGCTTTGCTAGATTAAGTGCAATTTTCAATGTATTAGTGTTAATCATTAGCAATTACACTATGTAACCAGTTAATTACTTTTAATTACTGTAATTAGTTTGCCAAAAATGAGAACAGAATCACTGTTCTGGATTTTTGCGACTCCCCGTGGTAGCATGTCGTGGTCTAGGTTATTGAAGCTAAAATGTAATTTCTAAATGGGATTTGTAGTCATGGAATGGTGTAGAAGGAATTCATCTTAGTCTGTGTCATTTTACTAGAAGCATCGAGAAGCTGTTTTCTCTTGCAACTAGTTAGGAATGTTATCATGTAGATAGCTTGGCCAAGGCCAAAGACGAAAAGCCGAGCCATACCATTTGAGGAAGAATGTCAACAACACCTGTGATCCCATGAGAAAAGGAGGTGGAGAGAGATAAGCAGTCCTTCGTCCTGATTGGCTTACGTCAGTGGAGAGTAAAGAAGGAGGTGTTTCCAGCGTGTGAAGAAAATGACAGGATGTTACAGGGAGAGAGAGTCTTTTAAACTCATTTTTGGATTAATGAATTTTACCATGAATTTTTGATTTTTGAATGGACTTTGGAGTTCCCAATGCTAAGATGTAGTTCATAGTAGGAGAATAGAAAGGGAGGCTTAGCCTTGCCTGCCTTTCTACCTAGTAGAACTTTCTTATTTTAATTTTTGTAGCTGGAATTTGCTAGATTTCTAACTACCTTAGTTATGGAAATGTTATTGAATGCTATGCTTTGCAACAAACTTAATTTATCTAATTTTTCTAATAAAACAATAATGCTTAAAACTTATGCTTGGTCTCTTGAACAGATAACCTGCTACCATACTTATTTTGTTTTTCTTAAAGGCCACAAATTAAGCTACTTTGAGTCCAGTATTTTCCTGAGTTTTGGGACTTCTGGATGACTCTAAGACTCATGATTTTAACTTGGTTTCTCAATGATTTTTAAGTGGGAATAGACTTGGTGGAAGGGTGCCAGTTAGACAGCCTGGCTGAGATTAGGACTCATCTCAACTTAAATAGGGGTCAACTGGACTTGGAATCTCTCTATTCTAGCCTTCAGCATTCTCTTAGGAGAGCTGATTGGTTACAATCAGTACAGCCAAGCCCCCACACCTGTTGAACTAGCCATCTGAGCCTGCACAGAAGAGGGAACCAAGGGCATACCCCAGCCTGCCCAATGTGGGCCGGCGTAAGGCTGAGCCACACTGGGGAGTCCCATGTTGAAGTGAGGTATGTGATGTGCTTGTAGGGTAGCTACCTGCAGCCCCGCTGTCCCAAGGCCATGCAGGGAGAGGTGTCTGAGTGTCGGGTGCAATGATAAACTCACTGACAGAAATAGAAGCCCTACAAGCACCAACCAAAATGTGCGGTGTGGTACAGCCCACTTCCCTCACATCAATTTGTCTCTCTTGTCAGGATAACAAAGGTTTGGACACCACAGCGGTTGATGATTGCCGCTTCTCTAAGCTCCTCACTCTTGGCATTACCAAAACCCTGTCAGTATCACTTCTTGGTGCACCCTCCAAGATCTGAATCTCCAAACCCAGGAGGGGAGCCGATGCTGCCCTTCCTCCAAGCACGATCGCCAGTTGTCCCAGCACAATCACTGTGTGATGCAGCCAAAAGCAGAGTCAAGGTGCAACATTTCTTCTCAATTGGATTCCCCAAAAAGGACAGTGTAGGGGTGGACAGCCCCTTAAATAACCTAGGCTCTCCACCCCCACCACGTGAGTCTCATGAGACAACAGAGGTCTCGGTCTCTCCAGGGTGGCCGGCAAGGAGCACTCATGCTGCTCAAAGTCCTGGGGACATAGCAGCGAGCTCAACATTATGTGTCGAACACCACATGTGACATTTTCGAACCTGACTATGAGTGCAAAATAAGCAGATTATGATAGACTATTTTCCTTGTTATTGCTGTTACAATATCTGTGGGTGTTCCAAGTCTTAATAATATTTTTGAGATGATACAAATGTGGATTACACACACACGGAGTCCATAATTGGACTTAGAATGAACCTCAGAACACCAATTGTAGCTGTACACAAACTATAGAGAAAACCACCATATTAATATAGAAAGTGTGTTAAAAAGTTGTGGTATTTATTTAACCCTTGAAATGATTGATGCTGAATGACTGAGAGGCAGAACATGACATTTCTTGCTACTGCACAGATAGTCAGAAGCCGTGGAAAGAGAGAGTCAGAGTCAGTCAGTGTCAGTGTGAGTGACTTTTCAGATGGACGTGATCATGTTTCTTCTTTGATTTCTGCTAATAAAACCATTTGGTTATTGTCAGGTAAAGTAACTTTTCAATATTATCATAGTGAATTTCATAACAATGCATTTTGGCTGAGCCTCAGAATGGATCACTGGCTGAAGTTGAAATGTAAAAGAAGTGATGATATTGATGAGGGTGCATCAACAGAGTGTGGGCATTAACAGATTTAACTTATTTCTCCCTTCTCTCCAAATTTGAAGACCTACCATGATAAACTTTAAGTAAATATTTGATGCACTTTAGGGTTTTAAATCTTGAGTTAGGCCTTGGTGGTCTGTGGCAACAAAATATATTTAAAGAGGGTTTGTGGTAAAGAAAAGGTTAAAAACTGCTGCTCTAAAGCACACTGAAATTTATAGATACAAACCATTTAGCTGTTTGTATCTGTATACAAATCTCCCAAAGCTCCCAATAATCACCTGGAGATCTGTGACAGAATGTCCTTGTGGATGAAATTTCTGACACTAACTTTTCTTTGTTGTTATTTCTGATGTCAGATTTATGTCTATTTATTCTCTTGTGCAGAGCCTGTCTTGTTTGCCCTATGTAGAATGTAGAGGGGTATTGTTGGCAAAATATGTCTTGGATCACATTATATATATTATATAATTATATATATGAACCCCTGATGTTGTGTGCAACTCAGTGCTGAAGTAGCTGAGAAGCCAGCATTGTAAGTTGATTGATATCACATTTTCCCTTCAGATATGCAGTTCTTTCAAAATGCCACTCAGACTTGCAAATGAAACCCAAATTTACCTCTTGATGACTACTTACAAAATAAAGCAAACTAATTTTATTCACGAGGAATAAGGAATGTTTGTGCAAGGATAAACATAATTTTGGTCATATTTTATGTTTTCTTTCCTTCTTAAACTACAACATAAACATAAACATAAAATACATAAACCAAAATAAAAATCGACTGTGTTCCCCATGATCATAGTCGGGACCTCTTGTAGTAATCCTCTTCTTCCTCTATCTTTATTTTTCTTCTTCCTTTATTGTCCTCTTCTCCAGAACTGCATTGATTCCTGATTTGGAACTTCCTCTTCTCCTCTTGTTAGCACATATTCAAGAAATCTGCACCATATATCATAGAAATTATTCTTTTTCATCTCTCCTTTCTTAACCTTTAAGTTACAAGTTAATTTATCATTTATAGCAATATTCCATATTTCATTATAGCATTCTTCCATTTGAAATTCAGACTTTGATTTCCAATTCCTAGCTATTATTAATCTAGCTGCTGTTAATACATTGGTAATCAATTCTTTAGTCATCTTATCATATTCCACCTTCTCAAATATTGATAACAGCTATCTCAGGATTAAATTCTATATGTTTATCACATATGTCATTTAGTTCTTTAAAGATTAGTTTCCAAAATCTTTGCACTTTTTTGCATTCCCACCACATATGAAAGTATGTTCCTTCTCACATTTCCAACAGACATTCAGATAACTGGCATTAATTTTATTCAATTTTGTCAGTGTTAAATACCATCATAAACCCAATTTGAAAAAAATTCTCTTATTCTCACTGACACAAATCGTAAAACCCTCATTTTCCACCTCTTCCTCCATTCTTCATCATTTATTTTTATTCTAAGTCTTGTTCCCACATTAACTTCAACCCTTCTTTCTCAGTCTCTTCTTCTAGATCAAGCAGGAATCTATACATTTTACTGACTGCACCCTTTACTGAATCAGTCATTTGAATATCTTCATATGATAATAGAAATTATTCATACTTCATATGTTCTCTACCTTTATTATACTTCTTTACCCATTCATTAGCCCAAGTTTCTAATTGCATATAATTCAACCATGATATATTCTTATTTTGAAGGAATTGTTTCATTTGATCTTTCAGTCTCATTTTATACAACCAGTCTTTTAATCTAATCACTTTTTTCTTTAAATAATTCTGCATAAACTTCCATATTGACAGGAAAATTCTCTATTTCAGTCTCTAATCCTAATGGACAGTTAAACAGTCATAAATTCTTTCTATACTTGTACCAGATGTTTAACATAGTCTTTAAAAATGGGTTATTATTTTTGCTTATTTTATATTTCTTAATCATACCAAATATGTCTTTTTCAATATCTACCTTTAATTCTGATGATTCCATTTTCCACCAAATTAACCTTTCTGGATTATATATAATTTCCCCAATAAACCTTAACTGATTAGCCAAAGAATTTTTTTTAATATTTGGTATGCCTATACCTCCTTTTTTGTTGTTTTTATAACAATATTTATTTATTCTGACTATCTTCCCTTCATTACAGTATTTATTAATCATTACTTGCCAAAATTTAAAACCATCTTCTGTTAGCTGTATTGGTAACATTCTAAATAAAAATAATTTTTGGTAGAATCTTCGTTTTTATCATTGTGATCCTTCCAGACCAAGAAAGTTTTAAGTTAGTATATTCCTGTAGTTTCTTTTAAATATCTCCTTTAAATTTATTATAATTATGATCCTTTATTTTTTGAGTATCTTTTGCTAAATCTATACCTAAATATTTAACTGATTTACATATCTTAAAATCATATTTATCAACAAACTTTTCTTGCTCTAATTTATTATGATTAAACATTATTTCAGATTTTTGCCAATTTACACATAATCCAGTTATTTTTCCAAACTTTTCTAAATGAATTTTAATTCTATCTGTACTTTCTAATGCGTTTTTCACTGTCAATATGGAATCATCAGCAAATAAGTTAATCTTTATTTTATTGTTTTCACCCATACCTTCAATTAAATCATCATTCCTTATTGCATTTGCTAACATTTCAATAATCAAACAAAACAGAACTGGAGAAAGAGGGCAACCTTGTCTGGTGCCTCGGCCTAGAGCTATCTGCTCTGTCAGCCCATCATTAACTACTACTGCAGAAGTGTTATCCAAATATAATTGGTCTATTACCTCCCCCAAATTTCTTTTCCAAACCCCAACCCTTTAAAAGGATCTTTAATGTGGCCATTCTACACAATTGAATACCTTAAAAATATCTGATGATAAAATACCTGCCTTTGATTTATCTTTTTCTATATTATATATAATATTCAAAACCCTCCTAGTTACATTTTCCATTTGTCTTCCCTTCAAAAACCCATTTTGATCCTCTTCAATATATTGTGTAATAAATTTATTCATTCTATTTGCTAAGATTGCAGTAAATATCTTTGCATCTTGATTTAATAATGAAATAGATTTATACGAACATTCGGTCTGTTGAATCTTTATCGGGTTTTGGAATAAGAGTTGTTAATGCATCTTTCCAAGAATCTGGTAATTTCTCTTCTTCCAATATTCCATTATAAATTATTTTTAACTTGGGGATCAGTATTGATTTAAAAGCTTTATTGATTTAAAAGCTCAGAGTGGTACTGACCTACCAGATGGGCGGGATACAAATCAAATAAATAAATAAATAAATAAATAAATATTCTGATCCCATTCCATCAAAGCCTGGAATTTTACTATTTTTTTGTTTGTTAGTAATCTCTGTAATCTCTTCATCCTTTATCTCTATTTTTATTTCTCTTTTATCATTCTCTAATATTTTACTCTTTACATTTTCTTTAATATAATTTTCTATATCTTCTTTCAATGTACCTCTATATAAATTTGGGTAAAATTCTTGTAATATCATTAATTTTTCCTTCATTAGGCTACAATTCTTTCCTGTTTTATCTCTGATCACTCCAATTGTGTTTTTGATCTTTTAGTTTGAGCTACCCTAGCTAGAAGCTTTGAGTTTCTATTACTATACTTGAAAAAAATTCCTCTTCAAGTATATCAAATCCCTCTGGACCTTTTCTAACTCTATGCTTTCTAACTCTCTCATTTTAGCTTGAATTTCTAATAATTTCTTATTATCTCTATAAAATATTTACTTTCGAAATCTTTTAATGATCTTTTTAATATTTTCTTGTTTTAATTCTACATGATTCTCTTATGACTATTCCTCTCATAATTGCTTTCATACTGTACCATAACATTTTTATTTTACTCCCACCTGGTTCATTTATTGACCATATTTCCATCCATTCTTTCATAGTTCTATGCATTACATCTGTATACTGAAAAATATTGGAATCTATTTTCCATCTACTAGCTTCTCTGTAATCTTTCTTTACTTTCATCTCCATCATTACCAATGCATGATCTGTTATTTTTATCACATTAATATTTGTATCTACTGTACTACTTTAGAAATTAAATTTTGTGATATAAACATAAATTCTATTCTTGGATAACTATTATGTACAGAGGAATAATACATAAACCTTCTTTCAGTAATTTTGGTTCTTATGGTTTTGACATATTAGTCTGTGCAATAATGTCAGAAAACAAAAAAAACCCCAACAAGAAACAATGTTGTGGCAAATGAAAGACTAATTGCTACATTTTAATGTGATCTTTTGTGGATTATGTCCAGTCCCTCAGACAGAAGAATCAGACAATATGATTATCACATTTATACATATATGGCCCCATGATCAGGTGGCAATATAGAATGAAAGGTAAAAAACTGACAATGGTTAGTCTGTCAGACTGTGAATAATGTCATTTGTCAGTCTATAAGGTAACAATAGCATAGTCGACAAAAGTGGAAAACAGTGAGAATCAATGTAGGATTTCATACTTGGCATAAGAGCCCTTGATTGATCTTTTAAGTCCTTTTAAGTGTGTCCAGCATCTGTATCTGCCTTATGTCAGCTGTTTCTCTTTCTGGTCTGGTTTTTATAGAGAAGCTGTTTCTCCTATGCAGAAGGGCATTGTTGACAAAGGTTGGCAGAGATCATATTTAGCAGAGGAGCAAGTAAACAGGCCCTTGTGATTGTGTGTGACATTGTTGGGACCTGTCATCATGTTGCCAGACTGGGTGTGTGGACTGTGATGATTTGTGTTTTTATGTGTTACGAGAATGGGATATGTAGTCCTAAGATTGTCCCAATAGCATCCATCTTGATTTAATGTCTGTGTCTGTGGTAGGAAAATTTTACATGCTGTTTCAGAGAAGCTTTCTTCTCTGGTTATCTAGTTGCTAAGGAGAGCCAGAGAGTTACATCCCTGGTAGTCATAATAATTCTGCTACAAAACATGATAACGATTCAAGCTCCCATGAGAAAGTTAGGCGGGACAACAAGACCCAGGAGGGGGTGTTCCTTATGAGGCATCCTGGGAAGAAGAAGGAAGCGGAGAGAAGTTGGAAAAAGATGGAGTTTGACTGAGAAAGGACAGACATGTGCTTTTTCCCAAAATGGATTATAACTTTTGAATGGAGCCTTTTTCCTACATGGACTAATGGATTACAACTGGATTTTACCTTACCTGTTGGACTATGGACTGTGAAGTCTCAGGATACATAAGAATGACTATGCTTATGTATTATCCTAGTTTAGAATGCATTTCTTGTTTTATTTTTATAGCTGGAGTGGTGGGGGTGATCTGTCAGCCTTGATATGAAAATGTTTCTAACTGAAATGCTTTACTATAATCTGAATTCTTTTCTGAACCATATGTCTTAATAAAGCAGTAATGTTTTCGAATTGCATGCATTGGTTTCTTGAACAGACTAACCTATCTAACTGGCCATGTGTATTTGCTACCATATAGAGCCCAGATTTGCTTGAGTGTAAACTCATGGATTGTCTGTGTTTCTTGTTTTTACTTAACAAAGGGGATGGACTTGAGGAAGGAAAATTAGTGCAGGGCCTGGCTGAGATCTAGGGCTCGTCTTAGCTCATAAGGACTGACTAATTTTCTGGAATCTCTCCTTCTCCGGCTTCCCCTTAATCTCCTTGGAGATGGGGGATTGCTTACATGGTGGCAGGGTGCGATCTTAATCACGCGCCGGTTAGACGGAACACGGGCTGTGATTTATTTCGTTTACTTGTGGAATGCAGCAGTGCATCTCGATGCATGTGCTTTCACAGCTGGGTAATTCCAAGCTCCGGCAGAGGAATTCCCATACTGTTTTACTTTGAAGGGCTATAAATCAGAGCTAAATTGCTTTTTTCTTTTCAGCTAAGGGTCTTAAAGAAAAGACTTAGCTTTAGGGTGAAGTCTGTTAAGAGACCAATCCTGTAGGTGTTTTTGGTTATGTTATGTTCTGAGAATTCAGATGCATTTTCATACAAGTCAGCAGACACTTCTGTAAGCTCCAGTGTAGGTCTGTTTTTCATCAGAGTGGATTTATGCTTTTATGGCTTTTCCCTGCTCTAACGCTTCGGCTGCGGCAGCAGGAGAGTTGAAAGGCTTTTGGAGAGAAAGGATTTTTTTCTTTTTGGTGACTAGCTGCTGAGTTAGACGCAATCTACATGGAGGACCAGGATTTCTTGGAATTGCCTGGAAAACAGTTTGTGACTCAGAGGACAGTTAGAATTCGTGGATTACAAACAGGTGGTGTAACATACAAGCTCACAGCAGAGGATATCCAGGAACTACTTGAATCTGACCCAGACCCAACTTGGTCTAAATTGAGGCAGATGGATCAGTCAGAGGACATGGCGGGCGCTAGCACTCCAGTCCGGGAGGGAGTGCCAGCCAGGGACATTCCTGATGAGACAGCAGGAGCGGCAGCAGCAGCAGCCGGTGCTGAGGGGCCTGATCCTAACAAGAGTCTATCACCAGTGGATAAGTTAACAATGATGTTTGCAGATTTTGTTGCGTGTCACACTCAATCTATTCATCATAAAAACATTTCTGAATGTTTATTGAAGGAGTACAGAGAGAGGAAGGTGGAACATTTGGTTTATGAGCTGAAGGAAAAAGAGAAGTTTAAGAACTCAATAGCCAGTGTTGATAGAAGCAATCTACCTTACTACCATGATGGCGATGATATCTTTTTCAGCTAACTATGAGAAAGTGTGTAGAGATCTTAAGATACCTGAGGCCTGGTACATTAAATTAATGCCTACGCAGTGCTCTGGGCAGCTTGCCAACATTGTAGCCAAAGTGTCTGATGAAGAAATGGACCGGGATGGTTTTAAAGTCGTGGTACAGAAAAAATTTGTCTGTAAGCAAGCACAGGCTTGCCAGCAAAGGCTTGGGGCAGTGAAGTATCCTTCAAGAAAGGAACTACTCTTTAAGATACACTAATATTTTTGTCTCTTGCTTTTTTTTTTTTTTGGTCTGGTCTGCTTACTTTTTACGGAAGCTCCTGTTCTGGTGATGTGCTAACTGTATCCAGTTTGGTGCTGAGTCTTATTGCATTGTACAGTTCTCATAAAACTATGAAAGTATGTTTCAACATAATTTGTTCTACTAGATCTTTGAAACACCTACAGTAGTAGAAGGCTGCCTGACACTGCTTATCAGTGTACACACATGTCAGAATATTTTTAGTATAGCTCGTTGCATATTTTTGTGGGGAGGAGGGAGAATGTCACAGGCTTTCTTCATGAACATACAGCTGTATTTCAAATGCATGTTGTCAGCTCTGATGCGAATTGTGACACTCGAATGCTAATAAGGCAAATCAATGTATTATGCATATGATGTTGTTGGGTGAGTCATCTATATGCAGCTGATGCACAGCTTCTGGAGCATAGAAAACACTTAAGAATACCTGCCCAAACTTTAAGACCTGCTGGAAAGGCCTTTCTCATTTTTCCACTGACTTCAGAGGCCTGTCTTGTGGAGGCTCTTCTCACACATTGCTTCCAGACTCTGGAACTCATTAACAAGAGAGACTAGGTTTGCCGTCTCCCTACTCTCCTTCCAGTGGCAGGTGAAAACATCTTTATTTAAGCAGAGCCTTTGATGATTAAGGGCCTCCTGTTTTCCTGATGATGAGCTAGTTGCTACTGTTTGAACTTGAGCTAATTGACTGTAAGGAGTTTAACTTTAATTTCATTTAACCATATAACAGAATTTAAATCTATTTTAATATTTGCTGTTTTATTGTATTTTAATCTGTTATGGCTGTTTTGGGTCCCAGTTCTGGAAGAAACGTGGTATATAAATGAAACAAACAAACACAACACAACATAACATATTGTACTGAAAGGAATGCCCAGATTTAATGGCAATGTATCACGTACTGAGTGATGGGGTCTGGGTGCATGCTATTGTTTGGTACTGCATCCAGCTTTAATTTCCTGCCAAGTGTTGAGAAAACTCTTATCACAAAATTCCATGAAAGCAAGAGTATGAGAAAAATCTCTTCATCATTTAGAAGACTTGTCTATTGTGCCATGGCAACAGCACAAATTCACTCCCCCCCCCCAGCAGAAGAAATAAGGGTATGGTGGGATCCCTAAAGTAGAACAACAAAGAACTTGTAGCAAGTTGCACAGCCACCCAGGCTCTGGTGGTCAGGAGTGTCTCCAGCAAATAGTCCAGCACATCAGCCAGCTAGGAAAAGAGTAGGTAACTCCCATCTGCCCCACCTGAACTTCCTCACCATCCTGATACACAAGCAACCTCTCTTTTCATACAACTCCTCACTCCATGTTTGATCATACTGAAGCCAAGCCATCTGCAGCCCAACCACTCAAGAGGATCATGGGCAGGAGATAGGGGCAATAAATATGGCCTGCAGCAATTGTGATGCAACCCATCACCCACCAGAAGGAAAAAGAGAAGGAGTATGCAGCAGCCCCAGGGAGGTTTCCTGGCTGTTCATCCCAAAAGACTAGGCTCTGAGGGTCATCACAGCTAGTCACTGAGGCATAGCTTCTCCAGAGAGCTGTACTGAGTGGCTTGTCCAGATTTCAGGCAGAAGCAGCCATTATCCTCCCAATGCCCTGCTATCTGAAGTGACTGCCTCCATGAGGCTAACAGCAGGGCTGGCTCTGCCTAGCAGGACTGACAATACTGAAGCATATGGACTAAGAACCTGGCTAATATAAGGCAGTGTGACAACCCCAGACCTACTGGGATATGTCACCCTTTCACTAAGCTGCCACCAACCATTCCCTATAAGAAGTCACACAGACCAGGGATGGATTTTTAAACAAATAAAGGAATAAGGTTTATTTAAACAACACACAGGGAAAATAAAATGATCAAGTGAATAAGATACAGTAACGTGGCTTAGTCTCAATCATACATACACACAGTTTGGTTCACACAGAACACTTAACTTGAAGCACAGACCCTGAACCTATCAGTTCTGGCTAACCATACAGACACCTGAACCTATCAGGTTGGTACTGACTGACACACAGTAGTACCCTGTCTGACACACAGACTCCCACTCAAGCTTCTTCTCTCAGCTCTTCTCCAGCTTCTCCTTCTTCTTCTCCACACAGGATCCCCATATATATACAGTACAGCCCCTCCTCCTGATGTCCCGCCTTCCACTCCCCATAGGATGGAACTTTCCCTCCAAACCCATGACAGACAGGTAACATCAGTGCTGTATGTAACACCTCCCCTCTTTATAAGTTGTTTTGTAGGGGGAAAGCTAAGGTGCTTTTCACCAAAAAAACAACCTGGATCCAAAACATACAACAACAGTTATACATTAACATACAATACCATACTTACTCTAGGATAAACATATCAATTAGGCATTTAAACATTTACCATTTACAATACATCAAGTTACCTTTATTCATACAAACCAAACATGTTTAATAAACAAGTACATTTAACCTTTGGTCACCAAAATATATACATAGTCCATGTTTCTTTCGCCGTCTTCATTCTTCGGGTCTTCGTGACAAGGCGTCAGCAACACAGTTCACTGACCCTCTGACCACCTTCACTTCAAAGTCATAGTCCTGCAGGTTTAAAGCCCACCTCATTAGTTTACTATTGTGGGTTTTCATTGTCTTTAACCATTGCAGTGGTGAATGGTCAGTGCACAGAGTAAAATGTCTTCCCCAGATGTAAGGCTTGGCCTTCTGGATCACGTAGACTATGGCCAGGCACTCCTTTTCCACGGTTGCCAAATGTCTCTCACCTTTCTGGAGTTTCCTACTCAGGTAGGACACTGGATGCTGGTCACCATTCTCATCCTCCTGGCAAAGAACTGCTCCTACCCCGCTGTTAGACGCATCGGTGTATATGATGAACTCCCGGTCGAAGTCTGGAGCACGCAGCACTGGATAGTTGATGAGGGCCTCCTTCAACCTCTGGAACGCCTCCTCACAGTCGCTGGTCCACGGGATGCGGTCATCAGTCTTCTTCCGCGTCAGATCGGTCAGCGGAGCCGCAATCTCGCTAAACCTCGGGATGAACTTTCTGTAGTAGCCCACCAACCCAAGAAATGATTTGACTTTTTTCTTGGTGTTGGGTCTGGGCCAATCACGAACTGCTTCTATCTTGGCCTCTAGGGGTTTTATCACTCCTCCCCCTACTATGTGACCCAAGTATTTTATGTCTGGGCTACCCAGCTGCAGTTTGTTCTCTTTGCAGAGCCTAGGCCAAAGCACTTCCTCCCCTGGATTAAAGCGCCTCTCCCTGCCTTCCTGGTCATCCCAAGCTTTCTTTCTGATCTTTTGAGCTTGCAGGGTCTCTGCTGCTAGCTCTAGGTTTCTCTTTAGGTCATTCCTTAAAGAGTCTATGTATGTCACAACGTCTTGTGGGTCATCCTGGGTGATCTGCTCCCAATTTTGTTTGATCAAATCAAGGGGCCCTTTCACCCTTCTCCCAAATAAAAGTTCAAACGGACTGAACCCGGTACTGGCTTGTGGCACTGATCGATAAGCAAACAAAAGGGATTGCAGCTTCTGGTCCCAATTGTTTGGATTCTCTGCCAAGTAAGCCCTAATCATGCGCATTAGAGTCCCATTGAACTTCTCAGTTAACCCATTACTTTCAGGGTGATAGGCAGTGGTTTCCTTGTGCTTAATTCCACAGATTTGCCATAACCGTTTCATGAGCTTCGATGTGAACGATGCGCCCAAATCTGTGATTATTTCTGAGGCAAATCCCATCCTGGACATATACCCCACCAAGGCATCTGCCACTGTGTTAGTTTCAATGTTAGTCAAGGGAATGGCTTCAGGGTATCTCGTGGCATGGTCCACAATGGTGAGAATGAACCTGTTCCCCCTCTTTGTGGCCTTGGGCAAAAGTCCCACAATATCCACCCCTATGCATTTGAACGGAGTGTCAATCACAGGCAAAGGGCACAACTTTGCTTTGGTCCTGTCGCGGTTATTCCCCTGCCTTTGACACACATCACATTGTTTACAGAACTCTTTGATCTGCTTCCCTATTTCAGGCCAGTAAAAATTCTGTGTGATTCTCTGCTGTGTTTTGTTCACCCCTAAGTGCGCAGCAAACATGTCAGAGTGCCCCCTTTGTAAGATCATGGGGCGATACTTTTCAGGTACCACTAGCTGACTTCTGATCCCATCTCCCCCTTTTGAGATATTCCTCAGGGTCTCTCTATACAAAATTCCCTTTTTCTCCTGAAATCTCACTGGGGTTTCAGGTGTTAGCTGGGCGTCTGTCACCTGTTCAAAACATTTTTGGAGAGTGGCGTCTGCCTTTTGCTCTTGGCCAAATCGGCTGTCTGTGGCTAAGGTTTCCACCACAGCTTCGGAACTCCCCCCACCTGCTTCCATCTCGGGCTCATCATTACCCCCCTGAACTGTCCCCGTGGTGGCTTGTGAACGTGTAATCACTAGCACCCGTTTCACATGTTCAGCCAGGTCATTTCCCACGAGCACGGCTGCTGGCAGAGTCGATGAAATCGCTAGCCGCCAAACTCCCCTCCAGCCTTGAAAGTTCATAGGCACCTCAGCTACTGGCAGCGAGATCACCTGTCCCTCAATCCCTGCCACCTTTATGCTCTCATTCGGGATTATATACTCCCTAGGAATAATATCTGGATGGCACAGGGTCACCTGGGAACAAGTATCCCTTAACCCCCGATACTGATGGTCAAGTATTCCTACGTCCACCCCTGCTGTTTCAAACAACTGAGAATCTGTTCTCACAAGTAAGCAGCGCCTGACCTCCACAAGAGGACCATTTTCCTCAGCCTGATCAGCAGATGTCACTGTTCCAGATTGAGTAGCCATGGCAACAGGCTCCCTCAGTGACAAGGAGCTTTGCTCTTTCTGGACACAGAACACAGCTTTTGGCTTGGTTCCACTCAAATCATGAGGCAAATTTCCCTTTATCTGCTTCCATTTCTCACACCCTGAGATTAGATGGCCCTTTCCCTGACAGAAATAACATTTTCTGCTGTACTTGGAGTCTTTCTCCTCTGGTTTTGGTTTTCCCTCCAAAATCTGGTTCCTGGACTGGCTCTGCCCAGAAGTTTTATCAACAAAATGGCCGCCCATTTTTGGCGGGCTCTGAACTAACCCTTTGGAGTCCTTAGGGTCCCATGTTTCCCTCATGTTTTCTTCAGAATAATTCAGGTTTTGATGTTGTGCCTTAACCTGTGTGCCTTCTTTTGGTTTCTTTTCTAGCTGCAATTTCTTCTCTTTTATTCTCAATTCCAGCTCCTTTTTCTTAGCCTCAAACTCAGCCCTGATCTGTAAAATTTCTTCCTCAGCCCTAGCTTTTATCTCTTTTACTTTTTCTTCAGTCTCATCTCTGATTTCTTTTAATTTAATGTCTTTTTGCTGATTATATTTTTCAAGATCTTGCTCACTTTGTCTGACCTGAGCCTCATACTTTTCTTTCTTTGACATTTCTTCAACTGATAAATTGTTAATAAACTTATTTAGGAAATCCAATTCTAATTGTACCATTCTAATTTGGTGTTTCAGTTCCATCTCTTTCATCCTCATGGCCATTCCCCTTTCCTTGGCATCTACCTCTGCCTGACTGATTTCAGCTCTTTCTCTGGCCTCCCTTTCCAATTGTCTCATTCTAAATTCATGCTGTTGGGCTAGGAGCATTTTTCTAAGTTCTGAGGTCAGTTCTCCCGTGCTCTCCTCCTGCACTGAGCCAAATTCCTCCTCAGAACCTTGGTCTACCTGGGGTTCTTTCACTTCACCCATTTCTGCCATTTGGCTTCGAGTCAAGGGCATAATCCCCCCCCCCCAGAACAGGCTGCTTTCAAAAGTCAAGCCTCAAAATAAAGCGACCACTTTTTTTTCTTCTCTTTTGCCTCAGAACCAGCTTTCTATAGATTGCTGCTGTTCTTCAGCACTAACTTGCAACTGTTGCAAGCCAGAGTCTACCCCCCTCTGCTAGGCCTCTCAGCAGACAGGCTAGATCACTTCTACTTCACACAGTTTTGCCTCAGCCTTTTCCCGCCAAAACAGGTTGCCTCAGAGCTCCCTAATCTAGTCCCCAGTTGGCACGTTCTTCCACTAGCGCACCTCCCCGTGAGGTACGCCTAGAAGATTACCTACGCGCCCTCAGAATGTCCCTGACTAGACCCCCCTTGCTCTGGGCACACTTGCCAAGGCTTTGCTGGGCCACTGGACAACTGGACCAGTCGTATCCCACACGCTGGACACCAATCAATGTGACAACCCCAGACCTACTGGGATATGTCACCCTTTCACTAAGCTGCCACCAACCATTCCCTATAAGAAGTCACACAGACCAGGGATGGATTTTTAAACAAATAAAGGAATAAGGTTTATTTAAACAACACACAGGGAAAATAAAATGATCAAGTGAATAAGATACAGTAACGTGGCTTAGTCTCAATCATACATACACACAGTTTGGTTCACACAGAACACTTAACTTGAAGCACAGACCCTGAACCTATCAGTTCTGGCTAACCATACAGACACCTGAACCTATCAGGTTGGTACTGACTGACACACAGTAGTACCCTGTCTGACACACAGACTCCCACTCAAGCTTCTTCTCTCAGCTCTTCTCCAGCTTCTCCTTCTTCTTCTCCACACAGGATCCCCATATATATACAGTACAGCCCCTCCTCCTGATGTCCCGCCTTCCACTCCCCATAGGATGGAACTTTCCCTCCAAACCCATGACAGACAGGTAACATCAGTGCTGTATGTAACAGGCAGCTTCCTACCCTATGTGTCCACTTAGCTATGAAACTCACCAGATGATTTTGGGCCAGATGCTTTCTCTCAGTCAGGCCTACTTGATAAAACTGTTATGAAGATAAACTACAGAAGGAAGGAAGGAAGCCACATACACAGCTGAGGAGGAAAACTGGGACCCCACTGAAATGAATGCAGTACATATGACTAAAACTAACTCTTTCCATCTCTGGCCACAGTGCATGTTGTGCACCCTTTAATCAAGTCTGATGCCTTCAGTTGTGGTAAAACTCATGATTCCATTGGCAGAGCTGGAACAAAATTCAAATGCTCATCCATTGTGCTTCTGTGCATGACATGGAAGGTTTGTTGCGGCAAAATATTCTTTGCAACCTTATATCATCAGCTGTCCTGAAGCTGGAAATAGAGAGGCAAGACAGAGTGATGAGGTGAACCAAGACCACTGATTTACTTGATAACTATTTAAACTTGCCGACCTTGCTGCTGGCCCTTCCCTCATGCCCATTCTAGAGAAGGGCAGGGATCCTCCCTGATCACCTCTTTTGTCCTGCAAGAGTGAGCTGCCAACCCCAGTGACTTCCTGTATGCCTACAGCCTGAGAACAGTCCATATCCAGAAGACTTCCCCTTGCCCATGTCCATCTAAAGTGCCATGGATTTAAATAGATCATGATTGTGTTGGCTTCCAGGGGTGATCCCCAGTTTAGTCCCCGAATTCCATAATCCAAAGTGACTAACTGATGAATCCCCCATCACCTAAGGGTGCCCCAAGGAACTCATCACTACAACCCATAACTATCTACATAATCTGTCATGGTTGTGGTGAGGCATTATAAACTGTCATGTCATGCTTAGATGCTGGCAAACATGGTGATGCTCATTGTCATGAGATTGAAGGGGAGTGGAACTTGTAGTCAATGAGAGTGAAAGAAAATGGAGTCTGTTAGGTTTTCAATGTGAAAGGAGTTGAAGACATGGGAATGCGGGAAAGGCTGAAAGGCTGTTTTTCCTAATTTACAGCCAGGCTGGTACAGAGTGAAACCTGATAAGAATGCAAGGCCAAAGAGGCCCCAGTGCAAAGACCCAACAAATTCTTGGCTAATTAGAATGGAGATAACTCACCTGCATCTCCATGAGAATTGGAGGCGGGGTGGACAGTTACACCTCTTCGAGTTAATTGGTTTATAGCCATGAAGAAGGAGGTCCGAGGAATGTAGAAAATGGACAATGGGTTATGTTTGAGAGAGACCATGGTATGAAAGAGAACTTTTCCCTGAGAGAAGTTCCTGATGGTTTGTGTGTGTTATGTAGCTGAAGGAAAAAGAATGTAGCATAGTAAGGAAAGGTGGGGCTAGGCCACCTTAGTTCAGCTTTTAGTGTTTGTTATTTTAATGGGAAGTAGTTGTTCTATTTAACTGTGGTAATCCTTTGAACATGTCTTTATGCTAATACTTAAGCAAACAAACTATATCTATGAAACTATATTTTCTTAATTCCCCCACATGGTCCAAATGGCTCTCTTGCTTTGAACCCATTGATTCCTATTTGTGGTCCAGAAGGAGAAAGCTCAGGCTTGTTATCAAACTATCATTCTTAGCAACAGTTATGACAAATTTAGAAACAGTTTAGCTCTGTGGTTTGGACAGAGTGGTCGGTAAGCCAGAATTTGATTCAGAAAGGTTTATTATACCTGCAAAACCAGCAAAGATTAGTCTGTATGTGTCAGAGTTACATAAGAATGACTGAAATAGAACAGAAGACTTCTTGGGGGAGCCAGGAACCTCCTTGAATTTGGAAGAGAGTTCTTGGATTCTCTCCCAGTCCCATCCTTGACAGCTTGCTAGTGACTTAAACCTTCTGTTTTCTACAGCGTTTGCTGTACGCAAACCTCCAAATTATAAATGTGCATTTCTGAGAAGCTCTGCAACATGAAGAATATGATCATTTGTTTATTTATAATTTAGAATGAGGTTGTATTATATTATAATAGAGTAAGGTTAAAATGTTTCTTAGTCAGGCCACAGTTTTGTATTGTGTGTAATATTATAATTATGTGCCATGAAGTCTCTCAGAGATTTTCTAGGTACAAAGTACTCTGAAGTGGTTTACCAGCCCTCCTTCTGATGGTGCTCTCGAACCCATACAGCTTGTTTAAGACCACACAGGTAGGAGGACACATATCAGCCCCACACAATTCAAATGAGCTTGGCTAGCCAATCTCTCTGGAGGAATGGTAGGGATTTGAACTCCTTGGCTCTGCAGTGAGGTGCTCCAACCCACTGAGCTATGCCAGCAATACTGTATTAATAGTGTATATGATTTTGTCCTCAACCAGTGATTAATAAAAGAAACCAGTATCTTATCATTTATCTTCTTGATTCATGGCTATCCTTTGAGAATGAATTCGTATTTCTTTACACGTTAAAAGAAGAGACAGGGCTACTATTAAGCCTTTTAGATCAAGCAACACTGCACATACCAGGACCTCTGCTAGTTGCTATAGTAACTATCCTTGCTACTTCAATAGCAAAATCAATAATTGCCTAAACCTGGTAAAAGCTGTTTTAGGAATTTTATCTGGTCTATTGAGATGTCTTCCTGTTTATACTGAAGAGGAAAAGGATGGGCAGTATATGGGAGTGAACATACAAGGCAGCTTGTGTACTAATCAAATGGGGCTCACCCACACATTTCAGAGGGCACACTGTCTTGCTTTGGACCATGACCTGCCTTTGGATCATATGTTTCTTAGAATTCTGGAGGCACATAAAACATTATTTCTCTTGTATTATAAATCACATTGTGCACCATCCAGAGGAAATTAGTATTCTTCAATTAGAACAGTAGTTTTAGCCACCATATATGTAGGTATGGCTAATGATTTATTACCTTGTTGTCTCCCTCCCAGAAAGAAATGTTAGAGGTTTCTGATTTTTTTTTCTTTTTGGTGATCTTTTAATTATAGCTATTTTCACTGGTGGCGTAGTATGTAATCGGCATTCTGTCACTTTCTGAAAGCTTGAGATTTCTGTTTGTGCCCTACCAGACTAGAAAAGTAGCAGTTAAGGGGTGAAAACCTTCATGGAATATATTTCTCAGTGAAAACACTGAGCAGCGCCCCAACCTCTTTCAAGGGGCAGTGCATAGTAACACAGTAGGAACTTTCTCTTTTGAAGACAGGCTTAAATAGTCATTCCTTCTCCTTTGTGATTGGGTGTTGTGAGTGGGTTGGAAAAAGGTGATCTGCTCTGTATAGTAAATATGAGGTTATATGCTTCCATTGACTGTTTGCTCTTCTTATTTATACAGTGGCTTTTCCACTGCCCTATTAATCAGTAAAGTCAGACTTTTTTTTGCTGAATGTTGATGTATACATGCTCTAACATTTACCCTGTGCCCTCTGCTTGTTTTACCAAACAAAGAGCTCATGCGAGTATCCCAAAATGCCTTTTACCTCGCTGCCACCAGTTGATCTCTTTACCAACTATATTTCCTATGAAAGACTGAGTTCCATTCAGTACTTAACTTTGAAATAAAAACAGGTTTAGTGATTACAAGTTGTTTCAGGAATATTTCTTAAGCACATTCTTAAAGTTACATAAAGCGTTCAGTATTTTTCTTTAACTTTTTCTATCTTAACTAATACTGATAACCCTCTAACTATTCACTCTTTAAACTTTCTATCTGCCTCAAAACCCAAACCTTCTCTTCAAACCTCTTTCTTCTCTATTTTCCCCAAAACTGTGTCTCCCTATCTGCTTCCTATCTGCTACAGCCCCCCTTCTATATAGCTGGCTCTGCCTCCCAACAACTCCAATTGGTACAGGCTAATATCATTACATATATGGGGAGGCAGGGTGTCTACTACACATGCTTATTTCAAAAAGCAAGGAAAATCCCCTACAGGAAAAAAAACAACCCTTCAGTTAAAAACAAAAAGTCATAGAAGAATTTACATCTCTAAAACAATGAAAATTCAGATCTAAGATCAACCTACCCCCTCTCAAAACAGGAGGGTGGTGATGCTCCCTTTTCACCTCTTAACTTCCACCACAAGTAATGACAAGAGGTTGGTTCCCCTCTTTGATTCTCAAAAGAGAGAACACTTCTGCTTACCTTGGACTAAGTCCATTAAATACATCTAGACTTCCTTCCTCCAAAAATGATCAAATGAATTGAACCAGTAAAGATTTTTAATAGCGGACAGGCATGCTATATAAACCTCTCATGTTGTACATCTCAACACAATCAAAGCCTGTGTTTCATTCAAGCTTTCCTAGCCTACTAGGGAAGTGCTGTATTACAGAAATGGCACATCAATATGTCCATATGCAAGCATCGAGAAGGGAACGATCTGTGATTTGCATTTCTTTGTTTTGTGGTGCATAATTTCAACCACAATCTTTTGCTTGAAACAGAAGATTTTCTTTTCTAAATGTATTAATTTTTACATACAATGCTATCAGAAAGGGATGATCTGTGGTTTTGCATTAGAAAAGGCAACATACCAACTTTTTGAGAACTCTAGATTTATTCACAGAATAAAGGCTTTCACATAAATATATTTACTCAAAATATATCCTAAAGAGAGAGAGAGTGTGTGTGTGTGTGTGTAACACATGCTCCTTGAGAGGCTGGAGCGACTGCTGGGTCCTGCTGGCAGCTGCTCACCAGAACGTAAGTCTCCCTGCCCGCCTGCCCTAGTTGGTTCCAGAGGTGGGATTCAGCAGGTTCTCACCTATTCTATAGAACCGCTTCCTAAATGTACTATTGGTTCTTAGAACCGTTTGCTGGCCTGAGATGAATGAAGGAGGAGGGGCCAGGTGACCAGCGACGAGCGGGGGGAGGGGGGCACAATTAGCTGCCTCCCTTCCTATGCCACACTGAGCCGTCTGAGGTGGGGTGTAGGTGAGAGAGATAAAGCCCTGGAAAGAGCAGAGGCATCACTGGGGGAAAGAGGGGGAAGGATGAGTCCTTGACGACACTGGAGGAAAGCCCATGACCTCGAGGCGGGGGGGTGATTGACAAGGCATGAGGGCAGGACACAGAGGGAAAAAGTTTTGGGGTGAGACCACTTCAGTCAAACACCCAACCGTCCTGGTTTTACTATGATTTTTTTTCAAGTTAAAGGTACCACATAAGACTGTTGCTCTGCCTAGAAACAGTTTTTTTTTAAATCTCAGAGAATATCCAATGCATGAACCGGTGACGGTCTCACTGATCCACGCAAGCAAGGTATGCAATAGAAAAGCCACTCACACCACAAAGAGATGACACCCACACCTCCAAGCCTCATTTAGAATAACAAAGAACTCTTCCTCCTGCCCCAAAACTGACAATTTCAGGAGACAAATGGCACACAGATGGCCCACTCTGTTAGAAGGAGGAAGACAGCTATCGGTATTTTAACAATTTGCCATTCTTGAAGGCCATATATCCAGGGCCAAGAAAGGAAAACACATAAACATATCAATAGATAAGGGGAATCTAAACTCTTCTCTCCAGACATTGAGGCACATCTTGACTACAGGTCAACATGGGGGTGGGGTGGGGGCTGGAGGGACTCCGAGGGGGAGGGACCATCATGAGAAGGCAGCATTCTCCAGAAAAGACATACATGAGAGCATACTAATCAAGCATTTGTTGATATTGGTTGTTGTGGGTTTTTCGGGCTCTTTGGCCATGTTCTGAAGGTTGTTCTTCCTGACGTTTCACCAGTCTCTGTGGCCGGCATTTTCAGAGGACTGGTGTGTTGAGATTGGCTTTCAAGCTTTCATTTCTGAGATTACTTTCAAGTAAGAATGCTTCTTTTTGTTCATAGGATTTTTTAAAAACATGAGACATGTAATTTAGCATATGATGAAATATAGATATGTAGAATGGTACACAACCTTTCCAAGGTGCTATATTGACCAAAATGAGTACAGGCCATACCATTTCTTTGGGGGGAAAATCCCGGTTGTAAAAGGAGAAAGGAAGGCCATCCCCCGAACATCATCAGGATTGATTCCATTCTTAGCAGGAGGGGAAAAGGGATGATCCAAGCATGGCTGTTTGTGTGTATGCATGTGTGAATTGAAACAGGTGTATTCTCCTTGCTTAAACCATCTTGATCTCAAGGGGACTTCTCCTGTGTAAATACGGAGAGATCCGGGTTGTGCATAGATTAAATATCATTTATAGACCGGAAGATTACGGGGGGGGGAAGAGTTTTTGGAGTGAGTCAAAGCGAGTTAACTTCCATATGATGAATCCGGAGTTCTTTCTGGGGGAACACCCCAAGTTCTATTGAAGTTCTGTAAACCGCCTGGCAGGCACAGGGCAGGATAAATAGCTATCTTCTTGACTTCCCCAGGAAAGCAGCTCCAACGGATCTTCTCCAACCCAAAGCAACACCCCCTGTTTGTTTCCTGAATTTAGCTGCAATTCTCACAGTAGCTGGTGGTGGGGAAATCCGTATTTCTAACAACATACTGCTGCGAGTGATCCCTCCTGTCATAATAATAATATGCAGCATTTGGAGATGGGTTGGTCTGGAATTGACAGTTAAAACCCATAAACTTGACAAAATACCTGTCCCTGGTGGAAACGAAAATTGCTAGCAGCTGTTTGTTGGCATGGTTCAATACAGCTGTGGGCATCGTGGGACTCTCTTTGGGACCCAGCTTAGGAAGATTGTCATGTTGAGTATCTGCGCATTCAGATTTAACCCTGCATCCTGAGTGTATGCTGAAGGCTGAAGTAAACCAGAGCTGCCCTCTCCAATGAATAGGAAACAGTTATTTGGATCCGTACTATCTGTGTGTTTGGTAGTGGGAAGGGAGATGAGCTTTTGTGCTCTTTATTACCTTTTTCCATCCTGACCCTGTGCCTTGCCTGCTCCTGCTTGACCGCTCCAGGGTCGGAGTGCCCTGCTCTTCCCTATTATTATGCCATGCCTTTCATTCTCCATCCAACACTGCTTCTCTTTGTTGCTCTCAGAGGATAGTTTAATCGTGTGTGCCAGTTTCCATGAACTTGCCCCACCACCAGCTTCCCATACCTTGGCCGCCTTTTGTTTCTGAGACACTGTCACCGGACTGGTGTCTCCATGTCCATCTGTCTCACTCATGGGAAAAGTCATTTCCCCGCTCCCTCTTTCTCTCCCTCTCGGCACGGTGCCACCTAATTCGAACAGTTTCTCTGGCTGGGCACCTAAGGCTGCTCTCCTCCCCTCTTTGCCACTCCCTGAGGTGTTTTGGGAGGGGGGGGAGCTTCATCCTTGAATTACCCCTTTTATGGCATGCCGGGGGTGGGAAGAGAGATCGGCATGGAAGCAGGGAATAGTGGGGTGCGGGGGGGGAACAGGCATCTGAAACAGGGAGGGCAGCAGGGGGAGGAGCAGGGCGCGTGTGTGAGAGAAGGCTCAGCAGCCCCTTCCATGCTCAGGCACAGCTGCAAGTGCCCGGTGCAGAGCCTGCACTCTGGGCATTGTGTGTGTGTATGTG
The DNA here is from genome assembly GCF_051106095.1 of Pogona vitticeps. Taxonomy (NCBI): domain Eukaryota; kingdom Metazoa; phylum Chordata; class Lepidosauria; order Squamata; family Agamidae; genus Pogona; species Pogona vitticeps. The sequence goes on along the minus strand of NC_135788.1, from coordinate 55,285,063 downwards.
GGGGAGAGAGGGAGTTCTGACCTGCCTCCTCTGGACAGCCGGAGCTCAGTGACACCGAAGGTCACTGTAGGTGCCACAGTCAAAAGCACCTACCCGCCACGGTGGGTACTGTATGGGATGTACCATGGTTGGATGGGATGTACCATGAGTCTGGTGTGCTGTGAGGACAACTCGCCAGCCATGCCACCTGTGCCACGGTGGCATGAAGGGAAAGAGGGAACTGAGAGGAGGAAGTAGCCGCTGAGGGTGAGTGGGGGAGGTGGAGCCTTCCAGGGCTCTGAGGAAAGCCATCATCACAACCAGCGGCACCACCAACACCAATGCCCCTCAAAGCAACTGGCGAGGAGAAGCGGTGGGCGCAGGGTGGAGGGGAAAGACGGAGGAGGAGGAGACCTCAGAGGAGTCAGTAACTGAAGGACCGATTGAGGTGGTGGGGTTGAGGTGGAGTGGCGACAGACTGAAAAGAGACCATACCTTCCAAGCCAGAAGGAAGTGGGGGAGGGGGAGAAGAACTCCACAACAGGTGCGCAAAGGCGGCCCGGCCTCCAGGTAATAACAAGCAGGGCTATCAGTCATTTCAGGAGCAGGAAAGGGGATGGAAGCAATTTTTACTGGTGAGCTATAGGGTGAAATAGGAGGTAAAGGGAAGGAGAGGTGTCAGTTCTCTGTCAAACTTGGTCATAAGCACCCACTGTGAAGTGTGTGTTTGTTTGTGTGTGTTTGGCACATGCCCACGGTGAGGGTAACAGCAGCGGTATGCCCAAACAGATACACTTATCTAGATGTCTTAATCATGTGAGAAGTAGTTATGATGATAGGCAGTAGGGAGACCACTGTGGAAGAAACCCTCATCGGATCCCACTGCCCTGGGCATTTATTTATTTATTTATTTATTTATTTATTTATTTATTTATTTATTTATTTATTTATTTATTTATTTATTTATTTATTTATTTATTTATTTATTTATTTATCATTAGGACATAGAACCTGTTGTTAATTTATTTGAATCCCACCACTGGTTGGTTCCATTACTTTTCTATGCTCACAGGCTTGAAGAGACCATGGCTTTACATGAAACATGCAAGAAGAACACACCTCTAATCAGATCACACAGAATACAGTTTGGAAAGATAAAACACAGCCAGATTTATACATGTATGTACATGTTTTTGTTCCCTCAAAGAGGGAATAAGGCTGGCCAGGTTTTCCTTCGCCAGGGCAGGTTATCTTGCCTTCCAATCTAAATTGGAGGAGCAAAGAGACACAGAAGGGGTCATTCCTTCCACCAACAGACACAGCTGGGTTTTTGTCTCTCTTCCCCATGGCAAATACAATGAACCTTATGCAAACTGAACTGCACCTGGACAGTTTTACTACACAATAACTTTTCCTATACAAACATTATTTCCTATCACTTTGGAAGTCTCCTTTTCTTGTGACCTCTTTGCAAGATAATGAAGTGTTTTCCTGTCAATACAACAACGTAACCATGTATTTTCACAATTGCTGTCTATAGACTTACCCTGTTGACCCACCCTGTTGTAAAATTCCATCCTTTCTGTGATTCCCACTCCGATAAAATTTTGGATTCCTTTGTAACCTCATCCCTTCTGCCAATAGGCCATGAACTACCAATTTCTCTATTTCTCCTCCCATTCCCTTGTGTAACCAATGCTATAAAATCCTGGGCTTCCTGTGCATGGCACAGTTGTTCCTGCCTACACTTGGAGGCATGACTTCTGTCACACTTTTTATCCAGCTAAATAAAACAGCAACCATTTGAACTCTCTCTTGAGTCAGGATTTATTGGCAATTAATTTTGAATTGGAAAATCTAGGGGCTAGCCCGGACTCAACAGGTTGATATGGTTATTACTTTGTTGGGTTGTTAGTTTATATGTTCAATCATAACAACTTGGATGACTGGGAAGGATCCAACCAGTTGTTCAACAGCAGGCGGCGACCTGCATGTCTGTGTGGGTGAGAAATCCCCACGTGGGAACCTGGGTGGCGGACCTGGATCTGCCCCAGCTCAAGGGGGGGGGGAGATTTGCCCTCACCCTAGGAGGCAGGGGAGACACCGAGTGGCTTACGTCTGCATGGCCTCCCAAGGGAACTGCCAACCCAGAGGTCTCCCAAGGAGACAGCAGATGGCATTGAGGGGCATTCGGGTCCTCCGATGAGGTGGATCCAACCCAATGCTTGGCCAGGACAACTGCTGCTGTGATCAATAAAGTTGTGGCCTCTTTTTCTCCAATTGTGTGTGTCAGTTAATTCAGTTATTTAAGGACCAGCCAGCTTAGCAGTAGGCCATCAATTAGCACCCAGAAATGTCATGCTTTTAATTAGAGTTGGAGATAGCTCTCCATCTAATTTTGTTCTGTTCAGTTTTTTTAACCTCATGTCCTTTCTATATTGCTTGTGATTAAATTTGCAAATTTTCATAAGCTCTTCTCAGAAACCAGCATGAAATACAATGACCACAGCTGGGTTGGTAATAGTATCCAGAGAAAAGAAGCCTGCCTCCAAATTCTGTTGGACTCTTAGCAGCCCTGGCTAGCCTGGTGGGGACTGATGGGAAATGCACCTCAAAAATATCTGGAGGATCCCAAGCTGTCCATTCTGGCTGAAACCTGCAGAGTCAGAATGATATCTGGGAATTATGGCTTGTGATAAAATATTCTGGGTTTCAGTGAGATGGCTGGGGATCAAGACCTTAAAGCCAAACATGGCACCTCACTCAATGACCTTGAGTTTTTGTCTGAAGAACTAATTAAAATACACAGCACTCTCAACATTTGCACATTTACCAACAGCCATTTCTTTTTTGGACTATAGTTCCCAGTATCCCCCAGCTAACAGGGCTAAGCGTTATCCTGGTTGATGCATCCTGGGAGTTGCAGTCTAGAAAAGCTTAAGCATGGGATCGGTTTGACAAGAGGACCAAATAAAGAAAGCTTCAAGGTTTGCTATAGAACAGATGCCCATCAACCCTTTCTAAAGTAAACACTGCCCTTTGGATGGCATTCAGCCAAAGAGTCCTAGGGAGCTTCTTTGCCATTTCACTGCTTTCCGAACTGTGTGAGCAGCATGCAAACAAATGGCACATTGCCCCACTCTTCAATTAGTTTTAAAAATCATGGCATTTCACATTGAATGAGATTTATGGAAACATATTCTAGTCAAATATCTCATGATTCAAAACTTCTGCAGCCATGCTGTGACAGTTTGGTTTATAATTCTGATCTGAGTTATCGGTTGTTCAGTGGGAAGAAAGGACTGCACAATATTTAGCACCTAGGAAAGTTATAAGTTTATTAAGCCTATAGGAGTTATTAAGCAGAAATTTGCAGCTTTACTGTATGCCCCAAAGGTTGAGGAATACTTCCCCTGCTGTCTTTGATCCAAGCATGTTTGCCAGGTGTTTAGTTAGTGGCGCATTTGTTCATCTATTTTATCCACCATTCCTCTAATAAAGCCACTGTGGTGCACATGGTCCATAAGTTCACCATCACAGCAATCCTGGTGTGTGGGGGCGGGTTATGCTGGTGGAGAATGAATGGCCCCAAGTCTCCTGGTGTGTTTTGTTCAAGGACTTGTGATAAAATATTCTGGGTTTCAGTGACATGACTGGGGATCAAGACCACTCAATGACCTTGAGTTTTTGTCTGAAGAGCTAATTAAAATGCACAGCACTCTCAACATTGTATAATTATACATTACATCATGAGGACTGAAATCATATTAGTGTTCCAGATACATGATTCAGACCCTTCATGTCTGTGAAAGCAGACCTACAAACAAAGCCACACACACATTGTGAAGACCAAACACAAAATATACAAGCTAATTCACAAGATACAGTGGCTGAGAAAAGCTCCTGCTTTAACTGTCACATGCTCTCTACAGTTAATGAATTCCAGCTTACCTGTAATATATGTTTCTATTCCCAGTGTCTATGATCATGGCCCAATATCCTAGCTCAGGGTTTTGCAGTGATGACACTCAGGATTCCCACTAACTCCATTTCTTTCATTCTTAATCTGTGTAGGCAATAGTAAGGGTTTATGGGACTTGCAGCCCCGCACTAGTTCAAAAGCAGAGTGCAGTGTCCATGCAGTCATCTTCCTATCAGCAAGATCACCTAGTCATGACATATTAGATATCATCGCAGGTGGCTTCCAATGGTTAGCTCCACTAGCTTTGAGAGCTGAATGGAGTAATGTGTGACTTGGTGGCAGGACCTACTGCTAAGGCCAAACATTATTTCTTTAAGCCAAAGGCCACTGCAATTCAGTAGACAATGAAACCAAAATAAACAACCATAACATAACATAGCAACATCATATAACATTTACTTCACCTCATGGTGCAGTGGTTAAACAGCTGTACTGCAGCCAAAACTGTGCTCACAACCTGAGGTTCCATCCCAGGTAGCCAGCTGAAGGTTCACTCAGTCTTCTATCCTTCTAACGTTGGTAAAATGATTACCCAGCTCACGGGTGGGTGGGTGGAAATGTGTAGCCTGCATAATTAACTTGTAAACCACCCAGGAAGTGCTTTAAGTGCTGTGGGGCAGTATATAAGCAGCACGCTTTTTAGTGTAAGAAACTATCCACATATTATGTAAATTAAGTGCCTTATAGAGTGAAAAATTATAAACAAACAGGTATAGTCAAATAGATGAGGTATAAACCAAGAAACAAACAGCTTTAAGGATTTGGAAATTTCATCCTGAAATATTTTCCACTAAAAATACTCATGTCTCCTTTTCATTCTCTAAACAAGTTTGAAGGGTACTTCAGCATGGCCTCTGGATACAGTTGTTGCCATTTGGGACAGCTTTGAGCACACACATGCACCACCATCCAGCTGTTATGAAATCTGACAAGCCTACTGGAAAACAACCAAGCACACAAACAATCAAACCCTCTCACACATATAGCATGAAACAGACAAGCGGCAAACTCTAGACACTACATTAAAAACACAACCCCTGTTGGATGTCTGGATGTAATTGAGGTTTTGATGGATGAAGCCTGTTCCTTTAGGCTCATCTTCCAGAACTAGTTAGGCTGCTTGAAATGCATCAAATTTCCTATCACAGAACCATTTACTCAGCAATGATAGATGCAGTTCTGCCTTGTTCTTGAATGCTATCAGGAGCTTCTTCATTTTGCAAGCTTTGCATGCCCTCTTTTTTATGATGGGAATGGACTTTTATTATTTCCAGTGGGCTTCAACCAGCTTGGGATGAGCTTTCTTTTGGTACTTGGTTACAACCTAGGGGTGTCTAATCATGTCAGTTTTAAATCCTAAGCTGTTTTCTTCCATGTCAACTACAAATCAACGTAATCCTCACATTGGCAAAAGACAACCATGTTGTTCATTTGATAGCTCATACCTAGCCTCTGTCTCTCAGCAAAAAAAAATCAACATATAGGAGAGAAAATTGCCTGGTTGTCCAGCCATGCACAGAGCAAGGCCATCATACTATCAAAAGGAACAGAAGTCATGTTTTCTATTCTTGAGGGCTGTGTTGTGAATAAATATCACTTGACTTCAAGACAAGAGAGTAAGCTTAATATTTTGCAAAAAGTTTCCACACCCAGCTTATCTGAACATGCAATAGCAACTGAAGAAGTTACCACAGACAGCTATCTAGCCCAGTATTGGTAACTGTTGTAGCTCTCCAGTTATCAAGCAGGATTTCCCCTCCTTAGCTCTACCTTGAGGTCCCTGGTACTTTCTTGTGGTCTCTCATCCAACTACTAACCAGGATTAACCCTGCTTAGCTTCCATAACCAAATAGTACTGGCGGTTCCGGATGGTATGGCAGTACTGCCAGTACTAGTGTCTGGAAAGTATAGTCATAAATCATATCAGGCAAAAACAAAACAAAACAAGAAAATAAGACAGAAACATTAAATGCACCTTAAAGACCAGCTGCTACATTTCAAAGTGGACTTTGGACAAGTCTACTTAAGACTTCCTCAGACAAGTCTACTTGTTTAATATATATTGTTCTAGGAAACGAGAATGACAGGAGTGGAAGGGTTCTTGTACAATGTCTTCTAATGCAAGATATTACCATTTAAGTGTATGACCTTAACTGTATTGAATTGGAAAGAGTTAAAGGGTAACTACATGGGCATTAGTACTGTACATTGTTCTGCTGTGGGCTGGTTTTCTCATTTTGTTGGTGATCAGATGACATAATTGCTAGAGTGAAGGAACTCATCCCCAGAGAGTTCCCACCTGCACCTTTCTTAGTCCCTGTCGGGGGGGGGGTACTGTTTTTTTGAATGTGGGTAAGATTGCTTTGTTGTGGTTCATTTCCAGGAAGTGCAATTTCTCAGATCAAACCAAAGTGGAGCTATCAGTTTCCCAGTGGGCTTCAATTTTTCAATATCATTAGTGGCTTAAACAGATAGCTAGATCATTTTATGATATTAGTAAATTGTGAAATTAAAAACTTCCTTTCTCTGATCCTACATGCAGCAGAGGGAGGAAGTGTTTTTTGTTTTTTAAGCCAGTTAGGGCAACACTATGAGGCTTGAGGATTGTTATTTTTCTTTTTGAGAAGTGGGAAGAAACAAGAGTGGGCAAGGAGGGGGATTTTTTCCCCATAGGGACAGCTAAGGTGTGGTGGGTAGAAACTTATTTCATTGGGTCCGGAAGGTGTCACCTTGAATTGAAAGTCAGAGGGGATGCAAGCTGCTGAGAAACCAGGGATGAGAAGAGCTGTCAGAGGAGGTAAGCAAAGGGGCGAGATGGAGGCTGCCTTTCTTTTCTTTTCAGGTAGACCAAAAAGGGTTGCTTGAGGTGCATATATTGTGTGCATACAAAGATTGCACCACATGGCATGCAGGATTTCTAGCCAAACGTTAGCAACTCTATTTAGCCCTCACTTACGTACTCCAAAGGAGCCATGTGCCCAAGGCTTTACTTTCATGTAAGGATGCAAACAAAGCTAGGAAAAGAACCTTTTTTGGTTAAAGAATCCCTGGGGGATTCTTGGGAGTAGGAGTCATTTTGAAAAGCAACCTGCAAGAGCTTTTACCTCTCTTTTCCCAAAGTAATTGCTCTTTATCTCCTTTTTGTATGTGCATATTTCAAAAACATGTGGTGTCTATATTTTGTTCTGTACTGTGCATATGTGTGCATTTTTAAAATAAAAAACAAACCGAATGTTACACCTAAAATGCATATGTGCATCAAAAAAGGAAACAATCCATGAAGAGTAAGAAATAAAAGAAACTCATTTACAACTTTCTTGGATGGGACTATTTCTGTATTCTAAGGAAGCAGAGGAAAAGTGTCTTTTTATGCAAGAAATACATTCAATTCAAGAGGAAGTCATTCTCTTTGCGAGCTCCTTGGCACACTGTAATCAGCCATACAGCACTGAACCATCAGTGTTTCCTCTGAAAGAATGTTTGAAACATGGCTGCTCTGATCAGAATAGCTACAACTTTTCATGCAAGTGTCCTTGGCATTCTGCACTGCAAAGAGGGAATGGCTGCCATTTTCTGCCCAAGCAGAACCCAATGTCAAACAAACAAACAATATAACACAGCAAATTGGAAAGTGAAGTGCCAGGTGAAAAGACTGCTTTGCTTTTCTCTCAAAGGAAGTCTGACTCAGAGCAGCAGCACAGAATGTTAAGCTTATCTTCCAAAAAAATAAAAAATGAGTTTCAGACCATTTCAAGCCATGCTTCTCCTTCAAAGACTATGCCCAAGCTTAACTGGTTTATCTGTATAGAAAGAAGTCAGTAGTGCTACAGCTGAGGCTGGAAGATTCCCATTATGTTTTAGTAAACAGATACCAAAATAAGAGCTTTTATGATTTCAGGCTTAAATCATGGAGGAGCACATCCCAGCTTTTCTGCCTTCATTTCTGCCACAGTGCCCAAACCTGATACTGCATGGGAACATTGCCCCCCAACCCCAGAATAAAGATGTGAGACAAGTAATATGGATTAAAACATGGGCCACAGTTTATTGAAATTCATTCAGAATTTTTTTTGCCAATCAATTGGTGAAGGGGGGGGCTGCTGTAGTGTGGAAATAGATAAATCAGTAATCATATGGGCGAGTCCCCGGCCCCAGGTTGTTGCAGTCTTAAGTGTCACGACCCAGCCTCCTGTTGGGGAGGGCTTGGTTGGCAGATAGACAGCAGGAACCCAGCTGGCTGCTAATAAACACCCCCAGACCTCGAGCCATCTTTACTTGATGACTGTTGGTCTGGAAGTGGCCCAGAGCATCTTTCCTGCCCAGGTGCTGTAATTGCACAATCCGCAGCCCTGGGAGGTCTGATGTGCTGTTAGCTTACCTGATCTTAAAGTGGGACTCACAGAGAAATACTTGTTTTTTCTACACTACCTGCCATAGCATAGGGACTAGCAATGCTGTGTCCCATGCCCACCATTGAGCCGCTCAAACTCAACATGCAGACCCCCCTGGATGTCTTCCAGGAAGACATCCAAACCCAAATCAGATGGATGGACTCCATCATTCCGAAAAAACTCAGGCCTATCTATCCGGATCCTTTGGTGACCAATCACAGATCCAAGGCCACTACAGATTGCTCTGCAGACCTCACAGCTAACACTCCTCCAGGTCATGTTAACATTGAAGAAAAACTGGGTGTCTTTCCATGCCAAATGTGGCACAATCATGGACCACACAATTTTCATCAGATGGTACCTGGTCTTCATCCACTTCAGGTCCCGAACAATGTCCAAGATCAGCACCTTACCGGGATGCCAGGCTGAATCGTTACCGCTGAGGTGCATGACCAATATATCTGGTGGTGCCTGACCAAAGGCCACCAACCTGCACTGTTGGATCCATTGCATGCTTCGCAGTCCTTTCCATGTGACTTGTGTGCCTGAGGCCCAGATCACTCCCCCATGGGGATGCAGCGTCATAAAACCCTGCCCAGTGGATATAGCTATGTCCGACAATCACAATATGTCATCATCTCACTGACCTAACAGGATCTGTGGAGACAGGTCTTAGCCTATACATTAGGCAAAGTTCTCACTTATTTGGAAAAACTAGCTGATGACCACCAGCTTAATTTCTTGATTTCTTCCGAACTGTACCCCATCGCAGCTGCTGAGAAAGATGCTCTTATTCTAAAAGAGTGATTGCCAAATCTCATACTAGTTTCCAGAACTGATTTGTTGTTAGATGCGACCCATTAGTATGCTGGAAGAAATATCCTGGGCATTGCCCTCTCAGCTTCAGATGTACCTGTGCAGCTCTAACAGGGCAGGTGTTGCTTATGCTGAACTGCCCTAATATAATCTACATACCTTTGCCCAATTGATCAGCCTTGGATCACTGAATGAGTATTTGTACCTTTCCACCCCCCACTGTAATATCCTGTCATTGCAGGGCTACTGTGGACTTATCCTACTTTCCTAACGCAACTACTTCACTAATTCTAAAGGTACCAAAGAAGGTCAGCAAAGACGCTGCCTCAAAAAGGGGGCCTTTTGTATGGATTTTTTTTACATCAGAGCGCCCACTGATTACAAATGCGCTCCAACAGTTGAGTTGAAATAGGGACCCTAGTATCCTGAATCGTTCCTCTCTCTTTGGACCACTCTTCTAACATTTTCCTAAGCGATAGTCCCCTGTGTAATCCCTGAAGCCATTGATCCTTGCGTAATAAACTAACACAGACAGCATACCCTGAATGGTTCCCAGTGCAAGTCCTTTTCTATTCAAGTGCACCAAGACTTACTGTAAATGTTCAACCAGAGCTGGCCCTTCTGGCTCAAGGTCAAACATGTTCCTAAATTCCTGAAACTCCATACTCACAGATGTATAAACCCCCCTTGGCCAAACCTATCGCTCCTGATGCATCCTCTCGCCAATTTGCCAGACCTCCAAGGGCAGCATCCCGGGGAACTCCCCAGCTCCAGGGCCTAGCTCCCAGAACAAGTCCATCCGTTGGCACGACAATGCATCAGCTATCCTATTTTCCAAACCCGGCACATGCCAGGCATGCACCAACACCTTAAATTGCAACGCCCACAATGTGAATGCCCTGACTACATGTCCCGTTCTGAATGCAACATGAGGTTGTTTATAATGTAAAGAACTGTCAGATTGTCGCACCAGAAATGGATCCCTAAATTTGACCACCCTTCAGCCCAGAGCCAAAGCACACTGACTATTGGGAAGAACTCAAAAAGGTCAAGTCTCTGGTAATACTTCTATGGTTCCATTCTTCGGTCCAAGTGTCCATGCACCACCTTCCTCTAAAGTGAATACCGAGTCCCAAGGATCCAGCATCTGAATGTACCTGGAAATCAGCTTTTAACCTGATTTCCCCTCTCCAAAAGGAAATACCATTAAATATCTTCAAAAACTTACTCTATACTAATAAGTCTTTCCTCATTCCTCATGTGACCCTATCCCTGTGCCACGGTCATTGAAGACCCTGCATAGCAGTGCATAGTCGCCTAAGGAGTGGATGCCCTGGAGCCACAACTCTACACGCAAAATTTAAATATTTTGCTGTAGATCCCTCAGGGTCACCTTACTCTTCTACAATAGTGCTACTATCCTGGACCTAGGATCCTCCAACTTATTGCCAGGCAATCTCAATACCTGTTGGATTGTATCCAGTTAAATACCTGAAAAGGTAAGTGATGTTATAGGCCCCTCAGTTTATTCTTCTGCTAGTGGTAACCTTAACTGCTTTGCTAATGCCCCAAAATGTTTTAATATGAAACTACACTTTCCTGAGTGTGTCCTCTGAAGATGCTGGCCACAGAGACTGGCAAAACGTTAGGAAGAACAACCTTTGGAACACGGCCAAAGAGCCCGAAAAACCCACAACAACCATACACTTTCCTGAGTTCTGTTTCAATTCTGGAGGGATAGCATCAATGACTGATGCTCCGTCTGGAAAGGAGAGGTGATGAATAAGTCTAAACTCCCCCTGTGCCTTTTTGGTCATGATGCCCAATGCTGAAACCCTCAAGTTCTCAATAGGTGGTGTTGGGAAGGGGCCAAGGACCCTTTCTTCAGTCACTTCCTTGTCTATTTTATTCTGCACCATGCCTTCCCTGTCCACACTGAAAGGAGGTTTTGCGCCAAGTATGCACTGCACTCTCCTAATGATGGAATATGGAAACCATATTTAATTCCTTCTAACAAATATGTAGCGTCTTTCCAAATCCGATAATGCTCTAACCAGACTTCTAATATCTCTAATCTAATTGGGCTGGGCCCCTTTACCAGGCATGCCCCTGCCACTGTTGGGCTTTTTTCCCCTCCTCCAGCGCCTTTGTTGTGCTTCTGGGCACCTGCTCTAAAACACGTAGCTTTGGGGTGGTGCCCCCCACATGTGCTACATCCGTGCTTAAAGTAACATGACCTTCTAGTGAAAAAGCCCATTGAGTTGTATTCCCAACAATTCATGCATGGTTCAACCACCTGCCCCTCTGTAAAGCGGGGATTTTGACCAGGGGCAGCTTTTTTATTTAAGTGTCCACTATCAAAGTGCTCCCCTGTGTTTGGTCTAGCTGGTATCATATGTTGAAGCCACAATCCAGGCTGTGGCTCATCCCAATACATGTTGGGGTGGATTGCACTGTGAATCTTGAATGCTTGGTCATAATGAAGCCATGCCATGCCAGAAAAATCCTATATATGGTGTCCATATATTGAAAGAGAGATTGAGCCCTCCATGGTTGGGCTTTGACTATAACTCCCGCATATATTAAAAAACCTGGGAGCCAAGTAACCCAATTCCTTTCCGGCTTCTTTCTCCTCATCCTTTCTTTTTCCTTTTTGTCTTCCTTGTCTAACTCCTTCTTTTCCACATTTCTATTAAGCAGTTCAACTAAATCTACACACTTATCCTTTTATATTTTCTCATTGGTAACCAGGGTGAGGTGATCACCCAACAGCATAGAATAGTCCCCATATGGAAGAGCACACAATGGTACCATGTTGTAGCCCGTGTTGGCTACCGAGGGGTAAGGCCACCCGCCAGCACTAGCCAGGGTGTCCTGACTTGCTGGTGCTATATTGGGATGGCATACCCCAATCACTGAATTATGGCATGGCATACGGCCAAGGTGTACTAGTCAGCCCCACATTTTGTGCATTGACTGCTATGGGTGGTGTTGATGTAAACTGACCACCACCAGCCCATAGTCAGGTGGGGGGCAGTGCATAAGTGCCATAAGAAGCAGTCCACTTATCCGAAGATGTTGATGCTAGGTTTGGATCCTTCACAGCAAGTTGGCCTTCGGGACACACTTCCACTACGTCCTCCTGAATGTCCTGACACTCCGTAGTTGCTGCAGTCAGTGTTGACAATGAGGACCTACTGCTCCTTCTGGAACACCGAGGTTTGGGAGTAGACAAAGTGCTCTCCGCCTCGCTCCTGTCAGACTCTCCTGGTAACTTCTCTGCCTCAAGGACACTGAAACACTCCATTAAATCATGAGCTAAGGCCTTAAGTTTAGCCTTTTGGTGACTTCTAATGTCCCTACTGAACCTGCGAATTTGAACCCCCGATGGCTGAGGTGTTTGCCTCGCCATTTTCTCAGCCTCAAGGGCAGATTTTTTTTCCTGGAGTTTCTTCCATACAGGCCAGGACTCCTCATTAGAGGAGAAGTGAGGAGGGGACACCTGCGGGGCCAGCCTTTTCTTGGCTGGCTGCTTTTCTTTCCTTTTGCCAAGGCCTTTCCTTGACGCCATTGTGTATAAAGTCTTCTGTTCTTTGAAAAACTATTTCACCAGTAATTGAACTACCAATCCCATGAACAGTATACTCACCTCTATTTCTTGGAACAATTCCTCCCCTTTTAAAAAATTACTTTCCAAGTTACTAGCAACTAATTACTTTCCTATTACCTGGTAACTAATTACTTTACAATTTATTCGATAACTAGGTAATTTGCTATCACACACCCCCAGTTCCCCTGTTTGTTCTTCCACACAACCCAGGTTCACTTTTGGGTATGACATTTAATTTTCAACCCTTTTCTGCTGCCACCAGAGGATTTATCCTCACTCTATCAAATATGACTCTTAAAACACATTTCTTCAATATAACAATGTTTATTTATGTGTATCAGTAAATCATGTATAGTGAATCATGGATGGTCTTATTTTATTCATTCAATCAACTGTGCTTTGGTAACATTTATATTTGCTTAGGTATAATCATGTTAATCAAGGTATTTATTCATTTCATATCTTGTTCTCTATTTCTCCATTCTTCTTTAACACCAGGCTGGTCCTAACTGTCTATATTGCTTCTCTCTAACTGACATCACTAACTGAAGTTCCTAACTCTAACTTCTAACCTCTAACTCATCCCTAACTCAAATTCTAACTGATCTTTAACTGTCTTCCATTTCTCTTATATATCCTTAGTTCCGCCTCTTCTGTACAACCATTGGCTCCTGAATCAGGGTTCCATTGTGATGGACAGGAGTGGTCACTGACCTATCCATCACACTTGCCTAGTGTACATGCAGTGCCCTATTAATAACCAATCAACGCCTAATTTATTGTCACACATTTTCTAATAAACTGCCCCTTACTGAAAGAATCAATTATGTATTTAATTAATCATGTAATAATTAATATAAATTTAGCCTACTTAATTATTATAAAAACAATTATGCAATCAATTATTAAAATTACTCAAAATTATTACTCACCTTCCTAAATTAATTATCAATTACTGGGCTGTCTATTCAATTAACTTTTAATATGATTAAATTAAAATAATTACTACTCTCCACACTATTTAATATGTTTCAATCAAACCCTGATAAACGTATTAATATAATTTATTATAATTCTAAATATGTAAATTATTATTATTATTATTATTATTATTATTATTATTATTATTATTATTATTATTATTATTATTATTATTACATGTACAGTGGTGCCTCGCATAACGAGTACACCGTTTAACAACGAATCCGCATAGCGATCTATTTTTTGGGATTGCTAATGCGATCGCATTGCGATGTTCTGAATGGGCAAACATCGCATTGCTATGTTTTTAGAACAGCTGATCGGCGGTTCCAAAATGGCCGCCGCAAGCATTTTTGCGCTCTACCGTCGATTACCGGGGCGGCGAAAATGGTGGCGCTATGGAGGATCTTCGCTGAACGGTGAGTTTGGGCCCCATAGGAACACATTAAATGAAGTTTAATGCATTCCTCTGGGGTTTTTAGTTCCATTTAGCGACGATTCCAGATAGCGACGATTAATCCGGAACGGATTAACGTCGCTATGCGGGGCACCACTGTATATATATGAGCCGGTTAAAATGAAGACAGGCCAACCAACCCGAGCCCCCAGTCATTATAAGCCCCGCTGCGCCGTACTGTGGCTGAACCATTAGGTGGGAAATTAACCAAGGCAGAGATAGTTAAGGCAGCGGGGTTTGAGCTTGTTTTGTACCAGAGGCTGCCTTCAGCAGCAGGCTCGGCCAAGCTGTGCAGCAGCCTCATGGGCAACTGAAGAGGGTTGGGGAACAAAGAAGCTGGGAAAATAACCAAGGTAGGAATGGGGTTAGGGGGTGAGCTTGTTTTATACCAGAGGCTGGCTGAAGCAGTATTCTCAGCCGCGCTGCGCCGCAACCTCATGGGCAAATGAAGATGGTCATGGGCACACCTCCTCCTACTCTCTGCTGGCACCAGGCTCAGTCCACAGCTGTCTCTGTGTTGCACGTTCACAATGCCAGCAAAAGCAAAAGCCATGAATCTGGGCACATGCTGAGGGATACAGCTAATGTGTGCAACCATGTAGGCCTCTTGTGCCATCAGTCATGTACTTCTTCTTCCTGCTCAAGGCATAGCAGCAGTGGTGCAGAGTCTAGTGGAGAAGATCAAGGAGCTGACCGTAAGCTCCACAACCAAAAGTTCCACCATTTAAAAAAAACAAAAAAGAAAGAAATCCCTATTTGTCATGAGTGCTAGAGATTAGGTCATGTGGGATGCAAGACCTAGCTGAAATGGAAGATTACTGCAGCTGCTGGAAGTATTTTGCTGCCTACACAGAATATTACTTTGGCTCTGGGTTGAGGTATTGGCTGATCAGCCATGTTTTCCTAGGATTCATGGTTCATTGATATGGATTTCTGTTGCAACGCCTTTCCACAATCAACTGGTCCAGAAGCAACTGCATAACCCTTACTAAGATGTCCTGCTTTGGTGACACCAAAGATCCCACCCCATGGTCTCAGATTTGGGCATTGGAATCTTAGGGAATGGGATGCTACAGACCTGGCAACCTGAAATCACTATCATTTTGTAAATCTGGTGGTCCTACTTTGAGGTATGAACACATATTATTTGGCTATGTAGGCTCCTAGTAAAATAAAAATAAAATAAAAACCTTGCATACTTATTTATCTCAGTACCTTTAAAAGCCTTTCTGATTTTTAATGTGGGGTTACAACATCACTAATTTAGATTACTTTGTACGTTCTTTGACTGCATCGTGAAATTAGATTACTTCTGGTCAACCCTGTTTCCAAATGGCCACATTACCTCTAAAAATTGCACATTTACTCTGTTTGAAAACATAAAGTATTCATAGTTACAAAGGGAAGGAGTGGAATTGAATAGTTCTTATCCCCCAAGAGGGCTTTAAATATTTAAGGTGCACAAAAGAAAATGAAATAAAAACAGCACTAGCTGCAGCATTGTACATCTTGAAACATATCCATCTTCTCCCATGTCCTAATTGCCTTTGCAATATGTAGAAGGTATAAAGCTGAGTGGTCAGCAGCACAGGAGATGGGGGAACTAATGTTTATCAGGACAGAAAGCAGACCTAGGAAAACTCATGTTTGGACTATAACTCCCATACTGGGGGATTCTGGGAGCTACGGTTAAAAAAAAGAAAAGACTATCCTAAGCTCTGGTAGAAAATTACTGTTCTGCAGTGGCTGCTAGATTCTCTGATAACATTTAGACCTTTCCCCAAGTTTTGGCTTGTAAGCCAGGTGCTTCTCCTCTTGGAATAAAATTGTCTGATCACAATTAACCAGACCCAATAAAATATATGTAACATATGTTGTGTAAGGTTTCCCTTAACAAGTGTTTGAAAACTTTGGGTGGTGGAGAATACCTCCAGAGGTGCAGCTGTGCTTGTTTGTACTGATTTACAATAGCATAATGCAGGTTTGTAAATCTAGTTCATCAGATGCTTGAGGTACTGATTCTGCAGTTGGCCAGGAGAAGTACACATGAACGCAGTGGAGATAAAACTGTAAGGAGAGAAGCTATATAACCCAGTCCTGCAGAATATAGTAGCTAGGTTATAGACAAAGATTGGCCAGCATGGGCATACTGCACCTCTGTTCAAGGAGCAGAGCCAGCCTCTATCATTAGGGGGAGTGAGGCAACTGCCTGGCATGGCAAATGCTGGAACATACAGAAGTCTCAGGACCATTCCTCTTGACCCTCCCCTTTCCCCTTCCTTGGAGGACAGAGGTATCTATGCCACCTGGACTGGCCTGAATCCCCAAACTAGCGTGGGTGCTGTTTTGTCTTCTACCTAGGGCCAGGCTTGTCAAGAATCTTCAGGCCCCTCAGCTGTCAGTGTCTTTCCCAAAATACCCCCGCCACCCATGCAACTAGCCATCTGCCCTCAGTTGTGGTGGAAGATCTTATTCCACTGTTACAGTTGAAATAATTTTAAACTACCGATCTGGTCTGCTTCTATAAACAAAATTGAAGGGAATACTATTGTCAGTCAACAAAATGTCTTAAGTGTTCTCCAACCCATCCTTGACAAGAATACTTCACTCTCCAAAGCCCTTGGTGAGAGACTCATACTGGCCGGCACACAACTCCCCAACCTCAAGCAACTACAGTGATGCCTCGCAAGATGAAATTAATTTGTTCCGTGAGTCGTCATATTGAGAAATTTTCATCTTGCGAAGCACGGTACTAATGGTTGTGTGATTTAAAACAAACCAAAAAAGTGGAAAAATAGTCTTGTGAAGCACAGCCATAGAAAAATTTGTCTTGCGAGTCACCAAAAAAAATGCAAAACACTTTCATCTTGCGAGTTTTTCGTTGCGTGAGGCATTTCTGAAGCAGAGGATTGTCCTCTGACAACTTAAATGAGATGACATAAAGTAGGACACATATGGCCATTTATCATTAGAGGCATGCTGTTTGGTAACAAAGCATTTCAAATTGTGGATTGTTCCCTGAGGAACTCTTGGTAAAGTCCATCTAGAAAGTTCTCATTGGCATTCTTCAGGGCATTGATGAAAACAGCTCTCTTTAGAACAGTAACAGTAACAGCCTTAGAACTGCAGAGCTGGAAGGTACCATGGCTCATCAAGTCCAGTCCCTGTCAAGAAGACACAGTGGGGAATTGAACTCTCAACCATACCTAAACTACTGAGCTATCCAGAAGTTAGCTTTCCCGCTTTGTATATAATTATTGGTGCGCTCTCATTATAAGAACATTGAAAACAAACATAAGTACACAACAGTACATAACAAAAATGCTTTATTCATCCTAATAATAATGACCAGGTATTTTAATTGTGACTCAGATCCTGTTGCTTAGTAAACTCCACATGAGTAGACCCACTCAGCTATTGGGGATTTAATGACTCAAATTCTCCATGAGTTCTATTTTATTTAAAAGGGCTACTGCAGTAGTGACTTGCTATATTAAAGAAATGATGGGACCATGTGTGATGAGATGGGTTATGTGGTTGAGATCTTGTACTGAAGATGGGTTATGTAGTATGGAATAATGTAAAAGGGATTCCATATTGGTTTTCTGCATAGATGATTTTTGCAATGCTAACAAAGTATCTGTTAGTAAGGAGGTGGGAGAATGCTCTTCTGTAGGCCTGAGAAGAACATTCCATGATAAGATAGATGGACTTTGTTGTGACTCATTGCAAAACCACCAAATCCAAATAACATCTGTTACCCATGGGAAAGAATTGGAAAGAAGGACAGGAGGTAAAGAAGGACTGTTTACCCAACCTCATACTGTGATTGGATGTCACAGTGAAAAGTGGAAGATAAGGATATGCCAGCTAAGCTTGAAAAAGGAACTTTTGCCTATGGATAATGATGAGGGTGATGAGGAATTTGGGAACAAGATGGCTTAGTTTATAGCAGTAGTAGAATTAATAGAATAGGATATTTCTTTTACAGGATTTTTCCTTTGTACAGGATAATGATGGACTTTGGACTTTTATACTTATTTCGACTATTTTCTTCATTTTGCTTTTCCTTATGGATTACCTGGTTGGATTAGAGGGGAGGCATCTTCCTATTTGCCTTCTTAACCAGTTTTTATTCATGTTCTTGGATTTTTTGGATTTTTACTATTTTTTAAATACTTGTATATTTTTCATGGATTCTTTACTTCACTACAATTTTGTAATTAACCAGCAAAATGATTATTTGCATGCTTTTGCATAAACTGACTATTTCCTTATGGAATTTTCTATTTTCTTTAATAAAACAATGATTATAAAAATCAATTGGTCTCCGGAACAGTAAACTTGTCCTAGGTCACCTGATGGTATTGCCTCGGCCAAACTTTACTTAATGAGTCCTTACCTGTGGAGCTTGGTATGTCCACCCGGCCTAGGGGGAGAGAGAGCTTTCAGGCCGGAGCTGCTCCTGGGACCCCACTGCACCATCGTGCCTGCACTCAGAAGGAGCCAAGACCATCTGCCGGCCACTGCTCACTGTGTGAGAGGCAGTGAGACTGTGGTTGGGCCCCTGCTGGATCTCCCTCTCTGGTTGCAGCCCTTGGGCCCTGCTGCTCCTGGCTGCCTCACCCCCTCTCAACATCAACCACCCGGCCTAGGGGGAGAGAGAGCTTTCAGGCCGGAGCTGCTCCTGGGACCCCACCGCACCATTGTGCCTGCACTCAGAAGGAGCCCAAGACCATCTGCCGGCTGTAAGCAATCCCCCATCTCCAAGGAGATACCGGGAATGCCGGAGAATGGAGAGATTCCAAAGTTTAGTCAGACTTTTAGGAGCTAAGATGAGCCCAAGACTCTCAGCTAGGCCCTGACTAACACTTCTTCCTCAAATCCACCTCCTTTATTAGAAAAAGCACACACAGACAAATCCATGAGTTTAAACTCAGGCTAATCTGGGCTCTATATCAGGTAGCAAATACACATGGCCAAATCAGAAGGACAGTCTGTTCAAGAAACCAATACATGCAATTCTAAATCATTACTGTTTTATTTAAAAAAGAATGGTTCAGAAAAGAATTCAGATTATTGCAAAGTAATTCAGTTAGGAACATTTTCATAACAAGGCAGACAGATCACCCCCACCACTCCAGCTGGAAAAATAAAATAATTAAAAGCATTCTAAACTAGAATAATGCATAAGCATAGTCATTCTTACGTTCCTGTGATTCCATAGTCCATGATCCACCAGGAAAAGTTAGATTCCAGTTATAATCCATTTTGGGGAAAAGCACATGTCTGTCCTTTCTCAGTCAAACTCCATCTTTTTCCAACTCCTTACCAACTTCCTTCTTCTTCCCAGAATTCCTCATAAGGAACACCCCTCCTGGGTCTTGTTGTCCCGCCTAACTTTCTCATGGGAGCTTGAGAGTTGTTATCATATTTTGTGGCAGAATTATTTTGACTACGAAAGTCTCTGCTCTCTACTCATCTTAGCAACGAGATAACCAGAGAGCGAAGCTTCTCTGAAACAGCATGAAAAACTTTCCTACTACCGAGCAGACTTTAAATCAAGATGGATGCTGTCAAGACAATATTATGACTACAAAACCCATTCTAGCATCTCATAAAAACAAAAATCATCACACCGGCCACCGCTCACTGTGTGAGAGGCAGTGAGACTGTGGTTGGGCCCCTGCTGGATCTCCTTCTCTGGTTGCAGGCCTTGGGCCCTTCTGCTCCTGGCTGCCTCACCCCCTCTCAACATCAACCACCTGGCCTAGGGGGGGAGAGAGCTTTCAGGCCGGAGCTGCTCCTGGGACCCCACCGCACCATCGTGCCTGCACTCAGAAGGAGCCCAAGACCATCCGCCGGCCACCGATCACTGTGTGAGAGGCAGTGAGACTGTGGTTGGGCCCCTGCTGGATCTCCCTCTGTGGTTGCAGGCCTTGGGCCCTGCTGCTCCTGGCTGCCTCATCCCCTTTCAACATTAGCCACCTTGCCTAGGGGGAAGAGAAGGGTCTTTAGAAGTTGTTTTTTAAACTTAATTTTAAATTGTGATCATTAATTGCCATCAATTGAGAGAGACCTACAATGGATTTGAGGGAACAGGAAGGGGGGAGGGCGTTGGAGGGGCCAGCCATTGAGGTGGTGCTGGGTAGGGAAAGAAATGGTGGTGGGGGTAGAACATGCCCACGTAGGAGAAGAGAGGTTAGATACCTTACATCTATCCCCTCTTCTAGTCCTACCCCCAACCAGATGGTATCAGGTGACCAATTAGGAAACCCTTTAGCCACATGGTGCTGTTGATGAACGCCAGGTCAGTACAAAATAAGACTGCCCTCATCCATGATGTAATTCTGGATGAGGGTGCTGACCTGGCGTGCATTACTGAGACCTGGGTAGGAGAGGAGGGTGGTGTTCCCCTCTCCCAGCTGTGCCCACCTGGGTACACGGTCCAGCACCAATGTCGCTCGGAGGGTCGGGGAGGGGGAGTTGCTATGGTCTATAGGAGTTCTATCTCCTTGACCAGGCTTCCTATCCCTTTGAGAGGAGGTCTTGAGGGCCTGTATTGTGTGTTGGGCTCACGAGACAGGTTAGGGATTCTGTTGGTGTACCGCCCACCTTGCTGTGTGCCAACAGTATTGCTGCCTGAGCTGACAGAGGTAGTTTCGGACCTGGTGTTGAGGACTCCCAGGCTGTTGGTGCTGGGGGACCTCAACATTCATGCTGAGTCTGCCTTGACTGGGACGACTCAGGACTTCATGGCCGCCATGACAACCATAGGACTGTCTCAATGTGTCATCGGCCCGACACATGAGAAGGGCCATACCTTGGACCTGGTTTTCTCAACGGGACTGGAAGATGGTGGTCTGGATGTGGAGGGGCTGGTTGTGACCCCATTGTCATGGTCAGACCACTTCCTGGTCAAGTTTAGTCTATTGGCTTCTTCTCCCCTCTGCAAAGGTGGTGGATCCATTAAGATGATCCGCCCTCAGAGACTAATGGATCCAGATGGATTCCTGAATGCTCTGGGGGATTATCCATCTGATATGGTCGGCGCTCCTGTCGAAGCTCAGGTCTCCCTATGGAATAGGGAGATGACCTGGGCAGTTGACACGATTGCGCCTAAGTGCCCTCTCCCTGCACGCAGAGCCCAGACAGCTCCCTGGTATACTTCTGAACTGGGGGCAATGAAGCGAGAGGGGAGACGGCTGGAGCACAGGTGGAGGAAATCTCGCTGGGAGTCCGATCGAGCACGACTTACAGCCCATTATCGGGCCTATTTCGTGGCAATACGGCTGGCGAAACGGCAATATTTTTCCAGCCGTATCGCTTCCTCAGAATGTCGTCCAGCAGAGCTCTTTCAGGTGGTCCGGGATCTTCTTCAACCGGGAAATCCGGTGGAGGTCCCAGACTGCTCATCAGCTCGCTGTGATGAGTTTGCCATCGATTTTGAGAGAAAAATTGCTCAGATTTGTAGTGGGTTGGACTCCACAGTTACAGCAGAATCAGAGGATGTGTCCAGTGTACCGTGCTTAGGTCAAGTATTAATGGATGAGTTTCAATTGTTGAGACCTGAGGATGTGGACAGGGTGCTTGGATCTGTCCATCCTACTACCACTCCACTTGACCCTTGCCCATCCTGGCTAATTGAAAGATCTGCCAGGGGGGTTCGCACCTGGGTCCAGGAGGCCGTGAACGCCTCTTTGAGAGAAGGAGTGGTCCCTACCACCTTGAAAGAGGTGGTAATTCGCCCACTCCTTAAAAAGCCTAACCTGGACCCAAGGCTGGTGGTTAACTACCGACCAGTAGCGAACCTCCCTTATTTGGGCAAAGTGTTGGAGCGAGTTGTGGCTGGGCAACTCCAGGCGCTGCTGGATGAAACGGATTTTCTGGATCCATTTCAATTGGGTTTCAGGCCTGGTTTTGGTACAGAGACTGCCTTGGTCGCCCTGTATGATGACCTTTGCAGGGAGAGAGACAGGGGGAGTGTGACCCTGTTGATACTCCTGGACTTCTCAGCAGCTTTCGACACCATCGACCATGGTGTCCTTCCGGATAGGCTGGCTGGGTTGGGAGTTGGGGGCACTGTTTTACGGTGGTTCCGCTCCTTCCTGACTGACCGTGTCCAGAGGGTGGTGCTGAGGGACAGTTGCTGTGCCCCATGGCATTTATGTCATGGGGTTCCTCAAGGCTCAATACTGTCCCCCATGCTGTTTAACATCTACATGAAACCGCTGGGAGAGGTCATGAGGAGGTTTGGGCTGAGGAGTCAGCAATATGCTGACGATACTCAGCTCTACCTCTCATTTTCCACCAATCCAGGTGAGGCGGTTTCTGTGCTGAACTCGTGTCTGGACCTGATAATGGACTGGATGAGGGTTAATAAATTGAAACTCAATCCAGACAAGACGGAAGTGCTGTTAGTGGGTGCTTCACCGGACAGGTTGGAGGGCCATTTCCCTACCCTGAATGGGGTTACACTTCCCCTAAGGGACAGGGTCCGCAGCCTGGGGGTGCTCCTGGACCCCAGTCTAACTTTGGAAGCCCAGGTGGACTCGGTGGCCAGAGGCGCCTTCCTTCAGCTGCGGAAATTATACCAGCTGCGGCCCTACCTGGACGAGTGGAGTCTCATGACAGTTACACACGCACTGGTAACATCTCGTATTGATTATTGCAATGCGCTCTACGTGGGGCTGCCTTTGAAGACGGTCCGGCGACTGCAACTGGTCCAGAATCGAGCTGCGTGGCTGGTGAGTGGTGGAGCTGCTAGAGATCACATCAAGCCAATTCTGTTTAATTTACATTGGTTACCAGTTGCTGCCCGGGCCCAATTCAAAGTGCTTGTTTTGACATATAAAGCCCTAAACGACTTGGGCCCTGGATACCTGAAGGACCGCCTCCTTCCATATGAACCTACCCGGCAGTTAAGATCTAGCCAGGGGCCCCTTTTGAAAGAGCCATCCGTTAAGGAGATAAGAGGGAGGGCTTGTAGAGAAAGGGCCTTTTCGGCAGCTGCCCCTAGACTATGGAATGCCCTCCCGACTGAGATTCGTCTGGCGCCGACGCTGATGACATTTTGGCGCCAGGTCAAAACCTTCCTGTTCCAAATGGCTTTTAACTGAAATAACATCAAATGTGGGTCTGATGGCAATTTTTAGAATATATATTTTAATTGCATTTTAATTATTTTGCCCTTTTATTTTGCCTTTTTATTGTATTTTAAATGCTGTAAGCCGCCCAGAGACCTTCGGGTAGTGTGGTTGGCATATAAGTTAAATAAATAAATAAATAAATAAATAATAAAACCCACATGGTTTTCTATCTGAAATATCCTAAGGTACAAGAGTGTTTTTATTAGGTCAGACTTGTAAGAGGGGGTTGTGTACATGCCTTGCTGGGGTTCCAGGACTCTCTCAGCACCAATAGGGTGTGCAGACTCCTAATTACTCTCTGTCCGCCGTCCAGGTGTCCTCTAGGGGACCCTTGGTCGTTACACCATGTACACAAAAACACACACAAGATTTATGTATATGTATATGTTTTTGATCCCTCAAAGAGTCTCTGTAAAGGAACAAGGCTGACTGGGTTTCCTTTGCCAGGGCAGGTTATCTCGCTTTCCAATCTAGATTGGAGAAACAGACACAGCAGCGGTCACTCCTTCCACCAGCAGAATGGCTGGGTTTTGTCTCTCTTCCCCCAGGCGAATACGAGGACCAAACCTATGCAAATTGAACTCCGAAACCTGGACAGTCATTGCATATCTTTTCCTATACAAACATTATTTCCTTCTCACCTTGGAAGTCTCCTTTTCATCCAACTTTGTAACAGCTTTGCAAGATAATTAATTGCTTTTCTGTCAGAACAATACATCAATGTAACAACGTATTTCCATAATTGCTGTCTATAGACCCACCCTGTTGACCCACTCTGTTGTAAAATTCTATCCCTTCTGTGGTTCCCACTCCGATAAAGTTTGGATTCCTTTGTAATCCCATCCCTTCTGCTAATAGGTCATGAACCACCTATTTACACCCATTTCTACTCCCATCTCCTTGTACCATGAACCACCCATTTCTCCTCCCATTCCCTTGTGTAACCAATGTTATAAAAGTCCTAGTCTTCCTCTGCATGACACGGTTGTTCTTGCCTATACTTGGAGGCATGACTTCCGTCTGCCTTTTATTTAGCTAATTAAAACAGCAACCATTTGAACTCTCTCATGTCAAGGTTATTGGCGTTAAAAGCTTTGACTCGCTATTCCGGAGACTAGCTCCTGGTTTCAACAAAAGAGGCAACCAGAAGTAGGAGGAAAACTCACCAAATCATCACCGATTTAGTGGGCCTACTTTAGTGTTGCTTACTATAATAAGCAACAGGATTCCAACTAATATTCCCCAACTCCGAATTCCCAAGCTTGCAAATGATGCAATCTTGATCTAAGATGAGCTAGGAGAGTGGGTCTTATGAGCATTAGCCTGATTTGTCTAACCCCCACCCCCATTTTTAGGGTGAACAGTCCTATCACTTGGAGCTCTGTGTATAAATTGGGGTAGGCAGTTTTGGCAGTCTTGGAGGCCACCCCCACCCTCATATGCAGTGAATTTTACTAGGCCCAGAAGTAACCAGACATCCACTTCTACTTTTGATTTTAAGGTTTGGGATTGGGGGTGGGACACTGGGGTGCTACATTGCAGGTGCAAAAAAACCTCCAATTTTTCTTTAGAAAAATATATGGGATACATCAGGGTCTGGGTAGCCTCAAAAGCAGCCTTTGGAGCTATATATTGCCCACATGGATGTCGGCATTTCCACATAAAAAGCCTGTACCATACATTGGGTAAAATCCTATTGGCGTAACTTTGTACTGGCATAACCTGGATTGGGTGCCAGAAACATTTAATTTAAGCTCATGGAAAGCTTCCTCTCCTTCCGGTTTAGTTTCTAAGGTTTCCTTTTGCCCTGCAGAAGTCTTTGGGAGCCTCAAGAAAGGATGGGAACCTTAATGGTAAAACACTACTGCCAGATCACCAGTAGCAATTTCCATCCCAGTGGCTGCAATCTGGGGGCAGCTTTTTATTATTAAAGGCTCTCCACATTCCAAGGCTTTCAAAGGCTCACCCAGGCAAAAGAGAGCCCTAGGGAGCCTCAGAATTTAAAACAGTGGACAGGAAGCTTTCCATGTGTTTAACTCAGTGGTGGGATTGAGACGGTTCGCACCGGTTCTGCAGAACCAGTACCTAATGTAGTATCAGTTCTGCAGAACCGTTTGTTGGGCTTCTGTATCCCACCACTGCTCCCTTCCGTCCCTGCTTTCGCTTCCCCCACCTGGGTCTCCCTCGGCCGCAAGCCGTGCTGCTGCAGTGGCCGCCCTGGCCCTCATCTGTTGGCTGCGTGGGGGCTCCACAAGGCTACTGGAGAGCGGGGACCCCTCCGCCATGCCTGGCCGGCGCTCGCAAGCGGGAGAAGAAGCAGGAGGAGGAGGAGAGGAAGAAGAGGCGGAGATGAGCGAGCAAACGGGCAGGCTGGTGTGCGGGACCCTCCCTGGGAGCCGCAGCAGCTCCTGCTGCCGCTTCCTTTCCTGCTCCTCCTCCTCCTTCTCAGTGGTGTTTGTCATCTCAGGAAGGCGCCCTGGGCCCCCCATCTGTCAGTCTCGGGTGCTGTCAGCCCCCTCGTGTCCGGGTGGGGGTCTCCCGCCGAGAGTCCGTCAGAGGCCGCCTCAGGCAGCGGGGGCGAGGGGCGCCCGGATGGCCCTTGAGGGGGCGACCCGACCCCCTCCCTCGCCCACCCTCATGGGGATGGCCTTGGCCTCCCGGAGCACTTCATCTGCATTTTCTAATCGTCATCGTCCAGTTGCTCCAGAATCATACTGATGGAGCAATAAACACCACATTCCTATGGAAGTTGCCATAGGTCTAATGTGTAAAACCAGCTAAAGTGTGTGTGTGGGGGGGGAAGCTAGAAATTTTTTTAAAGGACCCCTAATGAGCCATTAGATTGGAGGCATTGGGGAGGGGCTGTTTTTTTGCTAATAGCCTGACTGCAAAGGAATTTATTGATTTATTGCATGTTTAATAGAAGTATCTTTCCTGCCCACAAGCAGCATTCAAAAGTGCTAAAATCAAATATAATAACAGCTGCAGTGAATACATTTATAAACACAAAGATGGTAATGAAGATTCATAAATTAAAAGAAAACCACAATTCTGTTGTTGTTTAGTCATTAAGTCGTATCTGACTCTTCATGACCCCACGGACCAGAGCACGCCAGGCCCTCCTGTCTTCCACTGCCTCTGTGAGTTGGGTCAAATTCATTTTGGTTGCTTCGATGACACTGTCCAACCATCTTGTCGGCAAGGTGATGTCTCTGCTTTTTAAGGTGCTGTCTAGGTTTGTCATCACTTTCTTCCCAAGAAGCAGGTGTCTTTTAATTTCGTGGCTGCTGTCACCATCTGCATTGATCATGGAGCCCAAGAAGGTAAAATCTGTCACTGCCTCCATAGCTTTACCTTCTATTTGCTAGGAGGTGATGGGACCAGTAGCCATGATCTTAGTATTTTTGATGTTGAGCTTCAGGCCATTTTTTGCACTTTCCTCTTTCAACCTCATTACAAGGTTCCTTAATTCCTCCTTACTTTCTGCCATCAGAGTGGTATCATCTGCATATCGGAGGTTGTTGATATTTCTTCCAGCAATCTTAATTCTGGCTTGGGTTTCATCCAGTGCAGTCTTCCGCATGATGTATTCTGCATATAAGTTAAATAAGCAGGGGGACAATATACAGCCTTGTCGTACTCCTTTCCCAATTTTGAACCAATCAGTTGTTCCATGACCAGTTCTAACTGTTGCTTCCTGTCCCACATATAGGTTTCTCAGGAGACAGATAAGGTGGTCAGGCACTCCCATTTCTTTAAGGACTTGCCATAGTTTGTTGTGGTCTACACAGTCAAAGGCTTTTGCGTAGTCGATGAAGCAGAAGCAGATGTTTTTCTGGAACTCTCTGGCTTTCTCCATAATCCAGCGCATGTTAGCAATTTGGTCTATAGTTCCTCTGCCCCTTTGAAATCCAGCTTGTACTTCTGCAAGTTCTCGGTCCACATACTGCTGAAGCCTACCTTGTATGATTTTGAGCATAACCTTGCTAGTGTGTGAAATGAGTGCAATTGTATGGTAGTTGGAGCATTCTTTGGCACTGCCTTTCTTTGGGATTGGGATGTAGATCATGTTCATCTTTGCGCAAAATGTTCCTCTAATATCTCCAATTTTCCTGAACAGATCTCTGGTTTTTACTTTTCTGTCACAATAGCATAAGGCAGTGTAACATATTCTCTTTCAAATCAAATTCAGGAATATTCCATATTATGCCAACCTAACCAACATCAAGTTTTGCTCCACTTCAAACTCAAAGGCCAATTTGAGGACAAACTGTATATTTCATTTAAGCTTTAATTGCTTGATCAAGCCAATTAACAGATTTATGTTTTTGCCAAGACAGTACAGAATACTGACAATAACCATGTTTGAAATGTAAGCCCCAGGCTACGGAACATCTGTCCAACTTGTGAGACCAGGCCAATACAAAATACGAATTCTGATGTATGTCCCATATGTACCATGTTTCCCCGAAAATAAGATTTAACCTGAAAATTGTAATGAGATGTGATATGTGATTAAAATTCCGTATTGAACATGGGTTTTGTAATTAAGAAATATGCAAGAGAGGTTCCATCTTGTTTCTCTGTATAAAGGATTTTTGCTATGCTGACAGGGTGTTTGCTAGTGAGAGCTGGGAGAATGCTTTTCTAATGAGAAAGAACTTTGTGATAAGATAGATGGGTATTGTTGTGACTCTTCGCAAAACCACAGAAACCCAAATAACATCTGTTACCCATGAGAGAGGAGGTCAGGTGGTACAACAGGACTGTTTGCCTAACGACGGACTGTGATTGGATGACATCGTGGGAAGGAGCAGATAAGGACTTACCAGTTACTCTTGAAAAAGGAACTTTTACCTATGGACATAGTCATTCGTGACTCACTCGTGGCCTGCACATATGGATTACTCATACACGCACTCAGGGAATATGCTTGACTCTTTTCATGGACTATTCTTATGGACTACTCCTATGGACTATTCCTGTAGACTATTCTCAGGACAATGGGATATTTTCTTTTACAGGATTTTTCCTTTTGTACAGTATTTTTCAATTACAGGATTATCAAGGACTATGGACTTTTTCTTACATAATTGGACTATTTTGTTTTCCTGATGGATTACCTTATTGGAACTGTTTTTATTATTATTTTTTAGCTTTTTGAATTCTTGTAATGTTTTTGAACACTTGTCTATTTTTCATGTTTTCTTTGCCTCACTACAGCTTTGTAAATAACCAGCACAATGCTTATTTGCTTGTTATGGCTTAGATTGTTTTTGACATTTAGGAACTTACTTTTTCTTTAATGAAATAATGATTATAAAAATCAATTGGTTTCCTGAACAGTAAACTTGTCTTAGGTCATCTGATGGTGCTTGCCTTGGCCTAGCATACTTAAGGAGTCCTGCCTGTGGTGCGTGATAAGTCTAAGGACTACAAAGCCCACATGGTTTTCTATCAGTAATATCTGAAGGTACAAGGGTGTTCTTATTAGGGCAGACTTGTAAGATGGAGAGTTGTACACGTCTAGCTGAGTTCTGGGACTCTCTCAGCACATTTTAGCGTGTCCAATCTCCTAATTACTCTCTGTTTGAGCATTCACGCGTTCTCCAGGGAACCGTGTTTGTCACAAAAATAAGCCCTAGTATGATTTTTCAGGATACTCATAAGCCCTACCCCCCCAAATAAGCCCCAGTCAAGTGAAACTCTGCCCTCCACCATTGTGCAGCAAGCACAAGAAGTTGACATGACTGTATTTGAATAAATGTAGATTGTTGTACATGAAAAAAGTAAAAAAATCCCCTGAAAATAAGCCCTAATGTGTTTTTGGAGCAAAAATTAATATAAGACCCAGTTTTATTTTCAGGGAAACACCATATTACTTCATAATGGACATATGGATGTCTGTTTTAGAGACTAAAAATTTCAAGCCAGATATGACAAATTGGCATTATCATGCATGATTGCATCTTCTTCAAGCCCATTTGCTGATCCAGTGTTACCACTGGTTGAGCAGATCTTAGTGTTGATAAGTCATCCTTGCATGGCTGCCTTGGATGTACACATTCAACTACTTCATTCTGAAGCTGGTATTAGTGTCAGTAGCCTATACCTATCTGCATGGTTACCTATCTGTGCAGTATACCCATGATTGGCCTTTCATCTCCTTCTCAGTGTCTGTATTAGTCTGATGCATTTTGGCATATGAGTGGCATCATTAAGATGTTCCTCAGGTCTTGTCTTTTGACAGAATTAGACGATGACTCCCAGAACCTTCAGGGTCATGGGAGTTATAGTGCCTAAAAGTAACATTTCCAGGCTATGAAGTCTTTCTCAATATAGTGTCCGCAGATGTGTTGAACTACAGTCCTCAATTTATCTGCACAGCCACCTAAGGATGCTGGAAAACCTGCTGCAGGAGTTGTGGTGTAACATACTTGAGGAGCCTCAGGTTAGAGAAGGTACAAGTATCTGATACTGAGTTTAAAATATATATATTATCCCTGCCATCTCAATTCTCTTGCTCTTGTTATGCACCACCATGGGAAGGTTATTCAGAGATATATGGATTGGCTGGCTAGACTGCTGATATAGTGCTACTGATGGGGAAAAATAGCTATCCTGCAGTTCAGTGGTCCCCAACCTTGGGCCTCCAGATGTTCTTGGACTTCAACTCCCAGAAATCCTGGCCAGCAGAGGTGGTGGTGAAGGGTTCTGGGAGCTGTAGTCCAAGAACATCTGGAGGCCCAAGTTTGAGGATCACTGCTGTAGTTGTCATCACAAAGCAGACAAACTGCTTGCAAGATAAAATGCAGAACTATGAGGAAATGGAAATAAACTTTCAAAAGAAGTGTATTCATCATTTTCAGACTCAGACTAGCCTGCTAAAATGTGGTGACATAATGCAGGAGCCAGCTCATGAGGGCCCATGCTCTCCTGCCACCTTGGGTGAGATAAGAAGCACTGCCAGTGGTCTGGTTGTTCCATCTCACCCACCCCTTTTATATGTACACAGGTTCCCCAACACAGCCTTGCTGCATCTCAAAGGAGCTTAGGCAGTGCAGGGAAGACACCATGAGCTACAAGAAGCTAAAAGCGTGAACATGCAGCTCTGCAAGCCAGGGAGACACCAGTATTAGCAGTAGTCCAGGAAGTGGTAGAAGGGGCTTTCCTGGCATGGATGTTGGCAGGTCTTTTAGTCAGAGTCCTAAGTCCATGTCTTTGGTTCTAAATCCGGAGTCCCAAGCCCCAAGTCTGAGTACCTATTAAAAATAAGCTTTTTTTCCCAAGAAAAAAAGGGAAGGAGGGGTGGGTGGGTCCTGAGTGACAAGTCAAGGCCAAGTCATTAAAAAAAACCAGTTGCCAGTGCAATTTAAGTCCAACTTGACAGTAAGTCCCATAACTCGAGTCCCCAACACTGCTTCCTGGTGTATAGTGGCTAGTGATTCTAGATTCGAAGTGTCCCGCATTGGAGGCAGCCACCTCACCCTGTCTAATAGCAAGTCCTCTGCTGTCCATGAAATAAGTGTTCCCACATGTTTTGGGGAATAAGGCTACTAACCTTCTCAGTACATTGCCATAACATTCACTCTGACTCTGCCCATTGTTACATCACACTGGGTTATTGCTAATCATGTGTTTACTTATTTTGTAATTGGCTAGGGATTCAAGAGATCCAGGTTCTAGTCCTCATTTGCCCTTGAAACTCACTGCGTGACCTTAGGCTCTTCCGTCACTTTGGACTGGCTTACCTCAAAAGATCGTTGTGAAGAGAAAGTGGGGAGGAAGAGAGCTTTGCCTGCTGCCTTGCAATTGTTGGAAGAATGGTGGGGTATAAAGGTAACTAATAAGAACAATAACCCTTTGAGAAAGTATGTCATTATTTTCACATTATCTTGAATAGAATTTTGGGCAGGTGAATTCCAAGGTTTTCTCACAACACCTTGTTTCTCATTAATCAACTCAATTCACCATATCTAGAACAAAATCAGTTCCTCGGCTTTCTATATCAGAAAACTGGAGTGATTTGGATGGGATGGGGAGAATAGGTTTGTAAAACAGATACAATGCCTTTTAGAAATAGAATGGGGTAGGAAGACAGCTTTAACTGGTATTCAACATGAAAAGCTTAAATTTTCTGGTCCCAGGAAAAGTAGGCCAAGCTGAAACTTTGCAACAAATTCTCTCTCTCTTTTTTAACTTGGTTTAAAAACCAATATACTTGGCCCTACAATGGCTGGCTTAGCTACTGGATATAGTGTGCAAATACTACACAGGTGATTACATGAGATGAGGCCTGCAACAGAGATGATAGGGGACTTTGTAAGAACTTAGTTTATCTACAGGGAGAAGCTGGGATACTTGCTCTTTAGTTTCAGTGCACATTATTTCACTTCTGAAATAAAGAGGCTGTTTCTTAGGGGAAAATAGCTGGTCAGAGAGGATACATCATTCTGAGTGTTTAAGGCAAGCACATGATATGGACAAGACAGTTCACTGGGAAAAAAGAATAATGGGAATGTGAAGTGTTATAGCAACAAGAGGGTCACTGCTAAATTAGTGGTGTGAAAAATACTTCAGACCCTGGCATTAGGCTTAAATGTCAATGGCAACCAAATAATTCCTGATAATTTGTGTGAAAGGCGAATCAATTCACTTAACACTTCTAGCTCATATTGCAGCTTGGCATTCAGCAAATTGAATTGTATGAGGCTGTTAAACAGGACTGCAGCATTGAAGGTGTATAGTTATTTCTGTAAAGCAGCAGTTCAGATCAAGTGTGGTTAGAAGCATTGCGAAAACTTCAAAGGGCACCAAAGAAATGTTTGTTCTTCTGCATTATTATTGTTGGTTCAGTGTTTTAAGATAGCTTTGTGTCAGTATCCCTACACATGCTTACTTTTGTGATGGATCTATAAAAATCCAAAGGGGCTGTTGAGGCCCTTGCCCTGATGCAGTTCTGGTTGCCCTTCCAGTTTTTACCTGAATTGTCCCTCTGCCGCCAGCCTCCTGTCAGCAGCAAGAAACTGCAAGACAGAGATGCATCATCAGGAATTGGTGGAGGATGAAGGTTCATCAGCCAGTCTACTCTATTTCTATGCATGGAGTGGTGAGTGTGTCAGGAAGCAATTTTGTGCCATACACAACAAAAGGTAGCAAAATCTTTATGAAAGAGGGGTACATGATGTAAGCAGCCCCTTATCTCCAAAGAGATTTATGGGGGTGCCGGAGACTGGGATGAGTCCGAAGTCCAGACAAACCTCTGACTGCTGAGCAGAGCCCTTAGGTCTCAGCAAGATCTTGTCTAACACTTCTTCCTCAAAAGCCAATCTCCTTTATTAAGAAAGCAACACACACAGACAAATCCATGAGTTATACTCAGAATAAACTGGCTCTAAATCTTTGGTAGCAAACACACATGGCCAATTAGACATTCAGCTAGTCTGTACAAGAACCAATGCATGCAGATCAAATCATTACTGCTTTATTGAAAAGAATTGCTTTAGAAAAGGTTTCAGTTGATAGTAAAATAGTTCAGTAGGTACATTTTCATATCAAGACAAACGGAACACAACCCTTCCCCAGTCCAGCTATAAAAATAAAGAAATGGAACTATGCTAACTAATAAAAAGCATAACACAGTCCATCTCACGTGTCTTGGGTCTTCACAGGCTGACGCTAGATGAAATCCAGTTGACTTCCATCAGTCCATGGTAGGAAAAATAGTCCATAGCAAAGTTATAATCCATTATGAGAAAAAGCACGTGTCTGACCTTTCTCAGTCCAACTCCATCTTTTTTTTAACCTCTTACCAACTTCCTTCTTCTTCCCAGAATTCTTCATAAGGAACACCCCCTCCTGGGTCTTGTTGTCCCGCCTAACTTTCTCATGAGAGCTTGAGAGTTGTTATCATGTTTTGTGGCAGAATTATTTTGACTACGAAAGTCTCTGCTCTCTACTCATCTTAGCAACGAGATAACCAGAGAGCGAGGCTTCTCTGAAACAGCATGAAAAACTTTCCTACTACAGAGCAGACTTTAAATCAAGATGGATGCTATTGGGACAATCTTAGGACTACATATCCCATTCTAATACACATAAAAACACAAATCATCACACATGACAGCATTGTGTTTCATTTGTGTTGCTTCTTTTGTGTAATGTTTCAGTGTCCTTTCATGTTTTGTTGTCCGTCAACTGCCTGAGAGATTTTCATCCTGTATTATTGCAAAGGCTACCCACAGTAGCCAATCAGAACATCCGAGGGACTGGGATCTTTAAATTTGGAAGAAGGTACTGAACACTTTGCTTCAATAATTTCTTGTGCGATTACTGTGTGCTGAACTGGTGCCTTCCATCCTGGATTGTTGCCTGCCTGTTTCCTGTGCCTCCAATTTTTGATCCTATTATTGTATCGCCTGTAAGCACCAGGTGCGAAAACACCACCCATATCTCCAAGGAGACGTTCGTGGGGTTCCGGAGAATGGGATGGATCCGAAAGACAGACAAACCACAATACTGCTGAGTAGAGCCCAGGGGATCTCAGCCGGGTCTTGTCTAATCCTTCTTCTCCAAAAGCCACACTCCTTTAATAAGCCAAATAGCCAACACAGACATAACCATGAGATATACTCAGATTAATCTGGGCTCTAGAAATCTTTGGTAGCGAACATATAAGGCCAATTAATATTCCTCACTTAGTCTGAACAAGAAACAATGCTTCTAGATAGAAATCAATCATTACTGTTTTATTAATAAAAGTTGTTAAAGTAAAGAAACCAAATGTTTAGTTGGTACATTTTCAATACAAGGCACAGATAATTCCTCCCCCACTCCAGCTAGAAAAATAAAGAAATGAAACTATGCTAACTAATATAAAGGGTAACATAGTCCATCTCACGTGTCCTGGGTTCACAAGCTGTTGTAGATGCAATCCAGGTGTTTCCCCTCAGTCCATGGCAGAGGAAACTATTTGTAATCCATGATGGAACACACTCCACTTTCTCTCCTCCGTCGCTTCTTCTTCCCAGAGTTCGCAAGGGCAAGAAACTTCTGGACAGGTCACGCCCCATATTCCCACGAGAGCTACAGAAATGCTTTGGCTACCAGGAATGTTTCTCCTTAGCAACTAGATAAGAGATAGCCGCTGTGGCTCATCTCAGAAACTACACAGAAATCCTAATTTAAAATGGATTCTATTGAGACAGGCTTACCCATAAAAACACATCTCATCACATGCCCCCCGTGATTACAAATAAAATTCAGAGAAGTTAATCTGATCCAATTTTTCGTAATCAAGTATAAGTAACTAAAAAGCAATGCAAAGTAACTAACTGGTTATATATCAAAATTCAACTACAAAGCAAATATGATAATACTGAAACATAGCACACTGTTGAATACATTGTTTCAACGTTCAGGTTCATAAGAATCTTCACCGTACATTCTAGAAAGACCATCTGCCACAACATTCAATTTTCCAGGAATGTGCTGAACTTCAAAATCAAAGTCTTGCAATGCTAAACTCCATCTCAACAATTTTTGGTTGTGAGACTTCATCTTCTGCAACCAAACTAGAGCTCTGTGATCTGTTTGAAGAGTAAATTTACGCCCCCATAGATAAGGTCTAAGTAAATTTAGAGACCAAAATATAGAAAGAGCCTCTTTCTCAGGTACTGCGTAATTTCTCTCCAAGAGTTTTCTAGAGAAGTAGGAAATAGGGTAAAGATTCCCATCTTCTCCTTGCTGTAACAAAACGGCTCCAAGTCCTAATTCAGAGGCATCTGTTTGTAGAACGAATGGTTTGTCGAAATCTGGGGACTTCAATATGGGTGCATTCACAATCTTAGCTTTTAAAGCATCAAAAGCACCTTGACACTCTGGAGTCCATTTTAACTTGACAGGCTGTCTCTTCTTAGTAAGCTCTGTCAGAGGCGAAGCCAAATGACTAAATTCAGGAATGAATTTTCTATAGTAGCCAACTAGGCCCAAAAACGAGCGTACCTGTTTCTTAGTTTTTGGAATAGGCCAATCATTAATAGCTTGTACTTTGGCTTGCAGAGTCTGAATTTCTCCTTGCCCAATCAAATGACCTAAGTACATGACTTTTCCTTGCATCCATTGACATTTGCTAGCTTTGACTGTCAGCCCTGCTTGCTGAAGTCTGGACAAAACAGTTTCAATGTGAGACATGTGAGAATCAAAATCAGAACTGAAAATAGCAACATCATCAAGATAAGCACTTGCAAAAGGTAAACCTTGTAAAAGTTTGTCTATCATCCTTTGAAATGAAGCACCAGCGTTCTTCAAACCAAAGGGTAATCTTCGGAAACGAAAAGTTCCTACGTGCGTGATGAAAGCGGTCTTATCTCATGAATCTTCGGCCAAATCTAACTGCCAATACGCATTCTTTAGATCGAGAATGCTGATAAACTTAGCTTTAGCAAGATGTTCAATTAAATCATCCATTCTAGGTAATGGGTAAGGATCTGGAACAGTAACACTGTTTAACTTTCTGTAATCAACACAAAATCTTACTTCATCGAGAATTTCACCCATAGCATTTCGTTTTGGCACCAGAACCACCGGAGAAGCCCATGGGGAGAATGACGGTTCAATCACCCCCAAAGATAACATCTTTTGTATCTCTTGTTCAATCTGGGTAGCATGATTTCCAATTGCTCTATATGGGCTAGACCGTATGGGCTGGGTATTGTTCTCAGTAGTTATCACATGACTGACCAAATTGGTGTAACCCGGTTTATCTGAGAACACATCTTGGTGTTGTTCTAAGATCTGGAACAACCTTTCCTTCTGATCAACGGTACCTGTTAAAACAAGATTGTCAGACCAAGTACCTGCATCTTGCAATTCAGACAACATATCAATGGGTTCATTTGCAGCATGAAAATATTCAGCATGATATTGAAAAACCATTGCAGATCTATCCTTGTAAAGTTTCAATCTATTGACATGATAAAGAACAGGTTTCTTGTTAGAACCCAACATTTTGACAAGATAATTGACATTTCCCAATTTTTGAACAATTTCTCCTGGACCTTCCCAGACAACTTCTAACTTAGAAGGTCTGAGTGGGTTCAGAACCAGTACCAAATCACCCACAGAAAATTCCCTGTGTCTGGATCTCTTGTCGTGGTAGTACTTCTGACTGGCTTGGGCATCCATCAAGTTGTCTCTGGCCAACTCCTGGACAGCCAAAAGTTTCTCTTGAAGATTTCTGACGAAATCAGCAACTGGCACAGTACTACTTTTAACCACGCCCTCCCATTCGGATTTTAGGAGGTCCAATGGTCCTTGTAGATTTCTTCCGAAGACCACCTCACTTGGGGAAAAACCACCTAGTGAAGAATGTGCTGAACTACGGTAGGCAAACAAAGCAAAAGGCAAGAGCTCGTCCCAGATGTTTCCATAGACTTGGGTCAACGTTTTAATCATCCGAAGCAAAGTTTGTTGACCTCTCTCCAGCATACCATGAGATTGAGGATGATGGGACGTACTGAAACTGAGGGTTATTCCACTTATCTCGCAGATCTTACGCATGAGTTCACTTGTGAAAGCTCCTGCTTGATCACAAGTGATTTTGGATGGTACACCAATACGTGAACACAAGTCAACAATGATTCTAGCTATGGTGGTAGCTGTAAGGTTGCTAATAGCATAAGCTTCTATCCATCTGCTAGCGGAGCAGATGAAAGTAATGATGTACTTCTTCTTGGTTTTAGTAGGAACGAATGGTCCTAGCACATCCATTTGCAAATACTTGAACACTTGGTCGGGAACTTCCATAACTTGCATCTCGGCTTTCACCTGGTCGGTTTGATGGCCTGTTCATTGGCAAAAGTCACAGGAACTGACATAGTCCTTTACAGTTTTAGAAACACCAGGCCAGTAAAAATGTTGAGAAATTCTCTTGAGGGTTTTTTGTATTCCTTGGTGCCCACTGGAAGGATGGTCATGAGCCATTTCTAGAATTCTTAGTCTATACTAAGAAGGCACCACTAACTGTTGAATAGGTTGGGCATCCATATTGGACTTGGGGTAGTACTCTCGATACAACAGTCCATTTTCACCCCATAAAAAGCTAGCTTGCTGCTGTGCAGGACGTTCAGCATAGTTGTCTGCTTCTGACCTCAAAGAAGCTAGAGAGGGATCATTAAGTTGCTTCAGTCTAAAGTCCTCGGATCCCTTTGGTATCACCTCCTCTATTGTAGTTTCAGTTTTAGCTGCATTATCAGGTTCGGTCACAAGAGGCTGCTGTTGGGTAAGGTCTCCATCTGAGCTATCCTCAGTGGATTCCTGCTCCGGTTCAGGATCATGCATCTCCCTACTTTGAGAATGGGTGACTGTGATGAGATGGGTTTTTGAGTTAAAATCTTTTAAGGCATATGGGTTTTGTAATTAAGAAATAAGCCAGAGAGGTTCCATCTTGTTTCCTTGTATAAAGTATCTTTGCTATGCTGACAAGTTGTTTTCTAGGCGAGCAGAGAGAATGTTATTCTGAAAGCCTGAGAAAGGACTCGGTGTGATTAGATAGATGGGAATTGTTGTGACTCTTTGATAAACCACAGAAAACCCAAATAACATCTGGTGCGTATGGGAAGGAAGTCATGTGATGTAACAGGACTGTTTGCCTAGTAACGAACTCTGATTGGATGACATCGTGGGAAGGTGCATTAAGCCCTTTGCCAGTTACTCTTGAAAAAGGAACTTTTTGCCTATGGACATGGTCTTTCCAAGACAGACCTTCCAGTGATTCGTGACCTACTCTTCAGCCATTTGGGACTCACCCTAATGTCTTTCGAGACAGACTGGTGGCCTACCTACATGGACTGGTTCCTATGCTTTGCTGGATTACTTTTGGACTTATGGGATTTTTCCTAAGGACTGTGCATGGACTATTTTCTATGGACTGTTACCTATGGAATATTCTTTATGAACTTCTTTTCTTGGAATACTCCATATGGACTATGCTCTTGTAATTTTGTAAGGACTATGGTATATTTACTGGATTTTTCTTTTCTAAGGACTATGGGACATATAATGGATTTTTACTTTTGTTTACGGGTTTTTATTCTATAGGATCACTGAGGACTATAGCCTTTTTATAACCTACTTGGATTATTTTGTGTTTACTAATGATTTCCTGGACTGGAACTGTTTTTATTCTTTTTAATGGTTTTTTGTGTTTTGTAAGGTTTTTGAACTCTTTTATATTTTTCATGTTTTCTTTGCCTCACTACATCTGTGTAACTAAACAGCACAATGCTAGTTTATTTGTTTTGGTTTAATTTGGCTTTGATACTTAGTAACATGCTTTTTCTTTAATAAAATAAAGATTATAAAACTCATTTGTTTTCCTGAACAGTACACTTGTCATAGGGTCATCTGAGAGTGCTGCCTCGGCCTAGCTTACTTAGAGTCCTGTCAGTGGTGCAAGTTAAGTCTAAGGACTACAAAGCACACTTGACCTTTTCACAATAATATCTGAGAGTACCAGGGTGTTCTTATGTGGGCAGACCTGTGAGAAGGAGTGTTGTAGAATGGCTAGCTGAATTGGACTCTTTCAACCCATTTTAGCATGTGCAAACTCCTGATTGCTCTCTGTCCAAGCTTACACGTGTGTTTTCGAACCCGTGTTTGCGACAGTGACTACCGGCATCAAAGCTGCATTTTGACTTTGCATGTGATCCAAAAAGGCAAGATCATTTCCAAGCAGAAAATCAGGTTTTCCCTCATGGGTTAGGATATGTTTTGGAGCTGACCAGGACGTGTAAGTAATTTTTACATATGCCAAAGGAACATACTTCTGCTCAGTCTCTATAGACCCATAAGTTTTTATTGGACACCTCAGATTGTTCAGAATCAAGGTGGGGTCTAGAAACTGTCGACTTATCGAAGAAATGTCGGCACCCGAGTCGCGAAAAGCGCTCAAAGCCATATCGCCTGTTGGTGTGTGCAGCAAGACTACCTCAGTGAACGAGCGGGTCACCCAGTCCCTCTGCGCATCTGGCACTATGCATTCAGGGTCCATAACAGAAAACCTCTCTCCTGATGCAGTCTCTTTTACAATGTCCGAGGAAATTGAAGCAATTTGTAAGTCCAAAATTCTAGGCACATAGTGGTTTACTTTGGCCTGTGTTCCACTGGCTTGAGAAGGGGTTACAGATGTGCTAACTCCCTCTGGATTCTGTGGAGGCCTAATACTTGACTGGTTAGGCACAGAAGTTGCAGTACTGGTGGCTGGCGCTTGTATAGTTCCCACTGGCTCCGAACTAACATACGCCATCTTGGGAGTACTTGTTTTATTTCTGCGTGGAGTTGGGACAGGAGTTTTTCTAACTGGCTCCTTATCTTGGTTAGCTCACACATTCAACCTTGGGCAATCACGTCGCAGATGTGAGCCACCACACTCATAGCATTTAAGAGGTGTTTTACTCTGGCTAGGAGCTAGGCTCCTTCGTGGTTCAAATGAACTTTGTCTGGGGTCTTGGGAAAAAGACTTTCTAACGTCAGGCTGACTTTGTCTCTTAGGGACCACTGGAGCAGTCTTTGATCTAACAGCTGGTTCAGGCTTCCTAAAGGAAAGTATCTCGTCAGTTCTTAAGGCCAGGGCCTGCAGGTCTTTGAAGTCTTTCTCCAAGAAAGTACTCCTTATCTCTGTAGGTACCAAACTAAGAAAATGCTCCATGTACATCACTGTTCTCAAATCTTTGAAGGTTCTCACGCCTAATGAGTCCAACCATTGATCTCCTAGTTGCTCTAACCGATCAGCCAATGCAGAATAACATTCATTAGGTTGTTTTTTTAATTTTCTAAAGTTCTGACGAAGTATCTCAGGAGTAAAACCATATTTTTTCTTCACTGCCTCTTTAAAAACACGCCACTCCACTCTTTCATCAGGTAATTTAGCTACAATGTTGGCAAGCTGACCACTGCACTGGGTACATATTAACTTTACATACCAGTCCTCAGGACTATTAAGGTCTCTGCACGATCTTTCGAATAGCTCCAAAAATGCTAAGACATCTTGGCCATCGTGGTAATAAGGCAGGTTAATTCTGTCAACACTAGCTATGGATTTTTTAAAAGCTTCCTTTTCCTTCCTTTCAGCCTCTAAATTTGCAATCTTCATCTGTCTGTACTCCTTTAGTAATCTCTCAGACAGGTCCTGATTACGAATAGATTGAGAGTGACATGCAACAAAATCAGTAAACATCAGGGTTAACTTGTCCACTGCTGACAAACTCTGATTGGGGTCTTGCCCTGCAGCACCTGCTGCTGCTGCTCCTGCTGTTTCATCAGGCCTTCCCCTGTCTGGCACTTCCCCTGTGCTGGTATCCTCCATGTCCTCAGCCTGATCTGAATCAGAGGCAAGCTCCTCTCCCTCAGGTGGTAACTCAGCCATCAAATTGCCCTTTTGCAATTCCCTTCGTAGATGTGGAGAACTGTAACTGACCCTTTGCTTAGGTCTGCTCCGAGTCAAAATGCTATGCTCAACTGCCTCCAAAATCTCCTGATGCAAAGCCTTTTTTACTGTAATGCCAGGCTGACCAGCAGATGTCAAACATTGCCAGGTTTCCTTCTGGGCTTGAAACTTTTATCTTTTAACCAGAGCCTTATACTTCTTCTTAAGCATAAACCAGTCTGATGGAATTCTAGCCAAGTTCTGTTCTCTGTAGGTCCTGTAAGTGACCAATAACTCATTTTTAGCTGCTTTGCACTCTGAGTAAAACCAGGGCTTTGTATGGAGGAGACCAGTAGCTGGTTTGGCTAGCTTTTTACATGTTAGATGAGTTTTGCAAAGATTTTACCATGTGTTTATAGGCCTCTAAGACTGGTTCCACTGAACTTAGAGAAGTAATTAAATTACTGAAATATAAATAAGGCTCTAAAAACAGCAGCTGTCTCATAGATGCACCCAGTTCTTCTGACCACTTAATGCGGGCCCCTCTTGTAGTGGCTGCAATGGGAGTTATAGAAACAAGGTCCGCAAACACATTATAGTTATTAAAATAGATCTTTAAAACCAATGGTTGATGGTTGCTTTCTGCACGATATGCTACATTAAAATCATGTATTCGATCCATCAAGTCCCTGGAAACTAAAGCATAATCTATTGTGGAAGCACCTGCTAGAGAGGTAAAGGTAAATTCACCA
The DNA here is from genome assembly GCF_051106095.1 of Pogona vitticeps. Lineage (NCBI taxonomy): Eukaryota > Metazoa > Chordata > Lepidosauria > Squamata > Agamidae > Pogona > Pogona vitticeps. Next base: position 55,243,521 of record NC_135788.1, on the reverse strand, counting down.
GGTCTATCACCGATTGTGCACCCATTTAAAAGGGATAAACCTGAATTACTGATCATGTACATCAAGCATAGACTGGCATAATTACAGCCACAATCTTTAAATTCCCTGTGATTAAAATTTGGATGAAGAATAGGTTCTGGGAAGGTCACATTGAACCATGCAGAAAGTGCCTCATTATTTGTACCTATCCTAGCGTTACAACCCCCAGCGACTGTTATAGAAGCATCAGGATACAATTGCGTTAAATGCTCAATATAGTACAGTACTCCAGGTTAGCCCACAAGTCATCTGTCATCACAAGAGATTATTGCGGAGGAATATAAACATTAATAAGTACTAACAAACATGTAGCAATCTTCAGTGTCAAGGCAGAAGCTATCCTGTTGGAAAAATTCCATGCCACTACTGTTGCTTGTAGCTTTGTTGATAGGAAAGTGGCCATACCACCCTTGGGCCGACCTCCTCTTCGAAATCCAGCTTGTATTTCAGGGAGTTCTCGGTCCACATGCTGCTGAAGCCCACCTTGTAGGATTTTGAGCATAACCTTGTTAGCATGTGAAATGAGTGCAATTGTACGGTAGAAGCATCAAATACATTTCCATAAATCAAAGCAGTCAGAATCTTAGCAAATTCCAGCTACAAAAATAAAATAAAATACTCTAAAAATAGCTTAAAAGGTAGGCTAGGCATAGCCCCCCTTTCTCTAACCTTACTCTGAACTACATCCTAGCAAAACAGTAAAAAACTAGCATTTGGAACTCAAAACTCCATCCTAATATCAATACTCAAAATCAAGCTAAAAATCATTCTCTCTTTCTGTCTCCATTCTCATTTTTCATCTCTGCTGGGACCACCCTTCTTCTCCACTCTTCTGTGATGTTAACCAATCAGCTCTTCACATTCCACTTCCATTTCCCACGGGATGTGCAAGTGTTGTTGTCCCTTGTCCTGATGTTGTGTCTTGGCTCCTTATTGTCTCTGGCCAAGGCAGCTTCATGGAAAATTCCAACTAGCTCTAGGAGAAAAAGCTTCTCGAAGCATCCAGTCATGCTAACACAGACCAATATGGATTCCTTCTACATTATTCCATGACTACAAATCCCATTCATAAATCACATTTTAGCCGTAATAACCTATACCATGACATCACCTTTTTCTCTTGATTTTTGGGGAGTTTCTTCCCATTTCTTTGGATTATTTTTTGCTTTTCCCAGGCAGCCCATCTATGACAACATTGCTCTATGGGGTTGTTTTTTTTTATTTCCCCCCCATTTCTTTGGGGATTCAACCCTGTTTCTGACCCTTTCCATTATTATTATTATTATTATTATTATTATTATTATTATTATTATTATTATTATTATTATTATTATTATTATTATTATTATTATTATTATTATTATTATTATTATTATTATTATTATTATTATTATTATTATTATTATTATTATTAGTATTATTATTATTAGTATTAGTATTAGTATTAGTATTAGTATTAGTAGTATTAGTATTAGTATTAGTATTAGTATTAGTATTAGTAGTATTAGTATTATTATTATTATTAGTATTATTATTATTATTATTATTATTAGTATTATTATTATTATTATTATTATTATTATTATTATTATTATTAGTAGTAGTAGTAGTAGTAGTAGTAGTAGTAGTAGTAGTAGCAGCAGCAGCAGCAGCATTAGCATTAGCATTAGCATTAGCATTAGCATTAGCATTAGTAGCATTATTAGTAGCATTATTAGTAGTAGTGTTAGTAGTGTTATTATTATTATTATTATTATTATTAGTAGTAGTAGTAGTAGTAGTAGTAGAAGTAGTATTGGTATTAGTATTATTGTTATTGTTATTGTTATTATTGTTCTTCTTCATCTTCATCATCATCATCTTCTTCTTCTTCTTCTTGCTGGCACCTGGCCTGCCTACTACTGCTAGAGTGGAACCTCTACTTACAAACTTAATCCGTCCCAGAAGATGTTCGTTAGTTGAAACGTTCGTAAGTAGAAGCAAAATTTCCCATAGGAATGCATTGAAAACCATTTAATACATTCCAGCTGTTTTTGGTTCTTATCCAGAATGTCTTTTTGCCTTTATTTGCCTGCCTGCTTTTCTTGTTCTTTGAGAGAGGGAACTGTGTATATTTTCTAATTTTCCCTCTGTATTTGTGTGTAATTTCTTTAATATCCCTAGAACTGTTATTTGGTTAATTAAAAGTCCCCTTGTATCCTGTAAGGGTATGGAGGCAATTTGGTAAGGATATGGAGGCAACTTTATAATCCAATTTAGGCACACTGCACACCTAGAAACCTAGTTGGACAGGAAGTCGCTAGTAATGCTAGTTGGTTCACACGTTCATAATTTTGAAGATTGACTATTGCAATGCTCTCTATGTGGGGCTGCCCTTGAAGGTGGTACTGAAGCTACAGCTGGTGCAAAATGCAGTCATCTATTGGTTTTGGGGGCCTCCAGAAATGATCATGTATCTCTGGTTTAGGCTGGATGCTTCTGTGCCAAGTTCAAGTTTTGAATGCTGGCATATAAAGCCCTGAAAAGTTTAGGACCTCAATACCTGTTGGAGCACTGTTCCCTAAGATCCACCATCCATACCAGTCACACTTCTCAGGCTTTAATGCTGCAGGTGTCCACCCCAAGGGAGATCAGGAAGTCTTCTACCAGGAGCATCGCCTTCAGTGGTGACTGCCTTGCTATAGAATGTTTTACCTCTGGAATTGCATCAGGCCTCTGCCCCCCTGATATTTAGAAATTACATAAAAACTTTGTTGCTTGGAGAAGCATTTCAATACATCCTTCCTTCATAATTGTTATTTTTTATTTTTTTTGTTTTGTCTGTGGTCACTGCCTTGTGCTTTATGTAAGCTGCTTTTTTATATATAGTATTGTGATGTGGGTGGGGGTATGGTTGTTTTCACTATACTCATGTTTATCCTTTTGTTGGAAACCACCCAGAGTAGTGGCATGCCACTAGATGGTGCGGTATAGAAATTTAATAAATATATAAATGAACAAACAAGCAAACAGGAGAAATGCCTTCTTATACTCAACCTGTTGAAATGGATACAATAAAGCAACAGGTGGGGAAAATGACAACACAGAATGCTGGCATCCCTAAGACATGATTTTGCCAACTAAGCCACTGTGCAAATGGTTTTGAACAAACTGTGTTGGGTATCTTGGGATAGTAATTAAGGTGAAAGTGAGTGTCTGGGCTCAGATCCAGCATTGACTTATTAGTATTCAGCATGACTTCCAAAAAAAAAAAATATGAGGAATAAAAGATGAGACAAAAAAAGCTGCCTGAAGAATGGGACAGTCCTGGGCCTAAATCTGAACTGAGATACATTCAACTAACTGCTCAGTTTGTTGTGTTTTCTGCATGCCTATCTTAAAGCCTGTCTATATGGCACCAGAGTAGGCATTAGGAAAACCTCCTTGTCAGGGCCAGCCTAGCCATTGGCCAAGCCCACAATACCTTGGCTTTGAGGACTCTTGGGGCCAGGCATGAAAACTGTTCAAAAAGCAGCTGCATTATGGAGGTAGGCATGTGCTGGCAGCTAAGAGAAAGAAGGTATGGACTCTGCTTCCCTCCTTCTCTGTTCATGTGAGTGTTACATTATGGGTGGTAGGAAGGCTTGCTCCAGCACTGCTCCTTGTCATGCTTCTCTTGGATAAAGCCTTGATGACAAATTATCTGGAGCTCTTCAAGCCTCATACAGAAGCAGCTGGCGACATCGAACCAGGAGGCTGAAAGATGAAATGAGAGATGACACCCAAACCATCTTCTCAAAATGTGAGTGGGCCCCTCTTTGAATCAGAAGACAATCAGCAGGCAACTAGTCCCAGGGAGGGCAGGTGCATGAAAGTGAAGGTTAGGTTAGGAGAGCTCTAGCAGCAATCAAAGCCTGTCCTGGTGAGTACAACTTGCAGGTTCTTCGAGTTGCTTGTAGCAAAGTCCAACAGACTGCCAAGAGATGTTCTAACGATTATTGGCTTCAGCTCAGCTCTCAGATACAAACAGCAGCAGACACAGGTAACATCAATGGAATGTATGATGGTATCAAGCAGACTTTAGGTCCAATACAGAAGAAAACTGCTTCTTTGAAGTCTGCTACAGACATGATCATCCAGGACTGAGCACAGCAAATGGAATGCTAGGTTCAGCACTACTCTGAGCTATATTCTAGAGAGAATGTAGTAACCGAAGAGGCATTAAATAGCATCGAGTGTCTGCCTGTCTTGGAAGAGTTGGACAGTGAACCAACTTTAGCAGAAATAAAAGCGGCCTTGGATTCCCTCACCTGGGAAGGATAACATCCCTGTTGAAATGCTGAAGGGCTGTGAAGAGATCATCACCACTGAGTTGTATGAAATCTTTTGTCTTTGCTGGAGGGAAGGTATAGTACCACAGGAGATGAAGGATGCAAACATCATCACATTGTATAGGAACAAAGGCAACAGGGGTGACTGCAATAACTACTGTGGCATCTCTCTTCTCAGCATTGTAGGGAAGCTGCTTGCCCATGTTGTGCTGAAGTGGCTCCAGGTGCTTGCAGACAGAGTCTATCCAGAATCACGGTGTGGATTTCAAGCTCATAGATCCACCAGTGACACGGTGTTTTTCCCCAGAGAGTTGCAGGAGAAATGTAGGGAACAACGACAGCTACTTTTTGTGGCCTTCATAGATCTTACAAAGGCCTTTGATTCGGTTAACAGGGATGGACTTTTTAAAATACTTCCTAAGATTGGATGTCCACCTCAACTCCTTAACATCATCAGGTCCTTTCATGAGGAAATGAAGGGCACTGTAGTTTTTGATGGCTCAACATCATATCCCTTTGACATCCGAAGGGGAGTGAAACAGGGCTGTGTCCTCGCGCCAACTCTGTTTCGGATCTTTTTTGCTGTCATGCTGAAGCACACTAGAAGCAGAGCTGGGATTCAGCCGGTTCACACCAGTTCTACAGAACCGATTCCTAAATGTACTATTGGTTCGCAGAACCGTTTGCTGGCCTGAGATGAATGAAGGAGGAGGGGCCAGGTGACCAGCGACAATTAGCTGCCTCCCTTCCCATGCCATACTGAGCCATTGGAGGTGGGGTGTGGGTGAGAGAGATAAAGCCCTGGAAAGAGCAGAGTCGTCACTGGGGGAAAGGGGGGGAGGATGAGTCCTTGATGTCACTGGAGAAAAGCCTGTAGCCTCGAGTCAGAGGGGGGGTGATTGACAAGGCGTGAGGGCAGGACACAGAGGGAAAAAGTTCTGGGGTGAGACTGCTTCAGTCTAACATCCAGCCGTCCTCGTTTTACTATGTTTTTTTTTCAAGTTAAAGGTACCATATAAGACTGTTGCTCTGCCTAGAAACAGTTTTTTAAATCTCAGAGAATATCCAATGCATGAACTGGTGACAATCTCACTCATCCCCGCAAGCAAGGTATGCAATAGAAAAGTCACTCACACAAAGAGATCACACCCAAGCCTCCAAGCCTCATTTAGAATAACAAAAAAACTCTTCCTCCTGCCCCAAAACTGACAATTTCAGGAGACAAATGGCACACAGATGGCCCACTGTGTTAGAAGTTATCCAGGGCCAAGAAAAGAAAACACATCATACACATATCAATAGATAAGGGGAATCGAAACTCTTCTCTCCAGTCATTCAGGCACATCTTGACCACAGCCAGTCTCTGTGGCCAGCATCTTCAGAGGACTGGAGTGTTGAGATTGACTTTCAAGCTTTCATTTTTGAGATTACTTTCAAGTAAGTATGCTTCTTTTTGTTCATAGGATTTTTTAAAAATATAAGATGAAATACAGATATGTAGAAATGGGTCTGGCAGCAAGGGACTGTTAACCATTACTTAAGGGACTGCAGAAGCAGAGCAGAGGCGAGTCCTCTTGAGAGATTTCCACCCTCGGGGATTTTATACTACATCAGCTTGTGGAGACAAGACCTTGATGGGCAAAATGGCTGCCCAGATAATAATTTTATATATTACCTTAGGCATCCTTCAGTCTTGAAAGACTATGGTAACGTGCTCCGTATGGAGGACTTGGAACAGCGTCTAGTGTGGCTGAGAAGGCCAATTTGAGAGTGACAGTCCCTTCCACACTGAAGACAAATCCAATCTGTCCCCTGTCTGGCTCCCTGGTTTTGCTGTTTTTGTGACTTCCTCTTTGCCTCAGCCTGCTGGGCAAGGGTCTCTTCAAATTGGGAGAGGCCGTGATGCAGTGCCTGCCTCCAGGCTGAATGCTCAGATGTCAGGGTTTCCCATCTGTTGAGGTCTATTCCTAAGGCCTTCAGATCTCGCTTGCAGATGTCCTTGTATCGCAGTTGTGGTCTCCCTCTGGGGTGCTTTCCCTGCACTAATTCTCCATAGAGGAGATCCTTTGGAATCCAACCATCAGCCATTCTCACAACGTGCCCGAGCCAACGTAGACGTCGTTGTTTCAGTAATGTATTCATGCTGAAAATTCCAGCTCATTCTAGGACTACTCTGTTTGGAACTTTGTCCTGCCAGGTGATACCAAAAATCCGTCAGAGGCAACGCATATGGGAGGTGTTCAGCTTCCTCTCCTGCCATGCACAAGGGGTCCAGGACTCACTGCAGTACAGGAGTGTGCTTAGGACACAGGCTCTATAGACCTGGATCTTCATATGTGTGGAATTTTATATATATACAATTATATATGGGTTGTTCTTCCTAAAGTTTTGCCACAGAGACTGGCGAAATGTTAGGAAGAACAACCTTCAGAACATGGCCAAAGAGCCCGAAAAACCCACAACAACCAATTAAGGGAATAACTTTTCAACTTTTTGGAACTGGCAGGTAGATGTGGGTAATCCATACAAAACCTGTGGTTGCTGTTATTGTTATGTGTTGTCAAGTTCCCCCCTACTTAGGGCGACCCTAGGAATGAGCAATCTCCAACATGGCCTGGCCTCAACAGCTCTGCCCATCTATTGCAAACTCAAGCTTGTGGTTTCCTTCGGGAGTAGGTCTATCTTGCATTTAGTCTTCCTCTTTCCCTGCTGCCTTCCACCTTTCCCAGTATTATGGTCTTTTTCCATAGATTCCTGCCTTCTCATGATGTGCCCGAAGTAGAACAGCCTCAGGTTCGTTTGTGGTTTTTTTCCTCCGGAGATAATTTGGACTTAATTGGATCTAGAACCGACTTACTCATCTTTTTTGGCAGTCCAGGGTATCTGCCATACGATCCAATCAGGCCGAGGGTGTCTGCAAAGATGATCAGAATTTTGTTAATTGGGACAATCCTCTTTGAAGAGCCACGTGTCTGCAAGCTGTTTTAAGCTTCTGTTGTTGTTATATGCTATCAACGTTGTTCCTATGAATTAACGATCTCCAAAAAGCGCTGTCCTCAACAGCCCTGCACAGCTGCTGCAAACTCAACCCTGTGGGTTCTCTGATGGTGTCAATCAATCTCACATTTGGTTTTCCTCTTTTCCTGTTGCCTCCAACTTTTTACAGAACCTGGAATGGGGAGGGATTAAATGATTGTGGCGTTCATCAGAGACCAGTTCACATCCCAGGGTGGCAGCCCTCTCTTGCTTGTGCTATCAAAAAAGCTTCATTACTATTACTATTACTGTTGCTTTGTGGTAAAAATTGTTTTTTTTTTCAGAAGGGGTCAGAGAATTTGAGTTATTCTCAAGTTCATCTTCGCTTTACATGTGTGTTACGTGCCATTCAAGATGACCCTAATGGGCCTTTCAAGGCAAGTGAGGTTCTCCTTCCTCTTCCTTCTCTTCTTCCCACACAACTACCTTCCTTGTTTCCCCAGACCAGGGAATAGAGATTATTTATTTTATTTATTTTATTTATATCCCACCTATTTAGTCGACTCAGGACCACTCTAGGCAGCTAACAATCAGCAAATAATAAAAATAAACATATATAAAACTGCACAAATAATGAAAACCTTACAAAGATAGAAAACCAGTGGAGAGGGAAAGAAGAGAGATTAAACCTGCACTGCATGGGGTTACACTCTCCATGAAAACTAAGGCTTGTATTTTAGGACTCTTCCCTGAGGAGTTGTGTGGGGCTGAAGGAGAAAAGGGGCAGAGGAGGACAGAGGAGATGAAAATGGAAGGTGGAAATTTGGGGAAGACAGTGGAGGGGGGGGAGAGTCTTATGTTTTTGGTGAAACTGCATCTGATCAAATCTGGGCAGGGGTCTTCCTTATTCTCTTTCATATGGGGCTGGCAAGGATCCATAGGGAGAAGGGGTTTAGGGGGCAGAGAGGAAAGAGGGTGTCCAGGGGACATGCTTTGAAGCAAGGATTCCTCTTAGGGAATTGCCATGGGACCATGATTTCTGTACTTAGGGTGAGACTGAGATGTATGCTTCTCCTTACATGTCCATAAATAAATGTTATTATTATTAATTGTTCTCTGTAGAGCTTTTTTGTCCGCTACAGAGCTACTCCCAAACCATGCCAGAATGCCATAGGTTAGGACACTCTCAATGGTGCTACGATAGTATGACAGAAGTAAATGCTGAGATAAATTTAACTTGCCGAGCATTCTCAGGAAATACAGCCTCTTCTGTGCCTTCTTCATTAGCACGTTGGCATTTATAGTCCATGAGAGGTCCTCTGAGATGTAAGTACCCAGAAATTTAAAACTACCAACTCTCTCCACTTCCTCACCGTTTATGTACAGTGGTAAATGTACATTTCTCTTCCTTCTAAAATCAATAATGAGTTCTTTAGTTTTTTTGATGTTAAGTGTGAGATGATTTTCTTTACACCAAAGTATCAACCTTTGTACTTCCTTTCTATAAGCAGACTCATTGTTCTTATTTATGAGCCCCACCACTGTCATATCATCCACAAATTTAATAATTGCATTGGTGTTATACAGTGGGGTGCAATCATGTGTGTACAGGGAATAGAGGAAGGGACCTAGCACACAGCCCTGGGGAGCTCCTGTACTTAGTACCAGGGTAGAAGAATGGTGAGATCCCATCCTTACTGACTGTGGCCTATCTGTCAGAAAATCCTTTATCCACATGCAGATCTCCTGAGGTAATCCCAAGTTGATCATTTTAAAAAAACAACCTATTTGGTAGAATGGTATTAAAAGCAGAGCTATAATCCACAAACAACAGCCTTGCATAAGTTCCCTGTTGTTCTAAGTGGCTCAATACAGTATGGAGTACAATGGACACAGCATCATCAGTAGATCTATTTCTCCTGTATGCAAATTGCCATGGGTCCAAAGAAGCTGTTCTTTTAAAAATGAGTCAAAAATTCCACTGGATGTGCACAATTCTTTGGACATGGTCATTCTCACCCATTCTGTCTACCTCTGTTAAACTGCAACAGGACAGAAGAATATACACAATAGAGTTCTAATTTTGCCACCATTGCTAAAGACACAATATTAAGTCCAGCAAGTCATAATAACTTTGATTACATCTATTATGTGAATGTGCTTGGGCATCACACACCCATGGACAAGTGTGCTGAATTAAAAAGTGAAACCATCCTCCACCTAGCAAGCATCTTGATGCCAGTATGTATATACTGTGTATATTATATTAATGATATTACTTAGCATCCAGTCTGTTAGGTTACTTTCATTTAAAATACTTTATTTTGCACATTATGTTATATGTGACTTATGGGCAGGTAATATAAATCAGTATGAATTAGTGGGAATTAAGAGATGGGCATGAAATGAAGCACACACAGAACTGATGTACCCAGTGTGATGATCACTCTCCATAAAGAGATAATGATCTTGGGCAGGGAGTCACTGTGGGTGCAAAACTACCACCTTTATTGCCTGAGGTAGATCCTTTAGGCCTCAGTACAAGCCCCATGGACAAGCTTGACCCTAAAAGAAACCTTTGCTTACTTTCAAAGCAATAAACCATTGACTATGTGCTTCCTTAAATAGCACAACAGCCTTGCCAGGTAGGACCTCTCAATTTCCAGTAGCAACTTAGTGACCTTCTCAAATCCTCACACTGGATTTAGATGTAAGTCCTGCTGTATCAAAAGACCAGACCTCTGTTGAAGAATTATATTTGTTTTTATTAAGAAAATAAAGAAGTTTCATTAGAATACAGTTGTAGCATTAAGGCAAGAGCTTTAGGCATATCCATATGTTACAATGATTAAATAAGTCTATTATTTCTAAGTAAAACAATAAACAGCTAAGGCTTGGCTAAGTAATCATTTTTCTCTCTCTACATGTTAGCATGCTAGAGAAGCTGGGCTATTTCTCCCGCTTCTTCTCCTTCAAACAAAACAAACCTCTCTCCTCTCACATTCCCCACACGAACAATGAACAAACATCCATCACATACACAAACTCTCCATTTCTACATGTCTTGGACCACCTTCTTCATGACACTTTCAAGCTGTTAACCAATTAAGATCAAGTGGATGTAACACAGTTGACCACCCAGATTTCACATGAGAAGATCTCAAGTCCAGCTGCCTTATCTTACACTCTGTTTGGTCTTCTCTGGGCTTCCTTGGCCTTGCTCCTTATCTTCATACTTGGCAGCGTAACTCTAACAATAGTCTCATGAGAATGTTTCATTGCTTTTTAAATTCATCTTATACAGAACCTAACAGACTTCATCTTTGTATGACTACAAGTCCCAGTTTCCTTCTATTTCCTTGCACCCAGCTGGTTTGTGGTTCCTTTTGTGGATGGTTCATGGAACAACACTTTCACAAAGTGAAATGAAACAACACACTTTTTCATCATTAGTATTTCATTTCTCTTCATCCCGCCTCCCTCAGAAAGCTCCTCTTCATGGGCACCAACACCTACCTTACTTCTTGGAGGGTTCCTCCCCCCCGCCATTGCCCAGCTGGCGTCCTACCCCAGTGCTTCCTGAAAGGCTTTGGGCATTGTGGGAAGTGTAGTTTTGCTGTCCATTGGGCTATGTATAGAGGCAATCCTCAAAGAACTACACTTCCGACAGTAGCTGAGCTACACAGAAAACCCCTCTTCATTTAGAGATGGGCCCGAACTGAACAAACCACAAACCAGTTTGATTTTTTAAAAATTCTGTAATGGGACTATACCTTTGAAAAATCTCCAACACAAATATATAGATAGCCTTATAGCTAACATTTCAGCGCCAGCAATTAGTGTGGTAGCAGAGGAGCAGGAAGCACCAAAACCAGCCTTTCCACTTGGCTGAAATGGCCTGTGAAATGCTTTAGGCAAAGAGTGAACATGACATTGTGTGTTTTATCTGAAGCTTTAAAATGAAATGCATCTATGGTGGTGAGAGAATCTATATGCCAGAAAGGAACACAAAAGAATTCCTGACATGTGCCTGCAGCAGGTTGCCATTTAACAGATTAAAAGCACTTCTGAATCCTGAAAGCAAGAACTCATTAGTTAAGCATATAACTAATTGCAGAATTCTTATATGTATGTATGTATGTATGTATGTATGTATGTATGTATGTATGTATGTATGTATGTATGTATGTATGTATGTATGTATGTATGTATGTATGTATGTATGTATGTGTGTGTGTGTGTGTGTGTGTGTGTGTGTGTGTATGTGTATGTGTATGTGTATGTGTATGTATGTATGTATTCATATGTATGAATAAAATTATATAAAATGTCTTGTAGTTTGTTTTCTCATTGACTTGTGCAATCAAAGTCATTATCTAAATATTTTATTTATCATTGTCATCAGCTTAAAACAGCAGAGCTCTGAGGGACTCTATGGATCATCCAAACCCTGTCAAGGAGGCACAGTGGGGAACTGATCTCCCAACCCTGGCTCTGCAGCCAGATATCTAAGGCACTGTGCAATTCAGCAGTTCTACATCAAGCCTGTGTTCTTTCTTTGGACATATGTGCAAAAATTAACTGAATGAGGGATATTTGTGTGATTGGGCATCACTATTGTCAGAATGAAATGTATGACACTCAAACAAGGCCTCGAAGCATTATCGAACTTTATAACATGGTAGTTTGAGTTTGTGCTGCTCTGTCTCAACTAATATTTACCCCCTAAAGAGTTAAATGCCAGAGTCAATCACATGATCAACACAATCATATCCGAGTATCGAGATATGTGTCATTTTCTTGATCTTGTTTGGCTCACCAGAAATGACAAGGTTTAATAATTAATCTCTCTGGTCTCCTACCTAGCTCATCAGAAATGTAGACTCCAAACTTGCTCCAACTCTCTTCAGAGGATGAGAATAAATCATGTTTGTCGCAAAGCCAATTTCCTAAGAAACTGTTCTGCACAGGACAGAGAGGATTCTGAGTGAGTGGCTCCTAATACAGGCAAAACGGGTCCTTAAATTTTGCCCTAGGCAGCAACACTTCCCCTCATTCACCAAGTCTGCCACGATTTCTTTTTGAACCAAGATATACACGTGAGTTCTAGGGAATCTAAATCTCCTAGTACCCAATAATATTCTGGACCCCTGGTAGCTTTACTTTCTGTGGCCTTGTAAAGAATAACAATTTAGGTAAACCAATTAACCAATTGTAGCATGTGTTCTATTCAAGAAGCCAACTTCCAAATCTTAAGCATATTTTGTTTTATTAGAAAAATAAAGTTCTGAAAGAATAAAGTTATGCAAAGCAAGGCATATATATATACACACATTTCCATCTCATCCAGTTAAGCAAGAAACTTGACTCCTCTAAAAGAAATGAAAATAACAAACTTCTAACTAATAAAATAGGGAAAGGCAAGCTCCCCTTCTATTTCAGTAAAAATCTACATCTTAAAATAATACTATAATTCCCATTGTCCATAGTCCAATAAAGAACATACCAAACTTCCGGAAAATCCAAGATCCATCTGTCCCATAAGGAAAATCCTCAGCTAAAATCCATTAAACAGAAATAATTCCTTTCTGTGTCTTCTCAATCGGCATCCATCTTCCTTCCTTCTCTCTCTCTTCTTCCTTCTTCTTCCCATGAGACTTTGTTTGGAATGTTATGTCTTTGCTCCCCCTGTACCAGGACACTGTTGCCAAGTAACGAGATAAGGGTCAAGCTGACAAGTTCTGCTGAGCAAAGTTGCAAGAGAACTTTCTCTTGGAATTTTCCACTCTCAGACACACAGAAACCAAAATGGATTCTTTCAGGCTAACTTTGTAACTACATGTTCCATCAGTAAATCACTTTCTGGCTTTCATAACCAAATTCATCACAATGTTTTCCTTCAAATTGAAAAATGACTTCATGCAATGTTAACTTGTCTAATTCTACAACCTTTATTTATCTACATTCCACAAGCATAAAGATACTTCAAAGTTGTTGAAATCATGTAACTTTTTTTAAAAAAAGTACAAATCAATAAAAGTTGAAATACATTTGTTAGCCTTTTAGTGTATTTGAACTAAGTTTGTTACATGTTCACCCAGCCATCTGCCAATTAAAATCTATGAAGTAAAATCCATGATTTCTATGTGTTGCCCCTGTGCTGTGGTCTCCAGCTGCTGCTGTTTCAGTATCTTTTTCCTCCACCCAGGTTCTTGGCTCACCTTGACACAGCTCCATTGTGGCTCATCTGTCTCAACCAACTCTGTGTTGGTTGAATGGCATTTTGCTTATATTCACTAGATCTTTTTATAGCCATTGATGTTTATATTTCCTCATTTTTTATACTTTTTTCTTCAGCTGCAAATTCCAGTACTAGAAGGCTAATACAAAATATCTTAGACTCAAGCAACCTAGCAAGAGGGGTGCTGATAAGAGGAAACAATCTTCTCTTCAGTCTGTTCTAAACTTGCAGACTCAATGTATTTTTTCATTGAGTCTGCTTTGATAGCAAACACCATGTAGTCTCTATGGGAGTTGCTATAGTTGCAGACCTAATGGTTTCCCATAGGCTCTGCTATTCATATAGCTTACATGGGACTAGATAGGATTTTGTCAATCCCTCTGGAATGACCTCTGATGGTCATTCAATATATTGCTGCTTAAATAATAACTTTTTTACTTTTTTGTTTTTATTTGCAAGACTGCACCTCTTTGTCTTGAAGTAACCTCTACCAGGCAGTTCATTACTGTTCAAAATTTCCATTGTACAATTACATTTCACATTTCTAGAGTTACAATTCTTATCCTCTTATTCATATAATACTATATTTCTACAAAATTCAAACTGACAGTCAGTTCCCTCCCCATCAGGTGAGTGTGGGGTAGTCCTGTTGACAGGGTTTTTTCCAGTTGTTCAATAGTCCAGTTTTGCAATATTGACACTGGTGCAGAGCTAAGAGCTGTTGTTCATTGCTAGAGAAGAATAACACTACAAATGGATCCTTTGTATTCCATTTAACATTTCTAGGATTAAAAAGATGGTTAGTAATTTGAATTGGGAGTTTAAAAAGAGTAGAGTAGTTTAGGCTGCTGGCACCTAAGGAGAAGGTATGTGACAGCAGATCTCCCTTCCCATTAAAGCCCAGCATTGTCCCCAGGTACTCTAACCACTGAGATACTGGGGAGGGCTCAGGCTGATCTTATTGTGTAATACATATGACCTTTGTTGTCACTCCTCCAATAATTTCATGGAGCAGTTAGGTGAAGAGAAAGATTTATGTAACTGCTTGCATAGCCTTTTTGTGTTCTGAAGTATTTTCCTTTTCTTTTATCTCCAACCTGCATTATCAAACTTTACTGAAATATATTATCAGAATGTGGGTGTGATTGTGGAAGAGTAGTTTTTTGTGGGCTTTGAGTAGATAGGTCACACATTAAGCATGCTGCATCGCCCCAGAGGTCATAACCACTTGGGCTTTTTCCTCATATTTGTTTAATGGAGATCTGGACACACACAGATGCTGGCCACAGATCAGGTTAGAATATCTCATAAAAGGTACAAAAGGGGATTGGCACTGATTTGTATGCCCTTTCTGTAAGTATAGAGTGGATCAGCACAGCCTTAATTTAGATTATCAGCACTACAGCTCTCACTCATGTTTGGTCAGTCAGTGATTTCTGTTGGTCAGTCATGCTCCTGGGGACATGGTTATGGAGACTTCCATGGTTACCAGTGTTCTCCTACATCTACACCACTGAGCATTCGTTCCTTCAATTAGTTGGGTCCCAAGCCATGTACCGCTTTGAAAGTCAGCATCATTACTTGATACTGAGCTGGAAAACATACAGTTTGTGTATTATTATTTATGGTTTTGTCTTATAAGCAGTCTTTGGCTGGTTCATGTGACAGAAGACTTATGAAAGCTGGTGCCTGGGATTTTTTTTCACCTAGCAAGACAACCTGCACATTTTCTGGGAATAAGTTGTTCTGTCACTGATTCTGGATCCAAGTAGGGAAAGTATAGAACAAAGTGTGATGATTTGTGTTTTTATGTGTATTAGAATGGGATATGTAGTCCTAAGATTGTCCCAATAGCACCCATCTTGATTTAAAGTCTGCTCTGTAGTAGGAAAGTTTTTCATGCTGTTTCAGAGAAGCCTCGCTCTCTGGTTATCTCGTTGCTAAGATGAGTAGAGAGCAGAGACTTTCGTAGTCAAAATAATTCTGCCACAAAACATAACAACTCTCAAGCTCCCATGAGAAAGTTAGGCGGGACAACAAGACCCAGGAGGGGGTGTTCCTTATGAAGCATTCTGGGAAGAAGAAGGAAGTTGGTAAGAAGTTGGAAAAAAGATGGAGTTGGACTGAGAAAGGTCAGACATGTGCTTTTTCCCAAAATGGATTATATCTTTGGTATGGAGCCTTTTTGTCAACATAGACTGATGGAGGACAATTGGATTCTACCTGACCTGTTGGACTACGAACTGTGAAATCCCTGGAAACGTGAGAATGACTGTGCTTATGCATTATTCTAGTTTAGAATGCTTTTAATTATTTTATTTTTCCAACTGGAGTGGTGGGGGTGATCTGTCTGCCTTGTTATGAAAATGTTCTTAACTGAATTACTTTGCAATAATCTGAATTCTTTTCTGAACCATCCATTTTTAAATAAAACAGTAATGATTTACAATTGCATGCACTGATTTCTTGAACAGACTAGTCTTTCTGATTTGGCCATGTGTATTTGCTACCTGATATATAGAGCCCAGATTAGCCTGAGTGTAAACTCATGGATTTGTCTCTGTGTTTTTTTTTTAATAAAGGAGGTGGATTTGAGGAAGAAGTGTTAGTCAGGGCCTAGCTGAGAGTCTTGGGCTCATCTTAGCTCCTAAAGGACTGACTAAACTTTGGAATCTCTCCATTCTCCGGCATCCCCGATATCTCCTTGGAGGTGGGGGATGGCTTGCACAAAGCACCACATTTAGTGGATTGTTCTGAAAACTTTTACTGAGAAAGGTTCTTTTCTTGTATTTATGTGTTGTTATTTCTTTCCAAGTACAGTATCAGTTCTTTCAAAAATATTGCTCTTGATTGACATGTGTGCCCTAAAACTCATACAAAAATTGTCCCAACACTATCAATTTAAAATTGTACTGCAGTGCCTGGGAGGATCCTTTTTAAAATAAGTAGTTACACTTATGATACTTAGTGTGGTGTAGTAGGAAGAGTGTTGGACTAGGATTAAGAAGGCCTGGGATCAAATCCCTGCTCAGCCATGGAAGCTCTCTGGGGGTGTGGGACTGGCAAAGCCACTCCTTAAATATCTCACTTACTTTGAAAGTCTTATTAAGGTTATTGTAAGTCAGTTCTGACTTGATGGCATGTAACAACAACTATGCATATAGCTCTACCACAATAACATTTTAAAAAAGTAATTCTTTACTTTTTCCTTTCAGAACAGTCACTGAAATTATTTTCTTTTTAATTACTTTTAAAAACACACCTGAATGGAACAAGCCACCAGCTAGTGATACAAAGCATACTCTCACACTGTCTTAACACCCACAATGTAGCAAGAGACAGCAGCACAACCCAGTACTTGAATCTTGTGATATTCTTTCTCAATCAAGTGGATGGAATAAAGTTATCCATGTTAAATTACAGTTGGAATGCAGTGTATAATTAATCTCATTTTCCAATGATCATTGTCACTTGAAAATGAAATTAATGATAAGCAAGTAGTTGTATGTAACTAGCCATTTCCAAAATCTGCCATTTACCCAATAAAATATGCAGTAAAACCATATCTTTCCTGGCCTTGGGATGATAGTAACAGGAGACTTTTTCACTCATTCTTCCCTTAGGCTGTCCTGGAACCTCTGGCTATTGCTTTGTGAAGGCTTGAGCTTATCACTGAATCCTTGAGCTCCTTGGTAAGTAACAGTATTAGACATGTTAAAAGCAATGTATTTCAGACAATCAAAACATTCAGTCCAGGACTACTGTTCCTGTGGAGTTACATGGGGTTGCTTTCATCCTTTTTGACAAAATGGTACTTTTGGGAAAAATATAAAGGAGCCCTGTGCAGGCAGAACTGAGAATCTACTCCATTTTTCCAGAGGTGACCATAGCAAATATATCATCATATTTATGAGAGAGAGCCCATACCCTGTTTCTCTGAAAATAATACATAACCTGAAAATAAGCCCTAGTATGATTTTTTCAGGATGCTTGTAATATAAGCCCTACCCCAAAAATAAGCCCTAGTTAAGTGAAACCTTCCACCATTGTGCAGCAACCACAAGATGACATGACTGTATTTGAACAAATGTAGATTGTTGTACATAAAAAAATAAATGAAACATCCCCTGAAAATAAGCCCTATTGTGTTTTTTGGAATAAAATTAAAATAAGACCCTGTCTTATTTTCAGGGAAACACGGTAGTAAAAATCATAGTGTATTTATTTTCACAAATCCTCCTTAAGACAGATTTGATTAAAACAAAAGAAGACTGTCTCTGGATAATCCTACTGTTCTGGTTTTACATGGTCTGTTTGGTTTTGTTCCTTCAAGAAGCACAATTGCAGTAGCAGTGTGATAAATTGCTGGGCCAATTTATGAAATAGCAAGTCTGTTATCTTTCTCAGTTCTCCATATCTCAGTTCTAGTCATTATTATTGACTAAATCAATTTCTAAACTTGGCCAAGTCATTTTGATTTATTTGGTTCATTTTGGTTCAATGTCCTCAAGTAGCCTTAGCAGGAAAATTCAGAGTTGTTCTCTTTTTAGGTTTCTGCATGGAAATGAGCAATGGTCTGTGATCTGATCCACTATCAGATTTCAGTTTCATAAATGTCGCCTGTTTTCACTCTTTAGGTAACCGAGGCTGTAGGTGAGAGGTGGGGCAAGGCACTGAAGTTTAGAGAAGTTTCAATTTTGAACTACAGTTCTCAGAATCTCCCATCCAATATGGCCTTATTGTCAATGGGTTCTAGTTGACAAATATAACTTTTACAAGGTATACTGGAGGGAACCCCACTCTTTGGATTTAATGTCATCCAGAAGGACATATTGATCCCCGGGTGGCACCTTTTCTGAAGTAGATATTGAATAGAATTTAAATATATACCTATTCCTATGGAAAGACTGAAATAAAATGGAAATGTGTAAAATTTGTTAAGATAAACTTCTGGTGAAAGCATTTTGCTGCTTTATTGGTTAAACTGTGTTTATGACTAAATAAAACACACAAGCCTCTGAGAGTTACTACATTTGGCAGTATGTGTTCATAAACAGACCTGCTAACTGATAGGATGCTGAGAACCTTGGTTTGAATCCCTGCTAGGCTATGGAAACTCAGGGGTGGGGTGGAATTGGTAAAATCACTCCTCAGATACTTCATTTACTCTAAAGCCCTGTGTGAGTCAATATAAATCATTTCCAGCTTGATTACACATAACACTAATTCTTGTTTTGCTCGTGTTGCAAGCTATAAAGTACATTTAACACTCATTTAGGAAAGGAAGTCACTCAACTGGTAGATGTTGTTTCTCACAGTGCAATTTTCCTCACTTCCATTTTGTGATTGGTCACAGAAAGTAAACATGGGCTTAATTTGCAGCCTGAATGCTGGAAGCACATATCTATGAGGAAATTTCATTGTAAAAGGCAAAAGGGCTAATTGCAGGGAATATGTATTCCTTTTGATGTATAGCTTGGTCCTGTGACTTTTTGAAAAGCCTGTTTACCTAGTGAGACATCAGATCCATGCATGCTGTCTCTCCATATGTATTATACAAGGTGTGACACCAACTGCACATATGTATGCTCAGTTCCTCTGATCCTTTCTGTCCCCATCCTTATGGAGAAGAAGGAGAAAGACCATGGAAATTTGCTATGTTCCATCACACTATCTGTGTGCATACTCAAAACCAATGCCTTTTAATAATGTATATAGGTTTAACAGTGTCTGATTATGTGACATTTTCATTGACTGTATATAAGAAAACTAGCATCGTAGCTTTGATCCCAGGAGATGCTGTTGTCTCAGCAATTGTTTAGCTACCACACATGAAAACTACAGCTTGCTCTTATGTGTATAAATGGTTTTATCTCCTGTGAATGTTGCTGCCAATTTTGTTAAAACTTATGTGTGTTTTACTCACAGCCAGAAGAGCTGCTGGCTTCATTATAGTTCTCTGTACAGAGAAATTCATAAAGACAATGAATTATGGATAGTGATACTCATGTGGAACGCAAAAAAAAAAATAAAAGATCAGAAGAAGCAGAACAAGGACAGGACAAGAGACTGATGCAGCAGGAGGCATGTAGACATAGCTGTGAAAAAAAGAAAGGTGATAAATGATGCATGGTTTGAGGACTTGAGTGACAGAGTTGCTGTACTGTGCTCCTGTTTAAGCTGAAGAAGATCATATTATGGGAAGAGAGAAAGTTGTGGGATTGTCATTGTGAAAACTGAAGTATTACTGTACTACCTTAATATTTCCCCCCCAGAGAAGAAAGGGCCATTTTGATATACCAGAAGCGGAAGAGAAACAGGCCCAGAACCTCAGCTGGAAGACCAATTCCATCAGGGGCCTCTCTCAATTGTCACTAAGCAGTGACAGATGGGAGTAAAGGGAGATGGAAGACAACGTTGTTAAAAAAATAAGCTCTGTGTTCTCATCTCTTAGCTGTTACCAAGTAGCAAATGTTCCATCATGCTGCACCAGAGGAAGATGTGAAGCAGGATCATCCCATCACCTTGCTGAATGACCAGCTCCATGGGGCTCTTTCTTTCCATAAGCTGTTTCCAGCTGCTGGTTGTAAGAACTGATACCAACATTTATTTTTCATGAGGGACAGTTTGGCAGATATGCCTCTGATGGGCCATCTAGCCCCAGCCCAGGGTTCCAGAAGAGCAATGTGCCTGCTTTGCTGAGGGGAGGTGGTGTGCAGCAGACCAAAGCTAAGGGCTGGAAAACAGACTGAGATATGATTGGAACAGCTGCCAGAGGAGATCCCTGTCATATCCCTGGGGTCCCCGAATTGAACAACACAAATGAAGGCCGTTTCTGCTAAATCAGGGGATACAGACCCAGGAACTACACAGGGCTAGTAAGCAGGTGGTGTGAGCATCAGGGGGAAACTGGAGACTTGGGGCTCTAAAAGCTATACTGAAGAAGGTGGAGAGACAGAGCCCTGTACTTAAAATGCAGTACCTGAGTTAAATCTCTGCTCATGACCCAAGGTCAATCCTGATGGACTCAGGTAGATGGCTCAAGACTAACTTAGCCTTCTATCTTTCCGAGACTGGCAAAATGAGTACTACTAATGATATACATTAGATACAGCCTCCTTGGATAGGAGATTGTTGTTCCTTGTCCGAAAGTTATATTCTCATAGCAGATCCCAGTTCGCAATGGCTCATAGGGTGAATTGTCTGATGAGATCATGAGAAACAAGGGGGTTAAATAGGGATACATCTTGGTTCCTTATCTTTTTAACTTGTTCATTAATTATTTGGTCCCCACCTTCAGGATGGTTGAGGGTCATTTTCCAAAACTTGGCTTTCAGCGAATTCTGTTTTTTTTGTATGCAGATAATGCTGTCATTTTATCCTTAACCCAACTGGGCCTAAACATCTACAGATGGCTTTCGCATCCTTTTGTGATGCCTATTTGTAAAATCTAAAATTATGAGTTTTTTTGAAGGTTGCTAACTTTTTCCTTGCTGTAATATGAAGAAGGGCCTGCTTATTGGATGATGCTTGATAACTTTTTATTGCTTTTTAAAAACTTTGTGTTCTTTTGTATTGTGTGTAAATTGATTGACATGTATCTGAACAGGTCATATGACTGTAATAAACTTATTGATTGAGTAACCAGCTCACTAGGCAGCAAAGTGTTGTTTGCATAATTATGTTGTAAGCCACCCAGAGAGTCCATTAACACTATGGGGCAGTATTTAAGTCAAAAACAACAACAACCACAACAGCAACAATAGACTGAGCCAGAAAGAGCTAGAGTAGAGTCCCCAGCTGTGATTGTAGAGGATGATGTAGAGGAAATGCCCTGGTGGTTTGCCAGAGAGAAGCTGAGGAAAGTGTACCAAGCTGAGGAGGTGGATGATGAGACCCTTGTGTCTCCCCAGGAGTGGGATTATGTAATCAAGGAGGATCCTTGAATGAGAGAGTTAGTGGAGTTGTGGGTCCCCAAGGGTGAGTGGCCTCAACATCAGTACCCTTATTCAATTCTGCATCCTAATTACTGGGGGGAAAGGACTATATCCTGCTACAAACCCAGATGCCAGCTTTGCCCCCACATTTACTTTGGCAACATGCTCAGAGGACCTAATAATGTCACACACAACACCAAGGACACTTTCACGAATGTGATCTATGCCATCTTTTGCGAACAATGACCTTCTGCACTCTACATGATTAAAACAGGATATTTTAGTGTTGTCTTCAGTGTATTGTTGAATTGTTTCTTTTTCCACCACTTAGCTGAGGACCTGTAACAAGCTCTCCATAGACAATATGTTTTTGGAAAAAGTCATCTGACACCCGGATGGCATGGGCAGCTCACTGAAATTGTCATTGTTCCAAGACTGTCAAAATTATCACTTGTGTTCGCTCCAAGACTTGTGTCAGGGACTTTGTCCTGCAATTTGATATTGAGAGTTTTCTGAAGATGAAAATGATTGTGCTTTTTTGCATGGTGTTGATAGATAGTCCAAGTCTCTCCTGCATAAAGTAGAGGGACTAGAACAACAGCTTTGTGCATCTTCAGACTAACAAAAAGATTGATCCACATTGATTCAACATAGAGGATTGAAATTTTTGAAGGCAGTGCTGGTTTAGAGATTTGTGAAATCAGTTCACTGTCAATGATAACACAGTCCATGAAAAATTATCTACTGAAGTAAGGTGGTGTTCGTATACCTTCATGATTGGTTCCTCATAAGGTACACCTGAAGCAGGTTGATACATCACCATTGTTTTATGGATGGTGGCTTCTTCAGGCTGAAATTAATGCAGGTGGAGAATAGATCAGGGTTTCTTTGCATGTCCAGAAATGTGGTTGCTTTAAAAGAGCACAACCATTGGTAAATACAAGTTCATGCACTGTGCAAAATTAGATTTCAGTTACTGCCTGCAGCCACTGCAGATTTAACAATTTCTCATCAGTGTAGTATTGAAGGTCAATACCAGTGTTTTCTTTATTGTAAGCATTCCAGAGCATCACAGAAAACATTAAGAATCTAATCACAGGCTATCTTTAATGTCTCTTTTCAATCTTTTTTGCATTCTCTGTATAGTTTTTGGAGTCCTTTGGTTTAAAGAATAGGGTGAAAATGCCAGTCAGCTACTTACTTCTCTCTCTTACATGAATGCATGAAGTTTGTTTTCATCCAAATGCAAGTGTACACAAGCTTAATGCAAATTGTTTCTTGTGTATGCTAACCTGCATAGTATGGACCTACAGCAAAATGTTGCAATTTCAAATGGTTGGACAGACATTTTAGCTCAGTTTTCAGACAGTATGATTCTGTTTTGGGGTATTATCCTAACTAACAAGCTATAGAAATTACTATTCTGGTAAAGCAACAAGAGATTGTGAAATGACATGACCTTGTCTGAACATTTAAGTGGAGAGTTTTTGTGGGTTTTTTGTTTTTTTGTTTTGTTTGCTTGGTTGATTATTAGCATAAAAAGCAAATAAAGTACCAAATCAATGCCTACTTGGCAAGAATTTCAACTTATTCCACGAATTATGGTAAAGTTGTAGGTGGCCACATATAGATGACAAAAAGAGTGGAAATGCAAAGAAAAGCCTGTTTCACATAATATTGGCACATGGTGGTTTACATGCAGAGGTGCATATTTAGAAATAGTTACTGTAATTTGGGAAAGCCAGCATGATGGATACCATGTTGAACTAACACTCAAGAGCCTAAGTTCACTAGGCCATGGAAAGTGGCTGTCAAGGGTAGCAATGTTGGGGCACTTTTTAAACATCTCACATGTCTGGGAAACTCCTTTAGGGTCACTGTTAATCAGAAGCAGAACCATCTGGGAAGATAAGACTTGCTGGGAAAGACAATAATGCTAGCTGAAGGCAGTAGGAGAAAAAGAAGACCCAGTGCAAAGATGGATTGATTCAAAAAAGGAAACTATGGCCTTGAGTTTACAAGAGCTGAGTAAGGCTATTAAAGATAGAACATTTTGGAGGTTGCTCACTCATGGGATTACCTCAAGTTGAAGATGCCTTGATGGCAAGTAACAACAATTCAGAAGCAACCTGAGAGCACATAATAACAATAACAATAATTTGAATGGAAGGGCAATATTTTTCACTGAAATAGGGAAGATTGAGAACAGGTGACTTGAGTGCTTATTTAGTTTCTTACACAGATAGGAATTCGTCAATCCCTCTGCAATGACTTCCAATGGACATTCAGTTAATTGCTACTTAATTGCTTTTTCCTTTTTCTTTTTCCAGGTTACATCTCTTTGTCCAGAAGTAACCTCTATGAGGCAGTTCATTGTTCTTCAAACTACCCTGTTGCATTCACCTTTTACATTTCCAGGATTACATTTCTTATACCTTTACTGATTTAATACTTCATTTACACAAAACTCAGACTGTGACAGTTCCCCTCCCCTGACAGGTGAGTGTGAGAAAGTCTTGCTTGTAGATTTTCTCTATTGCTCAATAGTCCTATTTTGGAATCTTGGCAGGATAGTGGTGACTAGAGATGGGCACAACTTAAGTTGTGCTGCATGGTGCAACTCACACCACACAGTGCCACAAGTGCCGCACATTCCCTCCAACCACACATCCTAGTTTGCTGCCCTACTCACAAGCCTCCACACACCACCTGGGGCATTTTGCATCACCAGATGCCCTTCCCCACCTCTTCTGGCAGTTGACCACTCAACACGTGCACGGGTAGATTCCCTGTCCAGCCTCCTTGCCTGAGTGGTCAGCTGCCAGAAGAGGCAGGGAAGGGCAGCCCACGTTCCTTCCTGAACTGGCCAGCCAGCAACAGAAGACAACCTGGGCAGTGCACAGAGGCTTGGCAGCTGACCGGGGGTTGTCGGAGGGAATGTGCAGCAGCTGTGGCACCATGCAGTGCAAGTGATATGATGCAGCAAGACCTAAGTTGACTATTTCATGAGGAAATCTAGAAAACACCAGTCACGTGCTCCAACAGAATTATGGGGTGGGGTTGGGGAGTGTTTTTCTGTTCATTTCACAGCTGCCACTAATGTTTGCTTATTGCTTTGAAAAACCACCACAATAATGAAGAAATGCAGACATGAGATTCTCACTTCCAGCTGTTGTGACTTACCTTGATCTTTAGACTTCCAGGAATTACAGCAGACATTCAGCTTCACAAGTGTGAAAGCATGGTACTTCAGTGTTCAGCATTTTCAAAATGATTCCAAGGTTGTTGTTTTTGTTATTTTTTAAAATCAACAATGAAAGGAGCAAAATATCTGTAGAGAAGAGGCAATCACACCAGGATAAAGTCTTCTTCAGACAGGAATCCTGTAAGAGCTACTATGCACTTGAAGCAAAACTTAAAGAAAACCTGTGGAAGAATAATGGAAAGTTATCAGGTTTATGTATAAATGTTACCTTTTGAATGCATGCTAAATTAACACAGTCTTTCAGACTGTGAAGAAATGCAATATGCTGCTTTCATCCCATGTGTATAACTCAACCAGCTGGTGTACCACTGTCTCAGTTCTACATTTGAAAACATAGTTAACTTTGAAAGGGCTCAAAGAATAATAAAAACAACACAAATGATATAAATAGATGCTGCCTGATTTCCTTGTATCAGTAAGTTGCGGGAGCAGGAGCTGCTTTAAGTCCAACAACAGGGCTATCTGTATAGAGAACGTGTTCACCTATACATACCTGATAGTGTACAGTTATTATCAGAACTAGAGATGGGGACAAATAAAATAAAAATAATGATTCATTTTGATTTGTGATTCATCAAGGTTAACAGATCAATGACTATGAATATACGAATGTGACGGACAGGTCAGGAACCACTCCTGTCCATCACAATGGAACCCTGATTCAGAAGCCAATGGTTATACAGAAAAGGCGGGACTAAAGAAATATAAGAGAATGGATGACAGTTAAAGAGTCTGAGTTTGGAGTTAGAGAGGATTTCAGTTAGAGAGTTAGGGATGAGTTAGGGACTTTAGTTAGAGAGATGCAGTTTTGGCAGTTAGGACCAGTCTGGTGTTAGAGAAGAATAGAGAGATAGAGAATAAGATGTGAAATGAATAAATATATGGATTAACATGATTTTATCTAAGCAAATATAAATGTTACTAAAGTACAGTTGATTGAATAAATGAAATAAGACCATCCATGATTTACTTTACATGATTTACTTGTGAACATTTTAATAAACATTGATTTATTGAATAATACTTGATTGAAGAGTCATCTTTTATATAGTGAGGAAAAACTCCTCTGGTGGCAACAGAAAGGGTTGAAAAGTAAATGTCACACCCGAAAATGAACCTGGGTTGTGTGGAGAAACAAACAGGGGAATGGGTGCATGACATAAAGTGGTGAGCAGCGGTAGGGATTCAAAAGAAATCCAGTGAGCCAAAATAAAATGAGATTTATTAGGCTGGGATTCGCATGAAATTCAGTAAGCCAAAAATAAAAAGAAATTCTCTGAGTCTAAGAAACCTGGTTGTCAATAGCACAAGTGAAGGAGTAGGAAACCCTAAAGCTTAAGGTGAATAGCTTGTTAGGGACTCCTAAAAGTGTGGAAAGACAAAGGCAGGAAAAGGACTCTGAGGAAATTTCTATACTGTGGTTAAAAGTTTACCTCAAGCTGAGAGTGTGAGGGCCAAGAAGGCTAGCTTTAGATCCCAAAGCTCTGAGAGAGGGAGCACTGAGGGGATCAAAAGTGGAAGCCAAGGTCTAAAAGGAACAGCTGAAGTGAAAATAACTTAGGTTTACAAAAGAAAAATATTGCTTGGAAAATCTGGGTGTCTGTAGACCAAGAGATACAAAGTAACAGACACAAGGAACATCGAGGCTGAAGTCTCAGCTTAAGATTGCTACAATGTAGCAATCTTAAGCTGCCAAAAGAAAGCTACATAGTTTAAATCTCTAACACAGAAAAAAGAGGTCTTTTTAATTTGGGGTTTGTATGTTGGAATTGGTGAGAAAACAGCCTACCAATTTAATAATAAATATAAACTGTTAGGTATGACTTCCAGGAGAGGGAGGAAGGCAGTTATGGAACTTGCTGAGAGTCAGACTTTACCTCAGGAAGGGGAAATTTCAGACCAAGAGGGCCAGGAATATGAGGACCCAAGGGAACAGGAGGGTGCCTCACGGAGAGAAAACTCCCTGGAGTTTTTAAAAAGGAAAATTGAGAAAGAATATGAATTCCGGTTAAAACAATTAGAAAGAGAGATGGCCATGAAACAAGAAAGAATAAGAGAAAGGGCTGAACAAGAAAAGAGACAGCTAGAGGCTGAGACTCAAAAGAGACAGCTGGAGCTGGAAATGAAGGAAAAAGAGAGGCAACACCAATTAAAAATGAAACAATTAGAATTACAAATCCAAAACTATAATAATAATGATTCAAATCCTGAGGGGAATCTATCAAAAACTGGAGGGAAGGCTTGGGATGAGAGAAAGACAGAACCCAGAGAGTACCTCAAAGATGAACTGGCAGTTGGAAGCCATTTTAGAGAGAGACAGAGCAGTACAAACAGAAGGGTAAAAGCTTTGAAGGAAAGGGAGACAGAAACCCTTACAATAAACAAAGAAATTTAAAATCTTATTTTGGTGTTGTGAAAGCAGATCATTATATTTCAAATTGTGAATTCATTAAAAACAAAGAAATGGAACAACAGAAAACAGGGGAAGTTGTACCTAAAAAGATGTACTGTATACAAAAGCAGGATGAAAGGTCTGAGATAAAACAGAATGGCTGTTTAACTGACAGAATGCTGACTCAGGAGCAAACGCCTCCTATAGCAGAAATAGTCCACTGCTATTACATTAAAACCAACAGAGAATTGATGAAGTCAGCTGAAGAAAATATTTATATTAACAACATCAAGTACCTAGCATTGAGAGACTCTTGTTCTCAGATAACTATATGACATGCAGATATTATTCAGCAGGAAGATATCATTCCAAATGAGAAAATTTCAGTTAAAGGAATTGGGACAGAAGTGATTAAGCTACCAGTAACTGAAGTACATATAAATTATTAAGGATGGGCTGGTAAATTTAAAATAGTTGTTTCAATTCAGATCCATACGCCTTGTTTAATTGGTTTAGATTTGATTAATTATATTAAGACTGATGTGATCACCACACACAGACAGAAAAGACAGAAAATCTTTATAGAAATAGTGAGGTTTCCAAGGAAGATATTGTGATAAGCTTGGTTATGAAAGTTCATAAAATGATTTATTGATGGGATTTGTAATCACAAAGTTAGCCAGAATGAATTCATCTTGGTTTCTGTGTGTGAGTCGAGAGTGGAAATTTCCAAAGTTGATTCCTAGTTGTACCTCTGTACTGTCCTGCGTGGCCTTATCTCGTCACATAGCAACCTGGCTAGTACAGAGTGAGTGAAGACTAAACAACTTTTCCTTAAGCCTCGTGGGAAGAAGAAGGGTGGAGAATTACAACACGAGGGAAGCAAGAAGATGGATGCCAACAAGGACTTGGGATGGACTATATAATTCTAAGGACAGTAAGACTGAGTTTTTCCTATTGAGCAAACATATTTTTGGATTTCCAGAAGCCTGATGTATTGTTGTTTTTATAATGGACTATGGAATCTGCAGTTTTGCTTTAAAATGTAGATTTTGCTGAAGTTGGAGGGGAGGTCCGCCTTCCCCTTATTTTTGTTAGTTAGCTGTGTTATTATTTTCGTTTTTTCTAGAGGAATTTAATCTCTTGTCAATGGGGATGGGATTGGAAATATGTAAATACGCTGTGCTATTCTTTGCTTAAACTGATTTCTCTCAGAACTATATTTTTCTAATAAAAGTAAATATGCTTAAGATCTGGAAGTTAGCTTCTTGAATAGACACAAGCTGTTATAAATAATTGGCTTATCTAAATTGATGCATTTTACAAGGCCACATATACTTAACGCTACCAATTTGGGTCCAACTGATTTATGAGTGCTAGAAGGATGGAATTCCCTGGTACTCACATGTATGGCTTGGTTCTCAATGAAATCGGTCAGTCTTGGTACCAGAGTAAATTTTAGCTGCCCTAAGGCAAAATTTACGGACCCTGTTTTGCCTGGTAAAGGAGCGATTTACTTTGGAACGTCTCTGCCTGTGGCTGAGCAATTTCTTAGGAAATTGACTTTGCTGACATGGTGGCAGCAGTGGGATGAATTTCACGTGCC
Organism: Pogona vitticeps; assembly: GCF_051106095.1. Taxonomy (NCBI): domain Eukaryota; kingdom Metazoa; phylum Chordata; class Lepidosauria; order Squamata; family Agamidae; genus Pogona; species Pogona vitticeps. The sequence goes on along the minus strand of NC_135788.1, from coordinate 55,214,755 downwards.
GTGTTAATTGATTTATGACTGGAGAAATTGCCCTTGCGTAAGGCTTAGGCCGAAGCAGGGAGGAATTCTTTCAGTTGTTGTAATTGTTTTATGGCTGGAGAAATTCTTATGCGTGATTACAGCTAAGGCTGATGCATGCAGAGAGAGTTTCTTTCAGTGCTTAAGTGTAGCAGGAACAGCGTGTGGTGTTCTAAACTGCAAGCTCTGACCATTAAGGTGGCAGAGTGGCAAAGTTACCTAATTTTAAGCTGGAGTCTATTGAGAAGTTAACCAGGAGACACTGAAAAATAAAAATTTACTATTTCCAACCCTACACCAGTAGAGAAGGGACAGATTCCTGAGGGAATATCTGGTTTCTGTCAAGCAGACAGTTTTACAGCTGCCTTTCCTGAGCTGATTGCTTCGGTAATGGCTCCAGGGTGAGAAATGGCGTCTAGCAGGCGTTCTTCTTTACCGGAGTGGCTCTTAGCCAAAACTTTGGACAAAGAGATTTTGGAAGCTCTGGAACACAGTGCTTTATTGCAAAGTGGAGCCAGACCGAAAATTGTTAGTAGTTCATTGCATGTCCCAAAGGAGTTCCGTATGGGGAGTGCGATTACAAGGTTCACAGAGGAGGATGTCCAAAAGCTGATGTCAGAGAACCCAGATCTGTCGTGGTCCCAGATAAAGGCGAGGATGGAGCAGCAGGACGCTGGGGCAGAACGTGTTCCAACTCAGCAGGACCTGCTAACGGAGGAGATTTATGGCAATAACCAGAGGGCAGCTGGAGCAGCAGCAGCGGATGCCAGCAGCAGCCCAGCAGATCCAAGGGACGTGAGTTTAAAGTTACAGGAACGGTTTACTATAATGATGGCAGATTTCTTGGACAGTCAGAAACAATGGTTTGAGGCCCATGCATCTAGTGAGAGAAAGGCAGGGGAATACCGCGAAATGAAACTGCATCGTTTGCATAAAGAAATTTCTGAGAAAGAGAAGACCAGAGACTCTGTAGGGAGCATTGATAGAAGCAGCTTGCCTTATTACCAGGAGGGAGATGATCCATTGTCATTTTTATTGCTTTTTGAACTTTTTTGTGCAGACCTGGGTGTGCCAGAACATTTGTACCTAAAAATTCTATGGTCACAGGTCTCTGGGGACAAAGCCAAACTTTTAGCCAGAGTATCTAACCAAAACCTAACTTGGGAACAGTTTAAACCCCTTGTTTACCAAAGAGGGGGGTTTATTTATTTATGATATTTATTTATTTATTTGATTTATATCCCGCCCATCTGGTATAATTATACCACTCTGAGCGGCTCTGGAACTGTTACGTCAACAATTCAGGAAATTAAAAAAGACTCCTCAAATGAGCTATTCTGCTTTGGCAGATCAGATTGAGCTTTTAGGGGACCGTTGGCTAGAATCCGCCAAAGTCAGCACATTCAAAGACCTGAGAATGCTGATGTACATGGAGCATTTTTTAAATTTAGTACCCCCAGAGCTGAGAAGTAATTTGTTGGAGAAAGAATGTACTGACTTGCATACTTTAGCCCTAAAAACTGATGAAATAATTTCTTTTAAGAGGGGTGAGACTACTGCTAAAGTTAAGCCTGTTCCAGAAGTGCCTAGGAGGCAGAGCCAGTATGATTTTAAGAAGCCTGTTTTTCAGGAACAGAGACAGTCCTTAGCTGGGGAGCGCAGAAGCATAGCTCCTGGCCAGACTAGGCCAACCCTGACTTGTTTTCAGTGCGGGGGTCCACATTTGAAAAAAGATTGTCCAAAACTGTCTGTGCCAGCTACCCAAACCAGAAAGCCAGTTGGCAAGACTCCAATACCTGCACCACGTAAATTTAAGCAAACCACCCCAAAAGTGGCCTACCTTAGTGCTACGCCACAGGAAAATCAGCAGTTACCAGCAGAACAGCAGGTAGCTAACCAGTCAGCCAATCTGCCTACCCAGAGACAGGAAGGAGTTAACTTAACAGCAATTTCTTCCCAAGCCAGTGGAAAGCAGACAACGGTAACTCAGCTTGTGCCAAGGATAATGGGTCTACAAGTAGCCCAAGTTTCTACAACTGTGGCTCAGCAGACACCCACAGGGGAAAATTTTTCTATTATGGATCCAAGTTGCATTTTACCAGAAGAGCAATTTTCATGGTCAGCACAAACTTTTTCTGAACCCGTGACTTTGCATTTTTCTTCGGGTGATTTAGTTTTAAATGCTTCTCGTGATACAGCCGCTGATATTTCTTCAGTTAATAAACGTTTTGTGGATCCAGAACTGATTTTGAACACCCTGAGGTGTCCTGTTAGAACATATGGGTCTGGTGAAGTAATTAAGAGATTTGCCTCACTTGTTTTTCTGCAAATGAGTTACCAGAATTGGAAAGGTTCCAAATATTTGTTAGTCCATGAGGGCGAACCTGACTTTTTGTTGGGAAATGATTTGGCATTTTTGAACCACCAACAAACTTTAAAAGCAGCTTCAGTACAAGCAGTCACCCGTTCTCAAAGCAGAGTGATGCAGCAAATTCCACCTGAGGATTTCTCTGAGGAGCACCAAGATGAATTTCGTTGTATGTGTATATACTTACAATGACAATAAATTATTGTTGTTGTTATGATGATGATGATGATGATGATGATGATGATGATGATGATGATGATGAGAACTTAATGCAACAGCAGCCTCTTGTGACCGAACCTGATAGTGCAGCCAATACAAAGACTGAACCAGAGGACTTGCCTATTCCAATGGGTTCAGCTGATTTTAAACAGAAACAGCTGAATGATCCTACCTTAGCCTCTTTAAGGTCACAGGCAGACAGTTATGCAATGCAACCTGTGCAGCAACAAGTGAACTTCTTGTGGGGACCGAATGGACTTTTGTACAGACAGTATTTCCCTAAATCTAATACTCAGGCTGAACCAGTTCAACAGTTAGTTATTCCTAGTGAGTACAGAGAGAAAATTCTGCAGATTGCCCATGACAATCCAAGCAGCGGCCATCTTGGAATACAAAAAACTTTAAGTAGAATTTCTCAACATTTTTACTGGCCTGGTGTTACAAAAGCTGTCAAGGACTATGTTGGTTCCTGTGATTACTGCCAGCGAACAGGGCGTCAGACAGACCGCATGAAGGCGGAGATGCAACTCATGGAAATTCCAGACCAGGTGTTCCAGTATCTGCAAATGGATGTGTTAGGACCTTTTGTTCCTACCAAGTCCAAAAAGAAGTACATCATCTCTTTCATCTGTCAAGCTAGCAGATGGATTGAGGCCTATGCAATCAGCAACCTTTCAGCGCAAACTATTGCCAGAATTTTGGTGGACTTGTGTTCTCGCATAGGTATACCTTCTCAAATTATCTGTGATCAAGCTGGTGCTTTTAAGAGTGAACTTATGAACAAGATTTGTGAAATAAGTGGAATTAAACTGAATTATAGTATTTCGCACCATCCAGAATCTCATGGTTTGGTGGAAAGAGGTCAACAAACTCTTCTTAGGATGATTAAAACTTTGCTTCAAGAATATGGAAACATTTGGGATGAACTTTTACCTTTTGCTTTGTTTGCCTACCGAAGTGCACCCCATGTTTCTCTTGGAAACTTTTCCCCAAGTGAGGTGGTCTTTGGGAGAAACCTACAAGGACCTTTGGATTTACTTAGATCTGATTGGGAAGGTGTGGTTAGAAGCAGTACTATTCCAGTTGCTGATTTTGTTAGAAACCTGCAAGAGAAACTCTTAGCTGTCCAAGAGTTGGCTAGAGACAATTTGTTGGATGCTCAAGCAACACAGAAGTTCTACCATGACAAGAAAGCCCGTCACAGAGAATTTGCAGTGGGTGATTTGGTACTTGTCCTGAACCCACTCAGACCTTCTAAGCTAGAAGTTGTCTGGGAAGGTCCAGGTGAAATTGTTCAAAATTGGGAAATGTCAATTACTTTGTCAATTACTTTGTTGAATTCTACTAAGAAACCTGTGATGTATCATGTTAATAGTTTGAAGTTGTATAAAGACAGATCTGCTATGTTTTTTCAATGTTATGTTGCATGTTTTCAACCTGAAAATGAACCTGTTTATATGTTAGCTGAATTGGAGAACGCAGGTACCTGGTCTGATAACATTGTCTTAACAGGTACCACAGATCAAAAAGAAAAGCTTTACCAAATTTTAGAGGAATACCAAGAGGTTTTCTCAGACCAACCAGGTTACACCAATTTGATCAGTCACCAAATCAATACGGAGTCTAGTCCTCCAATATGGTCAAGCCCATATAGAGCCATTGGTAATCATGATATCCAGATTGAAGAAGAGATACAAAAGATGTTATCTTTGGGGGTGATTGAGGAATCATTCTCCCCTTGGGCTTCTCCAGTGGTTTTGGTCCCTAAAAAGAACGCGCTAGGCAAAATTCTCGATGAAGTAGGATTTTGTGTTGATTACAGGAAGTTGAACAGTGTTACAGTTTCAGATCCATACCCATTACCCAGAATGGATGACTTAATTGAGCGCCTTTCACAGGCTATATTTATCAGCATAATTCATTTAAAGAATCCTTATTGGCAACTTGATCTAGCCGAAGAATCTCGAGATAAGACCGCTTTCATCACTCACGTGGGAACTTTTCGGTTCCGGCGTTTACCATTTGGTTTAAAGAATACAGGAGCTTCATTCCAGAGAATGATAGACAAACTTTTACATGGTTTACCTTTTGCCAGTGCTTATCTTGATGATGTTGCAATTTTCAGTTCTGATTTTGATTCTCACATGTCTCACATTGAAACTGTTTTATCCAGAATTCATCAAGCAGGATTGACAGTCAAAGCAAGCAAATGTGAGTGGATGCAAGGAAAGGTCATGTACCTAGGTCATTTGATTGGGCAAGGTGAAATTCAACCTCTGCAAGCCAAAGTACAAGCTATTAATGATTGGCTATTCTGAAAACTAAGAAACAGGTACGTTCTTTCTTAGGTTTGATTGACTACTACAGAAAATTCATTCCTGACTTTAGTCATTTGGCTACACCTTTGACTGAGCTAACTAAGAAAAGACAGCCGGTCAAGGTAAAGTGGACATCAGAGTGTCAAAGTGCTTTTGATGCCTTAAAGGCCAAAGCTATTCTGAAATCACCTGATTTTGACAAACCATTCATTTTACAGACTGATGCCTCAGAATTAGGCCTTGGTGCTGTGTTGTTACAACAAGGGGAAGATGGGAACCTTTATCCTATCTCATACTTCTCCAGAAAACTCTTGGAACATGAGAGACATTACGCAGTACCGGAAAAAGAGGCACTTTCTGTTATCTGGGCACTAAATCTTTTAAAACCTTACTTATGGGGGCGTAAGTTTACCCTCCAAACAGATCACAGAGCCTTCGTTTGGTTGCAGAAGATGAAATCTCACAACCAAAAATTGTTGAGATGGAGTCTAGCTTTGCAAGACTTTGATTTTGAAGTGCAGCATATTCCTGGAAGACTAAATGTTGTGGCAGATGGTCTTTCTCGAATGTACTGTGAAGATCCTGACAACTGATCGACGAGATAATGCATTTTTATAGTACATTGTTCCTCTGAATTACTATTTTGATATTAACTAACTTGTTTCTTTTCTGTATTTTCAATAGAGTATATGCTTAACCATAAGAATATATTCAATTGCCATTATTAGTATTTCTTGCTTTGATGCTTTGCTAGATAAGTGCAATTTTACATGTATGCCTTTTAATCATTAGCAGTTAACTTTCATAACCAATAGTTACAGTAGTTATCAAAATAAGAACTTTAACAGTTCTAGATTTTGTACTTCTAGGGGTGACATGTGATAAGCTTGGTTATGAAAGTTCATAAAATGATTTATTGATGGGATTTGTAATCACAAAGTTAGCCAGAATGAATTCATCTTGGTTTCTGTGTGTGAGTTGAGAGTGGAAATTTCCAAAGTTGATTCCTAGATGTACCTCTGTACTGTCCAGCGTGGCCTTATCTCGTCACATAGCAACCTGGCTAGTACAGAGTGAGTGAAGACTAAACAACTTTTCCTTAAGCCTCATGGGAAGAAGAAAGGGTGGAGAATTACAACACGAGGGAAGCAAGAAGATGGATGCCAACAAGGACTCGGGATGGACTATATAATTCTAAGGACAGTAAGACTGAGTTTTTCCTATTGAGCAAACATATTTTTGGATTTCCAGAAGCCTGATGTATTGTTGTTTTTATAATGGACCATGGAATCTGCAGTTTTGCTTTAAAATGTAGATTTTGCTGAAGTTGGAGGGGAGGTCCGCCTTCCCCTTATTTTTGTTAGTTAGCTGTGTTATTATTTTCATTTTTTCTAGAGGAATTTAATCTCTTGTCAATGGGGATGGGATTGGAAATATGCTAGGGTTTTGGCTACAGTAGAATACGCAGAGTTATTGAAGACACTTTACCAGTTCTTCTTGTGTTGCAAGACAGTTGTATTTACACGTATTTACAGTTATATACAGGCAGGTATCTTAACAGCACAGCAAGAACTCTTTATACAAATGGACAGCATGCGTGGCAGCAAGTGATAGTGGAGGAAGAGAAAGAAGCAAACACACAGTCCACTTATATATATATACATGGCATATTTTGTCCAATCAGAAAACAGATGACTTCATGCTTTGCACCTGGTCTTCTCCTGGTTTCAAGTCATTACATCATGTCCAGAGTGATTTAGCACTCTCACATCTGTGCCCAATGGCAACTCGTTAATGAAACACATATACAGGTTCAGGCTTATAAAATTTCTATACTCTGACACCCCTCCTAATTTTTTTTGCCTGAACATAACATAATCCCAACACATTTACACATTTCTCATGCTTCTGTGTTTCACTCTTTCTGTTTCAGCCATGTAGTGTTGTCTTGCATTACCTTTTATTGCACCATTTGTTTTATTCAAAACCCATATATTTTCTAACTTTCATTTAAACAAGGCCACGTATACTTAATGCTACCAATTTGGGTCCAACTGATTTATGAGTGCTAGAAGGATGGAATTCCCTGGTACTCACGTGTGTGGCTTGGTTCTCAATGAAATCAGTCAGACTTGGTACCAGAGTAAATTTTAGCTGCCCTAAGGCAAAATTTACGGACCCTGTTTTGCCTGGTAAAGGAGCGATTTACTTTGGAACCTCTCTGCCCGTGGCTGAGCAATTTCTTAGGAAATTGACTTTGCCGACAGTTATAAGTATTAGCCAATCAACTGAACTTGTAGGAAGCATAGATATAATAAAGTCTCAGAAAAGGATTTTTAAACCAGAACAAGAAAATGATTTTACTTTGCTACAATCTTGTAATGCAGTTAAAAAAGAACCAGTAATTTCAGAATCCCCTAAAAGATTCTTTATAGATAGAAATATCCACAAACAAATGGATATTCCTTTTGAGTGCAGAGAGATGTCTGGAGTTGGAAAAGGGGTTTGGAATAAGATGAGAGATGTTAAAGGGGGTTTCATATATATAAGCTCACAAGATAGTCAGAACACACCCACTACTAAAGAACTAGAGAACATGGGGGAGAAAAAAAATTGCTAGAGAGTCAGAGAAAGAAATGGGTAGAAGAAAGCTGTAAAGGTATGAGAAAACCCAATGAAAGGAGTTTTAACCAGGAGATAAAGGAGAATAATAACTTAGAAGATTGGTTGAAAGAGTTTCTAGATATCATTCTATTATTCTCTGAAATTCCTGAGAAAATCTATGCAGACAAAGATCTTGTAACTAAAGAAAACCCCTTAGTGATGACTCCTGAAAAAGAGGAAAACTTACATGAAGATTAGGAAACATCATGCTACCCTGAGATTGTGAAACTGAAAACTTTAGATGGAAGTAAATTAAAGTCAGCAGAAGTAGTATCTAAGGAAAAGATACAGCTAACTGAAAAAGCTGATAATTCTGTATCTGCACCCATAGCTAAAACGAAGCAACAAGAAACCCTAGCTAAGAAATTGGAGAATAAAGAATTAGAACTAGAAAATATTAAATGTGCATCTAAAATTAAGCAAATAGATAAAAGAGAAATGCAAGGAGTACTAAAGAAATTTACTCTAGTCATAGAAAAAAGAAAAAAGGATAGAGTGAAAGTTATGATAAAGATAGCAGGCTATACCCAGCATGGGGAAAGAAATACCAGATGTATAGCCTCTCCTTTAAAAATTACAAAAGCTAAAAGAAAAGACAAGGAGATCCAGTGGTTGAGTAGATGTAAAGAGACCCTGGAAAAGCTGCAGACTACATTAAAGAAAATTCGGTGTAGTATCCAGAGAGGTCATCGTATCCAGAGAGGTCGTGTCCAGAGACGTCATTGTATCCAGAGAGGTCGTGTCCAGAGATTTCATTGTATCCAGAGAGGTCGTGTCAAGAGACATCTTTATGTAATGAGAGGTCTGGAGTTCCAGAGTGTCTTCAACATCATCGCTGTGGCAGGATTCGAACCAGGAGCCGTGCAGAGCAAGGCGGACAACAAGAAAGACCAAGCAGGTGAGAGACATTTAATTGGCAACTGGAAGGGCAGATTGTTGATTGACTGGACATTGCAAAGAAAGAAACTTTATGGGACGTTGCGAACTGTGAAACTCAAAACCTACAAAATTGCAAGAGGGACACTAAAACTAAAAGACTTTGCTGATGAGATCCAAAGAAAAAGAAAGACTCAAAATAAGATTGCATATGCATGGTCTCAAAGACCCAACAAATAACAGAAAGCAATGAGAAGCTGCACAAGAAAACTGAAGAGGAAAAAAACTTATAATAACAAATATTAGAAGTGAAACTGTAATCAAAGGTTCTAGTTTTATTTTGCAATGTAGTAATGTAACAGTATGCAATGTAGTGTTAAAATTGATGACAAATGATAAATAAATGTAAATGTAAATGTAATAGAATGCAAACTGGTCAAAATTAAAATATTATAATTGCATTAAAAAAGTAAAAGAAATGGAGAAAAATATTTAAAAAATGTAAGTTATATAGTGTAAGAAATGTTAAATATGTAATGATATAAGTAATAAAAATGGTGATACTGTACTGAACATGTAATGAAAAGTAGAATAAAAAATAATAAGTTTTAAAAAGGTAATCGAGAAAATGTAAAAGTATAAAATGTTTATTTGTTTAATGTTTAAATAAGGTTTGTATAATGGGAAAAATTACTCTCTCATACATTGTACATGAGGGTAAATCACTGTAGAGTTGCACTTTAAATGGCTATAACACTGTCCCCTAAGCACCCAGAGACATCAAATTTGCAGGGAAGCTTCCTCAGACACTTTCCTACAAACCCTGAAAGATTAGTGAACATTGGTTAATGGACCCCGAGTTATATAGTCACAAAGAGGGCCCCCCCAGGAAAGCTCCCCAAAGTACTTAGAGAACCCAGAATCACAACAGAGCTTCCTTCCCCAACTTTGTCCTATATCTTTCCCCAACCTGCCAACTTTGGTGAAGATTGGATATCGGAACTCTGAGTTATTCACCCACAAATTGGGCCCCTCTCAGGAGAGATTACCACATGCCACGTGGTGGTGCTGTGGGCTAAACCGCAGAAGCCTGTGCTGCAGGGTCAGAAGATCCGGCAGTCGCAAGATCGAATCCACACAACGGAATGAGCACCCGTCGCTTGTCCCAGCTCCCGCCAACCTAGCGGTTCGAAAGCATGCAAATGCGAGTAGATAAATAGGGACCACCTCGGTGGGAAGGTAAACAGCGTTCTGTGTCTAAATCACACTGGCCATGTGACCACGGAAAGATTGTCTTCAGACAAAACGTTGGCTCTATGGCTTGAAGAGCGGGATGAGCACCGCCCCCTAGAGTCAGACACGACTGGACAAAAATTGTCAAGGGGAATCTTTACCTTTACCTTACAGAAGCCAATGGCATTGAGGGAGTTATATTTAGCCCCAGCAGAAAGAGAGGTCTCTTTGGCAGAGGCATGCATGAGGGATTCAGTTTTTCTTCAGCTCAGCACAACATTACATTTGCCAGTGAAGTTGAGTTCGCCCTCAGGAGGACTGGAGGCAAGGAGGTATTTGGCAGCACAGCAGGCTTTTTGGCCCCATGGGCACTGAGGGAAAAAACAGCAGAAAGTCAGGCTTTTTTGGCCCCATCGGGCACTGAGGTAGTTGGCAGCAGCAAAGTGGCGTGTGTTGCCCCATTGGGCACTGAGGTAGTTGGCAGCAGCAAAGTGGCATGTGCTGCCCCATTGGGCACTGAGGTAGTTGTTGGCAGCAGCAAAGTAGAGTGTGTTGCCTCACTGGGCATTGATGGAAAAGGCAGCTGGAAATCAGGCTTGTTTGGCCCCATCGAGCACTGAGGCACATGGCAGCAGCAAAAGCACTGATTTTCTAGGCTGAACAGTCTGCCTACCTACCGAGGCAGTAGAAAAGCCTAGGAAGCTGGAATGAATAGTCTGCCAGGAATTTGGAATGAAGCCTGAGTGGACTTTGAAACACCGTGTTGGCACACGGACACCCGGAAAGGCTTGGGTGGGGCAGTGGACAGGCATGGTTGGTGCTTGAATGCCCAGACAAGCTGCAGTGGCTCCAAGATGGGCCTGGTTGGTGCCTGGACGCCCAGCAGGCTTGGGTGGGTCTGAGACAGGCCTTGTAATGATGTGTTTTTATGGTTGTTAGAATGGGTTTTGTAGTCATAAGATTGTCTTAATGGCATCCATATTGAATCAAATGTCTGTGTCTGTACCAGGGATTTCGCATGCTGTTTTCAACGGTATAGCTCTCAGCCTTATCTCGTTACTAGGAGACTAGAGAGCTGAGGAATTTGTAGTCATAACAAGTCCTTGCACCTGCAAAATTCTCATGGGAAACTTAGGCGGGACAAGATACTTGTTGCTTGTTCCTAATTGGTCATCCTGTGGAGGAAGAAGGAGGGGGGAAGAGTTGTAAAATGGAGTTTGACTGAGAAAGACAGAGAGGAGAAGAGAGAGACATGCAGTTTTCCCAAAATGGATTATAACTTTTGAATGGAGCCTTTTTGCCAACATGGACTTTTGGATACAACTGGACTCTAACCTTTCCTGATGGACTATGGACTATGGAGTCACTGGATACGTAAGAAAGACAATGCCTATGCATAATTCTAGCTTAGTATGTTTTTCTTGTGTTATTTTTCTTAGCTGGAGTTTGTGGGGTGGTCTATCTGACTTGAGATGGAAATGTTACTTACTGAATTACTATGCTACAATCTGAATTCTGTTTAGAACTATCTTTCTTAATAACAGCAATAATGTTTAAGATTGCATGCATTGGTCTCTTCTACAAACTAGCCTAACTAATTGGCCACAAATATTTTGCTACCATATAGAGCCCAGATTTTACCAGAGTGTTAACTCATGGATTGTCTGTGTTTCTTGCCTTTACTTAACAAAGGGGATGGACTTGAGGAAAGAGATTCAGTGCAGGGCCTGGTTGAGAATTTGGGCTCGTCTTAACCACATAAGGACTGACTGAATCCCTGGAATCTCTCTATCTCCGGCTCCCCTAAATTTCCTTGGAGGTGGGGGTAGCTTACAGGCCTGGTTGGCGCTTGGACACCCGGACAGGCTTGGGTGGGTCTGAGACAGGCCTGGTTGGTGCTTGGATGCCAGGACAGGCTTGGGTGGGGCTGAGACTGGCCTGGTTGGCGCCTGGACACCTGGACAGACTTGGGTGGGGCTGAGACAGGTCTGGTTGGCACTTGGATGCCCAGACAGGCTTGGGTGGGTCTGAGACAGGCCTGGTTGGCGCTTGGACGCCCGGACAGGCTTGGGTGGGTCTGAGACAGTCCTGGTTGGTGCTTGGATGCCCGGACAGGCTTGGGTGGGTCTGAGACAGGCCTGGTTGGCGCTTAGATGCCCGGACAGGCTTGGGTGGGTCTGAGACAAGCCTGGTTGGTGTTTGGACACCTGGACTAGTTTGGCGGGGGCTGAGACTGGTCTGATTGGCACTTGGATGCCCCACCAACAACTTTGGTGGGGCAGAGCCTGGCTCTCTTGGTACGGGAATGCCCAGTGGGCCAGAGCAGGCAGGCCTTTTGGAATGTAGCCCAAGTGGAAGGAGGTGCCGGATTAAGAAATTGTTGAAATCACCAGCAACGGTGTTGACTTTTTGCTCCATCAGGTACTAAGGAAGTTCACTGCTGGAAAGCCGGCTTTTGGGGCCCATCAGTGCCCTGAGGCAAAAGGCAGGAGACTCTGGTCTTCTTCTTCTTCTGCAACATCACATTTGCCTGCAAAGTTAGTTATGTTTGTCCCCAGGAGGCAACTGAGGTTGTCAAAGCAGCAGCAACAGCAGGAGAATAGGGTCTGACTGCAAGGTGCTACTAATGGGGCCACTGGGCTTCTCGAGCAGAAGATCAGCAGTTCGAATCTATGCAATGGGGTGACCTGAGCTCCTGTAGCTTGTTCCTGGTTCTACCTACCTACTGAATTAAACTGCTGAGACACTGGGCTTGTTGTAGGTACTGTTGTTGTTGTTGTTGTTGTCGGCATGGGGACAGCTTTGGGTGGGGCAGATCCCAGCTCTTTTGGCACAGAAACGCCTGGACAAATTTAAGTGAGGCAGAGCCCAGCTCTTTCGGCACAACTATTCGTAAAAGGTGGCCGTGGAGCTGTAGCTTTATTTGTTTCATTTTTTAATGGAGAAAAGGGTTGGTAGTTGTTTTCAGGGTTGGCCAGTGAGGCGCCTGGAAACAGCAACAGGCAGGAGTTCTACAAAACTTGGCCCACTGGGCTGACTTGACCCAGCAGGCAGGAGTTAGACTGGTGAGGCACCTGGAAACAGCAGCAGGCAGGGGTTGTACAAAACGTGGCTCGCTGGGCTGACATGATGCATCAGGCAGGAAGGCAGAAGTTCTACAAAACTTGGCCCACTGGGCCAACTTGACACAGCAGGCAGACAGGCAGGCGGGACTTGGTTGGAACTAGGCCCGAGGAGGCGGCTAGAATCAGCAGCTGGACTTGTTCTGACTGAGGGGCAGGTTTGCAGGCCAGCAGGCATGTAGGCAGGTCTCTTTTTTTCCAGGAGGACTGGAGAATGGGCAGGTGGGCAGGCAGGTGGGTGGGTTGGCAGAGAGGCAGGCACAGGCAGGCTGGCTGGCAGGCAGACAGGCAAGCAGGCAGTGTGTTAATTTTTTTTATTTATTTTATTTATTTAATTTATACCCCGCCTATCTGGTCGGTGAGCACCACTCTAGGCGGCTAACAACAATAAAATACAATAACAATATAAATAAGCAATTCTAATTAGTAAAAACACTACAATACATTACATAGAGTGCAAAACAGAAACAGTAAAGAGGGAAGAAGGAGGTCAAGAGGAATATGATGGAAAGGCCTGCCCAAACATCCATGTCTTCAATTGTTTCTTAAAGATACCCAGCGATGGAGACCCGCGAATCTCAGGGGGGAGGTTGTTCCAGTGGCGAGGAGCCACCGCCAAGAAGGCCTGATTTCTTGTCTTCTCCTTCGTTAGGCTCCTCAACCTCACCTCCTGGCTCGCACGAGTGACACGGGTAGAACTTGGTGGGAGTAGGCGTTCCGCCAGATATCGAGGCCCTAAACCGTCTCCTAAGGGAGAGACTCATTGGAACCTACCTCTTTGGGTTCAGTGAGGGGAATCCCAACAAGGGAAGGTTAACCTTGATGAACGACAGTCTCTCCCCAGTAACGGGATCCAAACGTGAGCAGCGTGGCCGGAGTAAGCCTCCAAGATAGGAAAACATGCGCTTGCCCTGGACCCTGGTGGTGGGGGGGGATGGAATGGAGGTCAATGGCCACATTGGACAACTCTGGTAATATGACTAGTTTCCTAGCCCAGTAATGGAGGGGATTGGACTGGTGGGGCTGAGGGGGCTCAGCCAGATATTCCCACACCATTATCTCTGCTGAATCCTCCTCAGCTGCCTGTCTTTCCTCTGAGGCAAGTGCCAAGGTCACCACAGAGCTCCAGTAATGTTGGTGATTTTTAAGAACTTTTAAGAACCAACTAAAAATGTGGATGTATAGGCAGGCCTTACCTTGCAGTTAATTCCTGTCCTCTTTCCTTTTTTATTCTTTTTCTCTTTATTTGATTTATTTTGTATTTTTCCCATCTTGCTGAATCATTTAATTAATTAATTGTTATACATTTTTCTTGAACTTGTTATCCTTTATGTTGTAAGCCACCTAGAGTGGTTGAAATGACTAGATAGGCGGGATATAAATACAATGAATGAATGAATGAATGAATGAATGAATGAATGAATGAATGAATGAATGAATGATGAATGGAGCCTTCACCAGGTGAAGTCCTTCCCTATGGTTTGGGCAAACTACCCTGCCCCTCTTGGCCTGAGATTCCCATAGCCCCACAGAAGCATTGTGCCCCCAACACCCTGTGGATCTCAGTGGAGAACTCCGTTCTCCACTCCTCGAGGTCTAAGGTGCGTGCTGCCAAGCCCCCCTTGATTTGAGGATCACACAGGCAGGCCATGCGGTAAGCTCTGTCGCTGTAGACAGTATGGAGTCACTTCTGCATGCCTACCTTCAACCTCTCTACCAAAGCCCTGGTCTGTGGAAGGAGGGAGGATCCTGGTGCCACAGCAGTCTCCAGAGACCAATCAAGGGCATGAATCAGGGGGATGACCTGCCCCAATCTTGCCATATAATCACACAAGATGTTTGTGGTTTCTAGGAAGGGCTTGAGTACCTCCACCATCTGGGAGAGGGACAGCCAGTCCATGGCACTGATGCCCACCTCTCCCCCCAGGCAGAATGGGCATGGAGGACATGATGTCCTCCAAAACGGCCTTCTGTTCCACCAGGTGGGACACTGTGGTGTAGGTGCAGTTCCACCTGGTGGGCAGGTTTGTCAGGATAATATGGGTCTCCTGACCCAACTTCTCCTGCATCTCATGCAGCTGGCAGGCAGCTTTCAAGCTGCGGGAGAAGTGGCCCACCAGTTGGCGGCATTGCTCCAGGAGTGCCCGTGTCTCCTGGGTGCCTGGGTCCCATTCAGGCTTGACGTCACTGCCCAGGCCAAGGGCATCACACACCACAAGGTGTAATTTGTGTGCCATGCATACGATGCCCTCAAAGCCCACCGTGTTCAATGCTGCCAACATGTTCCACCCAGCATCTGTGACCACGTGGCCACAGGTCACCTCCCCTCTGGTACCCACTCCTGCAGCATGGATGGGAACTTATTGGCAATGTTCCTCCCCATCACCTGAGCTTCTAATGTGCCGTGCCTGCAGCAGAACAGACCTGTAGCCTGGGGATAGGGCAAGGGCCTCCCCCTACTGTCGCTGATGCCCTGCCACTACTTAAGTCCTCTGGCTGCCACCAGTGGGCTGTGAGTGGAAGGTAGCCATGCTGACCACTGCTTCACAGGTCCGCTGTGAAGTACACCTTGTGCCCCTGTAGCAGTGAAAAATGGTCACGGACCACCTCCCTCACAGAGTCATAGAGCGAGGCAGCACTCTAAAACTGAGAGTTCTCTGTGAGGGGAGTTCGTACCAGGGGGCAAAAAAAAATGCAGCAACCTGCGGAAGGCTTGGGATTCCATGATGGACAGTGGAAGTCTGAGCACGGCAATCGTCTTGGCGATGAGACGAGGGGCCGCCTGCTGGGCCTTGCCCTTCGAACGTCGGCTGAGGGTCATGGCGGACCCAATGGATGCCATTTCATGGAGCGTGGCCTGCCTCATGCTCCCAGCCCCAGAAACCCCTGTGGCTGCACTTTTGAAAGGAGGCGCCTCTTCTTGCCTCCCTTTTGCCTCCCCTGGAGCTGCTCTTTTCCCTCTCCCAGATGGCACAGACAAAGTGCCTTCCCTGGACAGGAGCCTTGGGTGGTGCCTCTCCAGATGTTGGTGGAGGGCAGTGGAGGACAGATGCCTGGGGTCTGATCCCCTCCGGACCACCCCAAGGCAGGTATTGCAGCATGCCAGCCATGGGTCATTGCTGAGTGCCATGAAATAATCTCACATGGCCCCTCTGCCATGTTTGCCCAAAGGAGGACCCACTGTCTGCCCCTGACTGCTGGCCTGGGAAGAACTCTGTGTCCCAGGGGTGCTGCTGGTCTGGGAGAAGGGAACAGATGACTCTGGGAACAGGGGTGGGCTGTGAAGCCTGCCCTGCCATTACTCGTTCCAAATTGGACTGGGGATTTTCAGAAACCAGTAACTCCTCAGATTCCTCTAGGAAGAGGAGTGGCAGTTCTTTTGGCACCTCTGGAAGCTTTGGTCCCATGCTTGCCTGCAAGGCCACCAGAAGAGGGACAATGGCACTGGTTATCATAGACGTGTTTGTGCACGTAGGGGTCATGATTTATTTTATTTATTTTATTTATTTATTCAATTTTTACCCCGCCCCTCTAGACAACGTCTACTCGGGGCGGCTTATATCAGTTAAAACAAGTTTAAAAACATATAAAATGCATTTATACTAATTAGTTCTAAACAAAAGGTTTCCAAGATGGTGGTATACAAAAGAAAGAAAGAAAGAAAGAAAAAAGATAGAGAAAAAGAAAAAGAAAAGGAAAATGACTTAATTGACTGGGGGGTCGTCGTTTAGTCATGTCTGACTCTTCATGACCCCATGGACCAGAGCACGCCAGGCCCTCCTATCTTCTACTGCCTCCCGGAGTTGTGTCAAATTCATGTTGGTTGCTTCGCAGACACTGTCCAGCCATCTCATCCTCGGTCGTCCCCTTCTCCTCTTGCCATCACACTTTCCCAACATCAGGGGCTTTTCCAGGGAATCTTTTCTTCTCATTAGATGGCCAAAGTACTGGAGCCTCAGCTTCAGGATCTGTCCTTCCAGTGAGCACTCAGGGTTGATTTCCTTTAGAATTGATAGGTTTGTTCTCCTTGCAGTCCAGGGGGATTCTCAAGAGTCTCCTCCAGCACGACAATTCAAAGGCATCAATTCTTCGGCGGTCTCCTTTCTTTATGGTCCAGCTCTCACTTCCATACACCACAACAGGAAAAACCATAGCTTTGACTATTCGGACTTTTGTTGGCAAGGTAATGTCTCTGCTTTTTAAGATGCTGTCAAGATTTGTCATCGCTTTCCTCCCAAGAAGCAGGCGTCTTTTAATTTCGTGGCTGCTGTCTCCATCTGCAGTGATCATGGAGCCCAGGAAAATAAAATCTGCCACTGCCTCCATATCTTCCCCTTCTATTTCCCAGGAGGTGATGGGACCAGTGGCCATGATCTTACTTTTTTTGATGTTCAGTTTCAGACCATTTTTTGCACTCTCCTCTTTCACTCTCATTACAAGGTTCTTTAATTCCTCCTCACTTTCTGCCATCAGAGTGGTGTCATCTGCATATCGGAGGTTGTTGATATTTCTTCCAGCAATCTTAATTCCGGCTTGGGATTCCTCCAGTCCAGCCTTCCACATGATGTATTCTGCAGATAAGTTGAATAAGCTGGGGGACAATATACAGCTGTGTCGTACTCCTTTCCCAATTTTGAACCAATCAGTTCTTCCATGACCAGTTCTAACTGTTGCTTCCTGTCCCACATATAGGTTTCTCAGTAGATAGATAAGGTGGTCAGGCACTCCCATTTCTTTAAGAACTTGCCATAGTTTGTTGTGGTCCACACAGTCAAAGGCTTTTGCATAGTCAATGAAGCAGAAGTAGATATATTTCTGGAACTCTCTGGCTTTCTCCATAATCCAGTGCATGTTAGCAATTTGGTCTCGAGTGCCTCTGCCTCTTCGGAATCCAGCTTATATTTCTGGGAGTTCTCGGTCCACATACTGCTGAAGCCTACCTTGGAGGATTTTGAGCATAACCTTGCTAGCGTGTGAAATGAGTGCAATTGTGCGGTAGTTGGAGCATTCTTTGGCACTGCCTTTCTTTGGGATTGGGATGTAGACTGATCTTTTCCAATCCTCTGGCCACTGTTGGGTTTTCCAAACTTGGTGGCATATTGAATGTAGCACCTCAACAGCATCATCTTTCAAGATTTTAAATAGTTCAACTGGAATGCCATCACCTCCACTGGCCTTGTTGTTAGCCAGGCTTTCTAAGGCCTGTCATGAATTTGATTATGAAAATTGTAAAAGTAGAATAGAGATGGATTTTGTTTCATAACAGCAAAGAAACAACTAGAAGCTGGCTGATGTCCAGATGTTAATTAGGAAGAAAAAATTGTACAAGGTCAGTTCTTTTTCCAGCAAAAAATAAATCAAGAAGAACAAAATGACCCTTATCTTATCAAAACTCCAACGGACAAGGACACAACAGCTTAATTTAAGAAAGATGGGCAAAGAGAGAAAAAGAAGGACGGAGAAGAGAGATGGGAGAGGGTTTTTGCTTGTAAGACAGCCAGAGACAACACACGGAGAGAGATGTATCTGGCAGAACTTTAATTGGGAAACTGAGTAAGAATGTTAATTTAAGATATAGCTAGACTATCTATTGTTTTCGTTTTATAGAGGAAATATCTGGTGGTGAAGGCTGGGGTATTGGAAATAATTAATGACGTTATTATGCTTTAGTATGTTTGTTTGAATGCGATCTTGTTTTAATAAAAGATAAAAAGACAATTTGTCTGTAAGTTGGCTCCTTGTTTAGACCACAGCTACTATGGTAAAATTGGCTACTTTAAAAATATATTATTTGATCTGGCCGCGTTTGCGCTACCAAATTAGGGTCCTAAAGTAATAAAAGAGGAAGAGCAGATCTTCCAGATTGTTTATTTAAAATCGGAACAGTTTTGATGTAGTATCCCTGTTCACTAAGGTACCGGTAAAGGACACCCTGATACTCATCCAGCAGATATACCCAGAAGACATCAAGGCCCTCTTCCAGCACTGCCTTACAACCAGCTATTTCCAGTGGGATAACGAATTCTATGAACAGACAGATGGAGTGGCCATGGGCAGCCCTCTCAGCCCGGTTATAGCAAATTTCTACATGGAGCATTTTGAAAAACTTGCCCTGGCTTCGGCACCCCTCGCACCCACAGTCTGGTTCCGATATGTGGATGACACCTTTACAATCTGGAGTCACGGTGAAGAAAAATTGGAAGAATTTCTCAACCATCTCAACAGCATCCACCCAAACATACAATTCACCATGGAAAAAGAAAGAGAGGGCCAACTCCCGTTCCTAGATGTCATGGTCCTACGCAAAACTGACCTCCGACTGGGACACAAGGTATACAGAAAACCCACCCACACAGACAGGTACCTACACAAAAACTCCAATCACCACCCACGGCAAAAAAGAGGCATAATCAAAACACTGGTAGACCGTGCAAATCGGAACTGTGAAGCTCAGTTTCTCAACACTGAACTCGACCACCTGAATTGGGCCCTACAGGCAAATGGCTACTCCAAAAATGAAATCACAAGAGCCATCAAACCAAGAAAACAACACCGAACTGAAGAAGAAAAACAGCCACCCACAAATAAATTATTTCTGCCATACATCAAAGGGGTCACGGACCGCATGGGGAAACTTTTAAAAAAACACAACCTACAAACAGTATTCACACCCACCACAAAAATATAACAAATGTTATGGTCAGCAAAGGACAAAACAAAGTATTTCTGCCATACATCAAAGGGGTCACAGACCGCATGGGGAAACTTCTGGAAAAACACAACTTACAAACAGTATTCAAGCCCACCACAAAAATACAACAAATGTTACGGTCAGCAAAGGACAGAAGGGACCCCCTCACCACTGCAGGAGTATACCGGATACCTTGCAGTTGTGGCCAGGTATACATTGGAACCACAAAACGAAGCATCCACACCAGAATCAAAGAACATGAGAGACACTGCAGACTAAAACAACCAGAAAAATCTGCAGTAGCTGAACATGCCATAAAACAAACTGGACATGAAATTCTGTTTCAAAATACTGGACAACACCAGCAATCATTACGTCAGACTGCACAGGGAAGCCATTGAAATCCACAAGCATAAACAAAACTTCAACCGGAAGGAGGAATGTCTGAAACTCAACAAAACCTGGCTCCCAGCTCT
Organism: Pogona vitticeps; assembly: GCF_051106095.1. NCBI lineage: Eukaryota > Metazoa > Chordata > Lepidosauria > Squamata > Agamidae > Pogona > Pogona vitticeps. The sequence goes on along the minus strand of NC_135788.1, from coordinate 55,194,770 downwards.
CAAAAACACAGAGTGCAAAAGGTCAACGAACTCCACCCAGCCACAAGGTCAGGGGATTACTGCACACAAAATACCAGCTAATGACACCCATCAACCACAGGGACAGATAATCTCCCCTCCTCATCAAAACAATACATCCACAACAAAACACATTAATCAACCATCTCCTGATTAGGACAATAGCCTACCTCACAAACTAGCCTTCTCACAGCCATAAATACTCCACCCACTCTCAAGCCTACCCAGAGCACAGTTTGCTGTCCTCTGAAGATGCCGGCCACAGAGACTGGCGAAACGTTAGGAAGAACCACTTTCAGAACACGGCCAAGAAGCCCGAAAAACCCACAACAACCAATCAGAACAGACTTGGGCGAAAGAGTAAGAAGTCGCCTAGAACAAAATTACAGGACCCAATTTTGCTGACAATAGCGACGGATCATTCCGGACCCCTCTCTGTTTCATGTAAAGGCAGTTCTAAGGAACGCTTTTACGACATGGTGGCATCTTGGGATCTGAATCTCATGTGCCGTGTTTACAGCATAGTGGCAGATGGGATTTGATTCACGAGCCATGGTGGCTGCGTTTGGATACAAATCCATGTGCTGTGTTTATGCCATGCTGACAGCTTAAACAGTTGCAGCTTGGGGGGTGCTTTGCTTGAGGGCTGAATTAGCGCTAGTAATTGTTTTATGAAGGCAGATGTGCAAGCAAGCAGATACACACTGCTAAATAAAGGACAAGAGAGACTTCTCTGGCGTGAGCTTCAGAGCAAAGCAGGGAAGCTTGTAAATTATTGTGACTGGAGAAGACTCCTATGCAGAAAGCTCAGGCTAAAGTGATGCAAGGAGAGATTCTGCCAGTGTCTTAAGAGTTCTAAGGGAACAAGCATTGTGCTGTTTAAAAAGTGCCAGCTCGATTCACTCAGGTGACAGAGTGGCAAAATTGTTTTGAGTGTAGCAGGAGTCTATAAGGAGCCAGCCAGGATAATAAAAGGAATTTAAAAGTAATTAAATAAAGTTTAAAAAGGGAAAATTTCCTACCCTAAGCCAGAACCAAAAGGAATTCCTGGAGGGAAAGTAGGATTAGTCAAAGCTGACAGTTTAATTGTTTTATTGTTTCTCCCGGGGCTTAAGTGCTTCGGCCAAGGCTGCAGGGAGAGAAGAAAAAAAAAGGAAAAATGGCTTTTAGCAGTCGGTTTTCACTGCCTGAATTATCAGTTGATAAGGAGATTTTGTCAGCAATGGAGCATAGTTCTTTACTGCAGAGTGGAGCAAGATCAACAACTATTAGTAGATCGCTACAGATACCCAAAGAATTTCATATGAGTAGTGCTGTCAGAAGATTTACTGAAGAAGATGCCCAAAGGTTAATGGAAGCAAATCAAGAGGTAGTTAAACCTAAAGTAATGCCGAGAAAGGCACAGCAGTACACTGGGGCGGAACTAGTTCCTATTCAGCAGGACCTGCTAACAGAGGAGATTCTTGTGGATGACAAGAAGTCAGTCATAGGAAGAGGAATTTTAAAACGCACAGATGATCGATTTGGGGCTGAAAGAGTAAAAAGAGCTGCTTCTTTCCAGTTACCAGGTGGATTGCAAACGGACAGATTGTTGCCTCACCAAAGAGAAGACGCTGTCCTGAGAGTTTTGGCAAATAATCCAGATGACACATGGTCCAAATTACGGGAAGCAGGACATCCAGAGGAGGAAGAAGAAATAGTAGAGGCAGTTCAAAAGGGCCTGCCTGCCCAAGAAAAAATTCCTGAGGAATAAATAATCACTCAGAGGGGAACAGCAGGAGCAGAGGCCAGCAGCAGTCCAGTAGATGCAAAGGATATAAGTTTCAGGTTGCAAGAACAGCTTACCCTGATGATGGCAGACTTCGTGGGTTGCCAGAAGCAATGGGTGAATGCACACACAGCTAGTGAACTTCAAGCAAGAAGATACCACGAAATGAAACTATAGATTTTACAGAAGGAAACTGATGAGAAACAACAAGCCAGAGACTCGATATCTAACATTGACAGGAGAAACCTACCATATTACCAAGAAGGCAATGACATTTTTTCATTTTTATCACTTTTTGAATTTTCGTGTGCTGATCTGAACGTGCCAACACAATTATATTTAAAAATTCTACGATCTCAAGTTTCCGGGGAGTTAGCCACCCTTTTAGCAAGAAGTTCCAGCCAAAATTTAACTTGGGAACAGTTTAAACTCCTGGTTTACCAAAGAGGAGGTTTTACACCAGAACTGCTAAGGCAACAGTTTAGAAAATTGAGGAAGACCTCTCAAATGAGTTATTCTGCCCTTGCTGATCAAACAGAGATGTTAGGCGACCGTTGGTTAGAGACTGCCAAGGTCAATACATTCAAGGACTTAAGAATGCTACTGTATATAGAACATTTTCTAAATTTGGTACCACCAGAGTTAAAGAGTAGCTTATTGGAGAAAAATTGCACAGACCTCCAAACGTTGGCGCTCAAAACCGATGAATTAATTTCCTTCAAGAAAAGTGAACCTATTACCAGAGTAAGGCCTATTCCAGAAGTACTTAGAAGGCAGAGTCAATACAAATCCAAGAAAATAGTGGTTCCCGAACCAAGACAGTCTTTTGCTGGAAAGTGAAGAAGCATGGGCACTAGCCAGATTAGGCCACCCATGGCTTGTTTCTATTGCGGAGGAGCCCATTTAAAAAGGGATTGTCCACGACTGTCGGGATCAGATAACTAAGACGGGAAGCAAGTTGGTAAACCACCTTTACCTGCCCCACGGAAATTCCAACAGACACCCTTACCAACATCAAGAAAATTCGAGAAGGCACCCATACCGACTCAACGGAAATTCAAATCAACTACCCCAAAAGTCAATTATCTTAGTGCAACATCTCTAGAAATACCAGAAGAATTACCAGCAGAACCACATGTAGTTAATCAACTAAGGAATGTGCCACCCCAGAGACAAGGAGGAGTCAATCCAAACTTTTCTAAAGCCAGTGAAATGCAAGCAACAGAGCCAAGGATTGTGCCAAGGATAATGGGCTTACGAGTAGCTCAAGTCTCTACAACAGTAAACCAACAAACATCCTCAGGGGAGAAATTTTCGGTTATAAATCCCAGTAGCATCCTACCGGAAGAACAGTTTTATTGATCACTGAAAAGTTTTTAGGAACTGGTAACCCTACATTTTTCTACAGGAGATTTGACCATAAACATCTCTAGGGATACCGCCGCAGATATCTCGTCAATCAACAAACAGTTTGTAGATTCGGCACTAATCTTAAATAACCTGAGATGTCCAGTAAAAACTTATGGATCCGGAGAAGTAATTGAACGATTCGTAACATTAGTCTACGTGCAAATTAGCTACAAAAATTGGAAAGGCACAAAATATCTATTAGTGCATGAAGGTAAACCTGATTTTTTGATAGGCAACGACTTGGCGTTTCTTAATCACCAACATACGAAATAATCCACATCAATACAAGCTGTAACAAGGTCTCAAAGCAAAACAATGCAACATGTACCAACTGAAGAAGACTTGGAGGATGACTCAGAGGGACAATTAGCACAGCCGCAGCAGCATCTTGAGGACGAACTAGTTAGTACAACCAAAACAAAAACGGAACCAGAGGATCTACCTGTAACAATGGGATCCGAAGTATTCAAACAAAAGCAGATGGAAGACCCTACGTTGGATTCTTTGAGATCACAAGCCGACGATTACGCCAGACAACCGGTACAACAAAAAGTATCCTTTTTGTGGGGGAAAAATGGATTGTTATAACGTGAATATTTCCCAAAATCGAACAAACAGGCGGAACCAGTACAACAACTAGTCATTCCAAAAGAGTGTAGGGAAAAAATTCTACAAATGGCCCACGATAGTCCAAATAGCAGACATCTGGGAATCCAAAAAATGTTAAGCAGGATTTCACAACATTTTTGGTCCCGAATTTCTAAAACCGTCAGAGACTACGTTAGTACCTGTGATTACTGTCAAAGAACAGGGAAACAGACTGATTGTACAAAAGCAAATATGCAACTAACCGAAATTCCTGACCAAGTATTCCAGTATCTTCAAATGGACGTATTAGGACCTTTTGTACCAACGAAGTCGAAGAAAAAATACATAATCTCATTCATTTGTCAAGCCAGCAGATGGATCGAGGCATACGCAATTAGCAACCTTTCAGCACAAACTATTGCTAGAGTTGTAGTGGATTTATGTTCTCGAATAGGGGTACCTACTCAAATTATTTGCGATCAAGCCAGTGCTTTCAAAAGCGAATTGATTAACCGAATTTGTGAGATCAGCGGAATTAAATTAAACTTTAGCACCCCTTATTATCCGGAATCCCACGGAATGGTGGAAAGAGGACAACAAACCTTGTTGAGGATGATTAAAACCCTAGTTCAAGAATATGGGAATATTTGGGACGAACTGTTACCTTTTGTTTTGTTCGCGTACAGAAGTGCACCTCATGTTTCTCTGGGAGGCTTTTCGCCGAGTGAAGTAGTGTTTGGGAAAAACCTACAAGGACCATTAGATCTACTGCGATCAGACTGGGAAGGTGTAGTCATAAGTAGCACAGTTCCAGTCACGGATTTCGTCCGGAAACTACAAGAAAAACTTCTAGCAGTGCAAGAATTGGCAAGAGACAATTTGTTGAAAGCCCAAACAAAACAAAAATACTATCATGACAAGAAGGCCCGTCACCGAGAGTTTGAAGTGGGTGAGATGGTACTTGTACTAAACCCGCTCAGACCTTCAAAATTGGAAGTAGTCTGGGAAGGTCCAGGGGAAATCATACAAAAAGTGGGAAATGTGAATTATCTTGTGGAAATGTTAAATTCATCCAAGAAACCAGTTATGTATCATGTAAATAGTTTAAAAATGTATAGAGACAGATCGGCAATGGTGTGTCAGTGTCATGTGGCGTGTTTTCAACCAGAAAGCGAACCTGTTGAAATGCTAACTGAATTAGAAAATGCGGGTACTTGGTCTGATAATATTGTCCTATCCGGTACCACAGACCAAAAAGAGAAACTTTATCAAGTTTTAGAAAAATATCAAACGGTTTTCTCAGACCAACCTGGTTATACAAATATGATTAGTCACGAAATTAATACTGAAGCCAGCCCTCCAATTCGGTCAAGTCCATACCGAGCAATTGGAGATCATGCAACTCAAATTGAAGAGGAGATTAAAAAATGTTATCTTTGGGGGTGATTGAAGAATCATTTTCCCCGTGGGCATCGCCAGTGGTTCTGGTCCCTATAAAGAACGCACTAGGCGAAATCCTTGATGAAGTGAGATTTTGCATAGATTACCGGAAATTAAACAGTGTCACAGTTACCGATCCATACCCATTACCTAGAATGGATGACTTAATAGAACGTCTTTCACAGGCTAAGTTCATCAGCATAATCGATCTCAAAATTGCGTATTGGCAACTCGATTTGGCAGAGGAGTCTCGAGATAAGACTGCATTTATCACTCACGTGGGAACTTTTCGATTCCAACGGTTACCATTTGCGTTAAAGAATGCAGGAGCTTCTTTTCAAAGAATGATTGATAAACTGTTACAGGGGTTACCATTTGCTAGTGCTTATCTCGATGATGTTGCAATTTTCAGTTCAGATTTTGACTCTCACTTGGTTCATATTGAAACTGTTTTGGCAAGAATCCATCGAGCAGAACTGACAGTCAAAGCAAGTAAATGTCAGTGGATGAAAGGAAAAGTTATGTATTTAGGTCACTTAATTGGGCAGGGAGAAATTCAACCCCTGCAAGCAAAAATACAAGCTATAAATGATTGGCCTTTACCTAAAACAAAGAAACAAGTGCGATCGTTCTTAGGTTTAATTGGTTATTACAGAAAATTCATACCCGATTTTAGTCATTTGGCTACACCTTTGACGGAGCTAACTAAGAAAAGACAGCCTGTCAAGGTACAATGGACCCCTGAATGTCAAAGTGCTTTTGATGCCTTAAAGGCCAAAGCCATCAATGCACCTATTCTAAAATCACCTGAATTTAACAAGTCTTTTGTTTTACAAACAGATGCCTCAGAATTGGGTCTCAGAGCAGTATTATTACAACAAGGAGAAGATGGGAACCTGTATCCTATTTCCTACTTCTCCAGAAAACTCTTAGAATGAGAAAAACATTATGCCATACCAGAAAAGGAGGCACTTTCTGTTTTCTGGACATTAAATCTGTTAAGACCTTATTTATGGGGGCGCAAATTCACTCTGCAAACTGATCACCGAGCTTTAGTTTGGTTACAAAAAAATCAAATCTCACAACCAGAGATTGCTAAGATGGAGTCTATCCCTGCAAGACTTTGATTTTGAAATACAACATATTCCGGGAAAATTAAATATTGTTGCAGATAGTCTTTCACGAATGTACGCTGATAATGAAACTGAGTAATTAAGATAACTGTATATACACATGTGATATTGTAAATAGTCACTTGCATAGTCAAATGTTAAGTAAGTATAAAAATAAGAACTCTAATAGTTCTGTATTTTGTATATTTAAGGGGGGGCGTGTCATGAATTTGATTATGAAAATTGTAAAAGTAGAATAGAGATGGATTTTGTTTCATAACAGCAACAAAACAACTAGAAGCTGACTGATGTCCAGTTGTTAATTAGGAAGAAAAAATTGTACAAGGTCAGTTCTTTTTCCAGCAAAAAATAAATCAAGAAGAACAAAATGACCCTTATCTTATCAAAACTCCAACGGACAAGGACACAACAGCTTAATTTAAGAAAGATGGGCGAAGAGAGAAAAAGAAGGACGGAGAAGAGAGATGGGAGAGGGTTTTTGCTTGCAAGACAGCCAGAGACGACACACGGAGAGAGATGTATCTGGCAGAACTTTAATTGGGAGACTGAGTAAGAATGTTAATTTAAGATATAGCTAGACTATCTATTGTTTTCGTTTTATAGAGGAAATATCTGGTGGTGAAGGCTGGGGTATTGGAAATAATTAATGACGTTATTATGCTTTAGTATGTTTGTTTGAATGCTATCTTGTTTTAATAAAAGATAAAAAGACAATTTGTCTGTAAGTTGGCTCCTTGTTTAGACCACAGCTACTATGGTAAAATTGGCTACTTTAAAAATATATTATTTGATCTGGCCGCGTTTGCGCTACCAAATTAGGGTCCTAAAGTAATAAAAGAGGAAGAGCAGATCTTCCAGATTGTTTATTTAAAATCGGAACAGACTTGGGCGAAAGAGTGAGAAGTCGCCTAGAGCAAAATTACAGGACCCGATTTTGCTGGCAATAGGGACGGATCATTCCGGACCCCTCTCTGTTTCGTGTAAAGGCAGTTCTAAGGAACACTTTTACGACAAGGCCCACTTAACTTCACTCTCCAGGATGTCTGGCTCAGGGTCAGCAACTACATTGTCTGGGTTGTCCGGGATATCCACATCTTTCTGATATAATTCCTCTGTGTATTCTTGCCACCTCTTCTTGATGTCTTCTGCTTCTGTTAGATCCCTCCCATTTTTGTCCTTTATCATGTCCATCTTTGCTCAAAATGTTCCTCTAATATCTCCAATTTTCCTGAACAGATCTCTGGTTTTTCCTTTTCTGTTATTTTCCTCTATTTCTTTGCATTGTTCATTTAAGAAGGCCCTCTTGTCTCTCCTTGCTATTCTTTGGAAGTCTGCATTCAACTTTCTGTAACTTTCCCTATCTCCCTTGCATTTTGCTTCCCTTCTCCTCTCTGCTATTTCTAAGGCCTCGTTGGACAGCCATTTTGCTTTCTTGCATTTCCTTTTCTTTGGGATGGTTTTTGTTGCTGCCTCCTGGACAATGTTATGAGCCTCTATCCAAAGAGGACTCTGTCCACCAAATCTAGTTCCTTAAATCTGTTCTTTACTTCCACTGTGTACTCATAGGGGATTTGGTTTAGATCATACCTGAGTGGCCCAGTGGTTTTTCCTACTCTCTTCAGTCTAAGCTTGAATTTTGCTATGAGAAGCTGATGATCAGAGCCGCAGTCAGCTCCAGGTCTTGTTTTTGCTGACTGTATAGAGCTTCTCCATCTTTGGCTGCAGAGAATATAATCAATCTGATTTCGATATTGCCCATCTGGTGATTTCCATGTATAGAGTCGCCTCTTGTGTTGTTGGAAAAGAGTGTTTGTGATGACCAGCTTATTCTCTTGACAAAACTCTATTAGCCTTTGTCCTGCTTCGTTCTGAACTCCAAGGCCAAACTTCCCTGTTGTTCCTTTTATCTCTTGGCTCCCTACTTTAGCATTCCAGTCCCCTAGAATGAGAAGAACATCTTTCTTTGGTGTCAGTTCTAGAAGGTGTTGTAAGTCTTCATAATATTGTTCAATTTCAGTCTCCTCAGCAATGGTGGTTGGTGCATAAACTTGGATTATTGTGATGTTGAAAGGTCTGCCTTGGATTCGTATTGACATCATTCTATCATTTTTGAGATTGTATCCCATTACAGCTTTTCCCACTCTTTTGTTGACTATGAGGGCCACTCCATTCCTTCTACGGGATTCTTGCCCACAATAGTAGATATAATAATCATCTGAGCTGAATTCGCCCATTCCTGTCCATTTTAGTTCACTGATGCCCAGGATGTCAATGTTTATTCTTGCCATCTCCTGTTTGACCACCTCCAGCTTCCCAAGGTTCATAGATCTTACATTCCAGGTTCCTATGCAGTATTTTTCTTTGCAGCATTGGATTTTCCTTTCACTTCCAGGTGCGTCCACAGCTGAGCGTCTTTTCGGCTTTGGCCCAACCACTTCATTAGCTCTGGAGCTACTTGTACTTGTCCTCCACTCTTCCTCAGTAGCATGTTGGATGCCTTCCGACCTGAGGGTCCCATCTTCCAGCGTCATATCTTTTAGCCTTTTGTTTCTGATCATGGGGCATTCTTGGCAAAGATATTGGAGTGGCATTGCCAGTTCCTACTCCAGGTGAATTGCGTTTAGTCGGAACTCTCCACTATGTCCTGTCCGTCTTGGGTGTCCCTGCATGGCATAGCCCATATCTTTTCTGAGTTACTCAAGCCCCTTCGCCACGACAAGGCAGCAATCCATGAAGGGGGACTGGGGGGTAGGCCTGTTTAAACAACCAAGTTTTTAATTGGCTTTTGAAAACCCCCAGCGAGGGTGCCAGCCGGATTTCAGTGGGGAATGTGTTCCACAACCGAGGGGCAACCGCCGAGAAGGCCCGGTTTCTTGTTTTCTCCTTCCGGGCCTCCCTCGGCGTCAGTCCCCTCAGCCATCCCTGCTGGCTATGTCAGGTGACTCGGGTAGATCTGGGTGGGAGGAGGCGATCTGCCAAATATTGAGGTCCCAAACCATTTAGGGCTTTATATGTAATCATTAATACTTTGAAGTCAATGCGGAAACGAATAGGTAACCAGTGCAGCGCAGCCACAGTGGGGGAGATGTGCTGATATTTTCTCACCCCACCAATAAGCCTGGCTGCTGCATTCTGGACCATCTGGAGTTTCCACATGAGCCTCAAAGGCAGCCCCACGTAGAGTGTGTTACAATGGTCTAATCTCGAGATTACGAGCGCATGGACAAGAGTAGTGAGTAGTGATGACAGTGCTGCTACCTAGACTGCGTAGCTTCACAGCCTTCTTCCCCTTGGATTGCCCCTGAAGAAATCCGTTCATTTTCTACTGCCTGCCTAACAAACCAACTAAACAAATAAAGCAATGGAGATTGAGGAAGAAAACTAATAGAGGGTCAGTGTGTGTGTGTGTGTAAATTTTATTTTGAGAATGATGTTGGTGTTGGACTAATTCTTTTACTAAAATGTGACCTGCCTGTCTAAACAAAGCCCCCCCTCAGTATAATGTAATTAGGCAAAATTCCCCCCCTACGGCTCACTGCGGCAGAGAAGCCAAAAAAACCCAAAAAGAAAAGCCCTACCAGCTAAGCCTCAGTCAGACACACACACACAATGTTTTAAAAGAAAAAGAAATGATGGATCCAGCCACACACCAAATTTCACCCCACCCACTGTGCCTGAGAGAAACACGCCTCCTAAAATGAACTTTTGAAAACTGAATAATATAGTCCTGCCACCTAGACACGCACATGCACACACAACCAATTTGGGGAAAGTAAAATATGATCCTCCTAAAATAAAGTTTTGAAAACTGAGAAAGGAAAAGAAATTCCACAGTCACATTATGACAGTTTTCCCCCCACACCAGACGATACACACAAGCCTCCAGGGGAAAAAAAAAGTTTGATTGAAATGGAATGAAGCCCTTCCAAAGAAGTAGCCTAAGCTACCTGAAATCCCTCCCCAAATTCCCCGTAAAGTTGATGATGACTGATGAGGAAAAAGAAAAATATAAGTCTTTCCTTTGCTGCTGCAAAAGCGAAACTGCAAGAGCACCAGCAAGCCAGCCAGCAGCAACTTTTCTCATTCTGGAGAGCATGAACAGAAGTGAGGAATGGCTGGATGGGAAAAGCTTACATGAAGCATCTGTAAAAGTAGATACACTTTTCAGCGGTGCTATTGGCTGCCAGACATGCCAATCCAGGGTCTCTGTCCTGATTGGCCAGAGCTTTGAATTGGCGCCAGCAAGCTGAGAGAGGCCCCCAAAAGGGATAACGATTATAGACTAATATGAATGGACCGACAAATAAAACGGAGGAAATATTCATCAAGCCATATTCGTCGTGATTTTAAATTTTATAAATACGGATCGACGAATATATGACGAATTAGCTATATTTGTCAGAAAAACTGATCTGTTTTTATATTCGTCTTCATCTCTATTCAGAACTTTATTTCCTGATATCCACATGACATTGCCCTTGGTCCAGTTAGTACAGAGACATTTTCCCCATTTCCCATTATTTGTAGTATTTTTTAAAATTCCTTCTGCTAAGGTTCTTTTATTTGTTTGTTTGTTTGTTTTGGTCATTGTCCAGGGGAGGAGTTTTGCACCACAGTGCTTTCCATTTCATTTATGCAGTCAGAGCAACTCCAGATTATGTGCCAATATGCCAATATCTGGGGCTGTTTCCTATTTGTAAACAAAGTAGGCAGTTTAGAGATGGGGAAGATTTCTGTTACCTTTTGACTTGGCACATACACACGCCCCTCCCAACAGAAGCTGCAGAAGTGGACTTCTAAACAATTTCAGGGGAGAGGGGGCAAGTATTTCAACTATCTCTTGTGGGACATAACTTTTTTTAAAAGTTCAGTTTGGACACTTGTCTTTATAAGCAATGCTCTTGTTCAGGAAAAGAGTGACCAACCACAATCAATTGGGTGATTCCTACTAATTCACTGCCTGAAGTTCATCCAACTAGCCTACTGTTCTCTGCTACTCTAGGAATATGTAACCTGCAGAGCACATGGCCTGACCCAGGTTTTTCTCAGTCCTCTCTACTCACAGTTGACACTGCCAATAGGACCACAAAAAAGTCAAAGACTTCATTCCCTGCTCTTCAAGAATGAAGAGGCACTTTGCTTTGCCTATCTGGAAGGTGCTATGGTGTGTGTGAGTGCTCTGGAAGCAAATTACAGAAGTGAGAACCTCAGTGATGGCAACCAAAATCTGACACTGGCAGTAACAATCCAGACCCTGGTATTTTGAGAGAGCATCATCTGATTCCCTGACATCAGGAAGCTGCTCATCTTCAAATGTCTTCCTTTTCAGAACTGATTTATGCATTAAAAAGAGGACTTCTGTAGAAGGCAATCTCCCCTCTCCACTGCATCCCTGTGTGTATCCTAGAAGCCTACTCTGAAGGCTTGGTAAAACTTCACTGCCATTAATTAAAGAACTTCTATACTAGTGTTACCATTTTTCAATAACATTACCTTGCATGGAAAAGTATGGGTTTTGCTGTAGCAGCATCACACATGTTGTTATTCTTAACATATTTGGAATAAAATCAGATTTCTTCAAAGGATGACTGCAACTGTGACAAACACCAGCTTCTCCTTTCTGTTGAGTAAAACTCAGGATACAAAATGCTTAACCATTCTAAGCATAGGCAATAAATATCTTGGAACAGTTTTTTTTTAAACTTAAACGTCTATTCAATGGTACTAAGATTTCAATGAAGCACTTTCCACCTGCAAATGGGCTGCATTTCATTACATAGCACATACATTAACACGTGATTTTATGATGCTGGCTTGATCCGGTGCTGATTTCACACATTCTCAGGGAAAATGCCAATTAACTTCCTTAATTGAGTCTATTATACCATATATCACTGGAAGGACAGATCCTGAAGCTGAGGCTCCAATACTTTGGCTATCTCATGAGAAGAGAAGACTCCCTGGAAAAGAAAGTGTGAAGGCAAGAGGAGAAGGGGACGACAGAGGATGAGATGGTTGGACAGTGTCATCGAAGCTACCAACATGAATTTGACCCAACTCTGGGAGGCAGTGGAAGACAGGAGGGCCTGGCGTGCTCTGGTCCATGGGGTCATGAAGAGTCAGACACGACTTAACAACTAAACAACAATACCATATATACTTCAGCACTTTCTTCTTGGTCGCCAGTGGATCAGCATTGATTTTCTCATACTTAAAACTAATTTCTGCTAACTAATTTATTTGTGCTTATGACAAGTCATAAGTTTTTACATAAAATGGTACTATTATGCAGTTCAGAGCACACCTATTAGAAATACCTTATTTTCTTGAGATACAACCAGAAGGCTTGCCAAAGAACTTGCCAGTTAAAGAATGTTATTGTGCTTGTTGATTGTCCCTATAATTGCCAAACAAAATACACTTAAAGAAGTGACCCCATTGTCATGGAATAACACAGCATCTCAATACTTATTATATGTAAGTGTGGTTTTTAGGAGTGGGTTGACTTAGGCTAATGTATTATCTACCAATAATCTAGACAGGATATTTCCATAAACTCCAAGGCTGCCAAATGTTGTTGGACTAGAATCCAGGTTTGGAATTACTGCTTTAAAACAAAAAGTAAAGTGTGCTGCTTATATGCTGCCCCATAGCAGTTAAACCGGGTAGGTGGACTCATCAGCCTGGGAAGGCAGTCCACCTAGGAGAAGGAAAACCCTGATCCCAAACCCCCATGCCATGAGGAGAAGGAGGAAGTCACCTATGCGGCAAGGGAGCAGGCCGGGTAGGTGGGACTCATTAGCCTAGGAAGGCAGCCTATCTAGGAGAAGGAAAACTCTGATCCCAAACCTCCACTGCCTTGTGGCTGTATCCACTGATGGGAAAGGCTTCAGGAGTTAACTTCAAAGGCAAAATCTGGAGTTGGAGTCCTGGAGGTAGTTTGTGTCATTCTGGCAACTCCTGCGACATTGCTGGAACCAGTTGTATTGGCTCTTGCCTTTCCATTGGACTATTTCAGTGATGTGGAGAGGGGGGATTTGCTGCTTAGAGAACAACCTATCCTCCATATTATTTTACCCAGACTTCGTGCTCTGGAGAGGACACTCCAGCTTCGCATACAGCGTTGAAGTCCTCCATACAGAGCACGTTACCATAGTCTCTCGAGACTGAAGGATGCATATAATGAGCTCTTAAAGGACCCTCTGGGTGGTTTACAATTTAATTATGCATTGCTCCTCCACTGAGCTGGGTACTCAATTCACAGCCACCAAGCAATGTTGCTGTGACATTATTTTTAAAATATATATGCAAGAAATAATTTATATTGCTATACCAGATTGCAAGACAGAGAGAGAGATAAATTATTTCTTGCAATCTAGTATAGTGCTAGTTCAGTATAACAGATAGGAAAAAACTAAAACAGAGGTTTCCCTACAGCCAGAAACACATAAATGGAGACAGACAGACAGAAGGGGTGGATAAAAAATGTAGTAATCAAACTGGCAACTGGGACTGGTGAGAGGGAAAGCACATCAGTGAGTGGCAAAGAGATGCTGACCAGTGTTGAAAATGTATGTGAGAGTTTGTGCACAGCTGTTTAAAGCATTACATTTTTAAAAAACATATAGAGTAAAATAGTATTCTCCCTTTTGTGTGTGTACCAGTAGTTGAAAATAAATGATCATTTAGTCTTGGTTATAAAACATTAAATATAGTTACTTATATACATCTCCAACCAACTTAACTCTCCAACAGACATCCTCTCTAAAAGACAACTAACAACCTAATTGACCAACAGACAACTAACTGCCACTCACTTTATATATCCATCTGAAAATTAACATCTGACAGAGTGGTAGAATATACCAGATGGGCGGGATATAAACAAACAAACAAACAAACAAACATCCACAGTTTCAAATGGCTAATGCCAGACAGGTTCTTATTAGTTAGAATGCTCTATCATGCAAAAGTTACATTCCAAATATAAACACATAAACATCTATATCTATATCTATATGTGCATGCTGTGTTGCATAATTACATTTTCCAAGAACCAGAGGCATTGCTTCCCTGTGCATCCTGTAGCTGGAATTTTTAAAATCAATTTCAAACATTATAAACTCAATTCAGAACTGTTTTCCCCATGTGTAACTGAGCCCTGATTTAGACGAAAGCATGCTTGAGGTGTTTTTTTTACAGATTCAGAGCTAAACTATACATTACAGATAACCTATCATCAGGGAAATCGTTACTTGTGGAAATCATCTTAGTTTCATGGCAGAAGCTTTTCTCATCTCACATAATATGCAAATTAACTTGCTTTTTTCTTGATGGCTCTTAGTGGTTGACCATGCCTTTGTATGGATGCCTCAGTTTGCAGACAAGAAGGTCTGCCTGAATCACATATCTGAAGTAATTAAGTGATTTCAGCTCTAATTATGGGTTATTTGCAATTTACAGTCAGCTCTTATATGCACATATGGTGCTTAGCATAACTGTATGGAGCTATCTACTTGTTTATTATTATATTGCCAAAATTCTTTGTTTTGACAGGAAAAAGATTTCATTGGAGAGGTACCCAGAACTCATGAAAAACAGTGATTTCAGGAGAAAAGCATTGTGAAGTAGTTACCATACTTTGCTTTGCCTATTTATTTTGCCAATTCATCAATGTATGCACTTTACAGTGGTGCCTCAATTTATGGAATTAATCCATATTGGAAGGGTGGCCATACCTCAAAATTTTCGTAGGTTGAAGCACCATTTCCCATAGGAATGCACTGAAAAGCAATTAATCCATCCTAGCAGAAGAAAAAAAATACCACCCAAAAAATGACCACCATTGCCGGGGAAGCTTGGGCCTCCCTGCCACCGTGTCCACCGCCGCTGGAGAAGCCGCTCTGACCACTGCCGCTGAGGAAGCCTGAGCTTCCCTGTCGCCGTGACAGCCGCCGTGGGAGGCCTACCGGCGACTGCCACCGTGCCGCCATGCTGGCCATCATGGGAGGCCTTCCGGGGACCGCCGCTGCTGGGGAAGCCTGGCCTTCCCCGCCGCTGTGACAGCCGCCGTGGGAGGCCTCCCGAGGTTCCCCGCTGCCCCAACCGCTGTGCGGGGTGCCAGTGCTTTGGAAACCCAGGAAGCCAGCACCCAGCGCGGTGGTTGGGGCAGCTTTGGAAACCCAGGAAGCTGGTGCCAGCTTCCTAGGCTTCCAAAGCCACCCCGAGCACCGTACTGGGTGCCGGCTTCCTGGGCTTCCAAAGCACCGCCACCCAGCATGGTGGTTGGGGCGGCTTTGGAAGCCTGGGAAGCCGGGCTTGCAAAGCCGTCCCCACTGCCCTCTGCCTCCCATCCCCGCTGCCTCCGCCGCTGCAGGAGGCAGTGGGGACTGGAAGCAGAGTGCAGCCGGGACAGGAGGCAGAGGACAGTGGGGACAACTTTGGAAGCCTGGGAAGCCGGGCTTCCAAAGCTGTCCCCGCTGTCTTCTGCCTCCCTTCCCCGCTGCCTTGTAGAGGGGACGGGAGGCAGAGGGCAATGAGGGCGGCTTTGAATTTCCCACCTTTTCCCCCTGCCTTTCATCGGTTGAAGCTCCGGCTGCAAGTAGAAGCAAAATTTTGTGGCAGGAGCTTTTCGTACTTCGAAATGTTTGCAACTAGGGACGTTCGTAAGTTGAGGCACCACTGTATTCCCATTGAATTCAGTGGGCTTTATTTCTGATTAGACATGCACTGTCTTACATTGCTAATCTCTAAACCATCCTCCACTCCATAGAATGAATATCTTTTTAAAACCTTGCATTTATATTTGAACAAAGCCCGCTGGAATCTTTGTAGAATATTCTTGTGCATTTTGCCATTTTGACACTCACACCCAAAGAAGTAAAGGAAAGAAAGAAAAGGTGGTGAATCAAAGGAAATTATTTATTGCTACAGATGATGATAGTTCAAGCAATGTTGTTAACTCTTAACAAACATCCTCCTTCATCCACTCTCAACCACCACTCCCCCACCCAAAGTCCAAAACTCTCAATCTTCCTCCACTAACTCTTTTAAAACTCCCTCTCCTCCCAACTCTGTCCCCAGCTCTCCCATTGGTCTACGCAGATCGCATATGAATATTCATGACCTGGGCAGATGCCACAGGGAGTACTTGCCCAGAAACTCTGCTGTAAATAACAACAGCTTCAATGCAGTTTAGCAAAACGCTTAAGATAAAATTGAAGAGACAGGAGAGGCCAGTAGAAAGCAGGCAATGCAATCACCAATTTCAAGAAAGTTCAAGGTGATGGATCTACTAATTCCAGCATTATCAACCTTCCTTTTCTTGGCAAAACTTGTATAGGGTCTGTAATTGAATTGGCCTCTGCATAGGTTTGACAAGACATGGTCTTCTTTACGGATAAAATGAATGTCCCTTGTTCAGCCAAGATTGTCTTCCAACTTTAGCTCTTAATCAGGCCATCAGTGCAGAACAAGTTAATTTGCATACCTGGGTCTGTCTGCTGGGTGGTTCATTTATGAAAACAGGGGGAAATACCCCCAACTTGTTGTTGTTAGGCATCCTTCAGTCTCGAAAGACTATGGTAGCGTGCTCTGTATGGAGGACTTGGAACAGCGTCTAGTGTGGCTGAGGAGGCCAATTCGAGAGTGACAATCCCTTCCACACTGAAGACAAATCCAATCTGTCCCCTGTCCAGCTCCCTGGTTTTTCTGCTTTTGTGATTTCCTCTTTGCCTCGGCCTACGTTGGCTTGGGCACGTCGTGAGAATCGCTGATGGTCGGATTCCAAAGGACCTCCTGTATGGAGAATTAGTGCAGGGAAATCGCCCCAGAGGGAGACCACAGCTGCGATACAAGGAGGCCTTAGGAATAGACCTCAACAGATGGGAAACCCTGACATCTGAGCGTTCAGCCTGGAGGCAGGCACTGCATCGTGGCCTCTCCCAATTTGAAGCGACCCTTGCCCAGCAGGCCGAGGCAAAGAGGAAATCACAAAAGCAGAAAAACCCCCTGTGACAAACCCAGACCTACTGGAGGATGCCACAGTTTCACTAAGCTGCCACCAACCATTCCCTATAAGAAGTCACACAGACCAGGGATGGATTTTTAACAAATAAAAGAACAAGGTTTATTTACATAACACACAGGGAAAATAAAATGATCAAATGAATAAGATACAGTAACGTGGCTTAGTCTCAATCATACATACACTAGTTTGGTTCACACAGAACGCATTTAACTAAAGCACAGACCCTGAACCTATCAGTTCTGGCTAACCCTACAGACACCTGAACCTATCAGGTTGGTACTGACTGACACACAGCAGTACCCTGTCTGACACACAGACTCCCACACCAGCTTCTTCTTCCCAGCTGCTGCTTCTTCTCACTTCTCTTCACACAGGCTTCACATATATATACAGTACAGCCCCTCCTCCTGATGTCCCGCCTTCCACTCCCCATAGGATGGAACTTTCCCTCCAAACCCATGAGAGACAGGTAACATCAGTGCTGTATGTAACACCTCCCCTCTTTATAAGTTGTTTTGTAGGGGGAAAGCTAAGGTGCTTTTCACCAAAAAACAACCTGGATCCAAAACATACAAAAATATTTATACAATAACATACAATACCATACTTACTTATACTTACACTCTAAGTTAAACATTTACCATTTACAATACATCAATTTACCTTTATTCATACAAACCAATCATGTTTAATAAACAGGTACATTTAACTTTTTGTCATCAAAATATATACATAGTCCATGTTTCTTTCGACGTCTTCATTCTTCAGGTCTTCTTGACAAGGCGTCAGCAACACAGTTCACTGACCCTCTGACCACCTTCACTTCAAAGTCATAGTCTTGCAGGTTTAAAGCCCACCTCATAAGTTTACTATTGTGGGTTTTCATTGTCTTTAACCATTGCAGTGGTGAATGGTCAGTGCAAAGAATAAAATGTCTTCCCCAGATGTAAGGCTTGGCCTTCTGGATCGCGTAGACTATGGCCAGGCACTCCTTTTCCACGGTTGCCAAATGTCTTTCACCTTTCTGGAGTTTCCTACTCAGGTAGGACACTGGATGCTGGTCACCATTTTCATCCTCCTGGCAAAGAACTGCTCCTACCCCGCTGTTAGACGCATCGGTGTAGATGATGAACTCCCGGTCGAAGTCTGGAGCACGCAGCACTGGATAGTTGATGAGGGCCTCCTTCAACCTCTGGAACGCCTCCTCACAGTCGCTGGTCCACGGGATGCGGTCATCAGTCTTCTTCCTCGTCAGATCGGTCAGCGGAGCCGCAATCTCGCTAAACCTCGGGATGAACTTTCTGTAGTAGCCCACCAACCCAAGAAATGATTTGACATTTTTCTTGGTGTTGGGTCTGGGCCAATCACGAACTGCTTCTATCTTGGCCTCTAGGGGTTTGATCACTCCTCCCCCTACTATGTGACCCAAGTATTTTATTTCTGGGCTTCCCAGCTGCAGTTTGTTCTCTTTACAGGGCCTAGGCCAAAGCACTTCCTCCCCTGGGTTAAAGTGCCTCTCCCTGGCTTCCTGGTCATCCCAAGCTTTCTTTCTGACCTTTTGAGCTTGCAGGGTCTCTGCTGCTAGCTCTAGGTTTCTCTTTAGGTCATTCCTTAAAGAGTCTATATATGTCACAACGTCTTGTGGGTCATCCTGGGTGATCTGCTCCCAATTTTGTTTGATTAAATCAAGGGGCCCTTTCACCCTTCTCCCAAATAAAAGTTCAAACGGACTGAACCCGGTACTGGCTTGTGGCACTGATCGATAAGCAAACAAAAGGGATTGCAGCTTCTGGTCCCAATTGTTTGGATTCTCTGCCAAGTAAGCCCTAATCATGCGCATTAGAGTCCCATTGAACTTCTCAGTTAACCCATTACTTTCAGGGTGATAGGCAGTGGTTTCCTTGTGCTTAATTCCACAGATTTGCCATAACCGTTTCATGAGCTTCGATGTAAACGATGCGCCCAAATCTGTGCTTATTTCTGAGGCAAATCCCATCCTGGACATATACCCCACCAAGGCATCTGCCACTGTGTTGGTTTCAATGTTAGTCAAGGGTATGGCTTCAGGGTACCTCATGGCATGGTCCACAATGGTGAGAATGAACCTGTTCCCCCTCTTTGTGGCCTTGGGCAAAGGTCCCACAATATCCACCCCTATGCATTTGAACGGAGTGTCAATCACAGGCAAAGGGCACAACTTTGCTTTGGTCCTGTCGCGGCTATTCCCCTGCCTTTGACACACATCACATTGTTTACAGAACTCTTTGATCTGCTTCCCTATTTCAGGCCAGTAAAAATTCTGTGTGATTCTCTGCTGTGTTTTGTTCACCCCTAAGTGCGCAGCAAACATGTCAGAGTGCCCCCTTTGTAAGATCATGGGGCGATACTTTTCAGGTACCACTAGCTGACTTCGGATCCCATCTCCCCCTTTTGAGATATTCCTCAGGGTCTCTCTATACAAAATCCCCTTTTTCTCTAGAAATCTCACTGGGGTTTCAGGTGTTAGCTAGGCGTCTGTCACCTGTTCAAAACACTTTTGGAGAGTGGCGTCTGCCTTTTGCTCTTGGCCAAATCGACTGTCTGTGGTTAAGGTTTCCACCTCAGCTTCTGAACTCCCCCCACCTGCTTCCGTCTCGGGCTCATCAGTACCCCCCTGAACTGTCCCCGTGGTGGCTTGTGAGCGTGTAATCACTAGCACCCGTTTCACATGTTCAGCCAGGTCATTTCCCACGAGCACGGCTGCTGGCAGAGTCGATGAAATCGCTAGCCGCCAAACTCCCCTCCAGCCTTGAAAGCTCACAGGTATCTCCGCTACTGGCAGTGAGATCACCTGCCCCTCTATCCCTGCCACCTTTATGTTCTCATTTGGGATTACATACTCCCTAGGAATAATGTCTGGATGGCACAGGGTCACCTGGGAACAAGTATCCCTTAACCCCCGATACTGATGGTCAAGTATTCCTACGTCCACCCCTGCTGTTTCAAACAACTGTGAATCTGTTCTCACAAGTAAGCAGCGCCTGACCTCCACAAGAGGACCATTTTCCTCAGCCTGATCAGCAGATGTAACTGTTCCAGATTGAGTAGCCATGGCAACAGGTTCCCTCAGTGACAAGGAGCTTTGCTCTTTCTGGACACAGAACACAGCTTTTGGCTTGGTTCCACTCGAATCATGAGGCACAATTCCTTTTAGCTGCTTTTATTTCTCACACTCTGAGATTAGATGGCCCTTTCCTTGACAGAAATAACATTTTCTGGTGTATTTTGAGTCTTTCTCATCTGATTTTGGTTTTCCCTCCAAAATCTGAGGTCTTGGTTTCGTGTCTGAGGGCTTCCCTTCACCATGGGTCCCTCCCCCTTGCTGGTTTCTCCCTGGCCCCTGAGAGTACTTGCTGTAGGTTTCTTTAGGTTTCCCTATCGATTTCCCTTCACCTAAGGGCTTTCTTATTTGGGAAATAAAATCTGCGATCTCGGCTGCTTCTGCCACAGATTTCGGTTTCCTTTCCCTCACCTGGAACTTCAGTTCCCCATGCAGGACTGAATAGAACTGTTCCAGCGCTATCAAGTCTTTGAGCTGCTGGTAGGTCTCTGTTCCCTCCTGAGATAGCCATTTCTCTAGCAGCCTCACCAGTTGGGCCCCCACTTGGGTAAAAGTCTGCTCTGGTTTCTTTGTGAGGGACCTGAATCTTTGCCTCAGCTGTTCCGCATTTATCCCATGTCTGGCAAACACCAGTTTTTTAAACTCAGAGAAGTCTTTTAGCAGCTCCTCTGGCATCTCTGCATAGACTTCTGCCAGGCTGCCACTGATTAAAGATCGCATAATGGTCATCTTCTCAGTTTCCCTTACTGAGAAGTCCACAAACGCTCTTTCCACGAGGGAAAAGAACACCTCAGGACAATCTCCCTTGTGGTACACAGGGAATTTCTTCAGGTCAGTTTTAGACAATTGGCCTCCCTCAGAATCCCTATTGTTATTATTGTTCTGATTCATCAGTTCCAATTTTCTTAATTCAAACGCCATTTTCTCTCTCTCCAATCTTTCTTCTCTTTCCATTCTCTCTATTTCAAATTGCCTTTGTTTCTCCCTTTCCCTTTTCTCTTCCTTTTCCCTTTCAAGCGCCATTTTTTCTCTCTCTAATCTTTCCTCCATTTCAAATTGCCTCATCCTCAGTTCATGCTGTTGGGCTATGAGCAATTTTCTGAGTTCAGGGTTCTGTTCTCCCGTGCTGTCACCCTGCACTGAGCCAAATTCATCCTCAGAACCTTGGTCTACCTGGGGGTCTTTCACTTCACCCATTTCTGCCATTTGGCTTCGAGTCAAGGGCATAATCCCCCCCCCAGAACAGGCTGCTTTCAAAAGTCAAGCCTCAAAATAAAGCGACCACTTTTTTCTTTTGCCTCAGAACCAGCTTTCTATAGATTGCTGCTGTTCTTCAGCACTAACTTGCAACTGTAGCCAGCCAGAGTCTACCCCCCTCTGCTAGGCCTCGCAGCAGGCAGGCTAGATCACTGCTACTTCACACAGTTTTGCCTCAGCTTTTTTCCCGCCAAAACAGGTTGCCTCAGAGCTCCCTAATCTAGTCTCCCCAGTTGGCACGTTCTTCCACTAGCGCACCTCCCCGTGAGGTACGCCTAGAAGATTACCTACGCGCCCTCAGATTGTCCCTGACTAGACCCCCCTTGCTCTGGGCACACTTGCCAAGGCTTTGCTGGACCACTGGACAACTGGACCAGTCGTATCCCACACGCTGGACACCAATCAATGTGACAAACCCAGACCTACTGGAGGATGCCACAGTTTCACTAAGCTGCCACCAACCATTCCCTATAAGAAGTCACACAGACCAGGGATGGATTTTTAACAAATAAAAGAACAAGGTTTATTTACATAACACACAGGGAAAATAAAATGATCAAATGAATAAGATACAGTAACGTGGCTTAGTCTCAATCATACATACACTAGTTTGGTTCACACAGAATGCATTTAACTAAAGCACAGACCCTGAACCTATCAGTTCTGGCTAACCCTACAGACACCTGAACCTATCAGGTTGGTACTGACTGACACACAGCAGTACCCTGTCTGACACACAGACTCCCACACCAGCTTCTTCTTCCCAGCTGCTGCTTCTTCTCACTTCTCTTCACACAGGCTTCACATATATATACAGTACAGCCCCTCCTCCTGATGTCCCGCCTTCCACTCCCCATAGGATGGAACTTTCCCTCCAAACCCATGACAGACAGGTAACATCAGTGCTGTATGTAACACCCCCAACTTAGACAGCTGGAAAATGCTTGGCACCTTCAGCATTTGGACTCTAGCCTTTCACAGGGACTGGTGAGAGATCCTAGGAACAACTGAACATTTGGAGAACTGAGCTATATGTCATGCACCTTGTAAACTACCCTCCTACCATCAGGCATGATAAAAGACACTGTCTTATTGCTACTGTTGAAATAAGATTCAACTGCCAGTTTAGCTTGCTCCTGTATGTAGGAAGGGGGAGAGAGTACCATCTTATCCTTTGCCTCATACACCAAAATGTCTTGGATTATTTACAATAGTGTTTGGTGACTTCTTGAATAGGTAAGGCCTCACTGACAAATAAAATAAAATCTCTCCCTCTTTCCCCACTAGCACTTGTATGATACATATAGAGAAGAATGCTTTGGTTTCGACACCAAGAAGCATCAGATGTTCACCATACACGGTGCACAATAGGAGATACCTCTTATGAAGAACCAGATTGCATTATACAGAACATGTTTAACCTTCAGATCACATTGAGTTGGGACACCCCTCCTGTAGAAATATGAACTTATCTGTTATTCCCAGAGCTCGGTGTCTCATCTAATTCTATTAAGCCAAGTCTCAAGCAATAATAATAAGTGGACAGTTTCTTGAAGGAAAGGGCAACAGGTTTATCCAGATAAAACAAGTGTGCACTTGGTTGTCCAGCAGGGTGGGGATCCCGAGTTCAACAGGGTTAAAGTTTTTATACAGTTCTAAAAAGGAAACAAAAGTATGCAGTAGTTTATTGGTCCTTGAGGACTATGTGCATTGGTTACAATTTCTCACATCTCAGCAAAGTAGTAAGTTTCTCATGCGCAGAGCAGCTTATCTCTAAGGAATGTTGAATCTTCCTTACAAAGTACTACTTCTTTGGCACTTGCTCCCTTCTTACAGTCTCCCCTTTGAAGCTGTGATCAACATGTAGTGTCAACGTCCATGAAGGCATTTCATTTAATAAAAAGAAGGGCGCGTTTGGCGATGGCAAATACATTGCATAAGGGCAGGGGTGGCCTGAATACAGCAACAGATTAGAACACACAGGGCCAGGAAGATGACCAACCCGGCAGATAGTGATCGTACCCATCCACATCCAGGAAGCTGATCGGTCAACCATCCCCACAAGGCAAGGTCTCTGGTGACATCTGGATACCACTGCATGCAAAGGGGCAGCTAATTGTCACTTAGTAGACTTGGCTAGGGCATACTGGGAGGGATCAAAGAGACAGTTTACATATCTGTCGCCTGCCCACTAAACTTGGGTGTGGTCCCAGCCTCTCAGTGTTAGGGCTTCGGTGGGTATGATGGGCCAGCTTTACGCGCCACCAGATGTCCCATGGTTGCACACCCAACAGTCAATGACATTTACAACCTGAGAGATACTATTCACTAATTGATGAAATAAGTTATGTTCCCAGCCTACATGTACTAGGATAATAAAGTGTAATAGATAGAGGAGGGAATGATCAATTTGTGCAGCCACAGATCTGATTGGAGCCAGACTAGTGAAGTACTGTTTCCAGAGGTGTATCAAGGACTCTTCTGCTAGATGGGACTGAAAATGAAGACAGGTCAGAAGGGGTCATACAAGCTTCAATGGGGTGTATGTTGCACCATCTGTTGGATGCTGATACCACCCATCAGGACTAGTCTGAAAAACATGATCCTGGGCATCTGCTGCTTCTTCCAGACTGTAGACCTGAGGGAAGTTTGAGACCAAGAGTAATTTGGTTTACTCTGCAAGGCTGGAACTTCCATGCGGCTGCCTTAACAGCCTTCAACAATCAGGTCTTTACTATCTTGATGCCTCAGTAGTGAATCAGTGCAAGTTCTTTCGGCAGGTGTACAGAATCTAAGAGTTGTGCAATGACCAGTCCATGCTTTATTGGAGAATGCTTTGCAGTCAGAAGTCCCCTTTCTTTCCAGAGTCATGCATGTGCATGAATGATTTCCCACAGATATTTACTGTCTGTGTACAAAGTGATTGACAAGCCTTTGACAGTTTGCAGAGCTTGGAGAGCGACTTCCAGCTCTGCACGCTGAGCTGAGCAGCTTGGCTGCAATGCTCCTGACCTTACCACTGAGCCAGTCTGATTCACCACAGCCCACCCTGTCTTCCACACACTGTCTTCTACATAGCTTGAGCCATCTGCAAACCATACTGCCTCTGCATTTTGCAGATGTTAGTCTTTCAAATCTACTCGCACCTTTGTCCATCGAGCACTGTTACACAGTCATGTAGTAAGGGTCCTTTAACCTCATCCTGTTCATCAAGCAGGTGGGCTGCTGGGTTCCATCTGTCAGATTGGAGCACTGACACTTGTGGATTTTCTAACAATAGAGCCTGGATTTTTAATAGTTGTCCTGACGATATCCAAGTAGGCCTACGAGCCTGCAGGATGGCAGTTAGTGAATGAGCTGAAAGGACTTCCCGCGCCCCACCCAATGTAAGCTTGAGGGCTTCTGGGATTAGTACAGCAGCTGCTGCTACAGCTCTAAGGCAAGCAGGCCAACCACATGCAGTATTATTCAAGGTCTTGCTCAGATAAGCCACTGCTCCCAGGCCTGCAGATGTATGCTGCATTCCCTCATGCTCCACAACAAATAGTCAGACGCTGCCTTCAGAATTGGGAAGCTGTAATGCTGGTGAAGTTGCCAAGCAGAGCTTTAGTTTCTTAACTTGTTGGGCCACTTCCCTAGGTTCTAGTAGTTCTGGCTAGAACTTAGTCTTCATGGGCAAGGATTTGGTATAGTGGCTGAGTAGCGCACCAAAGTCCCATATCCACAGTCTACAGAAATTAGTCCCAAAAATGACCAGAGTTCCTTAGGGGTTTTTGGGGTTGGGATGTGCAAAACTGCCTCTATTCTCTCTGGAGCAAGCCCCTTAGTTAGGTCATGACCTGATGTTAATGCATCAAATAAATACTAGATTAGAAATGGTAACCAAAATCAACACCAAAACCAGATTCAAAGCAACAAGCCATAACACTCCTTTTAAACCCCCTCTCAGATAGCCAGTCATTAAGAAGCAGGCCATTCGAACAGAAAGGTCTTCAGCTGCCCTCCCTGCCCTAAGACTGAAGTCCAACAGGCTAGCATTGGCTTTTATGTCATGCATCTCTTTTCATGCTAGAAGCTGAAAAGGAAGGGATAGAGAGCAGGAGGAAGCAATTCCCTTCTAACAGCAGAGTTTGGAAAAAGCAAATTCTCCAATGGCAAAAAGAATCCATCAAACCAACCCCAAACAGAAATCTTGAGGCTGAGTGGTTGCTTTAATGTCTCTTTCATTGCAGCCAGTACAGTTTGCAGACTTTCATTAATGGTGGGGGTGAAGAAAAGGAGAAACTGGCCAAAAAGTTGTTTTAATATGGTTTGAGGAGCTTGATTTCAGTATGGAATCAAGGACTTCCTAACGCTTGTATTATATGAGACTAATCCCAACCTTTAACATTCCGAACATGAACAGATGGATGGATTATTGGTCCATAGTATATCAATTCAGCCCAACATATTTTCCTGTTTGAGAGAAAGGAGAAGATAGTGCCCACCTTCAAAAGTAGAGTGGCTTACTTGAACAATGACAATGGGACAGAGTGCATCATTACACTCTGCTGGAAGGAGGCAAACCTGTCTTCGAAAAAAGACAAATAGCTAGGAGACTCTGGAGAAGTAACTGGAGGGCATCTGCCACCTGAGGCAGTGGCTTCAATCTCCTGAATCACAGAGATGGCTCTACAGATAATCCATATTGGTCAACCAAGGCCAGTGTTGTCTATTCTGACCAGTAAAAGCTTACTAAGGCCAGAGACCTTTCTAGTCCTGCACTTTTAGACATCCCTTTCTATTCAAGGGTGACATGGAAATGTTTAACAAGCAAACAGAAATAGGCAATAACTAAGAGTATCTGTCAATTTATGAAAGTCTAATTTTTCTTTCTGAAAAATATTTGGTAATTCCATAACAGTGCTCTGACTAATGGAGCCCAAACCTGTCATCTTGATTGCTGCTAACAGGTAGAAATGATTTTATTCTCTGTACATTTTTCTAATTGCAGGCTATGATGTCAGTTTGAAATGTTTAACTAATGGCTCTGAAATCACTGGTTCAAATGATTAAATCAACTCCAACTTAATGTGGAAGATCTAGGCTGAGAGACAGACTACATGGTACATGAGTCAAGTGCCTCAATGTGTTTGAGAAAATGGGTCTTTCAGTCTGAATTCCCTTGAGAGTGGAAGCTCATTCCAGACTGGGGCACACATGTTTAAACACCATATCTAATGTCATCTCTAGTCAAATATAGCATTTGTCTTTAGCCTGCTTTGCCAATGGTAAGTTCTTGTACCAGACCCATCCAGTTTTTGTCTCTGTATTCTTAAACACATTGACCTTTTTTAAAAATAAACTCCTGGATCCCTTAGCATTTAGCATTCCAAATTGTCATAAGAATTCTTTGCCCACAAGAAAAGACATGTGTAGCTCTTTGCCTTATTTCCAGAAATTCAGAGGTGAAAAAAGAGGTGACATTATAGCTAAAACAGAAATTGGATGAATTTGGTCATTTCTCCTCCCCCAATTGACAATGAAAGTAGGTTTTCTGGTTCACAATGAAGGTCAATGGATAAATTACTTTCTGTTGTTCCTGCCTGTCTATCCACTGTTAGAGAAAATAAATAAATATGAAATAGTGAGTTTTGCTGTTCAGAGATGATCTACCACCCGCCTTGCCTTTTTATCTGCTCCGGGCATAGGAAGAGGAGCAAAGCCTGACAGAAGCGATCCCCCGTTCATTGGAAAGACAGTGGAGATGGGGGATCACTTCCGTCAGGTTTCTTTTCCTCTCTCTACCCCAACATAGGAAGAGGAGGGGGACCCAAGCAATCCCTCACCCCCATTGTCTGCAAAGATTGCTTAGGTCCCCCTTCCCTCCTTTGGCTCTTGAAAATATGTAAAATATATTATGTGGCCCTCATACTGAAAAGTTTGGAGACCCCTGCACCAAAGCATCCAAAAACACTACAACTTCAAGAACAAGACAGAAATTCCCCAAGCTGTGTCCAGCTGACCACAACATCCACTCACACAGTCTAGTGGCACACTGGCAGAATCACAAAGTCCATCTCCAGGCCCACATAACCCAAAAGAAGCAAACAAAACAGTACCTAACCCCCTGCAAGCAAAATATCAGTCGTTAAATAAACAAACACCCAGTACTCTAACCAAACAACTTTTTTTTTAAAAAAAATCAAGGCTGAAAAAGTTGGTGACATCTCTTTAAATAATTCAAATTTCTGATCATTATCTACAATAGCATCCCTAAATTAATCTTCTAAGAAGAGGGTGTGTGGAGTGTAACATTAAGTCAGTAGAACTTGTGTGCCATATGGTGCAGATAAACACAGACTCAGCTCTCAGTGCAACCTCTTTTTATACCATATCTGTAGGATGAAGGTGCCAACAATCTGACCCTGTGAGATAAGAGAAGAACTCCTTGTATATAGTGGAGCATCTGGGAGGCAAAGTCTAGTGGGACTGAGATTACATAATTTAGTTTTGAGAGGTTATGGTGACAATCTCTTTATGCATCCTGCATGGATTAATCAGAATGTGGCAATGACATATTTTTTGTCCAAGAAGCACAGGGCACCACAGGGCAGAATATCTTGACATGCAAATTGTGCTGTCAGACATTATTTTGTTTGATTAAATCTGCTTCATGCTATTACCCCCCTACTTTACAAGTCTGTATGCAGATGACAAACAGGTCTTTGCATTTCCTTCTACTGTGCAGGTAGGAGTGTCAGGTATTTGGCCTTTGTAACCTTGGACTGGGTTAGTAATAGTATTTTACTATGATGTATTTCATAAACTGTCTTGGTCAACACAGCCATTCCTGCTTTTAATACGATTTTAGTTAGTCATGGGCTCTAGAGCCAACCCATGGGTATAGAAAGATATGATAAAAATGACACCAATAAAATTGAATAAAATTAACACTAGTTATCTGAATGTCTGTTGGAAATGTGAGAAAGAAATTGGTACATACTTTCATATGTGGTGGGAATGTGAAAAAGTACAAAGATTTAGGAAACTAATCTTTAAAGAATTAAATGACATATGTGAAAACGATATTAGAATTTAATCCTGAGATAGCTTTATTATCAATATTTGAGAATGTGGAATATGATATGGTGACTAGAGAGTTGATTACCAATTTATTAACAGCAGCCAGATTAATAATAGCTAGGAATTGGAAATCAAAATTGGAATTTCAAATGGAAGAATGGTATAATGAAGTGTGGAACATTGCTGTAAACAATAAGTTAAAATGTGATTTAAAGGTTAAGAAAATAGAGCTGAAAAATAATATTTTTTATGATATATGGGGCAGATTTCTTGAATATGTGCTAACAAGAGGAAAAGGGAAAGCTCCAAATCAGGAATCAATGCAGTTCTGGTATCCTCTATATGGTATCATTAAAGATTTTCAGGGGTCAGTGGAATTTCCTTAACTTGTGCAAAGCATTCATTTAAGGTAGGGTCTTCCATCTGCTCATTAATAAAGGAGGAACTATTTGGATTCTTCATTATGAACACCAGCCATTTCTGCTACCTCAGGATCTTCCTCTAAACTGGGCCATCCCAGGTTTGATTCAGAGGTTAGGGCTCCCAATCTTTCCTCAGGGGCTCTAATTTGCTTGCCCTGGCAGTGGGTTACCAGTAAAACACTCTGCACATGCTTAGAGAGATTTAAGACGATTAAACAAGGAACAGGGATTTGGCCTGACACTGCTACCTTCCATATACCAGACCAACCCTGGTATCTCACTGCTACTTTGGCTGTCGGCAGCACCACCACATCTGAGCTAATGCTTTTGAGGGTGATGTTTTGTTCCAACATATTTTCTTCAGGAATGATGTCTCAGTGACATATAGAAACTTGGGAACACATATCTTTGAGAGCCAGATGTCAGTAATTGGTCTCATAAATGAGATCAAAAACCACAAAACAGGAAAATCCAGGCTTCCCTCACTCCCGATTGAAGTGAACTGCTTGAGTCAACACAGTTCCGGGACATGAACTTTTGGACAACCTGTATTTAAGTCTGTTTCAATTTTACTAAAAGGAAACCACTTAATATTGTACCTTTACTGCTCAATGACTCAATCTTGGTAACGTAAGGCCAAATTCATTATCTATAGGGAAACTGTTCTGTTCAAAGGACTAGAAAGGCCAATTATTAAACAGCATGAGTTTATTTAAATGAACAAAGAAAACATTTCTCTACAATTTCATTTCTAAACATCAGCATAACGTTCAGCACCTTCTATAAAACTTAACTATTGAACACAACAAAATCTAGACTATAAACTAAGGAAAATAAACTATATTCTTACGCAGTCCATATTGTTAAATCAGGTCCCTTCGTCTGTGTCAAAGATATTCAGCGCCATGTTTTCGGATACCCAAAACTCTCTTCACTCTCTCTCTCTCTCTCAAGAGTCCCTTTTCCCAACCTCTTGTAAATTTTCCAACCTGCCCCTTCCTGACATACTCGACCAAACACGAAGGAAGGAATTAACATAGGGTACGCCCTACTTTCTCACCAACCACAAAGAATTGTTTATAATTCAGGTTAGGAATATTTTGACTCTGCTTTGTTTTTCTCACCAGCTGCAGCGATAAGCTTGGCGACATGAAGCTGAAAATAACTACTAGTAATTTTCCAGAACTTAGCCTGTGTCAGACTCAAAATGGATTTCTCTATGGTTAAAACATGACTACATAACCCATCTCTAATTAGAAAAATACATTTCATCACACCAGATACTTTACGTTGTCAATGAAAATAGGGTCTGTAGAGTTATTCAATAAACCCTGATTACACTCGCTTAGGAAACATTGTAACGCTCTCACTTCTGGAATGTCTGGGCTCTGTGCCAAGTTCGTTTCCTTAGCAACAGTGCTGTGGCGGGAAGAAGCCTCAACTTCAACTGGTGATTGCTGTGCCCCACCATTCTACACCTTGATGTTAGGAAAGTGTGACGGCAAGAGGAGAAGGGGACGACCGAGGATGAGATGGCTGGACAGTGTCTGCGAAGTAACCAACATGAATTTGACACAACTCCGGGAGGCAGTGGAAGATAGGAGGGCCTGGCGTGCTCTGGTCCATGGGGTCACGAAGAGTCGGACATGACTAACCGACTAAACAAAACGACCATGTTACACATAATATACAGTACCTTTTTAGACTGAATGGGATTTCCACCTACATGCTGATTAAAATCCCTATTCTTTTGAGTCTCACACTGAACCCAAAAATGATCTTTCTCCCCCATGCATAACACTGTTTACTGGCCTTGGGTTCAAAACAGAGAGCCTTATTAACTTTTCCTCCAGGACTATTAGGCTTCAGATGACTGTGCTCTGGAGATGACAGTCTATCTCTAAAATGGCTCCCAGTAGCTTGGTGTCACGTTCCCAGGGGTTACAACAGCAGAGTCCAATAAGTCCTATGTCAGAAATTCAGAGAATGCGGAGCCAATATCCAAATACCAAAGCCAAAACACACAATGTAGTCCAGGATCAGAGTCCAAAGCCAAGGGTCCAGAGAACAAAGTAGATAGTCAGGAGCGTTTGACTTGTTGCTTCCACGGACTTTCAGCCATCTGAGAGCTGTTTATATAGTAAAACAATCCTTGTACTGCTGGAAGCCTTTTCATCCTGTCAGAACTCAGGGCTAGTTGATCGGATGTTTCTGCGGTCAGCCTGTCGCAAACACAGGTTCGAAAACACACGTGTAAGCTTGGACAGAGAGCAATCAGGAGTTTGCACATACAAAAAAACAAGATGGAACCTCTCTGGCTTATTTCTTAATTACAAAACCCATATGCCTTTAAAAGATTTTAACTCAAAAACCCATCTCATCACACAGCCTTCAAGAGATCCTCTGACCTTTTCATCATAAGTCTTCCCCTCAGCCTGGCCCTCAGCCTATCTACTGGGGGAGGAGAATCTAGAGGTGATTCAGCTGTTTGTGTTTCTAATCGCTCAGCATTCTCCTCAGCTACAGTTAACCCCTCAGGTTCTGGATCTTTGGCTGTACTCATGACACTTGGGTACTTCTGAAGTAATCTTTATCTGGTGGGGGTCCTCTCCTCCTGTTGTCCCACACTTTTCCAGCAATTTTTACCTCAGAGAATTGAGGATTTCTAATCTCACTAATGGAATCAGCATATTCAGATGCCTGTAATACATTTTTAAGATTCTTGTCTTTGACCAAATAACACAATTCTCAAGGCAAAATGGAATAAAATTGTTCTAAGCCAACCACATTTTTCATTTGGTCTAAACAAGTGACATTTTCTCATTCCACCCATTTGTCCAAACATTGAATCAATTTAGCCCCCCAATTGGGCATAAGATTCTTCAGGCTTTTTGGTAAGGGAACAAAATGTTCATCTAAGGTGTTCTGCATTTATGCCAAATCAAGAATACAGTGGTGCCTCGAATTTCGACATTAATTCATTCTGCAAAAATCACTGCAGAATGAAAACGTGGCAATGTGAAATAAAAAAGCCCATAGAAACGCATTAAAACCTGATTAATGCGTTCCTATGGGCTTAAAACTCACAGTTCAGTGAAGATCCTCCATAGCGTGGCCATTTTGGTGCCTCTTAAGCAAGGAATCCGTGCCAGAAAACAGCGGGCAGCCATTTTGTTTACCCGGCGGCCATTTTGAAACCACCGATAAGCTGTTTTAAAATCGTCACTTTGCGATGCTCGGTTCCCGAAGCAGGGGAACCGATCATTGCAAAAGGAAATTCCCCCATAGGGAGCATCGCAAAGCGATCACTTTTGCAATCACAAAAAAATGCATCGCAAAGCGATTTCATCGCTAAACAGAGCAATCGCTATGCGAGGGACCACTGTATACCATTTTTCTATATGCCTCAAAATCTCTAGCTTGCTCCAGAGGCATCTGAGAATAAAGCTCAGCTAAATCTCCATTTATTTGTGATCTCAAAATTATCGTCCTTTCATTATTCTTAATCTCAAAGTCCTAGCACACTTTCTCAAATGAAATCAGGAAAGATTCAGGGCAATCTCCTTTCCTATATTGGGGAAATTTCTTTAGATTGATTTTTGAGAGATTTCCCTCAGTATTATTATTATTATTATTATTATTATATTATTATTATTATTATTATTATTATTATTATTATTATTATTATTATTATTATTATTATTATTATTATTATTATTATTATTATTATTATTATTATTATTATTATTATTATTATTATTATCATCATCAGCTAATTCCTATTGTTTCATCTGTATTTGAAATTCCATTTCTCTTTAATACCATTTGTCTGGCCTCAGCTCTTTCCTTGAGCTCTAATTCCCTAGCTGTATCTTCAGCCCTTGCTTTCTCCAATTCTAATTGGTTAATTATAGCTAGCTCCTTCAGTTTAAATTCTTGTTCTAGTTTCCATTTTTCAAAATCTTCAGAGCCTTGAATATTTTCTCCCTCTGAGACAATCAATACCAGTCCCTCAGTTTCTTCCTCACTCTGAATTTGAGGGTTTTCACTTCCCTCAACCTCTTGAGGATCAATTTCCTCCATTACTGGCTTTTTAGTTCTTTTGGGTGGAATAAGTATGTACTTTCTTGATGAGAGGGACTGATTTCTATTGCTCAGTTAGTCGGGCCTCCTTTTAAAACACTGTTGCTTCTGTTTTTTTCCAGTATTTTTCTGGGGTACTGTGTAGCTCTCACTCAGCAGCTAATGATGATTACACTTTCTCTGACATCACACCAGCCATGATGTTTCTTGGTCTGAGACAACCTTCTTGCCTCCAAACACAACACAAATTCAATTTTCAAGCCTCTACTTTTTATTTTCCTATCACCTCAGATCTGCTCTGACCCTGGTTTCCACTTTTATCCACCAGTGCTCCCTTATGTCTCAGAGCCTTGGATTTCAAGCTAGCCCACTGGGTTGCTCAAATCCTGAGATAAACAAAAATGAATTTTCCTTTAGAGTCAGTTCCTTATCCTTAGTTCTCCCAGATCTGGGTTCAGAAGCACCACCACTAAGCTTTTCCACAAAAGCTCTAGCAGGTCACCCACTTTTTTTACCACAGATCTCTGACTAAAAAGGTACCCACAACTCAAGAAAAAATCACTTTCATGCTCTGGCTTCACTGCATTGTTTCGTATCCTGCCGCTGGAGACCAATTGTGATGTTTACCCTTGTGCCCCTGCTTGTTTTTTCCTTACAAAGGCTCACGTTGTGTTTCCTTCTTGCTTCCACGAGTGGATTACTTCAACCCACAATTTAAATGATGTATGTCAGAACACTTGTCTTGTGAACAGAAACAGATCTTATTTATTGAAGTGAAGCAGATTGAAAATAGAAGTTTCTTAGATACACATTATACATAAGCAATTCACCAAGAGTTCTCTCAGTACATACTTCTTTCCTATCTATCTACCCTATCTATCTCAGTATCTGTTCCCTCTCTCTCTGACTAACCAGCCCTTTCTCTATCAGTATCCCAATCTCTATCTATCTCCCCCTATCTGTCTTCAGCCAAGCCTCATATATATTTATTGACTCCTCCCCTAGTGCTCTCATAGGGTCATGAAAATAAGCTCTTCAGCTTGAGTGGCAGGAGTGACAGGGCCAATCGCCACACCTGTCAAGTTGTTCTGCAGGTGTAGGTAATTTCCCCCTTCCTCCTCCTCCCCTCCCTTTATCCCTGACTCCCCTCATCAAGGTGGATCATATCATTCCCCTCATCGTTTTCTCCACCTGGAGTCTTTCTTTAGATGTCTGTGCTTTCTTGGGGCCCAGGAGCTGCAGTTTTCTTCAGGCCACTTTTTACCACTAACAGACCTGATCTGGATCTTCCCAAACAAATGTGTGAACTGGTATATTATTACAATTCCCCACATTTTTTGATGCAGTTCCCTGATTAAAAAATTATATCTAAAAGTGTGCACTTAAGATGAAAGCCTAAACAGAGAAACTTAAAATGGAGAAAATAATAGAATACTTAAAGGCATACAGCATAAGGGAGAAAATGTTCGGAACAAATTACATGGAGTAGGAAAAACTACATACAGAAATGTGTACCTTCAGGAAAGTGTTTATGGAAATGGTTGGTGTGAACTTCCAACCAAATCATCACCACCATCATAATTGTCATTGTTGTAAAAAATGAATGTAGAAACAAATGGAATGAGCATATGCTTTTAAATATAAAAAACTGAAAAATCTAAAAAACAAAACAGATACACTCTGCCCTGCTGCTGCACTGCACCAGAGAAATTTCTGTCCATACACACATATACATCAAGTAGCACAATGCAAAAGGGATATGTAGGAATCTGCATTTGGATTTGGAAATGCTCACAATTCACTGAATAATGCCATATTCAAATAGTTCCAAATATATACAAATCTGAATTTGATACTTCCAAATATCTGTAATAATAATTCTTAATATTCAGAGTTCCATTTGCTCCTATAGATTAGAAAGCAAAAGTCTAGGTTTCTGCTTGCTAAGGAAGAAGTGAAAATGAAACCTGTTTCTTAGATATCCTATCACCTATCCTAATAACCACCTAGAGTGGTTTTTAAGAGACACTCGGACATCAAGGATAGCGGGAAAAGAAAACTTTGTGTTTCTTGATTGGGGTTGGTGTTATGAGTGACAGAGTGTAACAGTGTGTGTGAGGGTTCCAGAAAGACCAGCACTCCAGACCTGGGAAGAAGATGGAGAAATCGCAAGGGAAGATGGGATAGTGTGCCTAATATAGAGCTTCAAACGAAGATGCAAGTTGCAGACAGAGACAGTTTCGCTATTGATAAGATGTCGCTGTGTGGGCAAAATTTTGGATTTTTGCAGTTGTTGTGCTCAGACAAGAGGGAAGTGAACTGGAACAAGAAGTCCAAATACAACTAAAACTGGAGAAAGCAAGCTTAAGAAAGAGGAATCAGCCTAGCTGAAGGCAAGTCTGTGGCAGTTGGAACAAACTATACACGTGAAAGGAAGCAGTCCTGCATGACAACTGATTATATCTGCCCAGGAAGCCAGGGTCTGCCTCCCTGTGTGCTTGTGCCAGCCCAGGTTTAGCCCATTAACACAGCCCACAAGGAAAAAACCTATAAGAAGGATGACCCGGGAAGAAATAGGTGGGCTTCAGAA
Organism: Pogona vitticeps; assembly: GCF_051106095.1. NCBI lineage: Eukaryota > Metazoa > Chordata > Lepidosauria > Squamata > Agamidae > Pogona > Pogona vitticeps. The sequence goes on along the minus strand of NC_135788.1, from coordinate 55,158,867 downwards.
CAGCTCTGGAATGACCCCCATCACCCTTTCTGAGGATTGATCACCCTCAGAGAAGGGCCTTCTGGATGAGTGAGTATCTTGTGTGAATGGGAAGTGTGAAAGAGAGACATCTTGGTACCTTTTGTCTTTATTTATTTATTTATTTATTTATTTATTTATTTATTTATTTATTTATTTATTTATTTATTTATTTATTTATTTATTTATTTTATTTCTATCCCCCCTATCTGATCAAATTAGACCACTCTAGGCGGCTTATATCCTATATCTTATTTCTCATCAATAAATATTACATTAATAATGCTTAACCCAAAATTGTTGGTGTGTGGTCTTCTTGTCAGTAATCTGGCTAGGTTCCCTCTCTCCAATCATGGTCCCTCTCCCCAGGATATAAAGAACAAGAACCAGTTTGGGGCAACATTGCCATGGCTTTCCCAAGGAGGGCTGGTGTGAGAGCAAAACCTGTCAATTATGTCTGCCTGCAACAATGAAATCTTGAAGTAGGCACAGATACCAGAAGGTATTTTTTCAGCTTGGTTCTTTCCAACTGAAAGGTGGGCATAGTTGCCTATAAATCCTCTGAGCATTTGCCATTAGGACATGCTCTGATGCAGGCCGGCCTGCACTGCAGCAGTTTTCTCTGTTTACTTTTCTGTACCTTCAACTTAAATTTGCATTCTCTACATCTCATTGTACATTATGTACTTAATATAGTTAGTGTTACAGTAACGGTGATGTCATCTGCCCGTCAGTGCTATGGTTGTTTGTCATCTGCCAATAGCTTGACGGGAGGTGGGACATAAGAGGGTGGAGCTAGGGTATTTAAGGGGGAGTGAATGAGGTGTGAGTCAGATAGGGACTTGATAGGGTCTGGTTAGGGACTTAGGGAGTTAGGGCTTGTACATGTTGTGTAGTACTGTGCTATATAGAGAGAGTGAAGGTCTGAGAGAGAGTATGTGTGTGGGTACTTTATTATACTGATTGCCTTTTATTTTAATTAGTATAGTGATTTACCATTCCTTTTGTTATTATCAATAAACATATGTTTTTATTTTAAAAATCATACTTTTGTCTGAAGAGTTTTATGAGGGAATGGTTGGTGGCAGCGTGAATAAAGTGATGGTGTGAGAGTGACGTGGCAGCTCCTTTGTGACGTGAGAGGAGGCTGTCACAGTTAGGAATAAGATTTAGAATTAGTAGATTAATAAATTAATACATTACAAATCAACAGGAAAATATTATATTAGGTTTAGGCCCCTTTGGGCCCCTTTTGTTATACATACAAAATGTTATTACCATGCATGATATACTCCCAAAAGAGTATATCATGCATGGTATACATTGATATATAATGTGTTAATATACATATATATTAACTTAATATACTGTTTACAGGGCAAATTTTCTTGAACACTGTCTTGACAATCATAGCAGGGACCTGTTCTCAAGAGACACCACCCAAGACAAAGGACATGGCAAAAGTATAGTCATACATGCAGAAGCCCTGAAAGCCAAAAGAAATAGACTTCTTGTCTTACTCAGCTGAGAAGGAGAGGTTTAGCCAAAGTGAAAGTGAGACTGCTGTCTCTCCCACCAACTAGTGTGCCCAGTGAGAAGGTATTCTCTTAGGTAGTGGCCATTGTCAGTCCATACTGCTCATACTTGGAACCTGGATCTGTAGAAAAATTTACTTTCCTTAAGGTCAAGCAACCAGTGCTGGGCTTTCATGAAGTCTCCTTTAAGTAAGAGAGAATGGCACAATCTGCTCACAGTACAGTGGTGCCTCGCTTAACGAGCGCCCCATTTAACGATGAATCCGCATACCGATGCGGATTTTGCGATCGCTTTTGCGATCGCATTACGATATTGCCTATGGGAAAAAATCGCTTTGCGATTTTTCCCCATAGGCAACCATTTTTGCCCCAGCTGACTGGCGGGAGCCTCTGAAGGAGCGCTCCCGCTGCTCAGCTGGGGGAAAATGTCGGCAGTAGGCGGTGGCCTCGGAAGGACCCCGAAGACACCACCCGACCGCCGACATTTCCCTTCCGAGCTCTCAAAGGCCCCCCTCCGACATTGGAGGAACCCCTTTGAGAGCTCGGAAGGCTCTCAGCGGCGGCAGGGACAGGGTAGGGTGGATCCAGATGGCTTCCAGGCAAAGCACTGGAAGCCGTCCAGATCCCCACCCACCCTGCCACCACCGCCGCTGCTTGAAACCGCCCCATGCTGCCTTATCTCAACCATGCTCGAACTCCCAGGAGTACGAGCATGACTGGGATAGGCGGGGCGGGGCGGCTCCTGCCGGCAGGGGCAGGGTAGGAAGCCTTCCGGACACCCCTACCCTGCCCCCGCCGCCGCCGCTTGGATCCGCCCTGCGCTCAGCCGAGCGCGGGGCGGATCCAAGCCCAGGATGCCCAGCTGGGTAGAAACGCTGGCCGGCTCTCGCGAAAGAGGGAGGTGGAGGTCACCGCTCTCCTTCGCAAGAGCCGGCCCTGACTTTTCTACCCAGCTGGGCAGCGGGCTCTTGCGAAGGAGGGAGGTGGCTCCCTCCTTCGCAAGAGCCCACTGCCCAGTTGGGTAGAAAGGCTCTTGCAAAGGAGAGCGGGGACCTCCAGCTCCCTCCTTCGCAAGAGCCTGCCAGCGTTTCAGCTGGGCAGCAGGCTCTTGCAGAGGAGGGAGGTGGCTCTCTCCTTCGCAAGAGCCTGCTGCCCAGCTGGGTAGAAAGGCTCTTGCAAATGAGAGCGGGGACTTCCACCTCCCTCCTTCGCAAGAGCCTGCCGGCGTTTCAGCTGGGCCGCGGGGTCTTGGAGAGGAGGGAGGTGGCTCCCTCTTTCGCAAGAGCCTGCTGGCGTTTCAGCTGGGCAGCGGGCTCTTGCAGAGGAGGGAGGTGGCTCTCTCCTTCACAAGAGCCCGCTGCCCAGCTGGGTAGAAAGGCTCTTGCAAAGGAGAGCGGGGACCTCCACCTCTCTCCTTCGCAAGAGCCTGCCGGCGTTTCAGCTGGGCAGTGGGCTCTTGCAGAGGAGGGAGGTGGCTCTCTCCTTGCAAGAGCCCACCACCCAGCTGATTGGTGGTTCCAAAATGGCCAGGGGAGGAACAGCTGTCCACCAGGGAACTGAAGGAGTTCTTAGACCAGTGGCAAAACCTGCAGACTGTAGCACAGCTATACCACCCGGACAAGGCTGTGGCACATAACCTTTCCAACACATCTGATGAAAGGGTCCTATCCCCTTTCAGAGGGATGCTCAAAAGGTGGCAGAAGCAGCTGACCATGGAGTGGTTCCTCACAAAGAGGCCAAGAAAGGAAGAGGAACCTGCTGCTTCAACCAGTGGTGCCCAGTTGCCTTCTTCCTCCCACTCATCCTCCTAGAAGACTGCTGCTTGCTGTGATGTGGGGACAGTTTTGTGTGCCTCCAGTTTCCTGAATTGAACACTGGTCCTGGTGGTTTAGAGACTTCAGCCTCACTTGTTCAGTTTAAAATGTGAAATGTAAAAAGTTTCTGTATTGTTGTTTTCTGTGTTTATGCACTTCCTGAAGAGTTTCTGTATGTTTATGCACTTTCTAAAGAGTTTTGCACAATCCAAGGACTGTTAGTGACAGTTTCTGTTCAGTTTCAATGAAGGCAGATGTTCCTGCCTCATGTTTGTTTATTTTTAAATGTTTTTATATGTTATTTATAAAGTTAAAGTTTTTTGATTGAAATTTTTGAAATCACCTGCACAGTATTTATGATGTTAAAGAGCACTTAATAAACCCTTTGTTAACCAAATTTGACTTTGTTCTGACTTTCCCCCCCCATTGGAACGCATTAAATAGATTTCAATGCATTCCAATGGGGAACCGCGGTTTGCAAGACTATGTTTCGTATGGACGGTTTCGCAAGACGATGACTATTTCCCCATTGGAATGCATTAAATGGATTTCAATGCATTCCAATGGGGAACCGCGTTTCGCAAGATGATGTTTTCGCAAGACAGTGATTTTCGCAGAATGAATTAACATTGTCTTGCGAAGCACCACTGCACTGATAATTTTAGATAGAACAGGATATTATGGTAGGGCATAAGTGATTTACCAATGTCAATTTTTTGCATGTAGATTGGCCCTTAGAAGCAACTCTTTTTCCTTGAGCTTTCTTTTCTTTCTATTATAATAGCCATTTTGATTCTGCTGGGTGATAATTGCAACTCTTGTTCTCTCTCCCTTGCTATAGCAAAAAGTACTGTGCTAGTGAGTAAATTAGACTAACAATAGCTAAAACTGTTCTGTAGAAGTTCACAGTAAAAAGCTGATACATTTAGCTTTGGGCTGATTCAGTGAATTTCCAATGTCTACCTTTTTTCTCTATTGAAATATTAATCAAAATGAGTTACAGCAAAAACAGTTCAGTATAACACAGAAGGGTAACAGGAATCAGTGAGTATAAAAGAAAATAGGATAAACTTGTATTTAATAGCACAATCCTACTGATGGGTATGTCCTTTTGGCCAACATCATATTGAGGGAAACAAAACATGTAATAGCTATCATGCACCAGTTCTTGCTATTTAACAGCTGTTTGTCACATGTCTGAGTGCATCACCAGTTACATAATTGATTGCACAACATAATTGGACACATGATGAACAGCTGGTAGGATAGTGCACACCACATGTGCAATTGCCTGTTTATGTTCTGCATTTGTCACAGGGCTCTAGCTCAGGGGTTGAATGTATACAAATATGTGATACAGGATTACAGCCTCAGATTTTTCTGCTAGCAACAAGTTTTAAAGGCAAAATTAGCCTTCCGATTAACAATGTGTCTTTGAGAATCAAGTACTACAGCCAGATTTATCCATGACAACTAAATCAGAGTGATTTCAATAAATTAATTCTAACCATGACCATACCACCTAGATTCAGTCTGGTTTCTAGAAGCTAAGGTCCAGATGAAGAGCATCTACAATGTTTAGGGTATCTTCTGCCATTACCTTCACAAGCAAAAGTGAACCATCTACAGCTTTCCAGATGTTGTTGGATGTAGAACTTGGATAAATTATTTCAGGGACTAAAGAAGCTAGAATCCCTGAGCCAGTGCTCATGCTGGCCAGTCAGTCCTGAAAGTTGTCACCCAAGGCCCTATTAGGACCCTAATTAGCCACACAGTTTGTATAATCTCTATTCTGTCCTTGCTTGGATAAGTGAGGTATCTCAGACATCTTTGCACCAGCTGTTCCTGGCCATTGTGAAATTACCAGGTAGCACAACAGGGGCAGCACAGTTCTGCCCTTCATAAGCTGCCACCACTGGTGTTGAATAGGATCCAAGATCTAATTTCCCCAAGCTCTAGATAAACTGCACTGCCCATCATCCCTATCCAACCAATATCATGATTTCTAGTCCAGTGATATCTGTATAGCCATAAGTTCAAAAACCCTTTTTTCTGAATATATGGATGAGAACTTTCCTTACTCTTCAGACTGTACCTGCTAGCAAGCATGCTCATGCTTGGACAAAGTTCCCTTCTTGAACTGCAACTCCCAGAATCATCTAGCCAGTAGGTTCTGTGAATTGAAATTCAAACAGTATTTTTTCCCAGGCTCTGACTTTTGCTATAAACACACTTCTCCATTTATTTCATGGCTAAGAAGTTCTCTCCCATCCCCGTCCCACAACAAAGCTCCTAGATATGCAAGAACTCTATAGCTAACTGATCACTATCCTTTTTTAAAAAAAAGATATTCTATGTTGCCACCTATTATGCTTTGTGGCTCTTAACAAAGAAGCTTTTCAGTCTACTTAACAAAGTGGAAATAACAAACCAGGGACCAAGTTAACTAAAAGTCTCTCCTATGGATTAGAGAAAAATGTTTTATTTTAAATTGTGAGGCAAAATAACCCACAGACTGATTATATGGAATAATCATGATAATTATCTCAAATCTGTCATAGCAGTCCATCTTTCAGCCTAGAGGAAGAAGGAAAAGATAGAACAAAATAATAATTTTTAAAAAACCAGATGAACCCTAACATGGCATCATAACTCCTTGCTTTTATATCAGTCTCTTCTCCCAGCCACCCTACCTCTCCAATAAGGGAATTTGCCTTGAGCAACTCTGCCGAAGGTTTATCAACCAGTCCTCCCTACACTGTCAGGTTTGGCCCCGCTTGGATCATATCTATATGTGTGTTTTAGTGCCCATCCTATTCTTTGGATCTTACTTTGTTTGTATGCATTTCACAACCTGCTTAATAAAGTTTGGAAAAGAGTTTATTAATTTGAAAAGACGTCTAACTAAGTCTTTTCTAGATCTTCATTTGACTCTGTGGCTCACTTATTTAAATTGTTTTGCTGGGGGCTGGAACTGTTCTGGTTACATGTTTTGGTGCTCTCCAGATGGACTGGGGAGCAACTCCCATTATTCCTCAGTGGTAAGATCTCATCCAAGGGATGTGGTGGTCAGAAGACCAGCTGTTGTAAGATCGAATCCACGCGACGGAGTGAACTCCCGTCACTTGTCCCAGCTCCTGCCAACCTAGCAGTTTGAAAGCATGTAAATGTGAGTAGATAAGTAGGTACCAACTTGGTGGGAAGGTAACAGCATTCCGTGTCTAGTTGTGCTGGCCACGTGACCACGGAAACTGTCTACGGACAAATGCTGGCTCTATGGCTTGGAAATGGGGATGAGCACTGCGCCCTAGAGTTGGACACGACTGGACTAAATGTCAAGGGAAACGTTTACCTTAAGATTTCATGCTTAGCTTCTTTGAAGAATAAAGTGATCTTCATGATGAGTGCAATGTGGCCAACACCTTTTGCTGTTCCAGTTGAAGCCAACTTGATGTTCCTAAAAGACCAATCCAGTCAAGGACTGGTATAAGGAGAAAAAAGTTATGCTGGATTTGAACTTCAGGCCCAGACCAGGCCTGTCTTTAGAGAGAGGAAAACAGCTGCCATTTGAGTGCCATCAATTTAGTTCGTTGTTATTGTATTTTGTTACTGCCAGGGACTGGGAGAGGTGATTGTTTGATTTTCTTTCTGATGCATCAGAATAATTTGGCTGGCTTCCAGGACTAGGTGCACTGTCTTGAGGGGAGTGGGGAGTGCCCTTTGCTGATCTGCCAGATAGGGATGAGAAAATACACACTAAATTTCTTGCTCTCATCTATTTAGGCTGGCTTGATGTGACAAGAAATCTAGAAATGGAATTTTGGAGCCCCACAGGAACCCTCACATCCCTCCCCCCCATCAATATTTTTACAATTTATGAAAATATATGCAAAATTGCTTTTGGGCAGGCTACAACGAACTAGTGTCCTTTCCCGTTAAAAGGAACAACCAGTTGATTATTTTTTTAAATAAGATGCAAAGAACTCAAGGCTTCCAAATTTGAAAAATCTACAAAACAAATCATTTACCACAGCTTTGCAAAATTTGTGCCAGTTTTGCAACTTGTATAAAACAACCAAGTAGACAGAATCAGAAAATATCTCACCCTCTGACAAATTGAAGGGGGGAACCTTACATTTCTTCATCCTTCTCTGTGAGGATGAGATGAATGAGGATTTATATCCATATTGCTGGAGGTAGCAAGGAGACTTGGATCAGCTTTGCTCAGGACCAGCACACAAGCAGCCAAACCTCTCTCCTCTCCCCCAGGCCCCATCCCCACCCACTGTCCTGGATGCTACTCTCACACAGCTCTACTTAACAGAACTGTCTTCCAAGTTGGTGCCAGAGAGCTGGTATGCCAACTACCATTCCCTTGCTCTTGCCTGTCACCTTTATCTACTGGCTTTGAAAATATCTGTGATGGTAGACCAGGCCGCCACTTCAATCTTGAACTCTTTCTGAAGGTTAGGTGCCTCCTAAATTTGGCACCATGAAACAAAGTCTTGGTTGCCTTGTCTTAATTACAGCCCTAACGTGTGGTGTCATGTCCTTAACCAGCATAGGGTATCAAGCAAGGGTGTTTGACCAACAAACACCCTTGTGTTTGACCAACAAACACCTACTGTATTTTGCTTGAATCACCTACATTAAGGGTGGGCAATGTGCAGCTCACCAAACATTAATGAAGGGCTGCTCCCATTAGTCACACCAAACAGAGACAATAATAATGCATGGTAGGATATGTAGTCCAACTATATCTGGAGGGCCACGTGTCATCTATGCTTTCCTTGTTGATGTAAATCAGAAAATGGTGCAAGTATTGGAAATAAAAAGATAAACGAAACCATGCTCTTAGTCTTGTGCTATTTCCCCCCCCCCATGTTTCGGGTTGGAATATAAAAGATCTGAAAGTGTAAAATATAAATCAGTGGACACTGGGTTTGATTTGACTTTAGTTATGGTTCCCCTTCATGGATTGCTGCCTTGTCATGGCAAAGGGGCTTGAGTAACTCAGAGAAGCTATGGGCTATGCCGTGCAGGGACACCCAAGACGGACAGGACATAGTGAAGAGTTCCAATTAAACGCAATCCACCTGGAGTAGGAAATCGCAATGCCACTCCAGTATCTTTGCCAAGAAAACCCCATGATCAGAAACAAAAGGCTAAAAGATATGACGCTGGAAGATGGGCCCCTCAGGTCAAAAGGCGTCCAACATGCTACTGAGGAAGATCAGACAAGTACAAGTAGCTCCAGAGCTAATGAAGTGGTTGTGCCAAAGCCGAAAGGACGCTCAGCTGTGGACGTGCCTGGAAGTGAAAGGAAAGTCCAAAGCTGCAAAGAAAAATACTGCATAGGAACCTGGAATGTAAGATCTATGAACCTTGGGAAGCTGGAGGTGGTCAAACAGGAGATGGCAAGAATAAACATCGACATCCTGGGCATCAGTGAATTAAAATGGACAGGAATGGGTGAATTCAACTGAGATGATTATCATATCTACTATTATGGGCAAGAATCCTGTAGAAGGAATGGAGTAGCCCTCATAGTCAACAAAAGAGTGGGAAAAGCTGTAATGGGATATAATCTAAAAAATGATAGAATGATGTCAATACGAATCCAAGGCAGACCTTTCAACATCACAATAATCCAAGTTTATGCACCAACCACCATTGCTGAGGAGACTGAAATTGAACAATATTATGAAGACTTACAACACCTTCTAGAACTGACACCAAAGAAAGATGTTCTTCTCATTCTAGGGGACTGGAATGCTAAAGTAGGGAGTCAAGAGATAAAAGGAACAACAGGTAAGTTTGGCCTTGGAGTTCAGAACGAAGCAGGGCAAAGTCTAATAGTTTTGTCAAGAGAACAAGTTGGTCATCACAAACACTCTTTTCCAACAACGCAAGTGGTGACTCTATACATGGAAATCACCAGATGGACAATATCGAAATAAGATTGATTATATTCTTTCCAGCCAAAGATGGAGATGCTCTATAGAGTCAGCAAAAGCAAGACCTGGAACTGATTGTGGCTCTGATCATCAGCTTCTCATAGCAAAAGTAAAGCTTAAACTGAAGAGAATAGGAAAAACCACTGGGCTACTCAGGTATAATTTGAATCAAATCCCTTATGAATACACAGTGGAAGTAAAGAACCAAATTAAGGAACTAGATTTGGTGGACAGAGTGCCTGAAGAACTTTGGATAGAGGCTCGTAACATTGTACAGGAGGCAGCAACAAAAACCATCCCAAAGAAATTGAAATGAAAGAAAGCAAAGTGGCTGTCCAACGAGGCCTTAGAAATAGCAGAGAGGAGAAGGGAAACAAAATGCAAGGGAGATAGGGAAAGTTACAAACAATGGAATGCAGACTTCCAAAGAATAGCAAGGAGAGACAAGAGGGCCTTCTTAAATGAACAATGCAAAGAAATAGAGGAAAATAACAGAAAAGGAAAAACCAGAGATCTGTTCAGGAAAATTGGAGATATTAGAGGAACATTTTGTGCAAAGATGGACATGATAAAGGACATAAATGGGAGGGACCTAACAGAAGCAGAAGACATCAAGAAGAGGTGGCAAGAATACACAGAGGAATTATATCAGAAAGATTTGGATATCCCGGACAATCCAGACAATGTAGATACTGACGTTGAGCCAGATGTCCTGGAGAGTGAAGTCAAGTGGGCCTTAGAAAGCCTGGCTAACAACAAGGCCAGTGGAGGTGATGGCATTCCAGTTGAACTATTTAAAATCTTAAAAGATCGTGCTGTTAGGGTGTAACATTCAATATGCCAGCAAGTTTGGAAAACTCAACAGTGGCCAGAGGATTGGAAAAGATCAGTCTACATCCCAATCCCAAAGAAAGGCAGTGCCAAAGAATGCTCCAACTACTGTACAATTGCACTCATTTCACACGCTAGCAAGGTTATGCTCAAAATCCTGCAAGGTAGGCTTCAGCAGTACGTGGACCAAGAACTCCCAGAAATACAAGCTGGATTCGGAAGGGGCAGAGGAACTAGAGACCAAATTGCTAACATGCGCTGGATTATGGAGAATGCCAGAGAGTTCCAGAAAAATATCTACTTCTGCTTCATTGACTATGCAAAAGCCTTTGACTGTATGGACCACAGCAAACTATGGCAAGTCCTTAAAGAAATGGGAGTGCCTGACCATCTTATCTATCTCCTGAGAAACCTATATGTGGGACAGGAAGCAACAGTTATAACTGGATATGGAACAACTGATTGGTTCAAAATTGGGAAAGGAGTACGACAAGGCTGTATATTGTCCCCCAGCTTATTCAACTTATATGCAGAATACATCATGCGGAAGGCTGGACTGGAGGAATCCCAAGCCGGAATTAAGATTGCTGGAAGAAATATCAGCAACCTCCGATATGCAGATGATACCACTCTGATGGCAGAAAGTGAGGAGGAATCAAGGAACCTTGTAATGAGGGTGAAAAAAAGAGAACGCAAAAAATGGTCTGAAGCTCAACATCAAAAAAACTAAGATCATGACCACTGGTCCCATCACCTCCTGGCAAATAGATGGGGAAGTTACAGAACCAGTGTCAGATTTTACTTTCCTGGGCTCCATGATCACTGCAGATGGTGACAGCAGCCACGAAATTAAAAGACGCCTGCTTCTTGGGAGGAAAGCGATGACAAACCTAGATAGCATCTTAAAAGGCAGAGACATCACCTTGCAAACAAAGGTCCGAATAGTCAAAGCTATGGTTTCTCCAGTAATGATGTATGGAAGCGAAAACTGGCCCATAAAGAAAGCTGACCGCCAAAGAATTGATGCTTTTGAATTGTGGTGCTGGAGGAGGCTCTTGAGAGTCCCCTGGATTGCAAGGAGAACAAACCTATCCATTCTAAAGGAAATCAACCCTGAGTGCTCACTGGAAGGACAGATCCTGAAGCTGAGGCTCCAGTACTTTGGCCATCTCATGAGAAGAGAAGTCTCTTTGGAAACGACCTTGATGTTAGGAAAGTGTGAAGGCAGGAGGAGAAGGGGACGACAGGATGAGATGGCTGGAAAGTGTCTGTGAAGCAACCAACATGAATTTGACACAACTACGGGAGGCAGTGGAAAATAGGAGGGCCTGGCGTGCTCTGATCCATGGGGTCACGAAGAGTCGGACACGACTGAACGACTAAACGACGACGATGGTTAGTGTAGACCTCCTGAATCAATAGGGCTGAAGTTAGAATTAATACAATTACCTATTGCTTTTCTAAGGGTTTGCTCTAATAATGACTGAGCTTGGCTCCAACCCATTTTGTGTGATCCCACTCCTAGTCATTCATCTGTCTCTTCTTAAGAGAGATTGTTCTTTTTTCCCCTCTACTACTGAGCTTGTTTCTCTGCTCTTCGAAGTCACACAGAAAAGTCAGTAAAGGTCACACACATAAAAAAGTGATTGTAAAATCAGACAAGTTAAAAAGGGATTTGCCATTTAAGCAGAGCCCAATTAGTATTGCCCCCAAGTCTGCGAGGTTTATAGACCTCTTTGGAGGAGACAGAAAATAAGAGTCTTCCTTTCGCAGAAAACTGAACAATTATGTGCTCACAGACTTTAACAAATGGGGTGCCCATGGCCATTGCTGTACTTATTTTGCAGTTGCTCCTCTGTGCAGCCTGTGGCTGTGATCTAGCAATTCCATTGTGTACACACCGCTCCATAGAACAATTTCATTATTCTATTATATGAGTAAAGGAATGTTTCAGAATCAAAAGGAACTCACACTGTCACAGAATACTGGAAATTTCCACTTGCCTTAAATGTTATCCAGTACATTATCTGAGAGGCATTAGAATAGTTTTATGCCTCTTAACTTTCCTTTCAGAGGCTGCACACAAGTTGTATTCAGCATGTGAGTGTGGAATTGAAGTTAGAGGACCAAAACAGGATTTGGAGTTCCAGAATCAAATCTCCATTCAACCATGAACAGGGCTGGCCCTGTCATTATGCAGTTGCTGAAATCCTATTGCATTGGAGATAGCAAAAACTGATGCCTGCATAAATTGGTTGCACAAATCCATTTACTGGATATGACTTCCATCTTCAGTGCAAATGTTGCAACTGCTCGCACAACTTGATTTAGGGAGGCATAGCTGTACAACAGGATTCTGGTAAAACTGAGCTGGATGGCACAGTGGTTGGATCACTGAGGTAGTTCACTGAGGTGGGACTGGAAGATGGCATGGATGGTCAAGTGTAGGATGACAGTTGTGTTTGGCTTGGTTTGGTTTACACTTTCTCAGCTCACCTGCTGCCCACAGAGTTGCTCCTCCTCCAATACTGAAATTAAATGGGATTGCCAGTGTGCTGAGCTTCTGTACATAAAATGAAAGAGGACTGCCATTTTGGCCTTTGCCCCAGGCAGCAAATGTCTTCGGACAACCCTGGCCATGGTGTCATACCAGTCTGTATCTCGAGCCTATTCTGTCTTACAGGGTAGCTGTGAGATAAAATGGCGAGAGAACAATCATATAACCTGCCTAGAACACTTTGGCGAAATAAATACTCAGAAAAGTGGCAGATGCGTGTGTGGGGGAATGCCCCTCCCCAAAGTTGCTAGGCTGTTGGCTGGTTCTACAGTAGTAGAGCAAACTCTCCTGGGACATCACAGCTGCTTCTGAGAGGAGGCGTGGCTACCCATTCTTCTTCTTTCTCATAGTGATAGGGAGCTAACTTCAAAAGCCTTTCCTTGGGCCAATCCTAATGGCATTATGTAACCATTGTCCTATCTGTATACTGTCAACTATCTGTGAGCTTGTAAAGTTAATAAAACACAGTCCTCCTGGGGGAAGGGCATTCTTATTCAAGGTCCTCTTCTTCTAGTCGCCCATCAAGAGCACTGCTGGCAGACATACTTGTTTGTGTCACGTTCCCGGGAATTACAACAGCAGAGTCCGATAAACCAGTCCTATGTAAGGAATTCAGGGAATGCAGAGACAATATCAAAATACCAAAGCCAACTCACACAATTTAGTCCAGGGTCAGAGTCCAAAGCCAAAATGCACAATGTAGTCCAGGGTCAGAGTCCAAAGCCAAGGGTCCAGGGAACAAGGTTCAAGGTTGTCAGGAGCGTGGATGCAAGCCAGAGGTTTGACTTGTTGCTTCCACGGATTTTCAGCCATCTCAGAGGTCTTTATATAGTAAAAACACCTTGAACTGCTGGAAGCCTTTTCATCCTGTCAGAACTCAGGGCTATTTGACCGGATGTTTCTGTGGGCAGCGTTCAAACGATCCTCTGACCTTTTTGTCATAGGTTTTCCCTGAAGCCTGGACCTCAGCCTGTCTACTGGGGGAGGAGTTTCTGGAGGTGATTCAGGTGTTTGTATTTCTGATTGCTCAGCATTCTCCTCAGCTACAATTAACCCTTCGGGTTCCAGATCTTCGGCTGCATTCATGACACTATCCCCTGTCATGAATTTGATTATGAAAATAGAATAATGTTGTATTTCATAGGATTTAGTTCAGAGCTGCAACGAAAAAGCTAGAAATCTGCTTATGCCCAGGTGCTAATTAGAGAGAAAATGTACAAGGTCAGTTCTTCTCCAGCTAAAGAAAAAAAAAGTTAAGAAGAGCAAGCTGACCCTTATCTTATCTCAGCTCCGATGGACAAGGACATAACTTCTTAATTTAAGGAAGATGGGCGAAGAGAGAAGAAGGAGAAGGACGGAGAAGAGATGGAAGGGAGAGAGACGACACCGAGCGAAATGCAGCCGACAGAACTTTAATCAAAAGGATTGCGTAAGAATGCTTATTTAAGATCTAGTTAGACATTTTATTGTTTTCATTTTATAGAGGAAATGACTGGTGGCTAAGGCTGGGGGTTATTTTGGAAATACTGAATAACGTTAAAATAAGCTTGTTGAAATGATATCTTTTGTAATAAAATATAAAAAGACAAATTGTCTGTAAGCTGTCTCCTTGTTTAGACCAAGCTACTGTAGTAAATTGGATATTTTTGAACTAAGATTGTTTTGATCTGGCCACATTACCATATTACCAAATGAGGGTCCTAAAGTAATACAAGAGGAAGAGCAGACCTTCCAGATTGTTTATTTAAAATTGAGACAGACTTGGGTGAAGGAGTGTGAAGTCGCCTAGAGCAAAATTACAGGACCCGATTTTGCTGGCATTAGGGACTAATCATTCTGAATCCCTCTCTGTCTCGTGTAAAGGCAGTTCTAAGGAACACTTTTACTACATGGTGGCATCTTGGGATCTGAGCCTTACGTGCCGTGTTTACAGTATAGTGGCAGATGGGATTTGGTTTGCGCTTTGCTCAAGGGCTGAATTAGCGCTTGTAATTGTTTTATGAAGGCAGATGTGTGAGCAAGCAGATACACACTGCTAAAAAAAGGACAAGAGAAACTTCTCTGACGTGAGCTTCAGAGCAAAGCAGGGAAGGTTGTAAATTATTGTGACTGGAGAAGACTCCTATGCAGAAAGCTCAGGCTAAAGTAATGCAAGGAGAGATTCTGCCAGTGGCTTAAGAGTTCTAAGGAACAAGCATTGTGCTGTTTAAAAAGTGCCAGCTCGTTTCACTCAGGTGAAGAGTGGCAAAATTGTTTTGAGTGTAGCAGGAGTCTATAAGGAGCAGCCAGGATAATAAAAGTAATTTAAAAGTAATTAAATAAAATTTAAAAAGGGAAAATTTCCTACCCCAAGCCAGAGCCAAAAGGATTTCCTGGAGGGAAAGTAGGATCAGTCAAAGCTGACAGTTTAATTGTTTTATTGCTCCTCCCGTGCTTCGGCCAAGGCTGCAGGGAGAGAAGGAAAAAAATAAAAAAAGGAAAAATGGCTTTTAGCAGTCGGTTTTCACTGCCTGAAGTATCAGTGGATAAGGAGATTTTGTCAGCAATGGAGCATAGTTCCTTACTGCAGAGTGGAGCAAGATCAACAACTATTAGTAGATCGCTACAGATACCCAAAGAATTTCATATGAGGAGTGCTGTCACAAGATTTACTGAAGAGGATGCTCAAAGGTTAATGGAAGCAAATCCAGATGTAGTTAAACCTAAAGTAATGCCAAGAAGGACACAGCAGTACACTGGGGTGGAACAAGTTCCTATTCAGCAGGACCTGCTAACAGAGAAGATTCTTGTGGATGGCCAGAAGTCAGTCATAGGAAGAGGAATTTTAAAACACACAGATGATCGATTTGGGGCTGAAAGAGCTGCTTCTTTCCAGTTACCAGGTGGATTGCAAACGGACTGATTGTTGCCTCACCAAATAGAAGACGCTGTCCTGAGAGTTTTGGCAAATGATCCAGATGACACATGGTCCAAATTACGGGAAGCAGGACTTCCAGAGGAGGAAGAAGAAATAGTAGAAGCAGTTCAAATGGGCCTGCCTGCCCAAGAAAAAATTCCTAATGAAGAAATAACCACACAGAGGGGAACAGCTGGAGCAGAGGCAGAAATTAGTGGCAATGCTGCAGACCGGTCAACTCTAGAGAATAAGTTAGCTGAAGTGATGGCTGATTTATTAGCTTGCCAGAAACAATGGGTGAATGCACACACAGCAAATGAACTTCAAGTAAGAAGATACCACGAAATGAAACTACAGATTTTAGAGAAGGAAATTGCTGAGAAACAACAAGCCAGAGACTCAATATCTAACATTGACAGGAGAAACCTACCATATTACCAAGAGGGCGATGACATTTTTTCATTTTTATCACTTTTTGAATTTTCGTGTGCTGATCTGAACGTTCCAACACAATTATATTTAAAACTTCTACGATCACAAGTTTCCGGGGAGTTAGCCACCATTTTAGCAAGAAGTTCCAGCCAAAATTTAACTTGGGAACAGTTTAAAATTTTGGTTTACCAAAGAGAAGGTTTTACACCAGAACTGCTAAGGCAACAATTTAGAAAATTGAGGAAGACCCCTCAAATGAGTTATTCTGCCCTTGCTGATCAAATAGAGGTGTTAGGCGACCGTTGGTTAGAGGCTGCCAAGGTCAATACATTCAAGGACTTAAGAATGCTACTGTATATAGAACATTTTCTAAATTTAGTACCACCAGAGTTAAAGAGTAGCTTATTGGAGAAAAATTGCACAGACCTCCAAACGTTGGCGCTCAAAACCGATGAATTAATTTCCTTCAAGAAGAGTGAACCTATTACCAGAGGAAGGCCTATTCCAGAAGTGCTTAGAAGGCAGAGTCAATACGAATCCAAGAAGACAGTGGTTCCTGAACCAAGACAGTCTTTTGCTGGAGAGCGAAGAAGCATGGGCCCTAGCCAGACTAGGTCACCCTTGACTTGCTTTCAATGCGGAGGAGCCCATTTAAAAAGGGATTGTCCACGACTGGCGGGATCAACTAGTCAAGAGGAGAAGCCAGTTGGCAAAACCCCGTTACCTGCCCCACGGAGATTTCAGCAGACACCCTTACCAGCACCAAGGAGATTCGAGAAGGCGCCCATACCGGCTCAACGGAAATACAAATCAACAACCCCGAAGGTCAACTATCTCAGTGCAACATCGCTAGAAATACCAGAACAACCAACAGAACCACATGTAATTAATCAACTAAGTAATGTGCCACCCCAGAGACAAGGAGGAGTCAATCCAAATTTTTCTGAAACCAGTGAAATGCAAGCAACAGAGCCAAGGATTGTGCCAAGGATAATGGGCTTACAAGTAGCTCAAGTCTCTACAACAGTAAACCAACAGACATCCTCAGGGGAGAAATTTTCAGTTATAGAGCCTAGTAGCATCCTACCGGAAGAACAGTTATATTGGTCACTGAAAAGTTTCTCAGAACCGGTAACCCTACATTTTTCTATGGGAGATTTGACCATAAATGCCTCTAGGGATACCGCTGCCGATATCTCATCAATTAACAAACAGTTTGTGGATCCAGAACTAATCTTGAATAACCTGAGATGTCCAGTGAAAACATATGGATCAGGAGAAATAATCGAGAGATTCGTACCATTAGTCTACGTGCAAATTAGCTACAAAAATTGGAAAGGCGCAAAATATCTATTAGTGCATGAAGGTAAACCTGATTTTTTATTGGGAAACGATCTAGCATTTCTTAACCACCAACACACTTTAAAATCAACTTCCATACAAGCAGTGACACGTGCACGAAGCAAAGCAATACAGCAAGTCCCAACTGAAGATAACTCTGAGGAGAAACCAGATGGACATGTAACGCAACATCAACCCCTTGCAGATGAAACGGATAGTACAACTGAGATAAAAACTTAACCAGAGGATTTACTAGTACCAATGGGATCAGAGGAATTCAAATGAAAACAGATGGAAGACCCTACATTGGATTCTTTGAGGTCTCAAGCCGACAGTTACGCGGTACAACCGGTACAACAAAAAGTACCCTTTTTGTGGGGACAAAATGGACTATTGTACCGAGAATATTTTCCCAAATCAAATGAACAGGCGGAACCAGTACAACAACTAGTGATTCCAAGAGAGTACAGAGAAAGAATTCTGCAACTTGCCCATGATAGTCCAAGTAGCGGACATCTTGGAATTCAAAAAACTTTAAGTAGGATTTCACAGCATTTTTATTGGCCCGGCATTTCCAAAAACCTCAAGGACTATGTTAATTCCTGCAATTACTGTCAAAAAACAGGGAAACAGACCGACAGTACAAAGGCAGAAATGCAACTGACAGAAATCCCAGATCAAGTATTCCAATATCTTCAAGTGGACGTACTAGGACCTTTTGTACCCACGAAGTCAAAGAAAAAATACATCATATCGTTCATCTGTCAAGCCAGCAGATGGATCGAGGCATACGCCATCAGCAATCTTTCGGCCCAAACTATTGCTAGAGTGGTAGTGGATTGATGCTCTAGAATAGGGATACCAGCTCAAATTATTTGCGATCAAGCCGGTGCTTTTAAAAGCGAATTGACGAGCCGAATTTGTGAGATCAGCGGAATTCAATTAAACTTTAGCATTCCTTATCATCCAGAATCTCACGGAATGGTGGAAAGAGGACAACAAACCTTGTTGAGAATGATTAAAACCCTAGTCCAACAATATGGGAATATTTGGGACGAACTATTACCTTTTGTTTTGTTTGCGTACAGAAGTGCACCTCATGTTTCTCTGGGAGGTTTTTCGCCGAGTGAGGTAGTGTTTGGGAAAAACCTACAAGGACCATTAGATCTACTACGATCAGACTGGGAAGGTGTGGTCAGAAGTAGCACGGTTCCAGTTGCGGATTTCGTCCGGAAACTACAAGAAAAACTTCTAGCAGTGCAAGAATTGGCAAGAGACAATTTGTTGAAATCCCAAATAAAACAAAAATACTATCATGACAAGAAGGCCCGTCACCGAGAGTTTGAAGTGGGTGATATGGTACTTGTGCTAAACCCACTCAGACCTTCAAAATTGGAAGTAGTTTCGGAAGGTCCAGGGGAAATCATACAAAAAGTGGGAAATGTGAATTATCTTGTGAAAATGTTAAATTCATCCAAGAAACCAGTTATGTATCATGTAAATAGTTTAAAAATGTATAGAGACAGATCGGCAATGGTGTATCAGTGTCATGTGGCATGTTTTAAACCAGATAATGAACTTACTGACATGGTAACTAAATGGGGTAAAAGTCAAAAGATTGTTCCTGATAATTCTGATTATAACAATGTGGGGAGAAAAATTGAACATAATGTAACAGATCGTTGAAAAATTGTATGCTGATGTAATATGGTTACCTTGAATTTATGGTTAAAATTAACTTGTTTTCTTTTTCTGTATTTTTCATAGAGATGTATTTAGCCATAAGAAAAGATATATTACCGTTATGAATTTAATACTTGGTTAAGATAATTGTAAGTTCACATATAGTCTTGTTAACCTTTCATAATCAAATGTTAAGTTAGTAACAAAATAAGAACTCTAATAGTTCTATATTTTGTATTTTTAAGGGGGGGCGTGTCATGAATTTGATTATGAAAATAGAATAATGTTGTATTTCATAGGATTTAGTTCAGAGCTGCAACGAAAAAGCTAGAAATCTGCTTATGCCCAGGTGCTAATTAGAGAGAAAATGTACAAGGTCAGTTCTTCTCCAGCTAAAGAAAAAAAAAGTTAAGAAGAGCAAGCTGACCCTTATCTTATCTCAGCTCCGATGGACAAGGACATAACTTCTTAATTTAAGGAAGATGGGCGAAGAGAGAAGAAGAAGGAGAAGGACGGAGAAGAGATGGAAGGGAGAGAGACGACACCGAGCGAAATGCAGCCGACAGAACTTTAATCAAAAGGATTGCATAAGAATGCTTATTTAAGATCTAGTTAGACATTTTATTGTTTTCATTTTATAGAGGAAATGACTGGTGGCTAAGGCTGGGGGTTATTTTGGAAATACTGAATAACGTTAAAATAAGCTTGTTGAAATGATATCTTTTGTAATAAAATATAAAAAGACAAATTGTCTGTAAGCTGTCTCCTTGTTTAGACCAAGCTACTGTAGTAAATTGGATATTTTTGAACTAAGATTGTTTTGATCTGGCCACATTACCATATTACCAAATGAGGGTCCTAAAGTAATACAAGAGGAAGAGCAGACCTTCCAGATTGTTTATTTAAAATTGAGACAGACTTGGGTGAAGGAGTGTGAAGTCGCCTAGAGCAAAATTACAGGACCCGATTTTGCTGGCATTAGGGACTAATCATTCTGAATCCCTCTCTGTCTCGTGTAAAGGCAGTTCTAAGGAACGCTTTTACCACATCCCCCTCCCCAGGGCTCCCCTCTTCTGATGGGCCGGGTCAATCAGGATAGGTGGCATGGAACTGCTGTACAAGGTCGGGGGGGTGTAGGTTACTGGCGGGTTCCCATGATCAATCCTCAGGGCAGTAACCTTCCCAATATACAAAGTACTGAAGACCTCCCCGGTGAATTCGGGAGTCCAGGATCTGACGGACCTCGTATTCTTCGTCACCATTGACCAAAATGGGCGGAGGTGGAGCCAGGGGCAGAGGTCAGGCAGGGTCCAGTGCTGCAACAGGAACAAGGAGAGACCAATGGAAGACTGGATGAATATGGATAGTAGCTGGGAGTTGTAACCGGAAAGCAACAGGGTTGATTTGGTCCATGCTTAAATAGGGTCCTATAAACCGAGGGTCCAACTTACAGGACCGTCCAGGTTGGCAGAGATAATGGGTGGGAAGCCAGACCTGGTCCCCTGGTTTCAGAGGCGGCCCTTCTTGCCGCCTTCGGTCGGCCTCTGTCTTATAGACATCCTTGCGAGCAAACACGGTGCTCGAGAGCACGCGTGAAAGCCTGGACAGAGAGTAATCAGGAGTTTGCACATGCTAAAAGAGGCCGAGGGAATCCTGGAGCTCAGCTAGCCGTGCTACAACTCTCCTTCTTACAAGTCTGCCCACATAAGAACACCCTTGTACTCTCAGATATTACAAATAGAAAACCATGTGGGCTTTGTAGTCCTTAGACTTAACTTGCACCACTGTCAGGACTCCTCAAGTATGCTAGGCCGAGGCAGTACTCTCAGATGACCCTAAGACAAGTGTTACTGTTCAAGAAACCAATTGATTTTTATAATCATTATTTTATTAAAAAATAAGCATGTTTCTAGGTATCAAAACCAAACTAAGCCAAGGCAAGTAAATAAGCATTGTGTTAGTTATTTACAACTCTGTAGTGAGGCAAAGAAAACATGAAAAACGGAAAAGTGTTCAAAAACCTTACAAGAATACAAAAAAACATTAAAAAGAATAACAACAGTTCCAGTCTATCAGGAAAAACAAAATAGTCTAAACATGTTAGAAAAAGGCTATAGTCCTCAGTGTTCATGCAGAATAAAAATCCTGTATTAAAAAGAAAAATCCAGTAAATGTCCCATTGTCCTTAGAAAAGAAAAATGTCCCATTGTCCTTAGAAAATTACAAGAGTATAGTTCATATGAAGTATTCCAAAAGTAAGAGCCCATAAATTCATAGTCCTTAGGAAAAAGCCCACAGGTCCAAGGGTAATCCAGTATAGTATAAGGATCAGGCCATGTAAAGATTGGTCACGACAGACTTCAGGGTTGGTCATGAAAGACTTTAGGGTGAGTCACGAATGACCTGAGGATAAGTCACGAATGACAATGACCATAGGCAAAAAGTTCCTTTTTCAAGAGTAACTGGCAAGGGCTTATCGCACCTTCCCACGATGTCATCCAATCAGAGTTTGTTACTAGGCAAACAGTCCTGTTGCACCACATGACTTCTTTCCCATACACACCAGATGTTATTTGGGTACTGTGGTTTAGCAAAGAGTCACAACAATTTCCATCTATCTAATCACACCTAGTCCTTCTCAGGTTCTCAGAATAACATTCTCTCTACTCGCCTAGAAAACAACCTGTCAGCATATCATAGATACTTTATACAAAGAAACAAGATGGAACCTCTCTTGCTCATTTCTTAATTACAAAACCCATATTCCTTACAAGATTGTAACTCAAAAACCCATCTCATCACAATCCTTAGCTTGCTGAAGCTGCTCTCAGAGTAAGCCTTGGAGAGCCTGCAATTCGCGTACATGAGCATCAACAGCAGGAACCATGGTTGATGGCAGGACAGCCAGAAAAAAGCAAGAATGGTACAATTGTTGGCTACAAATGGGGTCTGTTTTGTAGATGAGTGTACACCGTTATTGTAGGCAAATTCAGCCAGGGGTAGCAGAGTAGCTCAATTACCTTGCTGATAGCAGGTATAGCAACAAAGATATTGCTCAAGGGTGGCGTTAGTACGCTCGGTCTGTCCATCTATTTTTGGGTGATACACCGACAACAAGTGCACTTGGGTACCCAAACTGGTGTGTAAGGCTTGCCAGAACCGGGAAGTGAATTGGGAACCACGATCTGAAATTAAGTGTGTTGGGAGCCCGTGTAGACGGAAAACATGGCGAAGGTAGAGCTGGGCTGTTTCAGGAGCTGTGGGAGGCTTGGAACATGGGACAAAATGAGCCATCTTGGTGAAGAGGGCCACTATTACTAGAACACAGGCATACCCTTGTGATCATGGGAGATCCGTGATGAAGTCTAGGGATACTGTGTCCCAAGGGCCAGCTGGTACAGGTAATGGTTGTAGCAGACCTGGAGGTTTGGCTGGTACGTCCTTGGCTCGATGACAAACCTCACAGGAATCAACATAACGGGCGACATCAGCTCGAACCCAGGGACACCAGAATTAACGTGTGAGTAAGTGCAGAGTTTTGTACTGACCAAAGTGTCCTGTGGGAGGGGAATAATGGGTCAGATAGAGCACATTGGTTCGGAGGGGCCCTGGAGGAACGTACAATCGTCCACGGTATAATAGGAGACCCTGGTGGTTAGTAAAGTCTTCGGCAGAGCCCTCTTGGAGTTCCTGCAAGCGTTGCTTGGCCCAGGGATCTTGAACTTGGCTGGCTCGAATTTCTTCAGCGAGGGATGAGCGAGTTGTAGTGGCTGCAAAACCTGAAGGGGATAGGATGGGTGTAATCATAGGCTCTTCAGAGGTTGGAACAGCGTATTCCGGTTTGTGGGACAAAGAATCGGCTTTCCAATTCTGAGTATGCAGGATGTAGGTAATACGGAAGTCAAACCAGGAGAAGAGACTCCACCGGATCTGTCATTGATTAAGGCTGTCTGCAAGTGTTCCAGATTCCGGTGGTCCATCAAAACTTGGACAGGGTGACAAGCCCCTTCGAGGTAATGCCTCCAGACCTCGAAAGTGGTTTTGATGGCCAAGAGTTCCTGCTCCCAGATGGTGTAGTTGCATTCTGGGGGTGTGAACTGCCAGAAGTACAACGCACAGGCCTGCAGTGGCTGTGAGTGGTCCTCCTCCTGGGACAGTATTGCACCCAGGGCGAAACTGGAGGCATCCGTCTCCACAGTAAAGGGTAGTTGAGGATCCGGATAGCGTAGGATGGGCTTGGTGGTAAAGCGGGTTTTTAGTGTTGTGAAGGCACAGTCTGTCTCCAGAGTCCAAAGAAACGGCTCTTTTGGTTGGAGGAAGCGGGTCAGTAGAGTGGTTATGTCCGCATAAGCTGGTATGAACTGGCGGTAATAATTCGCAAAGCTGAGAAACCTCTGTACATCCTTGCGGTTCTGGGGTTTCTGCCAGGTCAGACTCTACTCTATTTTCTATGGGTCCATCTGGATCCCTTGGGGAGATACAATGTGACCTAGGAACTCAACTTCTTGCAAGTTGAATTCACACTTCTCCAGCTTGGCGTAGAGTCGGTGGTTTCATAATGATAAAACCTGACGAACATGTTCCGTGTGCTGAGCTGGGTCTCAGAAGTAAATCAAAATGTCATCCAGGTAGATGATCACAAAGCGATCAAGCAAGTCCTGAAAGATAACGTTCATGAACCGCTGGAACACTGCCGGAGCATTAGTTAAACTGAAAGGCATGACCAGATATTCATGCTGGGCATAACAAGTTCTGAAGGCCGTCTTCCACTCGTCGCCAGCATAGATTCCCACCAAATTATAGGTGCCACGGAGATCCAACTTGGTATAAACCCTTAAGGCGATCCAAACGTTTGCCGATCAACAGCAGAGGGTAGAAGTCTCTAATGGTGATTTTATTCAAGGCCCAGTAGTCATTGCAGGGGTGGAGCTCTCCGCCCTTCTTCTTAACAAAGATAACAGGTGCAGACAGGGGCAACGTGGACAGCCGGCTGAATCCCTGTTTCAGATTTTTATTAAGAAAGGCCTGCAAGACCGCAAGTTCTGGTTCCGACATGGGGTAGATCCGCACCACAGGAAGGGATGCCCCAGGCACCAAGTTGATAGCACAGTCATAGGGTCAGTGCGGAGGTAGCTGATCAGCCCCCTCTCCTCAAAGACATCAGCAAAGTCCTTGTATTCCACGGGTATCATGGGACTGTCTGTTGACCTTGCTGCAGCCAAGGTAGCCGGTGGACCCAGATGCGGACACGGATCCCTGAAACGCAACTCCTCTTGTGTCCAGTCCATTAGGGGGTTATGTGTTCGGAGCCAGGAAAGTCCCAGAATAAGTGGGAAATGGAGCATGCGTGCAACATTGAATTGTAGTTGCTCCTGATGGTGTTGGACCTGGAGAATGACCGGATAGGTTTCCTGGGTCACAGGACTGGAGCAGAGGAGACGCCCGTCTATGGACTCAACTAGGGTCAGGGTCTCTGTATCCTGTACACGGATCCAGTGCTGTTTCACAAAGGCCGTGTCAATGAAACAGCAATCAGCTCCAGAATCGACCATGGCATGAACAAACAACTAACGTCTATCTGGCAGGCACAGTTTCACTGGTATGAGGAATGGACCTGGGATGTTAACGTAGGGTTCAGGGGACCCAGCTAAGTACCCCACGTCTGAGTGTCCATGGGGCAAATCTTTTACTGGTGGTGGTAGTGTGGAGCCAGGGTTACGCCGCTTAACCAAGCAGCCAGAAGTGAAGTGTCCTGTTCCCCCACAGTACAGGCAGAGATTCTGGGAGCAGTGTCGTGTTTTTCCTCAGGGCTAAGGCATGGCCGAGCAACTCCTAACTGTGATGAGATGGTATTTGTAGTTAAAATCTTGTAAGGAACGTGGGTTTTGTAATTGAGAAATGTGCCGGAGAGGTTCCATCTTGTTTCTTTGTATAAAGGATCTATGCTATGCTGACAGGTTGTTTGCTAGTGAGAGCAGGGAGAATGCTATTCTGAGAGCATGAGAAAGGACTCTGGGAGATAAGATAGATGGGTATTGTTCTGACTCTTTGAAAACCACAGTAACCCAAATAACATCTGTTACCCATGGAAGAGAAGTCATGTGGTACGACAGGACTGTTTGCCTAGCAACAGATAGTGATTGGATGACATCGTGGGAAGGAGCGATAAGACCTTACCAGTTACTCTTGATAAAGGAACTTTTTGCCTATGGACATTGTCATTCGTGACTCACCCTAATGTCTTTGAGGACCTAATCTTCAGTCTTTTCGTTACTTACTCGTGGCCTACACACATGGATTATACATGGACTATACTGGATTACCCTTTGGCCTATGGACTATTTCCTATGGACTATTTCTTATGGAATACCCTTTACGGACTACTTCTTATAGAATACTCCTTATGGACTATGATCTTGAATTTTTCACAGGACAATGGGACATATTCTTATACTGGATTTTTCTTTTTGTACAGTATTTTTCTTCTATAGGATTATTGAGGACTATGGACTTTTTCTAACATAATTGGACTAATTTTGCTTTTCCTAATGGATTACCTTATTGGAACTGTTTTTATTATTTTTCTTGGCTTTTTGCATTTTTGTAATGTTCTTGGACATTTGCCTATTTTTCATGTTTTCTTTACCTCACTACAGATTTGTAAATAACCAGCACAATGCTTATTTACTTGCTTTGGTTTAGTTTGGTTTTGATACCTAGGAACATGCTTATTCTTGAATAAAATAATGATTATAAAAATCAATTGGTTTCCTGAACAGTAAACTTGTCTTAGGGTCATCTGAGAGTGCTGCCTCGGCCTAGCATACTTGAGGAGTCCTGCCTGTGGTGCAAGATAAGTCTAAGGACTACAAAGCCCACATGTTTTTCTAACAGTAATATCTGAGAGTACAAGGGTGCTCTTATTAGGGCAGACTTGTAAGATGGGGAGTTGCTCACGGCTAGCTGAGTTCTAGGACTCGCTCAGCATGTGTTAGCGTGTACAATCTCCAAATTACTCTCTGTCCGAGCATTCACGTGTGCTTTCGAGCGCCGTGTTTGTCACACTAACTGCATAGGCTCAGAATCCTCTTGTCTAGTATTGGTGGACATCAGGGCTGGCTGCAAGTGACGGGAACGGCCCTGTGCTAGGTCTCGGCTCTCCAGGCGGCCATCAATGCGAAGGCATAGAGTGATTAATTCTTGCAGCGCATTGGGTTGATCTACACATGCCAGCTCATCCAGGATCCCATCAGCCAACCCCTCCATATATTGGTCCATAAGAGCTGACTCATTCCAGAGTAAATCTTGAGCCAAGAGTCTGAACTCAGTGGAATACTGGGAGACTGAACCCTTATCCTGTTTCAGGGCCCGAATCTTCCTATTAGCAGTAGCAGCTTGCAAGGGATTAGCAAAAGCTGCTGAGATATGTTCCAAAAAAGCCCTAGTAATTGGTTAGCAGGGGTGAAGCAAGGAGTAGAGGAGTAGCCCATTTAGCTACCTGTCCCTTGAGTAGGCTGATTATGAAGCATACCTTGGTTTTGTCTGTGGGAAAGTCTCTGGCACGCAGCTCAATATACAGTTTATAACTCCTCCACCTTTCCTTCAAAAGTTACAGGAGGAAGCACAGGGCACTTGGCCTGGGAAGCAGCGTTGGCTTGGGATTGCAGTTGTTGCTGCTGAAGCTGTGCCACTGTTTGAGTGAGAAACTGCACTTGAGCAGCATTCAGTGGATCCGAGCCTTCGCTTGCTTCCCCCTCCATCTTGTGGGGGAAGTGTGGTGGTGGAAGCAATCTGTCACATTCCCGGGGGCTACAACAGCAGAGTCCAATAAACCAGTCCTATGCAAGGAATTCAGGGAATGCAGAGACAATATCCAAATACCAAAGCCAACTCACACAACGTAGTCCAGGGTCAGAGTCCAAAGCCAAAATGCACAACGTAGTCCAGGGTCAGAGTCCAAAGCCAAGGGTCCAGGGAACAAGTTTTAATGTTATCAGGAACGTGGATGCAAGCCAGAGGTTTGACTTACTGCTTCCACAGATTTTCAACCGTCTCAGAGTTTATATAGTAAAAACAGCCCTTGAACTGCTGGAAGCCTTTTCATCCTGTCAGAACTCAGGGCTAGTTGATCAGATGTTTCTGTGGGCAGCCTTCAAGCGATCCTCTGACCTTTTCATCATAAGTCTTCCCCAAAGCCTGGCCCTCAGCCTGTCTACTGGGGGAGGAGATTCTGGAGGTGATTCAGGTGTTTGTATTTCTGATTGCTCAGCATTCTCCTCAGCTACAGTTAACCCTTCGGGTTCCAGATCTAAGAGTATTTGCTATCCTAATTATCTGGTGATCACCTAGCCCATCAGCCTTCTCATTTCGTGTCCCTACATGTGTGAACATATAACAGTTTTTCAACTGAAACAAAATGGGTTGTGGTCTTCTGTTCCACTGATTTTGTCCAAACTCAAGACCATTTGCTTGCTCCTCTGAACCTGGCAAATTTTCCCTCACCCCCTTTTTAAAAATACAGTTCTCAGACTCCCTCAGCCAGCCTGGGCAGTAGCCACACTGGCTGAAGGATTCTAGGAACTGTCGTACCAAAAAAAAAGAAACTTTCACAAACGCTTCTGCTCCCTTCCTCCACACCTGCACCAAACAAAAAGCTGCTTATAAATTCTTAAATACACAATGGGATTAACTCTGTGATTCAACACAGAGGTGTCTGGCAAGATTGGGGGGAGAGCACTTGACTGTTACTGGCACCTCTCATACAGTTTGGAGATTGGAAGGAAGTCTGAAATATTTGAAGAAGTGTTCCTATTGACTGAAGTTACAGACTGCCTGTGAAGAAAGAGCTTTGCAAAGCTTGTTGTTTTGGCATAGACAGACTTCCCAGATGTGAATGTACTTTCTGCTGATTAGCCTGCCCTTGCTTGCTCTTTTGCATGGATGCTGGCATAAGTACATTATCCCCTTTGACAGCTTGGATAAAGGCTTGGGGTATGCAGATTGGTTAAGATTTATGCTTCAGGCAGAATTTACCCAATTGTCTGCTCCTGAGCTTGCACCTGGAGCCAAGGTGCTGTTTTGACACTGAAATAATATTTCTTGGTAGAAAGCAGGGGTTGGTATCCTCCCCCCCACCCCCGTCTCTGTGGGGCTCTATTCATACTTTGTTTATCAAGCATAAAAAATAGTCTCCTGAGTTTCCCCTCATGTCTGCAGGCACATTTCAAGTGCCTTTTTATGAAGACAAAGTACATTATCATTGCTAAGAAGAACCAAGTGAGAAACAGCAAGGTGGCCAAGTTTAGGAAAAAATTCTGTTTTGAACAACATGGAATAGTCATGCTAATTGAGGGATTCTGGAAATTATGGAGAGATAAAGATCTGTGGATAACTGCTTATTTTATTTACATGTTTGCTCTGTTTGTATACAAAGAAGGGTGTTCCCTCATTATTATTTTTCATTTTTTACACAGAAAGGGTTCAAAACTGTCTTCATCTCTACCACTTTCCCTACTTGTCCTTCATTTCTTAAAATAGTTATGTGTCCCCTCCTCTGTTGTGGTAAAGTTGGACTGAGCAAAAAATTCCTTGAAGTAATTGTGCACTGCAAAGCAAGGATTAGGAGTATTGGTTTTCTTCAATGCATGTGGCCATGCTTCAACCAACATTCTCTGGAAGTCCTACAGGTCAAGACAAACATAAGTATTTACATTTTTTAAAGCCCTCAGGATTCAGCACTAAATCTTCCTTCTATTACAGACAACATCAAACAAAGAGCAGTCCTCAGATTACAAACTATTCAAACAGCAAGAAACCAAGGGGAATTTAAACCACCTGAGTGACTAAAAAGGTCTTCCTCTGGCATCAGAAAAAAACATACAAATCTCCCTAAGGAAGGCCAATCAGGAATGGGGGTGCTCCCACTGAGAAATCCCTCTCCTTAGTAGCTCAATCCCCAGGAACTCTTAAATGATTGTAAGGATCATTTACTTATATATTGGAGATGGTGATCTTTCAGAGGGGGAATATTTTCTTTCCACTTGTTGTTCATTTCATGCAAAAATTAACCCTATGTTGTACATTTAAATAGGAACATAGTAAAAACACATGGCTGCCTTGACCACATCTAGATTTCTCCTACAAAAATGACCAATCTTTATGCCCGGGGATAGGAGAGAATTTCATTCAGTTTGATTTTTATTTTAAAAAGTATCAACGTTTGGAAATTCGTATTTGGAGCAGAAAAACATGAGGTTTTAAAAGTTTCAACATGGGAGAAAGCAAAATGGACACATTGGTACAGAAGGCTTTGAAGACTTAAATATCTGTAGTGAAGTCTTAAATATGAGTGGACCGGTGATTTTTTTTTTTTTTGGTTCATTTTATATACGTCACTTTTTTTTTGCAAAAAGATGAAGTCTAAATTGCATGTATCTGCAAACGAAGGAATGGAATAAAATGTGCAAATATCACAAAAAAGACAAAAAAGAGAACCTTGCAATCAACAAGATTACAAGTAGGAGAAAACAAAATTGAGAAATTGTTCCATTCCTTTGATATGCATTTGCTACACAATAGTTGAAACCCTATTGTTTAGCATAGTAAGTCACAAGTACAGTTGGTCCATTTGAATCAATGGAACTAACAGAGGGGTTGACTCCATCCATCCCCAGTTATTCAATAAATCTATAGTACTGTAGTGTGACTTTACTACTACTACTACTACTACTACTACTACTACTACTACTACTACTACTACACCACGACCTAATAACCATTTAAAATCTAATCACCCTGTAAATCAGTGGCAGTAAATTCCATTATTTTCATAAATTAACAATGCATGAAAATTGTATAATTATTTTGAATTAAAAATTAATTAATCATGTGCCATCAAATTAATTCTGATTTATGGCAATCCTTTTCAGAATTTTCTGGGTAGAGAGTACTCAGAAGTGGTTTACCATTCTCTTCTTCTGGGAGTGCCCTGGGACTGTGCAGCTTGCCCAAGCCACATAAACTGACTTTTCTCCCTGGAGACACAGTGGGGAATCCAACTCTCAATTTCTGGCTCCACAGCCAGATACCTAACTCACTTGCTTATCCAATGATAAATAAGTCACTAAGAATTATCCTTTGTAAACCAATTAATGTTGTTTGACTGCATCTTGCAGGTTTAAAGGACAATTATATATTACAGATAGCATATTAGCAGAAGCTGAAATCTATTAGTATTCCAGATTCATGATTCCGGGAGACCTTTGTGACTGAGCAATGGTATTTGCAAATGATGCCTGTGATTCTGCCATTGGCCGTGAAACCGAGGAAGCCAATTTGCAGATTTCAAGAGATATGAAAAGCTCCTACTACACAGTCAGGTTTTCTCTGTATCTAAATAATTCCATCTTCTAATGATGTCTAAATCTCTAACATATAGTTTGGTATTGATATTGGCCTCTCTGCATATTTGTGTGTGCATGCATTAATGTATTTTGTTTCTGCAGATGCCTGCTGCTCTAAGAAACTAGTGTTTGCCCCATAGAGACAATCTTGAAGAACCTATCAGAAGGTTTTCTCTTGATCTGCACCTATCTTTCATATAAGTCCAACTACTAAAGAGGGAAGATCTAATGATTTCCATCTCTCTCACCTCCATGTAGACATTTTCTAGCTAATTAAAACAAGTTTGTCCTTTCTGCAGAATGCACATATGTGGAGGGAAGCAGAAGAGCCCCTTGCTGTTTCTCAGTCAAGGCTGGGCCACTTAAGAGTGACAGATGGTTTGACAGGTGATGCACACTGATCATAAGGTTGTGTATTGTAGCGGCAAAACAGCAGTATGTGCAAATTCATTAATTGGGAACCTCACCAAAATGTCATTAGAACTGTTGATTTAGGAAATTAATAATAATAATAATAATAATAATAATAATAATAATAATAATAATAATAATAATAATAATAATAATAATAATAATAATAATAATAATAATAATAATAATAATAATTCATTGTCATTGTAAGTATATACACAGTATACCCATACAACAAAATTCACAGTACAGTGGTGCCCCACACAGCGAGGTTAATCCGTTCCGGATTAACCTTCGCTGTGGGAAACATCGCTGTGCAGGAGGGAAAAAGCCATAGAAATGCATTGAACTTTGTTCAATGCGTTCCTATGGCTTTCAAACTCACCGTTCAGTGAAGTTCCTCCATAGGCGGCAGCCATTTTCGCGCCCTCCCCTCGCAGAACGAGGGCACCAAAATGGCTGCCATCAGCTGTTCGGCAGGTCAAAAATGGCCGCCGGAACAGCCGAAAGGGGCCGGGGCGCAGCGTTTTTGCGCCCTTGGTAAGCAAGGGGAGCGTGCGAAAACGCTGCCGGAAGCCCCGAAATGGTTGCGCGCAGCCATTTCGGGGCTTCCGCAGCGTTTTCGCGCGCTCCCCTTGCTTACCAAAGGCGTGAAAACGCTGCGACCCGGCCCCTTTCAGCTATTCCGGTGGCCATTTTTGACCCGCCGAACAGCTGATCGGCGGGTCACAAAGCGAAGGACGGTAAGCGAGCAGCTTACCGCCCTTCGCTCTGCGATTTTCACCCATTGGGGCCATCGTTGTGCGATCGCTTTAGCGATCGCAAAAGCGTCACCGTAGAGCGAATTCATCGCTCTACGGTGCGCTCGTTGTGCAAGGCACCACTGTATACCCATACAACGAAATTAAAGATAATATGCTGTCGTAATGGGTACAGTAACAAGCCAAAGTTATGAAAAACAATGGCCTCTCCATGAGGCGCGCAGCTGCTGTGATGGGGCTGTTTTGCCTGCCCGGCTGGAGAAGGTGAGACATCAGGGCAAGCGGGCAAGAGCAAAAGCCTTAAAAAGGCTGCTCAGCCCTGTATCACCCTCTTCGGAGGTGGCAAGTTGGAAGGAGTGGGTTGGTGGTGCAGCAAGAACCACAGCGGTTTTGTTTTTGACCATGTGGCTGCATGGAGCCGGGCGAAGAGGAGTTCAAGGGCCAGGCAGGTGCTCAGTCCCGTGGTTTGCCTTGCTGTCCAGGTGTGGGGGAAAGCATTTGTAGGCTTCACCCACCCGGCTTGTTTAATGGTCCACAGACAGTGCAGCGATGCGATCCACTGTTTTTTTAAAAGAATAAATGGTTAAATCAGGGATGTTACAGTAAAGAGAGGGGGAGAGGAAGGGTGCACAGAGGGGAGTCAAGGGAGTCAGGAGGTCGTTGACTGGGGCCCGACCCCCAACCCCCATTCCCTCCCTGTTCCCATCCACTCCTACCCCCATTTTGGTGGGACTGAGGGGAAAGTTTTCTGGGGAGCATTTTGTCAATTATTGGAGACTCAATAGGCAGCTGTGTGGGGTCAGCATATGTATAAATCACTACAGTGATTGTAGTACTGTGTGTGTGGGTGTGGGGGGATATAGGTATAGAAATAAGTAAATTAATAGGTTATATTTGGTAACAGCAGTACGACATACGTTGATATCTGTGGTGATTAGGTAGCACCATGGGTCCTAAGAATAATCAAGGTGGGAAGAAGGGGAAACAGCCTGCTAAATCCACGCTCACCTCCAGCCATTTCCTCATATGATGATGAGCACTGGCCTGATTATAGGGCAATATGGGAGAAGTTAAGTATGTTAGAGAGGGAACGGGCACAGAGGAGAGAGGGTGATGGTGTGTGAGTTGTGCGGAGGTCTGGAGGGAGTCTAAAGCACAAAAGATTGCTGAGCTTAAGAGAATGGATGATCTAATGCTGTTGCATATTGCTGTTTTCGAAGTGGAGCGATCCAGCCCATCAGGCACTTCCTCAGCAGCAGTCCTCCAGTGACGCAATGAAGAGGGGCAAGGGTTGATGATTGGAGAGGCAGTGGTTCTCACTTGCCATCCTCCAATACCCAGGTGATGGCAATGAATGATGAGGCACAGAGAGGTTTTCTGCATCGTGCAGATAAGTTGCTCCGGACACAGTATCAATTTTGGAAAGATACTTCCCAGGCCTTTTGCAAGGCTGGGATACAAGGGTTGCATTCTGGGACTTATTCCTTCAGAATCAGCACTGTGTCCATGGTGGCAGCCCTTGAGTATGGAAAGGAAGACATTAAGAAGGTGGGTAGATGGGTTTCACATAAATACCGTGATTATGTGCACCCCCTGCCACTGTTTTAGGTGCTGCTGTTGTTTGAATTTTTCTCATTGCAGGTCCAAAGAGACCGTTGGCCTGTGTACGCGTTCTGTTGGTCCGGCACAGTTATACATTTTGGGCAGCAAAGTACGCAAGTCAGAACAGTTGGGGTCAAAATTTGGGACTTGGCGCTTTGGCTGCATTGGAATGGAGGGGTTGGAGAGGCCTGCTATGGGACAGGTTCCTCGACTTGGTGCCCCTGGATACTCCGCAGGTGGTTCCAGACATTTTGATGATCCACCTGGGAGGCAACAACTTGGATCAGAAGTTGGGCAAGTCTTTGATACTTCAGATATTAGCTGACCTGAAGGTCTTTGCAGGCTGCTGTCCAGCCACACACATCATATGGTCAGCTATTGTTCCAAGGTTGCTATGAAGGGCTAGTTGTGACCCCAGGCTTATAGACAAGGCAAGGAAAGGAGTTAATCAGAAAGTCAGAGCTGTTAGGCAAGGCCTAGAGTCAGTTATATCACACCTATTAGAGTTTCTAGGCCAGAGTTATATAGGCCAGATGGAGTTAATTTGTCTGACATGTTCCTGAGGGATTTGCAAGCGGGCCTTAGGGCCAAAATATTCGACTTGGTGGGGGGCACAGGGAATACGTTGTAGCCCTGTTGCAGTAGCGGGTAGTGCAAAAGGAATAGGTCCAAGTGAGTTCAAAGGGGTGTAATCAGGGGGTGCCAAGCACCCCTCCTCTCGTTGATATTAGCGGAAGTTAGCTGAGGGGAGGGGATGCAGGGTATTCCGGTAACATAATGTCTGGGGGTTTGGTAGGATAGCACGCTTGCAGAATAGGAATTCACTTAAACATAGTCTGGATCACAACATCATAATAGACTCTGGGAACAGACCAGAATTGCACTACAGTAGACTCGCTTGTGAAAGGGGAATTAAAGTTAATAAAAGTTAATGAAATTGTGGCCTAGTTACCCCATGTCATGTGTCTCATCTCTTTATTCTAGGCTGGGCGGCAAGCATTGTTATCAGGGCTAGTTGACCGGATTGATTGTGAAGAATTAATACATGGAAAATTCATCTGATGATGCACTATCTGTCTTCTTCATGTATACACTTTAAATGTCCAGCAGCTGGAAAGTGAAGCTAGGCAAATTCCTTACAAGAAGCTCAATTAATAAACACCAGGCCTTCTTTTCCAGAGAGGAGATAGGTATCCCATTATAGCCAAACATTAATGGTGCTTTCACAGCCCAACCTACTACAGCTCAATTTGGCTTATGTTGCCCCCACACTGCTAGTATGGTATAGAAAATATTGAAAATGTTTGTGGCCAGTACTGCTAGTCAGGAAATAAACTCACAAAAGCAATTATCTGCTATTTCCCATCTCAGTGTCCATAAATGCAGATGATACCATAGTTTGAGCATATTTTTCTGGGAGCAGGTCTTCCCAATATATTTTATTGCCTGAATCTGAGCAGAAAATGGCATCTTCACAACCTGCTATCAGCTATTTTTTATTATGATCATGACGATGATTATTTTTTTCTCATCTGTACTGTCTTTTGCCGATGAACTGATGAGGATGGTGATGTGATGATGAATGTAAACTTGAAAGTACTGGTAATACCTGTGGGACCATAGTTCTGTAGATGATTAATTTTTCTTTCTCATTTACTGTTGTTGTTGTCCACTTTTGGAATGATTGTCTGTTGCTTTGTCCCTGCTTCTTTGGGACTGGTGTTGAGGGTTCTGTGAGGCCTCATTGGCCATAGCATCAGAAAACAGAATGGGGAAAATGAAATGAAAGTACTTCTACCTGAAAGAAAGCAAAAATAAAAGTGGAACCCCCTTGAAATAACCCTAAATGAAAACAAACCAAAAGTTTTTCCCCTGTACATCCCTAGTTAAAACACATAAATTCTGTTTTATCTTCTACAGAGTTGAGGGGGAATAGCACCAAGGGGCAGGCTGTGTCTCTTATGAGCATAATCAGATTATGGGCAATACTACAAGTATTTTTGTGTATACAAAGGTCTGTTTGCTGTTAATTACAATGATAGAAAATATATTGAAGTCTGCTGTCCTGCCATGGTCCGTTAGAGAATATTGCAATCAAAACATCTAGATAACAGATTCTACATTTTATTTATTTATTTATTTATTTATTTATTTATTTATTTATTTATTTATTTATTTATTTATTTATTTATTTATAACTTGGGATAGGGTATGGGATACAGAAGGTAAAAGGAAATGTAAGGGGAAAAAGGGGGGGGGAGGAGAAACACAAAATATACTGAGATCCAGTTTATTCATATTGCAATATCAAAATTCAAAGTTTCCACTTTTCTACTATTCGCTGCCCTCCAGATTTTAATTTACATCCTAGTTTTGATCTATGTTATTCAAGCACTATCTGGTGACTCTAACCATTTATAAAATAAATTCCATCGTTCAGTTGCCTTTTGTATAAGACAGTCTTTCAACACTTCTGATAGAATGTCCATTTCGGCCGCTTCCTGTACCTTCTCAGTAAGTTCCTCTTGTTTCGGTATCACTGGACTTTTCCAATTTTTGGCATAAAGAATTCTGGCTGCAGTGACTATATATATAACTAAGCACTTCTTTGCCTTATCTATATTATCTGGTATCATACTCAACAGAAACAGTTCTGGAGTTAGTGGAAACATACAAGGCAATATTTTTTGCAACAAAGTATGCACTCCTATCCAATATTGTTTCACTACTCTACAAGTCCACCACATATGATAAAAGCTTCCATCGTGTGCTTCACATTTCCAACAAACATTTGACACATCTGTATAAATCTTTGACAATTTTTCCAGAGTCATATGCCACCTGTAAAACATCTTGTATATGTTCTCCTTAAAATTAACCGATTTTGTAAACTTTATATTATTTTGCCATATTTGCGACCATTGATCAATATCAATATTATGGCCTATATTTTGTGCCCACTTAATCATATATTCTTTAACCATCTCATCTTGCATTTTAATTTCTAACAAATAATTATACATTTTTAAAATTATTTTGCCCTTTGAGCCTAATAAAAATTTATCAAACATCATTTGTTCTAAGTAGAAACCCTCTATTGTGTCTTTTCTGTATCTGGATTCCAGCTGTGCTCTGGACCACCAGTTTATATATATGTTTTGTGTCTCTAACTCTTCTTTAGACTTTAACACACAGTCCTTTTTAAATAAATCTTGATATCTTAGAAGCTTCACTTCCGTCATAAGACTAGGTTGTGTAAATGTCTGTATAGGTGGTACTCATACTGGTGTTTTTTGGTAAATTTGTTGAATAATCTTTTTCCAAGTTCCTAATAGGGCTCTTCTTATCATATGTGAATTGAAATGTTTCTGCTCTTTATCTTTTTTATACCATAAAAAAGCATGCCAACCGAATTGCAAATCATGTCCCTCCAAATTGAGTAGTCTATTATTTTCCAAAGTTATCCATTCCTTTATGCTGTCTACTACACAGGATCTATAATACAAAACCCACTCTGGAAACTTGTTTTCTGTTTGGCATCTTGCATTGATCTCATAATTATTTTATTAAGTTCTTGGAAAAAGGACTGTTTTAATATTACTGGAATTGTCTGAAATAAAAATAATAATAAAAAAATAAAAATAAAATTTTTGGCAGAACATTCATTTTGATGGTTGCAATTCTTCCCATCAATGATAACTGTAATTTGTCCCATCTCTCCAAGTTGGTCTGTATCTCTTTAATGAACGTAATGTAATTATCTTTGAATAATGTGCTCGTTTTCTTTGTAATTTGGATCCCTAAGTATCTAATTCTCTTTTCCTCTTGGAAATTAGTCTTCTCTATTAGCTTCTGTCATTCTTGTTCTCTCATGTTTTTAACAAGCATTTCTGTTTTATCTTGAACAAACTTCGCTTTCTGGCCCCACGTTTGACTAGATAGGTTCGGACGCAATAAGGTGTAGCTGCTTGCTGGGGTGCATCGCTGGCTTCACTCTTGTGCACTACCCTTTTGGCTACCCCGGTCCTCTAGAGAAAACCTGCTTGTACTTCATAAGCACAGCTCTCACTTCTCTAAGTTGTTCTGGGGAAAGTGAGGGACTGATTCGGACCTCCTCTGTGGTGTATTTGGGTTTGCCCTTCCCTTCCCCATAAGGTAACTTGAGTTTTTCATTGCTTGCTTCTTTCAATGCCAGCAAAACAACGTTTTCCTTTCTATAGTAGGGCTTGATTATCTTCACCTTGTCCACTATCCTGCCTGTCTTTCCTTTTTCCTGTCTAACGTAGTCTATTTCATTCATTTTGGAGGTCATTTTCATCAGCTTGGACGTGAAAGAGGTTCCTAAATCCGTGAATAACTCAGAAGAAAACCCCATGTGACCCATATAATTCAGCAGATTGTCAGCAACTGTCTGAGTCTCAATACAGTGATGCCCCTCACCACGACGATAATTCGTTCCCCTGAAATCGCTGTTAAGCGAGACATCGGCCAGCAAAAACAGTTTCCCCATTGGAATGCATTGAACCCATTTCCAATGGGGAAATTACCTCATCGTCCAGTGAAGATCGCTCATAGGGGAAGCCATTTTCCAAGCACCAATCAGCTGTTAAAATGGCTGCCCTGCGAAGCATGGGTCCAGAAAACACAGAGCAGTCATTTTGCGGAGCTGGAGAACATCATCATCTTGCAAACAAACGGTTCACAAAGCACAGACCTAATTGATGTCCAGGGGAATTTCCCCATAGGAACGATTGTTTTGTGAATCGCTATAGCGATCACAAAAAACCACTGTCCTGTGGATTTGTCGTACAGCGGGGTCATTGTCTAGCGAGGTACCACTGTATATCTCAGGGGAGCTGCTTCAGGATAACGTGTTGCCTTCTCAATGATAGTCAGGATGAATCTGTTTCCCCTCATGATAACTCTGGGCAATGGTCCAACCATGTCTAATCTAATGCGTTGGAAAGCATTCAAAATGATAGGTAAAGGACACAGCTTGGCTTTAGTTTTGTCATAGCTGTTTCCTTGCCTCTGACACATGTCACACCTCTGGCAAAATTCTCTTATTTGCTTCCCCCTTTCAAGCCAGTAAAAGTTTTGGGCTACTCTTTGTTCAGTTTTTGTGATACCTAAAAGAACTGAAAAGGTACCAGCGTGCCCCTGCTCAACTATCTCCACTCGATATTTGAGAGGAACAATCAGTTGCTTGTGTTGAGTTTCCTCTCCCCTTCTGGGATTCACTAAGGCCTTCCTATACAAAAGGTCTCTTTCTAAGAAGAACCTTTCTGGACTCTTGAGGGTTAACTGACCTTCGCCAGCTTTCTTAAAACACTGATCTAGTTTGGGATCTGCTCTTTGTTCCCCTTTAAATGTGTTTTCTAGGGGAATCTTAATAGGTATTAATTCAGCTGTAGAATCCTCTTCTCCCACCAGCTCTGTATGGATTTCACATTTTTCCTTTGCTTCTCCTTCTTTCTGCTGGGAGCGAGTCTGCACTAAAACACTTTAAACATGCTCAGAGAGATTGATTCCCAATTAAACAGGGTCCAGGCAATTGATCAGCTATGCCTGTTCTCCATAATCCTTTCCACCCTTGATATCTTATAGGTACATCAGCCACTGGCATGGTAATTATTTCTGTACCTATACCCTTAACTGTCAGGCTTTCACCTTTCAATATGTACTCTGGAGGGATTATGGATGGATGGCATAAAGTAACTTGAGAGCAAGAATCTTTCAGAGCCATAAGTTTTGTCTCATTTATGTAAATGCCATCTCCAGAACTTTTAAAAAGCTCCTGGTTGGTTTCGATTAGATAGCAATGAAGGATCTCAGCTTCAGGCAGCTGTCCTGCTTGCTGTTCATGACTTTCTGCCCTAACTGCACTTGTATTAGGAGTTACTGTTTCACCATTCTCTGGGGTAACTTTGTTTTGCTGCATGCAGTACACTGATTTAGTCTTGAGTAAATTTTATTTTTGCCCTCCTTCTTTAGCTTTAGCACATTGTGAAATGAAATGGCCTTTCTCTCTGCATCCGAAATAAGATCTGAAGTTTTTCTGGTCTGAACTAAGGGTTTTATCTCCCTTCCCTTCCCAGTTCTTGTATTTATGCTGGCTCAGTTCTGTGGACTTGCCTACAAAATGGCAGCCGCCTGCCTGCTGGTTCTTGAGGTTGTGAGGAATTAAGTTAGGCAGCAAGAACTTTCACCTAGTTTTTTCTGCACATTGCTTATCTGGTAACTGGAAAAAAAAATATAGCTGGCCGAAGGGAGTGGGAGTTTCCCTAGATAAAAAGACAGTTTAAAAAACAGCAAGGAGAGAGTTCGTTTTTGCTGCTGGGAGGAAGAAGACAAGATGGAGATTTATGATGGACTGAAGAAACATTTACATGATTGATTTTATAGTCGTTGCTGAAATATCCCTACAACTAAAAAAAAACTTCTGTGCTTTACCAGCTGTATTCAAGGACGTGAGATAATAATTTTTTTTTTTAATTTAGAGAATGTGTTTAATTATTTTTCTAGAGAAATGCAATGAAGGGGAGGGAAACTGCTTAGAGTAAAAAATTGTACAAATATCTATTTATATTATATTAGAGTTATGTTGATTTAATTCTTTAATAAATACTTCTGTCTATTTGACAGTTTAAAATTATGTTCTTTCCTGACCAAACCGAATGCATTTTGAGTACTGAATTTACGCTACCTAATTAATTGATGATTCAGCCCAACCAATTAAAATCTTATATGTCTGTGTTGTGTTATTTAAAATCAAGTGGGCTTTTTGAAACAGACAAGAGTAAAACTCCTAACTGTTTGTGTTTGGGCTGACGGACAGTAGAGAGAGAGGGGATTGCTTTGTTTGTTTATCAAATCCCTACTTGTGCTTCTCTAATTACTTTATTACAGCTTCTTAGGAACTGAATGAAGTAAATAAGAGTCGTTATATGGTGGCAGCGGTGGGATGAAACACGTGCTTTGTTTATTTTTGCTGGCAACAGTTTGAAGATTTATAGCTAGGCAACGATCGTAAAAGTAAGACGTTAGCCTACTATATATTTGATTTATGGCATTAAAAGCAGTGTCTGCTTAAAGCAGAGCTGTGTGAGTAAGTGAAAAGCTAATGGGTTTTCTTTGATAAAAACATTAGCCATGCAGGAGTTTGGTAGGAAAGAACGTTTTTAAAGTTAAATTGGCTTATTAAATGTACATTTTTCTCTGAGTGAATTCCTTGAACTTCACAAGCATTTCTGCAGTGATTTTTTTTTTCCCTATGTGCTAATTTCATTTTTAAAGCACATGGACAGTTTTGCATCTTTTTTGGCATCAGAGAGGAGAAGAAGTAAGGTTAGATGATGAAGAAGCAGCAGCAGCAGCAGCAGCAGCAGCATCCCAACTGGATGAAGAATTAGACCCAATTGACAAACTATCCAAGATGTTTGCTAGTTTTATTGCTAACCAAAATCAAGAGAAGAGAATCAGAGAATTGGAGTTAAGGTTGTCCAAACAGTACAGAGAAGCAAAACTCCAGCAAATGGAAAAGGAAAGGAAGCGAAAAGAGGAATATGACAAATCGATTGCCAGTGTGAACAGAAATAACCTACCTTTTTATCACGAGGGTATGGACGTTTTATCATTCCTATCTTTGTATGAGAAAGTTTGCCAAGATTTGAAGATCCCTCAGAAATGGTACATACCTTTGATTCGTACACAATGTAGTGGACTTCTTGCTGAGATTGTGGCAACTGTACCTAATGAGGACGTCGAGTGGGAGATTTTTCGTGAATATATCAAACGAAAATTTGGATACACTCCAGAAATTTTGAGACAAAATTTCAGGAAACTGAAAAAACAACCTAATGAGTGCTACTCTGCAATGGCTGATAGATTAGAAAAACTTGGGGATCAATGGCTAGACTCAGTAGGCGCCAGTACTTTCCAAGACATGAGGACACTGATGTACCAAGAACATTTTCTTTCTTTAGTACCTGCAGAGATCAGAAGTGTCTTGATGCAGAAGAGGTTCAAGGATCTGCAAGAATTGGCCTTAAGAACCGATGAGTTACTTTCCTTCAAACGACCTGACCCGACGGTTAGGCCAAAGACTGCACCAGTGTTCCCCAGGAAACAGAGTTCATTTCTAACTAGAGAGTCTTTTGAGCAAGATCCCAGACGAAGGACAGAAGATACACGTAAGAGTATAGCTCCGGGACAGACAAGACCACCTCTCAAATGTTTCGAGTGTGGTGGTTCTCATTTGAGAAGAGACTGTCCGAAGTTAAACATTCCGGTTAAACAAGAGAAAGAGCCTGGGAGAAGAACATCTGCTCCAGTACAACCCAAAGGCAGACCTAGTGCTCCTAAGATGGCTTATACGAGTATAGAGTCAATAGGAACTGTTCAAGACCATATTCACAGTACTACATCATCAGTACCCTTCCAGTCAAGCATTCGACATTCACATAGTCAAGAGGGTGGAAGAGCAACTAGAACCTCAACTCAAGCTAATGGGGCTCAAGCCAAAGTTAATTATGGTGTACCTCGTGTTTTGAACTTACGAATGGATTCTGTAACCTCAGACTACATCGGAGAAACTGCTGATGGACAAAAATACTCTATTTTAGATCCTGACACCATAATACCAGATTACCAAAGGAACTGGACTATAAGAAAGTTCACCGAGACTGTTTTCTTGCATACACCATCCGGAGATGTAGCTTTATGTGCTTTCAGAGATTCTGGAGCTGAACTTTCTTCAATAAGCCGTCAGTTTCTTGATCCAGCTTTGGTCTTGTATAACTTGAGATGCCCCATAAGAACCTATGCAAGCGAAGGAGATGAGCTAAAACATATTCCTGTCGCGTATCTGAAAATTACATACAAGTCCTGGACTGGAGTAAAACATATTTTGACCCATGAGGGGAAACCTGACTTTCTTCTAGGAAATGATCTCGCTGTGTTGGACGAAATACAAAGCCAAGGTCCACCTGTAATTCAAGTAGTTACCCGATCCCAGAGCAAGAAGATGCGAGAAGTTGAACCAATAGAAGAACTAGACTTAGAACCAGAAGAGGAGGAGCCAGATCAAAGTTATGAGCCAGATGAGGAACAAGATTCAGAATATGAACAAGATCAAGTATTTCCAGATGATATTCCAGAGGAAGAGCCTACTCCTGATGATATTCAAGGAGAAGAGTCTACACCGCAACAGCTCTTTGAGACCGAATCTGATGACTCAACTACAACTGAGGCCGGAATAGAAGAAATCGTTCCTAAAGGATCGGAGGACTTTAGACAAAAGCAATTTAATGATCCCTCTTTAGCATCTTTAAGAACCCGTGCAAACGAATACGCTCAACAGCCTGTCCAACAGTCAGCATACTTTCTATGGGGAGAAAATGGACTGTTATACCGTGAGTACTATCCCAAGGATTTTATGGCAGCTCAACCCGTGCGACAGTTAGTAGTGCCCTCAGATTATAGACTGAGAATTCTTGAAATGGCACACGATCATCCTTCCAGTGGACACCAAGGTATGAGAAAGACACTCAAGAGAATTTCTCAACATTTTTACTGGCCTGGTCTTTCCAAAGCCGTAAAGGAATATGTTGGTTCCTGTGATGTTTGCCAAAGAGTAGGACACCAAACAGACCAAACCAAGGCTGAAGTGCAAGTTATGGAGATACCCGACCAAGTGTTCAAGTATCTACAAATGGATGTGTTAGGACCATTCATCCCTACTAAGACCAAGAAGAAGTACATCATCACTTTCATTTGTTCTGCAAGCAGATGGATTGAAGCTTATGCAATCAGCAACTTGTCAGCTACCACCATAGCTAGAATCATCGTGGACTTATGCTCACGTATTGGTGTTCCATCCAAAATCATTTGCGATCAAGCAGGAGCTTTCACTAGTGAACTCATGAAGAAAATCTGCGAAATAAGTGGTATCACCCTTAGCTTCAGTACTTCTCATCATCCTCAATCACACGGAATGGTGGAAAGAGGTCAACAGACTTTACTTCGTATGATCAAGACGATGACTCAAGAGTATGGGAACATTTGGGACGAACTCTTGCCTTTTGCTTTATTTGCCTATAGAAGTTCCGCTCATTCTTCACTAGGTGGATTTTCCCCGAGCGAGTTGGTATTTGGAAGAAATCTTCAAGGACCTTTGGATATCCTGAAATCCGAATGGGAAGGTGCGATCAAATCTAGTTCAGCACCAGTTGCAGAATTCGTCCGACAACTTCAAGAGAAACTTTTAGCTGTTCAAGAGTTAGCTAGAGACAACTTGATGAACGCTCAAGCTGAACAGAAATACTATCATGACAAGAAATCCCGACACAGAGAATTTGCAGTGGGTGATTTGATGTTAGTACTGAACCCGCTCAGACCTTCTAAGTTAGAAGTGGTCTGGGAAGGTCCAGGAGAAATTGTTCAAAGATTTGGAGATGTTAATTATCTTGTTAAAATGCTGGATTCTAAAAAGAAACCTGTTCTTTATCATGTCAATAGACTGAAACGTTACAAAGATAGATCTGCAATGGTTTTTCAATATCATGCTGAGTATTTCCATTCTTCCAATGAACCAATTGATATGTTGTCAGAATTGCAAGATGCAGGTGATTGGTCTGATAATATTATCTTAACAGGTAATCAAGATCAGAAGGATCAGTTGTACCAGGTCCTAGAACGACATCAAGATGTGTTCTCAGACAAACCAGGTTACACAAATTTAGTCAGTCATGAAATCACTACAGATAGTGATGCTCAACCTATACGGTCGAGCCCATACAGAACAATTGGTAATCATGCTAAACAAATTGAGCAAGAGATTCAAAAGATGTTATCTCTAGGAGTTATTGAAGAGGCAATCAGCCCTACTTGGACTTCACCTGTGGTACTAGTCCCTAAAAAGACTGCTACAGGTGAAATTCAAGAAGAAGTGAGATTTTGTGTTGATTATAGGAAGTTGAACAGTGTTACCAAATCGGATCCTTACCCTTTGCCTAGAATGGATGATTTGATTGAACACCTTGCTAAGGCTAAATTTATAAGTATCCTTGACCTAAAGAATGCTTATTGGCAATTAGATATGGCAGAAGAATCACGAGATAAGACCGCTTTCATCACTCATGTGGGAACTTTCCGGTTCCGCAGAATGCCATTTGGTTTGAAAAATGCAGGTGCTTCATTTCAAAGGATGATTGATAAACTTTTGCAAGGTTTACCTTATGCTAATGCTTATCTTGACGATGTTGCGATTTTTAGTAATGATTTTGAATCTCATTTGACACACATTGAAACTGTTTTGTCCAGACTTCAACAAGCAGGACTGACAGTAAAAGCCAGTAAATGTCAATGGATGCAGGGAAAAGTCATGTATTTAGGACATTTGATTGGGCAAGGAGAAATTCAAACTATACAAGCAAAAGTTCAAGCTATCAATGATTGGCCTATTCCTAAAACTAA
The DNA here is from genome assembly GCF_051106095.1 of Pogona vitticeps. Lineage (NCBI taxonomy): Eukaryota > Metazoa > Chordata > Lepidosauria > Squamata > Agamidae > Pogona > Pogona vitticeps. The sequence continues at coordinate 55,114,152 of NC_135788.1, read as the reverse complement.
GAAACAAGTACGCTCGTTTCTAGGTCTAATTGGCTACTACAGAAAATTTATTCCGGATTTTAGTAATTTGGCAGCACCTTTGACAGAGCTAACTAGAAAAAGGGAACCTGTCAAAGTAAAATGGACTCCTGAATGTCAAAAGGCTTTTGATGCCTTAAAAGCTAAAATTGTTGATGCGCCTATTTTGAAATCTCCTGATTTCAACAAACCTTTCGTATTACAAACTGATGCATCTGAATTAGGTCTAGGAGCTGTTTTATTACAACAAGGAGAAGATGGAAACCTTTATCCGATATCCTATTTCTCTAGAAAACTTCTGGAACGCGAGAAACACTATGCTATTCCTGAAAAAGAGGCACTTTCAGTTTTTTGGGCATTGAATCTTTTGAGACCTTATTTATGGGGGCGCAAATTCACGCTTCAAACCGATCACCGAGCTTTAGTGTGGTTACAAAGTATGAAATCTCATAACCAAAAATTGTTAAGATGGAGTTTGGCATTACAAGATTTTGATTTTAATATCCAACATATTCCAGGAAAATTGAATGTAGTAGCAGATAGTCTTTCTAGAATGTATGAAGAAGAAAACTCATGCAACACTGAGCGTTGACTTAGATATCTGATGTAATTTCATAGAATGTAGTGTTTCATTATTTCATATATACTTTTGTAGTAGAGTTTTGATATATAACATGTTTTATATTTTCTTAATTCCTTGTATCAAATTACTATAAATTAGATAAGTAGACTAATCTGAATTTCTGTGTAATTTCGGGGGGCGTGTGAGGAATTAAGTTAGGCAGCAAGAACTTTCACCTAGTTTTTTCTGCACATTGCTTATCTGGTAACTGGAAAAAAAAATATAGCTGGCCGAAGGGAGTGGGAGTTTCCCTAGATAAAAAGACATTTTAAAAAAAAGCAAGGAGAGAGTTCGTTTTTGCTGCTGGGAGGAAGAAGACAAGATGGAGATTTATGATGGACTGAAGAAACATTTACATGATTGATTTTATAGTCGTTGCTGAAATATCCCTACAACTAAAAAAAAAACTTCTGTGCTTTACCAGCTGTATTCAAGGACGTGAGATAATAAATTTTTTTTTTTATTTAGAGAATGTGTTTAATTATTTTTCTAGAGAAATGCAATGAAGGGGAGGGAAACTGCTTAGAGTAAAAAATTGTACAAATATCTATTTATATTATATTAGAGTTATGTTGATTTAATTCTTTAATAAATACTTCTGTCTATTTGACAGTTTAAAATTATGTTCTTTCCTGACCAAACCGAATGCATTTTGAGTACTGAATTTACGCTACCTAATTAATTGATGATTCAGCCCAACCAATTAAAATCTTATATGTCTGTGTTGTGTTATTTAAAATCAAGTGGGCTTTTTGAAACAGACAAGAGTAAAACTCCTAACTGTTTGTATTTGGGCTGACGGACAGTAGAGAGAGAGGGGATTGCTTTGTTTGTTTATCAAATCCCTACTTGTGCTTCTCTAATTACTTTATTACAGCTTCTTAGGAACTGAATGAAGTAAATAAGAGACCCCCTTGGGATCCTTTTTACTGTCCTCCCAGGTTTTCCTCCCCACTTTTACCTCAGAAGAACTTGGGTTTCTTATCTGTGAAATAAAATCTGCAACCCCTCCTGCTTCTTGAACATCTTTGGGCTTTTATCCCTCACTAGGTACCTCAGGTCTCCAGGTAGAAGTGAACACAACTGCTCTAGTCCGATGATGTTCTTAATATCTTGTACAGTTTCAACTTCTTCCTGTTGAAGCCATTTGTTAAGATATTTGGTCAAGTTTGCCCCTAGTTGAGAATAGGATTCTTCAGTTTTTTTGTCAGTGCTCTGAACTTCCACCTCAAATGCTCAGCATTGATGCCAAACTGTGAGAATACCAACTTTTTAAATTCCTCAAAATCTCTCACAAAATCCAATGGCACCTGGGCACATATATCTGCTAACTCTCCACTTATTTGGGACCTCATCACAATCATATGTTCTGATCCCCTCACTTCAAAATCTTCACACACACTCTCAAACAAAATAATAAAAGATTCAGGATCATCACCCTTTCTATATACGGGGAATCTTTTAAGGTCTGCCTTGGACAAATGTCTTTCATTATTATTATTATTATTATTATTATTATTATTATTATTATTATTATTATTATTATTATTATTATTATTATTATTATTATTATTATTATTATTATTGGCAGTCAGCTCCAACCTCCTTAGTTCAAATGACATCCTTTCCTTTTCCAGGGCTATCTTTTCCTTTTCTATTTCTAGCTGTCTTAGCTTGCATTCCTGTTCCTGTTCCTGCTTTAATTTCCATTTTTGGAATTCTATAGAGGCTTCCACTCTTGAAGTCTCCATTTCTCCCTCTGATGTAATCCCTCCTTGAGCTCCTTGTCCCTCTTGATGAGGCCTCTGAACCCTCAGAAGGCAACTCTGCTGCCTTTTTAACCCATGTGGAAGGCATGTTTCTTTATTTAGGCTTTTGATTCAATTTGCAAGCCTCAGATTTAAAAGGTACACTTTTCTCTCTTTTTTCTTTTTAGTGAGTTAGAGTCTCTGTAATAAAGTTGCTAACCTGTAATCATCCACTGCAAGGATATTGTGTTTAGATCTCTGGCTCCCAGCCAGGCCTTTAGCAAGAGATAAAGTTTTTCCCTGCCTCTAGCCACCAAAATAAACATAAATATCTGCTTTAACCAGTTCCAGCTTTTACTGTTATGAAACACCTCAGCTTCTCTGACCTTGGCCTCCGCTTTGTCCCCTCAAAACTCTCTCCTTTGAGCTCAGGACAAGCTAGCCAACTGGTCCTTTCCCTGCTTGAGGTAACCTTACGCCAGAAATGGTTTCCTCAGAGCCTATCCCTATCTTTGCCCCCTGATCAGAGCTTAGGAGCCTCGCCACTAAGCTTTTCCCCCTGAAAAGCTCTAGGAAGTTATTCTATCCATCCACTTCAGATCCCCTGACTAAAATATATTTTCTGCTCTGGGAATCTTTCTTTTCTTAGGCATCACTGGATTCCATTCGCTCCCGCCACTGATCACCATTTTGTCGCGATCCCCTCTGAAGTCCCTATCTCCCCAGGCCTTCATGAGGTTCTTGCTGTTCTTTCTTCTTCAGTGCCACCAGATATTAATGCTTTAATATCAATTGAGTATGGAGACAAGTGTGCTGTTGAAAACTCAAGTCTTTTATTTGATCAGGGAAGTTAATAAACGATAAATATTCATGGGGTTAATTACAGGTTGATAATCACTATTATTTATATCAAGTAGGATATAGTTCTAAATCTTTTTTAACCCTCTACTTTAATCTACCCTCTTACAGTCCTCTAACTCAATCTTCTCTCACTTTTAAGCCACACACAGTCTCTCTCCCTTTCAGACTCCATCCACCAGTCTTTATATCCAGCTCCCTCCCCACTTGGCTCTGCCTTCCGTACACTCATTGGCTCCTGCATCAGGTGATGGGCAGGTGAGGGCAGGGCTGTTCGCTACAATTACTACCTTTCTCTTTTTTCTTTGTCATGCTTCAGGTACAACTTGACTCGATTACTTCATGTTCTCCTAGCTCTATACAATGGTATCTCGCAAGATAAATGTAATTCGTTCTGTGGTTAATGTTGTCTTGCGAAAAATTCATCTTGCGAAATGTGTTTTCCCATAGGAATGCATTGAAATCTAATTAATGTGTTCTTATTGGCAAAAAAGTCAGAACAAAGTCAAATTTGGTTTGCAAAGGGTTTATTAAGTGCTCTTTAAAGCCATACATATTGTGCAGACGATTTCAAAAATTTCAATCAAAAATCTAACTTTTAAAACATCATAGAAAAACATTTAAAAATCAGCAAACATGAGGCAGGAACAAAAAAAGAAAACATTTGTCTTGTGAAGCACAGCCACAGGAACATTCGTCTTGCAAGTCATCAACCCCATTGCTAAAACCATTAGTCTTGCAAGGTTTTTTTGTCCATCGAGGCATTTGTCTTACGAGGCACCACTGTATCTGATTCTGATTGTGATGATTGAGTTGATTTCTCTTGGGGTCTTTCTTCTGGTTTTCCCTCCTTCTTTCTTTCACCCTGCATTTTCAGAATCTTCTCATTTTTTCCATAAAGTCTTGCACTTTCATCGGCGATGTTATATTATATCTCTGTGTGTCAATTCTGAAAAATAAACCTTCTGGTGGTTGTTGTGGTTTTTTTGGGTTCTTTGGCCATGTACTGAAGGTTGTTCTTCCTGATGTTTCACCAGTCTCTGTGGCCGGCATCTTCAGAGGACTGGAGTAGGAACTCTGTCCATGCTTTGTTGCTGTTTGTTGGATAGTTGAGTATTTATAGCTGTGGGAACAGCTTTTGTTTTTTTTCAGGAGATAGGGTGATCAGCATGTTTTTGTTGTGATAAGGGGGAGAGATTATCTGTCACTATGACTGATGGGTGTCATTGTGCAATGATCCCTGGCCCTTGTGGCTGTGTAAAGTTCGTTGACCTTTTGCAGGCTGTATTTTTCAGAATTAGGAGCCAGGATGTGTTTAGTTTTAGGCCTTCTTCCTTCCTATTGAAGTTCTGTTTATGTTTATGGATTTCAATGGCTTCTCTGTGCAGTCTAACATACAGATTGCTGGTGTTGTCCAGTGTCGTAAAAGTAAGCTTCCTAAGAATCTGCTTTTACACGGAACAGAGAGGTGTCCGGAATGATCAGTTCCTTATCAGGTAAAACTGGGTCCTTTAATTTGACCCTAGGCAACTGTTTCACCCCTTCTCCCAAGTCTGATCCGATTTTTAAATAAACAACTTCCAGGAGTTCTAGAAGATTTAATCTTCCTCCTCATATGTGTAGGACCCTAATTTAGTAGCATTTAAATTTGGCCTGATTAAACAAATCAGTAACTTATGGTCTATTGCAAGAAGCCAACGTTCAGACAATCAGCCTTTTTATATTTTATTAGAAAAATAGAGATTAGCTATAAATGAATTTAAATGAGCAAAACATGACATCTTTACATAAACAATCATTTCCAAAAGACCCCAGCCATCACCACAAGACATTTTCCTCTATAAAAAACCAAAATAACAAATAAGCTAACTACATTTCCAAACAGAGTTCTATCTTACTGTTAAAATAAGATCCTTTTGTAGCTTTTCTTCTGTCGTTCATTCTTCCGTGCTGGAATTCTCTTGCTGCGTTCGGGCAGTCGTCCAGGCTGTGCCTCCGGCCATCTCCTCCTCGGCTCTCTTCTCTCGTCCCATCTCTCTTAAATCAAGAAGTTATGTCCTTGTTCTGTCTGGGATGAGATTGTTGCCTGGCGATGAGATAAAGGTCACCTTGTTCTTCATAACTTTTTTCTTCTACTGAAAAAGAAACTGACCTTGGCCATTCTTAATCTCTCTAACTCGCACCTGGTCACAAACGGATTTCTAACTTAACTTTGCTCCTATAAAAATAAATCTCTATTCAGCTTTCATAATCAAATTCATGACATCCAGTACTTCAGTATTGTGAAACACAATTTCATGTCCAGGTTGTTTAAGGGCATGTTCAGCTACTGCAGATTTTTCCGGTTGTTTTAGTCTGCAGTGTCTCTCATGTTCTTTGATTCTGGTGTGAATGCTGCATTTTGTGGTTCCAATATATACCTGGCCACAACTGCAAGGTATGCGGTATACTCCTGCAGTGGTGAGGGGGTCCCTTTTGTCCTTTGCTGACCACCATATATTTTTGTGGTGGGTGTGAATACTGTTTGTAGGTTGTGTTTTTTTAAAAGTTTCCCCATGCGGTCCGTGACCCCTTTGATGTATGGCAGAAATAATTTATTTGTGGGTGGCTGTTTTTCTTCTTCAGTTTGGAGTTGTTTTCCTGGTTTGATGGCTCTTTTGATTTCATTCTTGGAATAGCCATTTGCCTGTAGGGCCCAATTCTGATGGTTGAGTTCTGTGCCGAGAAATTGAGCTTCACAGTTTCGTTTGCCCGGTCTACCAGTGTTTTGATTATGCCTGTTTTCTGTCGTGGGTCGTGGTTGGAGTTTTTGTGTAGGTACCAGTCTGTGTGGGTGGGTTTTCTGTAGACCTTGTGTCCCAATAGGAGGTCAGTTTTGCGTATGACCGTAATATCTAAGAATGGGAGTTGGCCCTCTATTTCTTTTTCCGTGATGAATGGAAACCTTCTGGTGCTAGCCATCTATATGAAATTCCATTTTGTTGAAGTAGTGATACCAGGGAGAAGTATTTCTTCCTTCTCTGTCTCATTTGCCAGGGAATTTGTTTTATTGCATTAATTTTCTTGTCTTCTATTATCAATTGTTTATCTTGTGAGATTCTTAAAACCTTATCTCTAATTGGTTTCTTTGTAAATCTCACATGGATTTCTTTAGGTAGCTTATTTCTTCTGATAGACGCTGTGCTCACCCTATAAGTCTCTTCCAGACATTGACAGAGATCTGCTACTTCCATCTCTATTTCTACAGTCAGAGATTTACTCATTAATATCTCTAGGTCTTTGCCTTCCTTTTCTGGCACATTTTGAAATCTCAGCATTTTCGATGCTCTCTCCATCTCTAACATTATTAATCTGTCATCATTTTGTTTTTTATTCTTCTGTAGTGTTTTTTTCAAATTGGTTCACCCTGCCATCTGTACCTTTCACTTTTTCCTCAATATCTTCTGTTTTTTTTTTCATTTCCATTATCTGTTGCTTTGCTTCTGATATATCCATTTTCATCTCCTTCATTTGATCTGCTGTTTGGGTGAGACGTTCATTTACTTATTGGAATCCTGTTGTTGATAAATTTTGCATGGTGGTCTGCCATTCTTTATCTGATTCTTGTGCCACTAATTTTCCCAGGCCTTGTGCCTGAGCAGGAGAGGTTCCAGGCATTTGGGTTTTTGATTTTTTGGAGGCCATTTCGATTTCCCTATTTAGCCAACAAACAAAGCACACTATCAACAACCTCACCTAAAACCTTCCTCCAGACTTTTCCCAGATATTGTAGTATATAAATCAATTTTTAGCCCATACATGTAAGCTACACCCGTCTCCAAGGAGATCAGATGAGCCGGGAACAGAGAGATTCCAGAGATCAGCCAGTCCCTATGTGGCTAAGATGAGCCCAAAACTCAGCCAGGTTACTGCACTAAATCTCTTTCCTCAAGTCCATTCCCTTTGTTAAGAAAAGACAGAAACACAACCAAACCATGAGTTAGTACTCAGGTGAAATATGGGCTCGGTGGTAGAAAAATATGTGGTCAATTAACCAGGCTATTCTGTTCCCAGATTCCCCACACCGTCCAACAAGAAAAATCCAAGCTGACAACAATCACAGAATTTCAGACGTCAATAATGGTACAGTTCTCACCTTGTTACGAAAATCCAAAGTCCCAAGCTATGTTCCAGATATCAAAATAGGGCTAGGAAAGACCACCAGCTTTGCTGCCTCAATATTTGTACAATTCCAATCATAATACGATGTCCCAGAATCCCAAAGGCTTTTCATATGTCAGCTAGGCATATAGGAGCTAACATTCCAGTAGGTGTCATTATAATCCACTGTATGTTCTTTCCACTGTAAATCTAGTTGGCAACTCCAGTCCTGGTTTTCTGAATTACACAGTTCACTTTTGAGAGTCATAACTCTCCCAGCTAATTTCACAAAGTTTATAATATAGCCCCTTACAGCCGTAGCCTCCGAGGGGGGCTTCACCACCCCAGGGATATTATATAGTCCCCAAGATTTGGTAGCACTCTGTTGTTAAGAAGTCTGTCTAATTTCTTACTGATAACAACATGAGATCTGTCCGTCTTTGTTTATTTCATCAAGGAATTTTCGAGGATCAGCTTTTTATTTTTCCTTTTTGCTCATCGTCTCGCTACTGGCCTTGGCCAGTCTGCAAAGAGCTGGTTTCACTATTGAAATAGCAAAACATCAGAGCCGGGAAGCAAACTCGATGCTCCTCCACTTCTTTTGGCCCTTCCCGCTTTATAGGGTCATTTTTAGATTAATGGATTCAATTTTATATATTGTTGTCCATTTTTAGTGTAGTTCTTCATTCTCCACTCCTCCAGGGTGGTTTGGTTACTCACAGCCAAGGTGGCTCCCAGACCCGATCTGTGCTCAGTGATCTCTTCAGAGGGAAGAAATGTTGGGTTGCTGCCTCACATTCCTTCCTCCGATGCTCATGTACTGCTCAGGGAGACTTCTCCTAGCCTCCCCTGCGATTCCCCCCATCTCATGAAGGACCACCAGACTGGGCGGTTCCAGCTTTCCCCAGGAGCTTTTTCTGGAGGCTGCTGACTGCACTATGACAAGCCCTGCCTCCTGATAACAGATTCTGCTTTTTGTCATACTTTACTATGTTGCTGCCTGTTCTATTTTCAGTACCATTCAGTACCATTCAGTGCTACTCTGGTGTCTTTTGTTTCTTCCCATAGGTTTATCATATCTGGATATTATACCTTAGCATTAACTTGTCATACATGTAAGCTACACCCGTCTCCAAGGAGATCAGATGAGCCGGGAACAGAGAGATTCCAGAGATCAGCCAGTCCCTATGTGGCTAAGATGAGCCCAAAACTCAGCCAGATTACTGCACTAAATCTCTTTCCTCAAGTCCATTCCCTTTGTTAAGAAAAGACAGAAACACAACCAAACCATGAGTTAGTACTCAGGTGAAATATGGGCTCGGTGGTAGAAAAATATGTGGCCAATTAACCAGGCTATTCTGTTCAGGAGACCAAAACATGAGATCTTAACCATTACTGTTTTTATTAAGAAATATAGTTCTAAATAGAATTCCGTTTGTTTCAAAGTAAATCAGTTAGTAACATTTCCAACCAAGACATTAGATCACCCCTCAAACTCCAGCTAAGAAAAATAAAACAAGAAATGCATACTAAGCTAGATTAAAGTATAGGCTTAGACATCCTTCTCTTAAAGAAAAGGCATTCTTATGTATCCAAGGATTCCATAGTCCATAGTCCATCAGGAGAGGTAGAATCCAATTGTAATCCATGATAGGAAAAAGCTTCATTTCAGGAGTTATAATCCATTTTGGGGAAAAAGCTCTTCTCTGTCTTTCTCAGTCAAACTCCATTTTACAACTCACCCCCCTTCTCCTTTCTCCACAGGATGACCAATTAGGAACAAGCAAAAAGTGTCTTGTCCCGCCTAAGTTTCTCATGAGAATCTTGCAGGTGCAAGGACTTGTTATGACTACAAATATCTCAGCTCTCCAGCCATCCTAGCAACGAGATAAGGCTGAGAGCTATGCAGTTGAAAACAGCATGTGAAATCCCTGTTACAGACACAGACATTTGATTCAAAATGGATGCCATGAAGACAATCTTATAACTACATAAACCATTCTAATAAACACACAAATCACTTCAAAACACATATCATTACAATACACACCCCACACATATTGCTCCATGGAGAAAAAAGAGAAGATGAGGGATGGGGACATAGTGTGGGAGGATCTGGAGTTCTGGATATGCAGGATCCAAAATCTTTCCAGCCTTTAACAACAAATCTACCAAGGAGATTTAATAGCACTGGATAGGCCTGCCAGGTCAGCAGTAAACCATTCCTTATGGTTTTAGGTCTAAAGCCCAAAACTTGGGATTAGGCTGTTGAAATGTCACAAGGGTTGTGTGTGGGAAAGAGACAGACAGTGGTTGAAATCCACCAGTAAGTCTCAGTAGAGTAAGCCTATTGAATCAGTGGTGATTAGTGAGTCAACTCTTCCATAAATTCCATTGATTCAATGGGTTCACCTTAGTTGTGATATATAACTAGATTTTAGCCAATGTTGAGATTAGGACTCTGCACAAGATTTGGACAAACTACAAATTCTGAGATGAACTGACCTGTTTTGGACTGATTTTTCTGAGGCCTGTAATGAAGCAGAATAGCTTCAAGCAAATTTTCAAAGCAATTCAGATTCAGAGCACAACTAGAATCAGATAAGGGGTACGAATCATTTCAGCTTTTAAAGCTTTTCTTAAAACAACATTTAAAGGTGTCTAAGACCATGAAACTTGATGTCTAAAATGTGGTGCATATACTATATATGTACAAGCATATATATATATGTACATCACTGAAAAAAACAAAAATGCTATAGCTGTTTTTGGTTTACTAATGCATTGATTTTACAAATGTGTTACATTTCTGGCGCAGAGTAAATGAAGACACTTTACCAGTTCTTCTTTGACGGTTATATTTACATATATGTACACTTATATACAGGCAGGTCTCTACAGCACATTTAGAAGTCTTCACACAGTCCGACAGCATGCGTGGCAGAAAATCACATCAGAAGAAGAGAACATTTCACAGACACAGTCCATATTTATACATAATCTTGTCTCTGTCCAGTCCAATCGGGTTCCAGGTGACCTCATCTCTGCACCTGGGCTCTTTCTGGTTTCACCTCATTGCATCATCTTAGGATGATTCAGCTTTTCTCTCATCTGCACATAATGGCAGCTCGTTAATGAAACATATATGGGTTCAGGCCTATAAAATTCTATACCCTGACACCCCTCCTAATTTTTTATGCCTGAACACAGCATAATCCCAACACATTTACACATTATTTTTTAACTTTTAATTTTAACACATACTTGTTACCTGTAACCTCTGTGTGTTCTGTATGCACCTTTGTATCTGTGAACACCTTACATTTCTTCATGTACTTCATTTCCTCATCTGTGGTCCCTAACCATTTTCTTTTTTCAAAAGCAGGAAGTTCTAAAACTTCTTTGTAATTTTTTGGTTCTATATAAACATGACACACTTTCACACCACCCATTCCAAACCTCTTGGGTGGTATACCCTTGTTTGTCCTTTGGGACCTTCTGGGACCTTGTGTTTCTGTCTGTGCCTCTGTCTCACTAACCTCGCTAGCGTGTGTTTCTTCGTGTTCTTCGTGTTCTTCAATAACTTCTCCATCTTCATCTTCTCCATTTTCATCAGCAGAGGACCTCGTGTCTTGCTCATGTGTTTCTTTCTGTCTAAACTGACCTCTTCTTTTTTCACTCAGTGGAATGTATAATTGTGAATTTGCATGTACTTTGTCCCAGTTCTCCCCCTCATTGAAACTGGCAGACCTAGAAATTACAACGCTTCTATCACCATCTAGAAATCTATACGCCTTTTAGCTAGGCTCATAACCCAGGAACCTCATTTTCTTTGTCTTCGCTTGAGTTGCTTTGGCACATGTACCCAAGCGGTACATCCAAACACTCTTAAATACTTCAAACAAGGTTTCTTACCAAACAGTAAATAATATGGGGTTTGATCTATCGAGGATGACCAAATTCTGTTAATTAAAAAATTCGCAGTTTTCAAAGCTTCTGCCCAAAGCGCATGATGCAACCCTGCGTCAGCCAGCAGTGCATCTTTCATGTTCTGGAGCACCCCATTCCTTCGCTCTGCCACTCCATTCTGAAATGAACTATAAGGGCTTGTTTTTCTATGTCTGATTCCTGTGGATTCTAACCACCTCTGGAATTGTGTATTTGTAAACTCTGTACCTCGGTCAGTCTGCAATTGCGCCACCTGGTGGCCAAAGTGCCGCTCAACTGATCTAAGCCAATTCTTAAATGTTTGAAAAACTTCTGTTTTGGATTTCAGTGTGAAACAAAACAAAAATCGTGTATAATCATCCACAATTACCAATGCAAATTTTGCCTTTCCTAATGAAGGTGGAAATGGCCCTATTAGATCAGCATGTACCAATTCAAATGGTCTATTTGTCTCTCTGGTACTCTGTCTCCCTTTTGGGGCAACTTGTGTTTTGCTTTGCTTACAAATTTGACAGTCCAGGTAATTCTTACTGTCTCTTATGTTCACATCTCTAGCCATATTTTCCATTTTTTGCACTGTCTTAAAGTTTACAGGACCCAGTGTTCTATGTAGTAAGTGTATACAATTGTCATGTTGGGGTTCATTTCTGTGTACCATGTGTGTGTCTCTGTGTGTTTGGCTTTTTAATATGTATAAATTGCCCTCTTGCTTCGCTCTGGCCACTACTTTGTTATTTTTCTTAATTATACATTCTCCTTTTTCAAACATTACACAAAACCCCTGTTTATCGAGTGCTGACACACTTAGAATATTATAATCAATTGTGGGTGCAAGTAACACGTTACTTATCTCCAACTTCAGACTGGGAACAAACACTCTCCCTTCTCCTGTTACGTCTGCTTTTTGTCCATTTGCCAGCGTCACGTTCTTCAGCTCCGTCTTTCCTAGAAAACAAAACATCTCTACATTGTTAGTCAAATGATTTACGGCCCCCGAGTCAATTAGCCATTCAGCTGCGTGAGTGTCCTTGAAGTTATCTCTTGTTTTTCTGCTGACAAGAGAGACCGATCTCTTGCTACTGCTCTCTGCAGAGCGTTTGTAAACGGAATCCTTTCTGTTTGGAAACGTCTCTCCTCTCAAACAATCTTTTTGCAAATGATTTCTGGACCCACACTGGTAACAGGCTTTGATCATCATGGCACACCCACACTGCTCTCTGTTCGTCTCTGGCTTTCGTCTTCGGGACACGCTGCCGTCTGGACTCCGTCTCCGTCTCTCCCGATCAGCTCCCACATGGCTTTCTTCTGCAGCTTGGAATCTCTCTTTCCAGTGTTCCTCCTCCTGCAAGATTCTGCTTGTTACATATTCAAGAGTTAGTTGTGTATCGGAAAGGCTTTCTAAGCTTGTAATAAGCATGTTAAATTCTGAACTTAAACTACTCAAAATCAGGTAAACCTTCTGCTCCTCAGGGAAAACAACGTTCATTAACTGCAGTTCATTGAACAGTCCCTTCATGGTTTGTAAGTGCTTTGAGGCACTTTCCCCAGACCTCATTTGGCATTTATAAAGCCTCCTGGTTAGGGAAATCTTTGTGCCTGCTGTTTCTCTCAGATAGATGCCTCTCAGTCTGTCCCAGACTGCCTTGGCTGTGTTCAGTCCTTGTATATGCACTAATTCTTCATCTTCTAGGGACAAAATAATAGTACTCAGGGCTCTCTCATGCTCTTCCTCTTGCTCTTCTGTTAACTGGGCTGGAAGACGGCTCACATAAGACCACAGGCTCTCTCTTCATAATAACATTTCTGCTTTGACTGCCCATGTCCTGTAATTTTTACCATTCAGTCTATTTACGGCCAAGCCTCCTACGCCTCCCGTGCTGTATGCCATCCTGCCTTCTCTCGCAGTTCTCTGTTTCCTTTCCCCTCCTGGGCTAACAGACAAACTGTATTCTCCCAAGTCTTCTACTTCACTGCCACTGTCACTTTTGTTCTCTTCCTTCATTTATTTACTTCACCCACGTTTACTCACCACCGTCTGTCTTGCGCAGCGCACGTTTCTGGGCCCAGAACCTCTGTTACGTTTCTGCCGCAGAGTAAATGAAGACACTTTACCAGTTCTTCTTTGACGGTTATATTTACATATATGTACACTTATATACAGGCAGGTCTCTACAGCACATTTAGAAGTCTTCACACAGTCCGACAGCATGCGTGGCAGAAAATCACATCAGAAGAAGAGAACATTTCACAGACACAGTCCATATTTATACATAATCTTATCTCTGTCCAGTCCAATCGGGTTCCAGGTGACCTCATCTCTGCACCTGGGCTCTTTCTGGTTTCACCTCATTGCATCAGCTTAGGATGTTTCAGCTTTTCTCTCATCTGCACATAATGGCAGCTCGTTAATGAAACATATATGGGTTCAGGCCTATAAAATTCTATACCCTGACAAAATGTATAGATTGATTTGTGTCTGAGGTAAAATCCGATCTAGATCACAAATCACTCTGTGGCTTATAATGACCCATCCTGAATTGGCCTCCAAATCAAAGTGCTGGAGCCATGTACACCTCTTATAGAGATCCTTTGAGGAACATTAACGTTGATATGTGAATTCCAGTAACAGAGCTTTACTGTAAAGACGAAGACAAGGATGCTTTTGACCATGTCAAAATTTTAAGCCCAGAAGCCAAGAAAATGAACCCCAAAATATAGGACAGCCAGCCTGGCCAAATCCCAATGTTTTAGAGTTCAGCACCAAAGCTTGATATGGGGGAAATGGAACCCAAAAAATCTGAGTGTGACATAGCAACTCTACTTTTGATCTGGTGTAAATTATTTCCTTCCAGTTGCTCATAATAGGAAGGTGGATGATAAACTTCCAAAATGTGAGAAAGTTGCAAATGCTACTCCTTCCTCCTTCTGTTCATGTGTTATGTAGGAATGATCTGGTATTGGAGTGCTTCAGTTTAACTGTAGGTTGGCCCTGTTAAATGTCAAAACTTGAAAAAGTTCCTTTTTGTACTACCACTCCCAACATTCCTCAAACATCATGACTGTTGTCCACAGTGGCTGGGAATTATGGGAATTATTGCTAAAATATATATATTCTGAGGAAATAAATCTACAGAGGAATGTGGGAACAAAATGAAATTTTGATTACAAATCAGTGAAAGAGTAAGAGACTACAAAAAGACCAATTTGTCCCTCCTTGGCCTCAATTACCCAACATCGCGGCTACACCATGACTTTTTTTGTGTGAGGAAAATACAATACATACAGTGAATGTGTGTGTATTGGTATTATTGTATGAAGATGCATCATTCACACTTGATATTCATTTAGTGCATTGCTTTCATTTAGAAGAAACTAGATTTTCAACATGAGCGATGATTTGTTGTGTTTAGGATTTTTTGCTATTTCATGTCAATTTTGTAGATCTCTTGGCTTTGGTAAAGGACTGCTGTTCTAACAGTGATAAATAACAGACTGTTATGTGGGTTTTTTTTTAAAATGTGCCCTGCATCAGGAAGATTACAATGAGAGACTCAAAAATAAGTTGTAGTGTTCGGTGTAAATAATTTCTGATTATGTGTCTAGACCTTGCTTCAGTGTTTATTGAAGCTGCCTGGCACACAGGGTAAGAACTAGAAGATTCCTGCTCCAAGACCAATCTCAGCATCACTTGCTGACTGGAAAGATTGCTGGAGAGCATTGGTAGAGATACTGTTATCAAAAAGTGGTCATTTCCCACTTGGCTTCCTCCAACCCACCATCTTGGAGCCTGATGAAGCTGCTAGCAGGACAGAGTGCTGGAAGGGTGCTGATTTATAAACAGGCACTAAGGGTTCAGCTTTTTTCACCTGCACCACACCAACCCACTCCTTGGGAGCCTGATAAAGCCACTGACAAGGGGAAATGCTGTAAGGGTGGAGACATTGTTCTCAGGAGATAGAGCATCTGCCATCTACTTTGACCATCTGACCACTGTCTGTGGGAGTGACCACATGATATAATTTGTAAGTGAATGTGAGACTTAATGGCAGATTGGCAACCTGAATAAGTGAGAGATGGGGAAGGAACTTGAAAGGCAAACCCAGGTGACAGTTGGGAAGAAGTTTGCTGCAAGGAAGAGATATGGCTGCCTACCAAATCATGGAGAATGCCATGTTGCTTTGTGCTCTATTTGACCTTGTCTCTAATATATATTACCTGTATTAGATGAGACGTTTGCTGTATAAAACACATGTATACACTATTTCAATGATGCCATGTCACCAGCTTAGTGGGAGCCATGAGCACAGAAAAAAAAACCATTGGTTACATTCTTTAAAACCTCTTGTTCTAAGGCTAGCTTATTTTAACGAGGTATGCCTATCTGTTCAGAAAAGGCTTTGTGCTACCCAGCATGTAGTTGTTTCTTCTCCCACCCTTGGAACAGGAGTGTTTTTCATCCCTCCCTGCTAGTTTCAGTGTAGGGAGGCTAAGCTATATAAACCCTTTGGTTGCCCTGTGGGAGCGAAAGCTACCTATCCATCAGGCAGTTGCCTTCAAGGACCATGCCCAGCTGGACTCAGAGGCTCCCTAGTGTGTGTGGCCATTTTCATATTACCTTTTGCTATATTGTATCATACTGTATCGATGGTCAACAATCAATAAAATAAACCTTCTGAGGCACTGGTGGCTTTGCCTGCATCAAAAAGTGTCAAAGAACATAAGCTGACTGGAGTTCTTGTTTGTCCTAAGCTTCTGTTTCATACAATTATCAATAACCTAAGTTAGACTTTAATCTCTTTCTTGTGCAATTAATTGGATGGATCATGTTGGTGTACTCATATTGTTGATTAACTGGTTGTTGCTTGCAATTGTCTTTAAACTTTTTGAATTGTTACAGTTATTGGTATTTAATACTTTGTGAGCTGCTTTAAAGCCTATTAGAGGAAAACCAGGGTGAAGTAGATGATGATGAGCAACAGCACACAATTGTAAGCCAGACTGATGCAGGAGTCCTCCACAGAATTTCTTGTTTAGGAGTGATATGTACTGTAGACAACTTATTAGGTTTATAATTATTTACATTTACATTTGTATGATTATAATTTAAAGAATGGTCATGTCAACTATGATTACAAACATATACAACATATATGCTTGTCCAAGAAATCTGAACAACATCACACACAACTTCAGGGACATGTTTACTTGTTCCTCTGCTAATGTGATCTAAACAATCCTTTGACAAAAATGCCCCTCTGCACTCTTCATAGGACAAACAGAACAAGCACTGTGCAAAAGTATTAATGGACATAAATCAGGAATGCCAATACACAGAAACCTGTTTTAAAATATTTCAATCTACCCAGATACCCTTTACAGGATTTGAAAGTTGTGTTCTTGGAAAAGAAACACTGCAGAACAATATACCGTATTTTTTGCTCCATAAGATGCACTGGACCTTAAGACGCACTTAATTTTTAGAGGAGGAACACAGGGAAAATATATTTTGAACCAAATAGTGTAATAAAATATTTAATAAACTATAACAGAATAACATTTGAACCATGTAAAGTGAACAGCAGTCAACAGTGGCATTAATATAGTGATAAAACCTATACCACTCTACCTATATTTTACATTTCCTTTCATCCACCTCCTCCCCATGCTTATAGAAATGTCTCAATGACAGATGAGATAGTTGTGCAACTCTGCCCAGCTACATCTCAAGCCTATATTAAGTTAGAAATGGTTTGTCTGATTTGGCACTGCATTGAGAGGTCCCTTAGTTGTGTGGAGGATAAATAGTGGAATTAAACTATTTAACAGCTGATTTTCCTTATTTACTTTAGGTTATGCAAAAGAACAGCAACACAAAGCTTAACCCAATCCCATTCACCAGCAGTAGCACATGCTCAGCATAAGACCAAATCTCCATTTTCTGACATAATTGAACGTTTATAGCATGCAAGGCACAACAGGTTAGGCCACACAAACCCATGAACAATGTTCTTGACGAGCCAAAAAAGAAACTGAATACAAACTATAGTAACTGAAATCTGGAAGCAGGTACTGTAATCCAGTTAGAAGTCACGAGGCACAGTTAGTTTCCTTGCTGCAACACCCTTTGGAAATACATTCTCTATTAGATGCCCAGAACTAGTTGAAAAGTTTGCAAGTTGAATCCAAATTTCCCATAGAAATGCATTGAAAATTAATGCATTTTTATGGGGGGGGGAAAGGTCAGAAACTTTAAAAAACCTAAAAGAAAGTCACTTACCAGGTACTGTAGACTGAGTCTTGCTCTTCACAGTGCCTTGGTAGACCCCAGAACAGCCAAAAAAGAGCCCCAAACAGCTAAAAGCCAGCAGGCAGCCGGCAGCCATTTTGTGCTCTTCTCCGCTCCTGCTCCTTCCCCCTCCCCTCTCCCCACCTAACAGCTGATCGGCACTGGTCTGAAAGGCTTTGCAGGAAGCTTTTAAAGCAAGTACCCCTATGCATGTTTCTACACAAGCAGGTTTCAGCTCAAACGGAGCACCTTTTCACCCAAGCACAGTTTAACCCCAAACTAGCAGCTTTTAAAGCAAGTACCCCTATGCACGTTTCTACACAAGCAGGTTTCAGCTCAAATGGAGCACCTTTTCACCCAAGCACAGTTTAACCCAAAACAAGCAGCTTTTAAACTACATTTTACATTTTAAAATGACAATACCAGCAGTCCCAGGTCTCTCTCCCAACAATCTAACTGCTTGGACTAGCAAGGAAGCAGACAAGCAGCCTCTTCACTAACTGAAAGTTTTAATTTCCCCGCTTTCCCTGCCTTCCCCGCATATTAGGTATGCTAATATCTGTGCACTGGAGGATTGTGGGAGGAACATTCCAGCCCCTGGTGGGGGTCCTGTGGGGCACCACAAAACACTGAGTAGGTCTCTTGGCCTCTTTCAGGACTGGGGCTGTGCAGCCCTGCTCTGATCAGGAGGTGCAGCCGGGGGGGGGTCACCATGCCTTTGGGGGATAGGACACAGAAAGGGGAAGAATTTTCAGGGGCCATTCCAACTCATACCTGGCAGGGGAGATACCATTATTGTAAAAGTGGTTTTCCCAGGGTAAGGCTCATCTATTGCACTCTGGATGTGCTGACCCCTGTGATTTCCCCAAAGATCGGAAAATCAACTGCCTAAGTGGGGGACTGTGTGGTTTCCCCTGGTCTTTCTAGAATTACTCTTTCCCCTTTGGTCCTTGCCTGTTGCCATAGGCCTGTTAGCCTTGCTGGTTTTCCAGGTGGGCTGCAACAGGCAGATCCTGGAAAGCCAGCAGTGCAGAATGGTGAGGTCCAAACAGCAAGCAGTCTTTGGTGCCAGTTCAGAGGCCTCCCAGCATGGCAGTGGGAGGCTTCTGGGTGGTGGTGGCTGAACCCTTTTTTACTGTATTCGCTCCATAAGACGCACATACTTCTCCCCCACTTTTTTGGGGGGGGAAGTGTGTCTTATGGAGCAAAAAAATACGGTAAAGGTAAACAGCTTAAATAACATATATATCACATTGACTAACATAATTTGCAATTTGTATCTATCATTCTAACCAACCATTGCTATTTTGTTCTTCTGTATCCCCACCAGCTCATGGGCAATGCATAAATGATTGCTATATAGTCTTACTCTTATGTCTGAGGGAACTGAACTTGATCCACAAACACACATTAAAATATAGCAGTTAGTCTTTAAGGTGTCACAAAGTTTTTTTCTTTTTTTCTTTGTTTTTATTGTTGTTTCTTCTCTGATGAACATGTGCATACTAAAAGTAAAGCAACAGGCAATGCAA